>NC_052548.1:6240437-7595794 GCF_016699485.2 Gallus gallus
CCATGAATTAAACACCGCCTTCACCGCGGAGCGCCGAGCGGTGCCGGCGTAATGTCCAAGTTTTACGACTTGCCTTGAAGGCACCTATCGATTGGGGTCCTCTCTGGATGATGGAGCTTTTAGTGCATCCTGGGCTGTCCGAGCAGGGCTGGATCCTCAGCCCACGGGGCTCAGCCGCGCCGTGCCGTCACGTCCCCGTGCCCCATCTCCATGGGTCCCATGGGGAGGCGGCAGGCGGGGCCCTCAGTGCCCACACGGCGCCTTTAAGAAGCCCACAACCAGCTCCAGGAACACGAGCTCAAGGTCACAGTGGGAAACCTGCGGACTTGGCAGCGAGGAGAGGAGAGGAGAGCGGGCGGAGGGGAGGAGGAGGGAGGAGGGAAGCAGCTGGGGATAAAACCCAAATTCTGGCGGGGAAGAGGGGACGGAGGGGAGCGGGGAGGTGAGGTGCAGGGGGGTCCCACCCAGGGGTGCCTAACTGTGGCACCTTGAGGCCCTGTGCCGCATCCCCCGGCGCGGCACCCGGACGCCCTCTGGGAGGTTTGGGGTTACCGAAGGCACCGGGAATGAGGCGGCTGCTCCTGGTCTGGGTTTGGAGATGCCCGTTTTTAATTTTCATCAGCAGAATTAATCTGCGGAGCTGCTCCCCCCCCCCCCCCCCCCCCCCCTCCTCCTCCCCTCCCCTTCCTTTCCTCACTGGTTTCGACGGAGAATTTGATCACTTCTCCCAGGAGCTCGGCACCATTAACATTCACTCCTGGCGCGCACGAGCCGCGCTGCATCGCCAAGCGCATCGCCAGCTGTGGGCTGTGGGCTGTGGGCACCTCGACCCCCATCAGCAGCCCCAGCCCTTGGCCTGGCACCATCCTCACCCCCACCGAGCCGGGGAGGGGCTGCTTTATTTCTGTGTCCGCTCCCCCGTAGAAAAATGAAGGGCACAGCATAGGATCAGTGGGTGCTGCCCTTCTCCTGCTTCCAGCCAGCCTTGGGCTCGGATCTGGAGGTGTCCGGAGGGTCGTGGCCTCAGGGTTTGCTCTGCAGCTGCTGGGACACCTGGGGCTGTCCAATATGATGGAAACCAGAAAGCACTCCGGGGGTAGGATCCAAATCTTGCACCATTTCACATTTTAAGGGATGCCAAGTGGTCACCCTGGGCTGCCCCAGAGTTGCATAAAGTTGTGGACTTTTTTTTTCTTTAATAAAGGTTAATAAAGAATTAACTCCTTATTGCTGTTATTATTACTCCATCACTGTCACTATCACTATTACCATTACCATTGCTATTACTATTGCCATTGCTGCTATTGCTGTTGTTGCTGCTATTGCTATAACTATTGCTATTTCTATTGCTACTATTCCCATTTCCATTTCTATTCCCATTCCTGTTCTCATTCCTCTTCCTCTTCCCATTCCTATTCCTATTCCCATTCCCATTCTCATTCCTGTTCCCATCCGTATTCCCATTCCCATTCCTATTCCAATTCCAATTCCTATTCCAAACCGCTGCCCCTTGCATGACATACAGTTTCCCTGACACCAGCACAGTCCCAGCTGGGACGATGCCCTCTGGCCCCGAGGTGCCCCCTGTGCTGCAGCAGCAGCAGGAGCTCCATCATCCCCTCCACCAGTGTGAGGCTGCATCCTCCCCATGTACAAATGAAGCCCATTTTTCTCCTTTCTGGCTGTGGCCCCACGCACTGAGCCCAGCCATGCTGCTCCTCGAGGGCACGGAGCCATTCACCGAAGCGAGAAGCCGAACGCTTTCTTTTTAGCCTCGCTTTAACAAGTATTAATTAACAAGAGAGTAAACACTAATCCCAAAATGACACAAACTGTGTCGCTTGAAACGAATGTTTGGGAGCTGTCTGTGCTGGGATTTACAGCTGCATGGGTTAATGGGTGCTAAATCATTGCTCAGGCTGCAAGGAGAAGCCGAGCTGGAGAGGGGCTGGGTGTGCTGCTCAGCCTGGCATCGGCTGCACGGGGTGCTGGGGCTGTGCTGGGCTGTGCCATGCCATGACCTCCTCTGGTAGGAGGTGTGGATCCGCTCAATGCTTGGAGCAATGGTGCCCCCACCCAGCAATGGCTTTAACCATAGAGCGCTGCAAGAGCGACCAGAGAGTCACCCTTGCCTACAGCCAACCTCCAACCCTTGTGGGCTCAGGGGAGGCTGGGGGCTGAAGGCAGGGACTCAGCGTCTTGAGAGGGGCCCGGAGAGGCAGGCACTCAGCACAGATCCAGGCCGGGTTTTCTTCCTTCTTCCTCCTCTATCGTGCAGACTGGGGAGCTGCTGCCTGTGCACATGCTGCTCCAGTCAGTCCTGCTCCAGGCTGAGCTGCACAGCCAGCGTGAGCCGGCGCTGGGAACTGGGAAACAGCTTCATGTGCACACTGCATCCTCCCTGTGCACACACTGCATCCTCTCACTGCACACTGCATCCTCCCTGTGCACACACTGCATCCTCTCACTGCGCACTGCATCCTCCCTGTGCACACATTGCATCCTCCCCAACATGCTCACTGCACATTGACTGGGGCAGGACCACAACAACGCATGGTCCTCCATTCCCCCCATGCCGGGAGGGCTCCCCTTCATCCCATGTGCTCAGCCCCATTTCAGGAGGGCTGGGGAGGGCTGTGGGGGCTGCAGGGCTGGAAGCCCCAGCTCTGGGGGTCAGCTCCCTGCGCATCGCCTCGCCGTGCCATTCTGCGGCGCCTTGCTTCCTATCATGGAATTTTAATTTGGTTAGTTGAGTTCTTTAAACAGTGTGAACTTGCTAAGTGCTTTGCATATTTTATACTCATGAGTAACATTTATCAAACAGAAAGTACAATTAATCAAATAAGGAGCTTTTGTAACCCGGAGCGCTTTCCCTTCGCCCTCATCTCACCCTCCGCATCCCCTTCTCCCCCCACCACTGCCCCATCTGGATACACATAGATACCAATATACATGCACACATATACAGTTATACATACACAGATATATGTATGACCAGTATTTTATGTGTGTATAGATATATTTATGTCTGCACGTGTTCATACAGATGCATATGTCCATGTACCTGTATCTAACTACTGTATAAATACACGTGTAGGTAGGTATGGTGTGTATGGTATGGTACACCTGTAAGTATGTGTTTGTATATATATGTACATATACATATACATATATATATGTACATATATGTGTACATACATAGCTATGTGGTCCAATTAATCTGTATAATATTATATTCATAATGTTATACACACAGTCTGTAGGGAGAATTTATATATATGCACTGTATTAGCTAATAACCAGTATCTGGTAGCTGTCACCTGCCCTCTAGTATAGTATATAGCATATAGTGTATAACATAGCAAAGATCATGTGGTATATAGCATATACTATATAGCATATAGTGTATAACATAGCAAAGATCATGTAGTATATAGCATATACTATATAGCATATAGTGTATAACATAGCAAAGATCATGAAGTATATAGCATATAGTATATAGCATATAGTGTATAGCATATAATGTATAACATATAGCAAAGAGTATATAGTATATAGCATTTAGTATATAGCATATAGTGTATAACATAGCAAAGAGCATGTGGTATATAGCATATAGTGTATAACATAGCAAAGAGCATGTAGTATATAGCATACAGTGTGTAACATAGCAAAGAGTATATAGTATATAGCATATAGTGTATAACATTATAGCAAAGAGCATGTAGTACATAGCATGTAGTATATAGCATATAGTATATAGCATATAGTGTATAACATATAGCAAAGAGCATGTGGTATATAGCATATAGTGCATAGCATACAGCTGGTGCCAGGCACCCGTGGTGCCACCACCCACACGTTGGCAGCTCCCAGCAGCACAGGGAGAGCACTGACCTAATTTGTTGTGACGTCCCAAACCCACCGCAGCGCAGTGCTGGAGCTGTGGGGCACAGAGCTGTGTGTGTGGGGTGTGGGATCCCCCATCTCCCCCGGATTGTTGGCACCTGAGTGGGGCACGCAGCATGCTGATCGCTGGGAACAACACGTGCAGCTCTGGTCAACTCACCTCCAAATGGTAGTGTGAAATTAATTAGAATTAATTAATCAGAAAAGGGTAATAGGGGTGATTAAGTACCTGGGGGAAAAAAAAATCCTGAGTGTTGCAGGAATGGTGATTGCCTTGAATGGGGGGGAGTGAGGGGTGAGTGCCAGGGAATAGATGGGGTGGGGATGGGGTCTGGGGGGGCTCAGTGCATTCAGTGCGTGGGGATCACACAGTGATTGGGGTGGGGAGAGGGAAAGGGAAGGGGGAAAAGGAAGGGGAAGGAAGGGGAAAGAAAAATGAAAGTGGAAGGGTAGAAAAGGGGAAGGGAGAGAGAAGAGAAAAGGAAAAGGAAAAAGGGAAAGGGGAAAAAAAAAGGAAAGAGGGAAAGGGAAAGAAGGGAAAGAGAAAAGGAAATGGGAAAGGAAATGGGAAAGTGAAAAGGAGAAGGAAAAGAAGGGAAGGGGAAGTGAAAGAAAAAAAAGGCAAAGAGAAACAGGAAAAGGGAAGGGGAATGAAAAAGGAAAGAAATGGGGAAAGGGAAAGGAAAAAAAGAGAAAAGGGAAAAGGAAAGGAAAGGGAAAGGAAAAGGGGAAAAGGGGAAAAGGGGAAAAGGGAAAGGGGAAAGGGGAAAGGGGAAAGGGGAAAGGGGAAAGGGGAAAGGCTCGGGAGCTGCCCAGCCCTCGGCCGGGGCCGCGCCACGCCGCCCCGCTCCCACCCGGCTTCGCACTCGGGGCCGAGAGCCGCACACGGAGCGGCAGTGCCTGAGAGCAGCGGGGCACGCGGTGCGGCTCGGCGCGGTGACGGGCGCCGATGGACGCGCGGCTCGTCCCGCTCCGTCCGCCCGGTGATCGCCGCGGCCGCTCCGCACCGCCCGGCCTCGCGGCGCCGCCGCTGCCCGCTCGCGGGAGGCGGCGGAGTTCCGACGGCGGCGGCACGGCGGGACAACAGCGCCCCCTGGCGGCCGTGCCGGGGTACTGCGCCCCGGGGGGAGGTCGGCTGGGCGGTGCGGGCGGAGCTTCCGCTGCCGGCCTTCAAGCCACGCCCCCTTGCCCACGTGACATCGCCGTGACGTCACGCCCAGCGCCGCCTCACGGCGCGTGGCCGCGGCCCGAGGTAACCGCACGGGGACGGCGGCGGAGGGTCCGAGGCGGAGGGGAGCGGTTGGGGTCGGGGAGGGGGAGCGGAGAAGATACTGGGACCCCCTCGCACGGGGCTGGGGGGTCGGGAGCCCGTGGCAGCGCCAGGCGGGGAGGGGGGGGGCACGGTGCTGTGCTTTAGGCCGCATGAGGCCTTTGTGCCGTCTCCTCCCCACCCCCCCTTCCACTCCCGGGGCCCCAAACCCCCATTGCCGCCCTCCGTACGGCCCTTCCGCCATCCCGCCGGCCGTCCCGGGCCCCTCAGAGCCGGGCAGAGGCCCGCAGCTGTGTGTGGGAGCAGCGGGGCTGCGTCAGCTGTCAGCGCTGTCAGCGTTGGGGTCTGCCACATAGCGGGGGGGGGGGGGAAACACAGCAGCACCAACGTCCCGCGGCCCCGGATCAGGCAGTGCCACTGCCAGCCCCCCTACGGGCAGCTTCAGACCCTCCACCCCCAAACACGGGGCTGTGGGACAGCCCTCAGGAGGGGTCAGCCCTCACCTCCGTCCCTTTGGGGCCGCCGCGCTGTTCTTTAGGGCTCCAATCGCGTTCTCTGCTCCCTTAGGTCACAGCACAGCCACGCTGGGATCTGGATGCCGAGCTGAGGACCCCAAAACTGCCTCCGCTGCCATAGGAAAGGTTTTGTGTCCAACGGCGTTTCTGCCTTATTTGTAAAGGTGTTTGAAGTCCTCAAATTCAGCCTTTGGCCGCCTTAAATCTCACTCCTGATCCCCGGCGCAGTTAATCACATCCACGGTGGTTTGAATTATGGGATGTCCGGGGGGGGATTTATAGCTTGTATTGCTGATTATACCTTGACTTTATTATGTGGCACATATATCTAACTGGTGGTCAGGGCTGAGATTTACAATCCTCAGGTAGGTGCTTAGGGGAACTTTTAGCAACTCCAGCTGTAATTGGAGGTGACTGATGGGGCTGTCACCGCAGATAAACACGTAAAACTTTAATGCTCTTAAGTTGGAGAGAGGAGGCAGAAAAGGTGAAAAGGCCGGGACGGCCCTCAAAGGATAAAACGGGGTATTGCTGAGCGAGAGTGAAGCTTTCCTGCCTGGGAGACTCTGGAAACACTTTGGTCCGTGTTCCTTATTCTGCTCCCCAGGAGGATGGTAGGGTTTGAAGTAGCGTTAGTAGGGGGTGATAAAGGGTTGTCAGCTTGAAGTCGGGGTGCTCACAGAGCTGATCCTCATGGCCGTGGCACTGATAAGGGGAGGGTGGTGGTGCTGTGCCCCTGGGGGGCTCGCTGGGAGCCCTGCCTGCTGGGGGAGGCTTTGTGTCTGACCTGTGATTTCTCCCCCCCCTTGAGGAGCAGTGAGTCCCACAAGGGTGCGTGCCCCGCAGCCAGCATGACGAGCGAGGTGGTGGAGAATGAGTTTGAGTTTTACTCCAAGGCAGAGAAGTACTGGAAGGATGTGCCCGCCACAGTGGACGGCATGCTGGGGGGCTACGGCCACATCTCCAGCATCGACATCAACAGCTCCAGGAAATTCCTGCAGCGGTTTCTGCGGGTAGGTGCCATGGCTTGAGGTGCTCCCACAGCCCTGTCCTCTTCCCTATGCAGAGCTGGGCTCTCCCCTCTTTGCTGCTCTGTGGGCTCCCACGTGGTCGTCCCATTTCTCTGAGCTCAGCCCCTCCCTCACCATTGTCACTCCAGGATGGCCCCAACCGGACGGGAACAACCCGTGCCCTGGACTGCGGGGCTGGCATTGGCCGCATCACCAAGAGGCTGCTGCTGCCCCTCTTCAAGACAGTGGACATGGTGGATGTGACCGAGGACTTCCTCACCAAGGCCAAGAGCTACCTGGGGGAGGAGGGCAGGCGGGTGCGCAACTACTTCTGCTGTGGCCTCCAGGACTTCAGCCCTGAGCCCAATTCCTATGACGTCATCTGGATCCAGTGGGTCATTGGTGAGGGTCGCTTGGCTTTGCGGGGTCTCATTGCCTGTCTCAGGTACCCCACATGCATAAGGTGGGGCTTGAGGAGAGCTGGGGCTGCTGTAGACATGAGCGTTGCAGCCTGGCTGGGTAGGGGGCCTGACCCATAGAGTGGCAGTGGGAGGGCATTGCAGTGTGGCATCTTTTCCCTCCAAACTCTGAGGCCAGGACAAGAGGTGTGGGTTGGACAGAGCTGGGACTGAGCCCATGGGATGTGAGTTGAACATCCCCAAGCTTTCCACTGCTCAAATACTTGTCTGCTTGGATAAGGAGGGATCCCGACCACAGCCTCCCCTCACCCATCACACTGCCTGGGGATCCTGCACTCACTAATACCTGCTTTGCCCCCCAGGACACCTCACTGACAACCACCTCTCTGACTTCCTGAAGCGGTGCCGTGCCGGCCTGCGACCCAATGGCATCGTGGTCATCAAGGACAACATGGCTCAGGAGGGCGTCATCATGGATGATGTGGACAGCAGCGTCTGCCGGGACCTGGATGTGGTCCGTAAGATCATCCGCCGGGCTGGGCTGCACCTCCTGGCCGAGGAGCGCCAGGAGAACTTCCCCGATGAGATCTACCATGTCTACACCTTCGCCATGAGATGAAGGTGCCCGGTGATGGGAGGAGGTCTCTCCAGGACCAGGACAGCGGTTCCTGCCGGGGCCAGGAGGGGTGAGGACTGTGCCTTCACCGCGGGGCTGCGCACGGCAGTGAGGGCGTTGTGACTCCGTCTGTCTGGGGCTGGTGGTGAGGACGGGGCTTCATCTTCCAAGTTGCTGCTGTTTGTGAAAAGAGGTGTTTGCCAAATACATTTTTCCTGCTGTTGGACTTCAGCACGTGGGTTCTGTCAGATGGCTCCATGCTGCACCCAGGGATCTGTATGCATTGCCTGACCACTGCTGGGAGCAGGAGAGTCCTCCCTGTAAATGTGCTCCTTGGGCACCTGCAGGTTGCTCCCTCCTTGTGAGCAGGAGCTTGGTGCATCTCTGTGGCAGGCTAGATTCCCTTCCCTGCCTGGGTGTCCCACTCTTGAACTCACTGTGACTTATAGAAGCGAGGGCTGAAATCAGCACCAAGTTGGGTATGGCAAATGGGAGAAACCTCTGCCTTTGCCTCATGGTATGCTGTAGGTTGTGGGGCTCTGAGAAGAGCCTCCTATAAACCCCCAAAGTAGTGCCACACATGCAGCAAGACAAGTGGCAGACACAATCCTGTGCCCCACACCTCCTGCTTAAATGCTGCAGCTGCCTCCTAGCTTTTAACACTCCTCCTCTTGCCACATCCAGGGCATTTTGCTCAAGTCCAGCCACTGGCTTGTGCACACCTAATGCACCACAACTGCTAACACTGGCCCAACTGCTTGCCAGGGCTGAGCCCACACAGAGCTGCTGCCACCCATCCCTTGTAATTCCTCCCCAGCCAGCTGGAGCCCTCACATCCTGCAGACTCTCCCAGAGGCACACCCTGACTCTCCTGCAGCAGAAACAAGCACCTTGTTGCCATTTAAAAGGCCTTGTTTAATTGCTCATTTTCCATTCCACACAGCAGGGAAGTATTTTATCACATTATTTTATTTTTTTTCCCAAAACATCGATTCATGAAGATGCACAGCTCCAATTCTACACAGTGGGAAAAGGTGAAAAACAGATGCTGCCATGAGGGGCAATGTGGTGAGACAACTCTTCTGCAACCAACTGCCCGTGGATCCCGGATCCACATGCTATAAATATCTGCTCAGAGTACACATTTCTTCCTTTTCTGCATCTGTTTCCCATGACAAACAAAAACAACAAAAATGTGGGGGGGCTCAGCTTTACAGCATCTTCTGCACTTCACAAGGAAGCAGATGCTTCCTTGGGGGAGCCAGATGGCTGTGACAGGTTGGGACCTTCCTGCAGAGCCCCAAAAGTTGGGGCTTCCAGTAGCAGCTTGGCAAGAAAACTCCCATTGCAGCCCTGCTGCAATTTCTTTCCCCTGGGAAAGAGGCACTGGAGATCAAAGTTCAGCATGCAATCACCAAAGGGAAGAGAAGCAGATAAAAGAAACAGGGAGGAGCAAGGCACCAAGGAGATAGCTGCCCATTCCTCATCCTTGCACAAGGACACACCAAGGAACAGCCAATTGTCTGCTTGCTTTGGAGTCCAGCATTGCTGAGGCACCCTTTGTAGATAGTGCTCTGTGCTGAGTAGATTGAGCACTCTTGGCAAAAGCTCTGACATCACTGAGCAGTCAGGCTGCTGTTGCTAACCCCACTTTGCCTCATCCCCTCCAAGTTCCTGGTTTTGGAATCCCAGGTGAGTGAGGAAGGCACCCACACCCAGGCAGAGATGCAGGACTGTGGCTGCTTCCACTGACTGAACAGGAGGGCATGGATGCCAGCACTCCCCTGCACATTGCTGCTCAGTTCTTGGTACAGGCAACATCTCTCAGCACCCTGAGGCATCTCACCGTGCTGCCACTCCCTCATGGCACTGCTTCACCCACCCTGCAGCCAGAGCAGAGACCTGTACAGTCACACCATCCTCCTGCTCTCTCCCCTTTTCTTACAAATCCACATTCTTTCAACTTGCAAAGGTGAACCCACCTTTTAAACCACCCTCTTCCTGCAGTGTCCAGCTCCCCGCTGCCCAGGAGCCCTCTTCACCTCTGGGCTCTGCTCACCTCCCTGCAACATGTTTTAAAGCCACGAGACCTCCACAGACATGCATGCAGCATTGTGCACAAAAAAGCACACCCCTGAAAAATCAGCAGAGACACCACAGGCAGAATTGGTCAAGCCATTGGCAAAGGGACAGCAGTACCTCTCACTGCAGAGACAACGGGTGCAGAGCAGTGATTTGCTGACTGTCTGGAGGCACTGTGACCACAGAATGGGGAGATGGAGAGTCATCAGTCAGGCTGAGGTCCTCGTGCCCAACAGCAGCGTGATCAATGAGGAGGTACCACTTCAGCCTGTCTGGAAGAGGCAGAGCCTTGATTTTTATGTCTATTGGCCAAGGCCTAAGGCGCTGCCGGATGAACACCCTGCAGAGATGTTTCAGTGCCTGTGGGGTGTGCTCCAGCTGCTTCACAGAGCAGAACAGAGTCCTGATCTTTTCCTCATGGTACCTGCAGCTGTTAACGTCGACCTCGAAGTCGCTGGGCAGCTGGATGGTTTGTGAACTGGCCATCATGAGCTCCAGCAGAGTCTGACCCATTTGGATGACCTCTGTAGAGATGCTGCTATCTTTGAGGATACTGACGTGAGAGCAGAGGCAGTCAAAAACAGTCTGGAAGCCCGACCAGCATGAGGGACCGTGGAGGGAGCAGTTGTAGGCAGCACCTGACTCCAGCAGGAAACGCAGCAGTGGGAAGTGGCACGTGAAGTTCTGGAGGCAGCGGTAGGTGAAGGACTCGAGGGATGGGCACTCACTGGGGTTGGCACCATGGGCCATGAGCAGCTGCATGACGCGGATACAGAAACGATTCTGCACCTCTGCCTCCTCTGTGCTGGCCAAGACTATGTCACCCAGCAGGAAGATGATGTAGGTGAAGACAGTGTCACCATCTTCAGTGGTAGCCCTGGCATCTGCACCTGGAGGAAGGAACAGAATGTAAATAGAGCTGCAAAGAAAGGCAGGATGCAATCAGGATGGATTCATGAGAGACACCAAGAGGGGGAAGGAGGGGGGTGCAGATCCTTTAGTACCAGCAGGAAGTAAGAAACATAGTACTTAAATGCATCATGCAGCCACACAACCCACTGTGGAGCTGACAGCAAGACAGCTGACAGCCACAGTGCTTCTTCCTGGTGGAAAAGCATTTTAAATCAGAGCGCCCCTGGACAGAGTGCTCTTCTGGACTTTATTTTGCTCAGTTGGGAGCATAAAGGAGTTGAGAGGGCAGCACCTGATGCTGTACAAAGAATCAGTAAGCACCAGGCCTAGAGGGGTTCTGAGTGGAGAAGGGAGCAGTTGCCCTCACCTCCTTCCAGCAGGAGACGGATGCTCTCTGTGTTGTGGATCTGGACGACATCACTGCTGCAATAACAATGCAACAAGGCGTGCAACAACGCTGTCTTTCCTGCAGTAGGAAAAGACAATCAGATGAGACAGTGCTCCACCTGGAAACACTCACCCCAGAAGGAAGGAAAATAATCAATTTCACCAACCCAATGGCTAAATACAAGGGAGACAGCCCTTCTACCAGCAGGCTCCCAATGTTGCTGTGATGGAGCACAGCTGTGGTGGCACAGCTGGGGCTGGTGGTGGCCTCAGAGGGCACATGGGCCATGGCAGAGTGTTTTTAGAGCACGCGCCCCCCACCTTCACTCCCCCCTCCCCCATCTTCCATGGGCTGCACAGGGCTGCTTTTAGCCTCCTGCTGCACCTAACGCAGACAAGATACTAGGAGACAGCACAGAGCACCAGGAAGGTTCTGCAGCCTACATTCATTTCCAAAGCAGGCAGAATTTGCAGCAGCAAGGTGAAGGGACACAGATCCCATGCCCTGCTCCAGCCCACCTGCTGGAAGCACCCCACAAACCAGTTTTGTCAGCTGCGTTGACATCGGCCCCAAGCTGAAGCAGCCTCTGGAGGCATGGCAGCCGCTCGGGCTCCTCACTGGCCAGATCAAGGGGACTGCTCTCATGGATCTGTACAGGGCAAGAGGAAAATCCACACGTATTAAGGACTATTTATGAGTACCTCTGGAGAATCACTGATGGGGCTTCATCATGGCCAACGTGACAGCATATAATTCATTCTGTCCCCAAAAGCAAGACAGCCCCCTCCCCAATGTCACTATGCCTACAGGGAGAGATCCATCTACCCCAGCTTCCTCCCACCACACACTCCACAGCAGAGGCAGGCCTGCTTGGCCAAAGGCAGCCTCAGCTTTTGCCACAGCACTGGAGCAGTGCAGGCAGCAGCTTGGGAGGCCACTGATGGCAGGTGGCATGCAGCAGGCCCCGGAAGGGGCAGCAGAGAGGGCTGACCCCACACGATGGTCCTTTGCAGCCCCAAGGGAGCTGGAGCATGTCCATGTCCAAGCAGTCAATTCTGTACCCGGTCTCTGCGGTTGATGTCGGCCCCGTGGCGTGCCAGGAGCTCCACCATGTCAGGCTGGTTGCGAAGCACTGCAATGTGCAGCGGGGTGTAGTAGGTAACCGGGTCTGAGGACAAAAACATGTGGTCAGAACCAAGGGTCTTCCCAGACATGAAACATGTCAGCCAGGGTGGGCACTGAGAATCGTTGTCCACAAAAACAGTCGTTACAGATGCCCCATGTCCTGCATCTGCAATGGCTTTGCCTCTATCAAAAGCCCTCAGATGCCAGCTGGCTCCCATTCTCTGGTCATCCCCCGGTTCCATTCTTATGGCTGGGTTTAGATAAGGTACATCTAATCTAACAAATCCAGAAGCAGAAGCCTGAGGCCAGAGCTAGCAGCACCCCTCCCTTTCCGTCCCAGATATCTCTTGCAGGGCCAGCTTCTCACCACCCACCCCTCCCAGCCAGCTGAAGGAGCAGAGTCAAGCACAGCGCCCTTCCCACAGCCATACCTTCAAAGCTGAGGTGTGCACCAAACTCCAGGAGTACTTCTGCAGCCTCGACAAGCCCCAGCTCAGTAACCTTCAGCAGAGTATAGCTCACACCTTCCTGGTAGAATGGGGAGTGGGCTTCCCTCTCCAAGACTTGTCTCATTGCTGAGAGCTGGCTTCCATTGCTGCCCAAGCAGGCATGGCTGGAAATGAATGAAAATAACCAGTTACTCACCAGGGCAGTATGTGTCTCCTATGTGCTTGTAAGGGTCAAAGTAGGGAGGGAGAAAAAGCCCTGGTTTCTCCTGTTGTCCTGTAAACTGTTGGCTACAGGGTTATACAGCAGTACTGGAGTGCAGCTGAAACCCTGGTGAGCTTTTGTTGCTGTGGGTCAGGCAGTTCCTGAGGAGCACACACAGCCTCACGTTTGCTCTGCTCCATTCCATGTTCCCAAAGGACAGAAAGAGAATGGTCCTCAGAAAAAAGTGCTCACTGAGACAGGGTTTGTTCCCAGTGCCAATACTGCTGAGCTCCAACCACCACCACCATGCAGGTGTTTATCCCCAGAGCTCTGCCTGCAGCCCGGTCAGTTACCTTTCAAGCGTGTCCTGCCTTTCTGCATCCTGTAGCGCCAGCAACGCCAAGATCTCATCCACCAAGGGCTGGTACTCGAGAGTGATCCTGCGGAAGCCGTGTAGGAAAGGCATCCTCGAGCGCTGTGCTCTGCACACAGGCCCCGCAGGGCCCTCCCGCATGGCAGTGCCGCCTGCCCGCACTCAGGAACCCGCAGGCCGAGCCAGGCCTGCTTTCCACGGGGCCGCCCCCTCCTCTGAAAACAAACACGGATTTCGAGTAGCGTTGCGCTCAAACAAACATCGCTTCCCTCGCTCCCAGAATCCCCGAACCCCCCTCCAGAACCTCGAGGCAGCGCCGGCAGACCCCCACCGAGACGGTCCCGGAGGCCCCAATCCCTCCCCGCGGAGCGAAGCCCGAAGGACGGAACACAAAACACCGCCACACCGCCCTCACCTCACGGCCCCGCCGCCGGAAGCGGAAGTCGCCAGCTGCGTCCTGTCGGTGGGCGGAGCCTGAAATGGGGGCGGGGCCTCGTGGGGGCGGGGCTACGGCGCGCGCGGCCGCCAGGGGGCAGCAGGAGAACGGAGGCGGGGCGGGGGCGCGCGCAGCAGGTGCTGGAGGGCGCGAGACGCGCGTGCACACGCACACACACGCACACACACGCACACACACACCCGCCTCAGGTGTGTGCACGCCCCGTGTACAAGCACGGCCCCTCTGCTTGCAACCGGGTGTGCGCAGCTGTTCTCGAGTGCATGATGCATGCCTGCAAGCGGATGCACACACACCAGTGCACACACACACACCAGTGCACACACACACACACCAGTGCACACACACACACCAGTGCACACACACACACAAATGCACAGACGCACATCCTGCCCCCCCAGCAGTGACAGCCCTGTCCCAGTGCCCTCAGTGGCTCTGGCTCTGTCCATGCCATACTGGGTGCATGCAGGTGTGCAGCATTGCCCTGCAGCCCCACGCACCCCCATTGCCCTCCAGGGAGCACCCAAAGGTGCAGGTGCCCCCATGTTCCCGGGATGCCCCAAGTAGCAGCCATAGGGCTGTGGGTGCCCCCCCTGCACCGCACCCATTGGCTGTCAGCTCCCTGGGGCTGGGGATCTGGGGACTGACAGGGCCACGCACACTCCCATGGTGTTGCTCCTATCCCATAACCCTCCGTGTTCCCCAGACCATGGTGCAGGTGGTGGGCACTATTACCATTCCCAGCCATGTGGCACCACAGGGCGCTGGGCAGGTCTGTTATGGGAGAAACCATTCAGCAGCGTGAAAGGAGGCAGTGCTCTGAGCAGGTGTTCCTGTTGTGTCCCTCATGTGACCCTGCTGTGGCCCTGCCACGTCCCTATCATATCTCCACTGTAGCTTTGTGGTGTCCCTATCATGTCTCTGCTATGTCCCTGCTGTGGCCCCATTCACGTCCCTGCCGTGTCCGTGCTGTGTCCCTATTATGTCCCTGTAATGTCCCTTCTGTGGCCCTGCAACGTCTTTGCCATGTCCCTGCCATGTCCCCACTGTGTACCCACCACGTCCCTGCAGTGTCTCTATTGTGTTCCATCCATATCCCTTCTGTTGTGCGCTCACCACATCCCTGCTGCATCCCCACCATATCCCTGCCACGTCCCTCTTGTGTCCCCACCACGTCCTCACCACATCCCATTTGGATCCCTGCTGTGTCCTCCTTGCGTCCCCACCACGTCCACGCGGTGCCCCCCTTCCCCCCCCCCACCCCCACGGCAGTGCCACAACCCCCGACCCCCCAGGAGGTGACCCCCCACCCCCATTCCCGTACCCACAGCCCGGTGCCACTGCACGGTGTGGGGACGGCTGTGCCATTGCTGGCAGCGCCCGGCGGGGCGGCGGGGAGGAATGCGAGCTGCCATCCATCAGGGAGACAGAGCAGCGGCGAGCCGAAGAAAGAGGGGCATTTTAGGAGGAAAGCCAGGGAAATTTGATCATTAAGAAATCCTCCTGGCTGTCTGGGGGAATTTAATTAAATTGCTGGAAAGGGCTGTAAGCACATCTGGATCCAATATGTGCAGCTTTGATTTTTTTTTTCTTTCTTTCTTTTCTTCTTTTTTTTTTTTTTTTTTGTAGTTCACTCTTTTCCCATCTCGCTGCTGAAGGGGGGGGGGGGGGAATAAAAGGGAAATAGCAGAGCCACGGAGTATTGGTTCATCTGGGACTGGGATTGCTGGCAGGGAAAGAAAGAGAGAGGGAGAAGGAAGGAGCGAAAGAAGGGGATGGAAAGCGGGGAATGAGGGGTTTGGGGGAGAAACCTTCCCGTGGGGCTGCAATGCCACGATGGGCACTGCAGGCTCTGCCCCTCGAGATGCCCCCACAGTGCGACACTGATGCTGGGACCCCCATGGGAGGACACAATGGAGCATCACCCCACGCCGCGCTTTGCGCCGCGATTCATGGCGTTCATTCGGTTTGAAGGTGGGAAGAAGCGAAGAGGGAAACACGCCAAGGAGCACAGACAGCACCGCAGTGGGGTGGGTGCTGCTCTGCCCCACGGTGTGGGATCGGAGCCCATCCACTCAGGGTTAGGTGCAGTGAGACGTGCTTGGCTCGGTTTCCGCCCAACGCTCTCCGCTGCGCCGGGATCTCCTTTTGCCAGCACCGGTTTTAATCACTTGAAATGCATTCCCCCCCCCCCCCCCCATCCCCATCCCCAAAACCAAGAAAGTTAAATCCTACAGCTAAAAAGGAAATTGCATTAATACAGATCGTTGTATTTATAAAAGGGAAGGGGAAAAAAATAAAAGCCCAACCTTGACCCCTACTTCAAAAAAGAGCCATTAGGATCCCAACCTCTGAAGGGCCGACGGGGGTACGGCTGAAGACTGCCTCGTTTCTCAATGCTTTACTGTTCCTGTCCCGCTCGTGGAAATGCGTGAGGAGCGGCAGGGAACTGCAGGCACCCCGCAGGAAGGTGTGTAAATCTTTGCGTGTCTAAAGAAACTTTACCGGGCTGTGAGGATGGGGGAAAAGAAAACGCTTGGCCTCTTACCCCCCCCCCCCCCCCCCCCCCACTTTCCTTTGGAGCTCTGATCCCCTTTGATCGTTACCAAAAATATATATGAAAACAAAAAGGTCGTATCTCACCCAAAAAAGTATCGGCCGTCAGAGGGCCCGAGGAAGTGCGAACCCGAGGGGGCTGTGCTGGTGATTATTCCCTCCGTTTAATTATTTAATGCTGTGGATGGGATGAAAGACGTCGGCCCTGGACAAGCAGACGGGGTGGGGAAATGGGGGGGTTGACCACAGGGTGGCCCCCCAGCAGAACCCATTGTCACATCGGTGGTGGGACCCCGTGCTACAAGGGGGCACCTCCAGCCGCAGGGAAGAGATGGTTATAGTGGGAGTAGAGTGGGATGAGGGGATGTGTGGCCGAGGGGGGGCTGTGCATGGAGCCGTCCCCGGGCACTGAGCGGGCAGCCGAGCGGTGCCACCATCCCCGCGGTCACACAGCCGAGGGGACGTCGGGACTTCAGCCTGCAACGGAACCCCGGGGTCAAACATTGGGGCCAATAAACCTCAATAGCGGGAGGGGGGGCCGGGCCGGGCCGGGCCGTTCGCGTACCCTGGGAGAGCCCCCCCCACACACACACACAGCGGATTGCCAAAATCTGCCTTCAGCCGCAATCTGCGGAGCTCCGGGAAGCCGCTGCCCCGTCAGGAAGATCAGATTTGGCAGCGCCGGATTGCATCGAAATGCGCGCCCCTCTCTGCTCGAAGGGAAAGAGCGCAAGGAAAGCTCTCGGCCAATGTTAAAACAGCTCCTCCGGGGGCTGGGATGGGTGGGAAAGGGTTCTGCGAGCTCGGAAATTGCGCGTGGAGCAGATAGAGGCGGTGAGAAGGGGGGGACGCGGGGTGTGGGATGGGGGGAATGCGGGGATCCGAGGAGCGGTGCTCAGCCCGTCCGCCGCTGCCCATCGCCCCGCAGCCGGACGCCGCCACGCCGCCTCCTCCGTCCCTACGTACGCACACATCGACACACACACACCTCTATCTGTCGAGTTTTTAAAGAGGAAAACCTCCTTTTTCCCCTGCCCGGTGGCTGGTTTTCATTAGGGAGGTTTCTCTCTCTAACCCCAAGGGAAGCAGCCTATGAGTTCGTAACTGCGGTGCAGGACGTAATTATCTCATTAAGGGGAGAGAGCCAGGCTGCTCCCAGCGGAGCTGACCTCGCTCCGGGGTTGATGGGGGCCCGGAGGGTGGGATGTAGGTGGAGGGGTGGGCCCGGGGGGTCACCATTTGGGGTGACCCGTTCGCAGCCCCATTTGGAGTCGGGGAAGCGCAGCACTCCCCACGGAGCGCAGCCACTTACACTTGTTGAGAGAAGCACTTAAAGCGGGGCTGGAGGGGGGGGGGGATGCGCAGGGGGTGATTCCCCCCCACCCCGGGGGTCGTTGTACCGGGGGGCGAGGGGCCGCCCCGCTCGGTGTAGGGGCGTTTGTTTGAACAGCTCCAGAGCAAAGAGCAGGGGAAGAAAGTTTGGGCTGGGAGCGTGGTTTTTTCCCCAGACGTCAGCACAAGGCGGAACAGGGGCTGGGGAGGGAGCCGGACTCGCAGGGCAGCCGGGATTTTTCTTTTTTTTTTAATTATTATTATTATTATTATTTTATTATTATTTGGTGGGGGTTGGAGAAGGGAAAGGGGCCGGGGAACGGCCCGGCACCTCGGGGTGGGCTGCGGGCCGGTGGGGGTGGGAGCCATGGACTCGCCGCCAGCCTTCGCCATGGACAAACCGTTCGCCCCCAGCACCGTGCGCGGTCCGGAGCCGCCCGAAAACCCTCAGAGCCGGAAAAACTTCAGCGTGAGCCATCTCCTCGACCTGGAGGAGGTGGCGGCCGGGATGAACGGGGCCCCCCCCGCCGGCCCCCCACCCTCCGCCGGCGGTAAGGCCATGCCGGAGCCGTCGGGAGGCAGCAGCGGCAGCGAGGCGGCACCCCAGGACGGTGAGTACCGACGTCTCGGGAAGGGCCCCCCTCTCTACCCGCAGTCTCGGGCAATGGGGTGGCCCCGCTGTCCCCCCCACCCCCCGGGCCGGGCTGAGCGCGGGGGACAAAGGGGCGCGGGGTCCCCCCGAGGTGGGGTGGGGGCTGCTGTGGGGGCACCGTCCCCGTGGGCTGTGGGGGTGAATTTGGGATATCTGTGGGATCGGAGCCGCCGGAACACCGAAAGCACCCGACGGGCGGGACGGGGGGACACCGCGCCGTGGGGACAGAGGGACGCGGGCACCGCACCGGCCGCCTCCCTGCCGCCACCGGGACGGGACGGTGCCGAGCTCCCGGTACGTCCCGGGGCTGCTTGGCCCTCCCGGCTCTCCCCGCCCCGGTTCTCGGGCTCCGGGAGCGGAGGCGGCTCGTTGGGACCGGAGGAAAGGAAAGCTGCGGGTCCCCGCCGCTGGCACCGGGACACCGGCACGGAGCTGCCTTTGTCCGGGCGCTCCTCTCGGGGCGGGTAGGAGCGGGGCTGGGAACGGGGAGTGCTCCTCTGCTCCGGGTTTCGCTGCGTTCGGTCCCGGCGCGTTTAGAACGGGACAAGCCCCGCTCCACCCGGCTGCAACCCGGCTCCGGAGCGAGAAGGTTGGCCCCAACCCTGCGGCAAAGCCCCGCTCTGGGGGCACTTGGAGGCTCCCAGAGCTTCCTCGGGTTGTAGGGTGGTGGGAGGGAGAAGGGGGTGGAGGTGCAGACCCACTGCCTGCCCCCAGTCCGGACCCGGGACCACCAAACCTGCCCCGTACTGGGATTTGGGCCCCATCCCCGGGGCGCTGCTGGCCCTGCCGTGGGCCTGACCCGGTGTATAGAGATGCTGCAGCCCTGGAGCTGCGGTGAGGGGCTCCCGGGGGGAGTAGGGGGGTCCTTGTGTCCCCTCCAGCAGCTCCCACGTTGTGATTTGGGTCAGAAGCATCCTTTTCCCAACCACATCTTATTCCCAGCACAGCCGGAACCCCAACTCTGCCCTCTGCTTGGGACACTGAGGGCCAGGTGCCAATTTTGGGGCTGGCAGCTGAGATTTTTGGTGTTGTTTCCCATCTTCCTCCCCTTCCCTTGGGTTTTGTTTGTACTTCCCGCATTGCCTTTGGGACCGTGGGGCTGTGAATGGGACTGTACAATTGGGGTGGGGGGGGGCTGCGTGCAGCACAGCATCGTGCGGCTTTTGCTAATCTGGCCGATCCTTCCAAGGCCATTTTTTACCCCTAAAAGCCCATTCCTCATGGGGCAGAGGCCTTATGGGGTTTGGCATCACTGGACTAGGGGGATATTTCCCACTGGCACCTGTTTCTGTGAGGTTATGGGGATGAAGACACTGTGAGCATCTGGGATGCACCAACAACACACTCAGGAGTGGAAGCATTTCTTGTGACCCCAAATGGAGATACCTGAGCGACGGGAGCTGCAAGCAGCCTGCAGGAGGATGAATGAGGAAATGGAGCAAGAAAACCCATGTTGGTGCAAACCTCAGGTTGTGGGACCCACTGCTCGGTGTCTGGGATGCAGTGTCCTAAACCAAGACAAGGATCACAAATACCACACAGCCTTTGCGTCTGCGGCGCTCTTGGCATCAGCGTGATGACAACCCCTCTGTTATAGGCATCCTCAAGTGAAGGCATTTTCCCTCATCTTCCTCTCCGCCATCACATCTTTTTCCCCTCCCGGATGCAGGCCAAGGGATGCAATGCTTGGTGGTGGAGGGAGCAGCAAAGGAGCAGTGAGGGCTCATCCTCATCCCCATCCTCATCCCCATCCTCATCATCCCCCGGAGCGGTGCAGCCTCCCATCAAACCCTTCCACACAACTTCTGAGGTCTTGAAAGCTTGTTCACCTCCTTTCATTAGACTAACAAATAATGTGTAACGCGAAACATCTGTTAACAACAGCCCTTAATGTTCTCAAGATGATAAAGCAGGAGGGTAATTTTAGCCAGCGGGCCTTGACTGATGGCTTTTCAAACAATGAACTTGCTTTTGGTGCTGCCTGGGGGTGGGAGCAGAGCTGGGCACCGTCTCTGATGGGCGCTTTGGGGCTGTGCTGATTTGGCTGTTCCTGAAAGGGATGGGAGTGGGCGATGGGATGGGGTGAGGGGGCAACCCTGGGCAGAGCAGCTCTTTCCCCATCCCACCACCTGGGCGCAGCGGGGAGAAATTCCCCTTGGTCCCACTGTGCAGCGAGAGGAGATGGTGCACCCGAGGGAATGATGTTATGGGGATTTGGTTCTAGTGTCACGAATGAGGGCAGGTGAGGTGGGAGAAGCGAAGTAAGGACCTGATGAAAGTGGAACGTGGCAAGGGATTGTTTCTGAGGTCAGGGCTGGGTGGTTGCCCAAAGCACCCCACTGGGACGCTTTTCAGCTGGGCTTTTCCTGCCTTCCTAAATGCCTCTCGTGGGGTCCCAATATGGGGGCGCCTCAGCTGTGCCCACCAGACGATGCTGATGCCCAGTAAGGTCTGGGGCTGCCAGCACCCCATTTCATCCTGAGAGCTCAGAATAGGCTGTCAGGCAGCAAGGCTGGGCTGTGGGATTTACATCACCCACAGTCCCGTGCTGCTCCCCAAAACAGCATCGGCTGCGAGTGCCCGTCTGCATTGTCCACACGTGGCAGAGCCAGGCAGGGTGGCACTGAAGGGGGGGCTGTGGGATGAGAGCTGCTCAGTCCTTGTATGGCCATGCTGGGTGGCACATGAATCTGGGACAGGAGTGAGCCTTGCATGGCCGTGATGCCCACAGACAGAGTGTTACTATCGCTGTCCCCATTGCCTGCTTGGGGACATTGCCCACACCATGCAGGGAGGGATGCGCACCCCGGGACGGGCAGCTCACCTCTGCACAGGGGGATGATGTTTGTGTTCGGTGCCCAAACCCAATGGTTCAGCACCCGTCGCATGTACTGACTGATTAATCAATCATTGATGAATGCCCTGCAATTAATCCAGGCAGGCTCCGCTGTCGGGGATCTCCCGCCCCATTTGTTTGCACTTAGTGTGGGGCTGGCGACATGTGAGGGGCTGGGAGCCTGACGTGTCCCAATGCACTGACTGATGAGTTCCAGCCGCTCCGGGGATCCGAGCGCATCCCTGTCAAAGAAATGAAGGGCTCTGGGGAAGGACCCACCTTAACCCTGACCCCCAGCCTGAGACACAGGCCCTACAGCAAGGCTCCCTCTCCCCAAATGGGGACCATCCACCACTGTCACCCCATGCTGTTGCCATGGGACCTGCTGCCCTGTGGGTAGGCTGGGGCTGGTGCCCAGGTATCCATCCAAAAGCCACAGAGCAGGCAGGAGTGATGCTCTTCCAATGGGACAGGCAGGGCGAGAGGCTGAGGCTGGGCTGATTTAGGTCAGAGCCTGCAGAAAGAACCCAGAAACAGCACAAACGGTTGCCAGGTGTGGGCCAAGAGGGATCCCATGTCTAAATGGGGTTTCTGTCATGGGAACACCCCAACACCAACCTTCCTCCATCCTTCTCTGACCCCAAAGGATGCCACGGGCTCACTGTCACACTCCTCCCTGCATGGCAGGGGATGCTCCATGCCCTGGGCTGCGTACAGGCTCTAGCAGACCAGCAGGGCTCTAATTTGGGTTAATTTGCCCACAGATGGGCTGAACACCCCCATAGGGGCCGCAGGACACCCCCTGCAGTAATGTGCCAGGAGGGAGAAAAATCCTAAACTGAGTGCCTGGCTGGGCCAAAAAAGTCCCATTACCCTCCCCCCCCCCCAAGTTCTCAGCGCAGTGACTTTTCTCTCCCTGGAGCAGTGATGCTCATAGGAACATGGCTGAAAACCTCTTGTGGTGCTGTGGAGGGGACAGGGGTGCAGTGGGGATGGGAGGGTTTGCCCCGCTCCACCACGACCCCCTGCAGCCCCGTGGGCACGGGGACACCTCGCTGCCCCCTGGCTGTTGTGTCTGCTGTGATCGGGAACAGCTCAGGGCGAGACTATTTCCCCTCTCCTTTCGGGCTGTTATTTCAGGGAACGGGGCTGATTCACGGGAAAAATATGAAATTTCGACTCCACGCGGCCAAGATGGGCGAATTTCAACGAATCAGCAGTTTAAGAGAGCCTGGGCGTGTGTCCGTAGCTGGGAGGCTGATGAAATGATTTAGGGCTTTGAGGCTGCCTCGTTAGGAACCCTTCCTCCCTCCCAGGGAGCTGAGCTGTCACCCCCTTTCCCAGCGCAGCTTTCCTCCGGCAGTGGGCAATTTCTCCACCCCCCCACCCTTTGGGGCTGGGAAGTGATGGAGATGAAGGGACGGGGCTGGGGGGTGGGATGGGGCCGGCTGCTTTGCTGCCCTGAAGTCCCCTGGTTGGCATCGGGTCCCCATCTGCAGCTGGAAGGGTTTATCCTATTGGGGGGGGGAGCGGGGCTGGGATAGCATCACTGTGCTGTGGGGAAGCCCAGAGCATCCTTTAAAATGAGACAGGAGGGGTCAAGGAATGGGAATGGGGATGGATGTGGGTTTGTCATGGATGTGTTTGATGCGAGGCACTGGTGGGCAGGGGTCCCCTGCGTGGGGTCAGCAATGCCTGGGGAGGATGGGAATGGGAAACCCCATAGGAACGGTCTGAGTGGGGTTTTCAAGGCAATTTCCAGTGCCCACGGAAGAGGGACACCCCCAGATTTTGGACATATTGTTATAAAGCCCCCACCCTTGATGCATTCCCATCATTCCCAATGCGGAGACCTTCCCTTCTCAGTACCCCTCTCCAGCCCAAGGGATCACCCAATGTAAAGACTGCTGAGAAGCACTGGGGGGACACCAGGAACCCTGGGGGAGGATCAAACCCTCCTGAGCAGTGTGGGGGAAAAGAGGATGATGGGTTTGGGGACGGGGGTGGGGTGGGGGTGGGGAGGGGTTGGGGCTAAAGGGGACACTTTGGAGAGCACATCGCCCAGTCCTCGGCTGGGGACACCCCTGGGGACACATGGATGATGGAGCGCAGCCCCCACCCTGCAGCCCTTCCCTGGGCGATGGGTGGCCCCGGGCGGGCGCTAATTGAGCCGGAGGCTTAACGAGGTGCCCCCCGTGCCGCGGGGAGAAGCCGTGGAGCTCCGCAGCCTTCAGAAAGCGGCAGCGGCAGCCGCCGTCCCCCTCCCCTTCCCTCCTCTTCCCCCTTTGGAGCGGGTATAATAAAGCAGCTTTTCAGCTGCGGCTGCAGTGATAGATCAGGAAGAATTGTATGAGTCTATTAAAGTCTGTGCGTCTCCGAATGGAGACTGCGGCTAAGCCAGGCGCCAGGCGCTCGCATTGAACCAGATGTGCTCAGGCGCCGTCCTTTCCAGCCACTGCAGCTGAGAGGCTGCCGCCTTCACACGCGAGGAAACTGGCGTGCACATGGCAGGGGAGCGGGGGAGCACATGGCAGGCGGGGCGCGGGGGGGGCACGGCGCTCCTGGCACAGCTGCGGGGCTGGGGGGGGATGCACAAAGGTGGAGAGAAGGCATTGCTGCAGGGGTTGTGCCTCCCCGGAGCGTGGGGGTGCCTGGGGGGGGGGGGGGGGGGGGGGGTGTTGAATTGCACCCTAAAGTGTAGAGCGTTGATGGTGGAGGGAGGGTTGTATTGCATACCAGCCGTGCAACGTACGGATGGGGGGGTGGGGGGCTGCACTGTGCCCATTGCTGTGCGGGAGATTGGATTGTTCAGGGGGTGTTGCATTGCACCTGGAGCTGTGCAAAGCATTGATGGGGGGGGCATTGCACACAAGCTTTGCAGGGTGTTGCAGTGTTATGGGGGGAGTTGCACTGCACATAAGCTGTGCAGGGTGTTGCAATGTCGGGGGGGGGGGGGAGTTGCACTGCACACAAGCTGTGCAGGGTGTTGCATTATTAAGATGGGGGGGGGCGTCGTATTGCACCGTGAGCTGTGCAGAACGTTGATGGGGAGGTTGTGTTGCACCCTGAGCCATGCAGGGGGACTGCGTTGCCCCCCAGGGGACACAGAGCATTGCAGGGCTGGGCTGGGCGCCCTGAGCTGTGCAGGGCATTGTGACAGGGACAGCGATGTGGCAGTGCAGCCCCTCTGAGCAGGGAATGAGCTGGGGGTCCTGCTGCACCGCGGTGCACATGGATCAGCGCGGCTGCATGGCTGTGGGACACCCATTCCTCTCCATTTTGGGGAGCCACGTGTCTGTGATTTGGGGGTCTTAAAGACCTCGGGGGAAATTTTAAATGAAGGAAAAAAACCATCCCCTTCCCCCCAAAAACCAACATCCAAACCCTGTTTTCGTTTAAATTAAAAGAGGCTGAAGTGTTTCTATTAGTATTAGAGGTTTATAAAACCTGAAACAAATATCAGAATGGAACCATCAGGCACCATCCCCTTCGGGCTCCAACCCCAGCAGGTTGTGAGTCATGGTTTTCCATGGCTGTTCTGTATCGTGACATCATGCAGTCAGATCCCTATCGTGACAGACCGTGCAGATCTGTCAGAGCCTTTGGGGGAACACGTTGTGTTTCATGGGATTTGTGAGTGAGCACCCAGAGGTGGCTGAGCGGTGCCCGGCACCAATGCCAGCATGACCACACTGCACTCCTGGGGGGGGTTTGGGGGTCTGAGTGTGGCAAGAAGGAGACAGAAGGGATGGCAGTGGGGTGACGAATAGAGGAGTCTCAGCTCTGCGGTGCTGTGTGTGAGCAGGACCCCAGTGCAGCCCCCCTCACCCCCCAGCATCGTCCCACCTGCATCCAGCGGGGCTGTGTGTTAACCTACAAACAGTTAAATGGGTTTGGTCTGGGGGAAAGCAAAAAAAAAAAAAAGGAGAAAAAAAAAAGAAAAAGGAGAAAAGATACGAACCACTTATTAAAATGAATGTTTTACAATAAATTTGGCGAGGGGCCACCGACCTCAAATGAAAACCAGACCGAAGGACGGCAGTGCTGCTCGCTGGAGAGGGTTTGTGGGATGAGTGCGTGCGTGCCCATGGGGTGCTCCTCAGAGTGGGGTGTGGGGACAGGGACTCACAGCCAACATCACATCACCCCATTGTGTTGGCGACCCCATCCTGGGATGCTCCAGGGGTGGCTGTGGGCTGTAGGATGGGTTTGGGGCAGGTGCTTGGTGTTGGAATGGGGCTTGGTGGCATCTCCGCCTGGAAAATGCCCGTTTGGCTGCAAAAAGGAAAAGAAGGGGGGAGTGGGTACCAAGGTCTGGTCCTGGTGCCCCCAGCTGCCCGAGGGGGGTCCCATGGGGCTGTCCCTGGTCCCCATATGCTCTCTTCCCTCGATCTTGGCAATGACCCCGCTGCAATTAGGGCTGCGCGCTAACCTGGAGGGCTGGTGTTGGGTTTCAGTGCCAGATGCCATTGGGGCGGCCTCACTATGGGCTTTGCTTATTAAATTTCAAGAAATCACCTTTTTTTTTTTTAATTTTATTTTAGGTTTTTTTTTTTGCTGTGGGGGAGGAAAGCTGGGATCGCCATGCCAGGAGTCTCTGGCTGGGAGCCAACCACTCCTGCTATGCAGCCCTGCCTGATTACTTGTATGTCCTAAACACCGTGTCATTCTCCCTATACCTGGATGGGCACCCCCAGGGAAAAGCATTTTGCAATCAGAGCTGAGCTTTCAGCAGAGCTTTGCTACTGAGGGATGGTGAGGTCTGTCCCAGCATCGCCCATCCCAGCATCGCCCATCCCAGAATCACCCATCCCAGCATCACCCGTCCCCAAATCCCACCCCACTGCAGCTCCAGCTCTGTCCCAGCCCTGTCCATTCCTTCAGCCCCGCTTCCTCCATCCATGAGGCCTGAGCAGAGCGTTTCCTCGTGCACTGCTCACACATCTGTTAGCTATCATGGTGCTGCCAGGCTCTGCGCTCAGCTATTTCAGTGCGCGGCAGCAACGGCGCTGGGAAGCAGTGAGGCTGCAGCCCGGGTGGGTGCCTCTGTGTGCTCATGGTGCTCCTGTGGGCCCCCAAAGCCTCACGTGATGCTGCAGCTGATGGGTCCAGGAGGGGATGTGGCACACGCAGCACTGAGCCCAAGGGATGTGCACTGTGGGTGTCCTGGGTTGGTGCCACCCTGAAGCCCTGCAGCCATGTGGGATGGGGTTTTCTCCCCATGGTGGGCTTGTTCTGGTGAAGGGAAAAGCAAGATCAGGCCCTTAGCCCCGGGGAAACCCAACAAACTCCATTCTGGTCCCCAAACCCTGGTGACCCACATGGTCCCACCATGCTTCCTGCACTAAAGATGGGCTGTGCCAAAAAGCAGCTTGGTGCTGCACAGTAGCCAGCGGAGGGCTCCAAGCACAGCCCTGCAGGGATGCAGAATGATACCCAGGACCCCCCCAGTTCATTTGGGCATTTGGGCCACAATGGCTGCCCGGTGCCCACACCATCCCCAGCGGTGGGGGATGCGCACAGAGCACCTCCGTGCAGGATGCTGTCCAAACCCATCCGTATGCAGTGCTGGCTGGTTGCTGGCTGGTGCAGCAGCAGCCCCATGACCATAAAGCAGCCAGCTGCTGCCTGTCAGTGAGCGGAGCTAAGACCCTCCCGGGACAGCCTTGGCCTCTTTTTTGGTACGGGCTTTTTGCTGCTCCTTTATAACAGAGACACTTTTCCCCCAGCAAAACTGGCAGCCTGTAAAAACGTGTCAGCGTTTCAGTTTTTTCACAATTAATGAGGTGAAACATCCTCGGAAACATTTTGCTGTAATGTTTCTCCGGTAGCTGAGCCTTACCCCTCTCTTAAATTTTTAACGTCCGCCACTTGATCCGAGAAAGTTTCCTTCGGACTCAGCACATTTGGACCCCCCCAGTCTCTCCTGCTCCCATTGAGCTCCTGGATTTATGGGATACAGGGAGCTGGGGCTGGGCTAGAAGGGCAGGGAGCAGCCGTGGGGTGGGATGGGGCTGCAGGAGAGCCCTGAGTTGGGTAGCAGCCCCAGACCCCCGTCCCCATGCCCTTGGGGTGCTCCTGAGGTGGCTCTGAATGATGTACCATTGTCCTGAGCAAAGGGTGCTTCTCACCTTCCTTGGGCTTTTGGAGGCAATCTGTGGGTATCAGCACCTGCAGTGGGATGGGTGGTTCCCATCTTTGCTCCTGTGGTCATCTCTGTGCCCCACTATGGGGGCAGACCCCATCCCTGCTATGTCTCCATCCTTCGCCACGTTCATGGCCAAGCGCAAAACCAATGCCGTGTGCCCACACCTTCAGCCTGTAAGCTGTGGGAAAAAGGGATCTGGAGCACGGGGAAGCCCTGGGGGGGTGGAAATTCCCAGGGCAGAGAGCTCTGCTCAACCCCATCACGACCCTGAGGGCAGCGCTTCCTCCCGATGGCCACAAGGAACCGGTTAATGGAGCACATGGAACTCGCTGGACGTCATCGCTGGAGCGCGCCTCGCTTCCCTGGAGTATATAAAGGGATGAAGGGAGTCCACATGTTTACCGAGAGAGACCATGGGAGAAACGAAAGACATTGTTTTTCCAAAGGATTTCTTGGCTGTAAAAGGCCTCCACCACCCTGCGGCTTCCCTGATGAAGGCCCAGCGTTAATTTGTTAAATCCACATCAAGTGCCCGGAGAACCAGTTGTTTATTTTTGCTAATTCAGCCGGCCGAGATCAAATTGGGGTTTTATTTGTTAAGGATAAACCTTAATTAATAAAAGCTATTTATTTGGTTAGAGCCGGCTGCAGCCTGAGGGTCAGATATGCCATGATCATTATTTCAAGTAAAACAAACCCAAAACGTCTCTCAACAGTTTGAAAAACGTAGAAACTTAGAGGGCTGAATTTATTTGTCTTAGGAAGAATTTACAGCTAATTCCCTCCAGGCTATTTCAACCCTTAAATTATACCCGAGAAGAAGAAAGAAGGAAGGAAAAAAAATAAAAGCCAACACAAAAATGCCATTCCAGGAGGAGCAGGAAAGTAAATGGTGCTGCAGATTGGATCATCTGGGTGGGGGGGTTGGAATTTCAGGCTTAGAGGTCTTTGGCAAACAAATGGAACGTGCGAAATAATGCAACAGCAAAAAGCCGTGGTTGGTGTGGGGCTCTCGGGGTCGGCGATGGGAAATGGAAGATGTGAGCATCCCAGCGAGGTGGGGGCGGCATGGCATCACTGGGTGCTTGCTGGTGGAATTGGAAGTCAAAGCAGAGCTGGGGTGGAAATCCAGCGCGAGTCACTGTGCTGCGGTGCACATCACCCGCTTACAGCCCTCACTGGTGGCCGGTTTGGGGCTCCTGACACATCATTCCTATGGAAAACACGGGGAAAGAGGGCAAGAGCTGGAAAAGTGAGCCTGCTCCGTGCTCAGCTAAATCAACACACCCTGACCCGGCAGCGCTGGGGCCATTGGTTTTGCAAATGGTGCATGACCACGCGCTCCCCGCTCTGCTCCGCGGGGCCGTTCTCCGTGGTCCTGGTGTCCTGGGGGCTGGAACCATGGGACACGTCCCACCGTGAGCAATGGGGCTGCTGACCCCCCCCACCCTCCCGTCCCTGATGTCCTTCATTATTCAGTAACATTATCCCTCCGTTTCCCCCCTTCCCCTGCATCTCTTTTTCCCCTTTGGCGGAAATTGTAATCAGTGGAAAGTAAATACACCAAAGGGAAAGCGGGGGTTGCCGAGACGTCTCCTCTGACCTCCGCTTGGACAATCAAGCCAATGCCTCCACCACACTGCTGTCAACCCCCCCCAAATTATAGCTGACAAATGCAAGGGTTTGGCTTTCACCAAAATCTCCCCCCAGCCACCCCAAGTAATGCTTTTTGGGGGCGAAAGCGACACATTGTTGAGCCATTGTTGACTTTGGGCAATTACAACTCTTATTCGTGGAAACCCATCGGGGTGCAGGAATGTTTCTCCCCCATGAAGGTTATGGTGAATCTGGTTGTGGTGAATTTTGCTCCCCTGGTGAGTACTGCAGGGTGGTTTGTGATGCACATCCTTGTAAAGCTGTCCTGGTTTATGAAGGTATCCTTTATAGAAGTGATGACTGCCGCCAGTGAGGACAGCATTTATCTGGTCCTGTGGTCCCATGGCTGAGAAGGGCTCCACAGTGGGGTTAATGGGGACAAGATGCACGTTCATCACTGAGCCTCATCTCCGAGCGCAGCAGAGGATGTGGGCATTTAAGGAGAGGAGATTTAAGAAATCCAATTTTCTTTCGGCCAGTTTAGGGCAGGTGAGAGAAGCCATCACTGATGGAAAAGTCATAAAATCACAGAGTCATTCAGGTTGGAAAAGCCCTCACAGATCCCCATGCCCAACCCAGCCCACCATGCCCACTGGTGGACCACCCCCATGGACGGTGACTCCCCACTCCCAGGCAGTCTGTGCCACTGCATCACCACTCTTTCTGGGCACAATTTTTCCCCGCTACCCAATCTGAGCTTCGGGTCCAACAGCCAGAATTTATACCAGGACAAAAATCAAACGGGGTTAATAAATTCTGTTGAGTGCCGTTGGCTTCTGACCCCAGGTTTCAACCCAAGCTTTGGTCCCTCGCACCGCTCCGTCCCACCGATGGCACCCAGCTCAGCCCCAGCCCTGGGAAGCTCCGGGTTGACCACGGCTGGACTCGGTGTATTTTAATCCAGCGGCTCGTTAGCTCGCTGAGGGAAAACAGGACCAAAAAAGGAGTTTAACTAAAAGGGGCAACTGGAAAGCAGAGACTGGCAGAGCATTTGGAGCAGCAGAAACGAGAGCTGGAGGGAATCTGGGGAATTTTATTTGTGAGCCTTTACGTGGACTGCAGCAAAGAGCAGCCTGCATTCTCGGGGCTGGGAAAGAGACCCCCAACCCATGCGTATCTCAGGCACCAGCCCTGGAGCCCTTGCCCTACCAAGAAGATCGTGTCCCATCTATGGCTTCATGGGCCATTCCTGGCATAAAGAAACTGGAGGGTCTCTTGAGAACCTCATGGCAGAGGTTTCGTTCAGAGTTATAGGCCAAGACAGTCTTGAAACTTCTACTTTTTTCCTGCTTGGTATTGCCTTGAAGCAGGAGAGTTAATATCCCTTCCAGCAGATTTTGTTCCTTGCTCAAGAATCATCCCCAAATGCTGCACATCTATTTAATAACTACCAAGATAGTTTATTAGCAAGTATTTATTTCCTCTGCACACTCAGGGAGCAGTAATTCCTGCCATCGTGGCCTCTGCACTGATACAGAACAGAAAACCCCAATATAACCCTGCTATGAATCAGAGCGATGCCATAAAGCTATTAACATCGCAAATAATTCCAAAATACTTTCCCACCAGTAGGTACAGATTGGATCCAGATGCTTTATTAAAGGAAAAAAATAATTACCCAGTACCTCCACGAGGAATACCAACAGCAAGATGTCTTTCCCATGAAGGCAGGGATTGGGTATCCATTATTTTTTCCCCATAAATTTGCCTAAACTTGATGATCTTAGCGACAAAAATCAGATTTATCTCAGCCTGGCGGAAAGCCCAGGGTTGATATGGTGAAACCAATCTACGCCCTCCACTTGGTGCTTCCATGGGTGAGCAAAGGCAGAAATAAGCATGGAGGAAGCTGAGCTCTGAGAGCCGTGGCTGTGTTTGCTGCTGGTGCGTGGATGAGGTTCGGTGGTACCGTGAGGATGTGCTGCAGCTCCGCAGGTTGATGGGGGTGGGAGATCTCTGGGATGTTTTATGGTTGAGTTTGTTGCTGTCTGTGAAGACTGAAGCTTTAGGAGGGCGGCTGCTGTGGAGTCTCATGGGGCTTTTTACTGTGATTTCCCCCAGGTGAGAGCCTGAGCCCGAGCCGTGGGGTGGCCAAGAGGAAGAAGAAGCAGAGGAGGAACCGCACCACATTCAACAGCAGCCAACTGCAGGCTCTGGAGAGGGTCTTTGAGCGGACACATTACCCCGACGCCTTCGTGCGGGAGGAGCTGGCCAGGAGGGTGAACCTCAGCGAGGCCAGAGTCCAGGTGGGATAGACCCCTCCACCCCCATCCCCTCACAGCACCAGGGTCTGGGCGGTGGGAGGGATGCCGGGGACTTCCCCTCCTCGTTAACGCCTCCCCTTCCCCATACAGGTTTGGTTTCAGAACCGGAGGGCCAAGTTCCGCCGTAACGAGAGGGCGATGTTGGCCAACAGATCGGCGTCGCTCCTCAAGTCCTACAGCCAGGAGGCTGCCATCGAGCAGCCCATGGCACCACGGCCCACCGCGCTCAGCCCCGAGTACCTCTCGTGGAGCAGCTCCTCCCCATACAGGTGGGTGCAGGACGTGGGACCATCCCCCCCTCCCTGGGAGCCCTGTGCTTCTGATGGGGACGTGAGGAACGTTGTGGGGCTAAAGGAGTGAGAGGTGGGATGTCACTGGGGGCCACCTTGGGAATTCCTGCCAGCCCCCGACGAGTGTTTTGTGGATAGGAGGAGGCCTGGTCCTCATGAGGGGCCCTCCTAGCCTGCGCTGACCCTTCCCACATCCCAACACAGGAGGGGGAGCGGGACCCTTCAGTTCCCAGCTCTCCAAAAGCAGAGGGCATGGCTTCCTGGCACATACTTTGAGGGGTTCCCACACACATCCAGCCACATAAAAATGCTACAGAGTTCTTGTGGGAGATGTCCAAGAGGGAGCCGCCAACGCAGCCTGGGAAGCCAGCGGGATGTGGGGCTCCCCATGGGCTGTGCCTCACCCCGCTCCGCTCCCCCCGCAGCACTGTGCCATCCTACAGCTCCAGTGGGACCGCGACGCCCACCCAAGGGGTGAACATGGCCAACAGCATCGCCAGCCTGCGCCTCAAAGCCAAAGAGTTCAGCCTGCATCAGAACCAGGTGCCGACTGTGAACTGACCGGGGAAAATCCCCATGGCCTCATCCAGGACTCGACGTGGGGATCCTGTACTGATCGGCACCAACCCGCTGCCCGCCCCACGCACTGCTCATCTGATGTCCCAGCACCTCTCCTCTCCTCTTCCCTCTTGAAGGTAGAGTCAAGTCCCAGTCCGAAGTGGCACATCGCTATAGCCACATATGGAGCAAACTCGGTTAGAAACTTGCTTTTCTGCACACCCTTATAATAAAGGCTATATATACACACACATACCCCCCACGCGCTCTTCAAGGACAAACAGACTTACCAAGCGATCAAGAATTTGCTTCCAAACATGGAAGGATCTTGGACTTTTGGATTTGACCAATTTGGGTATCTTGCCTGGAGAGCCAAAGAGTTATTGGGTCTTCTCCTCCCACAGGGACGGCACGCAGCGCTGGGATGATCGCGATGCTGCACGATGCCAATTTTTTGAGCCCCCCTTTATGCTGGGCCTTCACCTCCTCATGCACTGCCAGCCGTGGGGCTCAGTGGGACCATTGCAAGCCTACCGCTGGGTCCCGGTGCCCATAAACTGGGGGGGTGGGGAAACACATCGCTGCACCCCCATCCAGGCGCCACCGCCCCATGTCTGCGGGTTTGCCAGCAGTTCTGCAGAGCCCCAGGTCATTGAACCAGCCCAAGGAAAGAGAAAATTGGAAAAAGCTGTCGGTTTCAGCTGAGTGGGCGGCTCCCAGCTCTTCGTGCCAAGGGCAGAGCAGGCTTCGTCTTCCGGAGGCACAGCATCCCCAGCGGCCGCTCTGCAGATGGGCCACAGAGTGCGGGGCTGGAGGCTCCATGGGGTGTTTTCTGTGTCTCTGAATAAAGGAAACTGTATTTCCCACCCCAGCAAGGGGGCTTTTGGTTGCGAGATGAGCAGAAAACTTCCAACGGCGGCACTGCAGCTATGTGGGATGAGCCGGCGCTGGGGCAATAGGGGATCGACTCCATGGACAAACCCGATGGAGCACTCTTTCCTCACCCACTGCAAGGAGCAGCAGCCAAGCAGCCAATCAACCCTGCTCTTCTAGGAGGGCTTTGTCCGGCCAGCATGGTGGGGCCGATAACAAGTGAATGTAGCATTGGACCCAAGGGTGGCCACAACAGCCATAGAGATCAACACCCATCAGAACGCGATGCCAAGGCCAAAAGTGCTCAAACCACTTTGTAAACCCACCCAAGAGCCCCCACATCCTGCCCACAGGAGCTTCCTCTCCCTTTCCCACCGGGGAAAGCCACATCTGGTCCTTGGTGGCCACGGTGTCCCCTGCGTGTGCCAGGTGGGGAGGGCGGATCTCCCCATGGTGCTGCAGTGAGACCTCATTGGGATCCCACAACGCTGAGCACTGCCATGCGGGCAGAGGAGTCCCTGCAGAGCAAACCCCCACCCCAAGGAACAGCGCTGGGCCGGGGGGGTCCCATTCCCATGGAAAGCACGGGGCTCTTTCTATTTTTTTAGGTTATACAAGACGAAACCACAGGGATATAAATGTCGCTGCCTCTTTGAGAGCATTAATGAAAATAAACCCATTTAATAGTTTGCAGATGCCGTTTCTGTAAACCTAAAAAAAAAAAAAAAAAAAAAAAAAGCAGGGAATAAATATTTCTTCACTAAATATCTATATGTATATATATGTATTGGAAACCACGCGTCCCTCAGCTTCGGGCCCCTCCCTCGCCACGCTCTTGGCAGCTTAAGGCGGAGCATCGCTCAGCATCGCAGGTGAGGGATCGCGGGCTGCCGTCCGAGCTCTCTCCCTGCTCTATCTGTACATTTCAGTGGTTGGTAATGAGATCCACGGTGGAGTTTTTGATTTGATTTGATATATATATATATTTTTTTTGCATGTCTGTTTTTTGGAATTTTTTTTGTTTTGTTTTGTTTTTGGGGGTGTTTTTTTTTTTTTTGTAAAAACAGCTCTTGTGAAATAATGGAGGAATAAATATTTTACTGAGTACAGTATTTTACACATCTGCGCGTGCAGAGCAGTGCTCACACCACTGGGGGGGGGGGTAACATTGGGGTGCCATAGGGGCAGGGAACCCAGGTCCCACATCCCAGTCCTACTGCTGGGCAGAGGGGCCGCAAGCACTGATCCCCCCCAGCCAGGAGATCCTGGGCATCACTGTTGGCTATCCATGCTGTCAGAGCAACACCTCCCCCAGCAGTGTGGCAATGGGCTGAGGAGGGATGGGGCCGGGGCAGAGCTCCTCCCTGCTAAGTTGTCAGGTCCCATCCTGCAGCGCACACATGAGTGAAAGCCTTCAAGCAGTGGTGCTCCACAGACATCATGGGCAAGCACCTGCTGCAGAAGTCCCGCTGGGATGTGCAATCATCTGCAGTCACAGCAGAGACCAGCACGTGGCCCAGCCTTGAGAACCAGACAAGAAATACAGAAAGGAGGTGTAGACCTGCTTGGAGAATTTGGGACATGGGGTCCCAGATGAGGTCTCTCATGGCACACACTCCTCTCAGTGCATGGACTCAGTGAGGGCTGAGCATCACCAGCACCAGGAGCCCACACCAGCACCAAGTACAGCTCTTCCAGGCTCCATCCTGTGCACCGAGGTGGGCAGCACCACAGTGAGCCACGTTCTTCAGCCCGCTAGCTAACACAGACCAGAAGGGCAGGAACATAAGAATGAGCCACACAGGAATGAGCCACATAGGAATGAGTTGCAGGATCTGAGCTACAAAGTGGCAGGAAAAATGCAAGAGGTGCACATGGAAACTGCCCCGATGCACCTGGCTGCTGTTGCACAGGAGCATCAGGCTCACAGAGACTGAAAAGAGCAAAGGAGTGTGAGGAGTGCCCAGGGAGGGGTTAGAGAACAAAGCAGAAAGCGCCCTCACAGCTATCACAGGAAGCCACAGCGCAGCTATGGCCTAAAATCCATCACCTCAAGATGTTGCAGAGATCAAAGGTACAAAATGGATTTGGAGAGGGTCAAGAAGTTAATGGTGGGTGGGTCTGTGGCAGCAAAACGTGGCCCAGATCCAACTGCATGTGCAGAAAATCACTGCCCCGCTGATTCCCAGCAGCAGGAGGGGCTCAGTGGGAAGGCACAGCTCATGTTTGGTACCTGCACTCTCCGTTATCTGTGCTCCTGCACACAGCACACAGCCACCCCCATGGCCATGGTGCTGCTCGCTGCTGCTCTGCAACCCCCGATGCATTTATTCAATAAGTGACCCTCTGATCTTCACGGCCATTTGTCCAACGCCTGCTTAGTTCCACCCATCCTTGTGTCCTCACGTGGCCAACACAGAGTGGCCCTATGGAGGTCACCCAGCCCTGAGTCAGGAGACCCTTTGAGGTGAAGATCTTGCAGCTCCCAGGGCAGATTCTTCATTGATTCGTGGCTATTTGCTGCTGGAAATATGCCATTTATTTCTTGCCTTCCCGTGTCACCCCAGCTTCACTTCAGCTCCTGTTAGAGCAGGAGGTCCCAACCCATGGTCTGAGGGCTCTCTGGAGACAGGAGCAGGGAGAGCTGCAGCCCACCTGGCAGGGGCTGCACGTGGAGTTGTCTGAGTTGGAGGGAACCCTCGAAGGTCATCTATTCCATCTCCCTGCAATGAGACACCCAAGGTCAGAGCTGGATGGGGCTCTGAGCACCTGATGGAGCTGTGGGTGTCCCTGTTCACTACAGGGAGTTGAACCAGATGGCCTTTAAGTGTCCCTTCCAACTCAGTAGATCACAGGGATGGATTTGCCACCTCTCCTTCATCCAGCACAGAGGGACTTCTCCTCCACCGTCTGCTTTCTGGTCTGCGTCCACGCACCATTGCTTTGGTTGGAAGGCTGCAAGAGCGTTGGTTGCAGACTGCCTTTCCTCCCCTGCAGCAGCTGCTTTGCAGCCAGCTGACTCCCAGATGAGCTCTCAGCTGACGGAAGGACCTCTCTCCCTTTGTCCTGCCTGTGGTTACTGCCCGTGGTTTCCCTACTGACAAAAAAAAGTCGGGTGTTCCAGCCAGGTTACCCACAGCTTCTTTCCAACCTTCCCAAAAAGTCCCCCCAGGGGCTCCCCGTCCCCACGTTGGAGCCTCCCAGACCCCAAACGGCCGCCGTCCCCCCGGCTGTGCGCTCCACGGCCACACAGAGGCGCTGCGGCTCCGCGTTGCGCAGCGGTGTCCCCACGCGGGACGCGGTGGGGGGGACGCGGGCGGTGCCGCCGGCATTCCTTCAGCCGTGGGTTTGCCTGCGAGACGCAGGAATAGCATTTCCTCACGGGGATTTGCATGGCGAAACCCCACCGTGCGAGATGCAAAGCTGCGCTCTTGCCGGAGGGAATGGGATTTTTGGAGGGCTGGGTGATGTCTGAGGGTGCTGTTGTGCCAACTTCCCGGGGAAGGTCTGCGTGGGCAGGATGGGATCTGGGGGCGTGGGGTGGGGAGGGGTAAACGCAGAGCCTGAGGGTAGGGGAGACCCTGGGCTGAGGTGTCCGGAAGGTGCAGGAGGGGCAGGGATGTGTCACCGGGTCCACAATCGGTTCCCCCATCCCACCTCCAGACTCTTCGGGTTGGTGAGGTTGGAGAGGAAGGCACGCACTGCTCGAGTGAATCATACCCAAATCTTTAAGCGCCAGACTTGGCAGACGTGTGGTCCTACGTGGGTTTTGCTGTGTTACCGTTTCAGCTGTAAGCCAGGTGTGAGAAACAAATGGTTGGCACAGCTCAAGCTCTGGAGGGTTCAGCCACCATCGCCTCTCTCCGAGAGCTGCAGGGGACACCGGGGACACCGTCCTGCTTTGGGGGACGTTGGCTTGAGCTGCCCTTGGGAATAAAGCAGGGCACGAAACTGCTCCTCGTGTCGATGCGCCGCGGTGACGCAGCCCCGGCCCCACTTCTGGCCACGCAGGGACGAGTTGGGCTCCATCCGCTCTCCCACCATCTCCCAGCATTTCAAAATAAGCTCCATGGCTGCTCCTCTTTGAAATTTGCCTCGTGGGCCTTTTCTGTTTGTTTTTTTGGAGGCAGGAGAGTTCACATTCCCAAGCTTTTCCCCCTGCAGCCACTACAGCAGGGTTTATTTTTTTTAATAAAGAAAGAAGCAAGCAGAGCTCTGCACATAACCTCGGCCTCCCTGAGCAGGGCATCACCCCCAGGCACTGGACAGGGGTTACAGGGGGCTCTTAGAGCTTCCTTCCCTTCCCACCCCAAAGCCCCAATCCCAGCTACGTCCCTACGCACAGCGGCATGAATTGGATGGAGTTCATCTTATAAAGCCACCGCCTTTCTTATTTGAAAACAAGAAGTCGTGGGGGAAAGCAAAATCTGTCACGTGGGACCATTTTGTCCATGTGAGCCATTAACGCGGATGCAGACACAGAAGGGCAGCACCTCCCAAACACCAACAGCTGAAGAAAATAGGAGGAAACCAAGGAAGTGAGGTGTTGGCTTCCGAGAGAAGGAAGGGACTGCTGAGCATGGAAAACACAGGCAGCTCCTTTGGAAGTTGTAAGCACAGAAAGGAGAGCTACCACACCTTAGCTGAACACATCCAGCCCTCCGGGATTTAAGCATCTCCATTGGGAAGAAATGCAGGCAAAGCACAGAGAGAGATTGCTTGGAAACAGCATCTTATAGCAAAAGCTGTAAGATTGGGCGCACACCAAACTTTGGGCTGCTCGGGACAGGAGAATCAAGCACGGCTGCACTGCAAGCCCCAGCTCCTCTGAATTTAAAGGACTGGCCCTGATAATGCCAAGGGCTGCAGGCAGGTGGGCTGGGGGAAGGGTGCTCAGCCCTCCAGGAGCCCCAGGACACTCCTGGACCCGTGCAGCTCCCTGCAGCTGGACTCGGCCCCAGCTGCTGCCCAGCTGCATCGGCAGCCCTCGAAGGAAGGATGTAGCAGAGCACAGTGATTTGTTTTTATTGGGAATACTTGCTTCCTGCCATCAGGATGCATACGCAGCGGCAGAGAAACGCGCAGGGGTTTGGAGACCTCGTGTACCGCGTGAGGCAGCTCACTGAAAGGGGTATTATGCAGACATCTGCTGAGCTGGGGCTGTGTGAGCGAGAGGTGGCCAAGAGCAAAGTGTGGGACCTGCAGCCCTCCTTCTGCACCCAGGAGAGCAGAGCGCTGTGCTCCAAACCTCCCGAAGAACTCGGCCCAAGGCCATGGCTGCTGCACTGGGAGCTGCTGGGCTGGGAGCCCTCCCTGAGCCGGGTGAGGCTCCAAGCATCCTCCTGAGCTGCCCTTCTTCCCATTGATACTCAGTGGGGTCTTGGTGAGAGGATTCCAGAGGAGAGCACAGCAAAGGGAAGAGCTTTATTGCTTAGGACAGGTGGAAAGGGAGTTCATTTTCTGCTCATTCTGCTTTCTCACTGAGATCTTAGCAAAGTTCTGCATTGTCCTCAGAGCCTTCCTCCCACGCTGTCCTCCATGGGACTGCCCCAGCGCCATCCTTAAGGAGAGCTGCGTGGCACAGTAGGGTTGGCCATCCTCATGCAGCACAGCAGAACAGCGAACCCTCCTCCCAGGGCACAGCTTGGGGCACACGTTGAAAGCGTCTCTCTCAGAGCATTTCCAGGCAGCAGCAGCACATGGCTGCGGGCACACAGCTCTCTGCAGGGCAGTGATTTGTGCGGGCTGCTCTGGGCAGTCTTGGCTGCATCCCGTGCTGAGGCTGTGACCAGATTGAAAGCTTTTCTCCCTCTCTGCCAACACCCACATCCACCAACCAAGAGTTCTCGCAGAGCTGTGGGACCGTGGTGGCTTCCCCTTCTTGATTTGGTGCTGCTGACCAAGGGCAGCGTTCCCCATCCCACGCTGGGTCACTGATGCAGAAAACCTCTTTTCCTCCGGTGACACCCCTTCCTCGAGGACAGGAACGAGGGAAAGCTGCTCAGCATCCCCTGCCTGCTCCCTCTGCCCCAGTTTCAACAGCAGACCCAGGGACCTTACCAAGGCCATCCCACACATCCCTGCAGCACCCACACACACCCCCACCAGGAACGTCTCAGTGCTGGCACAGCTGCAGAGAGCAGGATGGGGCGGGTTGGGTGCTCTGCTTGGTTGGGTGCTACCAATACGGGGCAGCTGCCAGGAGGATCTGCAGGGCCATGGAGAAGCAGGGCAGCTGTGCCACACTGTATGCCACAGAGCGCGTGGGAGCCCTCAGCTTCAGCAGGTAGGCCACAGTGTGCACGATGCGTCCCACGCAGAAGATGAAGAAGTGGACCCTGGCCACTGCAGGACTGGGCTCTAGCAGAGAGTACACAGCTCCAAGGAAGAGGAAGGGGAAGATGTTCTCCATGTCATTGCGATGCGCCCTGTGAAGAGAGACGGGTTGCTCCTTCCCACCTGGCTCCCAGCCTGCTGATGAGGTGAGTGCAGCCCCCAGAGGGCTCAGAGCCCCCCTGCATGCAAGTGGGGCCAGGAAATTTCCATTGGAAAATGGAAGAGGAGCTGTGCTTTGAGACCCCTCTCCTCCTTCAAGGCTCCACACAGTCCCCACAGCCCCCAGCCCCCTGATATCCCTGATTCAGGCACAGACCTCGGGGTAATTTGCCCTCTCCAGGGCTGCAAACACATTAGCAAGGTCTGACCTGGCGTGTGCTCATTGCACAAACCCCAGACTTCTGCACACCGCCGCTGCTGCTGCAGCTCTGGTTATTTATTTTTATGGAAGCTTGTCCTTTCTGACTCATCAGAAGAGGATCATCATTATTATCACTACTATTTCCTTTTTCTTAGCAAAGGAACAGCTCATCTGTCTCCTCCTCCTCCTGGCAGCCTGGGGCTTGGTGCTACGGGATGTTTGGTGGAGCAGAGCTGGCAGCGGGGCTCAGAACGGCTCCAGCCTCCCTTCCTGTGCAGAACCAGCCCACGCAGTGCCTGGGCCAGTGCCCAGCCACCTCCTGCAGGAGACTGAAGGCAAGCACAGAGCTGGGTCACCCTGAATTCACCACTGAGGACTGAGTCTCATTATGCCCATTGACCCCCAAGCCCCGATCCTTCCACACACAGCACGCTCCCATTAATGATTGAGCTGCCCTGGTTCACAAGGTCCTGCCTCGGACCCCAGGGCATTCCACCTAGCTATGCAATTAGCTAATTAATGAGCCTTCCAGCTTCCTGCTGCCCTGCTGGGGAGGGATGCTGGCTCCATACTCGCCTGCGGCAGCGCTCCACATCGGGGTCCTCACGGTAGTACTGCAGCCCTCCATTGCGCAGCGCATCCTCTGGGTTAGCAAATGCCTGCAAGAGAGTGTCCCCATGGAGAACTGTCAGGGGATGCGGCTCCTGATACCTCTGGGAGGGCTCTGGGGGTTACTTTCGTGCAGTTTTCAAAAGGGGAGGTTAAAAAAGAGATGAACGGAGCAGAAAAAGGGTGAATGGAGCAGTTCCCATTACACCAGGTATCTCCTGGCTGCCTTTGGCATGGGCATTTCTCTCCATAAAATCCACTGGGAGACTTTGCCAACTTCCTGCACAGAGCTTGCAGACACTGAAGGCAGAAGCCAAAAGATAACAACGAATGATGGATGGCTTTGCCCTACATAGGCAGAAAATCCCCTGGCTGGCTCCTTGGCACTGCTGCTTCCTCTGGGAGGAATGGGATCCACCATCAATATCCTCCCAGAGGAAAATGATGGACACACACTGCCCTGAAGGGATCTGCTGCCAGGCAATAGCTTCACCCTGCAGCCGTGTTACAACAGTACAGTGCCAGGGCTGCAACATCTCTCACAGACACAAAGGAAAAGCCACATCCTTAGCTCCTGCAACACCACAACACAGGAGAACCCGCTTCTGCCTTCAGCCTGGGAGCAGCACCATCTCCCTCCCACTCTGCTGGTGCAGTCGGAAACGCCTCGAATACTTTGAGTTCTTTTACAGAGCTGAGCTGTGCCTCAATCCCCGCTGCTGTCCCCACATTCAAGAGCCATTTCCTCCATCTACTGTTTCTGCTCCCTGGGACTTCACTCTCCGGCTGCAGTGCTGCAGCACAGGAGCTTGCTGCTACACTGCATGAATTGGGCTGGCATTTCAACCATTTGCCCTTAAACTTTTCTCTCTCTTTTCTCCCAGATACGGCAAATTGAATGTAAACAGAGCGGCAGCTCACCTGCATGGTATTTTACATCTGAAATTACTATTTAGATTAGGATTCAGAAATGATAAACATCAAGCTGCAGATGGTGGAAGCAAACAAAAAGAGCCAAAGAGAAGCGAGATGGCTATCTGCTACAGCTAGAAAACCTGTTTTGCTTTCAGTTGAAGTCAAAGAAAACTCAGCTTGCTTCTGCAAAACCCAGTTGGCTTTTGCAGGATGAAAAGAAGAAAGGGTTTGTAGTAAATCCAAACAGAAACCCCAGCAAAAGGCAGGAGGGGCGAAGGAGGGAAAGGAAACTGGGACATACCTTCTTCCTGAGCCTCACTTGTCCCGTGATGATGGCAACGACATACATCTTTAGGATCAGGATCGTGCTGTAGAAGGCGAATGACAGGAACACGGTGTTCCCCATCATTGTGGAGGATGTGGAGCTCCTGCCTTGGCCCTGCAGAGGGGGACAGGAAGGCAGCGCTTCAGCTGTCAGCCCCCAGCCCCACTGCCCCCACGGGGTCAGCCACGAGCAAAACAGTACAGCTGAACTGCTGGCAAGTGGTACCCAGACCCCACCGTGTGCTTCTGCCCCTCGGATGCTCCGAGCTGGGATCCAACTCCCTCCACACAGCATCAGCCTGCCCTACAACACTCCCCAGACCTCCCCTCATGCTCATGCCCAGAGCTGCACACCCTTGCCCATTGGCAGCCCTGGGGAGGAGGAGGCAGGAGAAACAAGGTACCTACTTCTGCTGCACCCAGCCCAGCTCCGTCCCGATCCCACAGCCCTGCGTGGCACGTCCCCGTGCTCCCAGTCCCGCCCCACACAGACTGAGCACTTTGCACAGGCAGCCGGCCCTCCCCTTGGCACCACCTGCCAAAGGGTCAGGGACAGAGCTGGCCCTCATTCCGGCTGCACACATTGCCCACCAGACCGGATTGCCCCTGGGAGGGTCCCAAAGCCACAAAGGATCCCAAAACCCAACAGGAGAACCCCAAAGACCCCAGTCTGCAGAGGGAAATACAGACCAACCCGTCCCTGGGGCAGCTCCGCTTGCTTTTCTCCCAAAACGTGAATCAGGGGAGCCCGGTGCAGGCTGATCCTAGCCTAGAAAGGGGCATCTGAATTTGGAGCCGGCTTTCCCAGCCATCGGGAGGGAAGAGCGAGAGGATCTAAGCCTGGAAGGAGCTTGGCTGCTCCTGCACTGCAAACCTTTAACTCCTCCTTCCCTTGCGCAGCCCCAGCGCTGGCAGAGAGCTCTCTGAGCTTACAAGGGCTGGACTGGGGACTCGGTTCCTTTACGCACAAAAAAAGGTCTATTTCAAGCAAGTGGATACTTTCAGAGACCAACTGGAAAATGAATGTTCTGGGTATGTGAGTAGTTCTTTCTGGTTTGGACTGAAATAGTTGTTTCCAGCCACAAAATAAGCCCATGAGCAGAGTAGGATGGTTTGCTCCTTGCAAAAGAATCCATCAAAACATTGCTACCTGTAGGACTGGCTTTGTTCTGCAGTGCTTTTTAACTGCCAAATGAGCACGTTTTGCTCCAAGAGGAACCAGAGCAAACAGCAGGAATGCTGCAGCTCAGGAGCAGGCTCGGGTCCTGCTGCACAAGGACAGCTGTCCCAGCAATGGGACAGCGATGGCACCCCCTGGAGCAGAGCAGACACCAGCAGCCTTCTCTCTGTATCTGCCTCTGCACCTCCCCGCGGATCAGCACACCTTGCTGAGCAGCAGGAATACACAAGAGCACCTGCCAACAAGCCAGGACTCCTCCTGTTTGCTGCTGGAGCAAACAGAGAGATGGAGAACTATGTGTTGTTCAGATGTGAGCCCAGGAGCAGCCCCAGAACGTGCATCGGATGCGCTGCATGTACAGCCCTGCAGAGGGGCGGGCACAGCACCCACATGGATGGGGATGAGGGGCAGAGCAGCTCAGAGGGCAGACTTGGTGCTGCTGGGGTGCCTCACGTTGAGGGGCCTCGTGCTGTCGGACGCGTCCATGGCAGGGCGGCACCTCCTGGCCCGCGGCACTGCAGCTGCCAGGACCGTGTTCAGCCGCCCCATTAATTGGGGTGGAAGGCGGCTGCTGATCCTCCTACACGGAGCACATCCTGCTGTTGCCTGAACAAGAGCAGGTCCTGAGGGCAACACAACACAGCTGTGCCACAAAGCCTCGAGCACACGAGGCTGCAGCCCAAGGACCTACCCGGTGCCAATGCTGCTGGTGCCAAGCACTGCGTCCTGCAGGTGAACGGCTGACAGGAGTCAGGGCTGGGCTCTGAAAGGGCTGAAGGTGCACCAGTCAGGTTAGAATGACCCCAGGAGCTGTGGGAAGAGGGTGGAGGGGTTTGTTGGAGGAGGAACAAGGAGCAAGAAGAAGGAAAGAAAAATTCACGGGAAGTGCCCGAGAGAAGTGCTTAAAAATAGAAGCCACTAATAACAACCCTTCTTTAGAAGGGATAAAAGCTGCTCTCATTTCCCACACAGGGAACTGTTTATTTGAGCTGCTGGGTTATACCACAGCATTATAACTGTGTTTTTCCAGCGCTGCTGTGCTGGGTCATTTCCTGGTGGCACCTAAAAGTGAGAGGGCTGCTTGTGTCAGAAACCCTTTCCACTGGGACACGGATGTGTGCGTCACGGTGGCACGGCTGGGGCTGCGGAGGTCATCTCCCATTGCCCAAATGGGCAATTCCCCATTTTGCAGCCTGGTAGAGGAGGCTTTTGTTTTCCCTAAGGCTGCAGGAGGTCCCCAGCCACACTCCCAGCCCATTGGGTGCCCTCCTTCCCCACCACCTCCTGCGCCTCCCATCATGCAGCTTGCAGGCATGCCCTGTCCCAGCCATCACTCGCCCTTTGCTGTGCTCAGCCCTGGGAAATCCGGCAGCGCACGGGAGATTGCTCCTGCTCCAATGCAACCACAGCTTCAAGTAAAGGCATGAGTCAGCTCAGATATTCCTTAAAGAGAAAGGTGCTCCACCTGCCTTTCTCCCTCAGCCTGCACAAAAGGTCGTATGAGGAAGAGGGGGGTTAGCCCTACTCATGATGCACCCCGTGTCCCACATGAGGATGAAATGCCCTTGCTTCACATGAAGCTCCCTGATCCCCAGCTCCTGGGGTCTTCACTGCAGCAAGAAGCACAGGGGAAGTTATGGCAAAGCACCTCAAAACCTAAAACTAACAGGCAAGCTCCAAACTCTTCAAACTGCAGGAGGTTTTGTCTGTGTTGCACAGCAAAACATCTTCCCTGCAGCTGTACTGGCAGGAGCTACACAAATTCCTCGTGTCTGAGGCCTCTCAACGGGACTCTCCCAAAGACCAGATGCTGGCAGCAGCAGAGAGGCCTGGGGAAGGGGTGCAGCATCTCCTGGTCTGAGACACAGCAGGAGCAGAGGATACCGCTGTTCCTTGGCCAGCCTCAGCTCCATCCATCAGCCCTTGCCAGGCTGCTGCCCTGCTCCCAGCCACCTCAACTGCAGTGCTGTCACTGCCCCTTGCTGGTGGAACAGCGAGGAGGGGCTGCTGGAAAAGCAGCCATGAGGCTGTGAGCATGTGGGAGGCAGATCAGGTTTTCTTGTTCTGAGCCTCACATGGATTCACGCCTGAGCTGTCTCTTAGAGGGAAGAATTCCTTGGCGAGGCTGCAAGGATACGGCCCAGCTGGGAGGGATGCTCTGCTCCACTCCATTCCACCCAGCAGTCCAAACAGGCTCCAGGCAGACCTGCACCTGCAGCTGCCATGGGGCCGTGGTGGGAGCTGGGGACGGGGCTGGGTGTGTGGGAAGCCAACATCTCTCACTTCATCCCACTGCAGCAACTCGCATCGTGTTTCTCTTCCCTGGAATCAGATGCCAATAAACAACATGCAAACACCACTTATGTCATTGGCCAAAAAGAGGGGCTTTCCCAGCCAGGCCGGGGGGAGGAAAAGAAATAAGTTCTGCTGCCAAACATTCCAAAATCAGGAAGCATTTCCTAGACTCGAATTGAGCATTCGCAAACATACAAAGTAACTACAGATACCCTGGTGGGATCCTCTTGAGCAAGAGCAAAGGGGAATGGTTCTGCACAGTCCTGCCTCCACACACTGCACTGCAAAGGAAGGGGAATTGGGGCACATTCCTCCTCCCCACGATGCTCTCCAAAACGCAGACCTCATTTTCGAAGCCCTGAGTTCTTTGCCCCCTTTATCACTCCCAGACTAAACAGCACTAAACCCTCCCACCTCTCCCCATAGGTCATGTTTTCTAAACCTCTTTATCACCGATGCCGATCTCACTTCTCAGATGAAGGCACTGGGCAACCCTTTTGCAGCAACGCTGAGCAAAGCACCCGACATTTGAGCTCCCAGCCCTCAGCTTTTACCTGCATCAGTCTTTCAGCCTTTTTTGCTAAGAACCCAGGCTGTCTGACTCAGACCAGTAAGAGCTTCTTGGTTTTTCAAGTTTGGATGAAGTCAGCCTGTGAGCTGTTCCCAATACATTTTGAAACTTTCCCTTTCTTTTCCTGTGCTGGTGGCACAACGGGTCATTCAGTCTCATGTTGGCAGCACCGTTTGCACCTCAGCAACCAGGAGAAAGGTGGTCCAGGTCCCAGATGCTGACGTTTATTAATAAACACCTCCCGTGTGTAACACAAAGTGCATCCTCCCTGCAGTCAGCCTGGAAAGCAGGGAGTCCTTTAGCTGTGTTGTTTACAGCCCTCGCTGCCTGGGAGCTCTTCTTGTGCACTCATAGCTCACGACCAGGGCTGGAGTCACATCCTAAGTGCTGGAGCAGGAGAAAAGGAGAAAGGAATGCAGCTCACAGGGTGCTTTCTGGACATTCAGAGAGGATCGCACGCCCTGTGCAGCACAGCACGTGGGATTTATGGAGCAATCAAAAGCCACAGTGAGGAAAGAGAAAGGGATGTAGGACCACACAACAGTACAGACCGACATTCCATCTTTCACAAGAGCAGAATGTGGTGGGAATGACGCAATGAAGCAGAGAAACCTCTTCAAGCAACCCCTTGAGCATGGAGTCCAGCACTTGGACTTACTGTCCTAGCATTCCCTGTCCATGTGAGCCACCAGCAGCACCAGCAACCCGCCCAGGTCCCGTGCTTTGATGGCTCTCCTGACCCGCAGGCTCTGCCCCCCTGGCCATGACGTGCACTCAGAGGTCTGCTCCATGCTATGTTTATGGAACCATGACTGCTTTACACAGCCCTCCACAAGAAGGTATGCTCTCCATACAAATATTTACAAAGCAGCAGAAGGCATCTTTCTAGCACAGCACATTTCTACTGACGGTGCCATCAACATGGCTAAAAATGAACAAGAAGAACTCACCCATTAGATGGGAACCGGTTGGGAAGAAGTCATGGGAAGAGAGAAGAGATGGGAGCTGTGGGATGGAGGCCAGAGCTGTCCTATGAGGAGAGTAAGGCAATGAAAGGGGCAGGAGCTGTGCTGGTTTGTGCTGGGAGGGAACTGCTGCTCTCCAACAAGAGCACGGAGATGCCCAGCCATACCAGTCCTCGTGTCCACCACCATTCCAAGGCCCCACAGCCCCTACAGGGAGCAGGGAGCAGCAAACTGGCCTCATACACACCCTGATTCGTTGACCTTTCAGAACCTGAGGATTAATTTAAGCTCTGAATCACTCGGTTTAATTCTCTTTCCCGACTTGTTGTCACAGATGACGGTAGCGCTCCATAATTATACGCGTCGATTCACTTTCTGAACTGTGGAACTTAAATTACTTCCTGGGACGATGAGTCCCACAGTAAAACACAGTTTACGTTAAGATGATGACGATAATCTTTTCATAGGATCTGCCTCCCCTCTTGTTCATGTCGTGGGGAGACACGCTGGGGGTTAGGAGGAACGGTGATTATAGCTCAGCTTTGTCTAGCATACTCCTCCTTTGATACCCGTCTGTGAAATTACCTCTTACTCAGCTTTATCACACCCCATTCACTTTCATCTCTCTTCAAAGGAGATTCCTCCATGCTTCTGATTATCCCAACCATACTTCTTATTCCCCTCCAACGCTGAGGCAAGCAGATGACCAGCACATGACTCCCGACTCACTGCGCTCCCACACTCCAGCAGTCCTTTGCCTCCTTTTCTTTTCAAATGCCACAGCTCCTCTCTTTGGGCTCTAGGATGACTCCACACCAAGCTGCTTAGTGCTCTGGAGGGGCTACTCCCAAAATGAAGGAATTCCAATCGTGTTCTTGCAGAAGACAGGCCTGGGACACCACCCCACAGCCATCTGACAGATCTGCTTTGCTCAGCTCTGTTCCTTTGGGTCTTTCTTTACCCCAGCATGGTCTCCTTGGCATGCTGTTAGCACAGAGCGATCCCCGCTCTTTGTGGAGCACATCCATCCTCCTGCCCTCGATTTGCTCCAGCTCACTGTTAGCCATGGGGTTCCCAGCTCTCAAATACATCTTAACAATAGCTGGAAACCGAAGCCCTGCATGCCATCTCCTGTTCACAGAACTCCGTTTTCCTCCCCCTATTAGACAACATACCTCCAGGGAAGAGAACCTATACTTTTCAGACCCCCTACAGTCAACACTGATAAATGTCTCCATGTCTGACATATGGGAGTGACTTCACCCCAGTGGTTCAGCAATGGACATGGGGCACAACCCAACAGGTGCTCACTGAGCACTTCAGATAGATTCTGCAGAAGTAGAGGAGTAAGCACTGTGCAACTGGCCCTGCTCAAACAGCAGAGTCATCCAGGGGACTGAGTGACAACTTGTCACTGGTTTTGGGCCAGTTCAGTCCAGTTCTGTGACTAATGGGGCCATGGACCCATGCTGAAGATGAGATGGCAGGCGAGCACACATCGCAGTGAGGAGCAGTAAAAGAAGAGAACATCTCGTTACCTGTGAATAGTTTTATCTTTCCCTCTGAGCAGCAAATGGAAACAGAACAGTGAAGTCTTCTGGGATTTGTGGCTGTTCTTCTCTCCTGAGAACCAGGTATCTGGAAATATTGATATTTCACCAAACTGGAGCAGTAACTCTTTAACTCCCAGCACATTACTTGATGTTATGATGTGGGATACTGATAACAAAAATCAGAGAACCACAACACAGCTCAGCTGCTCGGGGTTCTGCTTGCAGACACTCCAGTCCATGCTCCCGGACAAGCCTTTTTCCTATCAGCAGAAGGGAGAGCAGTGGAGAGCAGCTGAGTGAGGTCGTTTTGCACAAGTTTTGCATGGAATGGCATTTGCATGCACACACAGGAGCGTCCAGCACAACAAACTGCAGGGACACAGCCAACGCCAGAGCTCCCAAAGGCCACACCAATGGGATAACCTCAGGCCTTACAAATCAGTTTTCTTGTATAGCTGGAGCAGCTGCACAATAGCTCATCACCTCAGGAATTTGCTCTTGTTGGAGCCCTTGTCTGCAATAGCTGCTTTGCAGGACTCACTTTAGTGACCTGTGTTTAAGGCTCTTCCATAGGAGATGGGTGAAAAAGCAGGGTGTTTTGTTCTGTGAGCTGCAAGCCAAGCACAGCCCCTGATTCCAGTCCAACCCCAGACCTACTGAGCACTTTTATACCTTCTTTCATCTAAAGGTCCTGAAGCTCTGGATGGGGATGTCTGGCTAATAACCCCACCAGTGTATGTACATTGGATGAGATACAGGCCACTGGCCACATCAGAGGGCTGGGGAACAGTGTGTCTCATGGCCTGTAATCCTATTCCTGTAGCAACCCTCCCTGGAGCAGAATGTTTTTGTCCCTTTCACACAGGCTTTGTCTCTAAGTTATTATTATCTGCAAGAGAAATCAAGTTTTAAGAGGGAAGTAAACACAGGGGTAGAGTTTCCCTGTTATTTCTTTCTCTGTACAGCCACATGGGCTGGCTCACACAAGAGCTGCTCCACTTCAGCTGCTTCCAAGCCTGGAAGGAGAGCAAGACCAGAGAGCTGATCCCAGCCCCAGATTGGAACCCAGTGAAAGCCAAACAGATTCTGGTTTAATAATAATAAAGTAATAATAGTAAAAAAGTAGAAAATAAAAACCCAACAAACCTAAGATGGTGAAATCCAGGTCTCACAGCATCCTCATCCCACCAAAGAGGAGGCTGCAGCACAGCTAATGTCACCCACTCTGTGCCGCTCCATGCAGGGTGACACCACCTTGCTCAGACCCCTGCAGTCCCAGCACAGTCCCCAGATCTAATCACTAAACCACAGATGTCTGCACGAGCAGTGTTTAGTTTACAAGCCAAAACAGAGTCTCAACTGCAAGTGCAACCTGATAGCCATCCGCTGGCTCTATCACTGTTGCATGTAGTCTCCGTTCGCTCATCCGGTGTTCGTCCTCTGTCCACATGTAGGGCTTACTGCTGGGCGAAACCGACCCTTTACCAGGTCGGGGCCAGATGCTCACCCAGACCCCAGGAGTAAGTGAGGCAAATGGCGTTTATTCACTACTAAACACAGCTTATATACATTTTTACCTAGATAACCGTGCTGTCATGTCCCACTCTGATTAGTTCACACCAGATAACATTGTGCCTTATTTGGCCGTTTCCACATTCTTTTATCATCCTTCTTCTTCTCCTGTTTTCTCTGCAACAAGGTCAGCACGATAGCACTATCTCTCTATGTTTAGGGAGAGGCCTGTCCCGTACATCCCGTGCCCCCGCAAGACGCCTACTACAACATCTCCCCCTCCCTAAGCTAAATACTACTTACACACACACCTAACCCGTACATCGCGAAGCAGCGCAAAACGCCTAATCCTAAATATATTTCAGCACACTATTCCTACTATTTTTCTACTACAGTTCTTAAGCAATCATCAGAGCAACAGGGAATTCTTTTCCGTGCTCGGCCAAGCCTTGCCCCGTTACAGCACGAACGCAACAACCTAAACCCCTCTATAATTTTTCACGCAATCTATGATACTCAATGTGATAGTCAAAAGTCTTGTCCATCATTCGTTGAAGGCAAGCATCCTACAAAGCATGGAAGACAGATTAGAATACACACAAAGATTGCAAATCCTACTGCGAGAGCTTTAAGCAATTGCTTTAACCATGAACCCGTTCCCCCAAACAGTCCGTCCAGCCAGCTTCCAAAGGGATCACGCACTTCTTTAATTTTCTGCATATGTTCTTGTGTCCATTGTAGTTGTTTGTGACACTCTGTAATCGCCATGGACACCATAAATATCAGCAACATCGGAAGTGTCAGCGTTGCAGGTGTAGTGCTCCTCTTGACGAGTGGTTCTTGATCCCATCGTCTGTCCCTCAGTTGTTCTGGAGTTGGCTTCGGTCTGCCAACGAAGAATTTCTGTAGAAAACTCGCACCTAGACTCAGTTTTTGCAGATATGCTACTTATATCTGGTATTACTTTTCGCGATGGTACCCACAGAATTTCCCAGATTCATGATATTTAACTGCTGCATACCCGACCACGGATACCCTTTAGCAAGCCCTTCCTGTGATCAGGAGGCCCTGACTGGCCTCCCCCACAGGGGCATTGTGCTCTAACATGGCCATACTGGCCGTATCGGAAACACAGCCCTTGCTGCTGCAGCGATCTTTGCTGTCGCAGGCCAACAGCTACGACAATAGCTGTGACTAGCCTTTCATTAGTTAAATGAGCCACCTTGAGCTTATCTAAGACATACTGAATAACTTCTCCCGAGGTATTAAGCGTACTTCGGCCGGCTCCCGAGGTATTAAGCGTACTTCGGCCGGCTCGCAGCAATGCCTTAACATTGTCATGCGATTTCTGCTGCAAGCAGTCAATGATCACTGGCCCTTGGGCCGGTACCAGGAGATCAGACCCCTCTGCAGCAGCTAAAAGCCTGTCTGTAAAGCTTTGAAAGGATTCATTCGGGCCCTGGGTAATATCTGTGCACGGAGTAGGTGGTTCGGCCTTATGCACAAGTTTATTAAACGCTTCCACCACTGCATCTGTGGCTGCTATTAGCTCCCCTGGCCTTAGTCTCGCTAGCTGGCCCTGGGGCGAAGCCACTCCCACGGCCTTCCCTGAAAGCCGCTGTATTCCGGTCCCATGCAGGGAGCGGCGCGGGCCGACCCCTGTCGCCCCGGCACGGCCCCCCAACTCGGCCATCCAGTCCGTCTCCCATAACGTATACTGAACCAGCCTGAGCACCGTACGCATTAAGTTTGTGATGTCACGGGGGAAGAGAGGCCCCAGTGCAGCCAAAGTTTGTAGTGCATTTAATGTCAGAGGCGATTTCAGGCCTCTTTTATCCATAAATTCCACCAGGCGCGTAACACCCCCGGGGTCAGGCGGCACCCATTCGGGACCACGATCACTCACAATCACCCGGAATGCCTCTGGAACTATACCCTTTCCCAAAGCCTCCGATCTAATCCCATTCCAGTCCGTCATTTGATCCCTCCCCCTGCACTCAAAGCCAGTCCCTTCTTTCTCTTCTACACTATCACTCGCACTACCGCCCCTGGGAGTGACCAGAGACAGTAGGCTATGCCCCCTGTCCGCTTTGGACGGACCTTTTGTCTGGTCCCTCCCCATGTGGGCACTAAGTTGATCCTGCCCGTGTAGATCACAGCTTCCTCCGCCCCCTTGAGTCAGGTAACACTGACGTAATTCTGATAAAGGATACAACGTTCCGCCTGAGGGGTGTGGATACGGGGGAGGGGGACGAGACAACGAACTTTCACTCTCTTGTTGTTTGTCTTCTTTTGAACTGAGCGCGGCCGGCTCAGCCGGCGCCATCCCGCCAACGGTCATTGGCGGCTCCGTCTCCTCTCGGCCCCTGCAAGAAACTGCTCCCGAACCCCCATCGGACCCGACCGGGTCCTGTGTCTCACCTCCTCCGCTGAGACCCAAAGGGTATCGAGCCTCCACCAATACCTTTCCCTCAACTCTGGCCGCTTTAAGGGCTCCTAATATCAGTCCCCACGTTTTAAGTTCCGTAGCCTTCTGACTGGCCATGGCGCGCTGGCATAGCACCGAGGTGAGCAAGTCCCACCTACTCGAATCCAAAACGTAGCGGGGAGAGTCCAGCTCCCCCAGCTCATTTAACAGCGACAAAACTGCCGCGATCTCCTTCCGGAAAGGAGTAGATTTTCCACAGTAGTCCTTACAAAACTGCACAAGTACCTTAATGACTTGGTCCATTGTTACGTATGCGACCTGCCGCCACCTCGCAGGCTCTTAACCGCAATACGTCTTCCGTGCGCGACCTGCCGCCACCTCACAGGCTCTTCTCCGCGTCACGGGCACGCCGGGCAGCCACCCTCAGCAGACAGATCACGTCGGGGTCACCACTTGTTGCATGTAGTCTCCGTTCGCTCATCCGGTGTTCGTCCTCTGTCCACATGTAGGGCTTACTGCTGGGCGAAACCGACCCTTTACCAGGTCGGGGCCAGATGCTCACCCAGACCCCAGGAGTAAGTGAGGCAAATGGCGTTTATTCACTACTAAACACAGCTTATATACATTTTTACCTAGATAACCGTGCTGTCATGTCCCACTCTGATTAGTTCACACCAGATAACATTGTGCCTTATTTGGCCGTTTCCACATTCTTTTATCATCCTTCTTCTTCTCCTGTTTTCTCTGCAACAAGGTCAGCACGATAGCACTATCTCTCTATGTTTAGGGAGAGGCCTGTCCCGTACATCCCGTGCCCCCGCAAGACGCCTACTACAACAATCACTTCCAATCCATCCATTATTCACTGCCAACTTGCACAACACCAGCCCTGAAACCAGAGCCCAGAGGCAGTGAGGTAGGTGGGAGCAGAGACAGCTCAGGGCAGCTGTATCTCAACCTCTTCATTCCTGGTCCCCAAACTAGAAGAGCTCAGAGTTTCCCCAAAGCCAACAAACTGATCCCCCCCCCCCTTCCTTCTCCCTCCAGAGCATGTTATGATCTGAGAAGGAACAGAGCCGCTGTAGTTGCAGGCACTTAAGAACCTCCCTGTGTTTGTTCTGAGAGAGCTGCTCTCCATCCATCTCCTTCGCTAGCTCTGGATGGATGGAGCTAATACCACTAAAGATCAAACACACACGTCAGCAGCAGCTCTTGCCCTATAAAGGGCAGGAAGTGCCCTGCCAGCTTGCCACCTTGCACTTATCTACACAGTATTACCTTTCAAGGAAGTGCCCACAGGAGGGGAGACAGCAGCTTCACTCACCCACGCCAGCACTAAGACCCAGCATGGCATTAAGCACCACCTCTTCTCCTTTCACTCCTATCCCTACCAGATAACACCACCTGGCTGGCCCCACCTGCTGAAAACCACCTGGGTCAGCTTTAAAACCCCATTTGTCTCCCATTGCACATTAATGTGGGTCTCTTTCCTGAGCCTATGTTGTAGTCGGAGCAAAAGGCTTTGAGGCATCCAGATGGGAAACCCTTCTCTCCTGTAGGGCCAAACTCAGCTGCTTTTCCTAGAGGGAGCATTCAGAACAAAAGCTCTGCAAGTCTATTGGGGTTTCACAGGGATTCAGCTGTGATCAAAGGAGCTGTTTCACACGGACAGACGTGCCTGGCCACATGCACGATGTTTCCCACCACCCTTACCCCATGTCCATCCCTACCTTTCCCTGTCGGACTGCACCTCGCACAGCACAGCCACACACACCAGCACCAGGAGCTCTGGGCTGCTGTATCCCAGACAAGGGTTTTTAAATCTGCTCAAGGCTCTTCAGCAGGGATTCTAAAGAGAGAGCAGAGCTGCCAATCCCTTTGCCATGAAATGAACATTCATCATCTTTAAGGCTCGTCCTCCCTAGCTGCAAGAGGAGGATGACGGTCTCTTGACTCCTTGGGTGTTGCCAGGATTAGACAGTGTTTGCTCAACATTCACGTAGATTTTGGTGTTTGGTGTTACTGCTACCATCACATTATAGAAAGATCAACAAAATGACCATGTTCCATGAGTCAGAGCCTTCCCACAGCGTTAGTGCCGTCCTCAGAGAGCTTAGCCAGGCTCTGAACAGATCCCAAAGTACGTCAGAGTGACAGCCGTTTTCTGTTGCTGCCTTGTCTTGGTGTTTAGGATAAGGATGACTTGGAACGTGATGCTGAAATTGAAGCAGGGAAAGAAAACAAATCCAAACCACGCAAATGGGAGGGGAAAAATAAAAACACTCCCATTGGAAAGGCTCTGAGCACTAAGAGCGTCCAGTCAGGGTCGGAAGGCAGAGAGACAAGCATTGTGGAAGGAGATATGCTTGGGTAAAAATGAAAATGAGCACTGAGAAAGAGAGTTTTCCACTTCTCCAGAAAAAAAACTTCACAAGATTCTCTTTCCAGCCCAGCACCTCGTGTCAATGGGCAGTTGTGTCCCAAACCTATTTGCTGAAGTACTTTGAAATATGGAGAAACCCATAAAACATCCAGAAAAAGCCACAGGCTTTTTCAGGGATGAGTGTTGCTTCAGTGACCCTAAAACTCTCACCTGCAAATCTCTTGTGCTCCACAAAGACAAGTCAGGGCTGCAGCTCCCATTCACATCACTCTGCTGGAGACACACATCCTTCCTTGGCTCTCCAGCCCCCAGGAAGGCATGCTGAGCAATGCTGCACCAATCCTCCAGGCTCTGTGCCATAATGCTGCAAGCTCGAAGTGCCAGGAGCATTGACTTTAAACCAACAACACACAAATCAGACCATGGGTGGGTGACAGAAAATTTCAACATATGGACTGCAGAGAAAGGGCAGGCAGAGCTCTCAGCTGGGACTTTCTTCTCTTCACACCCTTTACCTTTGGCAGCCCATCTCTGCACCCCTTGTTTCCCCTTTGCAACTGCTACCCCATGCCCACTGATCCCTGTGCTGATGGAGACCGGTGCCAATGTGTGATGGAGAGCAGTACCGTGCAGGGGCTCTGCGGGGAGGTGGGAAGGGCAGAGCACTGTGCTAGGGCTCAGCAGGCTGCACGTTGCAGGTCTGTGCTCCACTTGGAGCTCCCAGACAGCTGTTCAAGGAAATTGCCATCAGTGTCAGCCTCACCACAGCTATTAGACATCTCAGCCATGTCCAGGCCCAGCTTGAACCCATTTAACTTGTAAGGGATAATGAGATAACAGCATGACATGTTGCAGCTGAAGGTTATTTAAACACCCATCTGGTACCTGTTAGGCAGCATACATCCTATTGTTGTATAGGAAATATATGCCACCTCCCTCCCATATGGGAAGGAAAAGATCTATAGATGTGTCCCATGCTGCTCCTTCTTTACGCGTAAATGAGGTCATTCTCCTCCTCCTCTCTGCTGTTTCTGGCACATTACTTTGCATTTCACACATTCAGGGAGACATGCAGGTTGGTGGGACCTTACAGAAGGACACAAAATGACAGCAAAGAATTCACTATAGACACCTTATTGCCTCCATAGTCAGCAGAGGCTCCACACTGCCAGATACGAGGAAAGAGTGTGGACTATAAGGTCTGAAGCCACTGATCCTTTCCAAGACGCAATTTGGCACTACGTTTTATCCCAGAGAGTTTCAGAGCTGCTGTTCCATTGCAGCACGTTCAGGACCACATCCTGTTCCTACATCTGCTGAGATCCACGAGGCGAGCAACCATCAGCCTCATTTCTTTATTCAAACTCTCCCTTGCTGAGATAACATTGTTCTCGGTCTGAAATTGCCCGTGAGGCTCTCACCCTCTATGGAGGCAGAGCTGTGAGCACTGCGCTGTTTGCTGTCCCAAGAAACCACATGCCATAACACAAGCTCTGTGCGAGCAGATGTGTGCTCCCATCCTGATTTTCTCAGGCATCTCTTCCAACTCTTGCAAAAGTTCCACCCAGTATGTTCTGGATGAAACTCTTTGTCTGACACCCCATCTAGCGTCCACCACAGAGCAATGCAGAGGACCGCGCGTCAAGGAAACAGGCTGGAAAACCCCCATCACTTCTTCAGCAGCATGCTGGGGCTCTGCGGACTCACTCTGCAGGTGATCCATCTGCACCAGCAGCCCAGAACAAGGAGCCCGGAGCAGCAGCAGTGCCCAGCGTAGGACTCAGGCAGAAAGGACTCCAAACACGGAGCCCTGCGGCTTCCCACATGCTTGGCTCTGAGTGCAAGGCAGTCCTTGTTTTAAGGGCAGGGATCACAAAGCTGGTAGGACAAAACACCTGCTCTGAGAACCCGGTCTGAAAGAGTGCCCTTCTGGTGTGTTCCACCTGTGAGCTGCACAAACCTTCAGGTGATGTGGTGCAGCTCAGCCCAAAACAAGCACAGCTGTGTTCCTGGTGAACGAGGCAGCAGCTCCAGGTGCCATGAGTTCCATACCCTCACAGCTGGGGACGTTCCCCTCTCCCCTCATCCCCCAGCAGTACCCTGCTCTGATGCTTTCATTACGCACAGAGCAGCGTGACTACTGTACACATCCACCATGCAGAAATAGTGGTTTCTATTAGCACAAACAGCTTCATGCTGCAGGAAGTTTGGGGTTTTTTTTCCTACAGTTTCAGTTTTGCTTTCCTTTCTTTTCACTTCTCACCATGAAGCTTCTCCATGCTGCTGTGCTCTCCATCCTTGCGCCCGCACTGACGCCCGCCATGGACCCGCTCAGCGCTTACCTCATTGTGGGAGGTGCAGCCATCAGTTGGCAGCTCTTCTCCCCTCACTCCTGGCTCAGGTGCAGTCTCCTGGAGTGCTGCAATGCAAAGGAGACGCTGAATTTCTCAGGTAAGGCAGTGGGAAGGGCAGTGATGGCCCTTCCTGGGGTAGGGAGGGTTTCCCAGCACATCCTTTGGGTGCTCATGGAAAGAGAAGCTCTGGAATGCAAAGGCTCCTAACACAGCTTGTCCCACAGCCCAGCCACTCACTGCCTATAAGCTGTGTTGGATGAGCAGTGATTAGTGCTACATCTAAGGTTCGAAAAGCTGTTTCATTTCTCCCAGACAAGCAGTCTAGCAGTTATTTCACCCTGAAACTGCAGGGCTGAAAAAACCTTGAACTACTTTCTTAACCACAAATTCCAGTGCCTGCCACTTGGAAATCCCCCACTCCCGTGTCATAGGACTGCAAGTATTGTTTCATTTCAGAGCTGGGATGCAGATTTCAGGGGAAACTCTCGAGTGCTGGAGGTTCCTCTGCCTCCTGATGCTTCAGCATGTTGCTTCATGCCAGCTCTGCATTTGATGGTGACAAACAGGCTGTTTTCTGGCACTTCAGCCACTGAAATACTGGTTGGGATTCTCTTTTCAAAGGACATTATTTAGCAACAGAAGCATGAATTGCTATAAAAACAAAGCGTGCTAGAGGACAACGGTAAGTGAGAATTGAGCACACGCATAGTATCTCTGCTTATATACGTAAGACCCCATCCCAGGGCTTTACAGAAGGCAGTGGTACAGTGCCATGAAAACTCATGGCAAATTCTCCTGCAAGCGGCTTGGTTCCCATAAATACCATAGAGTTTCATGAGTCCACCCCTGAGTTTGGTTCTCTGCTGATTCACAACCTCAGGCAGTGTCTGTTCGCTCCCTCTGATGGCCATCCAGCTGCAGCCAGAGAAAGGGGAGGAACAAATGGCACCTTCTGACTCTACCCTCATTCTTCCAGTTGTGAAGATGGATTTGGAGCGAAAAGTCTTCGGCCAGCATCTGGCTGTCCAAATAGTTCTGAGAGCTCTGAGCATGAACCTTCAATCCAAGCGGCCCAAGAAGCCCCTGGTGATGTCCTTCCATGGCTGGACTGGCACAGGCAAATCATTTGTCAGCAGTATCATTGCAGAGAACCTCTACCGACTCAGTGCATGGAGGAGGAGTTTTGTGCACCACTTCAGCACGGTGCTGCATTTCTCACATGGTTCCCATGTCCACCTGTATAAGGTACGTACGGCTTTAGCTCATCTCCTCCGATTTATCTGCAGTTGGGAGTGCAAACACCAGACTGTTTTGTTTCTTCTCACAGGAGCAGCTGCAGAGTTGGATTCGGGGCAATGTCAGCGCCTGCCCAAGGTCCCTTTTTATCTTCTCTGAGATGGATCAAATGCCGCATGGACTGATAGACTCTATCCTGCCATTCCTTGGCTACCGTGGCGAGATTGATGGAGTTCATTATGGCAAGGCGATCTTCATCTTCCTGAAGTAAGGAGAGCCAACGGCTTAGAGCGGGTTACAGCCCCACAGACACAGCAGGGACAAAGGGAGTGCCAATTGCTGACAAGTCTGTGGCTGAATCAGCACAGCTGAGCAGCTCAGGGCCCCCCCCTTGCTGTGGTCTCTGTCACTTCCCACCTCCGGGCAGCCCCCACACAAAGGAACATCACCTCCATCGCAGTGCAGAACCACACAGTCACTCAAATCCCTGCCAAGACACGAACGGTAAAGACGGCAAAGACACAATTTAATGAACCCCTGAATCTCCTTCCTAACAGCAATGCAGGTGGGGATAAGATAACGGAGGTTGCTCTTGATTACTGGAGAAGGCTGAAGAGGAGAGAAGACATTCCCGCGGAGGAACTCCAAGATCTGCTCTCTGAGGAGATTTTCAGGAATCCAAACAGTGAGTACAGCACCTCTGGGTTGATGTGTGCGGGTCAGTTCTCTGCAGGCTGCTCTGCAAAGCATGAAGCAGTGCTGCCTCCTGAGCACGCCGATGGCAAGGCTCTCCATGCTCTCTCTTCCAGGTGGTTTCTTTCAAAGCCAACTGATCCAGAAGAACCTGATTGACTATTTCGTCCCTTTCCTCCCTCTTGAATACAAACACGTGAAGCAGTGTGTCCGGGAGGAGCTGCGTGCTCAAGGGCATCCTGAGGAGGAAGACCTCATCACTGAGATTGCCTCGGCAATGGCAGACTACCCCAGCGAGGAGAGGCTCTACTCCAGCAAAGGCTGCAAGACTGTGGCCTCCAGAGTGGCTCTGAGCACCTAGACTCCACACAGCCACACCTCGTGCTCCCACTGCAACACCCAACCGGGGGAAGGACTTGCATCAATACTCACCTGTCTACATCTCCTTCCTTGACGGGGCTAGGATTTATCCTGTTCCAGAGGGGCCTTTTGTGAAGCCCTTTAATAAATCCTAGAGTACCCCACATTGGAAAGGACCTGTAAAGATCACCAAGTCCAAGCCCTGGCTCCACGCAGGGCCACCCAATAAATCAGACCGTATTGCTGAGAGTGTTGTCTGGGTGTTGGCTGCAGGGCTGGCTTCCCACAGGCTCCTTTGGGGCAGCACTTCTGTGCCTCATACCCTCACCTACCATGTCCCCATTGCCTTCTGTGTCCCCATCGCCTGTCACATCCCTGGGCCTGATGCACTGCCCTGTCCCTTGGGCTCTGATGAAGGAAGAGAGAGAGGAGGCTGAAGGCAGTGGCATGGGGTGGGAAATGGCATTTAGGTGACATCAGGAGAACGTGGAGGGACAGCATGTGGGACAGGCACTGGGAGCCAGATCTGGCTCTGAGGGGACAGACACTGCGCACCAGTGATGGCACTGAGGGGACAGAGGTGGCACTGAGGGGACACTGGGAGCCGGGGTGGCACTGAAGGGACACGATGGGTGGCAGAGATGGCACTGAGCGGACAGACGCCTGCAGGCGGGGCGGCGCTGAGGGGACACCGGGTACCAGGGGCCACACCGAGAGGGCAGCCGCCAGCACGAGCGGCGCCGAGGACGCCCGGCCCCTCCCTCCCCTTCACAAAGATGGCGGCGGCGGTTACCCGGGGGGCGCGGCGCTTCCCGCCCGGTGGCGGCGGGCCGGAAGCGGGGCCGTTCGGAGGCGCCATGCCGCGGGCGGCCGTGCTGCTGTGGCTGCTGCTGCCGGGGCTGGCGGCGCTGGAGCCGCTCAGCGTGGGGTTGGCCATCGGCGTGGCCTCGGCGCTCACCGGTTACCTGTCCCATCCCAGCTTCTACTGCAGCTACGTGGAGTGCTGCCCCGGCGCCGGGCACCGCCTCAACGCCACCGGTACCGGGGAGCGGGGAGGGGCGCGGGTTGCGGGGCGCGGAGGGCTCGGCGCTGACTGCGTTTCCCCGCAGCGCTGCGGGAGCAGCTGGACGGCAGGCTGTTCGGGCAGCACCTGGCCAAGGAGGTGGTGCTGCGGGCGGTGACGGGCTTCAGCAACAACCCCAGCCCCAAGAAGCCGCTGACGCTGTCGCTGCACGGCTGGGCCGGCACCGGGAAGAACTTCCTGAGCCAGCTGCTGGCGCGGCACGTGCACCCCGCCGGGCTGCGCAGTAAATTCGTGCACCTCTTCCTGGCCACGCTGCACTTCCCGCACCCGCAGCGCGTGCCGCTGTACCAGGTGAGAGCGGGGCGGCCGCGGTTGTACTGCGGGGAAGGGGGGGAGGGAAGGGAGCGCCGTTGGGTTCGCGCTGCGGTGGCTCAGCCGCCCTCCCCCGCCGTGCTGTGGTTGCGGCGGTGCCGGCGGTGCGGTTGCTGAAGGCCTCGAGGCTTTGCTTTTCCTGTGCACAGCACGGAGGGATCGGAGCTGCCGATGTCCACGCGCCGTGCAGTGCTGTGCTGGGCTGAGCGATGAGAGCTGAGGTGCGATCACCTCAGGAGCCGTTGAGTTCCCAGCCCGCTGCCACATAGAGCCACAGAATGGCCTATGTTGAAAAGGCCCACAGTGCTCATCAGTTCCAACCCCCTGCTATGTGCAGGGTCGCCAACCAGCAGCCCAGGCTGCCCAGAGCCACATCCAGCCTGGCCTTCAATGCCTGCAGGGATGGGGCATCCACAGCCTCCTTGGGCAACCTGTTCAGTGCGTCACCACCCTCTGGGGGAAAAACTGCCTCCTCATATCCAACCTAAACCTCCCCTGTCTCAGTTTAAAACCATTCCCCCTTGCCCTGTCACCATCCACTCTTGCAAACAGCCGTTCCCCCTCCTGTTGATATGCTCCCTTCAAGTACTGGAAGGCCGCAATGAGGTCTCCCCACAGTCTTCTCTTCTCCAAGCTGAACAAGTCCAATTCCCTCAACCTTTCTTCCTAGGAGAGGTGCTCAGCCCTCTGACCATCTCAGTGCCCTCCTCTGGACAAGGGCTCTGAGGTCCTTCCCAACCTCTCTGATCCACTAACTCCATATTCTCTGTGCATCCTTTAGGAACAAGTGGCCATGGAGTGCTGGCTGCTGCTCAGCCCTACTGCACTGTGCCATGGAAGTGTAGATGGGAGAGTTTTCACGTGGCATTCCTCCAACCTGGGGATTTCTCATCTTCACATTCCAGTGTTTGAATGGATGCAGTCGTAGGTGTGGTTTCTGTATGAAAGAGGAAACGTTGACTTAAAGCAAACAGACAAACCGTTGTAGCCAGAGCTCATCATCTTATCCGTGCACTAAGGAGAAGGAATGAGGAAGTTTGATTTGTGAGCAGGGAAAGAATTCACCTTTACATTCAGTGCCACATCCAAGGGATCGATTGCAGTGTTTATGGTCTTCTCTTTGGGAAGAAGGACACAACCAATGAGGAGGGATGGGGGCAGCTGAGGGGGGTCTCTGGACTCCCTGTGACCACCTCGTGGTACGCCCTCATCTTCCAGCATTTCTCACCTTGTTTCAGGAGCAACTGCAGAACTGGATTCGGGGCAATGTCAGCGCCTGTGCACACTCAGTCTTCATTTTCGATGAGATGGACAAAATGCATCAGGGCCTCATTGATGCCATCAAGCCCTTCTTGGACTACTATGAGCAGGTTGACGGGGTGTCCTACAGGAAAGCCATCTTCATCTTCCTCAGGTCGGTGGCATCTCTTTGAAAACTACTCTGTATTTATGATGCTAATGGTGTTCGTATGGGGCTTCATTCAGAGTACAGCAGAAGAGATATATGAGAACTTATGGGACCAGCCCAGAGCACAGCTTGCGTGAGAGCTCCAATTCTGGGGAAGTTCTTTGGGATGGGTGCAGTGGGTATGGCTGGGATGGAGTTAAAGATCTCCAGGGCAGCCTGTCTGGTGCCTGTGTTTTGCATTTGTGGCTAAAGCAGCACTGATAACACCCCGATGTTTGGCTGTTGTTTGCACAGCCTCAAGGATTTCTTTGTTTTCCTCCGGTTGGGGGCTGGGCAAAAGGCAAGGCTGGGAGTGGGCACAGCCAGGAGAGCTGAACTGGGCTGGCATGGGGAATGTGTCACACCCCACAATGTCATGCTCAGCAATAAAAACTGGGGTAGAGAAAGAAAACTGGGGGTAGCAGCTTCCAAGGTGAGGAGCTGTGAGAGGCTGGCTGGGCACCGGTCTGCCTGGGAGGGTGCTAAGTTTGGCTTACAGCTTTCTGTTTCAGTAACTTGTTTGATTTCAAGATTCCCAGCTCACGTGACCAGCTGAAAAGAGATGCTGGCTTAATTGTGTCTGCTCACTGCTGTAAATGTTTCTTTTATGAACAGCAATGCTGGTGGTGACTTAATTAATAAAGCAGCTCTTGACTTCTGGACCAGTGGGAAGCGCAGGGAAGATATTCAGCTGAAAGACCTTGAGCCCATGCTGTCTGTGGGAGTCTTCAATAACAAGAACAGTAAGTCACTTTCCACTAGAAAATGAGGAATTGCTTTACTTCACACCACAGGGTTAATCTGAGCAATCTGCACCTCACCTACCCTGGCTCTGCACTGCTTTTTTTGACCCCCACCTTCCTCAGTGCCCCACCACCAGGCCCTTTGGTTCTTCCACTTCAGTGTCATCTCCTCCCAGGGAAGTTTTCATTACAGAAGCTACTCACGGGTAGATAAACCTCCTTGTGAATCCAGTCTGGTCTGCAGAGCCTACCCAAGTTGAGAGAATGCCCTTCCTTTATCTTTTTCCTTCCTTCAACTCCTGCAGGTGGACTGTGGCACAGCAGCCTCATCGACAGGAACCTCATTGACTACTTTGTTCCCTTCCTGCCCCTGGAGCACAAGCACGTGAAGATGTGTGTGCGGGCTGAGATGATCGCCCGTGGGCACGAAGTCGATGAGAAGGTTGTTGAGGCAGTGGCAGATGAAATGACATACTTCCCAAAAGAAGCAAGGATCTACTCCGATAAAGGCTGCAAGACTGTACAGGCCAAGCTGGACATCCACGAAGACATTGCAAAAGCCATGGACTGATGACCCTTCACCTCTCCAAAGCACTTTCAGAGCCTTTGGAAACTTGTCTATTTGCACTTAAGCTTTATTATTTTTTTTTTTTACTATTGCAGGGAATGTGGTGAAGATCTTAGAGTGAGTGGTGTGGGCTTTTAAGCTTTTGTTTTTTAACATAAAATCCCACTGTTCATCTCTAAACTGGCTGGTATCCAAATATTGCCCCCATTTTTTTAACCTATGAGAAGACTTGTGAGCGTGACACCCGTGGTACTGGATACAGCTCTCCTGATTTACTCCTTTAAGTGCTAGGATTGTTAAATCCTTCACTGCCCTTTGCACAGACCTACAGCAGAGGAACTCTTGCAGGCAGTTGTACAGAGAGGCTGTAGCTTGTGAGACAGTGAATCGAAAGGATTTATAGCGTGATCAGACCTGTGGTAGTGTCAGCAAGGGCACACACCTCGGTGCGTTGCAGTCAGAAGGTGGTTGCTGGGAGGCTCCCATCTTCACAGCACACTGATGCTGTTGTGGCTTCTACACGTGAGCTTTCAGCTATTTAGGGACTGAGTGGCAGTGTTATGGTTCTTGTCTGACTTGCATCGTATCATGTCTCCTGCTATAGTAATATGGAAAGCTGAGATGAGCTCAGGGAGAGCTGTTGTTAAATGATGGAGAAAGGGGAGAATGTAATTATTGCTCCGCTTCTTTGGGGAAAAAGGAATCGTGACTTTTTTTCTTCCACTATTTTTCTAAGGGGGTAAAGTGAATTTGCACGGTGACTCCGGGCTGCCTGCCTTCCTCAGCACAGGGACACGTGGGGAGGGGCTGACTTACAGCACGGCAGTTCAGTTCCATTGCTCAGGCAGAAAGAAGTTGCCCACAAGGATCTGACTGTCACAGCGTGGGCTCCTGGGCCTGAAGGCTGTGAGGTCTTCAGCAGTCCCCGCAGCTGAGGAGTGGGCACTCCTCCCCTTGCCCTGCTTATGAGACACCGTTGTGGCTGAAGTTATTTTTAATAGCGTATTTTTATACTGAACTTTAAGCAACAAAAATGCAATGCTGGAGAACCACAGAGAAGGGAGTATGGGAAAGGGCTTCAGCCACCACTAAGCCCATACCTCGCTGAGTGATGAGTGTGTATTTATTGTAGCTTTTATCACTAAACAAGGTCTGAGGAAGGTGGGAAAGGCTGAGCCTTCCCCCACCAGGTCAGGCTGGGCTTTGGAAGGCTGTTGTAGCTTTAACTCTTCCACCATCCACCCATCACTGATGGATCACGCACAGTGGTGCAAGACAGAAGTGCCTAGAATTTCATTGATTGGTTTTCTTGTACTGTTTTGAGGGTGTGGGCTATTTTTGAACCACAGCATCGACTCCATCACAGAGGTGATGCCAAAGCTCCAGCTCTCACCGTTGCTGTGTCAATGGAAATGATAGCAGAGAGCTTAGCATTAATGTTCAGCTCTAACTTACAAGTGTCAATTACCTTTTACAGCTCCACGTGGAGTTTGTCAAATGTTGGCAAACTGGTGGTGCTGATGCAATCTCTGGAGCCAAATGCTAGCTAGCCATTAACCTTGAGACATTGGACTGCAGCTTTCCATATGCAATGTTGTGCTTATTAACCGACCTATATGGAAGTGTAAATGTTCTCACCACTTTCTGTTACTTCAACACTAACTGTTACCACCGCACTGCAGTAATAAACCTTCAGTCATTTCTCTCTCTTGCCTCAATCATTTGGAGCTGTAGAAAAGTCGTGCTGCATGCAGCTTTCAACCAGCTGCCCTGAAGAGCTTTCTGCTGAGCTTCCTTTACTCTTAAACACGTAATTGTTAGGTAAGCCTACTCAGTAGCTTGTTGATATTAAAGCAGGCTGAGCTGTCTGAGAACACAGTAAGAAGTTCAGTAATACAGCTCAGTAGGCTTGGGTCTAAGAACCAGCTCCAGAAAAGCCTTAAAGGTTCTGCTCTACAGTTGAGAACATCTCCTGCCATGTGTGCAGCCCAGGGTCAGGCAGATGCATCCCTAAGGGCCAGGCTGCCTCCTAGCAAGGGAAAAAGATAACCTAAGACAGACAGATAGTAAGAGAAAGATCCTAAGAAAGCACTGCATTTTAACCATAAAGTCTCTCTTTGCAAGCACAGCATGAGATCTGGGAACTTTCCCTGGAGGAGGTTTAACTGAAGCAGCAGCTGCTTGTGTTGGACTTTGGTAAGAGCAAACAGAATGCAGTCTTGGGGACAGCTCAGCTGCTCTCACCGGGTCAAGGCACCGTTTCTGTCAGGCTCAGACCTTTCCCCCAGTTTGACATTTCTCCTGCTGCTGTCTGCTCCCATCTCGGGTGGCACATTAATAAAGAACAGCCCAAAGTATCCTTCGGTCAGAAGCTCTGTTTGAAAGCATGCACTCTAAAGGGGAGGAATAACTGCAGGATCAGAAGGAGCTGATGGCAGTGGGTTCTGTGCCCAGACAGCTCTGTGGTTTTGGATAAGAGATTTGTGGGAAGCAGACTCCCCCTCTGAACATCACTCCTGCATCCTCTGGAGGAAGCTCCCATCCACCCCGAAGCACGCAGGGCTGTGATACAATACGCTCCCACTGATGCTGCAGTAGCACATAAAGCAGAACTAAGAACACATTGAAGGCTGGCAGAGCCCCAGTGCTGCTTCTGTTGATGCGAAGGTACCAGACAGTAGTAAAAGTTTATCGTTTCCATGTCTGCTTTTTTCCATTAACTCGTCATTTTCTGTGATCATAAAGCCAAGGAAAGATAAGTAGCTGAGTTCAGAGCATGTGTTTGCTGACCAATTCTAGGACTGATAAGCTAATTGGCGTATTACACAACTTCAGAGCACAACTGCCATGTTGAAATCTTAACAGCTCTTTCTTTGTTAATTTCTTCATGGGGAAAACTTCATGATGCTGCTTCTGAACACGTGGGTGCTCCACTCACCTGGCTTCAGCCAGACACACTGCATGCTCTTTCTCAATAAGGGCTAAGAAGTTAACATTGGAACGCAATGCAAAGAACAGCAGGAGGCAGCTTGGGAACACGTTTCTGATGGGAAGAATTTATTGTGAATAGAAACTGGAATGCAAAAGGCTCTGCAGTGCTCACATTCAGAAAGAAGTCTGACACACCGCAGTAACTTCAGGTGATGCATTTCACAGCTTTTCCATATGCATTTGGATCCGTTTTCATCCCAAACCTCAAAGGCAGACAGCATTGGGAGGACAGGAAAAAGGGAAAACCCTGCAAGCTGCCTTCTGAATTCTTTACATAGGGAAGGAGAAACCTCTTTTCCAGTTCCTGGGTGTAAAAATCAACCTGCACTCGTTTCCCATTAAGTCCCAGCCTTTCCCTGCAGCCAGCTCACCAGGCACAAAGCACACTGCTCTCCTCCTAGGCAGATCACACCTGGGAGAGCACATGGCAGGCAACTTCATCCATAGAAGAAATAACCCAAAACTGGGACCAACCCCAGTGATGAGACAGCCAGGGATTTTCAACTCATCTCTCTCTATAAACATTAAGTCCTCCTACTGAACACTATTGACACCAAAGAGTTTCATATTCTTAACTTTGACTCAAAGAAAACCAGTTTATGTGGCTATTTTGAGAAAGATATTCTTTCCAATGATGTGCAATACCAATATACATCCATATATATTAATTACAGAATCTGCCCTTCTTCTTGCTGGAGCCAAGCTGGCTGAGGAAACACACATCTGCTCGTAATGCCATTAGAGAAATGCTCCAGAAATGCTCCCAACACGAGCCCAGGGAAGGCTTTCACAAACAGGGACTTCCATCATGATTCTCTGTATTGCCCAGACGCCACCCACAGGAACCCAAGCAATGATTGCAATTTGCTCATACCCTCAGTCCCACCATCCGTACCCACAGCCTGCCCTGGGGTTCTGCTGACCCACACCACGTGGGAGAAGTCTTCAGCACCGTCAGAGCCCTCAGTTCACAATGCAGCTCTTCCTTACCTTGATGGCATGAGGCTGCCGTGCTGGGAGCCATGAGTAGTGACAGAATAAAAATGCAGAGGTGCTGCTGCTTCTTTACATACCAATTAAAACAACGTTCCTTCCTTTAAGAAGTGCTTACAAATGAAATGTCCCGGGTTCTCCACTTCATGATTAAGTTAAATTCGCTTCTTTACAGGTTGCAGCAAGAAAGCCTTATAAGTCATAGTAATAATCCAGCTTTGCATCCACAGTTTTGCATCCTTTATCTGAATAAATCCTCTCCTCTCGGGGGAAGTAGGTCATCTCATCTGCTACTCTGGTTAAAATGTCTTCATCCACAGCGTAGCCACGGGATTCGATCTCAACCCTGACACACATTTTCACATGTTTGTATTCCAGAGGCAGGAAGGGAACAAAGTAGTCAATGAGATTTCTATCAATCAAGGTGCTGTGCCAAAATCCACCTACAAAAGGAAAGAGAAGAGCTTTGTTACTGCTCCTCCAGTTAAACGCTGCCAGGGGGTGAATATCACAGCCCCTGCAACAAACTAGGGAGAATCCATCTGTGTTTTTAGGGCCCTGCAAAGCACAAGTCAGTCTAAAATGAAGCCTAGTCTCATACCTTCTGCATCCTCTCAGCCACACAAACACGGTCTGTTGGATCTCTTCTGAATGACTGCATTTAAGCCCTGCTCCCCAGATGCTGTTCTCACAGCCTCACCTCTCTCACCTAGAGAAGATCCTATTTTTTCTGCTATCAGCTCTCATAGACCAGCTTGTCCTGCTCCTTTTTTTCCCCGAGAGCTTGCATCCGGCCTTATATTTATTTTGTATGCCTTCTCTTTAGTACATGAGTACATCAACAAATACACAGGACAGAATTCCCCTAACGAATGTAACCCACAGCCATCAAACAAGGTGCACACAGGTGTCCTAGCTCTAATTCATCACATGAGCTGTCCCATTGGCCACAAATTGCTCTGCGGCTCCAGAGGCCAAAAACTGAAGACCACATAAAGCAGAAACCATTACTGTGAAATAGAGTGCGTGCAGTGATGGCTGACTGACATTTTTATGGGACTCTGACTGCCTCAAAAGCTTTACTCACTATTTCTGTTATTGAAGACAGACACAGACAGCGCGTTCTGCATGTCTGTGAGCTGTATATCTTCCCTCTCCTTCCCGTTTCTCCAGAAATCGAGTGCCACTTCTGTTATCTTTTCAGCTCCGGCGTTGCTAAGAAAAGAGAAAACAAAGGTTGTAGCTGAAGGTAGTTTTAAAAGGCCCTGCGTGCCCAGGACAGCAAGCCCAAGGAGTTGCTCCTTACCTGAGGAATATGAAGATGGCTTGTCGGTACGACACTCCATCCAGAAGCTCATAATAGTCCAGAAATGGCTTGATGGCATCAATGAGTCCTGCGTGCATTTTATCCATTTCATCAAATATGAAGATTGACCTGGGGCAGATGCTCACGTTTCCCCGAATCCATGACTGCAATTGGTCCTGAGTAGCATAAAAACAGGAGAGGCTGAAAGAGTTTGTGTTGAAAAGCCAGCAAACAGGAACTGTGCTTCCTGAGTTTTGTACTCCTTTCAATTGCATTATTTCGGTAGCTTCGCTTCTGGACTAAAAGATGGCTAAAAGCTGAACGTAAAACTTAGAATGCCGTGTTGGTTCTCAAAAATGAGGACACCCAGAGACAGGATGAGACGTGCACGAACTCTCAAGAGAAAGATATTCCTGCAACCACATCAAAAAGGAAAGGCTGCACATCGGGACAAAGGCTGAGTACCAGGGGGAACAGCAGCACGGAGCAGAGCCTTGTGAAGCACACTGAGAGCTTTTGGCAGCGCTTTGGTCCAGCATCCCCCATCAAAACCACACTGTGCGACTCACTCTGTGAAACCCCACCTGCAGTCACTGGAACAGGCAGCAGAATTCAGTCCTCAGCCCTCATTTTGAGTCGCTCAGAAATTAAAGGAGCACAACGATGAGGCCTTAAAATACAGCACACAAACGAATGCTCTGCTGCATTATGAGGTCCTCTCACTTAAGATCTTCGAGGCCATTTCCAACCCTAACGATCCATCGCAGCCCCCATCAGTGCCACTGCCCTCCCACCACCTTTACCTTGTAGAGGTTGATGCTGTGAGCGTGAGGGAAATGCAGCGTAGCCACGAACTGATGGACGTAGTTACTCTTCAGCCCCCTCTTATAGATGCTCTCGGCGATGATTTTGCTGACGAAGTTCTTGCCGGTGCCCGTCCAGCCGTGCAGGGACAGCGCCAGCGGCTTCTTGGCCTGGGCGTTGCTGAGGAAGCCCCGCACGGCCCTGACCACCACCTTGCTGACCAGGTGCTGCCCGAACAGCCGTCTGTCCAGGCTCTCCTGCAGCGCTGTGGAGCACACGGAGCCGTTAGCGGCGGGCAGAACCCCGGCCCCATCCCGGCCGCCCACACCCTCCCCGCTCCCCCGGCCCGGCCCGGCCCGTACCGGCGGCGACGCGCTGCTCGTGCCGCTGGAGGCAGCACTCCCTAAAGTAGCAGTAGAGCCGCGGGTACGAGATGATGCCGGTAAGGGCCGAGGCGGCGGCCCCGGCGATCGCCAGCCCCAGGCTGATGGGTTCCACGGCCCGCGCTGGCGGCGCGAGGAGCAGCAGCAGCGCCAGGCCCAGAGCCGCCCGCCGCGCTCCCCGCCACGGCTTCATGGCCGGCCCGGCCGCTTCCGATCCGCCGCTTCCGTCCCGCAGCGCCGCTTCCGCCGCCGCCATCTTGAACCCGGGCAGAGGCGGGGCTGGGGGCGGCCATGTTGGGCGGGGCCCGAGGGGTGCAGTTGGGTGACAGACGTCCGCCTGCGCCAATACCGCGGTACCAAACGTGGCGCCTTCAGTCGAAAGAAAAGAGGGATCAAACGAGCGATGTGGGCCCCTCCGGCAGCCCCGCAGCGTGTGCTGCCGTGCCCGCAGGGCGCCGGGGCCCTCCACGGTTCCAGAAAGAATAACACGTCTGTTACGATGCCTTACAAACACCTTTATTAAGTCCCACCTCCTGCCTTCAGGCTCCCTCACGTCACCCCCCGACCCCCCCCGTGAGGCCCAGCGCAGAGCTCTGCCCAGCAAAAGCCTCGGGAACAACGCAGCTCCTCCCTTTCAGCTCCCCCCCCTCACGAGGTGCTGCTGCCTGTAAAGGATACATCACTTGTTTTTCCTCCATACTTTTTAAGAAGGAGAGAGAATTCATAACGGCACGTCCGTCTTCCCACTAAAAAAAAAAACACTCGCCGTGAAAGCTGATGTTATCACAAAATAGGCTTTATAGCAGAAAATAAGTTATATACAAGATTTTACCGACCAGACTTCACAATCACCCGCAAACGGACGGACCACGAGACCACAAGAAAAGCTCTGCAGACGACACCCACACGGGGAGGCAGCGATGCTCCCCTCCTCCATTTCAGGGCAATTTACTGACACAAAATGCTCCATGAGAGAGGCAGACAGAAGGAGCGCCTCCGCAGGCCCTCAGCACAGCCCCATCAGTACCGCCGGTTCATCTTCTTGAACTTCTCATAGTGATAATCGTCAGTTGCCTTTTCGTTGGGTGGACGTTTGCGGTTTGGAGGAGAACCTTTAGAAGAAAGAGAGGGTCATCGCATTTCCAGACCTCCTTTCGATTACATTTCTTTAACTCTAACCTTGTGAACTCCTGCTGTGAAGCCACACAACTGCAGACCCTTGCTATATGAAAGGTTGCCCTTCAGCTCCTTAACCTCGCTTCCCTTGCCATCCCAGCTTTCAGCAAACCCCTGTCAGGCAGCTTGGTTAATGCACCTTGGTTAATGCACCTTGGTTAATGCACCTTGGTTGTGACCTTTGCTGCTCCACCTAGAGGTACCCCCAAACAATCCTGCATCCAGCTGGCCTCTCGTGGGACCTCGCACAAAGAGAGCAACATCTCTGTATGAGACCCTAACATGCTCCAGTACCTTCCCTTAAGACATTTCACATGAGGAACTTACGCTCAGGTTCTGGCCTCTCTGTATCCCCCACTCTCAGCGGACGGGGCTTTGGCTCTTCTTTATTCCTTCTCACCGGTGCATTTAGCTCCTCGTGATAAACTGAGGGAAGGAAAACATCAGATAGAGGATTTCTGAGTTGCATTCTTCATATAGATGTATTTCTACGGCACTTCCTATGACTCATCTTTAGGAGAAACGGCAGAACCTCACGACAAGTGTTCTAGTAATTAGTTTCTATGGATAATCAATACATGCAAGATGGGATACACCAAGTTTCAGAGGCACTGTTTCATCAGAAGCCATCCAAAAATTCTTCATTTCCTTCAGAACACACAAACCTGACACCAAATCACCCCTGTAGGTGTGGTCAGACACAGCAGAAGGCTGCCTTTCCTCCAGATGGCTGTGCTATGAGAGGCTCTCCCGGAAATTAACTCCTATCTCCTGTCTAGTAAGATCTATGTCTGCTTGACCACCTGTCTGCTTTGGCAGCCCGCAAAATGGATTCTCTCAATTATAACCCATCATTTATAACCACAGATGAGGCAGACACTTCCAGCACACGTTTAAGACATAACTTAAAGCAAAAAAATCTTGAAATTTATGAGGAGCTGTCAACTGGGAGTTCAAGAGCAGAAAGTTAGGTCATAAGTAATAAGTCCTTCTCTCTGCTGATGGATTGGGAAAAAAAAAAACCAACAAAAAAAACCAACAGGCAAACCAGATGGGGCCAATACACACATCCCAGTGAAAGAAACCAGACAGCTGCTAGTGTTGATACGTGGACTAATTTCTCCTGCACAGACTCCATCTCAGCTGACTGCTTTCCTCTAGCAGAGGGGCAGGTCATACTTGGGTCAGGACAGCCGCGTGAGACTTACATCTGTTGTGCTGGACATAGTTAACAGCCATGTTTGTGGGAACAAAGGAAGTTTCGCTGTCTTTCTTTTTGTTCTGCTGCTCTGCCAGCAGCTTGGCCTTGGCCTCTTCAGTTGAGATTATGTTTTTTATTTTTGCACTAGAAGAAAAACGAAGAAAAAAAACCCTCATTCATATTTGAGAAGAGTAGCAGGCAAGTAACAAGTTGTTCAAACCAAATGGATTTGCATGTAGTAATAGTGCTCATATTGTATTTGGTATACATTTTTTGAGAAGCTGCAGTGCTATAGAAACTTTGATGCTTGAATGGTTGGTTTAAAAGGTAAAAGTGAAGCATCTTTCACACATCCTATTTCAGTGCACGACATACACTGATAAACTCCAGAGAGCTGTTGACTGCAGTAACAAAAATGTAAGTGCCTCTTCCCAGAGGACATGCTATCATGCTGCACTGGAATCCTATTGCTGTGTTTAATTTAACACTCAGTGCTAAACACCCCACTAACCCAGACCAAGACGGAATCCCATCACAGAGCCAAAGGGGGGTTGCAGAATGCAGCCACATCAGTGCTCTGCTCATCAGCAGCTTCCAATCACAGTGCTCATCCCTGTAATTCAGGCCATAGCTAACAGATTTGTGAACAACATACTCAATTCCCAGGTCCACTTCAGGAATGCCACTCAGCATCTGGTTGGACAGCATCTCTTCAGTCTTCTTGGCCGAGGAGACACGGATGTTCTCTGGCAGCTCATACAGAGAGTCCTCAGCGTTCTTAAGCTTCACCTTCTGTTCTTCATTCTCCACAATTCCTTTTCTCTTCTTCAGCTCTGTCTCAATGTACTTCATCCTAAAGAACAGTCCATGAGGGACATGTGGTATTTAGTTCTGTTTTCTATACTCAGTCCTAATTGCTGAACACAGCTGCATCACTCTCCCAGTGGCTAAGAGAGAGAAATGAATAATCTCTCCAAAAGCAGTCAGCTAACATCAAGAGCATAAAACAAGATATTTGCAACTCTGATCAAGGTCTTCCAAGTTCTTCCATAACCATCAGGGAAGGCTGCTGCTGGTATTTAATGCTACCCCACTGGCTGGCTGACTGGCACCTCCCAACTCTGTGCATGGAAATACCTTCTGAAGTCTGGCAGCCAGAAGGTGAAAAAGCAGGTGAGAATCAAGAAGTTGTTCTGAGACATTCAGTATCCAAGATAAAATAAATAAATAAACAAACTGAGAGGACACCCAACCCAGAATTCAGCATCACAGACACTATGCAGCTCAACTTACATGTCAGCATCCTCATCCCGCCTGTTGGTTTCAGCTGAGAACGAAGTTCCCAAGTTCAGATCTTCCTCTTCATTAATCCTAAACGAAAACCACACTGTCACAGTTGTTTTTTGTCTAACTAATTTGACAAGCTGGGGTAGCAGCAGCCAGTGAAACTGCAATATATTAAATTCCTCAAAGCAGTACATTTTTTGGTTAATTTATCGCTAGCTGTGACTTACTTCTAGTCCAGGGAAAGATCTTCAGAACTCATATGCACCCACCTGTCCTTGCCTCGTTCTTTCAGTTTCTTCATGTCCACCATCCCCCCAGATTTTATCTTAAATGGGTCATCCTGTAATGAAAGATAACACACAAAACCCTGAAGCTCCCCTTTAGTTTAATGCTAGTCTTCAAAATCTGAATAAAAGTGGAGACAAAGCATTAGGCTGTGAGAAGCAGAGTCCTACAGCGATCAACTGGAGCACAGCGAAGTTTTCACATCATTACATCTTAGCAATAAAGTGATGAGAATATCGAGCCCTTACCACAAGCGTTGCTTCTTCTTGCAACTTCTCTCCCACAAGCAGAGCTGCAGCACTAATTAGCCATAGAGAAAGAAACAAAATTCAGTAGAAGGAAATGCGTTACCAACAATGCTGTCTTTCTTTATCCTTCTCTAGATCAAGCAGAAGCTCTCAAACACTTTTATTAACACTAAATTGCCGATCTTCCTAATCCTTCCCTACGGGTAGAGGAACTATCAATGTTTTGGGAAGATGAGAGGTTTGGGCAGAGAGATTTTAGTGCCTTACAGTGAGTCACCAAAGCAAGGAACGAAGCTGGTGCATGTTTCAACTGCTGCATCAGCTGATCAGTGATGCTATACGAGAGAGAAGATATGAAAGGGCCCAAAGTAAACCTACTGCTCTGCCACATGCACAGTACGGAAGCAATCTGACTAAATACATCTCATGACAAATTCCAATCGCAGTCTTTTTTTGCATAGCACACAGCACAGCCTTTACGGGCTGGCACCACATTCCTGCCCCCGACTCACCGCCCGCTCCGCCCTCAGCCTTTCACACAAACTCCTCTGCCACAAACACACCTTTGGCACACGGAGGACACGGAGCTCTGTCTACATAAAGCAGATGGGCGCCGACAGAGGAATTGCAGCTGCACGACAGGGCCAGACAGAACACACCGCGCAGCCCTTACCTCACCCCGTTGGGTCTCTTCCTGAGGCTCTGCACTTCTTTGGCTTCCTCGAGTTTTAACCTGAAGAAAAAAACCCAAACCAGTGCCCTCAGCACTCCGTTTCCCTTAACTCACTTGGTTTGATTTCCTGCAGTTAACACCAAATCTTCGACGCTGGTTTTGACCTACGTTTCTACACATCAGTGCCAACTTTTCTGGTCGGAGATTAAGTAGGTATCTCCTCTTTTACCGTCCTTAAGCAATCTACCCATTAAAGCAGAAGCACACACAGCACCTGCCGGGCTGCGTCGCTCTCGCACAGCTTCCCTCAGCCGAGGAAGGAACGCAGGACACAGAGCAGGGGAGGCACACAGCAGGGCTACTCCCGGCCTACCGCCCCCGCGGGCCGCATCCCCCGGGCTCACCTGACCTCCTCGGCCAGCTGCTCGTCCTCCTCGTCCTCCTCGGGTTCCTCCCTGCGCCGCCGGAAGGCCCTGGAGGCCGCCATCGCTCGAGCCGAACTCCTCTCGCTCGCGTCGCGAGATGATGGCGTCACTGCTGCGCGACGACGCCGTTCCCGCGGCCTGGCACTCGGCACTTCCGGCGGCCTCGCCAGGAGCTGAGGGCCGCCCCGCCCGGCCCGCCCCGCCCCCGGCCTGCCCGGCGCCCGCGGCTCCGCTCGGCCCCACCGCCGCCTCCTGCAGCGCCGGGCGCGGCCTCCCCAGCGCCCTGCCCGCGGCGGGGTCGGGCCCGGCAGGTGAGAGCGGCGGCGGGGAAAGGCCCGGCTTGTGGCGGCCTTCGCCCCTCAGAGCGCTGCCCGGGGAGCGGCAGCCGGCGCGTCCCCGGCAAAAAAACGCGTGTCACGGCGCGTCCGGGCTCCGTCCTGCCCGTAGGCCCCGGGGCGAGCTGCGCTCTGCGGCCCTCCGCGTAACGGCGGCGGCTGAGGGCTGCGGCGTGGTACGGAGCGGAGAACCGAGCAGCGGGCGGCGGTGGGAGCGCCTGGCGGGGCTGCGGGGCCGCTGTGACGCGGTGCGGTGCGGTGCGGTGCGGTGCGGTGCGGTGCTGCTGTCCCGCACGGCTGCTCGGGAGGGCGGACGGACGGACGGACGGCGCTGCGGGCGCTGCTCTCCCATCGCACGCCGGGGGTTTTGACGGCGGAGCTCAGCGCTCCGGCACGGATTTGTTGTGTAACTCCGAGTTTCCCGAGCGGCGCCCGGGAGCCCCGCGGGCAGACGGCGGTAAGGCCTGCGCTGAACGCTTCCGATGCGCTCAGTTGTGGCTGGGAGGCGAAAGTGACGTTTCTCGTTCTGTTTAGAAAAGGAAACTCCGGGCGGGACCGTCGGCATCCCGGCACGGCCGGGCTGAGAGGCGCAGCGGTGGTGTCGGGTAGAGGGCTGTAAAGCGTCCGTAAGGCCGCGCTGTGCGCCGTGTGCTCTGAGTGCGGCCCCCGCTCGGCCCGGGGGGGGGGGGAGCTGAAGCGGTCCGGAGTTCGTTAAAACAAGGTTTTATTCATTCGGTTTTCTGGGGGGGAAAAAAAAAGAAAGGGAGGAAATGGAGGAAGCTGGAAGAGCAGAAATGGCACTGATGGGTGGGTTTTTTTCGAGTTGGATCTGCTGATGTGTTTGCGAAAAGGAGTCCGTTCTGATGGAGGAACTCAGAGCCTGAAAGTGTCCCAGTTTTGTGTGTCAGTCACACGCTGTGCTGTTGTCACTTCTAAACCCCTGTGTGTTATGTGGCAGCGTTTCTCTCCTCTGTGGAGCTCCTCGGCTTTCCCAGTTGCTGTTAAGCAGCTCCTCCCGGGATGCTGCCTGCAGTCACTGCTGTGTTTGCAGTACGGAAATGTGATTCCTTCTTCCAGTTCTGCTTTGCTCCTTCAGTTCAGGAGTGCTGCAGAGCTTTTCTGCTCCCAGGATAAGTTGCTGCAGTGGCTTATGTGTTTATCCCCTTTGTTATTACTGCTGTTTTCCTGCTGTCGGTGATTCAGACCAGGTAGCACTGAAAATCCTTTCTGACGTCCCTGAAATGGGAAATCAGCGCAGAGCAGAGGCTGTGCTCTTGGGGTTATTGCCATCCTCAGTTCATCTGAATTTTGGGTTTAGGTTTTGTAGTGATGTGAGCTTTTCGTGCCTGCTTCCCTTCCAGCCAACAGCATTAGTTTGGATCCCAATCTGTGCTGTTAATATCGCTTCTCCTTTATTTTCCCCCCTTTTCATTTTAACAGCCCCAAATGAGGTTACTTGAGCTACACTTAGGGGAACGCTCCACTCATCTTGTTTTTACATTTGCACATCACTGAGACATGTCTGAAGTCTTTAATGTACCCGTGGAGCACCATGACAGTGTTTATGGTGCTCATAAGCATGCAGCTGTGAGATCCTCTGTGCTTGCAGTGCTCGGCTGCGTGAGCTGTGCTGAACAGCTCCATTCAGTCTTGGAGGGTTGTTCAAAAATCCACCTATTGAATGATAAATTCCTCAGAGACTGAAGGTGGGTTATCAGAGATCCTCTGAGTCTGATTCCCTCTTGTGCAGCTTCATTTGAACAGCAGTCATGTTTCTAATGCCCCCAGACGTTGGATGCCGGGTGCTTCTCCTGGGGTGCTGCGCCCTTTTGCTTTTAATCTAAGTTTCATGCAACCAAGCTAATTAGATCTGTATCTCTTTGTGCTGCGTGTTTATGTTTGGTGAGAGGAATGCAGTTCAGATCACCACGGTTGTTTCTCCACCCTGGGATGTACAGCCCAGTTTCTAGGGGGTCAGGTGTGGTTTCTGGGTCTGGCTGAGCGTTGCCCTGCTCACTTAGCTGAGCTCCCATAACAGTGCCACTCAGCAACGGGATGGAACTGTGTGAGCTGAGATCACTGCGTCACACTGAGATGTAATTTGATCTCTTGGAACCTTACGTATGAATATCTTAATTTCTAATTCGCTAATATAAAAACTAGGCTAATTTATCTTCTTGCTGTCTGTGAGAGCAGTTCTGACCGTGACCAAACAGAAGTGCCCTTTCTTGTCCCAGGAAAACACCTTCCTGCAGTGAGAATGGGGGATACGAGAGACATCTGCCCTCACTTGGATTCCATAGGAGAGGTGACCAGGGATGATCTGCTGCTCAAATCTAAGGTACAGGGTGTTCTGCTTACCAGCTCTTCCCTTTTTTGCTGTTGTGCATGCTTCCGCATGCCTGTTCTTCATAGGGAACGCTGCCTATCCCTGTACAGAAGAGGCAGAAACTCTTTTTCCACTGTTGTTGTACCTTGCACACGGCCCATCAAGTAAGCCTTTGTCAGTCCCATCTGCTGCATTTCTCACTGACGTTTTATCCTGCTCAAACATGCCGCTTATCTAACACACTGCAAAGTGTGTAATTGGAAGCACGGATTGAAGAAATGCTTTGAGCTGCAGGCGGGGGAGGCCTGTCGCATGGAGAAGTTTCTCACTCCTGAAGGATGGGGTTACTTAAAAGACAGACGTGCAAACAAACCTTTTTTTATCATGAATACGCAGGGAACTTGCCAGTCATGTGGAGCTGTGGGACCAAATCTCTGGGCTTGTCTTCAGGTAAGAACGACTTGCTGTTTGTGTGCATGATATGGTGGGACTTCTGTTCAACATATAAAAAAATGTATTGGACCAGAAAAGAAGAGATGGAAGCAAAGATGGGGGTATACACAATAGAAATACTCACTGCTTTTTGATGGATTGCAAGAAAAAGTCTCCCTAGATAAAAACTAATGCTGTCAGAATATGTCATGGTAGCCCCAGTAGGAATGCCTTGCATTGGCTGCCTCTGCTGGCAACTGCAAAGGGAAGCTGCAAGCATGAGATCTCTGAGGATGGTGTTTGGGGCAGTGGGGCAGAAAGGAGCGACAAAGGGTGTGTGGGTGGGCAGAGGCAGTTTGATTTGACATTGAAGTGCCCGGACATTTGGAGTCTGGTCGGATGAGCCTGTTGGAGCAGTTATCTTGGAATGAGGACTTTTTGGGTGCAAACCTGATTTCCGGGTTTTCTTTGTTAAATTAAACAATTCCAGTCGTTTGCCTTATTCTAAGCCCTGGAAAAGAAAAGCAGTCGAGAAGAATGGCAAGATCAGTTCTGAAGCTTCAGCTGTTGGTGGGGTTGGGGCTGCAGACTGTTTTGTGAAGGGTTTCATTGGGTGTGCTATTGTAGTTTTGCTCTTTCTCTCACTAGATTGGGTGTCCTTACGTTGGCTGTGGGGAGTCCTTTGCTGACCACAGCACCCTTCATGCACAGGTAAGCTTTTTGCTATTATCCATCTTAAGACAGAGAGAGCTGAATTATTCCCATTACTTAATCCTCTTCTGCCCAAATTTGGTTGTTCTGTACTTCAAGTTGACCCAGCTGTCAAATCATTATCTCACTTTTTAATTTCTAGGCCAAAGAGCACAACCTGACAGTGAATCTGACCACGTTTCGTGTCTGGTGCTATGCTTGTGAGAAGGAGGTGTTCCTGGACCAGAGGCTGGCAGTGCACACGCAGTCACCCTCGGTAAAGTTCAGTGAAACAGTGGGTGTGTGTCAGCCTGGCAGGGCTGAATGCTTGGCAGGCTTTTTGTTTCCTTGTTGCAAAATTAGCCAAGAAATTTCCATTGTTGTCCAGGCTGCTATCGTGGTAGGAACTCTTTCACTGAAGGTGGCTGCCTGTGGTCAGAGGACCAATAGCTTTGCTTTACAGAATCTCCCTGCAGGAAGGCTTCCAATGACTTGAATATCCATTTTGATTTTTATCTTTAACCTCTCCTGACTTCTTCTGTGGGACGTCTGGTCCTGGGAGGAGCCACAACAGCTGTGACATCTTCATTTAAAATAAAAAATCAACTGTCAGACTCCAGATGTGTGTGCTTGTGACACTGCTGCATGTTCCCAGTGCCTCTTTCATCATGAATACTGGAAGCAATAGTGGTGCCATTTCCATTCCCTACATGCATTACTGAGGAGGGTAGGCAGTATAACTGGTTCTTCTCTTCTGAGTGTGCCCTTTTAAAGGCTGGCTAAGTTTACATCTAAGATATTTCTCACAGCTCATCTTTTGAAGCAGGACCCTCGCTGATGGTTATCTTCTGTCTTTAGGATTCTCCATTGCCTGCTCACCCTTTGAAAGCTGTTCCAATTGCAGTGGCTGATGAAGGCGAATCCGAATCAGAGGATGATGACTTGAAACCAAGAGGTAACTGCATCTAGTTGATGAAAGAGCTGTGAGGGTAACTCTGCAATCTGTAGGACCTGCACTGAGAGGGTCCCAGCAGCAGAGTGCAGAGCCCAGAAAAGGTCAAATCATCTCTCCTTTGGGAAAGAATGTAGAAAGCAGCACTTCTGGAAAGTGTTTCATGCTTCTCTTGTTTGTGCTTTAGGCCTTACTGGAATGAAAAATCTTGGGAACTCCTGCTACATGAATGCAGCACTTCAGGCTCTCTCTAACTGGTAGGCACTAGGGCCTTTAGTAGAGTCTTTTACTAGACATCATTACATATCAGCAGTGGCACCTCTGATCTGGCACCTTCCTTAGTTGTGCAAGGATAAACCAGCCAGACTAGCTACAGAAAAAGGAATATGAAAAGTTAGTGTTTAGGAGAACAGAAGTTCTGCAGTAGGAAAATGGGTGAATAGCCAACTTGTGGCTGTAAGACTTGTCTTTAGATGAATGCTGGAAGTAAAACTCCTTTCCACCATGACAGAAACGTATCTGCCACACAACAAAATGTGCAATCTTTCTGCTTTCCACGGTGGTATCATTCCAACCACTCACACTGTAGGATTTGCCATTCTGCTGACAACTAGTTTCAGGATCTCTGTGCTGGGAAGAGATTCAGATCAGCCTTCTTTGTTCGTTTCTAGGCAGAAGTCAAGTTTGCATCTAGAATCACTTCTTCCCTTGATTTAAAAGCACTACCTTAAGCATGTTTTCAGAAAGGGATGTGTTTAAGTTTTGATAAATCCTTAAATAGAGGCAGAGAAGAAATTTCTATGCTCTGAATTCTTCTTGTTCTCTTGTAGCCCACCTCTCACACAGTTTTTTCTCGAATGTGGTGGTCTGGTCCGTACAGATAAGAAACCAGCACTGTGCAAAAGTTACCAGAAGCTGGTGTCTGAGGTTTGGCATAAGAAACGGTGAGTGGTCACTCTGTTCTCATCTGTACAGATTTCATATTTATGTTAGTTCTGAAATATCATCAGCAAAAAGAAATGATGTCTTCATTGATAAGTGCATCTTCTAAGGCAGACAATTCAAATGCTATATAGACAGGTATGCTTGGATTCCCTCTTATCTAGGAGATCCTGTGTCATGCTGCCAGTGATAAAAACGGGTGTTAGTGATGGAAAGAAGACATTCTTAATGTTGTAACTTTAAAAAGGGAGAGATTTCTTTATAGCTTTCCTGGTGGCAATGAAGAAAAAAATGGTGTGATGAGGGAACACTTTGCTATTTCTGAGTAGTTTGCATGGACTAACCAGCACTTGAAGGAAGTGCTCTTGATCGTCAGAGGGACCGATGATTTGGATGGAAGAAGTGATAGAGATCTGACACTGAGGTTTTACCAAAAACTGAAAAATACAGGTGACTTTTTGAGAAATGTTTTCTATTGGTTCAAATTCTAGACTGGTGCAACACAGTGTAAAATAACACAGCTCTGTTGAAATTTAAAGATGTCTGTTCTGTGAAACTAATAAATTGGGGAAAAATTCAAGCTAGGAATCTGAATGGCATTGTGTGTTTGCTTTGTGTTAGTTATTAACAAGGGATAAGCAAGATGCAGAGCAGTACTGTGTATTTAGGCAGCAGGCTGTAGCCATTGAAGCACTATCACGTCAATTTCATATTGGTTTTGACTTACCTCATTTACTTGTCCCCCACCAGCCCACCTGTCAAACATGCTGCTGCAAAACCAAAGCAAGTAACTCACTGCCAAACCCTGCTCTGGGGAGAATCACTTGAGACAGTTCCAGGTGTGGACAGAGCTTCAAGTTAAAGCGTGCTCTAGGGAAGGTTCTCTCTAGAAGGAGAGAGTGAGATGACTGTGAGATGTTTTCTCTCTCTTGATTTCTCTATCAGCTGGGTGATGTATAAATTAAGTCCAGGCTTTGCAGGTGCATAATAATCTTCCATCCTCCTTAACTAGTTACCACACCCTGTTCTGTTGCTTATTACACAAACTGGCTCCAGGCCTGATAAGCAAGCTGACTTTTGTTGTTTTTTTTCCTCCATATCTAAACAGGCCAAGTTATGTTGTTCCAAGCAGTCTGTCCCATGGAATTAAACTCGTCAACCCCATGTTCCGAGGCTATGCACAGCAGGTGGGGCCTCAGCAGAAACACGCCGTTATTCCAGAGATGGTGGTTTTCCCTTCCTGCAGCAGTTCTGCTTGTGTTCAGAGAGAGGAGCTAGAACTGGGGTGTCACACTTGTTCTGTGTCAGTCTTAGTGATCTGATAGAGCCCTTGGGTGGGATTCGGGAGACCTGCATTGTTTTCCAGGCTCTGCCTTGCTGTTACTGCATCAGTGCACCGTCCTGCGTCAGCTTTCTCACCTCTAAAATTGTGATGGTGACCTCCTTTGTGAAGGGCTTTGAGATCCATTGGGACATGCCACATAAGTTAGGTACTATTCATGTTAGAGCTGGGAAATCTGGATACATTTGTACTAAGAAGTTCAAGATGCCCCTTTTCTGTATTCTTTTTCGGGGGAATTGCAGCTAACTAAATCCTATTTAAAGATAATATCTTTTTCTTTGAGGTTTTTATCGTGACTTCCAGTGTTTATTCTTAAGAAAAAAATGTAAACATCCAACTGTTTGATTAGAAAATTTACAGAAGAAGTGACAGTAGACAGTCTGTCTGAACTGTGGTGCTGACAGCAAGTCAAAACACAAGATAAAAATAATGATTAATGAAAGAATTCCTGTACTTATCTTTGATGTGAAGTATGTTGGATTGGAAAAGTCAGCTCTAAAGAGAAAGTTGAAAGCAAGGCAGAGCAGGCTGAAAGTCAAGCTTCGTTAAAGTAACAGAAACATCATAATTATCTTTCTGAAGTTGTCAAAATAGCAGATTGCTTTCCAGCGGGTGCTTTGAAGCCAACATATCAGTTCTTCTAGCATGCATTGTAAATTTAGGAGCTTGCTGCTTGACGGTGCAGTCTTTGGCTTCTGGTTCCACTGCCTATTTATTAAAGATTTTAATCTGCCCTCTTTAAAAGAGAGATTCCCATAAGCAGAAGTAAGCGATCCTGAAAACAGTTATGTGGTTCAGAGTGTGTTCTCTGTGAGCTGCTGCCTTAGGTTTCCTATGTCTCTTGCCTCTTATCAGTGGTAGTACCCTGATTAATAAGGTCATAGTTTGGGTTTTGGAACTAGATTATCTTTAAGGTCCCTTCCTACCTAAGCCATTCCATGGTTTGCATGTTGCAATGGCTGTCTAGCTTTCCTCAGTGTCTTTCAGATGAATACATTTGGATAAAAATTGGTTCTTAGGAGAGTCTCTTCATGTTGCAGAGGCTGATAATTTTTATGGCCAGAACTGAGGCTGTGAATGGAGCCGCCTCTTCTTCTGGCCTTCTTACTTGCTTGAATTCTGGATGGATGGGTACTAACACAGAATGAATCCTGTTTTCAGGACACTCAGGAGTTCCTGCGCTGCCTGATGGACCAGCTTCACGAAGAACTGAAGGAACCAATTGTCGCAGAGACACGAGATTTGGATATGGGTGACCAGGATGACAAGCGCGAGGGAGACCGAAGTCCTTCGGAGGATGAGTTCCTCTCCTGTGACTCAAGCAGTGACAGGGGTGAAGGAGATGGTCAAAGCCGGACCACAGGGAGCATGGCAGAGACAGAGTTGTTGATCCAGGATGAAGGAGGGAGAGGGATCTCTGAAAAAGAGAGGATGAAGGACAGAAAGTTCTCCTGTGGCCATCGGCGCAGCAACTCGGAGCAGGTGGATGAGGATGCAGATGTTGATACCACTATGATGCCAGTGGATGGCAGAGCCTCACCTGAGATGCTCCCAGCTCCCCGTCCTGCCAGCCCATGCAGGACACCTGGTATAAAACTCTTCCAGTCATGTTAGTTGTGAGAAGACGTGCTGTATTCCTGCACTGGGTGCAACAACGACATGTAATGTGTGTGTTCCTTCAGTGGGTTTCAGAAGATTTTGCATCCAAGGCTTTCTGCAGTGTCCCTGGCATTAGTTCTGCCTTTGTGCACGATCACTTCTGTAAGAAAAACAGAGTGAGCTGGGGAGCTTAGCTTAGGGAGAATGCTCACAGAGCTGAATGCAGCCTGCATCCTAAAGGCAGTGGTAGCTGCCAAACCTGCAGAAGTGATATTTCTGTATTTTCCTAGCTGAGAAAAAGGTTTTTTGTACGTATGTGGCTTTATCTAAAGGGCTGGCCTGGGGAAATGTTGGCTGTGAGAAAGATGGGGAAGTGGCTGTTGGTTAATCTCGGATTATGGACTTGGTGGGGAGAAAAGGGTGATGTGCAGTTTGTGCATTTCTGTATCTCAGGGAAAAGAAAAGAGCAGCTGTTAAGACGTAGGTGTGGAGGCACCTCAAACTGAACATATCCCATCTTTCAACACTTATCGTTATATAAGAGCCTTACTCTGCCAGCTGGCACTGAAGGCAGCAATGCTGTTTATGTGGATAAGGGATACAGGAGCAAGCTGTAAAACCTAATTAGTCACAAGTGTGAAAAAGTGGTGGATTGGTTGGTGTTTTTTTTATAATTGCTAGTTTTGTATGCACTCTTATCCATGCACTGAGGGCGTTGCATCTACCAACCTGTGCATGTAGGACAGTTACTAATGACTGAACTGTGAGTGCTGGGAAAGGTTCTGTGCTGGAACACAGAGCTGGGCTGACACTGACTGTGACACAGTTGGCTTTCAGAATGGGTTTTCACCTCTGCTCTTCTGCTTTCCTTTTTTCCCAACAGAACCTGACAATGACGCCTACGTGCGCTGCTCCTCACGCCCCTGCAGTCCGGTCCATCACGAAATGCACTCCAAGCTCTCCAGCAGTCCTCCTCGCTCCAGTCCTGCCAGGCTTGGGCCTTCCTATGTACTCAAGAAAGGTAGTGCAGGGCGGTCAGGTGCATGCTGGGAGGCAGAGGGGAGCATGTGGAGGGCAGGAGGAGGGGGTCATTTGCAGAAGAGAGAAGGAATGCTTGATGATCCTTGATTAGCAGTTCTGAGCAGTGCTGATTCCCCTGGAACATCAGTGCTTTTTAAAGTCCTACCAGGCAGACTACCGCAGGGTTTGGATACTACAGCTGTTCTAATATGCTCTTCCATTGGAGCATGAGATGATTTCCAAGTGTAAGCACGCTGTGTTACTGATGAAAGAGCTATGAAGTCCCAAACACAGCTCTGTCTCTTCAGGGGAGCGTGGAGATGTGTGAACATTCGTCTGCCAGACTTGTACTTAATGCATGTGAGTCAAAGAACCATAAGATGATGTTACTGCGGGAGAGCTTCTGGGCTCTTTGACATCAGGAGCTCACAGTAATAGAATTAAGCTGCAAATATCAGCCTGGTGCTGGAAGCATTGTTAGGCTTCAGGGAGGAGCCTGGCTTCTGTTCTTGTCCAACTGGCCTCTTCATTTCAAGCAAATTGCAGAACAAAATCTCTCAGCGTTGCAGAGCCACCAAACACAATGGCATGTACTTACACCATTGTCTCTACAGCTGTTCAGTAATAACATTCTTTCCAGAACTGTGCCCCGGCCTCTTGGCTGAGGTCAACACAGCCACAGATGTTCTGGCCTGATGAAAAGCACTCTGTCTCCCTGCACGTGTGCATAGGGAATGGGGTTTGTTGTTAAGCAAGACTGTGTGCTTGGCCACTCACTGCCGTGGAGAGTCTTTTCCAGCACAAGACACCTGACAAACATGGTAAATGCTAGAGGGGAGGAAAAAAAAGACAAAGTACACAGACAGGCTAAGGAGAAAGGAAGTAAAGTGTAAAGCTTAGAGCAAAACATGGTCCTCAACATGCAGGATCAGTGCTTGTCTTGTGGTTTTTATTGTGTGTCTGTGTGACTGCTTTAGACAGGAGACTGAGAAAGTGTTGCTATGTGATGTCTCTGTGTCTCTTTCAGCCCAGATGCAGGCTTCTGGGAAAAAGAAGAAAGAACTTCGTTATCGCAGTGTGATCTCTGATATCTTTGATGGCTCCATCCTCAGCCTGGTGCAGTGCCTCACCTGTGACAGAGTGAGTGTCCTGATAGCTGTTGGTCAATGAGCAGTCTTCTGTAGACCTCATAGACCTCTTTTTTTGTTGGTTTTTTGGTTTTTTTTTTTTGGCAATGAAGCTTTCTGTTTCCATGCTGTGGGATGCAGCAGGCCTGCTAAAATCTTGGCAGGTGGGATGTGTTTGAGACCTGCCATGCCAAGAAATTTTCAGCCTCCGTAGTGATGTTTGCTTATCTGTGCTACTGAGTTGGTCTAGCACTGTCACATTCGCATCAGAAAACAAATTCCAACTCTGCAAAAAGATGGTGAAAGTCCTCCTGCTGACAGTAGGTAAGAAGAACTAGCCTGAGCAAGTTGCTGTTACTGCCAGGTCAGGTTTCTGCAGTGATTAAAAAGTGATGGAAGTCAGGTCCTGGCTTCATTACGTGCACAGGAAACCCAGGCTTTTTCCTCTTGGATATTTCCAGGTTTCTACAACAGTGGAGACATTCCAAGACCTGTCACTCCCAATCCCAGGGAAGGAGGACCTGGCCAAGCTGCACTCTGCCATCTACCAAACAGTGCCAGCTAAGACAGGGGCATGTGGGGACAACTATGCCTCGCAAGGCTGGATTGCTTTCATCATGGAGTATATCCGGAGGTGTGTTCCCCGTGTGGGGGCTCTTTCTTCTGAGGTTTGCTCTGCAGTTTCCGAAAGGCAGCTGTTCCTAACCAGTGTGCTTTCAGCAGAAATGTTAGCTGTTCCCTGGAATAGGACAAATTGTCCAACTGTTTTCATGCAACTCTTTCTCCTGATCCCCTCTCTTCTGTAGGTTTGTGGTGTCCTGTATCCCTAGCTGGTTTTGGGGTCCTGTTGTGACACTGGAGGATTGTCTTGCTGCCTTTTTTGCAGCGGATGAGTTGAAAGGTGAGTTTGCTTCAGTGGCGTCTGACAGCCAAACCCAAGAAAAACTGCATGTCGGAATATCTCACAAGCATTTTGGGGGTACGTTAAATCTCCTAGAAAGCCTGCCTTCATATTTATTTCACTTAGGGACTGGCAGTACCGAAACTTGACAGTTCAGCTTCTCTTAGAAACTCAGAAATGAGTTTTCCCAACTGCTCAGAGGTGTTGCTTTTTCGTTTTGAAGATGTGTTCTTAGCAAGAAGCAGATGTGGCTCTTGGGTGGGTTTTTTTTTTTTTTTTTGAATTATAATGGCTCTTTAGCCTTCCTCACTTCTTCACTTTCTCTGTCCATTCCTTAAGCCTTAGAGGACTTAAACATTTTGCTGTATTCACTTACAATGGTGAGCAGTATAGATTTTTCTGCTAGTTGATTACATTCTCCTTCCCACCCTTACTGAGGGAAATGCTTGTTTTGATCCCTTCTCACCCTGGTTTTCCTAAGAAGCCACTCAGTGTCATTTTCCTGCGCAGGGTGGAAATGTATCAATTCCAGAGTTGTGTGCTCTGAGTAAGTGCATAACAGCTTTCTTCTCTTCATCTATAGGGGACAACATGTACAGTTGTGAAAGGTGTAAAAAGTAAGTCTGCGTTATCTGTATGGTATTTCTGGAACTTCAATACTTCATACTACTGTTAAACATTTTGCTGCATCCTCTCCCTGGACTTCTTACGCTGGGTGTCGTGTAAAGTCTGCCTTGCCTTGCACCAGAGCTCCAGTCTTGACAGTTCACTGATGTGGGCAGGTAGAAAAAGTGCTGGCTTCAAGGGGGAAAGGAGACAAGAAGGGTGTGAATAGGGATGTGGCTTGGCAGCTATTGCATTAGAAGGAAGAGGTGTGACAAACTGCTCACGCCATGCCTCATTTGATAAGGGTATTGCAAGGAGCCTGAATTTGTTGCTGCTGAATTCAGGATCTGTCTTGAGTTTCAAAGTGAGCAAGATGCAGCCAGACAATTGCCTTGCCTTTTGGTGTCCCTTTGCTTGAGCTTGTTCTCACAGCTGGTTTCTCTTTCTCCCTCAGATTGAGGAATGGAGTAAAGTACTGCAAAGTCCTCCGGCTACCAGAGGTGAGTAAGAGTCCCTTGACTCTTACTTTTCTTTCAGTAGACACTGTTTGAGCAGGTAAAGAAGGTAGAGGTAGAACTGAAACAGCAGTTTGTTTTGGTGGCAAAGCTCTGTATCAGAACCAGAAGAGATTTTTGATGAGCCAGCAGGATTCCTAACAGGCAAAAAACCCTTGCAAAGATAAGGTGCACAGAGAGGCTTTTGGATGAGGACACCCACAGCAAAACTGTGCTTTGGTATTCTGTCTTTGGTCTTTTAGATTCTCTGCATCCACTTGAAACGGTTCCGGCATGAGGTGATGTATTCCTTCAAGATCAACAGTCATGTCTCCTTCCCCTTGGAAGGGCTGGATCTGCGGCCTTTCCTGGCCAAGGAGTGTGTCTCCCAGATCACCACCTATGATCTACTGTCAGTCATCTGCCATCATGGCACAGCAGGCAGTAAGTCCTTCTTGTGACTGTGTGGCAGAAGGGAGCGAGAACAAGAGGAGTATGAGCAAAGCAGAAGCACGTTCCAGGGCTGGGCAGCAGCTCTTCTGGGAGAGCCTGAGTTTCATCTGCACTCTGAATTTCAGCTGTGCTGTGTTTCCTGTTACAGGTGGGCATTACATAGCCTACTGTCAGAACGTGATCAATGGGCAGTGGTACGAGTTTGATGACCAGTATGTCACTGAGGTCCATGAGACTGTGGTACAGAATGCAGAAGCCTATGTCTTGTTCTACAGGTGAGCAGTGCCCTGCATGCAGCGGTTCTGTCCTGGTTGCAGAGTACTTAGAAATGAGTATGGAAAACTAAGAGTTGAAGAATTGCTTCATTTTTCTCTTCCTTTCCCTACTGAAGGAAAAGCAGTGAAGAGGCTGTGCGAGAGCGTCAGAAGGTTGTGTCCCTTGCCAGCATGAAGGAGCACAGTTTACTCCAGTTCTACGTCTCTCGAGAGTGGCTCAACAAATTCAACACCTTTGCTGAGCCTGGTCCCATCACCAATCACACCTTTCTGTGCTCTCATGGAGGTAAGACAGTGCTGCTGAACCCAGAAAAGCAACTTTCAGCTATGCCTTCTTGTTTTCTGGTGCTTTAACAAGTGCAGGAAAAAAAGCTCCAGCTGTAGTCCTGTCACAGTGCTTGCTGTTGTAGGATCTGCCTCGCTGGCAAAAGCTTCAGCCCACTCAGGGACAGATGAGACAGTTGCCCCATTGTCCTGCTGATCAGAGGCGCAGAGGAATGCCTAGTGCTGGGAAACAACAGTATTCAGTTCTCTGCTTGTTGTGAAAAATGAACCTGTAGAAAGCAGATAAAGCAATGTTTATCTGTGTTACCCTATCAGGTTGTCCTTCAGTGTTTGTCTGGAGAATGGAGCACACGCTCCTGAAGGGACCTGTTAGCACATTTAGTGCTCTTTCATCTCTCGTGCCTTGGAGCCCTCAGGTTTGCATGTTCACAATTAGGAAGGAAGCAGTTGAGTAGAAATTGTCACCTTGAACTGAGAAGCTTCCAGAGTCAGTGAACTCTTGAGTGACTTCCATTAGTAGAGCAGATGCTGGAATCAGGGAGTTTTCAGTAAGGAAGATCTGTCTTTTTGCTATTTCTGTCTTTAAACAGCAGTAGAATTTTGTTGTTCTCTCTCCCTCTTACCTTTCCTCCAGGGATCCCCCCTAATAAATACCATTACATTGATGACCTGGTTGTGATTCTGCCCCAGAATGTGTGGGAATATCTCTACAACAGGTGACTATGGCCATTTCATTCTTTGTCCCATTTTGTTTTCCCAGACAGTCTGTCATTCTGGGGTCTTCCCATCTTAGGCACCATCCCAGCTATAACGCCTTACCATGGCACCTCAAGGGCACGCAGCACTTGGTGTGGGCTGACAAGACTTGTGTTAGGTAGACCATACTAATCTAAACCAAAGTGAGCTGTATCTGTGCATTGTCTCATGACAATGCCGTGACCCTCACTGTGTTACATAAAGTCTATGCTCTCCATTCAGAAAAGAGCTGCAGGTGCACCTCCTTCCTCACTATCTGGAGTAGTGTAAAAATCCAACTGTGTAGGATTCAGGGCTGGGAAGCACTCCATTTTCCTACAGTTCTGCATTCCCTTCCCTCTCTTGTGCTCAGGTTTGGGGGTGGCCCTGCAGTGAACCATCTGTATGTGTGCTCTATTTGCCAAGTGGAGATTGAAGCACTTGCCAAACGCAGGAGAATTGAGATTGACACCTTCATCAAGGTTTGTATGGGAGGGATCCGGAGGCAATGGAAGAGGGTGGAGGTGGGAAATGGAGGCCTGTTGTGGACGGGTAGTGGAAAACTCTTGCCCTTGTTTTCCAGCATATGATTTACCGGAGATGGATTTTGGGGTTCCGCAGTGCTGTCAGCACGGGGAGGGGCATGAAACCATCCCAATCTCTTGCCTATACTAGTTAGTGGAAACAGGTGGTGGAGAGGGTGGTGGGATTGTTCAGAATAAGGGGCTGTTCTGAAGAGTGGCAGGGCTGCCTTACAGTGAAAGGAAGGGGCTCCCTCAGACCGCAGCAGTGACTGAATCTTTCCTGCACTTCTGTTCTCTGCTCTCCCAGCTGAACAAGGCTTTTCTGGCAGAGGAGTCTCCAAGTGTCATCTATTGTATCAGCATGCAGTGGTTCCGTGAGTGGGAAGCCTTTGTCAGAGGGAAGGATAACGGTAAGAAGCCGGGGGTCGCTGGAGACTGTCAGTGCTGAGAGGTAGAATGAAAGTAAGTTCATTTTTAGGTGTCCTGCACCTGATGGAGTCTGGGCAGCAACCAGTCAGTGTCCCTGCAGGTCCCAGGGGTGGGGCAGAAATAATGAGGACTAAATGATGTGAATTGGGTGGCAGCATGGGAAGCACACTGATTCTAGACGTGTTTGTTTTTCCTCACAGAGCCTCCAGGACCAATTGACAACAGCAAGATTGCACTGACAAAAGCAGGTGGCCACATGCATGTTAAACAAGGTAAGGCGTGTGCTGCTGTCTTGTAGTGTTCCTGAAAGGTTAGGGAGAATATTCCACTGCGTCTGTCTGTCTGTCTGTCTGTCTGTAACAAAGCAGTAACAGAGCAAGATGGTGTTGCAGAGGAAGACTGCTCTGCACATCCCTGTGCTGACTGCCTTGAGTGCCATCTCAGTTCTCCATCGGCAGCTCCCACAATGACTGACTTGCTGACATGACGTAGTGGAGTAAACTCTGCACTCCTCCATCTCCTGTTCTTGCTGTTCCCAAAGCTTTCTATCATTTCCCTTTGCCCACTATTGTAGTGTTTCACTTGTCTTTACTCAACATCTGCTGTGGTCCAGCTTGTGAAATAAGGCTGCTTGGGCTGTCCTCACTGCACTGCCGGGCAGATGAAGATTGCATTTGTATCTTGGTTATCTCTCAAAGCAAATATTTCCGCTCTCCTCCTCTTCTGTAACCTTCATAGCAAAGATCTTTGCTTTCCCTGTGTTTTGCTGTGGCCACTTTAAATTGTTCCTCCTGGGACAGTTTGAAGGAACGCTTTCTGCCTCTCTGAGGCAGTAGAACCCAGCTGCCTGGGGGCGGTGTGTAGCTCGGGTCTGTCAGAGCTCATTTGCTGCTGTGTGTGACCCCGGTGGTGTGGCTCAGTTTGAGGACGGGAAGAAGCGACTCTGCAGCAGAATCCCACGGCTGTGGGCTGAAGTGCCATGGAGCCTCAGTGGCTTCCAGCAGCAGGTGGCACTGCTGAGGGCCGGTGGGAGCGCTGCTGCTAAGGCTGCATGGCACGGGGCTGTGCTTCGTTTGCACAGTGCAGAGATGGGCACCAGGGGTGCTCTGCTCTTCTGGTGCAGGGGGGGGTGGTGGGGGACGATGTCCTCCGTGATGTAATGCAGCAGCCCCTCCAGCTGATGGCTGCGTGTCTGCTTATCGCTGTTGTCCTTTTCAGGTACTGATTATGGGCAGATTTCCGAGGAGACGTGGATTTATTTAAGCACACTGTACGGAGGGGGCCCAGAGATTGCTGTCAGACCGAATGTGGCCCAGGTGCAAGAACTGGGTGACCTGCATGGGGAGCAGAAGATTGAAGCAGAGACCCGGGCTGTGTGATCTGTGCAGGATGGGGCAGGGAAGGTACGGCACAACTATGTGTGCAGATGGATGGGGAATCCTGAGGAGTCAAACCTATTCCTTTGTGTGGTACTCAAAGGCGTGTGCAGCTCCCACCACCGCTCTGGGGAAGGCAGGTGTCCTTGGCCATCCTTTCATGTGGTTCTGGATATAGGGGTGGTACTATGAAAGACTGGGAGAAATCCGTTTCTCTGTAAGTCATTTTTGTAGCCTCAGTGGGGAAAAAAAATGGTGGTGAGATTGCAGATGGACTTCGCTAGCCTGTGTTTTGACCTGAGCCTCTCCCTTTTCTTTGCTTACAAGAAATCAGCACTCTCAGCTTGTCCTCAGTAAACCGATTCTCTGCTCCTTTGCAGGTTTTGCTTTTGGCACTTTCCTTTTTTAACCCTGTGTAAAGATAATGAGATGTTATTTATGTTTCCAGTAAGCAGCGTTGCAACTAGAGAAACCTGTTTATTTGAAGCTAACTGAAGCCACAAGGCCTCCTGGTAGTTTTGTGCTGATGGTGCACAGTTGTCACAACTTCCTAGTTTTGCTCCTTATCTAATTCTTGCAACTTCGGTTGCAACTGAATAATTTTGAAATAGTCTGTTTCTTTCTCCCTTAAGCCCTAAAGTTCCACCTTCACCATCCTGACAGGATTTTCTGCTCCTCGTATCTGATTTCATGTGTTCAGCATGTTTTCAGAGAACAAAGCTGGAGGATGAGTTCTCCTTCCCTCAGTACTGTTTCCCCTTAAGCTCCTGGCAGCTTGCTAGATATGGGATGCAGCCTTACAGGTTAGACTCAAAGCTGTTTAATGGGCAGACTTCTTTGGAGCAGGACACGGGACTTTGTTCCTAAGCCCAGAACCCCTTCTCAGAATGACCCTGCTGTCAGCACAGGTCTGTCCCTGCATCTGTCATGAGAAACAGAGGATGAGTGGGGGCTGAGGAGGGTGCCCATATCTTTGCACAGAGCCTGCTCAGGTGGGCAGCTGTGGGCAGGGCCCTCGTGGAGCACTGGAGAAGGTGCCTGGCTGAGCAGGTCCAGACTGCTGGAGTGGCTTCAGGAATGAGCTGCTTTCTGCAAACAGGCCTCCACCTGTGTGCTGAGGTCATTTAGCTTCTCAGTACAGATGTCCTTTGTGTAGGCAGTGGCTCATTTAATGAATAGAAATAACGTGCTCCCTCATCTACTGCTGCTGCTGTAGCTGGGGACTACAATAACAGGCAGCAGAGAGAGGCAGGAAGACAAAAGAGTCTGAACACGAGTTATCCCAGCAGGGCCGTTCTTAAAAAGTTCTTCTTTCACCTAAGACAAGGCCATAGCAAAAGGGCATGCACCTGTGTGTTTCAGTGAGCTTCAATGGAATCTCAGCAAGGCAAAGCTGGCGAGACAGAGGTGACCTCTCTTGGGCTGAGGACCAAAACTGCATTCATCACAGTGCTGGAACCTGCCTGGTTCCACAGCATCGTGCCTGGGCTGGGGGGCCCATGGAAAAGAGAAAGGAAGGGAGGGCTGTGCTTTCACTCACAGGTAGAGTGTGGAGAAGAGTGCAGGAGAGTTTGAAAAGGAAAAAACGTGGCCTTCAGATTTTTTTAGACCAAAAGATTGCTGCAAACAGCAAATCCTTCTTTTAATAAATCCTTCTGTAAATGGTTCACCATGTTATTTTCACTATCTTGTTTACTGGATGCCTGTATATGCCCAAGGGGAGGTCAAAGAATGAGCCGCTGTTGGGATTTCTCGTTGTTCTCAGCTTTGTTCGCCACTGCAGCCTTCTTGGAAGCTGCTGCAGAGCCTGTAGGGCTGCATGTCTGTGTTGTCTGTGCCGTTCAGAGGATGCTGTACAGACTGTAATAATACTCCTGTGCTTAAGTGTTACACTTTGTGCTGAAAACGTGTTACAATAAATATATGTGCATCCAACACACTGCATGACTGCTCCCTGCCTGCAGGGCCTGACAGCTTCCTCTGCGTTCAGGGTGCCAATGAAAAAACCCCAAAGAAACACCCAAGCTTCCTGCTGCCCCGAGGCCTTGCAGTAAATCCTTCTGAGCACTCCACCAACTGATACTGCACTGTGTCGGAGGAGGGCGACTGCTCCCCAGGCAGCCTCTGTGCACAAAGCCTTCCTGCTCATGATGGTTCAGCCAAGTTCATCTTAGAAAGCTGCCCTGGCTGGGAAGCACGTGCTATTTGTGAGCAGCAGCGTGAGGAAAGCCACGTGCGAGGGGGGGAGGCTGGAGTTTCTTGAGGTGTTCAAGCTTTCTAGAGCAGAGCCTGTGCAGTTTTGTCAGTGTGGTGTGGCCGGAGGTTTCACACACTGCCTGCTAACACGTGCATGCGTCGCTTTGCTCGCGGGCACAATGCAGCCAGTAACACTGTGATTGAGGGCCCAGAAATGCAGTGCTCTCAGTAACAGGCTGGCACGCTCTGCCGTGGTGAATAGCAGCGCTGCTGAGAGAGGGAGGTGATAGAAATACACCCTGGGGTGAGGGGCTGCAGGAGATGAGCGGTCGCTGCCAGCTGGGTGAATAACATGGCATTCGCTGGAGCCTGGGCTGCCCAAGGAGCTGGGGCAGTAAGGACACACAGCTCGTTCTCTAGCAACTTGAAATCAACCCTCAAAACTTGCATCTAGCAAACAAACGCCGTAACCTCAGCAACTGCAGAACAGTTTGTAACATTCCAGGAGACATTAACAAACTCCCTTCCCCAGGGATGGGATTATACAGCGTCTAGACGAACGCTGCACTGGCCAAACCTAACTTTTTGTTATCCTCTGTCCATTAAAATACTCAAAGCTTCGCTCTGCATCTATATTTCATTTGAAATGTGACTCAATTGGTGCTTTTCTCAGACCCCCACCCGAAGTGTCTCTGGTATTTCTGAGCACAGCTCAGCACAGCTAGCTTTGTGACTCGCTGTTAATGTAAGCCAGATATTATGGCTGAGCTGTATCAGCTTTTTGCATATCACTTTCTTTCCCCCTTATTTTATCAGATCTCTTGCTGACTGCAAAAAAGGGGAGAGAACTGTTCATGCATTGGGCCGATGGAGCTAGCTTAATGATTTTAGATTCTCTGCTCCCTCCCTCAGCCCTATGGAAGCAGCAGGAGAGGGGGGGCTGATTTACATGCTGTTCTGCTCACTATTCCCAGGCTTAGACTATGGCCTCATAGACAGACAGTTCTGGTGCAGCTAAGACTGTGATACACAGATGACAAACACTCTGCACTAACCTGACCCCTAGAAAGGGGAATAGCTCTTCCTCCCATGGTGCACAGGCAGCATACTGGAACTTGACCCCACAGCTTTCCTTGGCCATCCTTTGCCCACATGGCCTCAGCCTGATCCTGGAGCCCGTTGTTGCCAGTGGTGCATCTCCACTCTCCTGAATGGCTAAAGTAAATAGCATCCTGTACTCTCACGTGTTCAGTAACACATCTGGTGGAGGTGAAGCTCATTTCACTAGCTGCTGCTCACCTTGGCTTCAGGTTCCTGCCTTCAGTTATTTTGTTGTGCTGTTTCTATGTAAAGTTAGCAATGCTACTATTGGTTAAGATGGATCAGAGTTGGAGCCAGGCTGACACTCCCTCCCACTCGTTGTTTTCCAAAAAGCACCAAGACGTGGAGCACATCTCTCTCAGCTCAGTTCTCTCTCTACTTCTGAGCATTCTTTCTAGCAGACTGTTTGATAAACAGTACTGATTTGTCCTTAATTGACAGAGATGTTAATTAGCGCTGGCGAAGAACAAATGAAATGGTTAGAACAGCAGTCTGACCTTAGATCTCTACAGAGCTGCTTCAAGTGAAAGCATCACCAACCATGAGCTGCACAGCTGCACGTCCTCGTGGCTCCTGGCTGATGCTGCATCCAGTGAACTGAGCTGACAGGTGAAGTCAGAAAGTTTAAAACAACAACAGGAAAAAAAAAAAACAACCAACCAAAAACCCAACCCATAAAACCACACCACCTTTTTGTTAGCCGGGAAGTTTGATAAAACAGCATCTCAAAGAGACAGTGTGTCTCAGAGCCCCATTAGCACTCCAAACACCTGCAAATTCCAGTATCCAAGAAATAAGTACCATCAGAATGCCATCATTCTGAATACAGCAGGCTAGAACTGGTATCTGGCTGAAGCAGTGGGTCACAGAGAAGGCCCTTCTCAGCTGGAAATGGCTGTGGAAAGGCAGAAAGGTCACTGCGGAGCCGTGGGCCCAACACCTCACTGTATCAGAACCCCCAGCAGACATTGCCTTTTTTATAGGGAAAGAAAAGGAACAAAACCATTTTTCTTTGTCCCTGGAAGATGAAAGGGGTGCAGTGAAACCGTGCTTCTGGAATTAAAGGTTTATTTAAATACGTGGATGACTTTCCTTTCATTGTTACAAGGTTAATATTCGCTTTCAAATGGAAGCACTTTATTTGGTTGAATTCTGTCTCCAGAAACGAATGGGCAACACCAGAACTTTTTACATTGGCAATGAAATCACAACACTGAGATGCCACCAAAATCTAGAGATCAGTGCTCAAACACACATACACACACATACAAATAAAAAAGTGCTCGACGTCATCATGTTAAAATAGAATTTGGCTTCTTTTAGGTCTTTTGACACTTCAGGCAGGAAAAAATAACAGACAATATGCATCAAACTAAATGAACTTCTGAAAAATACTCAGCATTAAACACAACTTTCAGTATCAGTAAATACGTTTCTTCTCTATTTACAGATGTTAAGAAAGGGCATTAGAGACTTGCTGGGGACAGCAGGGTTTTGCAGGCTGTGCAGTCCCCGCTTCTGAGCAGGAGAAGTTCAAGCAGAGTTTTTATAAACCAGTGCACATATTCAGTCCTTCTGCTTTTGTATAAGGTAAACTCGACCAAAGTTACCCCTTCTTTACCCTGAACGAAGGCAGCAGAATAGAGATTGTAGGCTACAACACACACGACCGTCCATTGTTTTTCTTGTGGTCACTTTGCAGACCCAGGCATCAAGGAGCTGCTCACCAAGCTCATAAAAACTCCATCCGTGGCCTTTCCATAAAACTCTTTCAAAGACAAGCAGGCACCTAAAGCTAATGCTCCTTCCACAGCGCTACTGAGCGACACAGACGTTGCAGCTGCTCCAATGCTCCACAGAGGCTGACAATAATATACTGTCCACCCAGATTAAATATATAAAAGCAAACTTCTCTCTAAGTTTGACATAGATGGCACAATAACAGGTGAAAACGAACTCCTCTCGCTGCTGATTCAACAGTGCATCGGACACGAGGATAAAACACTGCAGCTACAGTATTCTATGGCCATTCTTGCACACCTGTTGGCTGCTTCACCACTCGGACCCCCAGAGGTGATGCTGGCTGCTTGCATGGCTCTGTCGCACATCTGCACAAAGCCACGGGCACTGCTGCTCTCAGAGGCTCTCAGACCTGGAGGTTATGTGATCCCAGCAGCAGGGATGAAGATGGCAGTTCCAGTGGAGAGGGCCCTTCTGGCTCCAGTAGCACTGCGCTGAGGTGTCAGCCCTGCCCGCAGCGCAGGCTCCACTTTGGTCAGATTGAAACGTAAGCTGTTGCTGGTTGATGCTTGCAGGCTGTAAGCACTGCAGTACCAGCTGAAGGACTGAGGGGTTTCTGCTATGGAAATTAGAAGTGGCTATCTCAAATGGAAAGGGACAAAGTTCTGAAGACAACATTAACTCAAAAATGACTTCATCCTGAGTGGAGAAGACTGAGGCAAACCCCAGCACGGGGAACACATGATTCTGGGACACGTTTCTGCATGCTGACCCCACACAGAAGCACAGCAGGCAGCAGAAAACCACACACGTCTGCAAACTGCACCTGAGAGGTTTCATTTCAGGGTCATCAGCCACAGGAGCTCCCATACAAATTTTCCTCAAGTTCTGGGCATTTTACAAGAGATGCTGAAGTTCCCTAGCAGCAAGCAGACTCCCCCAAACGATGGGTTGGTTTAAGGATAAGTAAGGCTCTCGGGAGCTATGTGGAGCAAACAACTCATACAGGGCTTCACCACCTACAGGATTACTGTGACAACTTAGCAACAGTAAAGATCAAGGGAAACCAATGCATTGGTAGTACAGAGATCTAGAAAGCAACTGACCCCTTTGTTAGGCAGCTTAGGTCATGCAGCATATTTGGAGATAGATGCATGACGTGACACAGCGCAGCATCGCTTCTGCTTCAGATAAAACCACGTGAGAACAGGATGGCTGAGGGCTGGCTTCTGGGCCAAGGTCCAGTCCATGACAACGTGGGAGAACGAAATAGAGTGCAGTTTTCTTTTTTTCTTTTCTCTTTTATTTTTTTTTTTCTAAAAAAATTCTGTTATTCAAACATTAACTGATGAGAACGCACAAGAGGTCATGCAAAAGAAGAAGGTAGGTCTGAAACGCTGAAAAACAAACCAACAAAAGAAAACTGCAAAGACATTAACAACGAGCCACAAAATAATGTGGCCCTCGGGAAGGTGGGCGCAGGCAAGGCAACAGGGCGAGCATGCAGACTGAAACAAGAGCAAAATGGAGGCCTTTGTGACGAGCAGAACGGGGCTTCAGACCAAAACGCCGGTGTTTGTGTGTGTCTGTGTGTGTGTGAGGGACAGGAGGAAGAAAGGAGGGGGCAATAAGGAGGAAGGGGCAAGAGAACAAGCAGGAAAGAAAGTGTACATACGTGAGCTTGAAGGCTTTCAGGCAACAGCAAGGTCATAGGGATTTAATGCTTGGCATGAGCATCAGCCTAGATTTAAAAAAAATAAAGGCTGAAAAGTATTAGTGACTTTTTTTTGTAGAAAGAAGAATACTGAATGATGCATGTGGATCAAGTTTAATATCTGCCAATTCAGAGTCCAGTCCAGCTGCTGTAACACTGTCCCCCAGGAGCAGCTTACCATGTGTGTGCACCTCCTTTCCGAGCTGGTGAAACTACCTGCAGGATTAGTGCTAAAGGCACCATGTGAAACGCTGATGGATCAGTGCATACATTCAGATGGACTGAGGGACAACGGAGGACAGAAGACAGACCTGCACATGCTTGGGACTCTCCAGGTGCCCTTTGCATCAATGGGCAGCCAGCGGTTCTCTGACCAGCACTGGAAGGAGCTGGGAGGGGAAGTGCTGGTTATTTTTTATTATAGAAGGGCTGTGCCAAGCTGGTAGAAGAGCAGGGAAGGCTGGTAAGTTAATCTGAGCCACAAATAGCATGCCATGGAAAAGAGCAAGCATCTGAATGGTACTGGGATGGAATTTAGGTCTGAATTTTTCAAGTGGGAACTCCAGACAAGAGTGGGAGTCTGGCTTTCCATGGGTATGTTTTAACTGCCTGCAGGGTAAACAGACCATTTTGTTTCTCCTTCTGTGACAAGCTCGCCCCGAGGTTCTTGCACCAGCACAAACACCTTTAGGAATCTAAAACATAAGAAAGACAAAAAGAAAGAGACTGGATTAGAAAGAGATTGGAGAAAAAGGGTTCCCTTAAGAGCAGCACTACCTGCAGGAGGTTAAAGGAAACCAAGCACCTACAGGGTTGCAGAGGGTTAAGCAAAGCTCCTGAACTCAGGCGTACTTCCCAACACTCAGTCACCATTCACCCTCAGCCCTTCCTTCCAGGAAGCATCATTGGATCACTGCTTTCCCCTGGGAGAAGGATGTCAAACCCAGGAGCAGAACCCTGCCAGCACTTTCTCAGCACAACAGCAGAGAAAACAAACAGCTCTTTCCGTTTCAATCTGCTAAGAGGTACTATATCTGCTCAAGTGAACGGTACTGAAGAATAACAGGAAGCCAAAACAAAGAATTCTGCAGATGAGCCCAGACCAGCCATCCCTTACACAGCAGGCCACGAAGACCCTTCACTCTTAGGGGAAGTGAAGAAATAAACAGGTAAGTGAAAGTCGTCTTAGCCTCTGAACTCATGCTTCATCACATTGCTGCAGCCACAGGCTGCTGGCTGAGGGTGAGCCTGCTCTGTGGTCAGAGCTATGATCCAGAAGTTTGCTTTGGCTGAAGAGACTGCTTTATGGGGAGGAATAAAGGACGAGTCCAAACTTCCCTCACGCTTCTGATGGGGGGACGACATTCAGGTGTCCTTTCTGCCCACTTCCACAGCAATAATGAAAGAAAAAACCTCCATATGATAGCACAAAAATTTCCACAGAGCCACAGCAAAATACTCCTCCTGAAAAACAACTACATTTCTACTTAAGGTACCTCTGTGTGGGAAGCAGGCGAAAAGCAGCTCTGCGCCACCTCCTTTCCATTAACAAAGTCAAACTCAAATGAATAGCCATGAAAATAAAAACTCACAGGAATGAGAAAATATAATGTTTATTAGAAGAAGACACCGTGGTACATGAAGCTATAAAGAGATTTCTGACAGAGGATGATTCTTTAAAAACTAAGAATAGAAATGGAACAACCACACTGGCCAGACTTAACAGACTTGAACACCAAACGAAAGTTCCTATGCAGTTCCAACCAGATGCAGACAGCTGAGGAACCAAGAAGGCTTATCAGCATAAGGACCGAACAGTTATCAAAACAACAGCTAAGTTAAGCAGAACAACAACCTATAAAACCATTTATATTTATATATATATATATATATAAAATGATAAAAACGATTTAAATTCAAGTAACTTTAGTTTTTAAGTTATGTTATATACATATTTTTAATACCGGGAGAACTAAGGACGAGTATTTAACACAAAGATTCTTTTAAAAGCCACAGTCCAGTTGCTAATTAATTACCAGTTCCTAAAGGATTTGGCAAGCATTAAATAATCACATCCATCCTAGATCAAAAGTGCATCAGCATGGTTAACTTCCACCTATTGCTCTGTGCAAGCCAAGGCTCGCTGCGGTGGTTCCAGCACACAGCAGAGCACTGAGCTGCCCACCAACCAGGGCTGCTTGTGGAGCTGGGGGTTGCGGAGGGAAGGAGGAGCTGCCGTGGGCAGAGGAGCTGCCATGCTCACGTGGCTCCAAACTCATGCTTTGTTCTTCCCTCTCCCAGAAGCATAACTTTACACAACAGTCCCTACCGCTCAGGTCCCCCAGCAGCCAGCCCCTCTGCGGGCAGCAAGCGTGGCTTTTCTGCTGGGTGCCACCAGAGTTTATCTGACAATTATTTCATCCAAGTTCTGTGTATCACATTTAAAAGAGGGCTTTGCTCCCAAGCAGATTGTGAGGTACCACATTTAATAACACAGGATGGTCAGTCTTGAGCACAAAGGTCCAACTGGTTCCAGCACCAGCACCTGCCAGAGCACGAAAGCCCTGCAATAAGCTACACCAGCTGAGCCCCCAGCAGTGCTCCTCCTCATCCCCTGGCAGGGAGAGGTCGGCGCAAGCCCCGAAGCACAAGCACATATCTGACAGATCCAGTTCTCAGTCTGAACGTTTTTAGCATTTCTAACAGTTTCCTGAATGCACTGCAAAGGGAATGCACTGCGTCAGCCCCCACTGGTATCAGGAAGGACAATACTGCTGTTTACAACTAAGTTCATGCCATGGGGCAGCACTTCCATCGGCAGCGATGCACGTTTAAATTGCAAGGAGAACTTATACATGCATCAGCTGAGCGAGTGGCACCTAACAGAGTCCTGCATTGATGGAGACACGCCACGTGCATTCATCTCTTCTACAGAAAACCTTCTGAAATAGATCTCTTAAAACAACCGTAGCAGCAAACCCGTAGAACAAAAGGTGAACAGGCCTATGCAAACCTACTCAGAGATTTTCTGAAGGGATTTGTACACATCTGGAAAAAAAAAAGGCAGAACAAGATAGACATTACCATTCTTTTTGTGGCAGGGTTTGCTAACACCCTCTGGCTGGAGTTTACCATGGTAAACTTTCCCAGCAGCCCTCACGCAGCCCTGAGATGGCTCAGGTGAGCAGCACACGCACAGGGGCGGCTGCAGCACACAACTTACCTGTCCTACCATCACAGAGGCACAGTGGCTGCCCAGGGCTTTGCTTGGGCACCTCACCTAACTGCTCTTTGCACAGCTACACTGAGAGCTGCCAGCTGCTCCAGGGTCTTTTTGAAAACAGGAATTGATGTGTAAATGCTTTAGCACTGTCATTTTCAGGAAAGTTGTAGTTTCCAGTTTAGTCAAGGATTGAATAAAATCACTTCTACAACATATTGATAAAGTGAGAAATCTGCAGCTTGCCACAAAGTTTGCCTTTTAAATGCAGCAGCATTTCCCATAACACTTTGCACTGCTTCTCTGATGTTTTATGGCAAGTTTTCCATTCCAAAATACGTAAATATCATAGTTCATTTCCATTAGATAGTCACACGCACAGTTGATTTCATTCTTAAAGTCCAGCAAAATTAATGGGAAATACCAAGGATCTGAACTCCTCCCAGCCGTATCAGTGCTCACTCCCAGCACAAACTGCCCTTCAGCATCACTCAAAGAAGGAGCGTGCAGAGAGCCATGCCTGCTACTTCTGACAGATGGAGATGCCACAGCAGCTCAGCTGCTTCAAGCAGCCTACACTGCTCACCAACACATCTTCCAGCAGAACAATAATGTTGCTTTCAACCACCGCCACACACAAAGGACACTCTCCAAAGGAGAGAGCACTGAGTTATGAGATGAGGTCTCTCATTCTGTGCTGTGTTGTCCTGAACGTGAAGCAGAGAAAACATACAATCCACACCCATCTTTTAAAGGTTAACAAAAGCAGACAGAAGCGTTTACTTTTGCATCTCAACCGACTCTGCATTTGCCAAACATAAAACTACTATGGCAAAATCAGACCCCAGGCTTCCACCTGCAGCAGACAAGGCACACACTGATTAATACTGAACCCAGGAAAAAGGGAACTGATTAAATTATAGTGTGCGTTTACAGACACAGCTCTCTTCTCTCCCCACTGTCTCTATGAGAATGGTTCTGTTTTCTTTTAAATTGGATGAGGCAGTTTGTTTCACACCAAGAACTTTAAGGTCCAGGAAACACAATAATCTGAAGGATTAAATGACTGCAAAAGTAATGCATAAATTATTTAACAGTGGACTTCAAACATACCAATTTGAAACAGACCTAAAACTTCTCACAGTACTATACTACCAGGTATTTACATGCTAGCATGTATTCTACCCAGCATTCATTCTCCTGTATGCACTGCTTGCTTACAAAATACACCTATTTGGAAGGAGTAAAAAGCAACTAAGAAACAGAAGACTGTCCAGTTTAAGCTCAGAGTGCCTCCATTGACTGCATTTAAGCAAAAGCTGAAACCATTAGTTATGGTCATCTGAAAACCTGTATTTCATCTGAAAGAGCAAATACAGCCAAAAGACCATTTTCTGAAATGTATCAAGACAGGAAAGAATAAAGGGTTTTCCTTAATGTCAATGTTTTAATGTTTATCGAGGATCACAGAGTGCTGTGTAGAGAGGCTTTGGCAAGACTTCTGCTTCCCCTTCCAAACACACTAACTAGATGATGAGCAGGTTTCAGTTCCAAAGGTCCACAGAACTCATTAGGCTCTGAAAGCTACCACGCTGAGACACAGAACACCAGGCCAAATATTCCCTATATAGCAATCCACTGAATCAGGTTGGGATGAACTTGTGAACACGTCTGAAATGCACCCAGGATATGTAAGGAAAACCAGTACTGTTTCCAAGTAGCTTTGTGTTTCCTGCCCTAGATTGGGTATGCAACGGCAGTGACAGTTGAACAAGCACTTACTAGGAAAGGCTGCATCTCCCCTCTACCACACTAGCCTTCTCTGACCAATAAAAAAGCATGTTTTGCAGCACAGCAAGCCATATTAGTCCATGTATGAAATAATGCACTTTGTGGCACTGTACAGACTTTTAAAAGGCTCTATATGCAACACAAAGTTGCAGGCTTGGGTATCTCTGTGAAAGCAAATAAAGTAATAATAATATTATTAAATATAAGTCATAGCACCTTTGGCATTTTTGTCCAAATAGACTTCAACATAAGACGTAGGGACATAGCCCTCCTCATCTTCGTTCCTTCGGATTCGTGTCCACCCATCACCTTTGTCTTCTTCTATTACATAGAGCATTTCTCCTTCTGCTACAGAAATTGTTCCTTCATTCTGACCTGAAAGACACAGTAACAAGGATGTTGAGCTGCCCTGCACAGTAAGAACCACGGGTGGAACAGGGGATGCTCGTGGCATGCAGGTACCAAGAGCTGGCATCCTTTGTTGCATCTCTAGAAGCATGAACAAGAATACATGATTCTGGAGACAACAGGGTGCAACCAAAAGGAACATCATCTTGACCTAGGAGTTGCTATAGGAAATGCCAGTGCTATCATCAGAGAGAAAGAACCCATGATATCATTAACCTGAACCTCACAAATGCTCTTGTAGCTTACGTGCAGCTGTTACAGCTGCTCTATTGGAAAGCAATGATTGCAGGCCAGACATTTAAGTACCATAGGCAGGCTAAAACTATAAGGCATTGTATACAACATTAATAAGAACTTACTTCAGCTGAGTATCATAACCCTAAGTTATGTAACCCTTACATAAGTTTGTCCTCACAGCAGAACTCCCAAACATGTAACACGTTTTTCCCCCCCAGTAACAGTGGTTCATAACATGCTCAGGTGACCACACAACTTGAGCTTAGCCCCCCAGCTAAAATTCTCATAGGGACCTTCAGTAGGAATGGGATGAAGCACACTGAAGGAATGGAATGCACAACATGGAAAACAATTTCTTTCCCTCACTATTTCTCTCTACTACTGTAAGGATGCACAACTCTAGATATGGCTCTTCTTGCAGAAGCCCTGCAAAATGCAAGACAAATCACTGCCTTAGTGCCAGCAGAAAACAGAATAAGGCCAAAGACTCAGTCACTCCTTTTTTGTCTATTTAAGCACTGCAGAGGTTAAATGGAGGTTTCCCACTTGTCATAGGAAGCAAACAAAGTAATAAGAAGAGTAAAGATTGAACGATACCTTCAAACGTATAGAGAGCTTTACACGTTCCTATGGTTGGTAGTGGTTCTTCATCATCAAATTCATCATCAAAATCTGTTGCGGGTACTTTCATCTCAGTCTCCTGACTTTGCTCTTCTGTGTAACTGCCATCCGGGCTGCTCAAGAGAGGAAAATACAGAGCAACTATAGCGACCAGCCTCAGGAGCAGGGAGGGTGGCTTGTGTACTGAGCTCTTAAGGCAAGGTGAGCAACTCTAGCTGGAGCAGCTCAGCAATTCCACAGAATGGTCAGGACAGGCTGTTACCACTCGCAGCTGTTGGAACGCCATAGTCTTTTTTCTCTCCATAATAAAATGAATACTAAAATGAACCTATCACACGTGCCTTCACAGCAGTGACTGCAGGGGCCATTATACTTAGAAAACCAGCTCTTAAAGTTGGAATATTCTACAAGGCTAAAACTAGGATGCAAAACTCTTGTCACGGAGCACCCGCCTTCAGCCTAGTCACACAGTCCTGAATACTGTAGAGCAAGTTTTCCTGGTGATGCAATTGAAGAAAGCAAGTTCAGTTATCAGCCCAAACAAGGCAGCTCTGTACAGATACTGTACCTCTCCCGGTCCTGTGCACAGCTGTTCACTGCTGATGTGTTCTGGGCTTCATACAGCCCACTCTGCCGCCGGGCCTGCTCAGTCCGTGCGGGCAACCTGCCCTCCACGTCGGCCAGCCAGCCCTGCCATTGAAAAGCAGCAGTGTCACATCACTGGAGCTTACATTCACAACAGGACATACTGTTACTCCAGTCACAATGAAGTATGACGTGCAGCAGCTTATGGTAGTCTCAGGAACATCAGAAGGAGAAAAGCTGGGGAGGTTTTCAAATGGGTAAGCAAGCAATCGATAGCAAAACAAATGACTGCATGGAACATCCATTAACAGGCTCTATATCTTCACGTATGTGGCCCAGCTTACAGAGTGAAGCCTTTCCTCAGTCCTATAATCCTTCTGGTGTTAATTGTAGTGGAATACATTTCTAATGGATCCTTGTATTCCAAATGCTACTCGTGCTTTTGAGGTTCTGCATCTCTAAGAAGCTTTGTGTTAATGGCAGACCACTCCTTAAAACGTGCATCATCTGATGGCTCTGTGTCTTACTGTTGGACTTTAAATGGTGTTTCCCACTTACATTCCTCCAGTTTTCCACAGTCATCTGTATTATGATGATCGTCAATATTTAAGTAAGCACCTGAACCTCTCTGTGCAGTCTAGAGAATCCTGCATTTTATCTCCTCCTCTACTTGGCATAGACTTCTGGACAATTTAAAGAGCACTGCTGTTGGCTGACAATCACAAGCGATGGCGCATATTTATGTTACAAAAATAGGCTCAAAGATCTCAATTAATCTAAGTGATTAAGTAGCACTTCTCCGTACACAAAAATGGATTGAAGCATTTTCTTTCTATCTGGAACAGCGCTGAAGCACTTACTTAGAAGCGTGCATATGCTGAGCTACCTTTCATCGAAGATGCGTGCACTCATTGAGACAAACATCACATTTACATCCCTCTCCATACCTCAAATTTCTGCACTTCTAATCGTAGCTTTTCAATGTTCTGTTCAAGTTCTGATAATCTGTGGTCCACACTCGCTGCGTCTCCCATCTGTGGGTTCTTGATATACACATCTTTCATCTTTGTTAAGGCATCTCTGAGGGACAGAAGAAAAATAAGTTTCTAAATGAATATCATCCCAGTTTTGCGGGGAGACAGACAAACAGTTGCATCATTCTGCTCCATCATGGGCTGAAATCCAATTGAGTAACTGGGACAAAGAGCTGGATGCAGACATAATAATAACAGAAATGGAGTGATAACCAGAAATTCTCACCCTGCATTTTGCCTTTTGCAAAGCTAATAGTTTGTAAGATGTTTATTTCACACTGCTTGAAATGAAGCTGAATCCAGATGGTTTGCATTTGTCACAGCGCAGCAACAGATGGACCCTGGGCCACGTAACGCGACCCTGCATCCTGTTAAGCTACACAGTATTTTTACCAGACTGTTTCTGGGGGCTGTGTTTCATATCAACCCAGATGCCAAATGCCTACGGTTTCAGAGATGTTAATATTAGGGCCCACTATGATGAATGCAGTACATAAGACCAATGCTGATATCATATATGCATGAGATCCCCTAGGGAAGCCTGCGGAGCTTTCATTGCCAGCAACGTGCTGCCTTTGACCTGAAGCAAGTTGAACTTAAGGAAAAAGTTATCTGCATGATGAACGTTTCAGAGCTTAGAGATGGATGGACTTACGAGCTGATTTCCTGTATTTCTGCCACAGCTATTCAGCTTTTCTCTAGGCATTACTTGGGGGGAAAAAGGTTAATGTCAGTCCCACGACTCAAGTTAACGCTCTTTATATTTTGGAATTTCCCACCAAAGTCCTGACAATTGCAATCCTGTGCCTGCTTTTGCTTCGTGCAGAGAAAATAAGTGTGGGTGGCAAGGAAGTGGGACTGCTCTGTGGTTGAAACCCTAAGGGACAATATTGCAAACATATGAGTCACGACGATTACTACTCTTTAACCCTTCCTTAACTGCTGGTGTTAATTCCCCAATCGCATACTATGCTCATTTCAAAGCAGTTTAATTCTGCTCAGATTTCGTATCAGATTTTAACACTGGGTTACCTCAGAATCAATACAGAAGGGTAAATCTGAACATAAATTCAAGTTACCACAGAAAGAAAACAACTATGGAAAGTAATATAACCATGTGCAGACCTCCTTTCTCATTTACGATATAAGTGATGAAAATAGAACAAAATGATGAAAAAAGCCTGCTAGCAAACCAAAATTAACAGGTTCTTCAAAGCAATCCAGCAGAAAACATAGGCACATCCATATAGACATGAAGCAGTGTTTTGGGATGGACTAATAGCAGTGAGGTTGAGTCTTGAAATCGCTCTGGGAAGAAAAGTTCTGTTTTCTGCGTGCTGAATTTTTAATGCAATTGCAGGAGCCAGAATGTGAACAAACACTGAAAGCAACTAATACAAGCTGCCAGAATCAATAGAAAGTGTGTAACTAAAATAGTCTTGTTCTCAACCACAGTGATAAACGAAGCCTTGTAGAAAAAGCATTCACAAAAGCACTGGACTCATATTTCCTGCTTCCAGGAAATGTATGCTACAGATCAGAGATTCTTAAGATATAAACCAAACAATCAGTGCTTTGGACAACGTTATCAAGCTCATGATAGCCTCATTTGCTGGGATATACCCATGATCACATTTGCCCATCAAACATTTGCAGGTGATCTGCTTAGTGTTGAGAGGTTTATGATTGTAACCCTGATTGAGACCATGTTTACATCCTGTACTTACCTAAAACCAACCAAACAACAAACCCCGCCATCAGCCAATTCATCAGTAACAGCTCACATCTCACACAAAAATATCTGTGTATCCAACAGCAATCTTTGTCTTGCTCATGACTAGACTGCTACTTTCCTGCAAGGGAGCTCTGACTTATGTCAGCCAAAATTAAATAACTGATCACAGAAGACTTTTTAAGACATTTTTAGCAATAAATAAACTTTGTGTCTTCTCTTGGAACAGCACCTTAGAAAACAATAGAACCTTACTCTTGTCTGTTCTTATGTTTTAGTTGTTACAGTTAATGTATTTCCTTTTGCATTGGAGGAGTTGGCTTACCTTTGATCCATCTCCTTCTGAATGTCTTTGTTGAGCTCATCCACTTTTTGCTGAAGTTTCTTTCTTCTTTGTTCAGGTGGGAGATTGCTGAAGTCCTCTGGCCCTGCTCCCTGCAGAGTGGAATGGAGGGGTGGGGGGGAAGGAAAAATCAGAGTCTACACAAATCCTTCGGGACTGCATTTTGAAAATAGCTCACAAATCTGTGCAGAAATCACAATGGTCTGAAGCATTGTTATCATTTGTATATGAGTTATCAGCCCCTGAGTGGTTAGGAATCAGAACGTCTAAGAAACAAGCGCAGGACCACGTACCACTTCCACACCAAGTGGCTAATGGGAGACCAGCAAGAATGCCAGAATTCAGTGGCAAAGCTGAGAATCTACTTTTAACCCATAGCTAACACCGATTTTACTTAACAGGATCTCATTCTCACAGAAAGCTAATTTTTCCTGCCTTCCCCTACTCCTCTAGACACAGCATCCCCCTGAAAGCAGTTGCTAGCTTCTACTCCTGTGTCATAATCATGCTTCCTGAGCACACTATTAATTGCTGGCCTGCTCTACTCATGGGTGTCCAACCTTCTGGCTTGCCTGGGCCACACTGAGTGAAGCAGAATTGCCTTGGGCCACACATAAAATATATAACAAAACTCCTTTTATTTATTTTTTAATTATTAAAACATAAAAAAGAGCAGCAAAAATGAAACTGGTGGGATATTGGTCCTTGTTTTTATGAAACTAATGCATCAGTCTGGTTTGATGGAAGTGGTTGCAATTCTTAGTTCTCAAAGGTGTTTGTCAGATTTTTAATTAATTATTACTGCTCTTGTGCTGCATCCCTGATTGCTCTAATTTTGTACAGCAGGTAGATTTACAACCAGCTGAATCACAAAAGAATGAAGGCCTTGTACATAATCTAGAATTTGCACACGTTTCTCTCGTCTTGGTTTTCACTTGTTTCATGCCCCATTTCTAGAAGTACTGGCATACGTGAGAAAGAAGGGGACAAAATACAAAGCTGAGCACCCACATTCAATAGCCCATCAGCTTACAGAAAGGCTGCGAGCCAAGCTGAAACATCAGTTTTACTAAAATGCCAAATGCTTCTCTAAGGGAAAAGTGATTTAGGAGACACTTTGCCACAAAAACTGCCCGTGAGACCCCTTCAGTTCTGCACTGAATGTGCTCTGAGACAGTGTGCCCTTTCTTCGGCATTTGCAGGACATGCTATTTATAACAAAGGCATGTGAGTGTCAGAGGGATGGAGGACAACCCCACACAGGTCACCTCCTCCACCTCCTCCTGTTGAATTTCAATAAAGCAGAACAGGTTGGAGCAATGAAAGTGTTGCCATATTAATGTGCAGTAAGAATGAACACGTGCATCTTAGTTGAGGCCTGATCTTGTGTGTAATAACACATAGACTTCCATTTTGTGAGACGCTGGGAAAGCAAATCTAACACAAATGCAAGAAACAAGTTACACTAATTCTAAATCAGGAGCCACGTGCAGTCCTGAGAGTTCTGAATTATTGCTTACATTGCTGTGCACAGCACAGGAGATTTCTATTTGAATTCATTCTTTAATGCTGGCAGCATTTGCTTTGCAGCAACTCCCACATCACATTAGACTGTTGTAGTACATTTTACAGTCAGCCTGCATGCTAAATCCATACATATCTTTTTAAGGCAAAGCATCTGGATGTATGTTTGTAAATAAATGAGCAGTTAACAGAAAGACTATGTAAAATATTCTTCTCAATTCTATCCAGAAGAGACTGAGATGCTTGAAAACATCCTCAGTTATACCAGATGTATTCAAAGCAATTTGGAAAAGCTCTTCCTTTTTGATACTTCAATTGAAAGCTCTAGGCCAGATTAAATTCAGTATTTGTGTTCACAATGCTTCAGACCAAAGCATCAGTGTTGTGTAGAAATGCATGCCTGAGACTGGGTGAACTCACAGAGACTCCATTCCATGCTTGGTAACTCCCCATCAGAACAGCAGCTACAGGTCCTCCTCCAGCAGGAAGAGGCAAGGAACAACTTTTGCACATGCTAGGCACATTTCATGCTCTCAAGCAAAAGATGCTGAAACCACCCGTCAAGCTGTAAACATTGCACATGTTTTCTAGAAATACACATCATCTTGATTTGTGTAATCCTTGGGGAAAGGCCAGGTCAGCTGTTTGGTTGGGGAGGATATATTCCAACACATGTGAAGGCTTTGCTCAGCTACACTACACAAAAACAAGTGGAAATTCTTGGTATAAACACTTGGGACTAATAGGTCAATGGATGGCAATAGCCAAAAGAAGAAGGTTTCCAAGTGAGCCAGAGATTTCCACTATTCCCCACTCCTACCACAGGTCTTCAGAAGTGCAATACTGCAAATGAAGAGCAATGAGTGACTGCGCCGTGCAGGGCAGCAGCAGGGCCCCAAACCTCTGCAGGCACACCACAGCTACCCCAGGTAGCTTCCAGGGCACACACCTCTCCTCAGAACAAGCTGCTAGGAACAGAACAGGTCCAGAATGATAAATCCATGGACAATGTGTATGCAGGGAGGAGTAATAGGGAAGGAGCACCTAAGGCACTGACTGGTGAGGAAAAAGAAAACTTCCAAGCTAATGCAGTTAAGGAGCTGCAGATCCTCTGAAGCTCTCAAACTGCCACCAGTCATTGCGGCTCTGGAATGCGTGCATGAACTGGGGCTGAGTTTAGCTGAGAATAGCTGAGTTCCCCCTGGGATCACAAAGGGCAAAGGATCACCAACAAGCTACCAGAAACATACTGAAGTGTGGCACATCTCAAGCAGCACAGTACCTGCAATATCAAGTTCAGCCCCATTTGCTTTCCCAAATAGGTCCACCCATTCCCTTTCCAACTCAGTAACACATTACCTTACCGTAGCTCAAGCAACCTTCCCAGCTGCATCCAAGATCGAATTTGGGGTTCATATACATAACATTATTTGCAAATTCAAATCAGACTGAGTTAACCTTGTTGGTTACGGTTTACAGAATTTTAATGATTATTAGTTATTCCAAAGGACTACATAGGGCTGTAAAATGTAGGCGACCACGGTGCAGATTGCCAGTAAACGCCTGGACACAGAAAGCAAACTCTGTGGCTATGTGACAGTCACACCAAATACATGCATTTCTCTCTGGAAAAAGTCCAAACAGATCTTCATTTCTTTTAACGTCTCAATTTATACTTACACAGTAATGGAATTACTTGACACTGCTTTTCTACATTTTCATAGCCCTGGATTACAAAAATGAAAGCTAAACTACGTATTAGAATTAATTTTTTAGCAGCTTATTAGAAAGGCCGAGTTCTGATCACCTCTATTAGACTCCAGACCTGCGTATTCAGAGTTATCTGATAAACAGCAAAAAAGCAAACAAAGAAGAAACAAATTTAACAATTTCAGTGTCATGTCATACGTGGCACAGTGCACATTCAAACACACACAGAGTTGTGATTAAAACACAGGACAGGCATGCTGAAAATGTGCTTACCAGCTTGAGAGAAAGCTTCATGTAAAAATTGGAGAGATACGGGGTGGGGGAAAAGAGAAAAAAAAACAACAGAGCATCAGTAGAAGAGGAACTTTTCAGAGTGCTGTTCCAGTAACATGACACACATTGCCCTCACTGGATGGGTAACACTGACAGATCTGTGCAAAAGTTCACAAGAGGACCCAGCAGCACTGGGCAGCTGCCATGGCCTCGGCTGGAGCAGAGCTGGGAGTGCTGCCTGTGTGCTTCAGTACTGCAGGAAGAGCTCTGCCTGGGCTGCCGCCCGGTTACTGCTGCTACAAGAGGGATCTTCTCATTGAATTTTGAATTGCAAAACAAAACAAAACACCTGTAAACGTCTGCAAGCCACTTCAGACCGAAAACGTGCTGAAATGCAGTCACAAGCATCAGCCCCTTTGTGCAGGAGCAGGGAAGGACAGCACCTAACTGCAGGTAGGGAGAGGGATGCACTGCTCAGCTCCTGCTGCTAAAGGCGTGCTGCGGCCTCTGCTCATTTCCAGGAGACAGCCAAGCTCACAGGCATGTGTCCAAATGACTGTACTCCCACATTACCTCCACTGCTGCACACAATGCTTTCTGGGCAGTCACTTAAGCCATTTGGTGTTCTTAAACAATTCATACAGATGCTTATCTCAAACTTATTTTGGCCACATGGGCAGACAAGGTCAGGACCAAGAATAAAGGAAAAAAAAAATCTCTTTACACCAAATTGATTCTATGGCAGCACAGCAAGACATTATTCAAGCTACTTAAATGATATACATGATCCAGTCCTCAAAGGTTAGTGCATTCCCTGGTGCAGAGCCAGAACATTATCTTTTAGCTACTCTGGGAAAGGAAGAGAGTGCAAAAAGAGAGGTGTACATTAAAAAAATAACCTAGGCAGCAGCACAGCTCGCCTCTGTGCTACATCACTTACACATTGGGCTCTGAGCTGTGCTGGAGGGCCTCAAACTGACAGGTGAACAAATGTGCTCGGGCAGTCAACCACCAGAACTACCAAAGCTCTCTTCCAGTGCTGGAAGGTGTTACGACAGCTGCAAGTCAGAAGGTTTTCCAAGAGATCAGAGCCTACCAGTGCTACAGTGCCTTTCTGCTCCGTGCCAAGGAGAGCCAGCTAAATGCTGCTCAAGGTATAAAACCAGGCTAAAGGGAGAATCAAAACTGCACTCAGGCTTCCAGCAGTCCTCACTGTGACTGCGCTACCAGCTCTTTGGGCTGGTGTGCAATGAGCTTGTAAGTGCATAAATGCACGTGCTCTGTGTCAAAGACAGCTGACGTGAAGATGGGAAAACGTCTCTTGCTCCACGCCATAATCTGTTGTCAGACTTTTGCACACCTTGCCATTCAAGAGCTCTCCAATCGTAGCATCGACAGCTCCTGGATACAGAGCTCTCACAAACGGATGCTCCATTTATAGCAAAGAGCCCTTTTTGGGATGGATTTAAAATAAAGGTGGCTCGACAGCTCCGATGTTTCTGACAGCCTGCTCAAGAAATACTCAATTTTCAAATCTGATTGTCATTAGTTAGCAGAATTTATGCAGTAATACATGTCAACAATTCAAGGAAAACATATGGCCTTAAAATTAATAGTGAACTATTCCATTGGAACCGATACATTTGGTGACAATGCAGCAGTTCAGCTTCCCTCTGAAGTTCAGCCTATCAGCACAGAAACGCTCAATAATCACAGTGCAGTAAAGAAATGTACTCTCTTAGCTACAAGGCCATTGAAAAACCAAACAAAACCAATCAACTTGAGAGAAGAATTGCAGCAGGAGGAGACAGAATGAGCTACAGTATATTGCAGAAGATATTCAGTGCAGGCAGCTTTTGTTTGCTTATTATCTTTAGCATTCCTGTGAACTTTAGCATAGACATGATCAGCACAGACTGAGAACTTACATATATACAGACAAGACTGATGGTGCAGAGGAGGTGTTCACCTATGAAGCACTCTATAGAGGCACAGATGTATGCTACATGCGCTAATCTCTAAACACTAAGTCTAAAGGCACTGCACTACTGCGGAGATCCATCTGCATCACAGCTATTCCTCTGCTGTAAATCCAGCAAGTTTCAGGGATTATACATATTGTATGCCCAACTCTTGCACTGTTAAGTATGACAAAAATAGAGAACTTATTAAGAGCATTTCCAAAAGAGAACATCAGGGGTTGTTACAGCCAGTACGAGTAAAGCAGATCACAGACAATGAAATGCTGAAATAAGTCATATTCACAGCTTTCCATTTCTGAAATGCATTGATAATTTTACATGACAGTGATTCAGTTTCTATAAACAAATATAAGCAGACTGAAAATAAATCTGCATTAAGCATTCGCTGAATAACTGCTTTTGCCCATTCTGTTGGGTTTTCACAACAATTAACTTGCTCACAGCTCCTGGAAGAGGAGCATTTTTCCCCCTGAAAATGATCAAATAAATCACATTGCTACAAAATGAGCAAATCTATTTCAAGCTGCCAATTGAGAACAAGTCTAGCTTAGTCTTGCAGGGAAAAAATGAAGAGCCTAAGAGCCACAAGCTTCAATAACACATGAGAGCGCATGAAAGCCAGCAAGTCCATGTGTTATTGGACAGTCACAGACAGACACTAACCTCACTTACAGAAATCGGGGTTGAAACAAATCGCTGCATTTCCAGACAGCCCAAAGGTAAATTTCTTTCTCATTGCTCCTGCAGCAATCCACCCTATACAGTGCTTTCTCTGGGTATCACATTTAGAGGTCAGAAGCATTGATTCCATGAGCTGTCATTGTCACAGATTGCTCAGGGAAGCTTCTCAAAGCCTCGCAGAGTGCTCTGCCACCCCGGCCGGGGATGTGCCCCTACCGCTCATGTACAAAGGGCTGGCTCACCATGGTCAAACTGCATTCATAAAATAATTTAGAATGAATGCAAGGAACCCACCTGGAGCACTTTTACGCAGAAGAAATTTGCTGCAAAAGCAGCTCAGCTTACAAGCTAACAAATTTAGAATATGATTTTTAGTTTTCTATTTATTTTACAGCCAAGCACACCTTCAGCGGTTCCAAGAGGAGTGTGAATTTCAGCATTTCCAGGCCTAGCAGACGAGTCTCTCCTGCACATAACAGTCAGCTGCAGCTTGTCTCTCACCAAGTTTGCAGTTTCCCATTTCTTTTTCACAAAGCACATCTCCACAGCACACTCTCAGGGCGTTGTAAGTGGGGTTAGCGACTGTGCAGCAACGGTATGGGCTGATCACACCATACGTGGACTTACAACGTATTCCCTAGCCTCAATGGCACACGTGGGTGTCCCTAAAGTCCTCTTCATGAGTTCTTTGTGAAAATACAAAGACTGTGTCTGCTGGTGAGTCAGCAAGAGAAAACACATCCGTTACGGTGGAGACCAGCACAGCACCCGTGTTTACTGCTTCTACAGCAAAAGACAGCTCGGTATTTAATAGCTTTTAAGTGCAAAGTGGAAGCTTGCTAGATGCTCTGTGAGCATTAATCGAGTTCAGCATTTTTACAACACTTATATCTCAAAGGCTAGCTTAGACATGCCACGTGAGATAAAATCTCTGTGCTAGGACAACCTTGGCTTTACCCACCCCTCCCGCCCAAGCCCGGGTGCTTTGGCACACACACACACATTTGCATTACAGCACAGAGTACTCCTTTGGGCAGGGAACACAGCAGGTGGGGAGCTGGTGTGGTTTGGTTGGTGTTTCTGCACAGTCACAGCACAACCAGGTCTTGGGCCCTGGGCAGGACTACAGGTGTCAGGGAGAGGTGCACAGTGCATCATGGAAGCGAGACAGGATGGAAAGGGAAAACGTTAACCGATGCAACGGAAATGAAGTTACATTGTAATGAAGTCAACAACTTCCACTTCAAAAGGAAACCACAAAAATCCCTCTGCTGGACCCTATGGAGCTGTGTGGGCAATGACAGCACTATCTGTGCCTTTGCTCCCAGAGCCATCTCCTGTTTGACCACAATCCAGTGTCCAAATGGTGACACAGAGCAAATCGGCGCATTGCACGCGATGGCTCAAGGGTGTAAGTTCTACCCCTGGATTTGGTTAGTTAAAGTACTGCTCTTTAAGTTAAGGTGCTGATGTTACTGTCGGTGTAGCAATAAAGCAAAAACACAACATTAATTTCAACGAGCAGAATACTACATTTCCTTCATCCTCAAAATGGAATTAGAAAAAGCAGAGCAAGCATAAATGAAATTATGACTTATGTAAGTGGTTCCTCATTTTTGTGCTCTTCTGGATTTTACTTCCCTAAAGAGACAGAGCTCATCTTAAGCACTGAGTTGTGGTTTTTTGTTTTTGTTTTTGTTTTTAATTTTTAGATTTTGTCCTTTTAAAGAGTTATTAGAAACAGTGCTAAAAAAAACCCCTGTGTAGACTTTCCCTCTTTCAGCTCCGATCTTCAGTAAGCACTGTAATGGGTTTTAATGATTCTTTATAAGGGACATTTCTGCTTTTGGGGTTAGAAGAAAGTAAGTTTGATGAAAATAAGAGAACACGATTAGAAAACCACAGACACTGACAAATGTCAGCACCAACGTAAGTGCTGTTGTTTTTCTTTCAAACAGACCAGGATTTCACCCTGGCAGTGATCACTGATGCTATTGGTTGATGCTATTGGTGCATCAACCTCACAACTGCCATTCTGATATCTGCTTCCTTCCATGAAAGCAAAACTCAATGGATTTTTAGACTGGGAGCAAAACTAAAGCCAGATTGAGTGCAGGACATAACGTTACTCACACAACTCAACAGTCAGCAGTGCCTTTTCCACTTCAGCTTTGTAATCTCTCTCTCCAAATGTAACAGAAGATGCTAAAGCAGAACTTGGAAGGAAATCACTAAAACAGACTGCCACTCATTGCAATCTCAAAAGGACTTTGTGAAGGAATTGTATGAGGATCACTGCCTCACATTCCAAGGACTGGTTACATACAGGGTGTAGTTCTGCTGTGTTTATCCCATTACACTTCTGTTATCTATTAGTTGTGTTCACATTAAGTAGTTCCTTGCCATGCTGCTCTTCTTTAAACCAGGGAAAGAAAGGAGTACGATCCCATTTCCTCCAAAATAAACAAATTGTTGCATGGCCCTTTGCAGGCATTAACGGCTCAGTTTATCAACAAAGGAAGGACCCTCTTCTTGACAAATTGTTTGAACAACCTAAAATAACCTTAATTACTTAAGTACTTTAAATCTCCCATGGCCACCTGTACTGCAAGGTGTTTGGCTGAACAAAACCAGCAGTGCAGAGACAATATTCAGAGCAGATGAAATTATTGTGTCCAAAGCCAAACATCCATTATGTTGTACTGCTCTGCTGGCTCCCTGCACGACCTTCCCAAAAGCTGCTTTGCTAATGTGTTCCTGTACAGATCAAATACTCTTCTGCACTGACAGCTTCTCCCTACCTCCTCCTCTCTCATTTCTTTGGTAAGATCTCAGTGCAGCATTAGCAACATTACTGCTCATGAGCAAAATTCAGATGTCCTTGGGTCTGGCAGAGGGACAATGAGATGGAGAGGAACTGAGAAAAGGAAATCTTATCAAGTGTAATATTGTAAAAGCGGAATTAACAATATTATCCAGCTGTACTGAATATGAAGAGGGCCACATCAGACCAATTACAATAACTCGTTTTTCATCTGACAAATAAATGAGATTGGGGTGCATCTGGTTAGAATTTTGTTTTCAAAGATCATTAAGCACTTCCATGACCTTTCAGTCTGACGCTGTGTATAACAAAAATCACCAAGGGCCCATGAAACATCAACAGCATTCTCAGAGCAGACAGAATGAGCTGCCAGCTCCAAGCAGCCTCTCCTCCTCCATACTTCTAGCTGAACTAAGCAGCCTGAGTTTGTCTCTTTGGAAAAAGCCACGATGATCTGAACGGTGGCCTCCAACTCTGCTGGATGAGTCAGGCAGCAAAACTGTTTACACACAAACATCCTGGTAGCTAACAGGGGAAGGAAATGAAGAAGGAGAACACAGCGAAAGGTTCAAATGAAGATTTAGCAACAGCCTTCCTTTTTGCATTTTTAATGAACTTGTCAGCAGAAATTAGAAGGATTCCAGAGAAAGCTAGAGAAAATTGTTCTCATTATTTCACTTTTCAAACAAACCAACTAAAAGTAACACAGCACAAAGCATCTGTAAGACTCAGACTTAGCTTAGACTTCTCAGACAGTTAGCACATTATATTATGTCATTTTTTCAGGCAAATATTAAAAGTCATAACTGCTTATGAGGCCAAATAATAAATAAGAGTTAGTACATTTGAAATACAAGCTCACGCACTGCCCAAGGAACTATAAGCTGGTATTTTTAGACTGAACTAGAAATATTCAGCATTATTTTAAATAATCAGTTCAGTGAATGGCACTACTGGAGGACTAGGTCAGTGTCAGCTCCCACCTCCAGCAGTGCCCTTCTCTCCATGTGCCTCACTGCTACTCCATACAAACAGGGCTGCCAGGAGCAGTGCTGAGACACCTGCTGCTACAGAAGCAGGACGGAAAGGCAATTCCCCCCTCCCTTAAAAGCTTAAAAGAGGAGATGCTGTGAACCAAACTGCAACTCAGAAGAGAAGGCATTTACCAAACCTCCTTAGGACAACTTAGAAACCACCCACATTCCCAGTAGAAAGCATCAGAAATGGGTTTTTTTGGATCCTACACTGAATTCATCATGAAATGGCAGTTCCTTAGAAAAGAACTAAAAACTGCTCTACATTTAAAAAAGAACTTTTCTTTAAATTTACTGCCTGTAACCAGATTAGAGAAAACACTGTTTACAGCAGTGTTTTCAATTCCCTGTGACTAACCACTGAAGTCCCCCACTGAAATCAGCTCTACTGTTAAACAACTCCAGTCCACATTCCTAAATGTCAGTGCAGTCCCTGGAGCAGAATTTGGGCTTTTTTAAGCAGTTACACTTCCTCGAAGCTAAAATGTGTTTTTTAGTGTGGGCTGTAAGGTACGGCACAGTTGTGGCTCCTTCCTGTGAATTTTTCAATACTACTTTTAAGGACCCAAACCTAAGAGCCAAAGCAGCAGTAAACAAGCAGCTTCTGAGCACAGCTGTGCCACACATGGGCTTGCACGAAGAAAAAAAACATTCTCTTTGTTTTAAAAAAAGAAAGGTTTATTTCAGAAGAAAGCTATGATCAACTTGCAGTGCTGGTGTTGTGTCACAAGGAGCTGATTTAGCTCCATCTACACCCAGGTGGATCCCCATGGTCAGCCACAGGCTTCCAGCCTCTCTGCTCCAGCTGCTGGCAGGAAAGGCCCAAACCCCAACCCCTCAAAACCTCCCACCTGTGTTTCAGAGCATGTCTGTCTGACCATAAGCCTTGCACACAGATTACAATTTTAAACCATGTGCACCATAGCACAGGGAAGTGAAAGTCAGTTCAGGCACCAAAAAAAAATCTGTTGACTTCATAGGAAATGCCAGAAAAAGACCTGCAATTCTGAACAGCGGTGTACGCAGAGCTGCTAAATTAATGATTTGTGACCTGTCTGTGAATAGTACTTCTAGTTCAGCTGCTCTTTCTACACATTGGATAATCCTCCCTCCTTCCAAAAAAAAAGGAATGGGCCACATCTATCAGAAACTGTACTTTTTGTGGTTTCACTGTGGGGTTTTTGACTGCAAATGACTTTACAGGTTGGGATTCCTTGGATTTGTCTGCATGTGATGAGAAAACACAAGGGACTCATCCACCAAACAAAACAAGTCTTTACATAACAGAACGTGCAATATAAAAGCGCAAGAAAGGAAGAAAAGAAAGAAAGAGAGGTATCCAGAGGAGAACTTACCCCGCGCTTTAGGCTCCTGAAGCAGTGGATTTTGGGTTTGGAGGTCATGAACTCGTTGAAGCGATGGGAGAGGGGTTCCTTTTGCTGCTTGGGAGACTGGGGGCCGTTGGGAACAGCAGAGGGTGAGGCAGAGGCAGGGGGAGGAGGAGGGGGCTGATGGGGGGATGTTAAAAGGGACATAAGCTACGTATAAGAGATGGAGAAGTGACAGAATAAAATCAAAATAAAAAGATAAAACACAAAACGAAAATAAGCATCAAAACCAATATTTGAAATTCAGAGAAAAAACAATTAAATAATTAAATATTAAAGGCCATGGTTCAAGAAGTGGGGGGAGAAGTATTTAGAGTTGTGTTAAATGAAGGTATGATAAAATTGAAGTTTTTAGTAAGTGATGCAACAGAAGAGTAACAAAGCATTTGACGGGAAGCTCATGCAGACTCTTCCATGCAGTGCTATCCCTATAAACTGCCCTGCTCTGCTCTGTGGACAACTCGGAATAATGCAAATGGATAGAGCTTTCAAATACCTGAATTTAAATGGATCAGATAAGGAAGGTACCTTAGTGCCCAGTAGCGTTTCTATTATCTGGAAAACAACAAACCACATTCCTTCCTGCTTTCAAATCATACCTCAGTAATGTGCATCAAACTTCACTTCTACAGATTCTATGAATTTGCTCAGGAGTTGGTCCCTGGTTTTTTTTTTTTTTTTTTTGCTTCTGGCTACACTAATGCAAGCACCAGACAGCCAACTTCTCTCTTCTACCAGCAAGAGGAACGACCCATTTTGATCAGGTAGGCTTTTGGACTATCAATGTCATTAGTAAAAGTGGCTTGATAAGGGTCAGAGCAAGGGTGAGATCAAAACAGTGAGGCTGCTCTGGGCTTCCATCAGTGTTTCTGTAAACTGATACAGTGCAGTCATCCTGACACATTCTGGTATCCTCAGATGTACGGTGCCATGCATTATGGTGTAAAATATGACAGTGAAATGAAAAAGGTTTAATGGATACGTAAGTTAACATGGTCTTTAAAAAGTCAACTGCTCAGTTAGCTGTGCTCCATTAGTTATGCTAAAGAAGAAAGAACCGCAGCAATTCCTTGCTTCCCACCACCCAACTGCAGAACCCAATGCACAGACTGAGGAGGTCACACAAATGAAAAGTCAAAGAGTTTTAGAAGTGTCAAAACAGTAATGACACGTTAAAGCTTCCCAGCAGTAACAATGTTAGTTAGCACACGTGACACTAAGTAAGTGGTATACAATTCCTTCTGAGTTAGGAACAGAAATGGACCATGGCAAAGACATGACAATTAAATAAATATAAAAACTGCAACATAATTAAAGAAATTACAAAGAAAAAACTTCAAAGATATATAAAAGAAAGCCTTAAGTAACCGAAGACTACAAAAAACCACCATATTAAGACATCAGTCATTAACTTTCTGAAACTAAAACTCTCTTCAAAATCTGTAATTGCCCAAATCTCTACACAAGACAGTGGCTATTGACTACACGCGTACTAGCTAACACCAAGCTCATGTTTGCAGGTCAGTACCTTATTTTTCTTGATGAATGGCCATAACTTGCCCTTGGATTTGCCACCAAACTTCGGCTCATACTTCCCATCCCCTCTGGAGTTGGAAAGGCTGGATTCGGAGACAGTCCGCTTCATGGGCTGAGTGAAGTCCTCAAAGTCAACATCTCCTGGAGGCTCAAACCCTGATTTAAAGGCTTCTATTACCATTTGTGAATCCTGAAATGGGACAGATCAAGAACAAGTGTAAGCATCTCAGGTGAAGGCTGTCAGCACAGTGGTGGTATAGCAGAGCAGTTCAAGGATAAAAATGCTTTTTTCCTATGGAGGAAAAAATCTTTAAAAGGGACTGGTCTCATCCTGGTAAATACATACTCATCCTGGTCCCACGTTCTGGAAGAGTTTCTCCTTCTGCTCCAAGATCAAGGCACGCTTCCTTGCATCTGTTTTCATTACCACAATGTGTTTTAAAAAGGTATGCAGGGCATATTATTCCACCAAAATGAGGCACTGTACCACGTACAGCTGAACACTCCCAGATACTACAGCCATACAGTGCCTGGGTACTCTCTGCAGTGGTTTTGCTTTTTCTTTTTCTTTTTTAACAGAAGAAAAAGATAAATCAAAACAAGAAATAATATATAGCATTCCTCCTAGTCAAGCCTACATACACAATTAATTATACATAAATGCATACTTGGACTTCAGCTTGCCAAAAGCATTTAGGTCTAATGGCCTCAGAAAAAAAGTTCTGAACACTTTTGATCTATGTGACTTCTCAGGAAGGAAGCTTTTTACATTATAGTGTTCTAACAGTTCTTAGTCTAAGATCATTATGGGAACTGTGCACACAAAAATCTTATTAGTCTCTGGAGAGGAGCACCATCATCCCGTTCGAATCAAAGGACTTGTTGCTTTGGAAGCATTTCACAGCTTCTGCTTACATCCACAGGCAAAACTGCATTCATGAGAAATCCAGTGGGATAAGCACATATTCAGAGGCCATATGCAATTAAGCAAAACACAGCTTTAAGAAAACCTTTGCAAAGGTATCCTGGGGAACGCGTAGCAAATTAAGGCTCAAAATCCTCAGTCTATCAGGCGCACTGTAGAATTCAGATACAGCTTATAAAGGGGGTAAAGCAACACTTTCTCCATTATCTCATCCCAGACTGACATTAAAGTCAAACTAAGCCTAAACATTTGAAGAGATTTTTTATAATCATGAAAGAAGAAAGAAAAGACAAACACACATGAGGTGACATAAAATCCACTGCTGGTATTTTATCCTATGCCTAAAGCCTTCTTTTCCCCCCTCATTTTTTTCCTCTGTTAATTGTACAGCGTTCCCTCTATTTAGTCAAAACATCCTTCCACTACGATTGAGCTAAATATAAATAGCATGCTCCACATATCACAAAGAGATAATGTCATAACAGGAACTCCTAAATCCGTAACAAATTAATTCTATCTGCTGCCGGAGCAAATTCTGCAGAGGTTCACTTAGCAGTCACTCCAGCCTACCCTCGTAATGCGACCTCTGCGTTGTTAGAAAGAACACACTGAACAGAAGTGCAGCTATAGCTGTAATAGGAACATGGGGCTAACCAGTGCTAACAGCTAATTCCAGAGAGCTTCCACTGCTTAGTGGGAGTTGTAAGGACTTCTATGAGGGCACAAAGCAATTCTGCTTGCACAGTTGCAGATTTCCTAGCTAAATCTGAACATTTGCCCATTTTGCTAGTGGGCACAAGGCAGAACTTTGTCATTTTTAAGCTGCAGAGAATAATCAAGTATTTTCCAGATATCGTTCTGCTTCTCAACACCATCTAATGAAATAGAGGCCTTGAAAATAAAGTGGTCTTTGAGAATCCTGCTGGCAGCTATGGACGGCAGGGCAGGCAGAGATGGCTGTGGAAAGGAAGCCTGCTGTTAGCAGCCTGCGCTTCCAGAGTTTCAGCCTAACTACAGAATGACAGCCTGACCTACTGCTGTGCTGCACAGGTCTGACATTGAATCACAGCGGTTCATAAACGCCATGGAAACCCCTTCATTGGTCAGCGTTAGCATTTAACCTGAAGTTCAGGTAGGTACTCATGTGAACTGCAAAGCTGTGCTTCCATTTTGTTTTTCCTTTTTAAAATACTAATGCCATACCATCAGCTGGGAAGGTTTTACTGACAGCAAAAAAAAGCTGCAGCACTTGCAGGTTCTTACATCCTCTCAGTTAGGGCTGACTCAGTTTGGTACACAAGGTAAAGCACCAGAACTGGTGCTCTCTCTGTAATTATTTTCTTTCTGACAAATACGTCCCCTGAACTTGCTTTGCTGTTAAATTCAAAGGCCTGGTTTCCAAACTGAAGCTCCCACACCAACAGCACAGCTTTCATTTACCCTCCCCCTTTCTTCAGCAACTCTATACACGATAGCTGGGTAGAACAAGTGACAATCAGACCAAGGAATACCAGTCAGGAGCTGTGCAAGAACTCCAGATGCAACACTGCATTTCCTCAGTATCAGAGCTCCTGCATCTCTAGTTTGGTGATACTGTGTACTTTTGTTTACAATTACCAGATCCCTGAGATCTCCTCCCAGCTGGGAAACACGTGTCTGTGTCAGCCCAGAGTTTCACATAAAGCTTTTCCTGCTCAGCAGGCTCCCAGTATTGCTCACCATTGTACTGGTTATGTTATCACCAGCTGTCCTTGCATTCAACTTGCCTGGAATCTGACCTCAATTTCAAAGCTGACTACAGCTCAGATCTAACTGATTTTTCCATCCAAAAAATTTCAGGCTTGAAAGGGATGAGTAAAGGAGATAAACTTCAATTTAAATCTTTCAAAGAAAAGAAACTCTTCTGATAGCAGTCTAAGAGCCAAAACTGCCTTCTTAAAAGTTTAACGTAGAGATGGGAAAGGTCTGCTGTAGCAGTTTGCATGACTGGCTGAAGGAGAACAAGATGTTAAACTGCCACTGTCAGCAGCTATGGCTGCTTATAAAGCGGTAGGACACACACCTTACAGAACACAGGAACAAGTGTACCTCTCTTATTAGAGTCAAGGTGAGAAACCTCTGTTCCAGAGACACAAAGCTCTCCACGATATTTTAAGACAAGAAGAATCCTTTATGCACATTTAGTTTCCCAGACAGAACAGGCTAAATCTTTCGTAATTGTTCAGCTGTAACAAATGCAGTTAAGTGCATTTCTGTCAGTACTTACAGAAGATCCCTAAGCTATCAGTGCTCACAGCAGCTCTTTCTAATGTCACACTTGTGCACGTGAGCCATCAGTGCAACACATTTGTGCACAAGAGACCAAAGTTGAGTACAAATTCACTCTGGCTCACATCCTCAGCTTAAGTGGTCTGTGTGCTTCACTTAGACTGTGCCTGAGGATTTGAGCACAGCGCAGGCGCAGTTATGAATCCCTCCCCAGTGATTTTTGCCACACAGCGCCAAGAGTTGCACCCCAAAAAGGGTACACTGTTCAAACATGGGAATTTGTGCTCCTTCTCCTACCCCAAAAAGGAAACAGTAACTTTCAGATTCCTTGGTTTCCCATGCTGCTCTCTGGGAGAGCAACCGCTGTGCAAAGGCAGGGGATTCATTTCAAAACCTCAGGCTTGTGCTGCCAATTAACTGCAGGCTCTGGACTCCGGGCACCGAATAGCTCAGAAAAGATTCCAGTGAAAAAGATGTATGGGAATTTCAAACAGACAGCGAGACACATGCTGTTTGTATTTGAAGCACTAATGCGATCCGTGAGAAGGGCAGAAAGAGCAGGCACAGGCCTCATTTACAAAGGGAGTCGAGCATTCTGAAAGCAAAATAGAAAACACATTTGCCCTTGTGCTAACCGAACATCAGGAAGCACAACTGAACTCCTTATCAGCCTTCATCAGGGAGGCTTATTTTTATTCCAACAATGATGTTGAAAATTAAGGTTTACGAGAACTCGTGTACAGATTGCTAGCAAGCCTCAATCCTTCAAATGAGGAATTTAAAACCAAGTAGAAATTTTGCCAGAACTGTTGCAATAATTAATGAAGCCAACATTTTAATTACTTCCATTATTAGAAGAGTACAGAACCCATCTGAATAAGAATTGGTGGTGATTAGATATCTGGAATAATGCCCATCATTCTCCTTATTCTGGGCAGAATTCTAATCTTCAATAACAGTTATTTCAAGAAGTCATTATCCTATCAAAAGGAGAGAATATTCCTAAAAGAAAAGAAAGCGTGGCATTTCCTGATGTTAAGTAGATTTAGGAAATAATCTGCCTCAGACAAAGTAGTTTGGGACAAGAGCCCATTATTTGAGTTGTATGGCTACAAAGCCCTCGCGCTGCAGCTTGGACCCAGCATTTAAATCTCTATGCACAAAGTGATCAGCTCTAAATATGATGATCAGCAACACAAGCAACGTAGCACTTACATTCTTGTGATCAACTGATTCTGCAGCCTTTGTTATTTCATCCAGACACTTTCCAATGATAGGGATCACTTGGCGGTCAACGTCTGCAAAAGTTTTCATGGATTCACCTATCCTCACAATTCTTCTTTCCTCCATCTCTTGTATTTTCTAAAACATGAGATTGCAGTCAGATCAATAGGCACTTCACAGTTACAAACAATTCTTCTCCCTACCATACACTGGCTGCTTTAAAATGCATGGTTTAAATATATATATTTTTAAGAACAGACAAAGGCAGTAATTGGTATGGTTCCTTCCAACATCTCAATACCATTCCAGGAGCAATCTGTGTTACTGTTACAGGGAACTTATCCATAAGTTTTGTATGTTAAAAAATGCTAATTTGTCAAAATGCCAGTTTTAGATATTTGTTAAGAGTGGTTCTTAAAGTTGTTAACATAATTGCTGGAACAATAAATTCTCTTTCATTTTCTTGCACATTGTGAAAGATCTTATTTTCATTCCACTGAAGATTTTTATTCCCTTGGATTTTTTATTTCCCCTTTGCCCCAGAGAATGATTTCTGGTTTACAGGCAGCCATACACACCATACTGCTTACACGTGTGCTTCTCAACATATGCTCCCTGTTCCTCAGTGGATTCAGTGTCACAATCTCCAGCATCTATTGCATGGACCTCTGATTTAGAACAGAGGGTAAGTGGATGTGGCATAACACTATTAAGACAGATTATAACAACAGGATACAGAAGGGCTTGAACAAGAGCTGCCTGTTTCGTGTAAGACTGCAGGAATCTTACAGAACACCATCAACCTAAAAATCCTCATTGCCTTCCCTAATACACAAGAAACAACAACAATTCAATAGTTAAAGGAAATAAATCCTTTGCAATCCATCTGTTATTTCAGCAGCTAATAGAAAGCACCAGAAATTATTTGTTAGTTGGCAGCTAAAAGGATGTGTGCACAACTTGCACGCTGATCTACGAATCAGAGCATTCACTGCATTTAGCATTAAATACAAGTACACTGGCAGACTTGTATATGTATAAAGCCAGAGATAATTTATCTGAAGATACTAGTTCGAAATACCAAGAGCAAAAGGTGTCCATCTAGCTAAGACGTTCCAGTTATGAATAAGAAAATGCCTATTTGCCATGCAAGTATTAGTTATTTGTTATCAGATGATAAGCATGTGACATTTCCTCTCCTTAAAAAGGGTGCATGTTCCACTTCTTGACTCTTATGACCCATTACAATGGAACAGTCATTTAGAACTTCTGTTCTACAGCATTAATCTCTCTTTGTTCAGCCAAGCACACTGATAGCTTTTTTGTTCTCTGTCTACTGTCTTTCTTTAAGCATCATAAGACAGCAAGCTTCCTTAAATTCTTTGACATTCACTATCACAGAATTATTGGAGTTTAAATTTAACATCTGCGAAGTCTGATTTCAAAACAGGTTATAAAAGACCATGAAGCTTTACAGATGTAAGAACACCCCAGCTGTCTCCTGCTCCAACAATGCAAATAATGCTCTCATTCCGCAGCTGCACAGACACAAGAGCTTCATACAGCAAGATTGTGAACAATTCCAAAGACTATCATAATCTGTCATGACAATTCATTGTCTCCTTCCTCAGAAGAGAAGGGCAGAATTTTTCATACCAAGCTCTCCATCTCTCGTGTTGGCAGACTGCATAGAATAGTTGCTAATGGGGACAAAAGTTACTAAATAAAAGGCAAGATCCAAGAACTGAGCCAACAAGCAACACATTCCTTGGCCTTTATCATGAGATTCTGAACTTCTCTAGAACAGTGTCAGTGAGCTTTACCTGGAAGATGTTTGGTATGTGTGTGTAGTAATGATCATGCTGCTCACTGTTGAACTTCTGTAGAGTGGAAGAATATTCTGCTTTGCTGTCTTCTGCCATTTGATGTCTCAGCTGGGCTTGCTGTCTTGCCTAAAAAAAAAAAAGTCAAAATAAACTTTTAACCTATACCACTTGGAACTAAATGACGTTGTGTGACTCATCTTACCATCCTCACAAGTAGGCAGCACAGAAACATTAGCATACGGGCCTCTGAACACTTCCACTTTTGGCTTACTCTTACCCAAGAACATTTGGGAACCATTGTGAACCAGCACGAGTCTGCAGTGCGTACTGCTGGAATTCAATTCTCTTTCTTCTGCTAAACACAGCAGGGTCTTGCCTCCCTGTCAAACTGGCATATATTCCTGCCTGTTCCTACAAGCCTTTAAATTTCAAGTTTAACTTAAATTGGTGAATATCTGGCACACACACAAGACTTGCTTTCCTACTCTGCCTAAGAAGCGATAGCTCTCACAGCTCAGACGCATCATCAGAATGAACATCTCTAGACGTTTTCTATCTTCATAGAATAAACCTTCTGCCACCGATCGAGCAGAAGGGAATGCCAGTTTCCTCGGGCTAGCACATGGCCCTTGATGCTTGCAGCTGCTATCCTTTTCTTGTGCAGCAATATGTTCCTTCTATGAATCACTCTGCACTCAGAAACAGCCTCTCTTCATACTACATGTCAAAGACTGTACCAAGTTTGACCCTCTAGGATCCTCCTTCAGGGCAGGGGCTTTTTCAGGACACTTATGGGCACTTCTTCCTCCACCGAAAGCTCTGTCAGACGTCACCTCTGTTCTTTAACACACCGCTTACCTGTTGGCTAGCAGTACGTTTTGGAGATAGAGGAAGGGCAAAACAAATATCTGTCTCATTTCACATGTCTCAGCCAACATATTCACAACAAAACATCTTAATTCATGCTCCCACTGCGCTCTCTGCAAAGTCTTATCTCCACTTCCTTGAACAGAGCTGGCACAAATTATGCAGGGAAACAGGAGCCCAAGGAGCAGCTGAGACACAACTCCTTCCTATTTTTACCCATGCAGATTTGCTTTGCTACCCAGCATAGCACAGCACTGGGCAATTGCCCCCCTTCTTTGCCTAGAACAATCTGTCCTTGAGTGACCCTCTCTCTAGTATTTTCAGATTTTTCTCCTTACAGTTCTGCTTCCTAAGGCCTTCTGTTATCCGTTTCACTGCCCAACATTACTCCCTAGCTGACTATCCCATCTGTTTATTTTAGCTGCCTTTTCTTTCCTGTGGTTGGCCTTCATAGAGAAGCTCTTCCTTCTCTCTCTCCTTTCTGTATAGCTCCTGCCATCACTCCCTACCCCACGGTCACTTAAGCCTTGAGGTCCCTCTCGTGCTCATTCACAACTCGTTCCATCCGTCCATCCAGGCTCATTAGGCTCCCACATACCCCCTGCATCTCAAACACCGCCCTCAGCCCCACAAGAGCCTGCTCCATAGCTGGGGATGAAATCCTTGCTGCAGAGGTCAGAGGGAGCCCAGCCATTTGGCTTTGGAAACCCAACCCATCCTGCTCACACTCCTTTTTCAGACACTTTGGTTTCCTCACCCTGTGCTGTCTACCTTGCTGCAGAACAGAGCTACAGGTACTCAGAAGAATTAGGTTTCGATCATTCCCTCAAGTTTCTGAAAAACCTCTTTAAGAAAGAAGACTGTTTAAAAAAAAACATTTTCCACTATTTCAGGGAAAACAATGCAACAAATAATTTTAATGTACTCTGAGAAGTGGGCTCCCACTGAATACAATTCAGAGTGGGGTTATTCTTTGAACTGTTCCAGGCAGACAATAGTTTCCTGACAATAAATCCATGAAATACCAAATCATGGAACATTTTAGTAATCCTAACTGGAAGCGAACAAATTCTGCCAGAAGGTTTCAAATGTCAACGTGCAAATAGGCTTCCCTTCCATCTGCCCAGCTCACACATCTCACCTAATAACTTACTTTGACTTGATTCAGTTATTTTTGTGAGTGCTGTCAGCTGAAGTAGTTTCCTAGATCACCTTTCACATTCTTTCTACAAAAATAATAATTCAAGCAGAGCAACAAAATGCTTGGCAATGAATGCAACACAGCAGATGAAAAAGCAGCATAAAATGAGAAAGACTGCAACTATAACTAAATAAAAACCTCTGATAAGGAAAGCTTTCAGCTTTGCTTGTTCTCCAGGAGCTTTAATTGCCCACCAGGTCCTGCAACAGAAGCATGCGTAACACTGACCTGCTGCAATGAAATCCCACGGAGCCACAGCAATCATTGTCTGCCCAAGTGCTCTGTATAATTTATTAAGCTTTATCATCCACATATTCACATAAAGCTACATTAAACACAATGGAAAACAATACAGCCTTGTACTACAAGCAAAAATACACCAAGAAAACAAAGTCAGGCACAGAAAGGCTGACAGCTGTGAGAAGAACCTCCTGGGCTCTTCCTCAAATCCCAGCTGCTGGAGATCAATATTCATTTGTAAAGACCAGTCTCTTCACCTACCTAAGAGCAAGCCATTGTTTGAACTGACTTCTCTGGAAGGCCCAGTCCCACTTACACAGCTCTCTTTATTTATTTAAGTAGCTCAACTCAGGAATTTGTCCCTTAACTCTATTGTTGAAACCAAAAAACAAGGACTTTACTGTTACGTATTCCCAGGCAGCCCCAGCAAACATTCAGCCAGAGTTCTTCCTCATGAGCAACCTCATTGGTTGGGTATGAGCAAAGTCACTCTGAACTAAATGCATGCAGGAGGAGATGCTCTGTTTCCAAAACTATCTTAACTGGCCCCAAATAAGAGAAGGCAGGAGATGAATAAGTAAAATTGGGTACATTCCAAAACCACAGATTTTTGTATGAGAGTCCCAGTGACGTTTTGTTTCTGCTGGCCATTTAATGCATTTGGCAAGCTTCAAACAGCTAAAATATTTTTCCAATGAGGTATTTTGGTTCTTAAAAATATTTTTTAAACGTCTAGAATTTTTTTATTACTTCATTTGAGTATGTCATTGACTCTAACATCATCACTTCTAGTCGTAAGATGCAATTCGGTTAGTCCTAGATTTCTGTTTTCTGCTGAAGCACAGTGATAAAAAAATGAGTTGATGACCTTAGGTTTCATATTCAGTGTAACAGATACAGCAGCCTGGATCTGCAGAGTCACAGGAGCTATTTCAGGAGTAATTTACAGTTGAGCTTCACAGAAGAGTATATTTTTGCTTTCTTCACTGCTTGGTTTTGCATGCATACAGCTTCAAAGATGCTACTTCTCAGGCGTTAGAATTAACATTAAAAAATCTACTCTGAGTGGCATTCTCAGGAGGAAAGGCTTTGGAATACCAGACCTTGCTTTCAGGCAGGAGGATGACACTGACATAGCTTTCAGTTGGCTCACTTCTCCTCTTAATGGGGCTGGGATGATGGAGCATGAGCTCAGCTTTCCAGCACCACATGCGAAGTCTCTGTCTCGATCAACAGACTGCCAGATCACTCCTGATTACAGCAGAACTTAGGGCTAGGTACTCATACTGCTAGGCAAAAAGATCCCCTCCTCTTGAGAGGAGGAATAAATGGGGTCACATAAATACATAAATGAGGTCGCTTGCAGCAGCATGAAAAAGTAGAAAAAAGCATATCCATTATAAGGGTTTGGGGGGAGAATAAAAGCAGCTTGCTTTTCTTTGTGAAAGGTGCTCAGATTCTGTGCATATTTGTTGAAGAAATTCATACCCCCTTCCCTCCCCCCCGAGTGGACCTCTGTATCACCTTTTAAGCCCCAAATAAACATGCGCAGTGTATACGAGCACAACCTCCCCTCCAAAGTCTATTTTTCCTTAAGGTAATTCTTCTCTGAACTCACACTGCAGCAGTGAAACCCAGAGGTCACATATGTTAATGCACTTCTCATGAGGAGGAGCACTCCTAGGGATGAAGGACAGCCCAGCATCTGCAGCACCATTAACCCTGCAGCAAGTGTGCTGGTAAGCTTCAGGTTTCCACTGTCACGGCAATTCAGATTTAAACACGATCTTATCAAAGCAGTATTTTCTATAACTAACTCAGAAAAAACAATATGTAAAGGAAGCATAGGAGAAATCTAAATATATACATACACACACACATACATGCACATATTTTCTGCCATTCCTGTATCCAAAACAAAAAAGAATGAAGGATATTTTGCTGATAACAGTTTTGTAAGACGCATTCCTGAAACAGCAAGAGAGTCAATAGACACACTGTCTTTTAGGTTTACACAGACAAAAAAATGCAGCTCCTCAAGGCTGTGATGGTGGGAGTGATATGAATAACTGAAAAGGGCAGAATAAAGCTTTGGCTGCTATTAAGCTGATCCGCACTGAGTGGCACAGCTCAGCTTCTCAGCTGCTGCTCTCTCCGGGATGGCAGTTTCCAGTCACAATGCTGGGGCAGCTTGCTTGCTTCTGCCCCTTCTTTTTCAAACACCAACAAACCCAGACAGCACGTGAGATGCATCACCGCCAAGCCACTGTCTGCCAAAATAGATCTGTCTTTGGGAAATCCAAGAGCAGACCAAAACGCAAACACAAAAATCCACCCCTCTTCGACTGCCCAATCCCTTCAAAAATAAGTTAATGATAAAGGCAGACTTGAACACTTGACCAATTTCAGGAATGCTCTCAGTAGCTCACAGAGTTCTCAGCTGCAGGCTCCGGCTGTCCCTGCCCAGCTCACACTGCTGCTGTGCTGTGAGCAGGCACCAGCACCACCAGCGGTAACGCTGGCAGCATTCATAGAAGCATTAATAACAGTGGGAATGCTGCCATAGGCTCGGACACAGGGCCAGGACTGCAGGCTTTGATTTACACAGCCTCCAAGTCAAGCTCCTTTGTTTACTATTTTACAATAACCAGTTGGGTCTCACTGAATTGACAAGCAAAGAAAAAAAAAATTGCTTTCCTGAAAGCAAGAAGGCAGAATGGGACATGCAAAATAACAGATGGGAAAGGACAAAGACAAGTCCCTACTTTCAATACTAAAAGGAATAGAGAAAAAATCGTGGATCCTTGAAAACCTTTGGCTGAGTAAAGTATACAAATGAGCAAAGAGCTGATGTAATGGAAAACCTTCACCATCAGCTCTCAGAACTGTTATCTCATGAGTTTGCAGTCCATCTAATTCTGCAAGATAACAGTAGTACACACTAATAGTCATAGAGTCACAGAACGGCCTGGGTTGAAAAGGCCCACAGCGCGCATCCAGTTCCAACCCCCTGCTATGTGCAGGGTCGCCAACCAGCAGCCCAGGCTGCCCAGAGCCACATCCAGCCTGGCCTTGAATGCCTGCAGGGATGGGGCATCCACAGCCTCCTTGGGCAACCTGTTCAGTGCGTCACCACCCTCTGGGGGAAAAACTTCCTCCTAATATCCAACCTAAACCTCCCCTGTCTCAGTTTAAAACCATTCCCCCTTGTCCTATCACTATCCAACCCCGTAAACAGTCGTACCCCCTCCTGTTTATACACTCCCTTCAAGTATTGGAAGGCCACAATGAGGTCTGCCCGGAGCCTTCTCTTCTCCAAGCTAAATAAGAGATGTACTAAAGCATCAATCCACCACCAGAACTCTTAATGAGAGACAACACAGCAAGCACGCTGCACAAGGACCCTGCTCTTAAATTGCACTGCTCCCATCTGCACTACTAACAAGAACAGGATTGCAGCTAAGGCTCACCCAGCTGTGTCAGCCCTCTGACACTCACAAGGCCAGTTCTGCAACATGACCAGAGACAGCCTCAGCTGGTTAACGGAGCACAACAGCTAGAGGTTACCAGGAAGCTCATGCAAGTGGACAAGCCCAAGCCTTCACTGGTCTGGCTTCAAACCTCAGTTCTGTGGCAGACTCCCTTGCACAAATCTGAGTGCTGCATTTCCCACACAAAAAAACCAAAGGTACTGCTATTTCTTTTCCCATCCCATTGATCCTGTCAATTTAGTGTGACAAGTGTTCAGAACCATCTAAGGGAAGACCATTATGTAAGAACTGAGAAGAGCAGCAAGCACAGCTGTGTTATGCACCAGAGGTACATCAGGACACAGCTCCAAGGCTCTACAGAAACTACTGTGCCCTGAACCCAGAATGTGGTCTCCTTCCACAGCCATTCTCATACCACAGATACTAAACGCACAAACTGCCAGGGTGACCAAATGGTGAAATGTGGTCAGATGGACAAATCTCTGCTGGCCCATAGCACTGCCTGGAGAAACACAGCCCCATGAGGATACCTCTAAATAAACAAATCAACCTAATTTGTTACAAAGGAATTAAGTGTTTGCACAGTGGATACTTGGAACCGAGCAAGGAGAATGCTAGAGAAGCATCTGGAGCACTGGCTGACTGTTTAAATGATTCCTGGAGATCTGTTTAGTTCTAGTAACAAAAGCAATTATATTCTGCAGTATATAAATGTAAGTATGGAATATAAATAATGGAAATTATTTCAGGACTGCATAATACATCTGTTAGATCATACTTTGCATACTGGGCATGGCTCTAGCCATCTCTCTCCAACAAAGATTTTACAAACACTCCCAATGCAGAAGGAATAGTTCAGGCTAAAGAAAGCTACCAGATGAATTTAGTAGCCTCAGCACCCACCTTTATGGGTACAACACATGCACTTAAACTGAACAGCTTACAGACAATTAGCTACATTCTGAGGTGTGCTTCTTTTCCCTCCAGTTCTTCTACAAAGAAATCTGTCAAAATACTTTTTGATAGAATAAAGAATGACTGCAGAGCTGTCCAACCACATAGCTTGAACTAATTGCTTTGCATTAGCTAAGAATGTCACTTATACTACACTTTCAATTCTCACTGCAGTCAATCCTTAATTCAGAGTTGTTCTTAGCTCTCCCCGTCACAGCCCTGCCTCGCTCGCTCCATTTAGCAATCCAACTCCCAGTAGAGCTGCACTGTTATGAAATGTCAAATTGTCACGTAGGGCATTACTGCAGAGGAGTACCTCAAAGAGGAAAAGAAATTCAGATGGATTTCCTTATCCTATACTAAAACTGACTGGTGCTTCTGTTCCTTGATCTCCTAACACCACATACAGTGTCTGAATGGGACTCAAAAGGATATTTAGCATGTTTTGCAGAGAATGCTGCTGCAGTCATCAACTCTTTATACCAGAAATCAAAGCTCATAAATGAGCCACAGTTCCAAAAGGGAAACAGCTGCTGTATCATTGCAAAGTGCTGCTGATGGCAGGTTGTAAACAAGGCTTACTCTACCAGAAATGCAAATACAGCGCTAAGGGACTCCCTTCACACTGCACTGCCGACTGGGAAGACAGTTCAGAAAGGAGATCGGGGTCTGCATAAACCAGGGAGATTGTGTTAGTATCAACGTAATGGCTTTAAACCATGTTACCATGAAAACATTGCCCTTGAATCGCTCGGAATTCGGACCCGCTTCACAAAGATACAGGAGGGTTCAGTCAGTGCTGTCAGTGGACAAAAAGGAAAGCAGCTGCCCAGTGAGCACAATGAAATCTCACCACTGTGCTGAGAACATGAGCCTTATGCAGTACCCACCTCTCCCAGTGAGAAACGCACAGATGAGGGCCCTCTGGAGCTGTGTGCAGGACTAAGCTGTGCTCACTGTGCCCACATGTTCCACTGAGACATTGCTGCTGCACTTCTGTGAATTCACAGCTTGCAAAGCATGGAAGCAAAGCCTCTAGAAGCATTTACTGCAGTAAGTAAAAGTATTCACCACACCAGAGACAGAAACACTGCAGAGTTTTTCCAACTTCTAACATCATCTTCCTGTGGCACTGCATTTCTTAAGTGTACGTACCACGAGCTGGTTAAGTGAATGAAACAATACACTAAACCCCACTGCCATGGGGCAGATGGCACAGCATGTCCTGAAAGATAGGGCTAAGTAGCCACGGTCTGCAGAAGGAGGGCACCCACCACCTCTGGCTGTGCTGCAGTGTACTGCCCACAGCCTTCACTGAGTAAAACTTTGCAACAATTCAGCACAGAGCTGGGGAAGTTTGCTTCGGTTTTTCTGCAATACTTCAGTGATGCACGCTTCATCCTGCTCTGCTCTCTGACTAAGCATGCTGCAAATAGTATATGAAGATTTGCATTGATGCTATCAGTGTTACAATCAGGGATTCCTCTGGGGGCCCAGCTCAGTTCATTCTCCATTGTAAGGATGTGTAAATTCATAATGAGGAGATTTGCGTCCCGGCTGCTGGAAAAGCAGTTTAACACTTGACAGCAGAACTGCATTTGCAAAGGCAGGAAGATCAATTTATTCCAAGAATCTTTCAAAGCAGCAGTATTTCTACATCTGTGTTTCGTAAGGCAGTGCCAGTGGTTCAGCTCACGACTTTCCAATGCAGCATAAATGGACATGTCTGCTGTGAATAAGAGGGGCAACGCAGACAATATTGCATTTGGAATTGCCTGTGTTCAGATGCAGTAAGCATGTAAGAAAACAATCACTGAAGCTGTGTGGGTGCAGGTTTGAGACTCACTGAGGCAGTCAAAAACACAGCAAAACAAAAACCCCACCCCAAGCATTTAGCAATGTCAGGACCTTTTAGACTTTTGAGAATTAAGGTCAAATTGGCACTTCTAAGACTTTCACCACCTTCTAGATCCACAGAACGTTTATGTTAATATTAAAACCACTTAAAGTGTAACCCTCCTAACATATCAGCAACAAAGAACCCAAACCAAGCTGTTAGCCCTGACTTCAGGACAGCAGCCTGGGAACTCATTTACACCTTGTTTTCTGCTATGCACAGCTGAAGTTCTTTTCTGGCAGAATCCTTACCCGGACCCCAGTATATAACTGTGCTACTCTTCAGCAGAGAGATTCAGCCTGACACAGAGAACCTCAAACTGCTGTCCTCCCCCACAGCTGCTGTGCAAATCAAGAGGCAGAAGCGTCCCATCCCTTTGTATGGTTGGCCCCAACCACTTCCTCTCTAAAAAGATTCTGAAAAATCTACTTTGAAAATAAACCTTCAGAAATAACAGCTTTACTTTATTTTATTTTTTATTGCAAGAACTCTGCAAAGGCACCTCTGGGTACCACGTTATCCCATAAAGATGTCAGCTTTTTAGTGATTGCAGCTCTAAAGAGAAGGAACAAACAATAGAGCACTTCCTTATATGTACACTGACTCTGCGCTGGTGACAGAGACCATTTCCCCAAATGGTCAAAAAATTGAAGCAACTCCACTGTGGTTTTTTGAAAGAGAACTGCTTTAAAAGCACACATCCCACTGCAATCCAAGTGAAGCTGTAGCTCACAGTGACACCTACAAGCCTGCCCAGGATGTTCATCAGCAGGTTACACTGTTTCCTCAGTTTATAACAATATTTTCACAGTAGAGCTGTTTGCAACACAGCAACTCTGACTGCTGAACTGCACCGAGAAAACATTTGTGCCAAACTGCATATTCACTCTTCAACATTCTCTCTACGAACAGCAATTTAGAGACAATGCAAACACAGGAAGGGGAACTGGAGGGCCATAACCCCCTCCTCTGATTTCACTGCTGCGCAAAGCCTGTGAGCATTGCTGACACCTGAACACAGCCCCTTGGCTCCACGTTGCCAACACCAAAAAAGGAAACATCAGGAAGCAAAGCTGAACTCCAGCTCCCTTAGATCAACTGCAGCCTGGCTGGCAGCAGAGATGAAGGCAGCCATAGCAGACAGCAGAGCAGCACAGATGGCACTGTGTGCTGCGCGTTGAACTGGAGCTGGTTCCCCAGGAGCAGTTTGGGCTTTGATGCCAGATGTTATTTTGCTGAACAGTCCTGGAGAAATAAGTAGGAAAGTTTCTCTGTTCGCTTTTGTATCATTTGTCTGCATACCTAACCCTAGCAAACTGTAATAGTGAGAGCTACAGCAAGGCCATGTTAAATGCTGGTAGCTGGCAGCACTACTGAGAGAATTTCTTCCTGCGGTTTCAAGGGCTATTGCTATTTAAAGATGGACAGATGCAAGCAGGTCAGATCCTCATTCAGTTGAGCACTAAGTGCATTAGGGATCTGTGGCAACATATTTTTCTGATCGCATCTGTCATTGCGAGCACTGCAGAATTTAATTCCATCACTGGGCAATACACAATACAAAAAATGACTCTGGCACCTGCTGATATTGGCAGGTACAAGCTAAAGCAGCCAAGGTGTCCATCTCCAGCCCAAGAAATGAGGACAACCTATCCTGCTGCCTGAAGAGCACCTTGGTCTGCCAAAGTGAGCGGTGGTGGCTCTGAACACAGCCAGGCCGTCTGCTTTCCTGGCCAGATGGATTTTCGGGAGCGTGACTGCAGCAGCCAAGCTGTGAGGGGCAAGAGAAATCAGAACTGCTGCAATAGAAGGAGGGAAAAGTCATCACATTGCTTCATTGGAAACCAGCAGTTTCTGCATCTCCCTGGAGCGAGTCCGCGTGAGCAGCCCTGGCAGCAGCTCCAGAGGAACAATATCTTATTTTCTGGGGGACTTACGTAAGGCAGAGCCTGTCACGTGGGTGGAGCACAGCAAAGAAAGGGCATTATTCACAGCCTGGCATGGATGAACCCAGTTTAACACATGCACTTGGAAAACACTGTTCTCTCTGTTCAGTAATATTATTTCACATTCCACTCGTTTTGATAACCTTTTCCTTCTCCATCTACTCCACGGACTGACTGGAAAGCCAACTAATGCCTTCTCCAGAGATCAGCCAACACACATCGCTGCTACAGACTTTTCTGCCTTTCAAGATGCTGCTGAGCTTCATTTTGCAATAAGTAATTGATAAATACACACTATAAAAACAAACAAAAACCAGAGAAATTTAGAACGGAAAGAGCACCAAGGTAATGACTGCTTCCTAGGACTTACCAGATACATCACCTTTCACTCAGATGAGAAGAGGCTCACATTAAAGGTAGAACTAAGGAGTTTCATCCCCCTCCTTGCCCCTCAGTGTAAGTCATGTCTCTGTGATCCTTTAACATGACCTCAGCTTAGAAAAAAAATCTAGGGTAAGTCCTAATTTATCTGTCAAATAATGTATTTTAGAATCACTTTATACAGATAAAGCAGAGATGATCCTTCTCTGTCAGGAAAACCTGCATGTGGCCTTACATCTCTGACAACCCCCTACCCACATCCATCCGGAGAGTGCCCTGGCAAATCCAGAAGGTGACAGATAATCAGATCTGAAGGGTGAGTTTTCAGCTAAGAGCCAAGCAGCAAAAGACAAGACCACATAGCTGTTTGTTCCTTTTGATGTTCAGTAACACTTCAGGAAATTTCCTGAGCTTCTTTCTAATAGTAACCCTGATGCTAACTGCTGCTCAACTTCCCTGATGCTCAGCATACTAGAAACTTTTTAAGATTCCATAGGTACAGAAACAAATTCTATTTGATAGCTTCCTGGGATTGAATTAACTGAGAACAGAATGGAAGCAGACTTCTTGAAGAGCAAAATCTGCAATGCTTTTTTAATAGGAGCAATCTTGGACTGTAAAGGATTCCTTGTCTGCAGTTAAATTTCATTTCCAATTGTTGCAGCAAAATATTTGACACAAATAAATTTCAGCTTTTATTTTTTTTTTAAGAAACACGTTCAATATTCTATTTTGTATCTCTGGGAACCAAACTTTTCAGACAAGACTACCTTTACACATTGTAGCATTGTCTTTCTGGTCTGCATTTCTGCGTTGTTTGAGCAGATGTGCAACACCAAAAAGAAACGGTGTCCTTTTGTAAATCGAGGACCACAGCCAACATCGCTGCAGTCAATGACACCAGGACATTTTGAAGTGCTGCTCAGCAAGGAAAGAAGTTGAATTCTACCAGGATCACACAGCTACTGACAAGCACTCATTTGCAGAGAGCACTCACACGCCTGACTGCTAAAAACTCTGGGGTGTTAGTTAAAATCAGTTTTGCATAAATGTATTCATAGCCACATCAGCTATGTTAAATTCTGATACCACCTTACTGAAGAAATTTGCTTGCATTTATAACTTGTATGCAAATACAAGCAGCTGGGGAGATCTCCTGTTTTAAATTAACCCATGGACTGCAGCATTGAGCCTCAGAAGGTTTATACTACCAGCAGCACTGAGGAATTAAACCTATCACAACAATTTTCACAGTCGGTTTCTCTATCCTCTGGCTTACCTTCTCAACATCTGCTTTTGTAACATTGATATCAGCATCCATTTTCTCAAAATATTGCTGTGCTCGATCAGCTTCTTTGCAGTCACGTTCAAACCGCCTTTTACTCTGTGAGGAAGAACAGGATCTTTCATCATGGCAAAGAAACAATTTCAAAATCCACTTAAAATCAATGAGTGACCCCTGAAGTATCTGCTGTAACCATTGAGGAGATTCTATGGCTAGCTTGTTTATACTGGAACACATTTCCATGCTAAAAAAAACTTGAACACATTTTTTGTTCCATTCTTCAGACTACTTCATTCCACCAACATCTCTGCTATTTCAGTATCTTTCCCTATTAGCTTCTCCTGCTCTGGTTTACCAAATCACTTCCTTCCAACACTCAAATCTCTCATTTTTATAGTACACAAGAAGGGTGCATTCATTTGCAAGTAGGGCTTTTAGTTACCAACGTCCCCTATCCTCATCTTCTCCTCCACCTACAGTTTCTCACCAGTTCATACTGAATGCTGAGATCCAAATTCCAGTGCATTTACTTCTGAGAAACAGCCCCTTACTCCGGAGATGATAGGGTTTGATTTATGCATGCAGGATGGAGCTGTTCAGCTTACAGAGGACTATTTGAAAAGGATCCTCAGGGACACTGCATTTTGATTAACGCTTAGCACACTTTTCAAGCCAGATACAATGAAATGCTGCTTGTAATAGACGGACCCCGTGGAAAGCCAAATGCACTGTTTAAACAAACTGTCATGCCTACCATTGTATTTTAGACAGTGAAGTTTTAAAAGATCACATTTTCCAGCTTTTATCCACATACCCTTTGTTTTCTAAATATGAAGTTTGGAACGCTCTGCAAAAACAGAATAAAAATGACTTAAGCATCACATCTGAGGAAATTTCCACTTACAGCTTCAAGTTGTTTCCAGCAAGTTTCAATGTGCTGTTGTGCCTTTCTGCCATCGTGGAAGTGCTGTTTAGAAAAAGAGAAAAGGAAACATTTTGAACAACAAAAGACCAAATTGCCAATTATGTTCAAGGGGCTCTTTTCTAGCAACGAAGAACAGAATATAATTTTCCAGAATAAAACAGAAATTATTCTGACAGTTGTGTTCTGCAACCCTGGCAAATTGAGCAGGTGTATGATGACTATCTGATGTCTCAGCAGGCTGCAGATGTGTATTTGCATTTATTATAGTGGTTAGTTTAAATCCAATTAATCCTTTTAGCAATTCTACCTTGCATTATTCACTGTATCTCATAATTATTGGTTTCCCACACTATGAAATCTGAAGCACTTTTAGGTGAATAGGATCTCTTTGTTACTGACTGTACATTAACTCTACATTAAGATTTCTCTCTGTGTGGAATATACCAAGATACCCTTGATTAGCACATTCTGACAACTGGTATTGGTCCTGACTTACATTCAGACTCAACAGAAAACCTCTTCTGCCTAATAATCTCTGAGTATTTGTAAAAGTATTTGTAAATCCAACTCTTCATTTCTCAAGAGGTAATCAATACTTTGGGTCCCCCTCCAGCAACCATTCTCTCCCATACACTGTGTGCACACCATGGTGTTACAGAAGCTCTGAAATACGAGATGTCAGCTAGCAGCTGAGTGACAGGGAACATATCCTGACACGCCTTTGGGAGCAAGGCTCATAATTATATTAATTACAGTCAGTTTAAATTGCAGTTCTTAGCCCTTACACAATGGTCTTCATCAGAAAACCTAATATGCTTTAGATACTCTTCCCTCTACCCTCCACACGCCTCATTTGTCCTCAGGGTAAGCAATTTGTCAAAGATCACTGCATAAATCAATGACACAGTTGTAAACAGGGACCAGGCATCTGAACGTAGTGCCCAGCCGACTGTTACACCAGGCTGCTCTCCTTACAGAGCACCTTGCAAAATAAATAACAATCTATAACAGCAAGAGAGGGGCCTATCCACTGCGTTATTTACTAGCAAGTAGGATGCTTTACTCAAACACAGACATGGTTTTACAGAGTAAAATTCAAAAATAAAGGTCTGGTATTGCCAGTTAATCCCTGCAACAGGCACACATTGTCTGCCACATGCAGAATCAGATGGTAAATGCATCTTAAGTAACACGATGTCACCATGTCAGGTTAGAGAACCCCCAGGTTCAGAACAAAAGCCTTCCACAAACCACTAAAGTTATGAAGTGCTTGCAGGCAGTCTCTTTCTAACTGGCCATGATAGACTTCATGCATTCCCCACTGCAGCAGTGGGTTGTTCCCTCTGTCAGAGCAGCAGATTTCTGGAGCAGACATGCTAGCAATGCCTCCCCACTGCCTTTCAGACTCCACCAGACAAGCCAGCCCTAATCCATGAGAAGTAAAAAGCCACAAAACTGCAATTCTCTCACACCATGCCCAATAGACTTCTACTGCCTTAAAATCATAATAAGCCTCGATGAGTCTGCAAGAATGGAAAAGCAATGCACTGCTCCAAGCACTCCTGACAGCGTTATGCACAGTCCCAAACCCCGTTGTTAAGGAGGTGTGTGTAGCTATAAGATGAACGTAGGAGCACAACGGTTTTCACGTTCTGGATGGTGTCCACCTCTACACAAGCATTTTTGAAGCAGAGAAGAGAGGCACAATGTCAGTGATGCTTCAATTGTGGGCACAGCAGCTCTCAGATCAACCACCACACTCCCACCTTCCGTAGGCAGCCAACATGCGGCAGTGGGGCCGAGGGCAGCGCAGACAAGGAGTGAGTGCCAGCCCCATTTGTCACCAGCTCTGACAATACCTGGGGAGTTCAGACCATGCTGTGCTTCTCCAAAGCTCAGTCACCGCACCGTGACATTTAATCACAAACACGACTGTGAAACTGCTGGGTGGTGGGGGAAGATTCCAAGCAGATTTTGGTTCCTTTTGTAGATTCCCATTTCCTTTAAATGCTGTGTGTGACCGTGTGCTGTATCTTCCTTGCTAGGAGGACTTGAAATGTTCATGATTTCAGGCTTGCTTTTGTAATTAAGAGCTTAAGAAAACTGTCCCAAGGAAAACTGCAATTTAACGCCACATTTTTAAACATCTTGCTGATAAGCGTGGAATATGTGGAAATCCTGAACGAAACAAAACAAATAACACTAACTTGGCTGTCTCCATACTGCACTTCCTGCCTGCCGCCTCCCTCGTCCCCTCCTTGTGTGCTTCCCTCTCCTCCACCTCTGACTCCTCTGGTCTGAAGGGACTGGATCAGGGAACAGCTGGGCTGCTTGGAGCCCAGCACTGCCAATGAGCCACAGACCTCAGGGAAGAACACACCTCATTACTGAACAGAACACAGCTGCATGCAAGGGCTGAAGGATGAAGAGCGTATCAAGTAACAGAACTGCCTTCAGCTCCTATTTTTAAACTCCTTTGTTGTTAATCAGCAGAGTAATTTTCATTTTTGCAGGAGCCATCCGTCTTCTTTCCCACTCTCTTTGGGAATTAGCTACAAACTGGCCCCAGTACGTACCAGCAGAGCAGTGAGCCCGAGCAGGAAGGCTGCATGCTGTTCATATTCTGCTGCATTTTTGAGAAGTCCTTTTACAGGAGTGGGATGTAAAATGGGCATTTCTGAGGATTTCAAACAGTGCAACTAGTGAGCCTATGTGCAGTGACAGCCCAATGAACACAGGTGAACCACATCTCGGGGATTCCACTTGAACACAGTCTGTTTGTTTTCCTAAGTTCAATCATTTTCTAAATCCATTTACAGCTCTCAGTTCTTGCTGTGTTGACACCCACATATCCTTGCAGGGGGGAGACAGCCACACACAGTGAAGAACGTACTACGTATTCAGAGCACTTCTGCTTCTGCAAATCATGTATGCTCAAAGGATGATTTCTGCACCCCAAAAAAATCACTTTTATATGCAGTGATAGCACTGAGGCCCTTTCAGCTACTGTCCCAATTTTAAGGTTAAAAAAGCCTGAGACTACAGTTGAGTGATGTGCTCGGAGTCATACAGGAAGCGTGCAGCTTCCTCAAACCCTGCACTATCTCCAACTTCCGCAATCCCATTTCCTTTTACATACTGCAGAATCTTCTGATGCAGCAAACGCCTTTCAGCTGTTTGGGGTTTGGTGTTTTTTTTTTGTTGTTGTTGTTGTTTTTTAATTTAGTAAAAATAAAGATCATTTCCTTCTTAACACGGCTTCAAGATGCACAATTTGAAGAGCTTTCTTTTTTTCTTTCCTAATCAAATGAAGTAATAATTGGTTATTCTACACATCGTGATTGAGCAAACAGGAACTCAACAAATGATTCAGCAAATGGTATGGAAAACTACCATCCCAGTTAGTCATGCACATTTCAGTAATCAATTTAGAATAGTTGATATAATACAGACTTCTTTCCTCCTCCAAATTGAACAGCCAAACTGATACACCCTAATCAGGCTTTCCATTTAAAGCCTTTCAGATCACAAGCGAGATACCAAGGTAATGAATCACACTCCAAGCAGCCACTCAGACATTTACAACAGTGGCGCTGCTTGTTTAAGTGCTGTGGTTTTCTCCAGACTCCTTTCTACATTCACAGCACTGGAAATGCACATGAAAAAGCAGTTCTGGATAAAAAAAAATAAACATCTGTGTGGCAGATTTAATGAAACCAGTGGTACAACAGGTTACAAAACCTGCACAGAAGAAAAATCAAGGGAGCACATAGCAATGAGAACGCTCCTAAACCTTCACTTACACAAAGACCTGCAAGCACGTCAACTATTAATAAAATACCACAGTGAAAGGTTTGTTTTTGATAGTGTTCATTACTTTATCTCCCCGAACCACCTTTTAATCTACACTTAAGAGACTTACGCTAGCAATCACCATGCCAACTTTGAGATTTTCCTGAAAACTACTTTACCCAAGTATTAGACCTACTAAATAGCTTAAAACACAGCACCAAAGCCCAAGCCATGCTGGCTGTGTGACCACAGCTGTCCTTTCTCCTTATGCACTGAAGCACAATGCGGAGGGTGCTCTGAGCAATGGCCATCCTTGGGCCAGGTGCCTCCATCCATGACTACAGACACTCTAAAGGATCCCAGCTGAAGGAACGCTTTGCTGCAGTACTGTAAAGGAAGCAGAGTTTTAGGAAGAGCAGGAAATCCAGGCAACAACAAACTGTATGCCAATCATTTCATTTCTAAACCAAGCCATACCAGTCGGGGCACTCTCCTTGTCACCGTGCTGTGTTTGTAACAGCTGTGGAGAAATCCTGGCTGCTGCGCAATCAGGACAAAACTCTCATTGACTTTTGTTAGGCTCAGATTTCATCCATGCTGATGAAAGCCCTGGAAGCAGCTAGCGAGTCACCTACAATAGAGTGCCTGTTACTGCCAGCACCACTGCAAGAAGGAGCAGGGGAAGACGTTTGCCAAGTTTTCTTGGTATCCACGAGGGCTGATAGAAGCACAGACTCACGGAGCAGAAAAGAAAAGCTTGGTAGAAGATGACTTATCTACTTTCTTTGAGAGACCCTTTGAAAGCGTTTCAAGAAAAGCAAGATGTACTTGGAAGTATCTTACACAGAACCACACAATCCAGTGATTTTGCTGAGGAGCTCCTGGGCAGTTTGAAATGAAAGGATTGCCTCAGCCACTCACAACACTGGTGTGACAGCAGGGCTGATGGTGCTGGACCAAAACCTAACCACGGGGAATAATTGACTTATGAAAGGCTTAAAATATATATATATTTAAAAAATTTAAGCCTTGTTTTTCTTAGGGAAGTAAACAGCAGTTGACTGCATGGTTAGATTTAAGACCTGCACGTTAGCATCTGTTTACATTATAAAAATAAAGATCAGAAAAATATGTGTTATACATAACGTAGTCAGAAAAACTATTCTAGTCAGTTTATACACATAGCATGCCGTTCATTTGACAACATCCTGTTCAAGAATTTAAGAGATATGATATAGTGCAAGGCCATTTCATTTTCCCTCCTGTTTTCCATGTTCAAACTAGATTACATGTGCAGAAACCAGTTACCTTTGACTTTCTGTAACTGGCATCCTCAGCTCAGGACAATATAAAGTGAGTCCTAGCAATGTAGTACTTCCTCTTCTCTATCAAACTATCTACGCTTTTGTCACAAACGATACTTAAAATAATGACCAGTGAGAAAAGCACTGATAGAGACGGAAGTCAGAGAACATTATTTTTTCCTCAATTTTCCCAGCTTAATTCTCAGAAAGCCTTGACAAATGCTTTTCCTTTCCTGATAGCAAAGATAGGAAATAGTCTCTTGGGAATTCTTTGTGTCCAAGAATAACAACATGGTCTTGAGGTCCTACCATTCTCATTGGTAATAATGTAGTATAGGACAGTCCTGTGAATGGTGACATGAAACACATCTATCTTTGCATGTTCATCACAGCTTCTTCTTAGTATTATGACACAGCCTCCTTCTCCTGTGCAGTCTTCAGAGCAAACATTATTCACCTCAACATGTAACTCTGCTGAAACAAGTTTGAATCTAAACAAAGCTGATGTTAATTCAGCTGCAGTTGTCTCCTGGAGTGGTGCATGTCAAAGGAATCACAGACTACCAAGACCTATGTTTCTCAGGCTCCAAAGACTACATTAGCTGCACCAGACAAACAGAACGAGCTGATCATGCCTACTTGGAAATGAAAACAGGGGAAAAAAGGAGCATAAAGCTAGAAGACACCAACAATAATGTCTACAGTAACTTGCAGGTTTGTGGTCCATTGTCACACTCTTACCCTTACTGGGGTCACACCGAAGAACTGGGTACCTTCTCAGAATCTCCCACAATGTCCAAAGTGTTCTTTCTGGTCATTAACAGTTCCTGCAAGCTTCTACCTGGCAACATACCTTACTATTCATTTCTAATTTAGATACTCTATTTAAATTAAATCCCTCTACCCCCATTCATTTGGGCCATAAACTGTAAGTGGTAACAGAACAAGAGCTGGGGAACACTCCATTTGAATGCAATCAGCCCAAAGTTTGAAGCATGGCAAAACATTTCCTTTCAACACATCTTTTCCCCTTCCTACAGTCTACTTTGCCTATTGAGTTTGTAATTTCTGGAAGACAGCAACGTTCCTCTGTACCTCTGCAGCACAAAATGCAGCTGTGCTCCAAACAAAGGCCTAAAGCACATCCATAGCTCAGATCAGAAAATCCATTGTGCACGTGATAGAGCTGTATTCTGCCATCCTGTTTCATGCTTGCACAGTGCAACACTCCATGAGAAATCCTGCTGAAAACCACAGGACTATTAGCAAAACAGGGCACTATTCAGAATGAACGAATGTGGCAGAATTCCTCTAATTATTTACTTTTCATCAACACCTGAGAGTCTACAAGAAACAGAAAGCTCTCTGACACGGATACCCCCAGTATGAATGCACACAGGGAGGGCGCACATGCTCCACTATGAAGAACCAGGCCATTTTTGCCCCTGCAGTATCCATAAGGATGCATTCATTCCCTGCTCTGCTTCTATCCTGACACAAAATGGTATGTATTGACACTGGGTAAATTCTCTCCCAACCACAGGGTCCCAGTGCTGCACCAGCTCAGTCTGCAGCAGAGCTGCTGGCTTGGACTTCACTTCCAGGCTCGATTGTATGGAGCCAGCCGATGCCCAAGGGGAGGTGGAGGTAGAGGTGAAAGCAGAAGCAGTAACAAGAGGAATAGTTCACGACTCCCAAATACATTTTTAGCAAAGTTGATGTGAGAGCAGTGGCTACCTAGAGACAGAGAGCAGCTGCTGCAGGAGAGCACTGAGTCAGACCCAGCTTACGAGCAGAGTCTTGAAATCAGAACTGTCCCAGAAATGAATGTATGAGTTCCTATCCAGAGAAATTACAGCATTGAGGGTCTTTCTTAGCCACAGTTGAGAAAATACCTAAATTATCTCTCTTGAGAAGCCTGGAACTGACATTTCAGCTTGAAAACAGCTAATAAGATCCTTGCTGAAGATGACACAATAGCATGTGTTGTCTAAGATCAAGAGACTCCAGAAAGAAGTGAAAGTGAGGAACTGTACTTTTAAGAGTTTCACTTCACTGGAGAGCAGGGAAGAACTGAAAGAGTGCAGGGAGTTCTCCATCTTATGCACAGAGTGTAGGTAAAGAGGAGACAGGGTGGATGCTTAACTCCAGAGACCACAGGGACAAAACACATCACCTGACGCAGGGTTAATGTCAATGGGGGTTATCCTATGGAAGAAGAATGCACAGCAAAATGAAATTGAAATTGTGACTGACGTTGTTCTGTTTTACAGGTATTTAGACACTTGAATACTCAATCCAAATGATACAAGACTGAAAAAGAATGAGTCTCCCAATTCCCCTCTGTGGTTCTAACCTCAGGAAGGACTTACAGCTTACAGCAGCTTCTACACAACAGCTGATTAGGTATCAAACAGTGAGCGTGAGAGCTCTGCCAGCAATGTTTCTAGAAACTCCAAGCTATTCATCAATTTGTATTTCATGAGGTTTTGCCAGAGCATCAGACCTGTGATATTTCCACAAGAATCGCCATGCACATCCGAGCTTGATTGATGCATTTGTGTTTTATGGTATGAAATATGCCTGAAGGGAGAAGCAATTTCCTTTTCAACACCATTTGCTCACAAATGATAAGTCCAAAGGAATCAGACAAGGATTCATAATTCACACAGTTTATCTTCATGTTACAAGAACAAAACAAGCAACCATGACTGACAGCTGCCTTCTGCTAAAAGCTGACTTATCACCAACAGCAGGTAAATAGACCATCAGATCCTTTCTGCTGTTCCTACAGTGCATCACTGGACTGATATTAAAATAATTTGCTTGTCATTCACCCTGTGAGCCAACCTTATGATAAAGCTCTACAAATAAAACAAACAAGCAATACAGTTAGTACTCGCATTCTTTACAAGATACCAAGGCTCTCAGAATTCAATTTAAAACATCTAATAGGTATTCCGATCACTTTATAAATCCATGTAATTTAAAAAATCAGGTAACAGAATTAGAAGTGACAGGCAAATGCCATACAGCTTTCTTTCTCTTTTGTGGCTTTGCATATTGTACAGTTCATGCAGAACAACAGGTCATAGAAAGGGCTGAGGTCACACTCCTATCCCAGCCATATGTAAAACATACTTGCATGCTGCTGGCCAAATATGCCCCTGAAAGACTACACACCATTCTGCAAATGAAAGGTATGTCTGTATATTCCATTGCACTGTTGACAGACTTATTCTCATAGTAAACGTGGGAAAATATGGACATTTCCAGACTCTGGTCTCGCCCACTTCAACATACCCTTAATGTCTGGTGGGGCTATTTATAAATGCTTACGTTTTTGCTGGACTAGTAAGAGTACTTTTCACTTTCCAATAGTTTGGCTACTGTATGGAAATGAGAGCTGTGGTCTGATGCTCCCCTGCCTGCTGAACATTGCTTAGCCATTTTGTATCTCGTTTACAAGTGTTTTTAACAATAATGCTTTCAAACAGTATTTTATACCCACTCACTCCAAAGATAGGAGCTCAAGGCAGGGGAAAAAAGCCATCGCATCTCCACTATATGTCTTTCAGAGCTGGTGACACACAAAACAATCAGCTTTAAACATTCATGGTGGCAGGCACACGAGTTCATAAGCTACTGTTTAAAATAAAGTACTAACAAACTCCTAATTTTAGCAGTCTTGAAAGTGACAGGTTGAAAGAAAAAGATTCCTCAGTATCACCAAAACAAAGCAGACCTTGTAGTTCCCATTAGAAGTCTGTTTTTAAGAAAGTTTGGTTGATCAGATCTGGTTGAGAAGCAGGAAAATGTGAATCAACTTCCTATTAATTGTCTCAATTGGTTTAGTAATACAGCTTCTCTGTTTATTTCATGCTTCACATGGTGCTGCTGGACTCTTCCCTACACAAGCTTTTGGCTAACAGAGCCTTAAGCACAGATGGGTCTCTGACCTTATTTAGCAGGCATTCTCCTGAAGGCGTAGCTGTCTGATTTTAGAACATATAATTCAAATGGTTCAGTGATTCGGCCAGGGCACGTAACCCACTTTTTTAATGCCTGGTTCATTAATAAAGCTCGTGTTCATTAACTGCAGATTAATTTTGCTTAACATTGAACTCCACTACCACTAATTATCTGTCTTATGTAGCAAGCAATTGTGAATAATAAAAAACATTCAGTTACCGATTTCCTCTCTTGTTTCAGCTCCTGCACATAGCGAGTTAACTCTCCAATGATAAGAGAGGTCATGTTCTCTGAAATGACCTCATGCTGTCCGGCATAGTCATTCATTTCATTTAAAGTGGCTAGGAAGGCTCTAGTTGATGTGTACCTGCAGAGGACAAAAATGCATTTTGCTTTTAGTCCCTTTCTTTCCAGAAACACACACTGAAAAGGGAGGTCGAATCCTTCTTAAGCATCTACAATTGCTGCATGAGACTAAATACGGATTAGCACAGTTTCACATGAAAGAATTTTTCAAAAGCAAGCCTGCCCCAAACACTGACAGTTGTCTGATAAATTAATCTTGATTTAGACAGTTTGACATCGGCTCTTAAGATACAGCACTTTCAGAGTGCCAGATGTTTTATCAGCACAGCTCTGGGACTTCACTGTGCTAATCTTTACTCACCAGTTTTGAGCTACACTCTTCCAAGCCCTACACTCCATGGCAGAGTCACCACTGTACCCAACCTGGCAAAATCCAGCCTGAACAACCACCCTTTGGTAGCACAGTGCAGAAAAGAGAACTTTTCCAAGTGCCACTGGATGTATATTGGCTATAATTTACAAACTTTTCAGAAAGATAGTGAGTTTACTGACCACGTATTTACTGTAAACCCATATAGTTTATATTTAAACTTTCCACTGCAAGGTTTGTTTTTTCATATTAGATAATCTCCAGTACAACATTTCATGTATTATTAAAAGGGAGAAATGAACATCTGTGCACACAATTTCAAAAACAGCAGATTATGTCACTGGCCTGTACAGCAGTGAGCCAACAGAGCTGCATTTAAATTCCTCTGCTTGTGCTGGTCAGCTGGAAGACAGCTGCTCTGAAGCACTGCACTTGTACATACTAGCAAAACTATTAATATTAATAGTAGTCGTCTGCAATAAAAACATCTTCCTTAGGTGAAGATCCAAAGAAAAAGTGGAGAGATTTAGAGGACAGAAAGGAATGGTATGACTGGGGATGAAAGGCATCAGAGAAAAAAAAAAACAGGAGAAAAATACCTAAGAAAAGAGACCCAAACCAACATAAGCAGCTACATTCACAGCCAAGCTGTGGTGCCTCAAGAGACATCCCAGTTGCAAAAGACAGGGAACCAGAGACAGAACTGCAGACTGACAATAAGCTTGAAAGCAGGATTTTAGACCATCTCAGTGCAGCATCCAAGGCACCCAAAGGCTACATGACAAACCCCCAGATGTTATTTAGAGACACAGGGGAAGTATGCTGAGGTGAACACTCCATTTAAAAGGTCAAGGGATACACAGAATCTTCTGTGTCACATCACGGGAGTCATTTAGCTGCACTATCCTTTTACAAAAGCAGACGAAGATGTGTTAAAAAAACCCCACAAAACCTAGTAGTAAACTCAAAATTATCGAGTGAATGGTATCAAAGTGCCATTTATGGTATAGCTATCCAAAGGCACATCTCTTCCTAATCCCAAGTACAAAGAAAAACAGCCATTGTGCTGGTAAGATGAGCTTCCTTGTGTAAATATCAGTGTTTTAGGAAACAATAGCATCAATAACTGATTCCCACACAATGTTACCAAAAATAAATCAAAACCAAAATGAAAAGGCTGTTATCTCAGTTGATATGAACGACTCGAGTAGCTGTACACAGCAGGTGGGAAGGGGGGCCTGACCCAAAAATCTAAATTAGTATAAGCAAAGAGTTGGACTTGAATCCAAACTCATGTGAAATGTTTCAGATTTTGAGGTCAAGGGTTCAAGTCTGCTGCCAGGCTCTAAGAAAGCAGAGCAGCCTCCCGCAGAAAAGGGCTGCAGGGTCAGAATGTTCTATGGTGCCTTCGTTCAGAGCTGATGCATTACAAAACACTGAGGTGGAGTAATTTTAGAAAAAGTCAGAGTGCTCCAAGGAAAAGGTTACAGCTCTGACATGCAGCCTGTCCATTGGAAAGCTTCTCTTCTAGAAAGTTCTCTTTAAAGAATAACTTTGATCAAGGAAAGGAGTGTTTTTAATGGCATGGCTTACTATCATCCATATGCATTTCCAGTGTCACAGAGCAAAGGAGCTGTGCTTTGACACTGCAGTTGCTCTCTGCAAATGCTCCATCAGTCCCCGGCCACCAGGGAGACACAGTCTGAGCACCTAAATCAGAAGCAGGCAGCTGGGTGATGCAGCATTCTTCAACGGCTGCCAGTCATGTGTTCCCCCATTCCAGGATGCTGCCCATACAAACTACATCTCCTACCCTTCAAGAGCCACCGACTTCTCTTGTGGTGTTATAATATGATCCTTCAAGTAACACACTAATCTGCCTTGTCAGTGCATTTGAGAATGTAATACTTGTACAGACTGCCCAAGTTTCATGCTAAAATTAACAGCGGCTTCTGTTGCTGCTGGAGCTAATCAGAGTTTGGTCATGCACTTCAAAGAACCAGGATTGAATAGGCTGGCTTGAAGATTTTAAGGTACATAGAAAAAAAAAACAAAAAAAACCAGAAGACAGTACCCAGAACATTTAAAGGGAACTGAACAGTTACAGGGCAAATCCAAACTACCTTACAACTCCACTCCTTAGTAGCAGGAACAACCTGTGTGTTGCACTGCTTGACTGGCCAAATCCCAGCAGGTGACAGAGCCTTCTCCCCCTTCCTCTATCATGCATGCTCACCCAGCAGTACGCCATGAACGTACCTGTACTCTTCCTCTTCTTTGGAGTTCTTTTTGGGTTGATATTTCTTTGAAAGATTCCTAAAATTAAAAACAAATACAATTAAAAATCCCCTTCAAACTAATTGGATACTTCTTGCATGCACATACAAACAGCGATGCTTCAGTTTTGGTTTGCATTCACCAGCTATCTGCCCTGTCAGAAGTGTGGCTGCATTGCAGCAGCACCTGCAGGACCCATCACATGTCTGTGCTTCAGTCTGCATAACTGCAATAAGTTCTGGACATTCGTGAACTAAAGTCATCAAGTCAATGCACCCGAGCTCCAGCTCTGCTGAAACACAAGTCCTGTCACTTCACAGTCCTCTCACTGATCCTTACATAAGCTGTAAGTGCACCCAGCAGAAGGTGCTATTCCATACCCAAAGCAGCCAGCTCAGTACAGTGCCATTTCCTGCAGGTGACACTCATGACAAAGCGAGTCTGCTCATCTCCTGCAGGGTGCTTCCAAGGAAGAGAAGCAATCTTAGTAAAGCTGTGGGAAGCAGCACCAAGGTTATAAAATGGGGATCTTTCTGTGATCATTAACTCATGCTGGCAAAAACGTGAAATTTGATTACCCCAATTAGCAGCAATGATTGCATCTCATTACTACATACTCAACTACTGATATACTTTTCCAGTGATTGTATCTTGAATAAAGAAGTTGAACATAACTCGGTTAGCACATCTACCTTACAGTATAGCTTTCATACTCCTGAAGGTTAAATGTGAACCCCTGGTCAGCAGCAAGTCCAGGCTTTAAAGGATGCACACTGTCTGCTTACCACTCAGCACACCTTGCTGATGCTTGGAGCTCAGAATTACAAGGCATACTTGGACTATAGCAAATATAACTCCACGCATGTTTTAAACAATGCAAACCTGAGAGCTGACAAATCTTGCCCAGCAGTTCAGAGCTTTTCAGTGCTGTAGCACTGGGATTGCCTGCACGCTAACCTCAGCCTTTATGCCTTCCTGCAGCCTGTTACCTCTCAGTGAAATAGGAACCATTTGCTTTAACTTTACAAGTTGTTGTTTTTTTTCTTACCGATTCCAAATGACATTCAAGTGGTATCGATAGAAGCATTTTCAGAGGGACTATGAAATGTCACTGGCCTATATATGGCAAACTCTTTGGAGAACTCCCAGAATGCATCTCATTGAAAAACAAAACAGAACACACTACTACTAACCCTGCTTTTTCAGGGATGTAACCCAATCCCTGTTGCATGCTGTTTTTACTGCTAACTGGGAGACAGGAGGCCCTCTTGCCTCACATTTCTTACTCATGTTTTTTTCCCCTATCGAATTAAGCAGCATCTGCCCAAACAGAGCAATGGGCAGAACGCTGTCAGACTGTCAGACTTGCACAGACACGTGTTGCTCAAAATATAAGCACTCCTCCTGGGAGGCCCCCAAATAAACATCTCCATTCCAGCCTGTGCCTTCTCTGAGAAGGGGATGCTCTGGAACAAGGAGCTTTTCTCTAGTTGTGTACAGCAGTTTCAATTAAATATCAGCACAGCAATTATTGTGCAAACTGTTCTGTGTGATTACATTAAGTCTTACAAACACTGTATGCAGCACAGAAACGCCTCCATAAATCTGCTTAAAGAGGAAAGTGAAAAACAAGGAAACACACTGAAGACTGCATGGTAAGGGACTTTCACAGATACAAAACGCATGCCTCCCTTCATTGTCAGTATTGTGCCACCCAGTTAATTCTGACATACAAACTATTGTCTTCTGAGCTTCTGAAGGTACAGAAAGGCTGCTGGGCTGGGGCAAAAACCAGAAGGAGGCATGTGCTTTCACAGGAAAAGAATTTAGAAAATATAGTAAGGATTAGCAACTCAGAAACCAATAAAATGTTTAACCATGGACTTTGTAATGCACTCAGAAAACGTGTTCTATTTATTTGGATTTAATTATGTTTTTCCTCTTCTTTTTTCCCCCCACCAAAATAGTATGCAAGGCTTTAACCAGGATACACACAAAAAAACAGAAGTGATACTGAATCCAGAAGTGATACTGAACCCATTAAGAGCCAGTATGACCCTCACATGCTGAAGTTCAGCACGCAGTTCTACAATGCCATGGCCAGAATACTGGCACTTCTCAGGCTCAAGCTCATAAAGCAATGACCTTCAAATCTAACTGTGATTAAAGAAGCAACTAAGACATAAGAGGACAGGTCAGCAATAAAATAGCAATTCAGAAAAGGTTCTGCTAGTCTGTGCACCTGCCTCAGATTCATGTTTGTTTGCCTTTCATTCAGCATCACTCTTCTGGCCTTCCAGCTTGCTTCTTTGTTCCCTTACTTCCACTTCTTTGACATCTTGTTCTTCCTCCCATATTTATCATACATCAGAGGTTCCTGATTCCCAAAGCATCCTGACATGTAAAGCATTTTTCATTGAATCTGTCCTATCTATCCATCTTCACATTAGACTTTTGGCACTTTCTGATGCTCAGTTTGTGTGCAATAAGCAGCTGGATAAGGAGGACAAGGGAGCACCACTTCGACACTGGCAGCAGTGCCCCACATGTCCGTATCCAGCTGAAGTTCAAAACAAAACGCAGCAGTAAGTGAGCCCTCCACTGCAGCCCTTTTACATTAAATCGATGTGACACACAAAAGGTTTGCCATGGGCTTGGGGAAATTTATTAAAAGCAGATGTATGATTTATTTTTATTTTTAATGGCCAGAACTGTTTTATCTCAACATTTGACAGGTCTGCTTTGCCTTTTTCCCTTTATACTTCAAACTCTCAGATGGCTCCAAACAGCACTGTGTTTCAGGGCTCCTCAAGGATGAATGCATTATTTGTCTCTAAGTCTTACCCATGGGGGAAGGCACAAATGTAACTGTGAGCATGGAATTAAATATAGAGAGAAAAAAAGAACAGGAGTAAGTTTGTTCTGGAATTCTGGGACAGAGTAAGAGACAAAACTTGGGAGTTCACAGCCTCTGAATATCTTTATCTGTGACTACCTCCCATTTTCCTTAAACATACTGTTTATTCACTTGATTTCACAATTATGCTCCTTACACCTAAAATTCATCATCCCAAGAAATTCAGAGGTTCAAGGGTATCATTCTCTGTAAGACAGACTTACTCACACAGATACTGAGCTGGGCTTTCCTGGTTTACTCATTCTACATTTCTTCCAGCTCACTGTGCCTTTGTAATTCAACCTCATCTCCATAGGATGTGAGCAATTTGTTCCTGCACAACTCATTTTCAATTTCCTGCTTGTCTATAGCAGATACCCTGGGGAATCCTTGTGGCATTCCCCTGAGAAAGCACATAACCATACAGACAGGGCTTTATCAACTACCAGCCCCTAGTAAATAACAGGCATTGCTCATCTCAGAAGCCATTCTAAAAAAAGAAAAGCATCAAAAAAATCTGGACTTTTTTTTTTTAAATAGACACTGTGCTTTGTGTATATATGGATCAACCAGAAGCACAGATCTCATTCTTTATCAATACTGAGAAGATGGGAGGAGTTCAAATGCACGTAATCACACAGAACAAAAGGTATGGATGTACTGGAGGGGTCAGGAAGTCCTGTGCTCCCCTCCCCAGTTAGCAACCATTCCCACCACTGCTCCACTCCTCCCTCACCCTGGGCAGGTTAAGAGCTAGCCACTGTGGGAGGGCTCTTCATCCCCCTTCTCCATTCACCCTGGATCTGATCCAGTTTTCCAGGGCAGGTTCACATATCCTCGTATCCTTACATACAACCCAAAGTTCATAGCAGAAAATAAACAGCAAGAACTTCTAGTAATCTAGCTGCTCAAGATAAATCCGCAGGATTTCTGCTCTGTTCAGGAAACACATTGCAAGAACTCTGGCAAGACTATAAAACTGTCAAAATACAAATCTTAGGCTGCAGTCTGACTCACACGCAGACTAAATTTCCAAGTGTTGAGACTGACTTTCTGGCCTGCAGTTTCTCTCACACTGTTTATGAGCCTGTCATACAAAAAAAAAAAGAAAAAAACAAAAAACCCACCCTAAACTTTGTCCTGTAGCAAATTACCATTGTTGTGCTGAATTCTTAAACTCTTCAGAATTTATTTGCAGTCACATAGGAAATATTACAATGCTGTGCCCCAAAGCCCAAGCCTTTAACCATGAGTACATCATGAGTAAGCCCTAGTATGCTCCTCAGCCACCCAAATAATTTCTCTGTTACAAAGCACATGATTTTTATCACAGAGAAGAACATGATGTTAAATTAAACTTCGCTTTCAGATCTTTAAAGTAAAACTATTCTCCATCTAACAGCAACCATTATAAACTCAGCAAATTACTACCACTGCAATGTGCATTTACAGAGGACTGCAGGCACGGAACAGATGCAACTCTAAGTGCAGACCTTTGCATGCCAACTTACCTAAGCTGCTTTGCATAGCTGAGTTCGATCTCTGTTCTTTCCTTGACAAACTTGATGTATTTTTCCAGAACATCAATACCCCACTGCGTGTGCTTTTCTAAATTGTCAAACTGGTCCTGCAAGGAATAATAATAAAAAGAAGTTTAGTCTCATTGAACCAAGGGAACTAAAAATAATTCCCAAAGCACATATCACTTTTTACACTGTTATTAATATTTTCCATTACCACAGTCAGACATGATTTAGCAGCACAGGTTCTCACACCAACAGAAATCTGTATATGAACATGAGATCAGTAACGCTCCTCATTTTTCATTTCTGAAGCACTTCCACTGCAGAAATCCCAGCCCTTCCACCAAACACAATTTTCTAATGCAAACACATCACGAATGACAAGAAATGGATTCCCTGACCAGTATTTCATTTTACTGTGAAGAGTTCTTAGGAGTTCTGTGAATCTCAGGTCTGCACCTAAATAATAATAATAACTCTGACATTAGTCTAAAAAATAGATTTATAGTCCAGCTTTGTCAGTGTAATGCTCTTAAATACCATCTAGAACAGGTAGAGCTTTCTACACAACACGATTTACTTCTCCCTGCAGCCTCATGTTTTGTTCTGAAATAAAAGACATGCTAACAAACGATGCCACAAAATTACATTAGTTGTGTTTACAGCAAGACTTCTTGTCTGGCGACATTCATATACAGATGCTGCTTTGTTCTTCAGATATTGTTGCTCTCAAAAACACAGTCACACATGTTTCCAATAGAATCTTTTTTCAATCAGAAACATTCCACGAGTCCGTCTGGGATTTGCAAACGCCAAGAGAAATTAAGCAACTCTAAATCCAAATTAATTATCCAAGCCAACTTATTACTGTATAGTGAGTTAATCTAAATTACCTTTTTCTATTTTTTTTTTTTGTTGTTAATTTAGTTACTTCATCTGCACTCAAATTCCACAGCCATCCATTCCATACAGCACTTCAGAAGTCAATGCTTCCACAATGCTTGGAAAACGTTTTAAACTGTGCCATATCGCATACTTATCCTTACCGAAATACAACACAAACCAAGCCCTTAATACCAGCCTGAAATGCTTGGCAGCTGGCTCTGCTACGTATTACAGGGAAAGTAAAAAACAGATTTTGTACATCTGTGGCACAGAGGTTAGATTTGCCATGTTCACCAACAGTACGAATACAAGGAGGGATTTGGGTCAGATGCTCAGCTACCACAGTGAACGCAGCAGAGCTTCTCTGTGCTCTGAAGATTTGGCCTTGTGATTTCCAGCTTGCAGGGCTATCATCAAATGTTATCAAACCAATACAAGCCCACTTCCTTAGAGGCACAAAATAACACAGTTACTACAAAGCTTGGCTTATGAATCTGCTGCTTTTAAGCAAATCCGCTTGCTGCAGTGTAGCATTTCTGGTTCTGGCGGTAAGTTAGATTGGTATCAGGAAAGAAAACTTCAGCTCTGAGCAAAACAATTGCAAGCAGAAGCTGCTGCTTGCCAACAAAACTGCTTTAACTCCTTTTTGAAGAGATGAGAGCCATGTTACAGGATGAGAACTTGCAAAGCTATCAAGGAAGCAGTTAAAGCAGCAGGCAATATGCATGGATTTGGACACATGAGCTTTGAGCATCGCCCTGTTTGCTCTGGTTTAGCATAAGGTCCTACTTCAAAGCCATGCAGCAAAACCAGACTAGGCTTTAGTTCTTTACTTTAAATTATGTCAGTTTTAGTTAACCAAAAAGGCACTGGGGGGGGGACAGCAAAAGGGCAAGTGTGCACATACCAAAATAGCACAGAACTTCTAAGCCTTGTCCTCCAGGAGCCATACAAAATGGTGGAGGGCAACTGAAAAACCTCAAATGACACAGAATAGAACGCTGACCTCCAGCAGTCACCCTTACACCAAAGGTAACCTCGTTCACTCAAAAAGAGGACGCAGATTTTCTGCAGAAAGGGAAGACGTGCACTGAGCCAGCACGAATTTGCATGTAGACAAATCCTTGTTTTAAACAGACCTCACAGCTGGGGAGAACAGAGATGGAGTACGGCGCAGAGCTCTGCTCACCCGCAGGGCTGCAGGGAAGCAGCAGCACTCTGCAATGAGGCAGCTCCTGCTCAGCTTCACATCCACAGCCGCAGTCGCTGTGACTGCGCTGGCGTCGGGGAAGTGCTACAAACACAGCCTTCTGAAGGCTTCTGCCCAAGAGGTCGTGCAGCTATCCCACGCCCAGCTCTTCCACCATTTACATTATTTAACATAAACACATGCACATAAAATAAATACCCCATAAAGCAGTCCATTACTGACAATTTACATACGCTCTCACACACTCCCAACTTGTCTCAGGTTGGGAAATCCATGCACTACCCCCTCTATGCAAATTAAACCACCCTTATCACACAGATAAACCATAGGAGCAGCAAGAAATTAACCGAGCATCTCACTTTAACTGTACCCAAAGAGGAAAGGCCGGGTTCCCGTTAGGAGGGGATGCCTTTCAAGGAGATCCTGCCCTTGGAGAGGGCTCAAAGGATGCCGAGCACACATGAAGAGCAGGTTCACCCTGGGAAAGCAATCCTGCTGGTGGCTTGTCTGCACCTGGTGCTTTTTAGAACAAGTCACCAGCAAGACAAAGCTCTTCCACCACCACCACCCAGACCTCTCTCAAAGCACCATTTAGGTTAAGGAATGAAAAAAACCTGAAGGCTGTTCCAGGCTGCCAACTCGCTCTGCCCTGCGATGCTATGGATCAACCTGCCGGGCTGCCTCAGGAGCCTCACTTTGTCGGGTCTGGAGAAAGCGAGCTCCATGCTGAGCAGTGCAGAGGTGAACCCCCGGCAGTGCGGCCGTCAGAGGTGCTGACCGTGTGAACGTACTGCCTTTCTATTTATACAGCCAACAAAGAAACTCTTCCTGCACTGAGTGGTAACCAGTACAGCTGTGACCAGATAACCTGTAAGCACCCATCTCCGCTTTCAGGAGCCAAGGCAAAGGTAGAATTTAGTTCCTTTCTGCAGACTTGACTAAAGATCATTTTCTATCCTTTCAGGTTTGGTCACAGCATTATTTCAGCAAGCCACGAATGTCCCATACTGATGTCTTATATGGGGGTCATGTATCCCATTTTCAGTTCTTTGCTGTGTTCCCTAGGGATGAAATAAAGTCAGCAAAATTGGGAGCATGGTCTCTGGTATGTGCAATTGATACTAAACAAGAATCTGTACAAAGGAGCTTCGAACAAGCTCTTCATAGCAATTAATCCCAGAAAGAAAAAAAAATAAGGTATGATGAAGAGGACGATGCTGCAGTACATCAGCTACTACTGTGGTTCACATAAGCACTTTTAGCTTCGTGTACTCAAACAGCAAAACTGGATGAGGATCTCTGAACACAAAGTTCAGTCAAGGTGTTCACATCCCAAGAAAAGCCAGGAAGAAGATGGCAGCTGGGGAGGCATCTACCTTACAGAGCAAGAGTGGAGCTGACGAGGACTCGTGTGCCACAGCTGAGAAGGGACTCGGCTGTGAGCCAGGAAGTCTGATCAGAGCAGCACTGCCCCTGCCAGGGCTGGATGTACATTCAGCAGATTCAGCATGAGGCACAGTTGGGCAGGTTTGGTCATCAGCTACAAGCTGGGCAGGTACCTCAATTTGCTGCTGTCTCAGCTTTTCATTTCATTCTACACATTCTCCTCCATTGCTTTTTGCAGCGTCCTCCGTCCTCACTGTTGCAGTGAGGGAAGGCATTAGAAAACAAATTCCACAAGGCTTTAGCATTCTTTGAATAAAGCAAGAAACCAAGGCAAGCAGCATGATGCAGCATTTGGTGAGGAGGCTCTCACCAGAGCACAGCACAGGGGTACAGGAGGCCAGCCTGCACCTGTCTTCTGTAAAGAAGCAACACCAAAATGTATTCACTGCTTTCCTCTGACTCAGAGGCCAGCTGACTTACAGACACACTCTTGAGCAAAACACTGCAGTGGCAAATGAGGTACATATGTGGCTCCCACCACAGCCTTCGCGTTACCCTCCATTCAGCCTTCCAGAGGGCCAAACCCCATCCCCTCCTTTTTCAAATCCCCACACTTCTCATTGCAGCACCAACAGCTCCCTACAAGGAGCAGCGGAGCTTCGAGTGACGGTCCAGAAGTGCACATAATTAAACGGCTCCCGTGGCTGTAACTCCTCCATCAGATTCCAGCAGCTCCCACCAACACCACACATGCCAGCACAAACACTGCGTGCCTTCCCCAAGCACGAGAAGGGCCCAACACAGGACACAAACCACCCCCCCCCCCCCCCCCCCAGAGCTCCCACATGGGTGGAACTGCAGAGCTGAGCACAAGCTGCATCAGACAAGCTGCACCCTCATGTCCTTCCATTGCTTAATGTTCTCTCCAACGTGCATACAAAAACGTATGCTCAGAAGAGGAGACATCACTAAGCTGAATGGGAACCAGGCAGCCAAACAGCCAGAGAGCTTTGAGAACTTCATCATGAAGGCAAAGTGTTTCTGACTTCTTTTCCACTTCCATTAATTCTCTCCCAGTATTTTTTTTTTTATCACTGCCCAAGGAACTTCATGTTCATGCATTCTTTCTGAAACTCAGCTGCAAGTTCTTTACACCAACAATGCTTAAAATGGAAATAGTTCTATTTGCTTTTCCTTGCTTTAACTGCTACTTTAAGCTGTCAAATTCCCTCACTTCTCAGCTATTCTCCTGATGTTACGCTCCCCAACAAAGCAAAGTCTCTTGGGAAGAAGAAAAATAGCCATTAAAAAAAACCAAAAAGGAAATAAAGGAAGCAAAGAAAAGTTCACTCTCCATTCCTAAGCCACATAACATGGAATACAACCAATTATTGAGCAACAACACAAATGTTATTCCTGTGGTCTTCCGAAGGGAGTATCTTACTGACCCGATCTCTAGAGAGCTTTCATCTATTGTGAAATCCCTCAGCTCAGGACTCTTTCAAATCCAATGATGGTAATAATTTGTCACCAAAGGGCTTCAGCTATAGCAGAAATTAAGGGATGTCCTTGGTCTTTCCCTGAGCTCTAACCTCAGGCCTCTGCAGCAGAGTAACTCATGTGCCCATGCTCTCAGTGCTTGGTAAGCACTTCTAATGAACAGAACAGCTAATGCCATGGAGTCAAACTCTACCGTACAGAAGCAGCTCTGGGCTTTCAGTTTGGTTTCTCATGCAAACATCGTTAGGTCCTCTGTTCAGATCTGCTGGGAACAGATCTGGGTGGCAGTGTTTGATGTATCCATAAGCAGGCGATGCTGTCACTCTTCCCATTGCTCCCACAGGTAGCAGCAGTGCCAGGAGTGAGAGCTAACAGCCAAAACAAAGACAAGCAGTGAATGCATATGCTGCAAATTCAGAGCTACCAACAGCAGAACAAAGCCTCTGTATTTAGCATAATCCTCCTACGTTTCTAATCCAGCAACATAAGAAGAGACACATGATTATTAAAAATTAAAAATACTTATTAAGACTTCTCACTGCCTCACCCTCCAGGGAATTTCATTTCATTTCCTCCAGAATTATTTATCCACCCTCCTAAAAAGTACCTTAGAACAGGGGAATTGAGTGATATTCTTCACCTCTGGTTTATGCCTTCTCCCATTCCTATTTTTCTTTAAACAACATAACTAAAATCATCTTATGCATTTATTTAGGAAGAACTGAAGATCAAGAACACAACACAGGACCTCCATTCCAGTTGACTTTCTTTTTTAAAGTGCATTTTAACAACTTCAAATTTAAGGGGAAAAAGAAACAGTTGCTGGGACCTTCACAGGCTCAGCTCAGTCCCACATAGCAGCGCAGTGCTGGCAGAACACAACAGAGTTCAGATGCACAGATCCACACAGACCTACAATAAAGCCAAATGCAAATGCCACAGCCTTCAGGCAAATTAATAATGAAAGGAATACATGAAGTACAGACTGCTCCTGCAAGAGCTCTGAGAAAGCAGAAAGGTGCAGAAATAGAAAAGCAGCAGCCTTTGTTGACTCAGCCACTGCTGAGGAGAGAGAACTTCTCACACCAGTCTTGTCAGCTGTGGTCAGTGAACAACAGGTGGGAGGTCAGTGCTGTACTCACACAGGAGTGCAGGACACCAACCTTCTGCTTCGTGCAGCACAGATGAGGAGGGCTGACAGCACTGACGCAGCGATGGGAAGTGGAGAGCATCTCTTTTTGCTTTATGCTCAAACGGTGCTGTGCTTTTGTTTTGTTGTATGTTGTGCATGGGTGATGGGAGGATTAGCTCAGCACATCCGATTCTCCTTCACAAAACTGTTTACGATCACATTTTGCCTTCCAATTTTCTGTTCATCCATATTTCATTTTAAATTTCAAGTATTGAATTCTTATGGATCTTTCAATTTAAGCACGCATATTTCCACCTCATGTAAGTAATAAATGCCTCAGAAAACTCTGAGATTTACTCTTTCACTTCCATTTCCTCTTTATCTCCATCCCTTAAACTCATTTTCCATACAGACCAAAACGTTTTTATTCTTTTATCTCCTTTGATTCTCCCCAGAACTTGACCCAGATGAGAAAAAGAACCAATATTCCTTGCTGTATTTTCAGGCAACTGAGTGCAATCCAAACAGGTGGGAAAAAAGCCACCAATCAGGACTGGAAACAGACCATGTTTTATGTTGAAATATCTTTTATGTTGCTAGATAAACTCACCTCTCATAGTCCTACTTGTTCCAATAAACACTAGCAATTAAGCAATCTGCATTTCAGGCTTAAAAGGCTTCCTGTTTTCTGCACTCTGCTGAAGCTGCAAAGCAACCCAAGTTCCAGCGCTTACACCAGGCTTATTTGGGGTTTAACATAATGTTGCCCCATTGCATGAGTATGGATGTGCGCAAAGGGTGGCACTGAGGTGGAACCTTGTCAGGGATACCAACCTCTCCCATCCCCACCCAACCACCACCTTCCACAAACTCAAGGGTGACCCCTCCTGCCAATGAAGCAGAAGTGCTCTCTCACAGGCAGGTTTTGGCCGTGCCCTCCCTAACCTGCCTGGACGGAAACTCAGCTAAAGACAAACAGGTACTGAACGAAATGTCACTGAGCGTACAGCCCAGGGGCCAGCACATGGAGAGCACAACGAACACTGCAGTCACACGGAGGCCAGGCCAGTTCTTGGGAGTATGAGATCATCAGGGCTGATGGGGAACAAGGTGAACTGCAACACTGCACAAGACGACCCAAAGCTCCACAGGTACAACTCCAGCTGGAACGCTAGCATGCTGTACTAGCACAGCTCACCTGCTTTTGGGGGACGTGATTCAACATTATGCCCAGAGCTCTGCAGCAAACCTCAGTGCAAAACAAGGCTTAGCAAGATCTGCAAGCAGAGATAGGACAGAGAGCAGCTCCCCAAGAAGCAGCATGGGGATCGGTTGGCACAGGGACACCTCCACCTGCCAGGTCACTGGGAGCACAGCCCAGCTGCTCACATTGGTGACCCATTTTGACACTCATTATGGAAGCCTTGCAAACCCAACACGTGGTTCACAGCAGTAGCCTCCCTGTGCAAGTTCAGCTGCTACTGGCCGAGTTCTCGTACGCTGAATGACCAGCTCTCTGCTGAAGCTCAAGCTATGAGCTGGAAGCACTGCTTTGTGTGAGCTGAGCTGCCCAGCAGTGGGTGCTGCTGGTAGGACCAGAAAGCTGCCTGAGCTCCAAGGGGGGCCGCTCCTGCCACCCCACAGCCTTCCCCAGCAAAGCCCACATTGGACAGACCCCAAACTCTGCACCTCACCATCCTGGTGTCATACTGAGCCTTCTCCTCCCCCTCGACCTGCTGTACCCTGCAAAGGATGTGGTGAGACAGAGCTTGCGGTGCCTTGCTAGCAACGGGGCAAGCAGCAGCACGAGCACGTGGGCAGGAAGGAAGGTGAGAGGATGTGCCACCTAAGAGGATGTGGCTGCTGCAGTGGCTGTGAGATGAGACGGCACAGAGCAGTGTTGCTGGGAAAGGGACAGGAGATGTGAAGAGCTGATGTGGTATGGAGCTGATGGGCAACAGGTGAGAAACAGCAAGTGAACCAAAGGGAACCAGACAGAGAAGGACAGCGAGGCTGTCCTTGTGCATGCAGAAGGATAACAGGAAGTCCGGCTTTCTTAGAACAGAGATTGTGATCTTCAGGCCTGGCCAGCACACATGGATGAGTGTAAGTCCATCTAGTACAGAGAAACATATAGGTGGAGTTTCATTTTCATTCACTGCCTAAGAAGGCTGCACTGTGATGGCACACCCTTGCCACACCTCATCTGTTACCAGTGGGAGTTGCTTCAAATTAAGTTGCATACATCTGTGATAAGAGGAAACGCTCACCTTACGATGCATCAAACTGTCACATTCTTGGAAATGAACATTCTACTTTTCTTCGAAAACAGAAAACCTAAGGCTCAAAAACATCACTTGCAATGTCCACGATGCGTTCCATAGATGCCCATGCTGCTGCAGCAATCCATTTCCCTTAAATGAGTTTACACATTTTGAGGTTTAGGCACTGCACGAGCTCACCACAATGAGAACCATCTGTCACAGAGAGACCACTCAGCAATGAACACTTCCCTCCAAGCATACAATTCCACTTACAAAACACACACAAGAAATCCCAGAATGGGACAGAATTTTGTTTCAAAATACATTATAATGTGCAAATTACAACCCAGAATATAAGAAAGCTCTTAAAGATCAAAATAATAATACCTCAACTATTGCAAGAAGTAAGGTCAGGAATACCAACTATATTTAAAGACCGTAGTTCAACTTTCCTCTGTGCACGTTCAGCCACTCACACTGCAGATAAGCACGCACATGCTGCTTTTCCTTTTGGTGGTACCAACTTGAGTTGGCTTATTTCTCATAAATATGGGGAAAAAAACAGCAGAATTAAGACCTTAAAATCCAAAGAGGTTTCTTCACTCATTAGCTAAGCAAAGCCTAAGTAAAGACTGATTACAATTAAGACCTACTGAGGCTCAGAGAGATGATGCATCTCTATCATTAGCATTAATGATACCCACAGAACTCATTTAAAAAACAAAGAGACAAAACAAACAATGCTAACCTCTTCCTTCTGCTTGTCCTGAGGGAAGAGGACTGGGACAAGGACTGTGTTTTTGCTGACAGTATCCAGAGCAGCAGACTGAGAGCTGCACCGACCCACGGGGATCCATCCCTCTGTGTGTGTTATAAACAAGAGCTTGGAAAACAGGCAGATTCTGGTGTGCATCCCCTGCTGCTGGGCCGGCATAAATCACGGGCTGCAGACCCGAGCTGCCTCCCTCAGGAGTTGCAGCATGGTAACAAAGCTAAATATATGTTGCTGTTGTTCCAGGAAGGTTTTTCAGTTGACAGTGTTGCAACTTTTTGCTCTTCCCCAGCACCATCCCACTTCCCCGATTTAACACAGCCATTCTTTTATCCTAAGTTATTTGAACAAAGGCACTTCTAGCAGTAACTCCCAGTAAATCTCCTGGTGCCTGCCTGTATCTCTGGATTAACTGTTGACTGATTTTCATCCTCTTTTTTTTCCATTCCATGAATCCCTCCCTCAATAATACCAGCTGTTAAAATAAAGACCAACGCGATCTCCTGCCCACACAGCTTTCCCTTTGGGCAGTTGTGTGCTAATTATGAAGAACAAACCATACAGCACTGCTGCCCGTTGCAGGGGTGACTACAATAGAAAATCAAACAAGCATGCTGATGCATTAAAAAAAGAAAGACACACGAAGGCCACCATGTCCTCTGACAGCAAATTATAGGCAGTTACAATATTAGGATCTTGTCCACACGAACAGCACTTTGACTCGGAGCATTATTACAGGGAAAATAACCAACTTCTGTCAGCCAACAGCACACTAGGCTCATCACATGCAATATCCAAGCAGCTCTGTGGATCCTCAAAGCAGGAGATTTGGTGTTACCCAGCCAGCAGTGCCTGTGTAAGGATACAGCTGGAACCCTGAACTTCAGTCCCATTCTATTTGTTGTCTTTGGAACAGTTACATCTGGGCGGTGTGTTTTTGTTTTGTTTTAATAAAATAACCACTTCAAACAACAACATGAGTGAGTTTGAAGCTTTGAAAATTAAAAGCCCTGCATCTCCCTCCCCAGACATGGCCCACATGGGCTACATACAAAGAAAGCAATGCCTGGTACACTGCATCTCACATCTTCTCATCTCCATTAAATAATTCAGCTGTCAGGTGGAGAATTGAGCACCTGTCTTAAGTCCCTTTTTTTTACAGTTTCCAACGTACCAAAGATATTTTTATTATCTATATTTTTAATGGAACAGAAAGGCCCTTTCCCCTCTTCGCCACCTTCTCTGGCTGCAAAGCGCTCTGAGAACTGACCATGGGTCTCTCTGTAAGCACAGTCCTTATGGGATGTGTACACTGCAGCTCAGAAAAGAAAGAGGTTGTGAAGGTGCTGTAATTCTTCCCTAATGCTGTAATTAAAAGGGAAAATCTCAGAACCGATTGCTTCCTCCCCTCTTTTCCAAATTAAATGGACCTAACAGCTGACAAAGACTAAAGTATTCCTTTTCAGATGAGGTTCAAAAAGCATTTAATATCTTAAATACCACAACATTACAAAAACAGTCCTCGATTTATCAAGGGCCACTTCACACTCGGGACCAAATAAGATTACCGCAGTATTCCTATCTGCCACTGCATTCCATTTACAACCCAGAAATTAGGTCTGTTCTGACCCAAGGAATGGTTTGCCTCCACAGCAGGAGACTTCTCCATTTACTTAATTCAGAAACTCGTGTGATTCAGGAAATCTAAAGCACTAAGTAGAATGGCACTTCCCATTTTTGCAGGAGATTCTGAGTATGGGGCATTTTAAATGCCTGCAAAGCCACGCATAAACCCCACTTAAATTTTACACGCAAAGTCGATCACTTCAAAATTGGGGTCTGCCACACAGTTTTTCTTAAATCCAATAAGACCCAATGCTATCTACAGCTATGAAACTGGCAACCAGGGCATTCAGCTGACATCCTGCCTGTTACCTATTACTTAGCTTCTGGGAGATGAACTCTTCAGAGCAGGGAGTAACCCCTGCTGGATGTGCAAACTTGCACTGCTTCCTTTTGTATTTCAACAACAGCATCGGTGCAGGCTGATCCTACCTGCAGAAAATACTCAAGCTTACAGCTGAATCGTGAGGTGCCCCTCCTCCTCTCCCTGCAATAGATGAGACCACAGAATCCATCTAAGTCTGAAAGACTATAACATGGCCAAACCCACACTCATGTGGCAGCTGTACTGCTCACGTATCTCAGCAGGAATCAGAAACATCCACCTATGTATCGCAACATCCACTGCAATCAAGAAGCAAATATCCTCTGATAAGTGACAGCATCTTTTCCTCTGGAGGGAGAGACCACCCGCTCCCTCTCACATGCTCACTTCTACGCTGTTTCCTTTACGCTCACCCTCAGACACTGCGGTACAACTTGCTTTGATTACAACGTGAGCTCACGTCAAAGTCTGAGCCTGAAGAAAAGTAATCACTGTCTAAAGCCTCGCTGAGCTACTCAGGGTTCCCCTGGGCCCCCCGCAGAAGGCTCTCTCAGTTCTCAGTAACGAGACCCCAGCAAAAGCTAAATGAATGCACTGAAGTGGGTGGAATAAAGAGGGGGAAATACTATGTAAAATGCCGACCCACCGAAAGCACACAAAGCATTTGTTCAGTAGTGAAAACAAATAATTTAACGAGGCAAACTACCAAACAAGCACCAATTAAATTGCATTCTGTGATACAAAGGGAAGCTCTCCCACATACATTTCAAGCTCACGGGCAATAGGGCAGTGTGCACACGGCCGAGCTGCAGCCATATGAGGAGTGCGTCTGAGCCACCGAGCTGCCCGGCGATCTCCGAGAGGCACGAGACAATCACAAACATCTGACAGGGTAGAAGCAAGTCCATCACACAGACAACTCAAAAAAATACCCCGTTCATGCAGAGAGATTGCTATTTGTTAGATAGGAAGATATAAATGTCCCCTATCCTTTAAGCATGACGTTGATAAAACATACAGAACTCTAACACAATCATCTCTCTCATCCATACGTGGGAAACGCTCAGTGAGCTGGCATGAAAGCAGCAGTAGCAGCAGCAGCAAAGTTCCCACAGCTCTGGCAGCAGCCCCTGCACACCAAGGGGCCGGCACAGGGGCACGCGGGGAGCCGCAGCACAGCCAGCATGCCCACAGTGCGTCTGTAGCACGGCCAGGCTGGGAGCCCCGATGGACAAAGCTCCAGTTCAGCACACTAACCAACAGAAACTAAAATTACAGTTTCTAGAAAGTAAGTAGGGCATCTGGTGTCTGTACAAACCCAGCCTGGCTTCCTACATAACCTCCAAAACCTCCAAGCCAGACAGAACGCTTTATGGAAACAAACCAACAATTAGGTTCTCTTTTGACCAGTATGACCTGGAAGCCTGAGCATCACGAACAGATAACATTTCATTTCAAGTCATCCAGCATCTTCTGATCCTTTAAATGCAAACTGCTTTCCTCAGCAAGGCCGTTCCATTCACAGCCTGGACAGGCAAGTCAAGCCGTGCTAAAGGGGGTCATTCAGTTTGCTTGAAACAACAACCTCACATCCTTGGGTTCAAGAAAAAGAAGTGTCTATTTTAGAATATATGCTATGCCAATGAAAACGACACCATGATTGAGGTTTTGAACCTTTATAATGCTTCATAAAGCACGCATCCTCAAAGCCCTAATGGGAATTACATCAGGAAGAGCGTCTCTGTTAATCTAGCTTCTAAGACAGACATGAAACAAAAGCAGTGGCCAAATTACAACAATGCTTATTGGAGTGCAGATTAAAACAACACGGCTGTCACACCAGGCTGACCATTTCCTGTCCCCCACAGTCCGTCCCGGTATCACCCATCTGCCTCCATCCATTGTCACTGAAAGAATGGGCAGCACACAATGCTTTAATCCCATCCTTAAACATACAGTTGTGACTCCCCCACTGTCTTGGGGTGAGAAAAGGGTGTTGGTAAATTACACAAAGGAAAAATGAGATAACAGTTCAGCTTCCTACCAGTTCCACTCCAGCACTAAATACCAACTCAGGAACCTCAAATGGCACAATGGAAAGTACCCATCAGAACACCAGGCTGACTGACCCAGCTCATTATCACCTAGGCGTAAAGACAACTGCTTTTTCTGCATCAATCCTAAAACCACCTACTGAGATTTAATGCTTATTAAACAATGCAATAAATATATCCGTGGCCATTTACATAAAAGCATTAATATGAGCCTCGTATAATAAGGAGCTAAATCAGAGCAGAATGAAACTCCTAGGCCATTAACACCACCAGGAAAAGGTTCTTACTAACTTTGCTAAGCTCAGAATGCAAAACATTTTTCAAATACAGATCTTGACATTCTTTTTAAAGCTGGTAAGGCTACAGCAGGCAGAAAAGAATGTAAAACTCTCTTTAAGTAGTTTAGAACCAACAAAGCTCCTGGTATTTTAGTGACACTGCAGACTCTTGTAACACTGAAGGCATTTAGAAGTGCTAGCAAATTAATATGCTGCACCAATTCATTTGGTGAACAATCTCATTCAGATCTTAAGCTGCTTGTCCTGTGTTCTGAATGTGTTAGCAGGCTGACAAATCTGAGGTGCCAAAGATATTTTCTGAAAGAGTGCTACAGTTTTTTCCAGCACACAGCAGCTTGCAGTGCTTGGGGCTGATCACTGAGACAACGATGGAAAGCATTCTGTCACAAACACAGAGACCCCCACATAACGGTGATGTTATTAGTTAAATGATTAACGCAAACTGCAGACCAACGTTATTAAAATTGTCATGATTGAAGTAACAGAAAGCTGCCAAGTGCCACTATTACAGCACAGCATGTTTTACAGGAGTAGTCCTTAATAAAGTGCTTTACTGAGGTCACGTCACACAAAGGCACGCTGTGCACACGTAGGGAAGTTCTGTCAATAGAAGCACACCATCACATCATCCTGCTTCCACTCTTCTGATGTTCTTGGAAGATCAAGTACAAGTCTACCACAACAAAAAAACAAACAGAGGGAATGCTTACATTATAACGTGCTAGCTGGGCTGTCCTGTCATAGCAATAACAAACTGCGGAGCGCCCAGAAGGATGGCGAGCACAGCACTGCTCTTTTCTGCCCCTGTTGTGGGAGGAAATGAACTGTCTGCTTCATTTCAAAGTGGGGCAAAAACCATACAAGTCGTACACAAGTCTTACAGCCGTGCAGGACACAAACCAGCTTTCTGGTGACGTCCACATGTGGGCTTACAGCATAACTGCCTACAAAGAGGGATGAAGCTGTTTCCTGGTGCCCATTGTTTAAGAGCACAGCCATTTAGGCATCTCAATTATTTCTTTAAGGAATAATTAGCTCCATAAAAGAAAAGAAAACAAATTCTGTTCTTTTTAACAGTGATGTGTGAATAACACCCACACTCAACTTCACAAGCCTAGACTAGGAGAATTTCAAGCAGATGCCATTAAATATTGATGTAGCTCTATTTCTTTTTTTTATTTTTTAATGACTATTTATTTGAAGGCAATTAATTAGCCTATTGGAAAAATAATTCTTTGAAGCACGGCTGAGACACAGATTTTTTTTGAGCATTCAGTGAACACAGCCATTCCAGCAAAGATAATCTATGCTGGGTATCTATCAGCATACCGTAACGATTTTCAATACAAGACACAATAAAAAGAACTAGCTTTAATTTTTATCTCAGAACAGCAGCTATTTTACAATGTGAAAACAAAAGAAACCTCCCTTAACAAAAGTAGGTGCAGGAGAAATGATTCTTTGCTCCCCAGACAGGGAGTCAGAAGGTGGGACAGGCTGCAGACCTGTATGCCAGCTCCACGTCCTTCCATGCCATGCACTGCACCCTTCCAACCTGCTCACCTTTAGTGCACATCACACACCTGCAAGGCAGGGCCCACAGATGCTTGGATTGCACGGCAGGGATGGGATCTCCAGTCACAACGACTACGACATCAGCTCCCATGTTCATTAAACTAAGTGGGACTTCTGGAGCAGCACAGCACTTTAAGCAATCACTCATTCCAACAGAAGGCAGCAGATGACAGCGATACAACGGGTGTGCGTTTGTGACTTCTTTTTCACAGGAAAGTAAGTTCTGTTAGAAGGATGCACTCAAACCAGGACATCAGCAGTTCCTGCATAAGTCTCCCCAAAGTGATCCTACAGCACCTGGTAGCAACTTTGGATCAGCAAGTCTCCTTCCAGTGCTTTTGGGTCTTATTTAAAGTAAATTATTTCAACTTCTGTGACAGTTGGTGTGTTCCATTCACCTCCAAGATGCCTTCCTTTGCTAAGCATGCCACTTCATGACCCTGACTTGCAAACCTGCAAAGTTATCACTCTACACTTTTGTCAACATTCCTGGAAATATACCTCCCAAATTCTGAAGTACACGGTGACTTGAGTTAATCTTATGAGTAATGCAGGAGACACAGAAAAAATAGCACCTATCGGAAGAAACAATCTACTCACAGAAAGCAAGATGCACAGGGAGACAACAGAACATAATGAGATAGGAAGAGAACAACTGGTACTGCTTCAGAACATCAGAAAAGAGAGAATCTACTTTACCAGAGCTCGAGACTGAAATGTAACACAGCTGCACACAGAACTGGAGAACAGTTGTAAAGGGGATGCTAGAGACAAAAATGCTTTAGAGAAACATGTCTGAAACGAGACCTGAGGTTCTGAACATTGCCTGCCTTGCACAAGCACTGATGCAAACAGTGACAGATGTTCAGAGAACAGAGTCAGCGATACTAAGCCAAGCATGATGATCTGCATTTCTTATTAACCTCCCCAAAAAAAAAGACAATGACCAATAATGCAAACAGACAATGGGTGCATAAATAAAAAGGCCAGGCATTTAGCTCCTATCTGTGCTCAGGTAATTGAAGTTACAGGAATAACTTCTCTGTCTGGGCTGAAGGAAATCCTCATAGGTATGCTTTCCTTACTTCAGCTTTCATCCCCTACCTTTCAAAGCCATTTTGTCTGTTGAACTGAAAAGCACAAGAACACAGAAGAAACACCCTTGGCTGCAGAAGAACAACAGGAACTTCCTGCCCTACCTTTCCCTGCATAGATTAGAGCAACTGGAGCTTCTGGGCACAATTCCCTGAACGTCCCATGATTCTCCACCTATTTTGTAACACAGATAGGCCATTTGCTTGATGAACAGTTGAATCATCTAAAAAACACGGGAGGATATTGACTTGAATCCATTAGATGTTTCATCTGCCAAGCAGGGAAGGAAAGCTTGGCCTCTGAACCAGACTGATGCACGGATGGTGGGGGAGAGGAAGACAACAAATCCACGCTTACCTACGTACAGAGAGAATGATGGAAAGAAAGGGATCTTCTCACAATTTGAGAAGAACATCCCCTCCCACTGGGAGGGCAAGGAGCCCATTCAGACACCACCTTCCACTTCTTTGGAAGCTACAGCTCTGCTTCACCTGAAACTGTTACTGCACACAGCCAAGAAACAGAGCTAAGTGTTCGTTTTCCCACAAATCTCAGTGTTTAAACCCAAATCATGGAGTACTGGCTGCCAAATACAACCTGTCAGGCCTTGAACCAGTAGGACCAAAGAAGTTGATGTTATGGTAAAATACTTTCATAGACCATCTCCAAACCTTCAGCTCAATGGAAGACCAATACATGTCTGTAAGAAAAGAGCATATGCCAACTTCCAGTGAGAGCTTCCTGCTGTATTCACAGGCAGGATCCACAAAGTCACTGAAAATACTGAAACCTTTGTCAAGCCCTCAGCACCTCTGGATGCATTTGTTCTTTTATGGAAAGGATCTCAATGTGCTGTAGGATGGAAAATTACTGTTTACCTAATTTGGTGTGCAGACTGAGGCAGAATGAGACAAAGTCAGTAAGAAAAAAGGAAGACAGAAGAAATGACATGTGGTCTACTCCCACCCCCCTCCCTTTATTGTTGTTTGAGTTCTCATGTATAGAAATGACATTCATAATTATTAGTTTGTTCATTCAACAAGGTTACTCACGCATTATAGTTAATTCTTACTTACGAACACTTAATATACAGAATAAAACTCAGTCATACTATTTCATTCCTCCTCCAAGCTAATGACAGCATTTCCAGAAAAGCTGAATGCACTCGTGACATTTTTATCCTCAAGAGACTCGTGTAATTGTAGACTCTGTAAATGCACACAAGTAAACATCATCTTTAAATGCTGCAAAATTAAGACAATATAGATTGGAGCCCATATTCTAAGTAGCAACTGTTGAAAAATAAGCAAAGAAAGAAATCCCCAGCACAGTATTTCCTTGCTTTAAGATGCTTAATGCTATTAATTTAAGATGTGTTTGTGACCATATCTATTTTTGGAAGGACTATGGAACGGCATACAAAAAGGAGACAATGAATAGAGCTATGTAGTTCATGTATTTTTTCCCTTTTCTTCCCTAAGAGAATCTGAGCATTAAGCACAGCACCGCACAAAGGAAACGTATTAGTTCTCTTCTTTAAGGGTGATTTGTGCCTGCGGCTTTTTTGTTTTGGGTTCATTTTCTGATTATTTTCAAAACTCTCCTTATCCCAGAAAGCTTCTCGAAGTGCATTAGGGCTTACACATGAGTCCCAGACTGTTTAATTTAGCCCTAATACCTTGAGGAAGCTTCAGAATGGATTGTTGCTATTCTGATTAAGGAATCAATCTCACCCCCTGCTGGGAAGGTTGGATGAACGCCTTGCCCCCAGAGGGAAATCAATATTGCTCCGCTGGCCAGCAGCTTCCAAACACTGCATGCTCCAATGTGTTCTGAAGAAAGAAAAATTCCTTTTTAAAGTAGCCTTCTGAATTTCCACTCTTTTGACACTTGAAATACAAACAAGAACCAAAACGCTCGGCTCTTGGAGCAGGAGGGGTTGTAGCTCTTCACTGCCCCATCAATATTCCAGGTTTGTTTTGTTCCTAGAGGTTAACCCACAAACAAACCACAAGATAACTATACCAAGCACAACAGATCTGATGCTTAAGTCAACGTGAACATCTATACATTACGCATGGTTCCCATGTGTATAAAGGAAAAGTCTGCTGACCTTGTCAGAATTGTGCACTGCATTCACACAAGTTGTTCCCGACCATCAAGTGTTTCAAATAGCTGCTAATAACCAGGAGAAACATATTTGTATTGTTCAGCCTGGAAAAGGGTTTTGTTGGCTGCAACAATTCAATACACTCCCACAACCACCAAAGGTCGGCACTATTATACACAAGCTTGCTATTCCAGACTGAGTATTTTCAAAGAGCATCAACAATCCAGCCTCCAAAATTCCCTAAATTAGGTGTATGCATTTCACAACAGCACATTTCTGCAAAAACGCTCTCCTTATAATAATTACAGCTTTGCTATTTCAAGATAATTTCATGCCAGTCATGCTGAAGCTCTGGAAAAGGAGCTTTCAACAATTTCATATATAACACTGGTATTAGGATGACGCAGATGAGGATCAGAGCAGAAGCTACAGTGGGAAAAGGGGAACAGCCCGCAGTCATGCAGAAGAGGAGGTGCAGAGGCACTCAGTGCTGCACCAGCAATGGATGCATGCTTCCAGGCTTGTTTGCTGGGCTGCTTCACCACGTCTCAGAAGGCTGCACACAGCCACAGAAGCATTATTTTGTCTTTAAATAGCTAGGTTTCAACCCTATACCCCCCATTCCAAAAATAAGGCTGTAAATCCCCAGGGCACTGATTTAAATAGGAGCCGAGTCACACGTATCATGTGATACACATTCTCACTACCTAAAGGGCAGGCCGGTGTGTTTGCCCAGCACACAGTTTTGGTGTTCAGGTAAAGCACACACCAGCTGCCTGTGCCTCGGTGACTGTCCTCCAACAGAACCCTCCATAGCCTTTATGATCAGCTGCTGGCATGAAACTAGCACTGAAACAGCTAGCCCATACATACACTGCTGAAATAAGGGTTGGTTGGTGGTTTTTTGGTGTTTTGTTTTTTTTTTTTTTTCTTTTGCATATGAAAAACTGAAGTAAAGCTTTGCTACACAGCTTTGCAACGTTCCCGTGTTAAGAACATATGTCAGAAAGCATCCGCTGTGAGAAATGGATGTTTCACACGTTGGAGTTGTAAGGAAATAGAGGCTCCTGGCCAGCACACAAATCTCTGCCCTCACCCCTCTTGTTATGCCTTTCCTGTGACAGCACACGGGCAGAATATCTCCGACTGTTACACTGAGGAGGCAGCAGGGAGGTGAAAAGGCATTTGTGCAGCACTCCATCACCAGTCACTTTGTCCACCGCCAGTTTTCCTTTTCCTTCACCAAAATCTGTTACGCATTCTTAATGAATGCCACTCCTATAAGCCCCCACATTTGAGAGATCAGCAGTCCTCAGGAGGGCAAGAAATATTTCCCTGCCTCATTTCGCTTTTGTCTGCGAAAACACACATGCATTCACTCACTGCTGTGTGTCAATCATGCTTTCTTTTTGTAAATACAGCGTAAGTGCATGCAAGCAGAATTTTCTGCCTAAGAGGAAAACATCATGCAGAGTGAAAAATATTATCTGAAAGTATTATAAACCAATTTGCTCGACAATTCCTCAGAGCTTTCTGCACAGAAGTGGATGAAAACCAGCAGTGCACCCGGTTCTGGTTTCAGCTCTCTCAGGTATTCCTCCACAGCGAGTACAGATGCAAAATGCAACCACAGGAATCAGCGTGCAGACATTCAAACCAGTATGTCAGCTCTACTGAAACACTACATGGAAAAAGCCACATGAAAGTAGCAGTGCTGCGAAACCAAACATGCAAAAACAGCTGCTGGGTTTCTTCACTATTCCTTCTTATTTCTCATCTTCTGTTTATCCTTTGCCCCATTCCTTCCTTCCCATTCCTTCATCCTGATCCCAACATATTCTTGATTTGCCATTCCTGACGCATCGCTCTCATTGCCACTTGCTGGCAGACAGGGTGTGCAATCTCAGCCAGCATTTCAGGTCCCACCCAGAGTCCAACCCTACTATCCCCACATGCTCCTTAGGTAAATTACCTCCTCATTTGTCTGCTGGCTAAATTTCCCTTTCTCCTCCTGAGCTCATTCCTGCTGTTTCTGTTTCCCTGTTAGCCCCAGCTCTCTCATCCTCCCCAAGCTCACAATCAGACCCAAGCACATCACCAATTCAAGTTGTCTCTCCTCAACCAACCCCACTCTCACCATCCTTGGCACATTACTTTGCTGACCCAAACAGCCCCTAAGCAAGCAGCTGCAGGTTCCTGTGACTAGTTCTCAGTCAGAGCTCCACACCTCCTTCCCCACCACCTACACTCCCAAACACTGAGGAGCTTCCTCTCTGCTCACAGCACCTCTTCCTCTATTCCTCACCTTCAGGTGAACATAGCAAGGGACACAATCCCATTCTGCTCAGCTCCCACACTGCTGTGATGGCTGTTAGTGAGGAAGCCCTACCCGTCCACATGGAGCCTTCCTGTGACACAGTGCAGCCATCTTTCAGTTCCCTTTTGCTCCTTGCTGCAGCCCACCGTCTCCCAACTCATTGATGCAAGCTGTTCCCCCACAGCTGCCTTTGCTCTGGGAGGAGAGGACAGAGGCACACTCAGCTGTTCTGCAGGCAGTGGCATTACCTTGTCCCGCACAGAGCACTCCCAAGCCAAAACGTGCTCAGGCACATCACAACTTCTGATGCCTTCAGCACTGATTCCTTCACCCAGCACCTGCAAAGTGCCATTTTCCAAAGACCTGCACGTTTGCCTAATGTGGGCAGATTTTCTCAGCACCAGAAGGCACACCTCGGTTCAAGAGCTATTATCTGCCAAATTTTTAATCCTTCCTCCAATGAATAGGAGCAATACAGCTTTCCAGAACCGAAGAGGTATTGCACTTACTATGGGCAGCACACCGGCCCTATTAACAACTGAAAAATCCTGGCTAACCTAGATACAAGAAATGCAAGGCAGGCACAGAGCAAACTACAGTCTGAGGGTGCCAGCTTTAAGCAGCAGAAAATAGAAGACCACAACAGAATAAAACAAAAAATAAAAGGAGCTACCAAGTGTCTGAGATGTAGGCTGAGAGAGAAAACTCCTCTGCAAGATGAACATCCTCCTGTCACCTAAATAATAATCCCTTACTGCGTATCCACAAACACAGCGCAATGAAAGTAAAATTCTCCTCTCCAAAATGAATAATTCACGAGACAAATTGTAGCTGCTGTTCTAAGGGGTAATGGGAACACTGTCCACGTCCCTTCCCCTTCAGACACAGAGCAGCACTCACAGCTCACACCCACCTCACCGAGAGGGAAGAATTCAAGGACTCTTTTTTTCTTTTTGGGTACCAGGCAGAAACATTTGAATACTTAACACCAAATGGCCAGAAAACACGTACTTGCAATAAGAAGTCTATATTATTTCCACGATAACAACAATAAACCACTACAGCATTTCTTTCGGATGGCAGGCTGTCTGCAGGACTCTGTAGCTCATAGGGATCACTCTTATACCAGGCATTAGTGGCTATGACTCCACTTCAAGATTCATTCCTTCCCTCTGTTCCTAAGGGTGGTTGGGAGATCGCTGCTGTTCTCTTGGTTATTTCTGCAACAGGTCCTGTCTTCCCCACATGAAAGAGGAGAGCACTGCAATAAAGCTGCTTCTGTTAGCTTTGCAACATGCATGGCTGCTTCAGCAATGAACCCTGAATAATCAGCATTTCCTTCCTACACCTTAACTGCACTGCTCTATACTACAAGTAATCTAGAAACCCCATCTAGACACACACACACACACACACTGCTTTTTCTCCATTTTCCATTTCAGAGCCAAAGCCATTGCTTGCAAAGAACAAAGACTGCGGTATGTCAAGAGACAACAGTGTTTTTCCTCTCACCAGCCTAAGTAGCTCAGTGTTAAAATAAGTGTGAAAAAGAAAAGCAGGGTTGCTATGGATGGAAGGAAGTAGAGATGTTTCATCTGAGAAACGTGAGGTTACATTGAAGGGGGAAGTTATTGTAAAATATTTATATGAATGCTAAGGAAACTCAACAGAGCATTGGATTTGGGTAGCTGGATCAGATTCAGTGTATAACTAATGTCAGAAGCATTATTTCAGACAGGATGAAAGTGAGTTTCCAAAAATTCATTAGCAGGTTACCTTCCCAGCAATCAACAACAAAGGCAATAACGTAAAGTGCATTATTAAGTTACAGTCCAGCAGTGGCTCCTACTCTTCATGTGGAGCATGGCTTTTGAAATCCTGCTTTAAAGGAATGTTTCACAACATGAGTAACACTAATGAGCTGTAAGGAGTCCAGATAAACATTGTCTCATGTTTGCCTGCCTTCCCACATGGTTCAAGAGAGCGGGGAACCTTGGGTGGCTGTGCCACAAAGGGAAGATTCAGTGACTAGGAGGGGAAAGAAGGAACAAAAAAAGGTATTCTGCAGCCTTGACTCATGCTGAAGGATTGTAAATCTGTTCCATAATGAATGGGTAGAAAATACGAGAAGAGGCAGTGACAGAATTATAGCAATCCTCTTTCTTAAAGCAAAGCAGAACTGTAAATGAAATTACTCAGATATTCACACATTCAAGACTCAGTAAGTTCCTTAGGAACCCAAACAAAGCTGTTCTACTCACAGCGCATGGAAGCAGCACAGCCTGTATGCTGAAGCCTCACATGCACACCCAGATCCTGGTAGACCTCAGAGAGCAGCAGGAACGTCCCATCACAGCACATCATCTGACATGTTAAGTATCAACTACTTCCAAGCTCAGCAAAAGGACTACAATAGCATTAATTTAAAACACACGCATCCCAGGCTGCAGCAGCCCGAAACATCCTGAGCTGTGCAAACACACAGCGCTGTGCCCTGCAGAGCTACCAACTCCACAATGACTCCGTATCTCCCTTAGCAATTTCTTCCTTGGCAATCTACACGTACAGGCTGACCATTCGAAACAGCAAGTGATCCACTGTGAAATCAGAGGGAGACATCAGTGTCAGGCATTTTTGCTGTCTCAGACCTGTGCATATAACTATGTAGAATACTTAGCTAATGAAATGCGTGCTCTGCTTTGAAGCGCCCATCTCCAGCACTCTGTACACAACTTTAACAACGAGCCTTAGAATCAACCAGCCCAAATTATAAACATGATGAATTTACCCCGACCTCATTTTTTTTTTTTTCAGCCTATTTCCTTTCAGGGTGCCCTATGCTGTCACAGAGCCATTTCTGCAGGTGAAATTCAGCCTCTTCCAACTGTAAGATGTTTTAATTCATATGTTACTAAATAGGAAAAAAAATGTCTGCTGAAACGCAAAGGGAAAAGAGAGCAAGGAGACACAAAGTTTCTGCCTCCGGTTGTCTGAATGATGTCAAATACGTTGTAACAGTCAGCTCACAATAAAACTCAGCTTTCAGGAAAGCTTGCCATCACCACTGATTTTCCACCTTGCAAACAACCCATCCAACAGCCTCTGAAGGGCAGCTCTATGACCTTACGAAGGAAATTCCCATATGTCGCAGACAAACAGCGATTTCGCAGGCGGTAATGCTCCTTGTCCTATCAGTTTGGATGCTTTTCCTTTCATTCAGAGAGAGTAAGGGGTTAACAGCCAAACCCAAGAGCTCTGTGGGCCAGGGGTCACACACATAAGGGACCACGAGGCAGATTTTCATCTTCTGCACCCAACTATATGAGTGTTTGCAATGCAACTATATTTAAGGGGGAAAAAAAAAGTTAACTAATAGATCAAGCACAGACCCAGCTCTGCAGAGCCACTTCTAGGGAACATGCTGACAAGAACAGAGCCTTCATTTAAGATTTAAGATGATGTTTGACTACAGTGCCCAGATAACTTTGTGATGCCACTGAGGTCACAACCGCCTCAGAACTCCAGACAGATCCAGAATGTGACTCATCACTATATGCATCACCTACGTGCTATAAATATGACAATGCCACTGGAGGACAATACTACATTCAATGAAAATTCAGGATCACAGCTGCTGAAACACAAATGCTGCTGGTGAATTAGGTATGCAAGGACTGAGAGTGGGAACGATCCATCAGTTCCACGCAGGAAGCATTGAGTTCTCAGAGCTGCACCTCTGTTTCATTGTCTGACAAGAAGGAATAGCACAGAAACAGGATCTGCAGGAATCCACTTATTTCCTCCTGTGAATGAAGATGTTACTATTAATGTGGAAAAGAAGATCATTTTCTAAATCGTAAATGGTTTAGAAACAATCCACATTTAGATGTGGAGTGACTTCAGACAGCAAAAGCAGCCATATGCACAAGCTGTAACTTTTCTCCATACTGAAGCATACAGGAACAGTGCAAACAAAAGGCACAGTCCCCAAAGTACCCATCATGTGAGGAGTTGGCCAACACTGCTCCTTGCGCAAGGACAGCAAATTCAGCCCTCTGCAAACAGAGAATACTCACCTTCTCCAGACTGAAAGGACAGTGACAGCTGTTAGCAGACACCCAGCCACACAAAGGTCACGGAAAACCAATTAAATCACACCCCCCCACTTAATCTTTCTTTCTTTTTTTTCTTTTTAACTTCATATTGGACATGGAGGGGGGGAGGAACCCATCACCTTGCAGCACCTGCATCTCTGAAACACTCAGCAAAAAGGATGAACTTTTCCATGTTTACTGACATCACTGCCTGCACTTGCCATGCTGTGACAGCACTCAGAGGAGCCATAGGTTCTCCTGGACCACTTCAGCACTAATTTACACGTACCTCCCCTACACTGCATACTGTATACATACATACATACATACAATACCAAAACTTATCATCAAGAAACTTAACTCCCTTCAACTCACAGCCACAGCCCATCCTACTCAAGACAAGGAGTGAAGCACTGAGGTTAGTTTTAGCTTGCTGTGTAATTCCTACCACTTGCTTCACCCCACAGGAAAGAACCCTGCTGGGAAGTCCAGGAGAATACAGTAGCACTTCACCAGCTAAAGCACCCTCCAGAGTAGCTGTGTGTGACATACTGGTACCCCTATTCTTAGTACCCAGAAGAGGGAGAATGATCTGAGAATGCTTTCAGAGCCTGCTGACCCCAAAGAGCAGCTAACTAAAGCTACAAGCTGCATCTGTGTACCCACCCATACGTAATCTTTACTTGCCACGTTAACATAAACATTTAGAAAACACCGTACATTGCAAGAATTAAACACAAGACCAGTCTTCCAACCCCCTAGCTGCTAGCACTCACAGCTACTCTTGAACTGGAGCGGAAAACAAAAGGTTTCAGTCCTATGACCATACTTTGCCCTTCACCCACCACTCCTCCCCCTGGATTCCATATGTTTCAAGTGCAGTGCAAAAGCTGTGCAGGCTGTGGGCACACCGAGCAGCACAGCACCTCCAGCCACTGCCACTGCCACACACACAGACAACTCAGGCTGTTATATGAGACCTTCAGGTTTTGCTCCGTGACACCCAACTGCTCGGAGGCCACAGATGATCTCATCATCCTGAGCATTTATTGTCACACTGGATCCAAATGCCGCCCTGATACCTCTAATAGTTCTGCTGGTCATGGGTGAAGCTCATAAACGAAACTCAGAAGAGAAGTCTAAATTCAAATGAAATAGGAGTAGGAATTTTGCAATATAATTTGCAACGCGGAGAAACAAAATATCCTCACAACACAGCACGGGGCTACAACACTCTCTTGGGAGTAACATTTTGCCAAATGGACTTCACTGCTTCTGAGGCTTCCTTCTGCAAGCAGCTTCCCCTCCTTTCCCCCCATAGGAACAAACAGAAATCCAAGCACGTTAACATTCTACTTTCTCTAAAGAGCAACCTTGATTTTGCTTCTTCTCCGTTACACTGCAGGAGTGATCCGTGAGCATGTGCTCAGCCTGGGAGATGGGCACCTCACCCTGCAACACAACCCTGGTTAAACTACACCAATCCTCTTGCAGACATTAAGTTTCTAACCGACAATTAGAAACACCTGTTACTACCCCAACTTCCACTCCATCAGATGGCCACAGCAAATCCTACGCCAGTCACACCCTACAACGGGCATTTTTAATTCATGACACCTGTTTGTATAACCAACACATGACTACTTAAAGCAAATACTAGGTTTTGAGGCAAATAGAAATCCGATTTTGTTTAAGAAACACCAGGACCAACCAAAGGTGGTGGCACGCGTTAAATCCGAGCTGGTTGTGTGGTTCCTCTTCTGGGGAAAAAGGGTGGGCTCAGAGAGGGATGCCAGCGTTCTGCCCCAGACACCCACAGCACTGGAAAGCGATTCATTCACAAAGCTCTGCCCAACGTAGCACACATCGAGCCCTGCCAGGCCGGCATCCAGCCTCACTGCGCCTGGTTGCTGTGTTCTCCTCCTCAGTCACCTGCTATGCTTCTCAAGCTACAGTGAGGACACCAGAAATGATGCTGCCGAAGACAGCGAAGACAGGATTTCACCAACAAAACTTCAGGGGAAAAGAAAACGTTACAAACACACAACTGCACACACCTGCAGAGATGACGATAAGCCACGTATTTATAAACCAAAGCACTTCTTTCCTTGATCCTGTGCAGAAACGCCTCAGCATCGCCTACACCGCTAAGAAGGCAAAAGCAGACACTGAGCCCACCTCGAGAACACCGAATTTATTCTTCTGTGTCACACCGATCGTAGCGAGTCGTTACTTCGGCTGCATTCAGGCTGCTTCACCTCCCCACAAAGCACGCAAGGTGCACATCTCCCCACAAACGTTCCCATGCAGCAGAGCTGCTTAAAGAAATGAATCCAAGGCGTCGTTACGGCACTCCGTCATTTTGTAGCACCTCTGCAACGGGCAAACACGGGACGACCCCTCGGCGGGCGACCCACGCTCAGGTTACTGCGTATTTCCAGCTACACCGCCACTACAACGTCACAGCGAAGCGGGATGCTCTCTTAACTGCGTGCCCGAGCAGGCAGGGCTCCAATTAGCACCGATAACACAGCCGTATCCATACACAGACAGCCCACAACCCACGCAGGCACTGCGCGCTCCGCGGGTCCCGCAGCGCCATCGCCGCGGCGCCCCCCCCCCCATCTGGGCGCTCTTTCGCCCCCCGCCCCGCACAGCGGGCTGCGCTCCTCGCTGCCAAACATGGCTGCACCGCGTCCTCTTTGTGACCGAGCCCGTATTTCCCTTCTGCCTCTCGCAGCTCCGCGCACAGCACGGCACCGAGGCCGGCACCGCCGCCCGCTCCGCTCCAACCCGCTCCCGCCGGCGGCTCCCGCCGCTCCCGCTCCTCTCTCAGGCGGACCGCCCCGCCGCCGCCGGACCCCTCACCACACCGGGCCGTGCCCAGGGAGCCCTCCGCGCCCCTCCCCGCAGCTCCCTCCTGAAATCGGACCCCCTCCCTGGGAGCCCACCTCCAAACCGCACACACACACACACACACACCAAAAAATGAAGCAACCCAGCCCTCCTCCGCTCCGCAGGGCGGCTCTGCGCGGCTCGTTGGTTTGCTCGGTAATCTCCGCTCGGTGCAGTCCCGGCCCGCTCCCCCCTCCCCGCGGCCCGTTACGCGGCCCGGCGCTCACCCACAGCTCCGTGCCCCAGCTCATGGCTCCGCCGGCGCCGAGCGGAGGGCGGCCGGGGGTCGCTGCCCCTCAGCGAGGCTTTCCTTCCCTTTCTCTCCCCGCACAGCGAAGAACCGGCTCGGATCCCGGCGCCGAGGCGAGGGCGAAGAACGGGACGGGCGCTGCTCACCGCCGCTCCCGCCTCATCGCGCCGCAAAATGGCCCGAGCGGCGCCGCGCGGAGAGGCGGCGGCGGAGCGGGAGGGGGGAGCGCTTGACAGCTCCGGCGCACTGCGCACGCGCGCCCCGCGGCGGTTACAAGGGGGGGCGAGGCGAGCAGTGCGCAAGCGCGGTCGCCGGCCGCGCGCCCCCGCGTCCTCTGGGAGCGCGCCGCACCCCGGGGGGCACTGCGGGGCGGTGGGCGCTCCCCGCCCCGAGGCGGCCGTGCCCGCCCGCAGCGCTCCCTGCCCCGTTTCTTACCGCTTTGTCACAGCGCGGAGCGCGGGTTTTGTGATTTAATTTTCAAGCAAACGTTTCTGTTTTGGAGATTTGGCTGGGGGCAGCCGCCCCGGTGAATAAGGAAGCCCACACCCTGCAGGGAGGGGCTTCCTCCGTCACTCGGCTCCCCACACGCGCACACCCCAACACAGCCCCGTCCAGGAACGTCGGCTGCCATCCGTCAGCAGCGCCCGGCAGGACGATAAGCGAGTTACCTGCCTGCACTACGGCACGGGGCATGGCAGCGGCCACGAAGGCCTTGCAGAAATCAGCTCGTTTCCCGGCTGGAGAAATAAGATTGATTTTGTGCTCTTCTTCCTTTGCAACAGCGTTTATTTGAGCTGCGTCACCTAATGTGATTTGGTACTTCTGCTTTTCAGCTACAAGAAACGTGAAAAGACCTTCAGATTCCTGTTTTGTGTTTATTGCTGCATCTGTTCAGGAAAGACTTACGTGGGGGGAGCAAATTTACTCCCCTGAGGAGGACAGATTCTGCTCGCAGAGGGCTGGGATCTGATAGCTGCGCAGCTGCTGCATGCATTGCCTCCCCTGGATTCATGCACTTCCCCTTTCACTGGATGGCATCTGGATATCAACCTGCATGAGGAAAAAAACAAAAGGATAACTGAAGTGATTCCAACATTCAGAACAGCGAGGCTGGGCATGATGCTAATAATGCAACTGCATCTCATTTTATCCCCACTGGTTTGGGCTTAAGAGTGGAATGCTGCTACCCTTGATGTGAGACACAGAGCAGGCATTGCTTTTGTTCACCACTAAGCATTGATATCTTTAAAGGACTACATCACAACTAAGAGAGGCTGTTCAACTCATTTCACAGAGTACTTCTTCCTGCTGTTGCCAATATATTTGAATATCTGAGCATGCCATCCTGCCTAAAGCACAACCACATCATCCCAAGGGCTTCTACCTCCACAGGCTCTCAGCAGAAGGATACCAGGGGCTGCTGTCCTTCCCTAGCCTTGTGTTCACCCAGAACACGTTATAAAACCAGAGAACATAATTGCATCACAACTCTTTGAGACCTTAATCCATGAACAGCTGAACAAAAAGACTGCAGAGTCCAAGAGCAAAGCAGCACTGCTATCATCTGAGGCAAATTTGCAGTGGAATTTCCTTTTGCACAAAGACCTGGGAGGGGAACAAGGCAAACCTGTTACACCAGCACGGGCAGGGAAACCTGTCCCCGCTGAAAGACAAAAAACACATAACTGGTTATTGAAAGGTACAGGCCAGAAATGCAAGTTCTGTATTAGGATGGCACATCAGAATCAACAATACCAAAACCCGTGAATAAATCATTAAGATTCACGTGGATGGGGCTCAGGAGAAAAAGTAAACTGCATTCCAGATATTTCTGGGTAGATTTTTTCCACCCATCTTTGTCATTTAGTCTGAAGCTCTCCAAGACAGGGACTGCCACTTACATTGCTGCTTTGTTTGTGCAGTGCCCAAAACAGCAGAGCCTGCAGCTCCATTCATCATTAATTACTAATGTAATTAACGACGATGGGAGCATTAAGAGCCCTTTATGCTACAGCATGATGTGGGAAGGCTTGGCAGGTTCCAGCCTCAAAAGAACAGTTCAAAATAACACTTAGAAAACCGATTATTTATCTGTCCATTACCTAATTTACACAATGCAAAGCAGAGCAATGCAGAAACCAGTAGGAGTTTTCCCCTGGCCGCACTAGGAACAAAACCATCCAGATCTGTTATCTGAATACAGGCATATTCCTGTAAGTCCCGTGTTTATACCTCTGTTACAGTGATTCAGAGCATTCCCCACACTGGATCCCATGCAGAAGCAATTCCTTTAAATAAAAAACAAACAAGAAAAACGACTTTAAAACAGCTACCTTCCAAATCGTTTAGCAACCAAGAAAGGTAAAAACCCCTCAACCATAGTTTAACCTAAATCCCCAGTCTTTGTGTTTCCTCATGCAAATCAAGGAAGATCACAGCTTGCAAAGCAGGTATAAGTATTTCTAATTTCCAGAACATAAAAGGAAGAGGACCCACCTTTCCCCCCCCACAGTTATCATCCCTGCAGCTGCTTCCCTTTATATTTTTACAATTCTACCCAGATCATCCACATCCAAGACATGTAATGGAGCTGTTGCTTATAACCTCTCATACCCTATAACTGAAACAGCACCAGGAAAGGAAGAGGACACACCTTTCCCTAAGGCCATCACCATTACAGCTGTTTCCTTTCTGCAGTCACAAACTACCCAGCTCATTCAGACACACAGCAGGAGTCCTCAGGTCCCTTTGCATGCCCTATCAGGGCCCAGAGGGGTCTGATTAACACCTGATTAAGAACTGATAAACCTGAATGGCCCTGACCATCCTCACCTGGGGCCTCCACCCCCCCACCCTGCACACACCCTCTGCCCACTGACACAAGAGCCTTATTTGTTAATGAGGCATTATTTTATACTTCAGCTATCTATTACCTTCTAATTTCAACATCTAAACTGTAAAATGATTTCTTGGTTCATCCCTACTTTACTGTCATGAGCTTGCCTGATGACCTCAGCTTCTATCCTTGGGTTTGCTTTGCTTAGTAATTGTAGGACTGCAACCTGAAAGGTGAGGTCATTACTCTTCTGTGTTGTTGAGCTCTGTGGTTTTTTTTTTTAGAGAAAAAATAGGCTTTGCTACTGTGCAATACACCCATAATATGTTCGTAGAGTACACCAATGACTAAATACTTAACCCACTTTTACTTTGTTCTGAGGTGTACTTACAGACTATCCATATGCCAAGAGTTTCCTGGTGCTGCTGATGCTTTCCATCCAATCTCAATGGTTGCTCATCATATACTTCCAAAAAAGTCTGTAAGGAATCCTAATTATGTTCAGGTACGTGTAGGGAAAAACAGTGAAAAAGAACATAAAGAAACAAAGCATAGGTGAACACAGCTAAGAATAACAGCTGCAACAGTCCATTTACAGCCAGGTTTATCTTGTCCTGTGACTACAAAAAAACATCAATGTGAATGTGTGATTGGTTACTACAGTACATACATTACAGAGGAAAGACAGTTTGTGCAGTGATAGGAATGTAAATTTAAGTCTAGAATCTTTTAATGTATACACTCTTTGACCAATGTATAGCCACAGAATGTAAACGTGTTACAACTTCTAACTTCCACAGCTCCCTTAGCCTAGGTCAGTTGTGATTTAGTCACTACGATATCCTGAGAGGCTGGCTGGAGAGTCAGATAGAGGAGAAATATTCAGACAACCTCAGTTTGTAGCATAAAATTCCCTGAATTGTTATTAGGAAATACCTTCTGAGCGGGAGAGGCGGATGGGCTGAAGCAGGGCCTGGGATTGTACGGGAAAGCTTCGTGCTGTTTGGCGACTGGAGCAGTCACTGCGAGCAGAGCGAGGCACAAAGCCTCGTGCTGACATCTGGCGGCTCGGCCGGGGTACTGCCTGGAGAAAGAACAATCGGAGGAGTTCGTTTATCACTTTCGGGTATTTCCTGGTATCAGCCCAGGTTTCTCCGGCGGCGCTGAGAGACCCGTGTTTATTATCTAAGAGAACGAGAGAAAGAAGGGGAAATAAATAAGAGGCAGTGTGCGGAGTAACACCTGAATCGGCACAGAACGAAACGGGCCGTTCCACGTAGCGCTATGACAGGGCTCAGGATCTCCTCTGCCCGTTCACCTGACGAAGCCAGGCGCTGCCCTGCTCAGAACGGCTCAAAACAGCTCAGCGGTTTCTAAGCTACCCCACTGAGGGAGCAGAAAGCCGCCTGTTATAGAGAGACGCGTTTAAAACGAACCCACAGAGCCCAGCGCTCAGCAGAAGCACCTAGCGGGTCGAACTGTGCGCTGCTCGCACTGCTGCAGGCACGAAGGCCAAAACTACCTCAGCGAGAGGCGGGGCGGGCCGGGGGTCATCCCTTGGGCATCAGGCGGGCCCGGGGAGACGTGTGGGCATCTCCCGGGCACGGGGGCAGCGCGGGAAGGCCGTGAGGCGGGGCCGCCCGCCGCAGCCCCGCCCGCCGCGGGTCACGTGACGTCCCAGAGCCCCCCGCTCCCGGAAGTGCCGCGGGAACAGGATGCTGATGTTGGAGTAAAGATGGCGGCCCGCGGCCTTTCCGCCGCTCTTGCTGTGGCTGTGCTGGGGCTGGCGTTGCTCTGCGCGGGTCCGGTCGGAGCCCGCGTCCATCATCTCACCCTCAAAGTAAGGTCTGCGCCGTAGCATCCTTTGGGCTTGGTCCTGGGTGGGGTGAGGGGAGCGGTGGGCCCGGCCTGATGCTGTCTCCTCAGGCTGGGGGGTCTTCTCTTCTTCTTGGGCCTGTCGCCCCGTGCCTGGCCCGCTGCCTGGCGCGGCCCTTCGCCGCCACCGCTGCCCTCCCAGCTCTCCCGCTGTGTTTCGGCCTGCTGAGGCCCCGGTTGGTTTTGCTTTTGTCGTTACTTTTCCCGTTCTCGTGCGGGTGCCCCTCATCTGTGCCGTGGGGAAGCGCCTGCATCGGGGTGTGGGGGTGCGGCTCTCCGCGCGGTTACCGCGCAGTGCGGGCTGTGGCTGAGGGCCCGGTGTGCGCTGGGCGGTTCCCGAGAGGACTCGGGATCGCTGTTAATCCGCGTTCCGCGTGTTCTTCCCGTCCCATCCTCTGTCGCTCTACTCTGAAGGCTGTGGTGGTGCTTTGTTTCTTTTTACTGATGTGCATTCTTCGCACTGATAAGTGATTGGTAGAGGCAGAAGGAGGAATAGGTGCTGACTGCTCTCTACTTCAGCTTAATAGACTTAAGGTTGTACTATTTGAAAGATCTCTCTGTGGTTTTGTACCCACGTTTGAGGACAGCTCGTTACATGGGGGGCAGTAGGGCAGGCTGTGGCTGGAGCTGCAGCTCCTGACTCATTCATAGGGAGATTTCTGTTACATAGTAAACTTTTGAGCTGGTTTCAAGCAAACCTCAGCAGCAAACATGGCTGTTTGTAGTTCCTATTCAGGCATTTCTAGACTGCAACGATATAATATCTTTGATTTTTTTGGATTTTTTTTCATAATTACGGTCAATACGAAGTATTATCTCTGCTGAGTAGTATAATTTTCATGTAAGTTACAACACTGGCCTACCAAACACTAAGGAAAACAGAAGTGCTTTCATGCCTTTGTACACCTGTGCAAACGTGAGCTTCAATGCTGGAGTGCAGTCTCCTTATTTGTGATTTTACAGCACTTTATGTAAACATCCGGTTCGCTAACGACAGCCCTTCACAGTGAACCAGCCCTTCTGGTGTTGGTGCTGCTGGCAACGTGTGCTCTGAGGCTGAGCCGAGTTACAGGTATGGGCTTTAGGTATGGGCTTCTTCAAACGAGCTGCTGTTGCCTAAGTTAGAAAAGCTTTCTTCTCTCTTGGTAATTAGTGTGCTGAGGTGAAGCTTTTCTGTTTTTCTGTGTCTTGAGTGGCTCTCTTCTAAAAATAGCTTTTTATCTTTATGGAGACGTGGAAAGTGAGGTATTTCTCTTGTTTCTGAAGATGAATTTGTTTGAATCTTTCTGCTACAATAATGTCACCAAAGATGACTTTCTTGCTTGATAACACTCGATATCAGCTTTGTTAAATTCATATGGTAACCTCTAAAAAAAAAAAACAAAACAGAAAACACTTTAAAAAGTTTTATAAAATGCATGGAAACAATTCTTAGAGGTTTCCGTAATGAGGAGGTAACGTTTCTGGTTACCAAAACTATGGTGTGTGCTAGGGTTGTTTTTGGTAGGTGTGTTTTGTTTTGTTTTATCCCAGTCTCAGCAGCTGGAAGCTGTGTTACGGAAGCCTCATGCTTTGCGCAATGCAGTGGCAAACTGCTGCAGAGAATGGGGAAGTTGTGTAGCTGAGGCCTATGTCAGGCATGCAGTTTAATGCTAGTCTAATGCTAGTCGGCTGCTGAAATTAAGAAGTTTCTAGAGAGTTAACAAGAGGAGCCATCCAACCGACAAGGCTGTGTAGCCGTCTGTGGCGTTGCTTTCTGATTAAAGTGAGAGTTATCTTTGCCATGCAATGGTTTCCAAAAGGGAAGGAAAACTCCCTCCTATGTAATGATATTGTCTGAATTTCAACTTCGTGTTAAACTTCTGTGTGGGAGATCGTAATTTCCAGTGGTTGTTTCTGTTCATGAATCCTTGTGGCCTTTTTATCTTGTTAAGTCTTGGGTTTCAATTGCACAAGTTGAAAAGCCCTTCTAAAACAACTTGGTTATTACTAGGCTTACACAGATAATGCAGTTCATTCCATATAAGGGTCAACACCCTCAATTAAAATTTTCTCTGTGCTAATAGCATCATCCCAATTACATTTTGAGTAAAATGTTAAATAAGAATAATTTGTGGATTCTGAGCTACAGAATCTTGGATAACGCTTCTTTTAGTCATGTTCAAAAAGTGCAGGATATTTGCACACTGAAGTATTCCTTCGTACTGGTTCACCTCTTTGTTATAAAGACACAATCTTAGGTTTCTGAAGTCAGAAGTTGAGAGATTATAAACGAAAGCCATATTTTTAAATGGTTAAACCTCTTGTGAAAGGTGAGACAGCTATTGGTAAGCCTGCAACTTTAAGCTGCCAATATATGGAGCAAGGGATGCTCTTGGAGGATGTGCAGTTGCTTCTTCAGGATCGTGTAAAGCTGAAGGATTTGTGAACTAAATCTGTAAACTCTAAGCACTCAAAGCTGCTATAAAACCAGAGAGGAAAGTGCATGTTATGTGTTAATTATTCTTTGTTGATGTGATGGGCAGCATATTGGTGAACCACTGGAACAAATGAACTTAAATTGAACTGCTTGCAAGAATTTTGAAGTAAGCAGCTGTTTCTCATTGTATTTACAGCATGCAGAAAGCCTTGTGGCTGGGTGATGCTCCGTTTCCCTCCTTGCCCTGCCCCTGACACCCACACATATGATTATCCCTCCAGAAGCGGTTAATACCATACCAGGTGTACAGCTAAAAAAGCTAGTGTTAACCTGCTGGCTGAGAAATTACATTGAAAGCTCTGTGAAATTAACCAGATGGACCACTGCCTCAAGCATGTAAGTGACCTACAGCGTGGAGATAGCACAGCTATAGTGCTCTGTTAAACATGGCATCTGCTGCAAGCCATGTGTTGCTGACTTTATTTCCTCTTCCCAGTGCTAGGGGAACCATCTGGTTATTTGCCAGGTTAACCTGATTCTATTAGAGTGATCTCTTAGCCAACCTGTAACCTAGCTGTGATGTGTAAGGATTTGTGTCCTGCTGTTACGCTGAGTGATATTTGTGTAAGGGAAGTTCTATGCAGAGATAGCAAATAGTGTTTGGTGTCAAAGGGGAGAGACAACTACACTTCAAATTTGCTTCTTAATGTTAGTTGTTCTGATTTTCCTCCCAGTTAAACACTCTGTAGGATTTGAAGGTCTGATTCCATACCTACTCTGTGATTGTTGATTGCAAAGTATTAGGGATACGACCTTTCCTTGTCTGATATGATGTCAGTATTAATTTTTACTGCTTTTCATGTGTGATCCTTCATGATCTCCTTATGGGGAGGGCAATAAAAAAAGCCAAGTGTATTTGAACTGTTTTCAACTGAGCCAGGTATGAGAAGGCATCCATTCATGCAGTTTCTTTGCCAGTCTGAGAGGAGATGAATTATTCTGCAACTAAGATGAGGGGCAAAAGAGAGGACTGGAATTCCAGGTAGGAAAGCCAACCCAAGTGATTCTGTTTGAGCTCACTATTCCTATTTGGCATTAATCATTGTTTAAGTCTTCAGGCCTTGTGCCTTAGGTAAGAGCACTACAACTAGCTAATTCCTCTTCAGTCTCTTGCAGTGGTAGGGGCTAGGATTCAAACAGTATTTTTCTTGATTTTTTTTTAATAGCAATTTTATCAGCAGTCCCAGAAATTTAATTTCCTCCAGGCTATTTTTCTTGCATCTTTCTCAGGAGTATAGTCAAGTGATAAGCACTGACACATTTGTTTGAAGCTCATGTTGAGGTTCTTGGAAGAGTTGATTGATTCCAATGAAATAATTGGCTATATCTGAAGGTATCTTACAGAAATTTGCTCTTGGTATGATCGGATTGATGTTCTGCATGAACACTGGAGTGTCAACCTTGGTCACCCTACTTCCTCTTCTATTGCTCCTGCAGGTGGCTGTGTGTTTAACTCAGCCAAAACAGTGACACTGTACGAGATTTGTAAACTCTCTTCTTTCTCATAGGATGATGTGAGGCAGAAAGTGCACCTGAATACATTTGGCTTCTTCAAGAATGGTTTCATGAAAGTCAATGTGAGCAACCTTTCATTGAAGCCACCTGTGAATGCTGATGACAAGAGCAGCTCATCAGTAAGTTACTTTGCATCCAGTCACACTGCATTAAGCTTCCTGGGAGATTACCCTTGCAGTGGATTTTTTTAACCTGTTTGAAGTGTCATATTGTAACGAGTAGTGCTGATTGCATCCTACCACATTGTGAGCAACTTGGGAGGATGCATGTCCTACAAGACTTATCCTCAAGTGCTATCCATTCTGCTTTAAGAACTAATTTTAACTTATCGGATCCTCTGGTGAACTTGTGTGTCTGCATATATCTATTTTATTTGTAAAACAGAACAGTTGAGTTGGAGGAGGCCTACAAAGATCCTACATAAATTATATTTGAATGATTTGCTGTATCACTAGGTAATACCAAAAGAAAGTCTGGATACTGCCTTAAACATAGCACAGTTTATTTAAGAAATGCCATTCTTGACTCATTTCATGGTGACTTGGCTTCTCATCCTGGGGTGGCTGAGCTGTTTTAATTTGACAGATTCTTCTTAATTGTCACATAGGTGGGGTTCAGTCTGGATCGAACAAGGAATGATGGGTTCTCCACTTATCTGGTAAGAGATGTGAATTTTCTTTTCTATGCTAGGGACGTATCATAGTCTGTCTACTTCCATGAGAAGATGGAAGGAAGAAAGAACCATTAGATATGGGCAGGTTATTACAGATAATCCAATTTTGCATCTTACTGGACTAAAAATAGTTACCTCCACCTGAGGGAGAACATGCCCATTTCTTGTTAACAGGAAGGTACTTTGAAGATGTTTTGCTTTCATTGGCAGGATGAAGAAGTGGATTACTGTATTTTGAATAAGAAACCTGAGCAAGGTGTTTCTGTTGTAATCTTACTTCTGGACTTCAAAAATGATGTGTGAGTAAATAGAATACTTTTTTTTATGCTTATTGGCATATTTTGATAGGTTGATTTTTCCTCTATGATCAGATGTAGATTATGACAGTCTCTTTAGGAAAATTGGTTGGCTTAATTTTGTATTAAAAAAATAAAATTTGTTTCCTCAGTGTGAAGGTACAGTTCTCTGCAGAAGCTTCTCACCTGCTGCCTAAAATTTCATTTGTGTCTGACGAAAATGCCACTGCCTTGATTACCAAGCCACCAAAATCTTCTGAAGATAAAAGTGATTCTGTTAAAAGTCCAACGGAGACTAACAAAAATACAGCTGGCAAAGGTAAGTCTTGCTAAACTTGACTGTATGTGCTTTCACTGCTGATTTCTGGTCAGTGTGCATCCAACAGTGTGTTGTGGTCACATTCCAGGGGTCCCCTTAGGCTAGAATTCACACAGCCTTGTAAAAATGGAGCATGCTATCTTTATTTTGCTCAGTTGTTTGAACAAGTCAGGGTATGAGACTGGATTACACTGAAGACCATTCATCGACAGATCTAGCTTTGCTATTTCTTGCAGTAGTGTAGCATGAGTGTTGGCAGTGTGCTGACATGCAGAAGCCAAAAACAAAATTTAAGTTTTGAACTTTTACTGTCTTAGCATTTGATGATGCATTCAGGATGAATGGATGTGGAGGGAAGAGTCCTGGGATAGTAGGAAGGGGCTGGGGAGAAATCTCTGTTAATGATCAGCTTGGAAACTGCCACATGGATTAGTATAAGAATATTTGAGTAAGGTATTGGTAAAGTGTAAAAGGTGGTAGTCTATGAGGATGTTGATGTGCAAACAGTCTAAATATACCATAAATATTTCTATCTCTAGATACGAAGTCCAAACGAAGTACAACATCCTCTCAGGTAAGAAACTTTCTGCTGATCTCATTCAGAGTGTGGGGGAGCACTCCAATATAGGCATGGCCAGAAAGTTGAGAGAAGTGTTTCATTGCTCTTAGCCTCCCTGTAAACCTACAAAATGCAGTTCTGATTGTTTGGATGATGTAGCCAGATGTAGTAGGTACCTGCTTCGAAATCTGTGTTTATTTTCTTTTTCCCAGAGCATAGTAGAACAAAAGCATCCTGTTCACAATGACAGAGGAACTATCTCATTCCAGGTAGGACTTCTGCCATTGTCTAGTGCTAACATGTTCAGTCAGTTCCTTTGTTTCAGCACACTGATTCACGTGTTTGTTGGTTCCTATAAAATGTTTGAAATTGTCATGTGATCTAGAACAGATTTATATAGCTATGAAAATGTGTGTGGTTGGGATAGGAGCAGAGCAGCTGCTTTTGCATTTGGGTAAGTATGATCAAAATTCTGTGGTTCATCACATTAGATAGAGGACACTTGCTGTTATCTTTTTCTCTGCGGTGAAGTAGCTTTAACACTGATGCCTGAAGGTTTCTTGAGTGTTGCCTTGGGTTTCTAGAGTGCACAACCATAGTGTTTCTCTATCTGGAATATTGTTGAGATTTGCACATGTGCAGGTATCCTCAAAACAGTGTATTTGCTGAAAGGAATGAGCTGACCTGATTTTTCTAGCTCCAGTAGGGATAGCTTCTTTACAGTGCAGCCTGGCTGTTAAATGAGAATGATGTTGACTTACCTGTTCTTTATTTTCAGTTTTTCTTTAACATCAGTTCTGATGACCAAGAGGGTCTCTACAGCCTGTATTTCCATAAGTGTATTGGCAGTGAAGGGAAAACTCGTGATCAGCAGCTATTTAGTCTTGATGTGAGTATAGCTTCTTAAGTGTAAATAACTCATTCACTTTATCTAAAATATATAACTTCCACTTGTAGCTTGTATACCAAGAACATGTGGTATATGAGTGTATATATGGGGTGGGAAGTGATTCAGAGCTGTGCATTTAATCTCTGTAGTGGCACTTCTGAAGGCAGCAACTACAGTAAGAATTAAAATACAACTTCTAGAGAAATGTTTGGAAATATGAAGGCTACATGTGGGCTTCAGTGTACACAGTTGTGACTGGTACTATAACGAAGTGAGAGCTAAAACAACTCATGTCTGGCTGCTGTCAGAAATCTTCTCTTTACACAATTACAGATATTAAGAGTTGTTGCAATTTAAATAGTTGGTATTTATGAATTTGCAGGGCTTTTTTTTGCTTTTTTTATCCTGAATCAGGATGCATTTTTACACTGCTCAGTGAGTATTCCTAAGGGAGTATTCATATAATCATATAATTCATATAATTTTATAGCACATATCCTATCTCTTTTAACATCTGGGGGTTCAGTTCTGTGCTGTGTTGAGCCAGAGTGTAATAGAACAGCTCAGGCTGTGGATGTTGTTCTGAAAATGTTTTGAAACTCTTGAGGATGATGAGCTGTTTCTACATAGGTCACTCTGAAAGTGATGCCTCCTATTCGTTTCCATGGAAATGGCAGCAGGTACAAGGAGCACAGTAACACTGTTTAATAAAGCAATTTCTTAGCTACAAAACACTATTTTTCAATATAGTCACCACCATTAGCTCTGCATTTTTGCTAGCACCCACCGCCTCACTGTGCTAATATCCACTGTTTGGTATCCATAAATGTTCAGCAAGTATTGATGAACATCAGTAGGTGCAATATTTTCCATATCAGGGAATTCAGTGGCACCCCTTTGCTTCATGTGCACTTTTGTGTCAGACACCATTTGTCAGTCTGCCCCCTCTGCTGCCATCTGTCACATGGCAACAAAATATAATGGAATACTGGTGGGAAGGTTCATCCCTACTGCCATATGATCAGCATTCACCTTTGATGTCGTGGACCAACACAATAAAATAGGAGGCATCACTTCTGGAGTAGCCGTTGAGTTTTTTTTTATTTGAGTCTTATAACATTCTCTCTCCAGAAAGACTAATTGTAAATGAAAGAGTATTTGCATGAGTGCTTTAGCAAAATGTTTTTTTAACTGTCTGCATAACATACCATTAATATTCAGATAGAAATTACGGAGAAGAACCCTGAAAGCTACCTCTCAGCAGGTGAGATCCCACTGCCAAAACTTTACATTTCCATGGCACTCTTCTTTTTCCTGTCTGGGACTGTGTGGATCCACATACTTCGTAAACGCCGGTAAGAAAAAAGGTGTTTCAGTGACAAGTATGGGCTTAGCTTGTTTGATGTGTTTTTTTCCACTTATTATGCCCAATTCAGATTTAATCACTTAAAACTTGAACTCTGGCACAATATTATATGCTTAATGAATATCTTCTAGTTTAAAACGAGATACTTTCATCAGTGCCATTGTTGCAGACCGTTGTTGTAAAGTGATTAATTAAGAGATTGTGTGTGGTGTATGTACTATAGATAGGTCGTGGCAGAAATTAAACAGGAAGTTCCTGTATTTGAAAAAAGGAGAATGCTGTTTGAAAGTAAATAAAAGAAAAAATGGTTCAATTTTAGTCATATGGGGAATGGCAGCCAATAATATTGATTATAGTCAAAAGCAGTAGAAATTACTAATTAGAAGGCATGCTTCTAAGTAGCTAACATGGCATCAGAAGCCAGGAGCAGCTTGAACCCTTGTACTTAGTTTGAAGTTCATGTGGTGATCTGATTGTTTGGTAATTTGAAGTTCTTTTGGTGGTCTCATTATTTAGTGCAGTTCATCTGGTGGTGGGATATAGTGACTTGGGGTTGGGCTGGGTGATAGCTATTTGAGTAATGGTTAGTAATTTTCTGTTCATTATAATCTGTATGTACGAGATGTTCCCGTGAAATGCTATCTTCCAACCCAAGGATAGTAGCAGAATGTAGTTAAAATATTGTTCAGGATGCTGCAAAAGTTTCAACTGCAGCATTGAAGAGAATCGCTTCATGCTAATAGTCAGCTCTATCTGGGAGGTAATGTTTGACATTTATAGCTGATGAAGAAATATCCTTGCAGAAACTAAAATTTACTGCTGGCTTTTAACTGATACATTTTTCTTCTCAGAAATGACGTCTTTAAGATTCACTGGCTAATGGCAGCCCTCCCTTTCACAAAATCGCTGTCCTTAGTCTTCCATGCGGTACGTATAAACTTCTCTGCCTTAAGCTGTTCAGCTGGGAATTAGAGATATGAGATCCAGGGTGTGCTGTTAGAGGAATTTGTATTGAGGGGGCAGAAGAGTAGGAGGGAAGGGGGAGAGGAGTGTCTTTCAAATTGAAATGTTGGTACTGAGCTGCAGCTGTGTGATGGAAGAGATTCAATTTTCATCAGCAAATTGTGACTTTAAATACAATTGGGATCATGGCCTGATGTGGGGAAGCAGCAAGCATATATGCAAGGCTTGAATGAGTTCCATGAATTCTGATGTTTCAGCCATCTGAGGCTGGCCTGGAAGCTTGAGCAATGGTACTGCTCCAGCTACGTGGCTTACAATAAATGTTAATGAATGGGGATCTTGTTTGTAGAATTGAGAGGTGCTTCTTTAGCTGGCACAGTGAGCTGTACCGTAGCAAACACAATATTATAAGCTTTAACACATTCATTACATGAAGTCTCTATTGTATTGTCTTGACTTTGCATTTCCACTGAAATATATCATTAATGGAGGTAGTGACAAGCATTTAATCCTCCTGTTTGTGCCAGTTTTGATCTTCTCCATCAAGTTCATGCTAGGATAACACCTACAAAAACCTGGAGTCAGCAGGTTTGAATCTGATTTCAAATGAAAGTAAAACTAAAAAGTGTGTCAGTGCAACTGAACGTGAACAATGAATGCATGAAGATAAAAATGCAGTTGTTTAGCTGTAGTTATGCATGGAAGCTGTGTAGCAACAATGTAGGTTGTGTAAAGTATATTCACTAATGCTTAGGAAACGGAGTGAATGGGGATGACCTTGATGACACTAAACAATACTAGAATGTTGGGAGCAAGCTTTATCTAAATTAGAGTTTGTACACGCTGAAAATGAAACTTGAGATGGCTGTCAAAGCAGACCAATTTTATGGCTATGGATGGGGTGCTGATGAAAGTCTTAAAAAGTAGCATATTATGTTCTCTTCTTCCAGATCGACTACCACTACATTTCTTCTCAGGGATTTCCTATTGAAGGCTGGGCTGTTGTCTATTACATCACTCACCTGTAAGTCTATCAGATGATTTGGTAAATTAAATGGTGAAACTGAATTCCCCTTCCCTCCCAGGAAAACTGGGAGTTGCTAATTCTTGATGCTGAGCTCTGAGTGACAAGAGAGCAGTGAGCCCAGTGTAAAGGGGAAAGCTCTGCTTGCAGAGGACAGCTGCAGAGAATTGGTACTTATGTGGGCGGAGGAGTAAAAGAAGAAATGCTTTGCTCTTCTTTGTTCATGTTAATATTCAAGTATCTAATTTGCTTTTGGTGTGAATAGTAAGAGAGTGCAGCTGCCAGTGTTTTCTCCTGTTCATGATGGTAAATGGATGATTCCCCCAGGAAAAGACTGCATATATTGGTGGTTGTGAATGAAGGGTAATGTTGCTGTGTAATGCATGGTTGTAAGCAAGGCATCTGTTTGCTGATGCAGGATAAGCATTTGCTAGAGTTATGAATAGCAAGGCTAGCTATTTGGGTTTGCGGCTTTACTGACTGTATAAGAGATGACCTGGGCTGAAGAGGAAGTATAAAATATCTCCTTGCATTATCTGCTTCTCTTTCAGATTTAAGGGTGCTCTTCTGTTCATCACTATTGCCCTCATTGGAACAGGCTGGGCTTTCATTAAACACATCCTTTCAGATAAAGACAAAAAAATTTTCATGATTGTCATCCCACTTCAGGTGAGGACTGAGCTGTGTCGATACTTAGTGTATTGTGGGAGAGCAGCTTGTGGAAACTGTAACAGGCTGTGAATCCTACACAGAATATAAATTACTGCTTGTATAAGCCTGTGAGCTGAGTTACAATTTTTTGAAGCTGTTGAAGGGCCAGAAGTTATGTAATTTTCCCTTTATATCAAGTTTTCTCTTTATATCAAGTATTAGATAATGGTTATCAAATAATATCAGCAAGCAAACAAGTAGCTGAAATGTAAGTTTAGTCATACTGGGACAAAACTTGGGCTGCAAAGCAATATTAAATTACTAAACAGAGAAATTACATGAAAGTTATCACTTCTGAGATGTTTGCTGAAATGGGCTTAAGGAAAGGGGAGTGCTGGAATTTGTGAGGTCCCTTGGGTCTGATCTCTCTCTCTCTCCAGTATGTTCAAAGCAATTGGTGGTTGTCTCCTGAAGTAAATAGGAAGGTAGCATTTCTATTTGCAGTTGTAGATGGATCAGCCTTTCAGCTTTTGGGGATTGGATCTGTTGCCCAGCTGCAAAATCACAAGTATGTGCTTACTGTCTGAGGTGCTTTTAGAACTTGGGTATGGAGCACAAAATGTTGTGAATGACCAGTATGAATTATTGGCTAGATTTCCAATCATGTGGTTTGACTGTTTGCTGTCTGTGTGCAGAGTGCTGTTCTGTATTTGCAATAGATTTTTTTTATTCTATTGCCTTTACTGAAACCATAGATTCAGCATAGTATGCAACAAAAATGGCTACGTTCTGAATGTCAGCAGAAATACATTGCAATCAATTATATTTCTGTCACAGGTGTGAAGGTCTTTTGAATGTGTGATTTTTTGACATAGATCTATAGGAGAAGAATTGAAGTTACTGAACAGGCTCCTGCAACTGTGGGATAGCTTTTGCTGAATTTGCAGCCCACATCTAATCTATCCTTGGAAAGCTTCTGAATCCTTTACCCACCTTTCATCCTGTAGGTGCTAGCAAATGTGGCATACATTATTATAGAGTCAACAGAAGAGGGAACAACTGAATACGGACTATGGAAAGAAATCCTTTTCCTGGTAGACTTGCTGTGTTGTGGTGCCATCTTATTTCCAGTGGTATGGTGAGTTGCTGTGTGTGATCGTTTCTGAGTACTGATGCCATTTCTCAACTAATGGGTATGGATGTTAGAGGTTAAGAGGCTGCCGAAGCAGAGAAGTAAATGTCTGTCCTTTAAGTCAAGTCTTCTGTCAATTTCTTAAACTGTTTCAGTCTTAGCACTTCAGTTCAATGTTGTTGAAGATGCTTGCTTTGGAAATGTTCAAGTGGGGGGCCTTTAAAAGGCATGGCCAGGACAGTGCAAGCAGACTACAGGTGCCTTTGAAACTTGAAATCTTTCATAAGTGCTGATTTGCTTACATTGAAAGATGGGGTTTTGTTAGTGACTGGGATTGGAAAGTAGGCTGCTAAATTCTAAAACAGTGGTGTTGTCTGAGATCAGAGCTTCTTTCAGCCAGAGTAGTGCTGCATATTTACTGGACTGTTTAGAAGAAATAATCCCACAGGGAGCATTTCCCTGCTCTTCCTTCCACTCTACTTGGCAATGAAAAATGTTGGTTATATAAAACTCAACGAAAACACAGATAATTCAGATAAATGCTATTGTTGCTGCTTGCCAGTTAGGCAGAACATTTATATTCTAAATTCATTTTAGTCTTAATTGAAAAAACAGCTGCATCTAAGGGAGGATTTGAAGGAGCTTCTGCCTTCTCAGTTTTAAACACAGAATATTCTAATTTTTTTCAAGTACCTCAAGCATGTTTTTCCTGAAGTGCAGAAGGAGTGTGTCTGTCTAGTAAATGTGTCTTCACTCAATAGTGTGCAGCTCTTGAGTGTTTTGGAGAACTATTTTGTAATGTGTGTGTTACTTTGTAGATGCAAGTGAGCTCCATGGTGGCTTGCTAGGGTGTGTTTCAGCTGCACTTACCTTCCCAGTTCTCTGTGTAAAAACCAAACCCAGCAGTCTTAGTAGCCTCGTGCCAATGCAAGTAAATGTCTTCCAAGAAATTTGCACAACCCACTTGACACTCCCCCACTCCAGTCAAAATGCTGCAGCTCTTCTGAGGATGACAGCATTTGGGTGTGGTAAATAAAACTACAGGAATACGATCTTTTATTACAGAGATTCTGATTCCCTATGATAAAGGAAACTTTTTCAGTCACAGCTCTTGCTATATAATGCCAGAATATGTACATTCTGCATAGTGACATGCTAGTACAAAACTTGCATTTGTTCTTCAGATGCGGTTTTGTTATGGAAAGTGTTCGAATGGACTGTCCTGTAACTGTTTATATAGGGTACAGCCAGTGTTCCTCCATTGTCATGGTACCAACATAAACTGGCAGTGAAACCTAGGGCATAATCCTGCCCCTTTTTCATCTGTGCAGTCTCACTGCCTCTGGTGGGATGAGTCATGTGAGTGAGGTGACTAAGCCTTGGCCATTGAATTTCCATTCCTGCAGGGTAGCTTCTGTTACATAAGTAGCCTGTGTAGCCATGTAAGCTGTAATCAACTATTTAAATGAAAAGAGCTTAAAAGAGCAGCGAGGTGCCAAATGCTTGGCAGTACTCTGAATAGTAGCTGGGCTTACTTGTACGTGTGGTAAGCATTATGCTGGGAAATGCCCCAGTTTCTCACTCTGCTCTGTCCCAGCTTTCTGTAGGCTGAAGTAGGCTCTAGCAGTTTAGATTTCTTAATCATAAGGAGGTGCAGATATTTTAACTAACTGCTTGGGATGGGGATGAACTATATGCAGTGCTACGCATGCTAAGGCACAGTTAATTATGAGCATAGCCCAGCCATAAAGAGCTAATAGAACTGTTAGAGCTCTGGAGGGCTGCAGTGAAAAGAGCTTATTCTACTTCTTAATTTTTCAGGTCAATAAGACATTTACAGGAGGCTTCAGCAACAGATGGAAAAGGCAAGTAGCAGTAATTTTCTTACTGTTCTGTGCTGCATACCAGAAGATCTTGCCAGAATTTCAAACATGATGCTGATTTTTTTTTTTTAAATATGTAAACTAGAGCTGTAAGCCTACACTGTTATTGTTGCATTGCTACTTTTCCCTTGTGGTCTTTTAGGAATAACTTCTGGGTAATGCCCTTTTTCATGCATTGCTTCAACAATTCATGTATGAAATTCATTTGCTGGTACCTGCACAGCCCCAAATGCTCAGGTTAGACACTGTATCTGGAGGGAATCATCTGACAGCTTTACCTTGTTCTTAGACTCAAGTTCAGAAGCAGTCTAGAAGTGTATTCTAGAATTGGTGTATATTTTGACTGATAGCCTAACTTAAATATCATCAGAAATCTGTTCCTACCTGGACAGAGGGAAATAAACCTTAGTAGGAAACAAAATATAAGCTGGCATTGGGTGTAACACAGTTCTCATCTTGTCCGTGTTTGTACAGCAGTTCCAAGGGTTGCTTGTGTAAAGTCAAGTTATGTTTATTGTAGCAGTGAAAGTGAGATGATGGATGGAAAGTCAACCCAAATATGGCTTTTGCAATCTTTGCTTTTCCTGCTTTGTCCTCTCTCTTCTTCCAAATAAGTTCCTCAGTTGGCTGCAGATTGAAGCCATGGAACATAGCACTTGCTTCCTTGGAAGCAGGCAGCCGCTTCAGTATTCTGTCATTGGATGCTGACTGAGTATATGTCTTCTGGAATCTTTCTGTGTTTACAAGTCTGCTTTGGTTTAGACCATCTTTGAAGCAGTGACTTAGTCATTTGAGGACTTTTTGTAAGTATTTTGTAAGTAAGGCCTGGTTCATAGCTGGCATGGATCAGTGTTCCTGTAATGAAGGCAGAGCTCCGGCACACAGTGGAGTCAGCAGCTGCTCCAGTGCTGAGAACTCCAGGGCTTTTGCGTAGAACTGAGATGGAAGACCTTTACATCTACCCAAAGGTGATTAAGCCTGTGCTTACCTTGCACTTGGTGGTTCATATCACAAGATGGTGCTATGGAGTTGGGTTGATTAACCTTAAAACACTGAATGAAGGATGAAAGTAGGGTGGTGAACATCAAAGACGTTCAACATAAAGACTTTTGACCTGTCTGTCCATCATAGTGATGGGTGGAACCCTGATCTGAGTAATAACATTGTTGCTGGCTTTTTATTCTGAAAGATTTGTTGTAGTGTATAATGGAAGTAAGAGTATAGTGATCTGAGAAGTGCCTACATCTTACAGCTAGTCAGTGATGCACGCAGTTCCCCCTCAGACTGTCCCTTAGACCTCTGTCTTGTGTCACTGATATGCACATGCAGCAGTGTTCTTCACAATGAATGCTGTGTGTGAGCCACCTGCTTCTGTAACCACATTTCATTGCAGGGATTCTGCAGATTCAGTAATTGTGTGTTGAGATTGCACAGCATAAGGAAGTGGTGAGCCTTATTATAAGGGAAGAGTTAAAAAATATATATATATATGTATGTATATATCAGGGAAAACATTGCATAGGCTTGTGCCAGATTGTACCCAGCACCCCCACGGGAATGAAGCTCTCATCAGATGTTAAATATTTAGAGGTGGTTGACAGAAGCCCATGGGGAGCGTTACCTGATGGTGTCATGCTGCTAGTGTGCCTGGTGAGGAAGGTAAAGATGATTTGGTTGCACTGTAAGTAAGGCAGAATCATTCATGGGCTTATAAATGAACCATCCTGACTGGAACCACATGCTCTTTACTCTGCAGGCTTCCCTTGGAGGCAGTATTCTGCAGAGGTGCTGCTCAGTCTCTTGCCTTCTCAAGAAAAGTAACACCAGCACTAACCCTGAATTTACCAAATGGAGGCAGTTTTCTCCTGAAGTGGTGAAAGCTACTGAATCCTTTCATATGCAGTCTAGCTGCTGCTCTGTCTATCCTGTGCTAAGAGCTGTCTGAATCTTGTGCAGAGTTCTGGTCAGGCTGCCTATTGCTAGCTAAGATTTATTGTCTGGCGTTACCTCAAAGGCTGTTTTCCCTGTTTCTCTTGCACAGACTTCATTATCTCAGAGGGTGTCTTGGGGAATTATATCCTATAAATTCAATAGCTGTTTTTCCTGTCTCTGGGTCTTCTGGTGACCTTTTTGCTGGTGAGAAGGTCCTAAGGAAAATTGTTTTCACTTCCTGTGTCCTTTAGAACTAACTGCTCCAGGACTTTATGGCTCAGGTTCCTGCTAATGTTCCTGACTGTTTGTCTGTCTTGTTGTCCGCTTCTAGCTACTTCACAACCTGTTATTAGATAGTGCTCCCTTGGGTCGAGTGCAGTCGTGACTGCAGTCTGACTAGAATAGAAATAAAGTAGAAAGCTGGCCTGACTATGAGTCTTCAGTCTCTTAGAGCTGTGCCTGCTGTAGGGTTTTATTTTACCCATCTGCAGTTATATAAAAGGCTTGTTAAACTGCTGGTGATTTGAAGTCACTGGCTAATGTTCACTTAAACTTGGTTTTAAAAAAATTAATTTTTGAAGTGGGAAAGCTAGAGAAATATGTCTAAAGCTATGACTTATCCAGGAAGACCTTGCAAGCACAGATGTTACGGATTGCTGGTGAGGAGTAGGCATGGCACAGCCATACAGCTGGCTCTGAGCTGCCTTGGTGTGCTTTTTTTTTTTTCCTTTGAAGGTGATCTTAAACTCTGAAGCAAAGTACTTGATGTGCCCAGGCTTCTTATGCTGCACAGTGGTGGGTATTAAAAAAATACAACCCCTTTTTTAAGGAGTTTTTCTCTTCCTCATTTAAAATCACCACCTTAAGCAAGTGCCTAGCTGCAGCCCTTCTGGTCTGTCACTGCATTTTTCAGAGGGAGCTTGCTGTCTGTCCACTTCTGCATCTACATTGTGGATGTCTTGCTTGCAGATGTGAGGAAATGAGCCTTGCTGACTGAACTAGGGTTGTTTGGGCTGCAAGTCTGCTCAACTATCACTGCCTTCAGAGGCCTTGTTAGAGAAGGAGGAGAAAAGACTGTTGTTGGAAGATTCCTTATTTTTGTTCAAAACTCAAAGATCTCAAGAGGTCACTGGGCCTCTCAAGTCTCATAACCCACTCTTACCTGACACCTATTGTTTGAGAGCGGAGCGGAGGGCTGGAAGCACCACTGCAGCTTTGGTTCTGCCAGTACCTCTGTGTGTTAAGAGACGTGAAGCTTGGTGCAGTCTGATCACGAACAGTTAGCTATTTTCCTGAAGCACTGCAGCATGTCACAGTTAGCAGCAGTGCTAGAGGAAATACATTGCAGTGTATAGCTCCCAGGCAACATTCCCTGTGTGCTGTGCAGTGGGCAAATGATTAATGCTTCCATGCTTGTTCTTCCTGACATGGAAACCTTTTGCCATATTCAGCTTCATCCTGCTTCTATACCATGGAAGTGCTGCGAACAAAGCTCCCCATCCTGACTGGTGCAGAACACCCTGGCTTAGCTGAGCTCAGCAGATGTTGGAGGCAATGACTCCAGAGACCTGAGTTTAAAAACACCTCTGCAGCTCTCTAGAGAGGAGGGCCTAGTGCCTGGGTAAACATGCTCCAGGCAGTACACAGACATATCAAAACCCTGAGATAAAGTGTAGTGATTTCAGTCTCAAGACCTCAGTGGATAGCACAGAAGAGCTGAAAAATGTTGAGAAATGAAATAGGCCTGTTGTGTTCCAGGGTCAAAATAGCAGTTACGTGTTGCAGACACATTGCTTATCCTGTAGTGTGGAATTTCTTCTGAGTGTGATGGGGAACTTCTGTGCCAAATGGCTAACGTGTTTCAGAATATTCAAGATTAACTAGTCTGTGCCACCTTCACTGGCATGACACTGGGAGTTAATGTATCTGTATGCTTGACCTCTTCCTTCTGTTGTAGGAATGCTTTTAAGCAGAGTGCCATAGAGATTATAAGGCCATACTTCTCAGAGTTACTCCTGCAGTAGCTTTTTGAGGTCTAAATCTGCATGCATGACTTCATTCATGGGGGACAGGAGGGGATAGAAAACTTACATTTAGTATTTGGCAATGACATAGCATCTCAAATACATGAATTACTATAGTGTGCAGTGTACTGTGGAAATATTCTTATCTGTACTTTGTATTTGCTCTAGATGCTTTATATTTTGTCCTTGCATTCTATATTGTCTGAATTTGAGCTTCCTATGCTCTCATCTGCAGTCCTCTTACTGCTATTACATACGTATTCTGAAACGTTGCTTATTACTCTTCAAAAAGCTATTGTCTAGTGTGCAGGTCCGACTTTCTTCTTCCCCCATCTTACAGGCTGCTTCAGCATTTGAAATTAGCATAGAGAGTAATCTGAAAATGCAGATCAGGCTATTGCAGGCACAAGCTGTTAAAGTAAATAGTGATGGAGAGTGGAAACTGAGAGAAGCAGGGTATAGGTGTTATAAACCTTTCTTGGAAGATTGCTTTTATCTTAATTAGTCTGTGAAAGCAGTGGAACACAAGTATGAATTTATTTGTAAAACCTTTGGTAGAGAGTCTCTTTTATTCTTTCTCTACTCTGCAGTTAAGTACTGTTCCTTGAAGAATGGTTATCGTACTCGAAACATAAATTTACCCAACCTTTGCTGCATGCTGTGATTGCTGCTGCTTTATCACAGCTTCACAGGTTGGGACTGCAAGTGATTAAAGTTGTAAGTGACAGCTGCTGGCCTAACCTCTCTCCCATGTGTTGATGTTGATGTCTGTACTGCCAGGCTAGGTGAGCCTAAGTCTCCAAGTGTCCAGCAAAGCAAGACTCAAGTGTTACTGCGTGGAGCACCTTCAGCCTGTGGAAAAGCTGTTTGCAGGCTGCTGATGCCAAGCAGTGATGATTTTAGACTTCCTTCAGAACAGTGTGTGCTGTGACTTTGAGCTGTTGAGATAAACTGGCATAGCTGTGCATTAATACTGACTCTTAGTGTCTGACAGTGGAGAAGAGTATTTCTGAAGTTGAGACAACTTCTGGAGAGTGCCTAGCTCTGGTAACCAAGCAAGCTGGCTTCCACAGGTGGCTTTTCAGTATTTTTACTGGGTGCTTTTTGTCTATTTTCTTTCTCTTGCCCATTTTTTTTCCCCATGCTTAGCTGTTCCAGTTACCTAGATGTAACGCTGGTTATTATGATGCTGGTTATCATGATACATAGGTGAGATCTTGAGCTGTGTTTTATCTGTTGAGAGAGAGGTGCTTCCAGTACTTCAGCTGGCAGCCAGATCTTTGGCACCACTATCCTTTCCTCCTATGCACTGCCTGAACAGAAATGACTCCCCAGCTCACTCAGTTGTTGACTGTAAAGCGCTGATGGACTGGCAGTTTGAATCACAGCTGTTGAGTTGGTGTTCCTGTAACTACAAAGCCTGGGAATTCTTGTGGCCTGTCACTGCACCAGTTGGTAGCAGTTCTTGAAGATGGATATGTTGAGTTCAAAATAGATCTTTCTGCACAAGCCGATACGTGGTGAATCACAGGATCTTCATGGTCACACTTAATGTAGTTCTTTAAATAGGACAGCATTACTTCATGATTTAATGAGTTTGTCCTGCAAATTTTCATGTTTTAATCTTTCTCCAAGTGCGTTATGGAAAGCTTTTATCGTTAAGCTATCCAGTAGACAACTATACCCATGAAAATCTGTACTTCTTTTTGCTATTTAAATGTGCTTTTGTGAGGAGACTGTTCTGGGGCAGTTACAGGTCTGTGCATCTATTGCACAGTGAAGTGCTCTTTGTACTTCGTCTACAGATGTAAGTCTGGAGCCTGAGCACTGCTTTCTGCAGTCCGGAGTTCTGTATTGCAGAGTTGATGCTATTCTGTGTTGTTTCATATGCAGTCCATAAAGAAGTGCATAGCAGTATTTTCCAGTTAGCAACATGTTTTCATTGGCTCTAAATTGCATCTCTGTATGCTGTCAGCATATCCTGGGCTCTTTGCCTCTCCTGTAGTCACAAAAGCACCAGAAGTCTGTATCTGTTATCCTGCTGCACCTATAAAACCTGACTCTCAAACTGGAGCTGACAGCTGTTCCATCTGTTCTTGACCTCTGCTCATTCACGTGAACATGTGCCGTGTTCTCAAGAGCTGATGTAATCTGTCCAATAAATGCAGGTTAGCCTGGGGCCTTCGCTTACATGGTTTGTGATTGAAACGCATGCATTTGCAATGAGAAGTGATTAGTGTGACTTCCCATCTCACTTATAAATTATGACTGAGCCATGAGTGACAGAGAATACAGCTTAGCTGTTGAGCAGCAACGGAAGTGTTTTAACGAGATGCAGTGATTCTCAGACCCACGATTGCCTCCTAGAAAATTCATCCTTTGTGGAGTATTTCCTGACATGATCCATGCCTTCAGCTGATCTGAGTGACTTTGAGGTAGTGTCAGGTGGCGCTGCCCTTGCAGCAGGACTAAAGCAACAGCGTGTAGTTGGCTACAGACAGGTGAGCATTAGAGCAATGCTCTGTGCTCTAGTGTGTGTACATGGGAAACTTAGTGATCTTGTTGAATTGCCTTTGTAAGAGGTTGTCTACCTCAGCCTAGGGATTATCCAATACGTAGTCAAGACAGAATAGCACTCCTTAGAGCAACCAGCAGGCTGTGTGGGGATAAAGCTTTAAATCTGGAAGTACCCAAGTCCTAATTTTGATCGTTTGCCTACCTTGTAGACAAGCATCAGGAAAAACACGCTCAATTAACTTTTTGATGGATTTTTGTGTTCTTTTGACAGCTGCCATTAACCTAGCAAAGCTGAAGCTTTTCAGGCATTACTATGTTATGGTAAGTTTAAAACAAAACAAACAAACATACAAGCAAAACCCAACCAAACAAATCCAGCAGCTGTGTACCTATGCATACAGAGCATTTGGAAGCCATTCCAGCTTTTTGCTGAATTACTTGTTGGAAGCTGCTATAACTCATGAATGGGGTGGAAATGTTGCCAGTTCTGTGGCAGTGCTGTGCTTTGGCATCTTGGCCAACTGGGTTACAGACCTCAAAGCAACTTCCCTTCTTTTCCAAGTAGTTGCATCCTTCTATCTTTTAAATTGGTTCCAGCTATCTGTAATGCTTACTAATTTCCTCTGGAGACAGCTTGAGCTGTCAGTTGAATCGATGGGCTTGAATAAAGTACAATAAACTTAGTAAAAACCAAACTTGGGAGCAAATGGTGCCTTGAGATGCATGCATACAGCTTCTTATTAAGTCAGTGGGAGCCTTGAGCCTACCTCCCGAGAGAGTATATCCTCCTTAATGATTTCCAGTGGTCTCATTTCAGACTCTAAGAAGCGTTAAGAGTAATAAATTACAATACTGATTCTTGAATTCTACAAAATCCAAATGCTTAAAGCATTTTCCTGATGTACCTTTAATGTTAGTAGCAGCTTGAGTCATTTGGATGTTCAACAAACTGCAGAGCCCTCAGCCTTATATCTTCCTTGTTTATCGAAGGAGCATAATAGTGCTAATCTGACATAATGAGGTGTCTGGGAACAGCTTAAGCTATTTCTCTGGAAAAATAGGTTCAGTCAGGATGATGCTATTGTTCTCGCTCACAGACTGTGTGTTTCCTTCCCACAGATTGTGTGTTACATTTACTTCACACAAATCATTGCAATTCTCATAAAGATTGCTGTTCCATTCCAGTGGAAATGGCTGTACCAGGTATTTGTCAATAACAGAAAATACATCATCCCTTTATTTTTTTCTTATTAATCAGTAAAAATAACCACACCAAACCAAATCCTTAATGTGTTCTTCATGTTGTGGTAGGACATGTCAAAGCTCAATGATGCATTCTGACTTCTCCTCACTAGTATTGCTGATCACTCCTGGTGGCAGGAGTGGATTTCTTTTTAGTTCTGTTTGACCAGTAAGACTGCTGGATTATACATGAGATGTCTGAAAGTAATTGCTTTATTGATTTTAGTCTTTCAATTTTAAAATGTCTGAAGGAAATTAATCAAGAACATAGAAAAGAGAAAAAAATTACTCAGGTTTGCCCTGTGTAATTGAGGCCCTGGGGAGCCAGTGAAATAGACTTTTGCTTTTCCATTTACAGGCTTTATTTGCCTAGTGACTTTTAAATACTTGGTTTCTTAACATATAATCCAAGTAACTGTGCAGGTAGTCTTTGGAATATATTAACTGTTGAAGATACTAAACAACTTCAGGTTATGTTTTTTTTTTCCTTGGCTTTTAAGTCTTGCTGAACATCACTGGAGTGATGTCTAGAGTTGTAACTGGATTTAAAGTGATGGGGAAATTTGAAAGAACAAAGAGCTTGACAGCCTTTAGCCTGGGATTAATGATAACAGGATAGAAATTGCTTTTTTATTTCTGCTATGACACAGGCTTCTTGGCCATTCAATCTTGAACCTTATGAACGAGGAGAAGTGTTTTATGACCGTGAAGAATTACAGGACTGAATTTCAATCTTGTCTTACTTGCAGCTGCTGAATGAAATGGCCACGCTGGTGTTCTTTGTCCTCACTGGGTACAAATTCCGTCCAGCATCGGATAACCCTTACCTGCAGCTTTCTCAAGATGATGAGGATGATTTGGAGATGGAAGCTGTGTAAGACCCTCCTTTTACTACCACCTCCTTTTACTGTTGAATGTAAATGAGCATGATGTAAGGACAGTTGGGCTTTGAAGTTCGATCTAAAGAGCTGCAAAAACTTGTTTTAAGTAACACGGCGCTGAGGAGATGGGGGTTTTTAGCAATGCTCCTCAGTGTTCCATTCCATGCTACAAACCATGAGGCACCACAAATGCAGTAGGACTGAGTTAGTGAGGATAAACTTCAAAGTGGGACTCAACATAATCCCTGTCACTTCCATTGCAGTGATTTTCTGAGGACTTATTCAGAAACACTTTTCATTTTTTTATGTAATAAAAACTGCTCTAAGAAATACAGCATACTGGAAGCATTAAGTAGAGTTATAATTGCCACACCATTGCCTGAATAGGAACAGAACCAGCCTAATCTCATAGCAGTTATGCATTTCATGCATAATTGCAATTCACATTCAGACTCAAGTCTGTTCTTGAGAGTTTCATTTCAGCTTTACAAGTATCCTTTACCTGATTTTGAGTAGAATCTCTCAACACGCCTCTTTTTACTGCAGGGGCAAAGAAGTCAGAATGTGTTTGCTGCCCCCATAATTAGGTCAGCAAGAAGTGGAGCTTACTGGGGAATTGCTACAAGAATAGGTTTGTGAGGTGGGATCTCCTGTCATGCAGGGACTTTTAATTCTCTGAAATGTCTCTAGTAACAGATCTTATTGCCAAATGCTTAGTTATTTTGTGTTGGGTCCATAAAAATCTGTCTTTGTTAAAAGCTGTATCCAACTATTTGGCAGTGACTGTAAAATTATTTAACACTTAAAGGTGTTTAAATGGTTTCAGTTCAGGTGGTGGTAAGCAAACGTTGACAGTAGGAAGTCTTGATCTGAACTGAAAGATGTGCAGGATTTCCTATTGTACAGAAATGAGCTCCCCCAAGATTGCCTGTTAAACTGAAATCGAACTTTACATTGTGTATTTAATGGTTTTTACTTGTTTGGTATTTTTTATAGTGCTAGTAATAAGCAACCTTGCACATACAGTGATTTCACTGCATTGGAGACGTTGCCCAGTTTCAGAGGGACTGCCAGGAACAAGCCTAAAGAAGTTTAGTGAACGAATGGAGTGATTTATATCTTGCAGTAGGGGTACGGATGTTACTTGAGGGTAGAATTCTCTATGAGCCTCTTCCTAGTAAGGTGTTTTGTGCTCTTACGTTTGGAGTTTCCACTGTTGTGCCTTGTGGGTTGTTCCCCTTAGCCTTGCTGGAATTGTTCTCATCTGATTCACTGTGAGTTTTATTCCATGTAGGCACTTGGCAGAGGATGATCTCTAAGTGTCTTGTGCTTTCCCCCCTGGATGCATCAGGGAGGTTAAGTTTACATGTGTTTGAAAAGCATGGTTTACACTCCTCCTGTAATAGGTGAAGCACTGCAATGCAAGTGTATTAAATTTCATGTTGATTTGATCTTGCTGGTCTTATTTTTGCTTTTATAAATATTAAATGTTGTTTCTATGGGGAAAAAACGTAAAGGTTTTATTTGAGCAAGTGACTAAGTGCCTGACTGCATCCTGAGTAACCACTGTATGAGTGTTTTGTCTTTCATGTGATAAATACTGACTTGTCTTCATGGTGTTCTGCCATGTCTTCTTTCCAGGCTTTATGGTGGTGGGTTTTTTCTAACTTAATTTTTTAATCTTTTTTTTAAATACTTTCTGCAGAGGCATTTAGTTACTTGAGACTCCATATAGCCAACAGAGGGGAGAGCTCAAAGGTCACTGTGCCTGATTTTTAGCCTTGCTCTTCTTCCAGCAAGAAGAAAGATGCTTTTAAGTGCAGTTCTTCAGTTTAATGCCGGTTTTCGTGCAATGCAAACTATAGAAAGCTCTGCCTAGCACGAACTGTAAATATTGCAAAGGACAGTGTTGCAATCTGCAGGGTTTAAAATAAAATAAAATCTGAGGACTAAGTGCCTGTGACAGATACAACGTGGGGCACAAATCTTCCCTCTGTAGTAATATTTGAAAATATTTTATAAATAAAGAGCAGTGAAGGTGACTTGCAAAGGATTGCAAAGTTGATTTCTTTTTTTCCTCTAACTGGCATGCTCTACCTTGGGAGAAAGCATCCACAAATGTTACAGGGCTTTCCTTTCAATTATACCAGGCTTAATAGAAGCTGCCCTGGTGAAGAAGAGAGGATGACTAAACCTGAACTAAGGACCAGTCTGTTCTTTTTCAAGTAGGGTCAATAGCCATTCATCATCAACAAAGTGCCTTTCTGTGTATTCTGTGTTGGGCAGCCTCTCGAGCCTGTTCTGTCAGTATGTGGGCTTGTTGCTGACAGTTTGTTAGACTAAAGTACTCTGTCTGAAAAGGTGCAGCCGCACTTGGCAGAAGCAGTTGTCAGGCTTCCAGTCCTAATGCCATTTCTGGGACATGGACACAAAAAAAATTAACTGTACAGTCGATCAAGTGGGGTGAGGAAGGGGAGAGGAAGCAGTTCTGGGGTTTTTTTTACTCTTGCAGTAAGCTGCTCCGTTAGCTTGATAATCACTGCTTTAGGTGTTAGGTACCAAAGAGCTCTTCTGCAGTCTGAGTTGAGATCATGTCCATAAATGTGTGTGGGGTTAAGATTTCCACTGAAGGAGGGATTGCAGCGATAACCATTGATGCCTAACTGTGTAAATCCATTTTGCTGAGTGCGTGGAGACTGACTTTGTATTTTCTTAACACCCCAAACAGCCTCAACATAGCGAACCATTGTGGTAATGCTGACCTACCTTTGCCTGTGCCCTGGGATCTGGAGTTTCTCCCTGTGTCATGAGACAGCCTGTTCTGTGCAGAGACTTCAAGTCTTGATGGGTTGCTTTGCTCTGCTTTCTCTCTGTTTGTGCTTCGTGGCAGACTGATTCATGATGTTCTTTGTTGGAAGTGATTTTCCTTCCCTCTGACAGCTGCACAAGTTCTCTCTGGAAAGATGGTTTAGTGGGAAGGGTTTGTTGCATTTTAGCAACAGCAAAGTGTGCAGTTGAGGAATGCTTCCTTGCAGTATTGCAGGTCAGAGCTGAAGTTCTGAGACTGCTCAGAGCATTAGAGTGAGAATTGCTGAGATCTTGACCACAGTGCTGTTCCCTTTAGTTCATGAGCTTTAGAACACGTTGTCTGAACTAATTTTGAGAGGGAGGAGAATTTCCCACTGTACATGAGCAGTCAGACAAAATCAGGCCTTAAGATCTGCATTGCTCACTTGTCCTAAGACAAGAACAGCACTTACCAGATGAGCAACCTACAATTGCTGAGGGATCCACCCAGCTCCCTAAATCTCACTTTCATTATGTATCTGTTTGTCTCATTACTCCATGAACATAGGAAATGGGTCATTCCCTCTTGACTGTAACCTCTGATGTTTTGTCATCTTCTTGATACATAACTTTGTAATTGTGTTGAAGTACACAGCTAAAATCTAGACTGTGTGCCTGGTGGAATCTTACTTGTGAGTCAAGTGTTAGCACTGCTTTGGTGTCATGCATGAGCAAAACATCTATTTATGTATCCCAGTATGACTGCTGTTGAGTTGTTTTGGCAGTGGCTCATTTCTTGGTTTGTAGTCCATTGTAATCTTAAGCTCAGCCCTGAAGAATCAACACTTAGTTCCTTATGCTGTATTTATCGAGTCAGTTACTTCTGAAGAGTAAACTTCATAATTGTTTTCCTGCATTGTCCCATAATTTTCAGACCATTACTTCAGTTTGCCAGAACCTTTCAGTGTTCTAGTCCTGTTCTCAAATATGTGGCTCTTAGTGTCTTCTGCAGATTTAATAAGCAAGTTCTATTCCATTATGCAGGCAATTACTGACAATATTGAGTAGAAGTGAACCCAGGACAGACCTCTCTGGAACCACACTCAGTGTTCTTTCATTTTTGACAGGAAACCATTAAGTACATCTCAATGCATGTTTTTCCAATTAGTTATGCCTCCGTGTTGATAGTTTTATCTAGCTCATGTTTCCCAAGATTTTCTCCTATGTGACTGTGGGAAAGCTATTGTAATTGAGCAGAACTTGTGAGACCTATCTGTTCTCTGTTCTGAAAATGATGTGATCTCCAGGCAAATGTTTACTAATTCCATCTTCTTTAAGCAACCTGTACATTTTCTCCTTTATTTTATTTTTTCTTTTTTTTTTTGGTAGGGAATAAAAGTGGTATTAGGTCTGTGCTCTTCTGGTCCTTCCTATTCCCTTAAACGCAAGCTTATCTAGACCCACTCTGAGGTATCTTATCCACTGATGGTCCCAGTTGTGTCACCATTAAGAATCACAGGATGTACTGCTTTTTGTTTAGGTAAATTATTCTTAGAGTACATAAACAAAAGCTGATATCTAATGTGGGACTAAGGGCGATATCGGAAGAGTGTTTTTGAAGATTACTTCTCCTCCAGGGTAATGCTGTGAAGATGCTGTTAGCTGTTTGATCAGATGTTCTTACGTGGTAAGCAGCAGGTGAAAGCACGTAAATTCTGACAGCAGCAGCGTCAAACAGGGTAGTTTTGTGTATGCCTCCAGGTGTCCCTTGTGAATGCACTGTGCTATTGGCACTGTTACTTCCAGCATCCACAACAACCTTTGCAGAACATCTGTAGGAAAAAAAATATGTGCGGAATGATAATCATACTGTGCAAAATAATGGAGCAAATGTTTGGTGAGTGTGAATAGCCTGTTTTGTGTGCTCAGGGAGGAAGACAGAGGGTTGAAGAGCTTGTTGGATAGCCAGGGTAGTTCTGAGAATAGTGGTGCTGTGTTCTAGCTGGATAAACAGATGAGTTTGATTGGTGTTCGAACAGTATTACATTGCTTTGTAGTTCACTAGTCATATTGCCGTGAAAAATACAGACTTAGAATGGCCTGGGTTGAAAAGGACCTCAAAGATCATCCAGTTCCAACCCCCTGCTATGTGCAGGGTCGCCAACCAGCAGCCCAGGCTGCCCAGAGCCACATCCAGCCTGGCCTTGAGTGCCTGCAGGGATGGGGCATCCACACCTCCTCGGGCAACCTGTTCAGTGCGTCACCACCCTCTGGGTGACAAACTTCCTCCTAATATTTAACCTAAACCTCTTGTCTAGGTTTAAAACCATTCCCCCTTGTCCTGTCACTGTTCTTCACTTGGATTGGTATAACTGGAATGACCTCTCATGTTTTGTTGCTGTTCATTAAGTGGTTTTGCTATGAACGGAGCTGGTGTGCATTAGGCTAGTAATAATCACCTGGGGCAGCATCCGTGATGTGTGAACTTGTTTTTTAAACAGGAACAATGTATTATTCATGTTTAATGCACAGAGTGTTCTAATGCACAGGGTGTTCAGCTATAGAGTAAAAGTTTCTAGGCAAGCTGCTCAAGCTTTAGCATATAAACAGGTGGTGTCAAGGTAACAACCCCATACATCTTCAAATATGAGCAAATATTGTACTGCTTGTTCCATTGCAGTGTCTCTAATACTGTCTCGACAGAGTATTCCCTAGCATGAGAGAAATAATTGGATGATGCTGTGGTTTCATGAAAAGAAACTTCCAAGCTGAGTGCTGTTTAGATCTTGTCTATTACTAGTCCATCGTCATTTCAACTGCTCCACCATAAGAAGCAGCTTTTTAACTATGGAGCAGCACTTATTCTACTGATACAAATGTGTTAAATGTTTGTTTCTGGTGCTACATCTAGACACCTAGTCTGAATGGGAAGCTGTGAGCCAGTCTACATTTGTCTGTTCTATTTTAATGGCAAATGGGGAGTCATGAGACTCATCACCCATCAGTGGTGTGTCCAGGACAATATCTGGTCTGCAAAATGGTAGCATTCGGAAATAGAGAACATCCTGACTGGTAGATCTGGGTAAAGAGTCATTTAGGAGAAGTGTTATTTGATATGTGCAGGAAAAGCATGGGCTATTGGTGAAATTGAGCTGCAACATCAAGTTCTCTTCTGACGTTTCTTCTTTCTCTTCCAGGGTGACAACTTCTGGAGTAATGGAGGGCATGAAGAAGGTCAAGAAAGTGGTGAATGGTTCAGCAGAGCCACGGGGCGAGTGGGAAAGCACAGCATGATGAACTGGACTAAGGCAGCACTTTCGCAGAAACTTTTTTAATTTATTAATATTACTTTCAGTGGAAAGGGAGCATTTAGCACTTCCCAACACTGAAACCGCAGAGTGGGGTGTGTCAAGGGGGAACAAAGCAGTGCAGAAATCTAACTATTCCTCTGATCATAAAAAAGGCATCTCTTGGTACCTGCAAGGAGTGTGAAGCTTTCCTATGGGTTTTGGGGCAGCTTATTCTTTTTTCCCCTTTCTGGATCAGTTTGGTATTCTGAATTATTTGCAGTTGCATTCTTCAGAATGTGCAAGTCTAATGTGAAGAGAGACCTTTAGTGTGTATGTAAAGTATATATTTTATATAACGTGCATATATATTTATATATACACACATGCTAAGTAACACGTATGCTGGGAAATGCAAAGTGTCACAGAAGGTGGGGAGAAGAAGATGAGATGTAAGTATTTTTTTTATATAGACTTTCCTTTTGGCTTGGGCAAAATATTGCAAAGCAAATGAGTTGAAACAACTGCAGTTATTTAAGGCTAAGTGGGCTATTGGATCAGGTGACTTCCTCCAGTCCTCACATCAGTTGGAACGTTGATAAGTGTCTTGTCTACTTTGTGCAGGCTTTTACTTGAATATGTCAGGTTTTCAAATGTATTGCTACGTAGGAAGCAAGCGACTGTTTTCCATTAAAAGCACTAACCTGTAGCACAATAAGTGTTAATGTAGATTCTCCACTGCTAATAGGACTGCTCTTGATTTGCACCCACCTGACGAGAAATACATGAGGTGTAGGACTGTTGCCTACTTCTTAGGGGTCTGCCATGCTATCTTAAACCTGGAATTTCAAGCCATGACCCAGAATACTTTGTTCTACATTCTAAAATACTTTCAAGATTTTTCAGAAGATAATCCCTGGTACAGTGTAAGAGTACCAGAATCTCCAACGGGAATCAAACCCACAAATGTACTGCAGCATAAATCTCTGGTTCTTCATTGTCCTGAGTTGCTTTGCCTCTCTGGATGGCTACGTATACCTCCCTGGCTGTGTAGAACAGTGGCATTGCTGTTTGAGAAGAGCTGAACTGGTCAGAATGGTATTGCTGTCAAAACCAGGCAACTGCAACTCCCAGTCTAAGTGGTTTTTATTTTTGTTTTCCAAAAAGGAGTGAATTATGGCTGGAATACACAAGTCTTAACTATCAACTGCAAACCTGCAGTGTGATCTTTAGAGTCATGTTACAAATGCTGTGTGTGTTTCATCGCTAGCGTTCTGGTGTTGCTAGAAAGGCACATTGGTGCCTGTAGCTGTAGTAGTGAGGCATAGCAATTGGTTGTTAGTTTGTAGGAGGATAGAAGTGGTTCACTGATGTAACAAGGATGAGTTCTATGAAAAATAAATGAAGTATAACTCATTGACCCAATGAAGCCTTAATCCTTATGTAGAGTTGTTAAGATGTACCTGTTGAGTAAAGTGCTCCTGTCAGTAACAGGGATAGGCATCTTCACAGAGCTTCAGATGTGCCAACATCTCTTAAACTCATTTGGGAATTTGCTTTTTTTTCTTTTTTGACTGAAGGGACTACTTCTCTGGGGCACAACTGATGGAAGGACTTCCATGACTGCTTTTTCTCATCCTCTAACTTAAAAAGAGGGTGGGATTTTTATTTTGTGGAGTTGCTTTTTTGTTTGTTGAAATGCTGAGCCACTTCTTTCTTAGTCTTCAGTGTGGGTTGTAGAGCTCTTAGCCAGAAGCCTGTACCAAGACTTGCTGTTTGAAGAGCAGCTCTGTTTTCTCTGACTGCAACTTCTTTTCCCTGGTGTTGATTTTATTCATCGTGGAAGTAGCAGAAATTAATCTACCTGCTTTGATACCTGGAACTGTTTTCTCTTCAGATAAAGCATGAGAATAACCCTCTTATCTTGGTGCAGAGTCCTCTATTTTCCTCCTTGGCTTGTAACTACACAATAATTGCAGCAATGATGGTTTGGCTTTTGCTGTCGCTGTTTTGCAAAGATACAGTTCAAGTGAAAACAGAGCCTACACGACAAGAAAGGCTGTTACGTGATCGATGAGCCTTCCAGACCTTCTGTATGAGAAGTTCTTTTGCATATTTCGTAGCTGAGACTTGAGCAATTGAACTAGAAACAAACATAGGCAGTCCTAGCACATCGTATGGTTAAATACCTGAAAATTGGATCCTCTCATTCTTTGCACAGTTGCTCTGTCCCTGGGGAAGTATCACTGTCTATATGCAGAGGGCTGCCGAGACAGACTGTGAGCCTTGTTCAGAGCTGTCCGCTGGAGACATAGTCAGTTGGCACAGAGGGATGTAAGAGTTGAGCATTTACTATCAGGAGCAGAAGTGCAATAATGCATTGTTAATGTGGACATGATGGTGTCTTAGAACCTGTTAATGTAATTTCTGAATGAAATTGGGAATTCTAACGGGTGTGGCATTTCACTCCCAAAATGTCGACGGCTGTGCTGGGGTCCTGGTTTGTGTCGAGCTGGTTCTGACAGCTGGCTCTTTGTACCTTAGCATCAGTGAATCACTGATAGAACAAATGCTTTTACCTTCATCTCAGGTTTCTTTTTTGTTTGCTTTCTTGCTGAAGCTGCATCACGTGTAGGTATGTCCACCAACACCCTGCCTTCCTAGTCAGAGGCCAAAAAATTGGTGACTTATTTTTTTGTCTTGGCACAGAAACTGGTGGTAGCCCTCTGGAAGTGTTCTTAGAAGAGCTGGTTCCAAGTTCAGACCTGAGCCTTAGCAGTCAGCTGTACAATCAGCTTCAGCTGGCACTTAGTGCAGGATGCTGGCCAGCGCTACAGCAGGGACTAGTCAGTCCTGCTCATTAATAAGGAAACAAAACATGGGTGAGCAAGTGGGAAAAAAACAGTGATACATTTTCTTACTGCTTGCATTTCCAAAGTGAATTTGCAGTTTTCAGTGTAGAAGTCCTCAGAACGGGTTGAAAAATCTGTCCCTGTAGTGTTGCATGATTAGCCAGTGGCTGGGATGTTGGAGGATGGAGAGCGACTGCAGTTGGGCTTTGTGCACAGCATGGAGTGTGCTGTGCCACAGAGCATCAGAGGGAGGGCTGCTCCCTCCCCCTTCCTCCCAGAGCAAGCCCACATCTGCTTGACTTCCTATTACTAGTGGAAAGCAGCAGCTTAGGGGCTCACCAGGCAGGATAATCACAGTGCTCACCTCTCAGATGCTGAGTGTGCCTGTCTGGTAGGAAGCTCTGCCCTTCACAGGCAGGGGAAGTAGAAGAGCTGCTCATGACTGCACAGATCATTCTGGGATAGAGCCTTACTTTCCTGTCTGCCTTTTATTGAAGTGAACAGCTAAAGCAGTCACTGAGTATACAGCAGTGTAGCTGACAGGGGTCCTGCAAAGGGACCCCTTCTGCAATTCTGAGTGAATGGTTGTGAATGCATTCACATGCATTGCTGCTGTGGAGTACTCAGCATCCTCTGCAGAAAGGAACAAGACTGGTTCACTCTTCAGTTGTAATGCAGCTTATGCCCCAGTAAATCCCTATTGATGGTGACATGCAGATGCCTCTATGCATTCCTCCTTCCTGCTCTGACTGTTAAGCAAGCTGTCTTCCATAGGAAACCTCCTTGCAGCGCAGCTGCCAGGCTCTTGCATTCTTCAGACTTGAAAATATTTTCCTTGATGTTCATCAAGAGAAGTATTAAAAGAAAGGAAGACATAATGGGGTCATCTGGAATGTCTCTACTGTTTCCTCAAAACGTAGCAGTTCTGGTTGAAGAAGCCACATGCTGTCCTGTTAAGCTGCTCTTTAATGTTGTCATCTAACTCAGCGTGTCGTGATCTGTACAGCACATTGTTCAGTGTTTCTCTCCAGCTGAGTGCCGTGTTCCTGGATTTCCATGCTGGCAAACCCTGGGAGCATGTTGTAAAAAATTTGCTGCATTGCAGTATTTTGTCTTGGAGCTTGTAACGTGGAAGATGTATTTTTCTAAGCTAGGTGGTGGACTCTCTGTAGCGTGAGTGTGCATCCACCTTGTGTTGCTAAGTACTGTAACATTCCTTCTGGACATAAAGGGGACATGTCCTAATCACTCCAGCGTGCACTGGAGTCCAATGGAAGACTCTTAACGTGTTAACACTTTCCTTATGGTACACTTCTCTTAAAGAGGAGAAATGCATGCTGAACAACGGCAAACAAATAGACAAGGTGTGTGTCTGTTTGAAAATTGCCCAGCTGCATTAGAAGCAAATACTGGGTATTTGTAGGTTCTGTTGAGCTCTATGAGAACTGAAGTTGCATAGCTCTTACAAAATCAGGTAAATGTGCAGGTATTGAAGGAAGCACTTGCTCCTTCAGTCTGCCTGCTTTGTCTCCTTCAGTTTGACCTGTAACAATAGCTAACAGACTACTGTTACTTTAAAGCAAATGTGTTTTATTGATTCTACCTTCTGACCTCCGTTTCCATCATAAAACACTTCCCCGTTTTTCACTTCTGTACAAAGCATGGAGATGTGGTCTGCAGTGGGTGGGAGGTACAGTGATGTGTGAAACATAACTGGGCTTGAACTGTCCACAACCCGTGCCCTTGTGTGGAACTTCAGTAACCTGAATGTTTCGTGAGAGCTGAGGTGGTGCTCCCCAGGGGCACTTGACCAATGTTTCTGTGTTCCCTGGGGCTGACTGCTCAATCACTTTAATCTGGCTTTTCTTGTAGCCACTGGGTATGATGCTGTTTTGGCTTATTAATCACTTTTACTTAGAGATATATAGAAAGCTGTGCATTCCCCCCCCCGTGTAGTTTTATGCTTGGAAATAGCAGTGATCCTGTAAGAACTCCACGTGATATGTACTTGCAAGTGGGTGGAACAGGGTAAGAAAAATACTGAGATGTTACACTTGTGTGAATTGATGGAACCAGAAGAAAGTGGCTGAGGAAGAAAGGCACTCCTTGTAGGCTGCCTGGTTTAAGAACCCACTTATGTTCTGACTGCTGCAATCCTGTAGAAAGGACAATTCTAAATAAATATCTCCCTGTGGGATTTCACCTGGTGTTCTGCTCTCTGTGTAATGAAGTAGAGCCCGACCTCCATGTTATCAGCAGCACTTCCTCCTGTAGCTAGGATACCCAAGCGTGGGGCTGGTACCTGCTCCGTCAAAACAGAGGATGGGTCTAAATGGCTTTCCTTTCCCTTCAGTACCTATTAATAATTAATTCTAGATCCTCTTGTGTCATTAAGCAGCTTTAGGGCACCTTGTACAATGTAGCTCTGACTTCATTTAGTAAATGATCACCAAAAGAGCTCGGAGACTTTCCTGTACAGTAAGGCCCTCTTCCAGGGTTTTTGGTGACCTATAAATAGCCTTTTCTTCTGTTCTTGTTCAGATACACAAATAACTTTTTTCAGTGTTTTTAAGCTGTATTAAAAGAACAGCGAGCAGTATTTGGAGAGAAGCAAAGTAGATATAAATCAGGATGGTCTGTGCAACTTGGCTTCCCTGCTGTGATCAAATGTATAAAATAAAGACTGAATGACTAGCAAGTTTAATGCATCTTGTTTTCTGCTTCTGAATTGCTAGTAACCAAGATGACCTTTTGATTTCAGAGCCTTTTTTTCCCCATGCCTGACCTCCAGTTGCAGCTGTTAACTCTCCATGGGTACAGGGCCAAATCACAAAACAGCTGTATAACTGTAATGGGTGGGAGAAGCTTTTTGTTCTTGGGCTGCTGTAGGTATTCCCTGAGCTGCCTTCTCCTCAAGTAGAAGGACCTCCATTACCCTCACGGAAGCAGGAGCTGTTTGATTTAGGCTTAGAATCAGGGTATTTGGGGACTTCTCCAGTTGTTCCCTTCATGAGATGTCAGTTCTGACCATGCATTTTTAGTTCTACAAACTGGCTGTGCAGGAATGAGGTCTGCAGAGTGTTTCTGTGAAGCGCTCTTCCTAACAGTCCACCACCTGCCTCAAAGCATATGCCCCTCATCACAGAATGTAGGTCTTCAAAATGTTTCTTACAGTTTATCCTATAGTTCTGAAGCTACTGTGGAGGGGTACTGCCAGAAATAGATGTGTTCTCTGCCCTGCAAATCCCAAACAGGCAGTTCTGCATTGCCTCAAGCCTTTGGGTGGGTGGTGTTTTACCACGGAACTGAACTGTAAAAAGGACATGTGTTTTTGGACTAAGTAGCCTGCTGTAGAATAAAACAAGCTTTATATGTTGAGGATGGCTGATTGTTCCACTGGGGCAGTCTACATCTATCTCATGCAGGTAGTTCTCGGATGCTTGCTTTCACCAAACTGCACATCTGCTTTATCAGTTTGTTGTACGTTTGGCCCCTTACAGTGGCAGCATCCAAACTCATCTCTGCTGCACTGCACGGGGCTCCAGTGGAGCTGGTTGTACTGGACCCAAAATAGCTCAGCTGTAATGACAGGCAAAATGCTAGCGAAGGGGTGTGGAATGTAGGGCTGCATGGTGGAAAGACTCACTTGAGCTTGAAACTAAGTGTAGGATATGCAAAAAGAATCCTGATTCGGCTGCTCCCTCAAAGTGAGAGGGGGAGCCTCTAATTGTAACAGCCCCTGGTAGTTATGGTCTATTGCAAGTAGGGCCCATCTGGTAGACTTCTACAGGGGGAAAAACAACTAACGCCTGAGCCCTAATGAAGCTTTTGTGAATATGTTGTGTTTATATCCAGGTTTCCAGGTATTCCTCTGTCCAGAGGAGGTAAATGGTTCCACCTCTTTTAAGGATTTCCTGTTAGCATCTGAAATTCTGAGCTGCCTTGATCACTTGCTGCTCATTGGTGCAATCCAGGCTGCCTGCTGTCAGTGCTCAAGCACTAGCAAGGTTATCTTCATGACTGCGAAGATCTGCCTTCTCTTTAAATCCCACTTTTAGCCTTCTTTTGCCTTCTGACTGACAGTCTCTAATGAGCAGGACTGTGCTGTAGTCCCCTGTATGGTGAGTGGTCAATAAAAGCAAATTGCTTTGAACAGAGAGGTAATAAAGCAGCTTGTGTTTGGCACAGCTGATCCTGATACTGGGGTCCTCAGTTAGGAGCAAAAGGCTCTCACGTGTCTTAATAAGAAATGCATGTCATCCATTCCTTCTCTCCATTCCCATCCATGGAACTAAATGCACTATGGGTGACATTGCTTTCTTGTGACTCTTCTCCCATATGGAATATTTCTGCTGGGATGGTCGAAACGCAGTGCGTAAGATCACTCCTGTCATCTTATCAGGAAGAGCTGAACAAAATAAACGGGTTTGCAGGGTGGGACTGTTGCAGTGGTGCTAAATGTGTCGGTCAGGATCGGAATGGAGTGGGTGGCTTAGAACTCATTACTGCTCCCTTTTGGGATGGTTGCACTGAGCTTGGCCAGAGACTTTCAGCATCCTCGGTGGCAGGAATTGTTTGCAATGGGGGTCTCCTGCATGAAGGTAAACATAAGGTTTCTGTCTCAGGAGACTGAGCTGCTTTACCATCTGCCATTTCCAGCCGTTGTTGTAGGGTGGCATAGCCCAAGGGCAATCTGTCACCCTACAAATGCATCCTCTGCTCTTACAGGGGGTGTGGGAGAGCATTTGTCAGTGCCTCAGCATGCCTGAAAATACCTCTCCCATAGAGCTGCTGTGCAAAAGGAATCCCGCACCTGGCCCAGCTATTCATGAAGATATCGATCTGCATCTCCTGGAAGAAGCCCAGCTTTTGTGTTTTGGGATGCATCTCGTGTTGGCCAACCTGGTGGGACTGCAATGAATGGCTGTGGTGAGCTGAGAGACGTGGGCAGTGACAGAAGATGACAAGAATTAAAGCTCTAAGCCTGTCGAAGTGATGATGTAGCACAGTACAAAATGGCTGCATGGGGAGAAACTGCAGAAACGATGTGGGAATTCATTAGCGTGGCTCAAGGGCTGTGATGCGGAGAGATGAGATGAAACGAAAGCAGAGGAAAACAAGATGTCAGGAGAAGCCTTCTGCCAAGGAGACTGGTTTGGCCGCAGCCAATCTTCCCCGGAGAAACGGAGGAAGTTCTGTGTTCTTTCAGATAATGAACGGTGGACTGGACAAATCACTGCTAAACGTACTGTAGGGAGCAGTCCCTTATCAGCTGTGAGCTGGACTAAATGCCGGCTCGCTCTCCTTCCATTTGCTTATCTCTGTGTGAAGCGTATTGCATGCATAATTTCTGCTTTAGGGGTTCGTTTTTGTTTGGCTGTTAAGCCTTGCACATAGCTTGGGCGAGCGTGGCTGCTACCTGGGAAGAGCAGGAACGTGCTGCCTTACGATGAAGCTGCTACCTGTGCTCCCTCATCTGTATTCCGGGTAAGTCAGGTTTTAACTGCTGCTGCACAAACTCAGCAGTAAGACCTGCTGGCATCAAACCTGCTGCCATTTACCGGTCCCACGGTGCCTGTGCGGTGCCATGAATCAGAGCACAGCGTTAAGGGAGGGCACAGCACAACCTTTTGGGGCAGTAAAATGGTAGGAATAGGTGCGAATCGGTTTTGTGTGCTTGAGAGGGATTTGGGAGCCTCTCCGACCCCTGTGCTGCTGCAGGTGGGTGCTGCAGGGGCTGTGCTGCAGGAAGCTGCTGCAGCTGTGCTCTTGCTTGTCATTGCACGGAGCCTTTCGCTTTCCATCCCGAACGAGCGCGTGCTGCCTGCTCTCAAGCAGCAGCTGAAGGCTGGAGGAGGCGGCTGCTGCGCTGCAGGAGGGACGGTGTTCTCCCAGGTGCCAGCTGTGATTTGCAGCCGTGCCACCGAGGATCGCACCACCTCCTCCTGCTCGGCTTTGTCTCAGCCAACTGCTCGCTGCACGGGGACACCGAGCCCAGCTGCTGCCTCCCGCAGCCACCCCTCCGTGTTCCCACGTCGGCATCACAATGACAGCCCCGCAGGCTCTTAAGAGAACAGTCTTTAAGCAAAAAATACGCTAGGATCGAGCAGAGAAATTACCAGCATAGCAAACCGTACCGCTCAGCACATGGGCTGCTGTCGCTCCTACAGCCTTCGTGGGGCTGTGCCTATTGCCGGAGCTCGGCCGTGCTTTCCACGTCTGCAGTTCCGCTTCCCTGGGAGCACAGCCTGCAGGCTCCGCTGCTGCGCCCGTTTACCCGATGACCTGATTTGTTTTATTTCTGCTGTGGTTTGTCTCAAGCCACGCTATGTGAAATGAATCCGTCACAGCCAGAGCCCACGGAGGGCTGCTGGGGTTCGTGCTGCCGTGCCTGGGGTTACGAAGGCGGATTCCTGAGGGCTGTGGGGTCCCGTTGGTGCTGCCCCCGGCCCCATCTCCCGGGGCTCAGAGCTGGCCGTGGCACTGCTGCAGTGAGGGCAGGCTGGCACCCAGCAGCCCAGGATGGGACGGGCACTGTGCGCTGCCTGCTGTGGCTGTTACACCAGGAAACTGAACTCATTCCGCTGGAATTTTTTTCACCCTCCCTCTCAAAGCAGCATCTGGCTGGGGTTGGCTGTGCCAGTTCAACCACGGCCTCTCTGCGCTGCTGCCTCTGCTTTCCTTTGGCTTTTCTTCCGCCTGACTCAGGATCGTTAAGCATTAACCTTAAAATAGCCACTCTTTTTGCACTTGATATCATTAATCTCGTGTGTGTGCGTTCCTCCCCCTTGCTTTGAGCTCTCCCCGCTGCTGCCCTGCTCCTGGGGCATGAGGGAGCTCTCAGCAAAGCCCAAAGGGAACAGAGTGCTCCGTCCCAGCCCTGCACAGCGCTGCCCACCCGCAGCTCCCGCTGTGTCGGTTTTGGGGCTGCCTTCTGCTGCCTCCAAGCAACTGCCAACGGTGCTGTTATTTAAGCAATGGCAAGGTTCAAGCTAATAATTAGAGAAAGTGGATGGCTTGCACAGTTTCCAATTACTTTTCTCCTCTCCTCGGTGTGATCTGAGCTCTCTATTCAGTTCTCTCGGTGGTGGAGGCAGGGGAGAGTTTTAAATAGAATTAAATCCCTTTCGCATCACTTTCGCAGCGGCAGAGCTCGTGCTGAAATGCCTCATCTGTGTGGGGCCGGTTGGGACCGTGGGTTGTTCTGTGGTGGCTCCGGGCCGTGCCACGCTCTGCACGCACTCAGCGCAGCCCTTCTGCAACGCGGTCACAGCTCGGCGCACGCAGCCGAAAGGAGAGCGTTGCAAAGATGGGCGTTTTGCTGGGAGGAAGGGGATGCACGGGGCCTTTTGCAGCACGCTTTGGCCACCGAGCTAACAACGCTGTGGCCCGCGCGTGGGTGGCAGGAGGGTCTTTGTCCCAAAAAGCCACCCGGGCGCTGCGCTGCCTGCAGCCCTGCGGACGGCTTTTGCCGTATCCAAGCCCGGATCCGTCGTTTGTTCCTCCCGGCTGTTGCTACAGGAGCCCGGCGTGCCCGGGCAGCTCCTGCGGGGCCTGCGTTGCAACACGGGCGGGAAGGGAGCCGCGTTTATCGTGTGCATCGGCGCGGCTCACGGCAGTGCGTGCACACGCGGGGAGCTGCGGCGGGGGCATCCCGCCCTGCCTGGTTTTGAGGTGGGGAAAACAGCTTGGCTTTTTGTGCCACGGCCCCCCCGCCGGCCGGGTGCGCGCGATGAATGAAGGCGGGCTCGGAGCGGGGATCCCGGCGTGAGAGCGGGGAGCCGGCACCGGGGGGGGCCCTTCTGCATCCGGGTGCGTCCCCCCAAGGTCACTCCCACCCCGCACCCCCCTCTGCGCTCACACCGCCGCCTCTCTCCCTCCGCATCCTCCGGCCCTGGGCGAGCATCCCCCCTCCCGTCTCCGCCCTACAAGAGCCCGCTCCCTCCTCCCTCCCTCCCATTGAGCTCCGGCGGCGGCGGGCCGAGCGCGGCGGGCCCCCCCCCCGCACCCCAACCCGCGGAGGGCGGGGAGGGAGCGCGGAGGGAGCGCGGAGAGGGGCGGGAGCGGCCGCGCGGAGGCGCAGAGCGGCCCCGCAGCTCCGCAGCCCCGAAGCCCGGCAACAAAGAGCGCACCGCTCCGCTCCTCCCCGGGATGTAGGGCCCTCCGTGCCCCGCTCCCGGCCCCGCAGCCCTCCATGCCCCCGCGCTGAGCCCGTTCCGCATCGCCATGGGGAAATCCAACAGCAAGTTGAAGCCTGAAGTTGTGGAGGAGCTGACCAGGAAAACGTACTGTGAGTGCATAGCGGGGCCTGACCGCGGCGTGAAGGGGGGGGGGGGAAGAGGGGAGCAGCGCGGCCCCGGATTTGGGGTTGGAGGGGGGAATATGGGGGGAGCGGCGGTTGCGCCCCGCGGATGCTCGCGGGGTTGCGGGTACCGCGGCGGGGACGGCCCCTCCCGCAGCGCGCAGACTCAGCCCCGGCTTTGTTGCGAGAATTCCGCGCTGAGCCGGGAAGGAGGAGGGAGAAAACATGGAGAGGGGCGCGCAGGCAGGCAGGGCAGCGCGGGGCTCTCCCGCAAACGCTGCGCTCCGCGGCCTATTGCTCAGCATCCGGGACCGGGGCCGCATCCTGCTCCCCCCCCCGCCGCCGTGCCCCGACCCCCCCCCCCCCCCCCCCGGCCCCGCTCCGCAGCCCCGAACGCCCTCGGGCGGCGCTGCCCCCGCGGCTCCCGAAGTTCGGTGCGTTTCTCGGCGGTTCCTTTGTCGTTCCGCTCCGAAGCGGAGCCCCGCGCTCCGGGTGGCTGCTTTCACGTCCTGCTCCCGAGCCGGCGCCTTTCCCCTCGGATCCCCCGCTATAGCCCCGCTCCCGCTGCCGATGCCCGATCCGCTTCGAGCAAAACCGCCTTTATTTTGCTCCGTTCTGAAGGATGCGCCAAGGAAACAAAGGCTCCGGTGCTCCGAATTCCCCTCCCCGCTCACCCCCCTTTGCTTTAAGCGGAGAACGGCTCCGTGCCCCGCCAGACCCGCGAGCGTTCCCGCTGTCATTGCTGCAGTCCCACGGCAGCGCTTACCCAAAAAGGCAATAGATGGGGATGCAGCGAGTTCTCCCATACGGAGAGGAGGCATCGCTGGTGCATTGCACACCCCCGCGCTCGGGGCTGCCTCCTGTCACTGTGCAGAGGGAGGGGGGCAGGCGTGGGGGCACAGCCCCGGAGCTCGGCTCAGCTCTGAGGGCGGCGGTGCTGCGTTGGGCGTTTTGCACCACTCGTGTCCGTGCCGGGAAGGTGCTGCCCCGAAGGGCACACGGGCTGCAAGTCCTGCTGGCACCCGCTGTAGTGAATGCACGTCCCCTCTGCTGGACGAGGCCGGCACAGGGTTGTGGCCTCGTGGCTCTGTTCCCAACTTTCTGCACCTCCTGGGTGCCCTCCCCTTCCCACACACCTCCCCAAAAGCCACCTGTCCTCGTTGCTCCCAGGTGGGGTTGTGCCTGTCCGCTCTGTGCCTCCTCCGAGGCGCACTGCATGCGTCCCCAAGCAGGACAGCACATGGCTGTGCTTCACACAGCGTCCCAACACCCCCAGCAGTGCACGGTGCCCATCAGCCGCAGCTGTCCCCAATGCCGGGCTCAGTGTGTTGAGCTCATTCCATTGCTCATGTCTGGACTGAATGACTTTTGCTGAGTGCTTCTGCCCCTGGACAGGTGTTGGCATGGAGCTGATGGTGGGGAAATGCTTTTGTCCCAGGGATGCGCCCACGATGTTGGGAGATGTGACTGCAGTGTAGTCGGGATTTCTTCCCCACTGGGATTTCCTTCTGTTGCATCATTTTCTGTTTGCCTGAGCAGTGCTGACCCATCTCCAGGTGCCCATAGCACAGTGCTATGGGGGGAACCGGAGAGGGCTCAGCCCTCCTGGCAGCCCAGGTCCCATCCATGGGAGGAGCCAGCGCCGAATAATAATGAATAATAAATTATGTAATTCTTTGTGCTTCCACAGAGCCTTTCATCCTAAAGCTCTTCAAGTGCTTTATCGTCATGGCGGTGGCTCACGGCGTGTTGGGTGCTGCACTGAATGTCCCGAGGAGTGTTGGTGGGGATCTGGGAGCCGCCGTCCTGGCAGGGATGTGGGTGCATGGTTGGGTTGGGAATGGGATTTGGGAATGTTGGGAATGTTGGGAATTGGATTTGTGTGGCCGAGGTCAAAAGGTTCAGCTGTGAAGGTCTTGGGATGCGGTTGTGTCCAAGTCCTGAATGCGAGTGGATGAGAGATGATGGCCTTAGGTTGTGCCAGTGGAGGAACATTTCTCCTCTGAAAGAGCAGTGCTGCAGTGGCACAGCTGCCCATGGAGTGGTGGGATCACCGTCCTGGAGGTGTTCCAGACCCATGGAGATGTGGCACTGAGGGACGTGGTGGGATGAGTTGGGGTTGGACTCAGCGATCTTAGAGGTCTTCCCCAGCCTTAATGGTTCTCTGGTGCAAAGCACTTGTGTGCAATTGCGGTTGCTGCCATGGGACTGCAGCACTTGTGTTGGGGTCCCAGGGACCATAACCCCAACCGTGTCCCACTCACTGCTCTCTGTTCAGTGGGCTTTCAGCTCATTCCTGCATGGGCACTTTCTGCTCCTCTACAACGAGCCGCAAAATTGGCTCCGCTGCGTGCCAGTAATGCCTTGAATTAATGGGCATTAGATTCAGAGCAACCTACAAACAGATCGATTTGGAGTTACGGGGTGCGCAGCGGCTGGCTGAATTCTGTGGGAAAAGAGGGAAAATCCTCCAGTTTTCGGGCAGAGCTCCTCACTGCCCTGGCCCTGCCCTGCCGAGGGTTGGGGTGTCAGCCCCATCCCCAGCCCCGTGTCCATGGGGGGACCGTGGCTGGTGACACGTCAGGCCCCGCTGCGATGGCATTGGGAGCATCACGTTTCACAGATCCCCCGACACGTTAATGGATCTGCTTAACCACTGCGCTGACCTTTGCTGCTGCTGTTATAATTAAGGCTGTGAAACAAGAGGCTGCGACAGCATCAAAGGAAGCGGCTGCTCCGGGGAGGGACGCGATGCGCTCCTTCTGTGCTCAGGGCGATGCTCGCGTGCTCGTGTTGTGCCTCCCTGCCCTCTTTGGAGCCGGGGGTGCAGCCCGTATCCCACACAGCCCCCCGGGAGCCCCCCATGGCTCCTCAGTGCATGGTGCCGTGGGCTCCCTGTGCTGGGGATGGAGCTGATGGGAGCGCCGTTCATTCATCCCCACACATGAGGACCATCCTCAGCCCTTCCTCTGCTGCTTTGGCCCCAGATCCAATTTCCAAAGCCTTACATCGGCCCCTTAACTATTTCATAGGGTCTAAAAAGGATTTTAACTGCGTGTTGGTTTTCCCATCCGTGCCGTGGCCCCGCTCAGCCCGCAGCCAGCAGATCCCAATGGCAGCTGCTGTGAGCAGTGCCAGGCACACACAGTTCCCTCTGCACTTCCCACCTCGGCGGCAGCGAATGGCGCTGATGACGGCGCTGTGCCCCCACTGTCCCCAAGCATCCCAGTGCCTGCAATATGCCTCCTGGGGGAGAGGAGGAGCCCGGCCCCAGAGCTGCCAGGGCTTGGGATGGGGGTGTCTCCAGGCAGCTTTTGGCTGTGGGATGTGGTGGTGCACCTTCCGACACGTGTCGAGCCTTTGGCGGTGGGATGCTGTGGGATGGGCGCCCACTGGGACTGGGTGCTGCTGGGGTGAGTGGGGTGGAAATAGGGGTACACAGGATTTGGATTAGCACAAGTCCCTCTTTCTGGGACAGCCATGGATGTGTCAGTGGGGCTGACTGCTCCATGAGGACCCGCAGCCCCTTCCCCTGCACCTCAGGGGAGAGGGTTTCCAGAGCAGCCTGATCCCTGGGCCAAGCCTGTGCCCAGGGGGCAGGAAGGCAGCGAGCTCTGCAATGTGTAACCAGGCCATTGGTTACATATTTAATCCAGAATTGTAATGAACGCGAGCCATCGGGGCCGAGCAACCCACATTTCCAAAGCGCAGACGTGGGGCAGATGGAAGGACTGCCGTCACCAAATGGAGCTCTGCGAAGTCCCCAGGCACAAGCCTACAGGCCGTGGGGCTGACCCCATAGCCCCATCTGTAGGGCCGGAGGCTGTGCTTGAGCTGGGGGGGCTCTGCTGCGACCCCCCCCAGCTCCACGCATGGCAGGAAATGCAGATCCAGGGACAGGGAGGGATCCCCACCGGTGTCACCTCCTGCTGCGTCACCAACGCGCACGAACACCGCGATGGTGTTGGAAGTGGAGTTCATAACAGATTTACCCTCAGACAGTTCTTAACGACGTGTCTCACCGCGCGGAGGGGTGGAGTGTTGGGCACAAACTGCAGGCTGTGCGCTGCAGCGCCGTGTTGCTGTGCGCATCGGAGCCCAATCCGTTCATGCATGAGCACCCCGGAGAGATACGCATCAGCACCCGATGGGTTCACGCATGAGAGCCCAATTAGCACACACGGCAGTGCGCAATTAATGCACGTCCGAGCGCCCGGTCGCATTCTGCCCATTGGGCTCATTTGTGGTTACCGCTGCCCCCGGTTCCCATTCACTTCTGCATGAGCACCTGAGCCGCTCACCTGAGCGCCCGATTGGTGTGTGCACGAGTGTGTGATCTGGTAATCACACTCATTTACTCCTGGGGGCTCAATAAGTCCATGCACGAGCGCCCAATAAGTGCACGAGCACCAATAGCATCGTGCAGGAGCACCCATCGAGTCGGCGTGGCCTCACCCGCATGCTCTGTGTGTGAGTGCCCCGTGCCCCACGTGCAGTCCGTCCCCCAGTTGGCTTTTGCACGAGAGCCCGCCCAGCTCCGTTAGTGCAACTGTGAGTGCCCCAGCGTGTGTGTGGGAGCTCCCGCTTTGCTCACACGTGCACACGTGCTGCATGCGTGCAGCAGCGCTCGGCGTGCAGTCTGGGTGCTGCGCTGAGCATCCAGCGGAGGTGAAGGCAGCCTGCTGGTGATCTGGAAGCTGAGTGCCGCCTGTGGCTGGAAATAATTAACTCTGCTTTCCTGCTCTGGCAGCGCTGACCCCAGTGGGCTTGGGGAGCAGCAGTAGGGGAGAGGAGGGATCTGTAAAGTGTGGGGGTCTGGATCGCTGCACCTTCTCCTGCGTCCCTGCAGTGCTCTGTCCCCATTCCTGCCCTGGTCCCACCGTATGGGTATGGTGCGTCCCCGCTGCCCTCGCAGTCCTGCAAACACCAATTAATGGCTGGAGCAATGATTAACCAGAGCTGTTCTTGCTGCAGCAGCAGCTGGGTGGTGGGAAGGGAGGGGGGAACACAGAGGGCGGGTGGTGACAGCGCTGTCAGCCCCTGCGTGCGCGGTGGGGAGTGGTGGGGAGGGGGGACAAAGGGGTGGGGGGTTCAGCTGGGTGAGAGGAGGGGCTGAGGGGCTGCGGTGGATGCTGAGATGGGGTGGAGCCAACAGTGGGAGCTGAGATGGGACGGAGCCGTTGGGTACGGAGGTGGGATGGGGTGATGGATGTGGAGATGGGAGGGAGTCGTGGGTACCATGGAGGGGCAGCAGCGTCAGAGCTGCCATAGAGCACTGCACCTCCAGGAGTGCGGCTGCAGCGCTGGGGCAGTGCCTCTCCCAGCATTACGGCTCATCACGAATCCCAGCGGTCAGCCTTTACTTGGTGCCTTTCATCCCGCGGGGTCCTGGCATCCATTAAGACTTTGCTCTGTGCGCTCTTTTTCGGTGCTCCATGGGGAGCACCACCCCAGGGCTGTGCTCTGGGCACCGCAGAGCGGGTTGCTGCTCCACGGGGATGCGCTGCGGGTAATCCCTCGTCCTTGAGAGCCCGGGGTCAAGCCTGCCCGTGCTGGATGGCTGCAAATTGATTTGCATCAGCTCAGCATCGCGCCGCGATCGATGCCGGCGGCAGAGAATGAATGCAGCAGTCGGCGTGCAGACACTGCGTGTGCCGGGCTGTGTGCAGGGAGCTGCTCAGCACCCCAACGTGCCGAGGATGGGGTGCTCAGACCAGGAGCACGGCGTGTCCCCGCATTGCACAGCCACGGATCCCACGGCAGGGATGGTGTTCACGTCCTCTGGCGGTGCCGTGCAGAGCATCGCGCCCAGCGGGGTGCCCGGCTCTGTCGCTGCGGGTGTAAAGCTCAGAGCGAGGGGGTCCCTCCCTGCACGATGCCGAGGGCTCCCAGTTGGTGCCCCGTGCTGGTGGTGCCCCCCGTGTGTGTGTGTGCCAGGGAGCCGACTCCGTGCGTGTCGTTCGTTAGCAGCGTTTCTCCTGTACTAAAAAAAGCACCGATTTAATTGTTTCCTGCTGGAGTTGAAAGGCAGCTCCCGGCACCAAAATAGCGCAGAGGGGGAAGCACAGCCGAGAGCTTCACCAGGTCCTCCTCCTCCTCCTGCTGCCTTCAGCAGCACCTGGCAGGCCGGTACCTGCCGTCCCCTCCATGACCCCAAAATGTCCACAAAATCCAATTGGGTGGCACAGCCGCAGCCCTGCCGTGCCCCAAACCCGGTGCTGAGCATCCCCACGCCCTTATCGCCGTGCTGCCCACGCAGCCCCCAACTGACCCACTGCTGGGACGCTGCACCACCCCCTCTGTCCCCTCTCCGGACCCCCTGCGTTACCCCCCAGCCGCTCTGTGCCTTTTGCCAGGCGCGCTGCAGGTCTCTCTGATGGAAACCCTCTTTCTTTTATTTGCCTTGCGAGGTAATTGGCGTCTCTTGGTGTGCTGGGCTCTCTATTTTTATCGGCTGTTTGCACATCCACACATCCCCGCTCCGCCTCGTTATCCCGGCGCGTTTCAGCCCTCTTGCTTCTCTGTGATTACTGTTTGGATGCGCGAGGTGAGGCGGTCGGGGCGCTGGCTGCAGGCTCCCTGCTCACGTGCTCCCACGGGGGTTATGATGGGATGCTCTGTGCCCACGCTGTGCCCCAGCCATGCCCACACCTCGCTCCATCCCACGTGCTCAGCACGCTTCGGGCAGTGGCTCACAACGGCCCCTTCGCCCACGGCGTCCCAGCAGGCACAGGGAGAGCCCAGGGAGGTGCTTGCAGGCCTGGATATGACTCCTGGGGTGAGCAGAGCATGGCTCAGCGCTGCGAAAGCACTCCGTTCCTATTTTGATTTATTCTGACCTCTTTTTTTTCCTTTCTTTTTTTTTTTTTTTTTTCCCTTTTTTCTTTTTCTTTTCTCGCAGTTACAGAGAAGGAGGTGCAGCAGTGGTGAGTAGCAGCGTGGCGGTGAGATGCTGGGGGTGCTGGGGGACCCCTCCTGCTTGGAGCTCAGTGCGGGGGCAGGCAGACCTTGGGGTGCATGCAGCTCGGAGGGGAGGACAGCAGCACACGGCAGTCCTTTCCCCGCACCCCGCATGCACTCCGCTCCCTCTGTTTGTGGCTCTGTGCAGCGGTGGCTCTCTGCCTTTCCTCCTGCTCAGCCCCCATGGGGACGCCGGGGCTCTCCGAACGGTGCCACAGGGTGTACCCCAATGCAGCCCTGAGGGGGGGCAGAGTCTGAGGGGCACGGACACCAGGACGGGGCATGGAGGCAGGGCCGCCTTGCAGCAGCGTGCTCTCACCCCATCCCCTCCAGCTGCCAAACGTGCCGCCCTAAAAAAGCCACCGTTTCCCTTTCATCTCCCTATCAAACCAGTCAAGGTTTTCTTTCTTTATCGCGTTCTCTCATCCTTCTCCCCCCCTGCCGATGACTCATAGCTGCAGCAGCACGAAGATGTCACCGGCACTTCACTTTCCCACCTCGCCACCCCCTTCCCCTCCTCCCCCGGCCCTCGGCCCGCTGACAGATCTGGGTGAGGGGTTGTGTAATGCTGCTGCACACAGCGGGGTCCCAGCGAGGTCCACGCGCTGTCCTCAGACTCACGGAGCTGCCTGACCCCCTCCCTGCGCCCTGTCAGCATTGGAGGTGTTGCACCTCCTTGTGGCTGTGCTCTGTGGTTCTGCCTTTGGCTGTGCTGTCCCAGGAGGTGTAGAAGCCCTGCTGTGCCCCCATTTCCCACGAGGAGTTTTCACACACACAAAAGCCCCTGCGCTGCCTCAGCTTACCTGGCTGCAAAGCTGCCATCCCAGAGCACTGCACTGTGGTGCCTGGGGCTGTCGTGTGATTACTTTTTGCTACGGCGTGGCTGCAGCACGTGAGTGTGGAACAGCAGGCTGTGCTGGCTGGGGGCTGCTGTGCTGGGCTCTCATTGCTGTCCCCATCAAAATCCTCATTCTCATCCCCATCTCCATCTCATTCTCATCCTCGTCTCCATCCTCAACCTCATCCTCATCCCCAGTATCATCCCCATCCCCTTTCCCATCCTTTTGCCCATCTCTATCCCATCCCCGTCCTCATTCCCATTTCCATCCCACTCCCATCTCCGTCCCCATCCTCATCCCCGTCCTCAACCGCTTCGTCATCCTCATCCTCATCTCCATCACCATTCCCATCCCCTTTCCCATCTTCATGCCCATCCCCATCCTATCCCCATCCGACCCCTGTCCCCATCCCCGTCCCCTCATGGCCAATGCTCAACATGGATGTGGCCATGGAGTAGTTCCCCATTCTGGGCAGGTGCTGTGGTTGGGGACCACTCGATGTCACCGGTGCCACTTGGTGCCCTCTGGGTCCTAATATTGAAGGAACCCTAACCCTAACGCTCCCTCCCCAGGTACAAGGGCTTTATCAAGGACTGCCCCAGTGGGCAGCTCGATGCTGCCGGCTTCCAGAAGATCTACAAGCAGTTCTTCCCCTTTGGTGACCCAACCAAATTCGCCACCTTCGTGTTCAATGTCTTTGATGAGAACAAGGCAAGTCAGCACGTTGTGGGCGGGGTGCGTGGCCACGGGGCCGTGTTGGGGCACAGTGGGTGCAGTGATGCCCCGTGTGTCCCATTCACTCCCCGGTTGCTCTCACTCCTCTGTTCCCCCCTCCAGGATGGAAGGATTGAGTTCTCAGAGTTCATCCAGGCGCTGTCTGTCACCTCCCGGGGGACGCTGGATGAGAAGCTGAGGTGTAAGTGCTGCCCGTGGGTCTCTGCTTCGGGGTGGCTGTGTGGGGTGCGTGGGGCACAGTGACCGTCTGGACGTGGCCATGGGGTTGGAACCCCAACATCTCCACGTGGCTCTCTGCAGGGGCGTTTAAGCTGTACGATTTGGACAACGACGGCTACATCACGAGGAACGAGATGCTGGACATTGTGGATGCCATCTACCAGATGGTGGTAAGAGCTGGGGGTGGGACAGAGCGCACCTCCCCACCCGGGGACACCGTCCCCATATCCACCCGTGACTGTGTGCCATCCTGCTGCCATAGGGAAACACTGTGGAGCTTCCCGAGGAGGAAAACACACCGGAGAAGAGGGTGGATCGGATTTTTGCCATGATGGACAAGGTGAGGGCAATGCAGTCGTATGGGGGTCGTTTCCCTGGGGGTTGGGGGGACACTTCTGGGTTCCCGCTGTATCTCTGCTCCTTCCCCTCCAGCGCCCCTCGGGGATCTCAGTTCCACACTACGGCCCCAGGGCTGCCCCAGGCGCTCAGTGCCGGCTGCTGTGTGCGTGGGGGGCTGCGTGGGGGCGCCGGGTCTGTGTCTCAGCACCACTGCCACGTTTTGCAGAACGCAGACGGGAAGCTGACGCTGCAGGAGTTCCAGGAGGGCTCCAAGGCTGACCCCTCCATCGTGCAAGCCCTCTCCCTCTACGACGGGCTCGTATAGTCCCAGGGCCGAGCGGCGGTGAGTCTGGCGTGGGGGGGGTCTGGTGTGCCCGTGCCACCCACCCGGTGCTATCCCCACTTTGCTTTTCCCTCTGTGCTGAGCATCAGAGCACGGGCGGTCCCCCAGAGCAGCAGGGAGGGGATGTTTCCCCCATCCCCGTGGGTATCTCCCAGCACGTCCCCGTCCTGCAGCACATCCCCAGGCTCTGCAGTGCCATAAAACAATAAAAGCTGCCGAGTGGCAGCAGGGCCTGCGGCACCGTGCTGCGGGAGCTGCAGAGCAGGCATGGAGGCAGCTGGTGATACGGGGCACGGGGATGCTCCGGGGTGACATGATGTTAAATGTTCCCTTTATGTTGTAGCTCATTATCATGCACCCTGCAGCTGGCAGCGTGGGGAGGGCTTATGCGAGTCCTCACATGGCTTCCCTTTCCTCCTTCATCTCCCACAGCTTACGGGGAAGACGCTCTCTGTGCCATCCGACCACGCAGCGATGCTTGCCTGCCCCTCTCCGGCCCTCCTCCATGCCCCACGAGCCAAGGATGCAGCACAGTGCCAGCTCACGCCCCTCTGCGCTCCGAACCATCGCCGGTGCCATCTGCCAACTTCTGCTTTTTTTCCAACAAAAAACAAAAATCACCCAAAAAAAAGAAAAGAAAAGAAAGACCACAGTCTGAGCGGCAGCGAACACCCAAAACTTGGGGGCTGAGGGGATGGGGCTGAGTGGCACCGAAGGCAAAGCCCCAACAGCCCCTCTGCTCCTCATTGCTACGCTATGGGGTCGGACTGCGGATGCGCCTCTCCGGGACGCAGCTGGGGATGGAGCCCACAGGGGCTATAGGAATATATATTATATTATATTATTATTATTATTATTATTATTAATTATTTTGGTGAGGCAGTATTGTGCTTTTTCTTTTTTTTCTTTTTCATTTTTTGGTCCGTTCGGTGGAAAGAAGTGAGGCTTTTTTTTTTTTTTACACGTCTGCTGACGTCGGATACCTTTATTTATTTGCTGTAACCCTTTGCTGCCGCGGTGTTTCGTCTCCCATGTGTGTGTCCCACACCTCGCTGATGGCATCCGTCACATTCACGTCCCCACACACGCCCGCGGGGCACCGGGAGCCTGCAATAACCAAGCCAAAAACCCCCTCCACCCGCTGTGTGCCGTGTGCTGGAAGGGGCTCTGTACTTCTTTTACTTCTTTCCCTCTCCCCGCTGCTCCCTTCCTGCCCTTCCCTCTCTCCCTTTCCCCTCTCCTGCCCAACCAGGGTTGCTCAGCCCCATCCCTCCGCTCTGTTCCATGCCTTTCTCCAGCCTCTCTCCCCGTAGGGCAAGGCGAGGAGGCAGCCGGTGCTGGAGCACTCTCCTTTGTGTCTTTTCATTTTCTTCCTGCATGAAAAGTATTCGTGGAGCCGTGGAGCCGAGCGTTGGGTTTTGCTTTCAAGCCGATTCCCTTCTTGGTGTTTTTGGGAACGGTGGGAAGGTGCATTTCCTCCGTTGGCGGAGCAGAGGCAGCCGTGCGGGGCGATGGGTTGGGGCCGCCCCATTGCTTCCCATTGAGGATGTGCTGGAAGCCAATTGCTGAGCTGGTGTGCACCCACACTCCTACCCGCAGGAAGGCGAAGGGCCGGAGGAGGGCACCCACCTGCATGGGACACCCCACGGCATCAGATGCCATCGCTGCTGGTTCCATCCACCGCTGAGGAAGGAGAGATGTGGGAGCAGTGTGCAACGCTGTCCCGCTGCATTCTGCCCCTGGCCCAGCAGTACCCCCATCCCCTTCATCCATCCCGGGCACCGCTGATGGTGGCAGCGGTTGGTGATGGTCACACAGCTCTGAGCCGCAGAGATGTGCCCAGGAGGTGACGGTTGGACACGGAGGATGTTCTGAGGGGTGTCCCCACCACGCACAAGATGGCAGCAGTGTCCCCGTGGGGCTGAATCTTACACTCACTGTCACAATGGCCTGGAGAGCTGTGGGGCTGCGGATGCTTTCTCTGCCCTGCTGACATTTGGGATCCGGCACCTTTGGGAAGCCAACACCTCCTGAAGCTTTCACACGCCCTTATAGAGACATTTCTCCCCATCCCCAAAGAGACATCATGTCCGACTGGGGTGGTTCTGCCCCAGCAGCTCAGTGCCGGGCGTCCCAGAAAGCACCACTCTCTCCTTCCCCCCAAACCCTCTTTTCTCGATGCTTTGTGGCCAAAACACGTCTCTGTTGGGCAGATCTTTGCAGTGCCTCAAACTCCACCACCTCCCACGTGCCGGACGGGTGCCCTCCTGGTGCCAGGCACTGCTCCGATGGCACCACTGGGACACGATGGGTGCCCCATTAGAAGTAACAGCAGAAAGATGCAGACGTTTGCTCTGGCACTTTCCCCTGGGAGGCTTTGAGTTTCTTTTTCCCTGTTGCACATTTCTTCCCACGGGGCTCCCTGCCTCGGCTGCACCGAGAGGCCCCATCTCCTCCAGCAGCAGCGCTGAGACCCACAGCTCCCGGTGCCAATGGAAGTATGGCTTAGAAGCTTCTCACGCTCGGGAACGTCGGCCTTCACCTCCTCGTGCCTCAGTTTCCCCAGCGGTGACCGCAGCGCCCTCCCACCATTTGTCTGTCAGTGTTGCCTGATTAAAAGCAGTGTCCGTATTTCCTTTCCGTTCTCTGTTCACGTGCTGTCGCTGCCCTGCAGCCGCCCTTCCCTGGGTCCCTCTGTTCCTTTTGGGGTCGGGATGCTCCCAGGGGAGGCGGTGCTGCAGGAACCCCGGGCTGAGGAGCAGCAGAGCTGCGTTCATGGAGGTGAAGCTGTGTGTGCTCCTGTGCTGGTGTCTCAGCTTGCATGCCCCGCTGCCTTGTCTTGAGATGAATCCAAGAGCAAACCAAGCAAACCGACCCGTTTGAGAGCGGGACAAACAAACAAATAGAAACAAACCCAGGAACTTTTGTGGCGGTGGAAATAAAAGCTTCATGATGGTACCGAAGTGCTCTGTGATGCGCCGCGGGGTTTTGGGGGGTGCCACCATCCCGTGCTGTGTGCCCTGGGTGGGGGCTGTAAGGGACAGCAAGTGGAGACATGGGGACACTGCTGCTGGCTTGTGGGGCTGGGAGCAGAGCTCAGATAGCGTATAGGTTTGTACATATGTAATGGATTTACTGCTGTGCCAGGACAGGGCGAGGATGGGCACAGGTTCTGAATGATGGGGTTGGATGTGGGCACCCGGAGGCGCTGCTGGATGGGAGCACCCCCAGCGAGGAAGGGGTTAAGCCCAGTTCACACAGGTGCTGCAGGGGCTGGGAGTGCCATGGGGAGAAGCTGTGGGTAGAACTGATCCCCTGCCTGGGTGCTGTGGGTCACAGCCTCACCTGGAGCCCATCCTCACCTCTGGACCTTCCCCATCCTGCTCGCTCCTGCGATCCCAGGGAGGCACTGCACTGTTTGCCCACCATCCTGGCTGGGGCCGATGGTTTGGGTTCTGCTGGTTTTGTTTCTCAGAGGTTTCTGGGTGTTAGGGCTTTTTTCTTCCAAAAACCAATATCCCTCGTGGGAAGGAGTTACCATCTTCCAGCCGGCTGTAATTATGAGAACAGCATCCGATAATGGAAACATTTTGGTCACCTTTGCAGCAAACAGTGCTGCCTAATAGGGCTGTGTCTGGCCAACCTGGCTCGGCTGACCGTGCGCCTGGCATGGGATGCTCGGCCAGCTCTGCTCTATGCCGTGTGCAGGAATGGCTGGGAAGCCCGTGTTATTGGTTCCACATGGAGCCAGCACAGTACGTGATGGAGCTGAGGGAGGTGTGAGCACAGCAGGGAGCATCACCTGCAGGAGCACAGCGAGCACTGCAGGGCGGCTGAAGCTGCATCTGTGTCTGAGCAAGCCACAGCCTCATGGACACAAGGCCCAGCTGGAGCCAGAAGTTTATAGCCCTTGGCATGGAAGGGATGCTGCCAGCTTACCTCCTCCTTGTGCTCTGCTGGCTGGGCTGGGATCTCCCAGGTGCAGCCCTCTGATGCCAGGCTCTGCACCTGCATTGTCTCCAGGCAGGCAGGGTGTAGCTGAAATACTAAGTCAGGGCTTGAAGTGGTGATTGAGCACCCGGTGGAAGGCAGGGCCAAGCCAGGGCAGCTCAGGTGTAAGCAATGCTCTGAGTGACCAGAAGGGCTGGAGCCAGGATCCACCCCTGCCCAGAGCTCATTTAAGGGTTGGCAGTGGAGGCAAGGGTGTATTGCTGGAGATCCCTGCATACCTGAGGCCTTCTGATGGTAAGCAGCTTCTTTATTTCTGTGCCTGTTGTATTTGAGCAAATCCTTACTTGTTGGGACCTTGCTGCTCTGCTGTACTTCCTATTGTGTTACACTGAGCTGGCAGACTGCAGCTCGGTCCTGCAGATCGTGGGTACAGAGGAGACAGAGATCTGGGAGGTGAACAGTGCAGGCTACGCATTCAACAGCCTTCCTGGAGTGTGTTACATTTTGCATCCTTATTTCTAACCAGAGCAGGGACCGCTCAGCCACCAGTTTTGCTTGCATGTGTCACACTTTGCACTTCCAAGCTGAGTTGGCCCTTGGGTGGGTTTGGTAATGACAGAGCGAGGAGGGACCATCCCAAAAGCAGCCCCAGAGCTGGGCAAAGAACTGCAGGAGGCTGAGCTCTTCTGGGTGCTGCCTGCAGCATTTCCATGCTGCTTACATAACCTCCCCCCCCCACTTGAAGCCACTGCCTGCCATGGTGATGGGCAGCAGCAGCGCTGTGCTGTCCTGTGAGGCTGCTGGATGCCTCCACCAGTGGTCGCCTGGCAGAAGGATGGTGTGGACATCAGTGGAGGAGAGCAGGAGCCTGTGGTCTGTGTGTGGGTTTGGTGTCTGAGCAGCCTGGCACTGCTCTGTGTATAGCTGCACTGAGGGCACCTGCAAGAGTGGAGGTGCTCTGTGCTGTGTGTGATGGCCCCCAGAGCTGTCCCCTGAGATCCTCCTGGAAGGGGTAACTGCAGGCAGAGCAGTCCCTGTGCAGCAGCACAGCTGCTCTGTTCTCCTCTCTCTTGTTTCTGCTCATCCCTGTAGGGCCTGGGCTCAGTGTGCTCCTCAGTGGGCAGCTGCACCTCCTCTGGGTCTCCACAGAGGATGCTGGCAGCTACCTGTGTGTGGCCCTCACTGCCACGGAGAGGACCAGGCTGATCATCCAAGGTGAGGCTGCAGCTCTTCCTCCCAGTGCTCACCTCCTATCTCAGCTGGCTCCTTTCTGACACGGAGCAGAAATGTGGCTGCCAGGGTCCCATGCAGGCACTCAGCTCTCTGCCACTGAGAGCAGCCCTTGAGCTGTATGTTTTGGGAGCGCTTGTGGCAAAGCCAAACATCCTCAAGGATCCTTTGCCACCCCACAGTGGTTTTGTGGTTAACAGTGTTTTGACATCAGAGTGCTGTTGTGGGGCTTTATTGCTGCATGGCAGAGAATGAGGCGGGCACAGCAGTGACGATGGTCACCCTGGTCCTGCAGAGTGAGTCTTTTGCATGCTCCTTTTGGGGGAAAAATAGTATTTGGGGCCTCTGCCTGCTCTTCCTTATCTGGCTGAAGGACTCCTACCAGCTGCCCCATAGATGGTGCCCAGGGAGGTGGCACTGCGTGGGTCCCTGGGATGCTGCCACTTACACCTATGTCACGTGCAGTGCCCTGGGCTCTGCTGTTGTCCATGCAATGCTCATAGTGTGAGGTGGGTGTCTGCTGGGAAGGATGTTGCCTTTCCTCATTTGCTTTAAATCCTTTGGTTTGTACCCGCTGTTCTCCCTCCCATCTCTCCTGTTGCTCATCTCCCTTGGCTGAGCCCAGCAGAACCCTCCCAAAGCAGATGCTGCATGCAACCCCCCCTACCTTCCCCCCCCCCATCTCTTCATCTCTCCCAGGGCTTCCTGTATTTGCTGCCAATGATTCAATTCCTCCCTGCCAGGGGCACTGTGAAATGCACAGGCGCTGCCTCTTGGGGAGCGCTCTGCTGGGCTGAGCGGAAGCGCCGGGTGCCCTCCACGCAGTGCTGGCATTTGGCTGCTGGCACTCTGCTGCCAGGCACGGCGGGGAAACAAACAAAACCCCGGGACTGGGGCCAGGAATGCGTGTGTTGATGCAGAGCAGGGGCTTAAGGGTGTTGGCGGATGCCAGTTTTGGTTTCACGCTTGCAGCATCCCCTGCTGATACACGGCACCGTGCTGCACAGACCCACTCCATCGTCACATTCGAGCATCAGTGAGACCACACTGCAGCTGTCTGCCCTCCCTGCCGGACCACGGCTTCTGTGCTGGGAGTGTGGGGTGCTCAGAGCCTGACCCTCCTCCTCCTATTCCATCCTCAGGGCTTCAGTGAGTGCCACATGCAGACAGGAGTGGGATGGCTCACTGGGTGCTCTCTGCAGAGCTTCCTGCAGGACAGGCTCCTTGCCTGCATCCGTTGCAAAGCCACCATTGAGTATGAGCCCTCTCCTGGCATGCAGCCACTGTGGGTGCAGCAAATCCAGGCCAGGGAGGTCTGGGCTTCCTTTGACCCAGCATTGGAGGAGCTCTGCTTCCAGCTCGGTGCCTGGTTAAGCACAGGTAATGATGGAAACAAAGGTGCTGGGATCCTGTGGTGCCCCATCCCTGGAGGTGTTCAAGGCCAGGTTGGATGGGGCAAACTGGTCTAGTAAATGGGGAGGTTGGTGGCCCTGCCTGGCAGGGGGGGGTTGGAGATGCATGATCCTTGAGGTCCCTTCCAACCCAGGCCATTCTGTGATTCTAGGGGCTGTAAGGGCACAGGGACCGCTTCCCCACAGAGCCATTTCCCTTCTCAGCCACCTCTGTTTGCTTCCGGGAGTGCAGTGGGAGATATGGCACAAGGGAGGGGCGCTCCAGTTCTTCCTGCTTGCCTGCACGCTGCCGTGAGTGCCAGGCACTGAGGTGGTGCCAGCATGACTGCAGGAACAGTGTGGGCAGCTACTGCTGCGTGTGCCCTCTGGCTACCTGCCATGGTCAGTGGGTGCCTCTGTCCTTGGGGGTAGAGGGGGCTTTGCATCCCCACCTCACTGCAGGCACATGGGCACCCCAATTTGCTCTGTCTGCAGATGTGGGTGAGTGCATGCAGGGCATCATCGTCGTTTCCATCTCACTCTTTCCCTCCTGATGGGGCTGCAGGGGGTGAAGCTGGTGCCAGCTCCATGGGGTTGTGCCACCTCCTGTCTCTTCTCTTGTTGCAGTGGGGGAGCGTTGTCTGGGGAGTGTTGTGTTTGCACCACCCTTTTCCCAGCTGGGAATCCATCCCCCACAGTGTGTGCAACTCACTGCCCATATCCCTGTGCCTTCACCTGGGGTCAGTTCCTGACTCAGCAGGGCTGGGGGTGACACATTCTGCTGGGGGACACAGAGTCCCACCAGCCTTTTGTAAACACTGGGTTTGTTGCAGCACCCCAAGCAGCTCAGGGCAGCCTTGGCTGTGATCAGCCCACAGATAGTGGGTCTGGGGGTGGGAGGAGCAGGAGCCCACTGGGCTGGGGAGCAAGCAGGGAGGGCAGAGGGTCACCCAGCATTAAGTGTGTCTCAAAATGCATTATGTTCCTATGCAGTTATTTCTGGTTTGGTTCCAAGTAAATGCTTCCTTGTGAAGAAAGCAGCTCCTCCAGCCATCCTCCCTCTGTGGCCTTGGGCTGCCCAGGGGGCAGTGCCTGCATGTGGCAGTGGTGCAGGGCAATGTCCAGTCCCGGCCCTATGCTGGGTCCCTCCGTCGGTGGGGCCAGGATCAGATCTTGGCACACGTGGTGCAGGCAGAGACTGTTGACCAAAGCCATTTCTGTCCCACCCCACTGCACTGGTTGGAGGGACCCCAACACGTTTGCCCCCACATCTGGTGATGGCACAGTGCTGGGGTGAGGTTGCTGCTGCCAAATCCCATTGCTTGTGCTGCACTCTCACTGACTCCCCTAAAGGAGCAGTCCCTACGGATGATTGCTTTCCCATGCTGGAAGGCCTGCTGCTGATCTGAGTGCATGCACAAGGGGAGCATGCCCCCCCCCCCCCATTGCACCAGGCTTCCCCAGAGCTGCAGCTCTCCATATCCAGGGCTTTCAAAGAAATTCTTCCTTCCCCTCCAGAGCTGTGCCCAGCGGGAAGTCAGGCAGCTATGGGGCAGCTGCCCTCTGCACCTCATCTTCCCACCTGATGGGCTCTGAGGGGTGAAACCCTGCAGCTGCGTGGCTGCAAAGTGGGGGACACAGTTGGCAGTGCTGGGCAAAGCCCTTGTCCAACTGGGGTGTGAGCCGCCCCTCCATGCTCTGTGCACCCCCAGGCACTTAGAGGGCAGGGCTCCACTGGGGACCGTGCCCACGGAAAGGACAGTCCCTCTGCAGCTCCGCCTGCTCCCATCTGGCTAAAAGGAAGGAGGAAGAGGAGGAGGATGCTGGACACTGGGCCGGAGCACTGAGGGCAGCTGGTTTCTGCGGTCCTGCAGGGCAGGTGAGTGCAGGCACAGCGAGGGGAGAGCGAGGGGAAAGGGGGCCCTTTGCGGTAGGGGGCTGTCTCTGCTCTTGGCTGACCCCTCTGCCCCACCGTGGGTGTGTGGGATGGGCTCAGAGGAGCGGGACAGGGGGGTTCCAGCCCCTTCCCGTCACTTGTGCTGCACTGTTTTAGGGCACTTCCCACCCCCCTGACAGTGTCCCAGCTTGGCCACACACAGGGACCGGAGCTGGCACCATCCCGTTGCCCTCCTTGCTCTGCTTGGGGATGCTGGGGGCAGGATGGGGCCTCTATGCTTGCAGCCAAAGCTTACCGTGCTGTCCCGGGGTGCCCTGCCAGCCTGTCTGGGGTGGGCAGCTCCCCTCCTTGCCAAAGGTTTCAGCTTTCTATTCAGGCACCGTCACCCCACCCCGTTTCTTTTGGTTTAAAAACAAAATCTCGGTGGCCGGGCAGGGCAGAGAAAACAGAGTCTCTCCGGTACAAAGTGTAACCAAAGTCACAAGGAAATTGCTGCAGTGTAATCGTAAGGGTTGAGAAAGTCCCAAGATGTTCCCCTTCGCTGAGCTTTGTTTGCTTTGATTTACTGTCACATAAGTCTGAAACTTTGAGGCTCTCCCTTCCTGGACAGGCTGAGCAGGAGCCCTGTGCATGGAGCTGGTAGCCCTGGGCTATGGGATGAGTTCTTAGAGCAAACAAAAGCCAGATTCCCATAACTCCCCCCCCCTCCCCAGGCAAAGTAAGGTGTCTGAGTAGGAAAATGCAGAGGTGTTTTGCTCCATCCACTGCTGCTCGTGAACCAACCGTGCCCATTCTCAGCAGCACTCAGCTGGGGCAGCGGCAGCGATGCTGGAAGCTGCAGAGGGAAGTGGTTTGGGGTACAGGGACCGTGCAGATGCAGAATCACAAAGGGGCTAGTTTCTTTTGGGAAGTACAAGTTGCCTTTCCTGTAAGTGCTCCAGTAAGAGGAATGGAAAGCCTGAGAGCAGTGTGCTGGGCACACATCCAGCTCTGTGCACACCCAGACGCTGGGAGCAACGGAAATGCTGCTTGCACAAGACTGGCTGCTGCCTGCGGAGCAGGGAGAGGGAACTGAGTGGTGGATATGGGGCTGTCAGACCCCTGTGTGCTTCAGCAGAGCCAGATCCTGCAGCGGAGAGAGAGGCTGGATCTGAGTGATGCTCCATGGGGTGCAGTGTGGACAAATGCATCCTGCTGCAAAAGGTGTAGGACACTTGGGGAGCCAGGAACTGAGAGTTCTCTGCTTGCAATAGCAGGAGCAGGATTGTGCTGACTTGGCGAGAGCGAGGAGGTTGCTCAGGGTGGGATTTGGCTGGCTCTGTGTCTGCTGTCTCTGGCCAAAGGTTGGCTGGCATCACCTCCGTGGGGCCCTGGATCCACAGCCTGGCTTGGGGACAGCCCTGAGCCCCTTCCCACAGCCAGCACGGCCCTGGGGTTCCCAACTCCCCCCAGCAGAGCCCCGTGAGCTCAGAGTTTTGTCACCCCACTGCTGGCTGAAGTCCTCCATGCCCTCAGCCAAAGGCTGAGGAGCGCTGAATCCCCATGCGGAGGTTTCCTGCGTAATTAGGGCAAACGCCCACTAACTCTTAATTAGACTTCGGGCTGCGACTGGGAGTGCTGCAGGGCCAAGATGTGCCGGGTCATGCCCAAGCACAGCGCCTGCACTGCGCTGAGCCCAGCCCTATGCTTTGCAGGGTGCTCAGGGAGCGCACGGATGGCTGAACCCAGGGACACCGTGGTCCTCGCCTACAGCGGGGGGCTGGACACCTCCTGCATTCTGGTGTGGCTGAAGGAGCAGGGCTACACTGTCATCGCCTTCCTGGTGAGCCCAGGGGCTGCTGGGGGTGTAGGGGCACAATGGGGATGTGTGGGGTGCACGGAGTGCTGGTGAACGTCACCCTGTCTGTGTGCAGCGCTGCTTGTCCTTGCTGGTTAATGGCTCTGTTAATGGGGCAGAGCCAAGGGGCTGGCAGAGGGCGGTGCGGCCCCAAAATGCCAGCTCAGATGGGGGGAGCTCATCCTGGATGGCCCCAAGCCCAGCGTGGCCCTGGCCCTCCATGCGGGTTTGACATGCCCTTGGTTTTGTGTAAGCATCCAACTGAGCTTTTCTCGCTTTTCCAGGCCAACATTGGGCAGACGGAAGACTTTGATGCAGCCCAGAAGAAAGCACTGGCACTGGGGGCTAAGAAGGTACCACGGGGAGCTCTGAGAATCCCCCAGTCCCTTTCCCAGGGCAGCATTTAGGAAAGGGGAGAACAAGAGTCCCCTCACCTTGCCGTCCCCATAGGATGGCATAGGCACAGTCTATGGCACAGCTCCCATAGGATCTGGTTGCCCCCCCAGCTGTCCTCCATCGCGGCGCTCCTTCCATCCCCGCAGGTGTACATCCAGGATGTCTGCAGGGAGTTTGTGGAGGACTTCATCTGGCCAGCAGTGCATGCCAACGCGCTGTATGAGGACCGCTACATGCTGGGCTCCGCGCTTGCCCGGCCCTGCATCGCCCGCCACCTGGTGCTGATCGCCCAGGAGGAGGGAGCCCGGTACATCGCCCACGGGGCCACGGGCAAGGTGAGGGGCTGGGGGGGATCCTGGCTGCTCGTGCTTGCGCGGTGAGGCGTTCGGTGGGCGCTGGTGGGATTGCAGAGCTGTGGTTTTGCCGCTAGAGGCAGCCAGAGACCGTGGGAAGGATGCTCGGGGAGGGTGCTCTGCAGCCGCTCTGCCCTCCTGCTTTATTCCCAGCCAACCTGGGAGGAGGACGCAGGAATTGTGCCACGACGTCCCAGAAAAGGACAAAGCCATGGGGCGCAGTTACCGTACAGCCTGAGGTTTTGGGAGGTCCTCTGTGCAGGCAGGAGTTGGAAGGGACCCATACGGATCATCAAATCCATCTTGGGATCTTCTGTGATCCCCTCTGGGGGTACTCAGGGTGACCCCATCATCAGGTGCCAGCAGTGCAGCTCTGCAGGGTGCTGTGTGTGCACCCCCGATCTCCCCCTCCCATCTTTCAGAGACCCCCCCACATCCCTGGCCATGGTCCCAATGTAAGGCAGGCTGGGTTTGGGGTCCCCGGTGGAAGAGCCCTGCTGGAAGAAGGAGGACATTTGATTCATACAGGGACTGAGGACAGAAGGGCACGCCTACAAGACAGCTCCACGGCCACGCTGACTCCTGTTCCTGCCACGCTGCTTTCCCCACATCCTTCACCTGATCCTCCCAGCAGCATCCCCTTGAAAGCACCCACTGAGTGTGCCCTGAGCACCGCGTTGTTCCCTTCATCCCCGGGCATCGGTGCCACCCTGGGGATCCTCGCTGCTCCCCACACCCCCACCTCCTCGAGCCATTAAGGCGCAGGCAGCACTGTGGGTAACCCGACCCTGCACAGCCCCGCAGCGTCCGCAATGTGTGCCATCTGCGGTGTCCCCACTGCAGGAGCAGATGGAGGTGTTTTGGGCCTGTAAGGGAAATGAGTGCTCTGTCAGCTCTGCTTGCCCGCGTGTAATAGTCCTAGGGGATCTCACAGCCCAGTTGTAAATGTATCCTTGAGGCTGGGGACGAGAGGAAGGAGGGGGGTCCTCACACCCCTTGGTGCTGGGGGGAAATGGGTTTGGAGAGCCCCGTTCCCTTGGAGGACACCCCTTCCAGCTACCTGCCCTTGTTAGCTGTGCCCCACCAGCACAGGCCAATTAAGATAGAGGTTCAGAGCATCCTCCTGGGTGGTGAATTCTTCCTCTCCCTTCATGGAGAAATAAATACTCAGATCTGGGCTTCATAGGATCACATAGGCTGGGAAATGCCTTCAGGACCATGGGGTCCCCCCACAGGTTGGGTTTTCAGGGCTCTCAGCCCAGGGGAGCACTGCTCTTTGTGACCTCAGTGCCCACCGTTGGGACAGTTTGCACCCCAAAACACATCCCCCTTGCTCTCTGCTGCATTTTGCTCCTGTTCCTGGAGCAAGGACACGTCTGGGCTCTCCAGCATTGCACATGGCATCATCCTGAGGACTGTATGCACATACACATGTGCTGCTGTGTCCACGTGCACCACCACACGTGTGCTGTCCCAGGGATAAAGCTCCAAAGCAGCCCCCCCGCCCCCCATCCTGAAGGGGCTGAAGGATGTGGCCCCTATGGGTTGATGGGGTGGGGGCACCCCCCCAAAGCAGCCCCACAATGTCTCCCTGTGTGTTTCAGGGTAATGACCAGGTGCGCTTCGAGCTCGGCTGCTACGCGCTGTGCCCCAGCATCAAGGTAAGGACTCAGCCCACCTGGGGAATTCTGCTTTAACACAGACACAGCTCTCCTTAACAAGCTGCCAGCTGCACCGAGCGACGTTTTGGCATTTAAGGGTGGGCCGTAATGATCCTTAATTGATCTGTTTTTACCCCAAACATCACGAGGCCGCTGGGCAAACAGCACGGTGGCAGCTGCTGGATGATCGATGCTGCCTGCTTCCCCCTGGCATCCAGCACCTTGCGAGGGTCAGGGTTTTGGGTTACTCCACCATCGCGGGGGGAGATTGAATTTCAGCTGGGGAGGGGTTCAGGGGGCAGAGGGCAGCGAGCCTCATGCTTCTGCTTGCCTCCAGGTCATCGCACCGTGGAGGATGCCTGAGTTCTACCAGCGCTTCCCAGGGCGCCGCGAGCTGATGGAGTACGCCCAGGTAGGAGCAATGGGATGCTCACATGGGATGCTCACATGGGATATGGGATGCTCACCACACCATATGGGCAATGGCAGTGAGACCGGCACAGCGTTGCTGCAGCACCCCACTGGGCTCTCCTGGGGTGTTGTTTTTTTTTTCCTCCTACATATATATAAAAATACCTTTTTTTTTTCCCCCATAATTACCTGGCTGCTTTTGTAACCCATTTTCCCAAGTAAACGGGTCCCAGCTCAACGACTTGTGTAACAGACAAAGCAAACGCACTCCTCTTTGTTGTCCCCTTCCTTTTTGAAGTACAAGTTGCAATAAAACACATTAGAAGTTTTGCATCAGGTTTTTACGTGCCCACCAGGGTACCTTTCTTTTTTAGCGGCTGCACGGAAATGCTTGACAACTCGGCTCAATCAATCAAAAGGGAAAAGGCAGCTCTGTGCATACACCAGAAAATTGCTTCAGTTTTTAAATAGCTGCCATCCAGGCTGCCTGGCAGCGCGGGGATGGTGAGGTGTGGGGCCACGGGAGCTCAGCGCAGCACATCGGGGCCGGGCGTTGAGGATTGTGTTTGCCATCTGTTGGTGCATTATGAAGGGGCGAGTTTACGAGAGCTTTCCATATGTTGCCAAACAAATTGTCAAATAGGGGAGTTATTAAGAGCGCGGCGTTTGTGTTATAGGGAAAATGGAACATGTGTTTTGGGTTTGGGTTTTGTTGTGGTTTTCTTTTTATCTTTGGGTTTTTTTTTTTTCCCTTCGTTTGGAAAGAGGTGGAGGGGGGGGGAAGGAAAGTGGAATGGGTTGGGGCCCTGCTTGGAGAGAAGAGGTTGGGGTGGAGGGTTTGCAGCACCTCTTGGCCTATGGCTGTGCTCAGCACTCAAAAGAAAAGGGAGTTTCCCTTCCTTGTGCTCAGGAGAAGGAGATGTGGGCAGGTCCTCCATGCCTGGATGTGCTCAGGGCAAGGCAGTAATTGCTCAGCACTAATTAACGAAGATGAAATGTCTTCTGCCAGGATCCAGGAGGGCTCTGTGATGGGGACAAGGGCCCTGGTGGGGCTGAGGTCTGCAGCCCAGCCCTTGCGCGCTGTGTATGGCAAAGGGTAGGGGCTGGGAGATGTGCTGCCCCGAGGGATGGGGCAGTAGAGGCATCGTTCCACCCTTGCACCCAGTGAGCTGTGGTTCGACTTCCCTGCAAGTCAGAGCTTGTGGCTGAGATCCATTTGAAGTGCAAATGTGCTGCCTGCTCAGTAGGTGGAAGCGGGTTGGGGCAGTGGAGCTGCCCAGCAATGCCCCACAGCCTGGGGTGGGGGTGCCAGCGGCCCTTTGAGCTGCCAGGACCTGTGTGATGGGGGCATTGTCCCCCCTGGCATTGGCCGTGAGGCTGAGCTGGTCCCACTGCAGCCCTAGGAGGTATCTTAGGCCCTTACGTGAGTTCAGGTGATGGGTTAAGAACTGTGGGCCACGTCTCTCCATGTTATCTCCCATTTCAGAGGATCCCAGCTGGGGAACAAGCCAACCTGGCCTAGAAAAAACGATGTTCAACATCCATTCTAACATCTCCATCACTTGGGTTAAAGGATGCCCTGGTGGCCCCAAGGGGGAGCTTATGGAGCACAGGGTTGGAGGCACAGCTGTCTGTGCTGCTGGTGCCCATGGTGTTGTGCCTTTGTGTTTTTGGGGCCCTGTGGACTTGCTCAGCACTGCTCCCCTTCTCTCTGCAGAAACATGGCATCCCAGTGCCTGTGACACCCAAGGCACCCTGGAGCATGGATGAGAACCTCATGCACATCAGGTGAGCAGACAGCTCTGGTGGGGCAGGGACCCAGAGGATGGGGTCACGATGCCCCCACTGCATGGTGGGACATGACACATGGCCAGCACAGACCTTCACACCTCTGAAGCAAAGAGTCTGCTCCCCAGCATAGAACAGCTTGGGTTGGAAAAAACTCCAAAGATCACTTAGTTCCATCCTCCTGGGCTGTCCCATGACAAGCTGAACGAGGCTGGCTCCAAAATCTCCACCTTTCTAAAGCAATGTAGTTGCCCACATCCCACGTGGCTCCATTTGTCTCTTGGGTCCTTGCAAGCCCCGGGCTCCTTAGCTTATGGTCCTGGGGAACCATAACACACCTTTACCCCCATTGCTATGGGATGGCCGTGCCGTGGGTGGTAGCAATGGTTTGAGGTGGTCCCAAAGCCCCATGGGGACCTCCACACAGGGCCACCCACAGTGCAGTGATGTCTCTCTGTCTCTCTCTCCCTCCATCCCTGCCTGCTGCAGCTACGAAGCCGGGATCCTGGAGAACCCCAAGGTAATCGATCACGGCCGGGTGGCAGCTACAGGGCTGAGGGCGTCTCGTGTGTTTGCAGCCTAATTGGAAATTTCACGGCGGGCCGTGTGTGGCGGGGAAGCCCTGCCCAGCCCCTCCGCCTCTTGCAGCACGCTCGTTGCCATTGGTGTCAATAGGGGACGGGTCTGTTTCAGGGTGACACTGGAAGGGAAAATGTCATGGGGCGGCAATAAAGGAGCAATTACACTGATGAGGTGCTGGTGGCTTCCCCAAGTGGATAGAGGAGTTCTGGCTGCTGCCCACGGCCCCTTTTGCTTCCTCTTCTTCTCTCTCTGGGAGGAAGCAATGGCTTCAAAGTGACCTCCTCCATGGGAACACCACATTCCCATGGGCTGTGGACTCTTGGTGCTGCACCACTCATGCTCCAGCTGCTAGGGTGTTCAGCAGACATTCAGCTCTCCATCGGCACCAATTGGTGCTGGACAGGAGCCAGTTGCTGCTTAGTGGACCCTGGTAGGTTGGGCACATGCCTATAGCATAGAGAAGCTTGGATGAGGACTGTGGAGAAGGCATCCTGGCCCCACACCAGTGCCTCTCCCTTACAGCATCAGCACCTCTCTGCCTCTTTGAGCAAGACCCCGTAGTTCTGCCCAGTCCGTGTCCCTCCCAGTCTGTAATGCTGGGTAGAGAATGTTCCCTTCCCTGAGCATCCTTTGGTGATGGGCACATCACCATCCATCGATACTGTGAGGTGGCCGTGTGGTGTCACCTCTGTCCCTTTCTGCAGCCCAGGATGAGGGTGGCTGGGGTGCCAGGCACAGTGGGTCCCCTCCCAAAGCCCGGAGACTGCCAACGAGGGATTTGAAAGCAGATGGTTGAGCTATTTTCTGCCTCTGTGAGGCCCGATTGAAGGGCAATGAGGCAGCTAATGCGGAGAAAGATAGAAATTTACTTGCTTTAACTTCATATGGCACTCTGAAAGAGTTCATTCAGTCCCGGGCACAACAATATCAGCCGGATGAATAAACCATTTGCGGCATCGATAGCTCTGCATCATGGTTTACTTCATGGACCATTTGCTTCCAATTTCTTCTCTTCTTGCCCCGTTTTTCTTGCTTCTTTCTCCCCCCCCTTCTTTCCACACACTCTTCCTTTTTTTTCTTTTTTTTTTTTTTTTCCTCTCTCCCCTTTAAAGATGACATTGCAGGACTAGCCCCCCTGCAGGGAGGGATAAATAGGAGGCATTGATACACTGCAACAAACTATTTGTCATTTGAACTGTGCTTTTAGGAGGGAGAATAAAAAGAGGACAGACTCGTACGGTAATGATGGAATGCAAGCCAAATGTCACTTTTATTTCTATTTAGTTATTTTATCTAATAGGGGTTTTCATAGTTGGCTTAGAAAATTGGAAACTACCTGACTTTGACTTCCAATGTTTAGTAAAGAGTTTTTAATACTTTCCATTTCTTCCCCCCCCTCGCGGTTCCCATCTTTCCTTTTGAACTCCAAGTTTTCCATCATCTCCAGCGGGTCTGTCTGGTTAATAAGTGTGATCAGGGCTAGGAGAGGGCAGATGATGTAAAATTGAAATCTGCAGCCCGTGTAATCTGTGTGCTTGGGGGGCACGGGGGAAACGTGCGTGCGCTGCGTAAAACAAGGGGAAAGGGCAAAAAATATTCACAGAATATATCCCGAGTTGGAAGGGACCAGTGAGGATCATTGAGCCCCACTCCTGTCTCCACACAGGGCCACCCAAAAAGAAGACATATATCTGTGAAGCTGGGTTTGATGATCCTTATGGGTCCCTTCCAACTTGGGATATTCTGTGATTCTGCTTTGCCCTCTTTGCTCAGCAGTGAGGAGGCAGGAGATGGGCACAGGAGAGGCCACAACTGGGGATGTGGGCAGGTGACTGGGTTGTGCTGTGCCTCAGTTTCCCTCTTCCCAACTCAGAGGCTGCACGCAGGCACTGCTGGGTTCCCTCTGTGGTCACACAGGGAACACAAGTTGGTATCACCAACATGAGTGACAATGCTGTCCCAGCCAGGATGGGGCAGCAGCCACGAGGGAGATGCTTCGGCTTTGCTAAATTGCAATGTATTTTGCTTGCTAGGACAGAAAGCTTTTTTGTTATTATTATTATTTCTCCCTCCCTCATCTGGTACGTGCTTCAATTCACTGCCATCACCCCAGCCTCCGGTGGCCCAGCTCTAAAGGAGATAAGATGCTTCTTTACTATAAATCTTGGGGGAAAATATACATAAAGGTTGATGCGCTCTGAAATGGGTTTTTGCTTTGTTCCTCTATTTTCCCCCTGTGTGTATTAACCTCGAGGACACCATGAAAGAGCCCATGCGACTAGAGCACCTGCTGGGGTCAGCCCTCCTCATTCGTTTTCTCGGTCCGCACGGAATAAGCTGGGTTCTGCCCCGCCGCAGCCCGGCTTATTCCGCACTGACCGCAAAAAGTCGCACTTTTCCCTGCCTGACTTGCTTCTCTGCAGCTATTCCACCTCCAGCTGTGGGGGCGTCGAAGAAAAAGATGAGATCAAGTTGAGGGGAAAAATTGTCTGATTTTTCCGTCCCCTTTGTTCCCAGGGCCCCCTGAGCTCTGGCGCTGCTTTGTGCCTCGATTGCTGTGTCCCATTGCTTTGGGATGGGGATGGGTGCCAACCTGCTGAGATTTTAGGGGGTGCTGGTCATGCTGGTTGTGCCCATGATGCCAACTGGCCCTTGTCTTTCTCCTTTGCAGAATCGGGCCCCCCTTGACCTCTACACAAAGACCTGCAACCCAACCACCTCTCCGGACGTCCCAGATGAATTGGAGATCGAATTTGAGAAGGGTAAGTCATCCCCAGAGGTTCCCCTTGGCACTGAGTCTGTGTTAGGACCAAATCTCGCTCCCTGGTGAAAAATATAGCCTGGAGCATCCCTAAGGTGGAGATGGGCTACACCCCAGCTTGAGGCATCACACCTTGGAGCATGCTGGGGTTCTTACATTAGTGTGGGCGGTCTGGGTATGTCTTCTGTGGCTCCTTGTCCCATAGCGCTCAGTCCTGTGGCAGTGGGACCCCACTGACACCAGAGGGGGGACCCCCAGGCACTGAGGTGCAGTGGGTGCCGGTGTTGCTGTCCATGGTACTCAGGTGGCCCCTGGGGACACGCGGGTGATGCTGATGCTCATCAGACTCTACTGAGGGGATACAGTGCTCCCACTCCTGCCATCTATGGGTGTCCCCATGCCATCCCGTGGTTAAGAGGGGCCACCTCCTCCCCAGAGCCCCCAGCACTGGGAGCCTGGCTCCATTCCCCTGATCCTCTCCCTGCGAGGCGGAGTCCCCATTCAGCCCCTAGTTAATTTATTTGAAGTTTTAATCTAATTATTAACTATTTTAAAGGCTAAGCAGCTTTCACCAACAACAGCCCCGACAATGTCGGCTCTCTGCCACGCGGACCCCGGCCAATGCCCCAGCAAAGGACGAGAATAGAAAGAGCCGGGGCGAGGGGAGGGCGCCGAGGGGGGGCCCTGGCGGGAAGCAGCTTAAGGTTCATTATTGCCGCAACTTACATTTAATAGCAATTTACAACTGAGTTTATAAACCCCTGGAAAATAGGGGGTTTAGGTTGGGGGAAGCTGACAGAGCCCGTCAGTAGACACGGCTCTCGCGGGCGCCTCGTAATAAAGACTAGAAAGGGAGTCATTGAGCGCTGATTGGCAACTGATAGCGCGTTCAATGGTAATGAGGAGGGCAGATGGAGGGGAGATTAGCCTCCAACTCCGCGCAGCTTTTCTTTGTGGGCCCCGCAGCCCCCTTGTCAGCTTCCTAATACATTTATTGCTCATTTCACACTGCTAAAGAAAATGCCTCTCTTGCTATTCAGCCTCACCCGCCCCCCCCAACCCCACTTGTCTCCCTCCCACCCACCACCAAAAAATAAAATATTTCACCTACTTTCAAAATTTTCTTTAAAAATGCAATCGTGAATTCCTATGGAGCCCCCCACCATGGGGTGCGTGTGCATGTGTGTGCACACGCGTGTTCACATCACCATGCCCCAGACGTGTCCCCCCTCCTGCTGGCGGGTGGCTCGTTTGTCACCCCCCCGGCCGGGGCTGGTGGGACAGAAGGTGCTGCGCCCTAAGACAATTGCTGAGCGTGAAATTCAATTAGTTAAGGGCCTGGTTGCAATTTCACAGGCCCTAAAAAAAAGAGAGCGGGGGGGGAAAAAAGGGGAGGGGGGCATTTTTATGGCCTTTTTATTTATTTATTTCGCTTTTCTCCTGAGGAGGTTCCCCCTCCCTCGTTCCCCCCAGCAGCAGCTTGGATATGCCTTTTTAAGAAGTTATTTAGAGTTCATATCTGTCACATCTATTTAACGCGTGCGGGGTGATGCCGGGAGGGGATCCTATTGCCATCCCATCCTGCCCACCGCCCTCCTCTGCAGGTGTCCCCGTGAAGGTCACCAACACCAGGAATGGAGTCACCCACCGCTCAGCCCTGGAGCTCTTCGTGTACCTGAATGACATCGCGTGAGTGCCATGTGGTCCCCTTCCATTCCCCCCAGTGTTCCCCAGCTGAGATCAAGTTGGGTTGGTGTCACTGATGGCAAAGCAGCAATGGGACAGTCCCTGTTGTGCCAGGCTTGTGCCACTTGTGCCACCAGTGCTGGCACCAAGCAGGGAGTATTTATGCTTTCACTTCCTGTGCTCTCCTATTTACACCTTCTGAGTTTATTGCATGTCCCAAAGGGTCAAGGGCCACCCTGCAGCCAGGGTAGCACCCTTTGCATGTCTCCTCCTGCCACCCAGTGCCACCCAGAACCACCCAGTCCTCTATGCCTCTACTCTTAATTCCCCTAGAGCTGAGTAGGAATGAACTTTTCCACGTACTTCTCATTTTAAATGTTAATTAAGTGATTTTAAGACGATGTCAGCCATCACACCGCAGCTGTCCTCTCTGCTGTTCCTCATACTGCTCCCCTTGCCCAGTGCCATGAGGCTTTGCCATTGGCAAGGGAAGCATGAAAGCAGAGCCAAGAGAAGGGCAAAAGGAGAATAACCATCTGCCTTTTACTCATCCAATGTGGGGGTCACTGCTGATGCCCTTGGGTGATGCCAGCACTGCTCAGAGGTGCCCACACCATCATTTGGGGTTTGTCCCCTCACCATCCATCTACTTATCTCCTCTTCAGGAGCAAGCATGGCGTGGGGCGCGTTGACATTGTGGAGAACCGCTTTGTTGGGATGAAGTCCAGAGGTGAGCAGGTGCCAGCCTGGCCCTAAAAGCAGCCACAAAAGGGAAAGGTGCTGGTGGGACTGGATGGGGGCTCAAGTGTCAGGTGTTTGGGTTTTGTACCCTTCCCTTCAGCTTTTAACCAGGATTTGGCCATTGTGATGACGTCTCATTGGGTTCACAGCTGCCTGTGCTGTGGTTTGTGCAAACCCCAGTGCCACCAGAGAGCCCAGGTTTTCAGTGACACCTGTCCCCAGTGAGAAAAGATCATTAAATCATAGAATCATTAAGGTTGGAAAAGACCACTTTTCCAAAAGATCATCAAGTCCAACCCCAACCCTTCCCCACCATGGACTGTCTCCCTGGGAGGACGCGACCACAAGCCACCAGCTCTGGTTAAAGCCAATCCTTGATTTATGTATACCTTTCTGAGGTTGTGGTTCACATTGATTCCCCATTAGGATCAGCTCCATCAGAAACCTCTGGAGGCAGCGAGCTGCCCCGTGCAGAACTGAGGAGCCAGAGACTGCATCATTTCCCATTCATAATCATTTCATTCTCCTCATCCTGGGCTCTTTTGTCTTAAATCTCATTAATGCCTAATTAGAGGCTCCCTTTCTTTATGCTTGCCCTCTGTGGCAGGGCACGAGCAAATATTTTGATAAGGCTCTGCAGCCTGTGCAACACCAGCAAGAGACAGACCCCAAACCATGGGGTGCCAACCTGTAGAACTGAATTAAACCAAGAAAAGGGCAAACAAAACCAGAAACCCAAACCATACGCGCGCGTCTGTGTGCATTAGCATGCTGGATGCTGAGTAATTTGTCAAAATCTTTGTTGTTGGTTTTTTCTTGGTTTTTTTTTTTTTTTAAGAGCCACTGACATGCTCTAGTGACCCTTGCAGCATTTAATAATTTCACTAAACCCCATTTATCTGTCATGTTTGTCTGCCAAGTGACACTGTCAAGCAATTGCTGTCGCGTTGGCGCGCTGGTGGATGAGAGCTCTGCACAGTGGGACAGGGACAATTCCTGGGGAACCCTTGGTACCCAGTAGGATATGGTAGCCCTTGGTGACCCTCTCACCCTGCTCACTAAGGGAAACCGAGGCACAGACACAGAGCTGGGGCTGCAAATGAGGTTTTCCCACCTTGATGCTGCCTTCCATCCTTTCCTTCACCTCCTGAGCCCAAGTGATGCAGAAGGGAAAAGTGCACTGGCATTGATTTTTGCCAGTCTCCTCACTGAGATCTGCTAAGGCCAAAGCGGTGAGGGCGCACTGCGTGCTGTGCTGGTCTTGGAACCATGTGAGCTGGGATTTGGGGTGCAAATGGTCAGCAGGACTGGCTTGTGCCTGTTCCCATCCTTGTTACCAAATTACCTTTCTGTCTCCAGGGGGGGCCTAATTAAGTGGAGTAAATGAATTCAGTGGTGAGAAAGCAGGAAGGAGAGCATGACCACTGCCCAGAGAGCTGAGCTCCGTTCCTTGGGGGCTTCTCTCTTTTCTCTCCCCACGTTTCCATGCCCGCACCGCTCAAACCCACTCTCATTTGCAAGGATTTGCCCAGGGGTAGAAATTCGGGCAGACCTTCCTGCAGGCGCACGGCCCTAACCTTGCATCCCATCCCATCCCACCGGCACCGCATGCCAACCACGCTCAGCACAGCAAAGCCAACAGAATGGAGGAGGACTGACAGCCGAGCTTACAAATTAGAAAATTTTAAGCAGCAGCAGCAGCTGTCTGCGTGGCTGCCCCCCCTTCCCCAGTGGTAATTGCGGGGTGATTGCAGCTCCGGCAGCCCGCGTCGCTGACACCTCTGTCTTTTTCCTGTAAACACGGGGAGATGAAAATAGACACTTGGAGAGGCTGTGAGTGTCACTCTGAAGGTGTCTCTGGGAGCTCAGCTGTCACCTCCCCGCCTGGCACAGCAGTCCCTGTGCTGCTGTCACTGCGCGGATGGGGCGAGTGGGGAGGTGGGAGATGGGCAAGGGGATGGAGATGGGGGGTGAGGCATAAAACTGAACCTTGGGTCAGCCCAAGTGGGATGGAGGGGGAAGGAGAGGGGATGTTTGTGGTGCCAGCGGTGCACTTGGCTTTGTGGTTGGGGTTTGGAGCCCCGGCGTGGGGCTGCGCTCATGGGGATGGCTTCAGTGTGCATCTGGGGATGGGGTCCCGTTGGGCCTCTCATCTTGGAGGACACTGAGCTCGCAGGAGCCCGGTAGGGATGATGGATGGAGAATTAAGTATGTGGGTTTCTTCCTCTCCAGTCCTCTCATTGAAGATCCCAGGTAATGGGGGGGTCTGAGCGAGGTGTGCCCCATTGCAGGGACAAGGGACAGGCTCCAAAATGCCTGCTGACACAGCCCCAATACAGCTCTCTGCAGCACAGGGATTGAGAGGCAGTGTTCCTATAACTTTTATTGTGACCAAATCCAGAACTTTTATTTTTTAGGAGAACAACCTCATTATTTGATGTGCCAGCAAAACCCGACGCATGGGTACCACTTGCCCAGGGCTGTGCCGTAGTGTGGGTGCCCAGTGGGGAGGGTCAATGCTTTCACACCAGAGCTGTGGCCGTGCCCACTGCTGGACAACCCCATTCTTTCCCATGGCTTTCCACGCACCTGGAGCAAAATCCCACATTGTCTTTAAACAGGCTTTAAACCCACGGAACAAAGGGAGCGGTCCCATCCCATCCGCAGTCCTCACACAACCAGGGGTGGACGGGAAGGAGCCGGGGGGGTTTCTCCGGCCCCCAGTGGGGTTGTGCTCCTGGTCCCCAGGTAGCCCCATTTTGGCGCAGGGCTCGCCTGCCAGCCAAGGAGAGGAGGGGATTTCAGCCCTGTTCCTGTGCCCCGCATCGTTCGCTTAATTACAGGTTTTCAGCCGCAGACCGTTGGGCACGTATCTGTGGGGGGATCGGTTCCCAAACCCTGTCATTTAGCCTCGTCAGAGTGCCTCTTCAAAGAGGGGAATCTAGAAATTTTCTCCGCAAGGTGCGGAGTGGACTGTCTCGGCCCCAGCATGAATATAATGACAGATGCATTTTACAGCAAGCTGGGACTGAATGCGCTCGACCACAGCTCCTTCTGTCAGCCAAGTCATTATTTTTTGTCATTTGCTGACAGTTTTGGTCTCATTCGTTTCTCTCTCTTTTTCTGCTTTTCCCCCTGCCTGGAAAAATGGCTAGGTATCTATGAGACCCCAGCAGGGACGATCCTATACCATGCGCATTTAGATATCGAGGCCTTCACCATGGACCGGGAAGTACGGAAAATCAAGCAGGGGCTCAGCTTGAAATTCTCCGAGCTGGTGTACAATGGTACGTATGGACCCTGCTGCTACTGCTGCCCACGGGGTGCCAAAGTGCAGGTGTGGATGGTGGGGGAGAAGGTGGGCATGTTCGTGCCCTGGGGCGATGCTTATGTGCAAGGAAGTTGTGGTGCCCCATCCCTGGAAGTGCCCAAGGGATGGATGTGGCTGTGGAAAGGGTTGGAATTGGATGGTGTTTCCTTCCAACTCAAACCGTTCTGTGATCTTGGATGGTGTTGGAGTTTCCTTCCGACCCAAACCTGCAGTGCTATGATCTTGAGAGCATTCTGACCCCCCATCCTACTTGCTTTTGGGGTAAGTAGGCTCCATGCGGGGTGCTGGGAGGTGATGCTGCTTTCCACAAGTGACTGCTCCTGGCATACATCCCAGCCCGATGCTGCTGATTTCATTGAATCAGAATCATGAAGGTTGGAAAAGACGTCTAGGATCCCCAGGCCCAACCCATTCCCACCGTGCCCACTGACCACATCCTTCAGTGCCACATCTCCATGGTTCTGGAACACATGCAGGGATGGGATTTGTCCCACCCTGCACAGTCATAACTTCTCCATCCCTTCACCACCACTCCCACCTCTCCCTTCTGGAGCCCATTTACTGCTTCCCCTGCATTCTGGGGCTGCAGCAGGACATGGCTGTGCACAGCCAGCAGCAGCAGTGGGAGTCATCATTACCTTCCCCTCAAATCACAGCGCCCGCTCCCATTCTCTCTCTGATGCTGCATCAGCCTGTAGCTGTTTATAGCAGACTTAGTGCTGTGTTGCCTGTACGTTGGTTATTTATTTTCAGTCGAAGCCTACAGCTATTTATTTATTTATAAACACTCACTGTTGGGAAACCGCAGGACTACAGGGCTGCTCAGGTGTCGGTGGGTTTGTTCCCCCCATTCCCACCTCTCTCAGACCTGCAGGGTGTGTTCCCACCCAGGTGAAGAGCAGACCCTCACCCACGCACTGAGGGTGTCCGGTGGCTCCTTAGGGCTATGTCAGGATGGCAGTGGTTGCCTCAGCCCCATCAGCCCTCCGAGCTGGCCTTCCTGCAACACCTCATTATTGTCACCAGCCCCTGGTTTCAGGACAATTAGAGGTTATCTTCCCCCGTCCCCATTGATCCCTTTGTGCAGCACTGGCTTTGAAGCCGTTGGGTCCCGCAGGTAGGGCCAGGTGCGGAAATACCATTGTTGGTGTCGGGGGGATTAGGGCAGGGAGGGCTGCTGGGATGGATGGCTGCAAGGGGGGAATTAGTTTGCAGTGGGGGGCGAGGAGGGAGGGAGTGCTTCCTCGCACCTGGAGTTGTCAGAGCAGCATTTAAGTGGCTGGTTATTATTTTAATGTGTCTCAGATTTATTTGTTTTTTTCCCTGCCACGGGGACGCAACAGCCTGAAGTCAGCCCTGACATTTGAAGGGTTGTACCTGTAGTGTGTTTGTTAAAAAGAAGGATTTATTTGCCCAGCTGGAGTGGAAGAAAAGGATCCCTGAGCCCCTTGGCTGTGCCATAGTGTGGGTTTGCCCCATGGGTCTGTGGGGCTCAGGCCTTGGTGTGATGCTGGATGCTGAATGCAGGGATGAGGGCTCAGCACTAAACTATCAAAGTGTCTGTTGCATTCGGGTCCATATAGCATCATTTATATCCCCAAAAGGAGCAGCACACACACTAAGATAGGGCTGGGCAGATCCCAGAGTAAAGGATGCACAATGCCCCAGTGCCGCCTTGCATGGAGGCAGCCAACAAAAGCTCAGGTTTATTTCTTTAATGGCTTCAGCCTGAATCCCAGCTGGGAAAGGAAAGGTGAGAGGGCACCGGTGTGAGCAGAGCAGCAGAGAGATGGGGAGATAAAGCCCAGGGATGACCTGAGGGCTGTGAATGGGCTCTTTCTCTTTCCCCTTCTATCTCCCTCTCCATCTCCCAGGCTTTATTCCGGGTCTCGGGGGCCTCCCCGGGTAATTATCCCACTCAGCGACAGGAGATGTGCACAGGGCATGGCCTCTCTGAGTGCCTGCTGTGGCCTCACCGATGGCAATGCCACCACCCACACCGGTGGCTGCTCCCCAAGCTCTGTTTTGGGGGATGTGATGCAGTTCTGGGGCTGGGGCCCACGAGGGAAATCAGAGCCCTGTTACCCTAGACAGGGTCGAGGAAGCTGAGCCTGCTGGGATGTAGGGATGTACGTGCTCCGATGGGCAGTACGATAAAGCCCCGGGGTCAGCCCTGGGCAGTGATAGCTGGAGGGAGCGTGGGAGCGGGGCCAGGGCTGCCCCTGGGACACCACATCCCAACAGGGCGGTCCCCTTCCTGCCCAATCCAGGGGACATCATATCATCCCTATGCTGGGGGCTGCAGACAGGTCCCCCCAAACCCACATTGCTCCTGCGGAATGGGTTCCGTCCGTCCATCCATCCACCTGTCTGTCTCCACTCTCCCAGGATGCCAGGCTTTGAGTCAAGGTTTTGTATTAACTTAATGAAGCTTTTTATTTCCATGTGCAGAAGTTCTACATCCAGAGGAGCCAGGAGGAAAAAGCTCACAGTGCCTTTCATTGAGCAGAGGATTCCCATCTCCTCTTGAGTGGGGGCAGGATGTGCACAAACCCCCATTGCTCAGAACAGAACCAACCCATCCTGGCACTTTGTTTTCCTCTCCCAGCCCCAAGACTGCATCCCTTCCCTTGAAAATTACCCGATGGCTTCCTTGCAGAACTCAGCCTGTGGTGGGGTCACCCTCCATGTCCCCCTGGCTTCCCAACCTCCCCACCCCCGCTCTGATGGTGTCTCTGCCCGCAGGATTCTGGTACAGCCCTGAGTGTGAGTTCCTGAAGCACTGCATCGCACGCTCGCAGCAGGCAGTGGCAGGCACTGTGCACGTCTCTGTCTTCAAGGGCCAGGTCTACATCCTGGGCAGGGAGTCCCCACACTCACTGTACAATGAGGAGCTGGTGAGGTGAGTGAGCCTGGGGGCAGTGAGGGTCCCATCCCGTCTCATCCTGTCCTATCTCATCCCATTCCATTTAATCTCATCTTGTTTCATCACATTCAATCTTGTCTTGCCTCATCCCGTACCATCCTATCCCACCTCAGCTCATCCTGTATCATCCCATCTCGTTCCATTCTGTCCCATCCCATCTCAGCTCATCCCGTACCATCCCATCTCACTTCATCCCAGCTCGGTCTGTCCCATCTCGGCCCACCCCTCCTCATTCCATCCCATCCCAACCCACCTCCCCACCCACCCACGATGCAGAGCACAATTTCCCCCCAGCCAAGCACGAGCCGTGTTTTGAAGTCAATATTATTTTCCCTCTGGCTTTTCCCTTTCCTTCGTGTTGTTTTCTCTCTCTCTTTCTCACTCCCCCCAGCCCTCCCTCAACCCCTTTCAATCTCTCTAAACACTTTATAAGCCATAAATACACCCGAATGAGTTTAGATCAGTCGGAGTAAATGTCAAATTATCTTCTCTCTTTCTCTTCTCTGGCTTTTTTTCCCCCTTCCCTCCCGCTCAAAATCAACAGCTCCTAATAATCCGTCCCAACCCTTCATTATGCTCCACGCTCTCACTTGGAGAGATTAAATGAATAAAGTAAAAAAAAAAAAAAAGAAAGGAAAAAAAGAGGGGGAAAAAAAAAAGGAGGATGGAGGGGGGTGGGACGGAGGGAAAAGAGAGAGGAGAGAAAAGCAGGGGCACTTATTCTCCCTGCGTCTCCAACCATTTTCCTTTTCTTTTTGATTTCTACATCGCTGGTTTGAAAGCCTTTGAGTGACGGCGTCACAGGAACCCGAGAGAAAGCTGTGAGAGGCAGAGCTGTGTGGAAATGCCTCTGCACAGTAGGTAGAAAGTAACGTAATTATAGAGCAGGTCAGAACCACTCGAATGAGCAAAAATAAAAGCACAGAGGTTTTTCTGTAGCCCGTCAGGGGAGGTAAAATCATTGTAAACTCTTTTTTTTTCCTCCTTTTTTTTTTTTTTTTCCTTTTCTTTCTTTCTTTCTTTTTTTTTTCTTTTTTTTTTTCTTTTTTTTTTCTTTTTTTAAGGGTTTGCAGATTCTGGGAAATGAGTTTGGGGGATGAAAGCGGCAGAGATGGGGTCGGTGGGATGGGAGTGTGCCTGGCACTGCAGCACTGGTGGGACAGGGACAGCTCCGGGATGGAGCATCCCTGCCAGGTGCAATGGTGACGTGTGGGAGGCGTCACCTGGAGGGGCAGATGTCACCTGGAGGGACATGTGGGGCACCGGGACAAAGTGTCCCCAAGGTGCTGACACCCTCTCTTCCCGCAGCATGGACGTGCAGGGGGACTACGAGCCCGCCGATGCCACCGGCTTCATCAACATCAACGCCCTGAGGTCGGTGCGGGGGGGTCCTGGTGGCCCCCATCCCTGCAGGACGCGGTGCTGCCCTGAGCCCCCGCCGCCCACTGACAGCTTCCCCTAATTATAGCCTTCCCGCGCATCCCTCCTCCTTATTTTACTTGTTTCTCATGCTCCCCCCCCAACTTAAATGCTGTAAAACATGCTGCATTTACATAATGGGCTCTTAATTTTTCCCTTGCCTGTTAACTGCTTTGTTCTCCCCAACGCGCAGTGTCCCCCCACCCCTCCGAGATAAATTAATTACATTATCTCATGGAAAAAAGAAAAAAAAAAAAACATAATTAAACTGTACAGGCCTTAACAAACGCCTGCTCCTCACGCCCCCTCATTCTGCTTAAATTAATTGAAAGGAAATGTGTGTTATTACTGTTAATTTACAATTAATTTATTCTCTCTCTTTTTTTTTTTTTTTTTTTTACTCTGGTTTCCAGGCTGAAGGAATATCATCGTCTCCAGAGCAAGGTCAGCACAAAGCAGGATGAATAGCAATCAATGGCACGCAGACGTTCCTCTCCCCTTTCTAATTTCTCAAAGCACTACTGCTAATTGTGGTGGTAATTTGTAACTGGAACTCCGTTCTGTGGAGGTGATGCCTTTGTTACAGGGGAAGAAAGTGGTGGGACAGGGGGAGACAAATAAATTGTGATGGATTAAGAGCTGCTGAAGGATGCTTGCTTGGGTTACGTCACCATTGGGAATGGGGAGTGGTGGTGTCCCATAGGCTGGGTGACGGGACAGCCCCGACCTCACGTGGTTGGGAGGATTTGGTTATTTCTCTTTTGTCTTCATTTTGGCACATGGAAATGAGGTCTGGGGAAGGGAAAACGGGGAGAAACTTCTGAAGCTTGGTTAAAGGGGGAAACCTTCCGAGGGTTTCAGCAAGAGGTTGGGGACAGCGCTGGGAGCTGGGCACCAATGGTGCCAAGGCTGCAATGTGGGGATGGAAAGGAAAATGGTCCCATCCCACCTGCTGTGCTACAAGGATGGGGATGGACCCGGTTTGGGATGAACACAAAGGTCGGTGTCCCCTGCCCTGAGCCATCCAAGGGGATGACACTGTGCAGCCCCAGCCCCAATGGCCGCGTGGGGACATCCAGGCGTGCCCTGCTGCCGAGCTGGCGAGCATGACAAGCTCTGACATCACCGCTGGGAAAATAACATGTTATTTTCCCAGCTTGGATGTTACTTTCCCTGCTATTACTGGCAGCTACCATCTTGGGAGGAGAAAGCAGTGGAGGGCTGTCAGAAGAGGAGGATGAATGGGTTTCCAGGCTGATGGAGCCTGTCTGACCCCCATGGGGTGCTGGGAGATGCTGTGCTCCATTGCTCTCTGCTATAGGGTGAGGACATGGGGCTGTGAGCTGTCCTGGGTGCTTTTGGTATAAGAGCAGGGAGGGAAAGGCAGCGTGATGGGAAAGCAGAGTGTGGCGGCACTAAAAAGCCAGCTCAGACCTGGTGCAAGCTCTGCAGGGGAGTGGGCTCTTGGAAGTCATGGGATCACAGGGTAGAGGAGACCTTACCAACCATTTACCCTTTGCATTGAGCGCGGCCATGTAGGGCTGATGTGACGGGATGCTGTGAGTCAAAGTCCACGTTTAATTGCTGTACCACTTTAATTACCATCAGCCCTTCCCATCCCTGTGCTTATGCAGTTCCTCTTGGTGGCCTTCCAGCATCCCCCCACCCCCGGTGGGGCTGAGCATCGTGCTGCTCTGCCCAATGGCTTGGTGAGCAGTGCAGTGCACCCAAACCACCTGGGAGCTCCCCAGCAGAGCTATTATGGGATGACATTTTGGACACCCCATCTACACCCTTCACTCCTGCCTGGGCACCAGCCACCATATGCCCACGTGCTGTGGGGCTGCTCTGCAACCCTGCCAGGCTCCAGGGAAGGGCTGGTCCGGGGTCACCGCAATCGATATCTCATCTGCAGGCTCTCCTAGCGGAAGTGATGGTATATTGGAACATGGTAATGGGTCTTGTCTAGTGGAAAAGGCTAATCTTCCCCAGCTGTACAGGATCTCCGCAGGTGTCCTCGGCTCTCCCTGCTGCCACCGGCCCTGTAGCAAGCCAAAGAGCACGTGTGGCTCTTTAAAGCTGCAGCAGTCCAATTTACTGTAAGGGACAGCCACCCTCAGCCCTGTAGAGAGGTGGCCCAGGGGCTCCCCAGTGCAGAACCTACACCTGATGTGGCACCACCACCCAAAGGACCATGAAGCATAGGTGGGCATGGCAGTGCGTGTTTGCTTTCTCAATGCAGAGGAGGTGACATCTCCTCCAGTCCTGCTCCCCAGGGATGTTATCTCTGCAGGAAGGAGGAGGAGGAGGGTGTGGGGACAGTGCCGGGAGGGATCTTGTCCACTATAGTGCCACCTGCAAGCGTAGGTGAGAGGCAAGCATGTGCTGCAGGGAAAAGCAGAGGCGAATGAGCTCCTAGCTGCTGAGTTGGCTTTGCTGGCAATGCGCTCGCTGCCCGGCAGGGATCACCCCATGGGGATTGCTCAACCCAAGGGGCTGCTCACAGGTGTGCTCAAGGGCAGCTCGCTCCAGTGGGGACTCCTGGGGCTGGGGGGAGCAGAAGAAGGCAGGGGCAGCCCAGGGCAGCTCAGCTCTCAGCACTCTGTACATGCCTGCCTAGACCTGACTTTTAAAAGCCGCCCAGCCAGCGCCAGCTATAGCAGCCTGCTGCATCACTATGGCAAAATCAATTTTCCTGTTTCTCTGGAGGTAGAGGTAATTACTGGGTTTAGGGTTTAATATGCACGTGAATTTTAGAGAGAGCATTGCTAAAAACAGCTCTGAATAACACACAGGGTTGGGCAGTGTGTCCTAGGGGGTCAGATGGGGCCACTGTGATGTGCAGAGCCCTCGGATGCTGTCTGCACAGCTTAGGGGGCATCATGGCAAGGAGCATGGTCAGAACCCATATGGGTTGTGCCAAAAATCCCATTCATTTTGTTGCAGAATAAGAACAGATGGGTGTTAGGAGAGAAGTGGTGGGGACCAGGAAGCTGTTGGGGTTGTGCTTAACTTTAATTTCTTTGGGTGGAAAATGGGATCTCTCGGTCCATGCAGGGAAATGGGAAGGCAGTGGGGACACCTGTGGCTTGCTGTCCCTGTCACCTGCTGGGACTCCATGTCCCTACCTTCAGAGTGGATGGGAGGGAACTTCCGCCTTTCCTGATGGAGGGGATAAAACCACCCATGTAGTGTGGGGCAGGTTGCACCAAGGATGCTGTGCCGCAGGGCAAATCAGAGCACTCCATGTGATGGGTGTTTGCTTCCCATTTCCCTCTGGAGATTCAGCTCCAAATGGTTAAAGGGGCCCATCCCACAGCTCGCAGAACAGCAGCGCAGCACAGCTCTGCAGTGTTTGTGTCTCTCCAAGGGAAAGCCATCCTCTGGTGAGGTTGGGAGCCACTGGCCGCCGGCTTCCCAGGCGAGGGGGAGATGGTCGCCTTTGTAAACCCCTTAACAAGGTGGCTTTGTGTCCCCGTTTAACAAGAAGCGCCCTTCTCCTTCCCCGGGAGGTTCCCAACAGCGGTGTGAAGGTCCCTGAAAGCCAGCTTTATGCTGCTGGGGCGGCGGGGATCAGAGGGACACAGGGGCCCTTCTGCGCACCCGTGACAAAAGGCTGCCCCAGGGGGACGGGGCGTCAAAGCACGGCCGGCTCGGGGGAGACAAGGGACCCACAGATCTGCTGCCCAGCGCCCATCTGGTCACTCCATCACAACGGCTGGGGGGGTCCTCCCTGGTGCATCCCCCACCCCCCCCCACCAGAGTGGAGCAGTGGGAAAGAGGCTGGGAAGGGACAGGTATTTTACTTTAGCTGGTGGTAACTGGATCTGCAGGGCATGAGGGCTGAGAACCAAGACCTGGCCCATCCCCCTGCACTGAATGGCACAGTGGGGTTTGGGAAACCTTGGGATGCCACTGGGTCAGTGTCCCCACTGCCAGAGCATGGCACGTGCATCGGAACGGGCTGCTGGAGAACTATACTCAGCCGCTGGGACACCTCTGTCCTGGCGGAGGCATCGCCCATCCCATGTCAGCCTTTGGGTCCTATGAATGAGAGTTCCCACTCTTTCCTCATCCCCTCACATCCCTCCCCCCCACGCCCCCCCAGCCATCTGCCCTGTGCCCCACCCTCAGATTTACTGTCATGCATTAAAACTTTATGCCTTAGCACCAGGGTCAGCATGTCACGGCTCATCGATTGGTTTTACCTCCCCTTGGCAAAAGCACTTTGGCCCCAGCCCTTCAGGATTGCATGGGGCATCCCAAGGCCCCCAGTGCTCCCTTGGCCCATCTCAGTGTCCCAGCTGAGCTCCCTGACCCCGGCACCCAGCATCTCCTCCAGGTCAGATGCAGTTGATGTTTCCATGAGACCTTCCGGGTATAGGGATGGGGCTCTGCTTGTTTGCATGACACCGTGCCTGGTTTAGTGCTCACCCCCTCCACTCTGAGTCGGGTTTCAGCTCAGAGCAGGGGCTTTGGGCTTTCCTTATTGCAGCACATGTCAGTGGCTCCCAGGGAGCTGTGTCCAGCTGCCAGATCGGGGAGCAAAGGGAGAAATGAGATGCTGGAGCTGAGGCTGCAGGGAAAGCAGGGGCGGGGGCCTGTGTCCTTTGAGGCTGGGTGAGGATTTGGTGTTTTAACCATCGTGTGTGATACGGTGCATGGTGCCTCATGGATGACCACATTGGCTGAACATCTCCAAGCAGCAGATTGGGACAGGGCTGGGACTTCACCCTCCAGCCTGTCCCCAAGGGGACTCTTTCATCTCTGTTGGAATTATGGGAATCAGGGCAGAGAAAACAGGGCTAGCAGTGTGCCCCATGCCCTGCTGTCCTGCCCAGCACCATCCATGGTGTCACCCCCACCCCTGCCACCATGTGCCTGGCACAGGTCCCCATGATGCTCACATGGTGGGCAGCCCAACAAGCCTGCATGGCCCTCAGCAGCTCTGCCTTTTGCTTTCAGCATCTCCCTCTCACTATTTATTGGTGACTTTTGTCCTTGGCCAGCTTAGCAGCTGAAAGGGGCTGTATTATATCACACGTAGGCAGCTCCTGGGGGGAGAGGGCCGTGCTTTCTGCTGGAACAAAGCGCGGGTTGGCTAATTCCCCTCTCCTCCTGCAGCACCCGGGTCCCATCTGGTTGACACAGTTTGCTGCAGTGTCTCCTGCTATTAAGCCCCCACTTGCCTGTCTGAATCCTTGGCGCTCCCCCCGCCCCATGCCCTCGGCCCCTTTTTTCTTGCTTTATCTTTCATTTTCCCCTAAAGCCGGGCAGAACTTGCTTAATAGAGTGATGTCAGATGTGTGCAAACCAGACCAATAAAACCTAATGCATCCCCCTCTTTGTCTGCCATCCTCTCCAACGCCTAACATTTTCCACTCAGAAAGCCACTTAAAACACATCAGCAACAATCCCTCACAAAACAGCCACTTGTTGGCTAATTGTGCCGAGTACCTGCGCACACCGCTGCTGCTCTCCTGCTGGGAGGGTGGGATGCTGCCGCAGCGCCAGGCTCCTTATGGGGCAAGGGGTGCTCTGAACCCCATCATCCGTGGGACCAGCCCTATGGGGAGGGCTGTGGGATGGGGACTCACTGGGGGAGGCAGGACGGGGGGCTTTTGCCCTGGGGCAATGATGCTGGTTGCTGGAGATGTTCTGTGATGGGGTTGAGGTGGAGGGGATTGACACTTTGCCTAATGGAGCATCCAAAAATCCCTCCCCAGGGATGCTTTGGGTCTATCATTGTGAAATATGGGGAGAACACATCGGCAGGTGTTTAATCTCTCCCCTTGCATCCTCATGGGAGAGAGCATGCCTCTGCCTGTGTCCCCTGTGCCACAGCATCCTCCATCCGTCCATCCTGCTGGCCCTCAGCACATCTCGATATGCTCCCAGAGCAGCATTTCTTTTCCTGCCAGAAAACTTTGGCAGATTTTCACACTGCCATCCCCTGTGGCTGGTAGTACAGCCCACAGCCACCGCGCTGGGCAGGCAGCCCAGGTCCCCCCCGGTGAGCACACCTGCACTGGTTCACCTGCGTACATAAATGTCACACAGGCAGTGCAGCACAGGGAATGCAGCCAGAAGAGGCTCTGCCTTTTTGCTTTCCTCACAGGGAGCCACGCTGCAGTGTTGGTTTAGTCCTGATCCTGAGCTCTGCCACCTGCCCACAGCCACTGAGTGACGGGGGAGAGATCCACAGGTTGCCATCCGCTCCCCATATCCATGCTCTGGGGCACAAGGACCCAGCATCCGGCAGTGGGGCAGGGGGTTTCCATACACACCTTGGCAGTGAGCTGTGCCAGGGGAAGAAGGGGTTAAACAGAGGCGGCAAAAATCAGAGGATTACAGGTTTGTTGCAGGACTGTCCCATCTGTCACCAGCACAAAGAAGAGACCTGTCTGGGGCTGGGCTGTCAGCGAGGAGCCCACCACTACATTAGGACTCCATTAGGGGAGACTTGTGGTGGGAAATGGCAGCTGTCAGGGCACTATCATTTCTCCTGTAATTCCCTGTGCTTGCTTCTTCACTGCACTTAAATAGCAGGTCTACCTACTGGGCCAATTTTTTTTCTTCTGCTGCTCCTCTTCTTGTTTTAAAGCTGCAGCTCCCTGCTCAGCCAGGCCCTTGTACTGATGCCACCATGTGTCATATCCTTCAAATCTCGGTGGTGCCACCCAGTCCAACTGACCGTGGACCTGCACAGGTGCCAGCAGCACAACCCACAGCATCTCAGCCTTCCCACAGCAGGGAACATCCTTGCTTTGTTGGGTTTCTTATGTTGAGTTGGGACAACGTGATGTTGACATGGACCACTGCTGCTGCCCTACCCTTGGTGCACCCAGCCCAAGCTGCAGCAGGACCTCAATGCTGCATCCAGCAAGGGGAGATGGGACCTCCTTGACCATGGGCTGTGCTGGAGCAGGATTTTCCCTCCCAAGCTGCACAGCCTCTCCCTGCTCGCCCAGGTTGTTGAGGTCAGGATGAGCTTGGGGTGAGATGCTCCCCATGCAGGATCCATTACGCCATGATACATCTGACCCGAGGACAGAACCACGGACAGCGCAGCATCCCCGGCACCATGTTGGATCTGTCATAGTGTGGTACACCTGTCCTGGGGACAACAAGGTGTCCCCATGGGACAAAGTGGCCTGGACCTGCAGGGCCTCACTGTGCTGGGGACCCTCTTCCATCCCAGCTCCTCCCCGACTCTGCAGCCAGCAATCAAAACAAACACTTCTGCTGGAAAGGGCACCGTGGCGGTGCTGGAAATAAATAACTAATTTCTCCCTCTATGATCTCAAGGAGCAGGAGAGGCATGAATAGCAGGGCCTGGTGTCGGGCTGACTGGACTCCCTGGTGCGGTAATTCAGAGGATGACAAACATAAGCCAAAGAAAAATGTTGAAAAATGGGCACTTCCTGCAGCCCTGAGCAAAGGAGCTATTGCAGGGTTTGGAAATAACGAAGGCAAAAAGAGGGAGAGGGGGGAATTTTCTCATTGAGACCAAGTGAAGTGCCAAACAAGCTGCTATTATGGTGGCTTTGAGAGGCACAGGGAGGGGGCACTCGGGGGAAGGAAGGAAGGGAGAGGGAAGGGGGAGAGGACTCAGGGAAAGGTGAGAGTGAGGGAGAGGACGAGAGGGATTCAAGGAGCAAAAGGTGCAAGGTGCAGGGTGGGAGATGGAGACAGGAACAGGTGGTGCAACAGTGGCAGGGCCACCACATGCCATGCCCCATCCCCTGTCTCACATCCATTCCCATCCCTATCCCTGGCCCCCTCCAGCCCCCACACCCATCAGCACCAAAAGGAAAAAAAAAAAAAAAAAAAAAAGGAGATGGAAAGAAGCAAAACAAAATATCTACCGTTGTCGAGACAAGGGGAGAAAAATAGAGGCAAACATCCATAATTTTCTCTGTGGGGCTTTGCAGTAATTGAGCCATTTGGATAAAAATAAAGGCAGCAGGCCCTTTAGGTAAGAGGGGCTTTTGCAATCCAAGAAGCCTGAATTATGCGTCTTGTATCACTTGAAATCCCCCACCCCATCGCCCCCCTCCGCCTCCCCCATGCGACACCAAACCACTTTCCCTTTTCTTCTTCTTCTTTTTTTTTTTCCTCTCTTTTTTTAAGTACCCTGTCAAGCATCGTCCAAGGAGAAGAGAATTTCAGCTGTCACAACTAATTTCAGTGTGTGTGTGTGTGAAGGTGTGTGTGTCTCAGGAGTGGGGACAGTGGGGGGAGAAGGGTGATGGAGGCATAGAATCACTCCTTTCTTTTGCCTTTTTTTTTTTTTTTTTTTTTTTTCCCCTCCAAAGAAAGATTTACATCAGAAATTTGTTTCTGGAAGTGTTTAAGGCCTGTAATTTCCTCCTTTTCAATTGCTGCCTGATGTCTTGTTACTGCTTTGCTGGGCTCCATCTTCCTCTCTCCGCCTGCAGAGATTTACATCTTGCTCATGTTCCCCAGGGTCAACCAAAACACCTTTTGCCAAGCAGCTGGCACCTGGAGCATCCCTGCCACAGGAAAACAGTGAGATGAGAAAGTGAGAAGCAAAGATCTGAGTGCTCTCTGCCATGGCTGCAGAAATTGCCTTGATCATAGGATCATTTCATAGAAGCACAGAATGGTGTAGGTTGGAAAGGACCTTAAAGATCACCGGTCTCCAACCCTTGCTATGGGCAGGGTTGCCAACCACTAGAACACGGATGAAAGATGTTGGTGATGCAGATGCACACACCCGGTTGTTATAAATCCTTCTGTCATCCAGCCATGTTCCTAATCCCCAAATAAACAGGTTTTTTCTGCTTAGGGATGAGATCTGCAATGAAGTGAGAAATGCTGGTATTCGGACAGCACACAGTGCTAGAAAGAGCAAAGAACAGCTGAGGAGGGCAACGAGCACTTTCAACATTTGGATCATGGTTTGGCTGTCGCATTTAACACTCTGGTCCAGCAGCTTTGGGAAACTGGCTCTGGGGTGAGATGGGTGCCATTAGAGCAGCGTTCACCTCTGTGGGCCGCAGACATGGATTACAGAATCACAGAATCATAGGATGGAATGGGTTAAAAAGGACCATAATGACCATCCAGTTTCAACCCCCCTGCTACGTGCAGGGTTGCCAACCACCACACCAGGCTGCACAGAGCCACATCCAGCCTGGCATGGATCTCTTGGAGTGGGTCCAGGGGAGGGCGAGAGAATGCACAGAGACTGCAGCACCTCTGTATGGAAACAGTGGAGAGCTGGGGGTGTGCAGCCTGGAGAAGGCTCTGGAGAGACCTCACTGCAGCCTTCCAGTGCCCACAGGCAAGCAGGGAGGGACTCGCCAGCAGGGAGCGTGACAAGCGATAATGGTTTTAAACATTAAAAAGTAGTTTTAGGTTAGATATAAAGAAGAAATTGTTTGCTCAGAGGGCAGTGAGGCCCTGCACTGCTGCCCAGAGCTGTGGGTACCCCATCCCTGGAGGCCCCCAAGGCTGCAGATGGGGCCCTGCGCAGCCCGAGCCGCGGGGGGCTGCACACACGGCGCTGGGCCCGGTCCCGCGCGGCCACGCTCCTCGGGTGCACGCGTGGAACTCCTCAGACGTGCGGCCCCGACTCCCTGCCACCCTCAGGCCACACCAGGCCCGGCCGCGCCCCCTCCCACCGCACCCCCCCCAACCGGCCCGCCCTGGTCACCGCCCCCCCCGGCCCACTTCCGGCGGAAGTGGGGGGCTCCTTCCCTTTCCGGGTGCGGGTCCCCGGGCGGAGCGGCGGGACGGCGCGGCGGCGGCGTCAACGGGCGGGCGCGGGGCGCGTGTCATGGCGGAGCTGGCGCAGGGGCAGAGCGCGGCGCCCGTAGGGATCAAGCCCGAGGGCTTCGTCGATGCCCTGCACCGGGTCCGGCAGGTGAGCGCCGGGCAGGGCCGGGCGGGGGGCGGGAGGAGGCCGCGGGGCGCCGCTAGGCCGCGGGGCCGCCCTGAGGGGCCGGGCCGCCGCCCCGCCGATCGCTCCTCACAGCGCTGCTCAGGAGCCGCGCTCGGCGGGCCCGCTCGGGGTTGGGGACTCGGGGCGTGCGGTGGGGGTCGCGGCCCTGGGAGCTGCCTGGAGCGTGCAGTCTGTAAGTGAGGCCTTCGTTAGGCTTTAGGCTCAGCAGCAGCCCCGATGTGGGGGAACTGCTTTCCCTCTTGGAATGGAGAGGGCAGGGGCGTGAGCTGCTCCCCCAGCAATCGCTGGGCTCACGCAGCGTGGAGATGGTAACTGGACTTGCAGCTGTTGCCACCTCTGTGCCCAAGGTGGGACGCCTGCTGCCTTTCTGTGCCTCGCTTCGTGGAAAAGGGCTTTGGGGTTGAGTAGCTGTAGCTCAGCTGCATGGATGTCCTGAGGATTTGCTGTGCTTTGTGCTCCGTTCCCCTTACAGGGGATGTCCCAGCTCTGACCGAGTTGCACTCCACCTGTGCTCAGTAAGCACACTGTAGCAAAGTGTGACATAGGCAAGTGCTGGGCCTGGTGCTGGAAGACTGACTTGACTCTTTCTGATGTTGCAGGCCAGGTGGCAAATATCTCCTGTTTCCCAGACTTGCTTTTCTCACTTAAATGAGAAACTTTGAAGAAACTAATACGGATGCTAGGACCTTTCAAGCAGTTGCCCTGGTGGGACTTGAGTGGCTTACCATCGCTCGCGGCTCACTTGTGAATCAGTGTGGCAGCAAATCCTGTTCTGCACAGTCTGCAGCAAAGCATACAGAGGCGCTCGCTGTTCCAGAGGAACACCCTGCACCTTCCCAGAAGAACTCCCAAGCCAGTTTGCCCTTCATCTGTTCATTTGCTTCTTAACAGAAGTATTGCAGTAGGCGAGCTGTGGTAGCTGCCTCCCGGGTGAGGCCAAGCGTGTCCCTTCTTTCAGTGGCTAACACAGCATCGTGGCCTTGACAGTGTGTGGTACCTGAAAGCTTTCCTATTATCTCAGCTTGGCGCAGTTAATTTGAGAGGTGTGCTTGTGTTGACCTGATCATCTGTAACTGGAGGCCTCTTGTTGCATAAATGTCATTGAATTTTGATAATATAATTGCTTTATAGCAGTTGAATAATCTGTCAATAACTTGTCCGTGTGCAAGAAAATCATCAATTACTTGTTGATCTGTGTTGGAAGTACCACAGTATGTCTAATCAGTAACAGATGAAGTGTGAAAGTGGGATGTCTTGGGCTGTGTTAGGCTAAAGCGGTGCTAGCTGAAAACTGAGTCACATCTGTGTTCTCTGGCTGCTGTTGTCATGTTTGTAGGTTTGGATGCCTTGTGTTGACACATGGGAAAGATAAAGAATTCTTCAATATTCTATTTACTCTGATTTTGCTGTTCTTAAGTTTGTTATACTTGTATGCTAGTGGAAATCCAAAATACTCTTTCAACCAAAGTTAGTCTAATCTGATCCAAAATACTTAAAAATCTCCAAAGCTGTCAACTTCAGGTCAGGCACTGCAAAGCAGCAGCTTTCATGGTATCTTTCACGCTGGAAACAAGCCTGTTGAGAAAAGTGCTCTCTGCGTGTGTTCTTGGGAGTGCAGTGGCCTACATTCTTGTGCAGCGTGTTGTATGCTACCTGCTGAATGTTGTTTTGTTTTGTTAGTATTTGTAGGATGAAAAGCACTGTTGGTAAGTGCTGTGCAGACAGTTATTTCCCTTACTGCCCTAGCAATCTGCAGTGATACTTCCTGGCTGGGAATCAGGTGGGATGTAGAGGCAGTTGCAACTGACACTTTTCTGGGAGTGTTGGCAGAGCTTTCACTGAGTGTGTTCAGTGCAACAGGTTGCCTGATGGTCCAGTATGTGGATGTCAGCTTGTGTATTGCTTCTGGCCAGTGTCGTAGCTTTGCAGAATATTACTTTTGCTCTAAGAAGGGAGGGAGCAGAGGAACAAATTTGGGTTGTAGCTCTTGCTTCCTGGGTTGGACTGTCATCTCTGATCTGATATTTGAATTATTTCAAGGCTTAAGCTTTCACTTAAGACTAGTAATCAAATCTACTAAATTCAGTTCTCAAGAGAGCCATTACAGTAAACTTGAGCTGCGATACACTGTGCTTAGTTAGTAATAACTAAATAATTCAGGACAGAGAAGACTTTCCTGATCAATCACAGTAACTGCAATCTTCAGTGACACTGGGATGTGAGCTCTTGTGGCAGTGAGACATCTGTAGTATTTCTGGAAGAAATGACTGCTGTGTTGCTTTCCATGCTTGTGCTGGACTTGATTGGATTTTTTGTGATGTACTTTTAAATACTTGAGCTGTACCAAAGAAGACTTTCTCAAGTGAATGCTAGAGCTTTGAGACAGTCTATTCTGCATCTTCCACACCACATCTCGAGTGAGTGGGTTAGTTTATGTATGGGTTGGTGGTGGTGACTGATCTGTACGTGAGGACAGCTGCTCCCAGGTATGGTAGCTTTTCTTCTGAGACATTTTGGGATTGGAGAGTGGGAAGGGATGTTTGTTCCCCTCTCCAGTAATGGGATCACACAAAAAAAGCACAGCTGCCAGCACTTTGGATAAAAATTGATTTCTGTTGGACTGTCCTTGGGTTTAGTTCTCGCTGACAGAACAGCATCTTGTTTGATTCTTATCTTCTCTTCTTCTTGGCAGTCTCATTTTCTGTACAAGGTGTGCATTAGTGATTCCTTCAACATAGGTACATGTAGAATTCTTGTAACCCGCCATATGTACCCTGAATCTGAGTTTCCAGGAGTGATGAAGAAGAAAGATTGTGGCTTAGCAGCCTGCAGTGGCCAATCTTGGGTACCTTCAACATGGATGAAGTGACCTGAAGCTTACTGTGAGTCAATGGGCTGTACGTGTACATCCCTTTCTAGTCTCAGGCTCCAACTTCTAATTTCCGTGGAAAGAGATTGTAAGACTTACTCCTCTTCATGCCCTTTTGGAGTGCTTTTTCAGATCATTCTCAGCCGGATTTATGTCTTTGCAAGTTGGCAAAAATATTTAGGAAAACCACCTGTGACCTGAAACTTAACTGAGTGTGGGTCCTTTTGCTGCTTGCTACAGAGCTTTGGGGGAATGGCTGTCATGCAGGTGTTCTGCTTGAGTAGGAAGAGTACTCTGCTTGAGTAGGAAGAGTAGCAGAAGCGCTAGAACTGTGTGCAGGGTCAGATGACAGTGCCTCTTGTTCTACATCCTGCTTCTATCTGGAACTACTGATGTGATTGGTTGCTGCTGTTTTGCCGGGCAGTGGAGAGAGGTCTTTCCTGGGATCCAGGCCCTGTTTTGAAAGCTGAATCTTGCAGATTCTGCTGGCTGAGTCTTGCACTTAGCAGGAAGGTTTCATATCTAAAAGTGTTTGGACATTAAACCTTTTTTAAAGGGTATTAAAGGTGTAGAAGGAAGGAAATAGATATTTGGAAAACATGCACGCCTCAAGCAAGGCTTATTTATTTTGATTTTCCTGGCTTTACCATTGCAATCTTACAGCTCAGGTTTATGCTCTGTCCTTTAAATTGTTTGTTAGGGAGCTTTATTTAGGGGGGTATTCAATATAGAAACAGTTGTGTGCTAGTGGTGCTTTCTCCAGTGTATTTCACAGCTTAGTAAAATGGATGTGCTGGGTTAAAAAAAAAAAAGCCACTGACATGCAGAGGGGCAAAAGCAGTGGAGCAGCAGCTAGCAGTACATTACTCAAGGTCATTTAGGCAGATAAGGGCTAGGTCTGCTTACTTTTGCTATGTTCTAACTTTGGTGCTTATCTTGCTGCTGAACCTGTAGTAAAAACTGAGGTTCCCATTCGAAGTTGAACACGAGAAGTTAAAATGTATTTTAACTGTTATATCTACTTTAAAAGCTTAACTCTTAATTTTGCAGGGTGTTTTCCCTACTGCAGTGAGATGGCGTGTTGTCTGCTTGTAATCCCAGGCAGCAGGGAGGCTTTGGAGATAAGGGTATGAGTTTCAAGAAAGAAAGGAAAAAAATACATATATTCCAGAAGCTGATAGTGTGAGAATTGCTTTGACTCTCCTGTTTGGCCCTGTGTTTGAGGCTCGTGTGCTGGGGTGATGGCAGCGTGTGAAGCACAAGTAGGGATTTGCAATGCTCTCCTGCTGTAGGAGTTGGCAGCTCTGGTGCTGGGGATCTGCTCGTTCACACCTACGTGCTTCATGCTAGCTTCCTTTTGTAGGCCAGTCTTTTCTTCCCTGTGCAAGTGTGGCGTGTGATTTCAGTTCCAAACTATCGGCTAGCGGTTTCTGTAGTACAGATTTTTTTTTTCTTAGTATCTTTTAATAGATTTCACAATGGGCACTTTAAAATCAAGTGTTCTGCCAGGGTGCGTTATACTTGACTGCAGCTCAGTGGCATAAGTTTTGGTTCTAAGTTACCATGTCAAAGCTGTCAATGGATTATTGTAAAACATTTTTCCAATCTCCTTTTCAGCATTGAAGTAGTCAGGAAGTATCTATGCTCTTTGTACCTTCATTAAAGTCCTCTGTATCCCAAACAAGGAGGAAGCAGGTGAGTCAAGGGCTGGAAGCATGGATGCAGTACAGCGTCCAACAGAAGAGCAGGGCATTTCCTCATGCTTCCTAGCCCAGAATGGACGAGGGCTTGTCTGTGTTCATGCCTTCAGAAGTATATTTCTCTGTGCTTACTGGTTCTTGGAGGTGTTGATGTGCAATGTGCCCTGTGTGGCTGGTCCCTGTGCTAAGTTATGGCTGAGCAGTGCTTCCTCTTTGGGGTCTAGATCAACCACACTGTGGGTTTAATGGTCCAGTGTTACGTTTCCAGTTGCTCATCCAAAACTAGTTAAAATCCTGTTAAAGTAGGAAGGATTTATTCTCTAGCTTCTGGCACTTGATTAAAGCCAAGTTGTTGCCTTTCTAAAGGAGAATGGGAAGGAGTGGTCAGAATGCAAGAAAATGGTCAAAACTTGGAGCCCTTTCCAAGCAAGGCATTGAGAATATTTTCTATTCTTTCTAAAAGCAGTGCCCTCAATCTTCCAAGGTTATTTCATATAGCATTTTGCACTACCCTGTGGTTCTGCATCTTGTGCGGTTGTTTATTCCGCTGCAGCAGTTGATAGTGTCAACAGCCAGAATTACTGTAGATGTCTTTTTGTTGCAGTAAAGCTTAATTTCAGAGACACCTTTAGTTATATTTGTCGTTTGCCCTTGCCTTCATTTAAAGCCTATCTTTGTAAAATGCTCTTTTTTCATCTATTCCTTTTGCTTCTTTGGTGATATGCTAGCAAGGATCCATTCTTTTTGATGGAAAAGGAAGTGAGTGCTGTACAACCTACAACGTATTTGTTCTGCAGCTGTATTCTGCACTATAGCAGTGTCCTTCATGTAGGCAATGGGTGCTGCGGGGCCATAGTTTGCCTGTCCCTGAGGGGTGTATTAGTTGAGCTACTAAAGCTGGTTGGCTCTCAGACTTGGCTTACATTGGTTAGCCTGCAGAACAGGTCAAAGAGCTCACCTCTGTCACATCAGTCCATATAATTGTCTCCTGAATGTCAGAGACAAGTTTAACGTTTCAGTTGTATTAAGTGATGCCTCAGAGTGTCTCTCACCTATTTTCTTTGCTTCCTGTCATGCCTGAATGTCTCCTTCTCCCTCAAAGTATCCTCCTTGCCTCCCAGCTCATTCCAGAATCTGTTACTCCTCCGAGGGCTGGAAGCAGAAGCACAGGCAGCCTTAGCCGTGCTCATACTGCAGGAAATAGAAACCTACTCTGGGCTGATGGTTTACCCACTGGCTTATTCTTTGTACAGTAAACACATACTGATCCAGTCCCTTTGACAAGGAGTCCCCAAACCTGTCCTCGTGCTGTATATTTGCACATTCTTCTCCCTCTGCTCCCCTCACCCCCCACTGATGTGCAACTATGCATTTCTATGTATCTGGATATGCATGAATGCAGCAGGTATGTATGTCTTCCTACACTGCTGTGATGGTGGCAGCTTCTCCAGGACAAAGCTGGGGGACTGGATTTAATTTGTCAGCTGTCTGCTGAATGAATGAACAAATCTGAATGTAATATTACAGGGAGTAAATGCATACTCATGACCAGGAAGAGGAGCTGGGTGAATGCAATCTTAATTACACAAATATCAAAAGCAAGTGGAAGCCTGTTTACTTTACAAATAAAGCACTGCTTTCCTAGGACTTTTATAAAGCCATCTATGTAGAAAATAGCAGAGATTGTTGGACTGGGATAAATGCTTTGTTGGAAGAAGGAATGCTTAGCTGCGGTGGCTGAAACTGCAAATATGCTAACCAAGTTTTTATCATCTGTTCTTATAGATTGCTGCTAAAATTGGAGATATTCCTCACTTGAATAATTCTACAACACTCGTGGACCCGTCAGTTTACGGTTATGGAGTGCAGAAACGGCCCCTTGATGATGGAGGTAAGCTGGCTGTGATTAATCAGTCTTGTGAATTCACTTCTGAAATCCATCTGTGGTGGCAGTTGTCTTTTTTAAGGGCAGGAATTGATGCAATTTGTTGTGTGTAGAATTTGTTCTCAAGATTCCCTGTGCTGTTGAGTCTTGCATAGTACTGGGCTATGGGCCTTTCTGCTGGGCTAGAAAGGCATTAATAATAGTAGCGTGAAGCAATTCTTTTCTTAGTTCTTGAACTCTGGGGATTAGCAATCTAATTCTGTAGTTAGTCTTGTTCCATGATAGTTTGGACGGAGTACTTCATGGAATTGTGCTGGGGCCTGTGTGCAGAGTACCAGGAACACGTGGGCAAGATGTCCCTTGCTTTCTGAGCTCATGCAGTGTATAGGGGCAGTATTCCCTCTGCTTCTTTCCGTGAGTCACAGCACAGCAGCTGAGTGGCTGTCACGTTCCTTTTGCTTTGCCTTGCACATGGATTTTAAGGAAAAACGGTGCTGATGCAAGTTGATCCAAGTTAGAAGGAAACTTCTTATATTAAGCGTAACTTTCATGGCGATTAAATCTCTGAAGCATTTAGTGTTGACTGCAACCAATGAATAATTTACTGGGTAATTCTGGTAAACATAATGAGTTGTGTGAGTTGTTATGCTTGTAAAATAAATATACTTTGTTTCTGGTCTTCGGGAAGAAGAAATGTTAGATGTTTTCTGCTATTGCAAATCTAATGTGCACTGTGACAAGAGAAATGTCTGCACTGTGGTACCTGCTGCTGCTTAGATGGAAAGAGCTCACTGTTTGCCATCTCTTTCTCTCCTAGTATTTCTACTGAAACAGATGGCCCTGCAGGTTGATTCTTTCCTCCATAGATACACTTAAGAGTACTGAAGAGATATGGAGAGCTTCAGCTCAGCACTTCATTTTGAAAAGATTTCTTTTCTGTTTGATACAAAGCTATGTAAGACAAGGGCTTATATACTGCCTGTCTGCTTCTCGTGCTGAAAAGCGTGCTGGAGCACAGGAGGAGCTGCTTTCATGTGGAGCCTCTGGCTTGTAAACCTGGCTGTTGTCTGAACATATGCCACAACCCACTTTGTTCTCTGGCATTGGCTCTATTTGAGCAGGAGGTTGCTGCTTGTTCAGTTCGGTGTTTTGGAAAAGAGTGGGTTGGTAGGTGTGAGCTGGAGCATCACTATATTGTTATGTGCTGGTTTCTGCATAGAAAGGTGCTGGGCTGTCCGGCATTGAGCAGTGAAACCTGCTGGGTTTTTTGTGATCAAACAGATGTGTTCAGTGTGGGTGTAATTGCTAGGCTAGACCAGCTGCAAAGAAACGATTTGCAAACCTGTACTGGCCTTTTCCTTCTCAGTAGTTTTCAGCTTCAGCTCTGCTTCAGGCTGTTCTCAAGCAAAAGTCTGATCATGGACATTATTTCAAAGGATGTCATCTTTAGATGTTTCTTCCATTCCTGAAACATTGGTGGAGCAGGAGATGTGAATAGATTCTGTTTTGCCACTGACTTCAGTAATATTTAGTGTAAATTTGAAGATTGCTAAACTATGCTGAGCTGTCTGGATGGCTTGGATAAATGGCTGTATATGAGAAATAACAGATGTAGTCCTCGAGGAACCATTTCCTTGGAGCAGTAGTCCTACTGTTTGTTTTCATTGATTCAGCAGACTGAAAGTGAGAAATCCAACCTCCTAAAGTGTCCTTAAATGCATTTTTTAATATATGGAATAGCTGTAATGCCTGATAACAGCCCAGGTTAGACTTTGTACTTAAACTTTTACCTGTTAGCACTATTACTTGCTGACCCTTGTTTGTATTGACATGGTTTGTGTCAACACCAGCGCAGGCTGTGCTGTAAATGCATGTTACCTCTGGATCCTTGTGCTGTGATAGGCAGCCCCGTGTAGCAGGAGTTGGCTTATGAAAGCTTCCCAGAGTGACTGGACTCCTGAGTATCCTCTTGGTTTCCTCACATACATCTGTAGGTTCCATAACTTCCAGATTAGGAAAGCACTTCCCATTTGGATGATCTTTTACTGCCAACATGGGGATTCGGGACCTCATGCCCGTGCTCTGCTGCATCTCCTGCCCTGAGCTACGGTTTGGGGTCATTGTCATCAAGAGGAGAGGGATTCTGTCTTTATGCATGCTTTGGAAATGTTATGGTGGGGGAGGGTTGGATACGTTCTGCTACTCTGGATAGCTTGAAAGCAAATGTGGTGGTAAATCTTGTTTGTTTACCTCTGTACACTGTGTGCTCATGGCTGTGTACAGCTCTCACTGCTCCCTTAGTCCTGTGTAGCTGTTAAAAAATTACTTCTGTTCCTAAGACTGCTGGAAAAAATGGATTGAGGGAATATGAGAGTATTTAAGGTGACAAGAGAACTGTCTGGCTTTCAGGGATATCTAATTCTGCCTGTCCATTTTTGTAAACAGCTGCCGGCGCGGCTGATTGATGTCAGCTTAGGAAGTGGTCTTAAGACAGGATGACAGTGCGCTGGTCAAAACAAATTCAGCTGCTTTTAGAGCATTTCCAGGAAAAATAGACTTGTCATAGTATTGGAGGCCAGACAGCATGAGTTCCTTTTGCGTTTCCCTTAATGTAACGTTCATCAAAAACAAATAGCTGCCGGGGCTGACCCTGGTGACCTGGCCTATTGGTATTAGGTAAAGTTTGAGAGCTATTATTTTTTTTCCTTGCTTCTTTAAGGATGTTTCCAGAGATGGAAAAGAGGACCACTGAGATGGGGCCCCTCCAAGATCCAGTGGCATCTTGCCTGTGGTTTGCTGCTGAGAATATATCCCAGCACTCCTCTTCATGGCCAGCAGCAGCTCCTGGCCTCCGTCCAAACTAATGTGTCCAACTAGTTACCAGCACAGTTTAATAAGTTTATTTAGTGCTAAACCAACCTCAAAGAAGCAACTTTCTTTGCTTCAAAGGAAGAGGGGGTCTTGTCTGCCAGAAAGACAGTGATTGCCAGAACCTGAGCATTAGCCTTTGTGTGCTCTGTTCTGCACTGCTTTGAAGACGCTTCCAGTGATGTAGCTAGGGTTCAGCAGCAGTGCTGTAGCTGAAGCACCCTTTGAGTCTGGGAAAACAAAGACAAGACCTTGGAGAAGCCCCACGCCACCTCCCCCCTGCCTTCCCCAAGCCTCTGTGGTACATCCAGATAGGTTTTGTTCTAATAGAACCTGATTGTGTTAAAGCCTGGGGGCTCAAACACACGTGATCCTGTTGTATGCAGAACTTGCATAGCTCCCACGTGTTTTCATGGGTACAAGGAAATCTTATTCCCATCTTCCTAAGAAAAGTTAGCAGGGATGCTCCATGACACGTCTGCATCAGCAGCATGATCAGGTAACAGAAATCCTCTTGGCAAAGGCTTAGTGTGCTGCATGAAATGGCAGCTTTCTTCAAAACTGCTCATGTCTGTAATAAGGCAATGTAAAGGTGCAAGCATTCTCTATAAAGATTCACAACAAAGGCAGGCAGGAAAATTGGTTTAGACCATTAAATTAAATACCCACCAATATTTAAAGCTGAACAACAACTCCAGTAATTATTACCTTTCTTGCATCCATCTGAAATTTATGATGATGATCCAATTTTGGTTCAGAAGTGCAAAATGCAGCCCCGTTCCACTGCTTTCCAGGAGCACTCTGGTTTTGTTCCAGCCATGAGGATATCCTCAATGACATTGTATATTCCTATCATGCACTTTAATTTAGTGGGAGGCACTGCTCTGTTCTATGGGGTGGAAAAAAAAATCTGCATTTGTTTAGAGTGTCTGTTAGGTAGAATTCAGTTAAAGGTGAAGCCTAAGGAAGAGTGAAGAGTTATCAACCAGCAGGTGCCATTAATGGGAAATTGTGCTTATTTTATTCAGTATTTTTCCTTATTTGCAGTAAAATGACTGCAGTTACAGTTAAATTGTACTCAATAGATGTAAAAAGGGGGAAATGTGGACGTGGCTTGTCAGAGTTCAGCCCCCTCCCCAGCAAGAGGAGGGAGGTGGGGAAGCGGGATGGCAGCTTTGGTGCTGCAGCAGGCATGTGCTGCCCCAGCCTTGCCTCTCTATTAGCTTCATCTTTCACAGCAAAATGGGCATTTTAGGGAAGGAATTAAACCTTCGGATTGTTGAGATGAGGAGTCACAGCAATCTGTTTTCCTGCATATAGAGAGGAATTGTCTGACTTAAAGCAAGTTGCTCCAGCTTTCTCCGCCTGCTCTGCTTCACAGCTCCTGGAGGCTGTCTGTGCAGAGGGAATGGTCTCCTCCTTTAATTACTGGGGCTTCATTTGCTTTTATCAAATTGGTTCAATAAACGTGCATAAAGTAGACATGGTGTCTGTCTGCCTGATTCTGCTTCTTGTGCTCGTACAGTTTTCCTCTAGGAAGCTGTCTTCTGGTGTTATGAAATGATGGCTCTTCTGTTCCTTGCATGAACTTTGGGATGTGATTATAGGATGCGTATCCGTCTCATAATTTGTGGGCAGCAACTGCAGTGTAAGAGACTGCAAAAAGATCTGCTGAGGTGAATCCAAATGCATAATGGCTGATTAAATACTGCTGAGCGTTGGGAGCGCTTCTTCCCACACCTGGAGGTGCTGAGTGCCCTGGTCCCGTCCTGCAGACCTATTGCTTTTGGCAGAAATACACCTGAGTGCTGTTTGGGGCAGGGTGCTGAGATTCTGGGTTTGTTTGGTTGTATTTGCTCAAGTCTGCAGCAGCAGCTTATCGGCAAGAGCAAATATCCCCCATTACATCACCCACCTTTTTCAGCTGCAGCATTGATAGTTATCCAATTAGAGCTTTTTATATTCAGGGTGAGAATATGCAAAGGCAAATCTACCAGCGTCAATAACGCAACAGTTGTCTTATCGCTGAGCTGGAGAGAGTAATAAAATATATATGCCGTCGATATTTTGGTCTTGAACTATTATTGAGATATTGACACACCACAGAAATATGATATTGACTCTCTTTGTCTGTTTTATTGGTGCGTTTGGCCACAAACTTTGTGGGTTTTTTTCCTACCAGATTCCGTGTGCGTGGGATGCATCCGCTGTCTAACCCTGACAGCTGATTGCCAATTTATTTCAGGTCAAAGAATGTGCAGGTCTCTGTAAGGTAGTTTGAAACAGCATCTTTATTATCACGGCTCACGTGTTGTTGGCCAGTTCCATTTGTTTCGCTACTTGTGCCCTCCAGGCATGCAATATAATCTTCAACTGGTTGTTAGGACCAAATGGTCTGGTTTTTAGCCGGTTTGCTGCAGGCAAAGTCCTGTAGGAAGCCCAGCAGGGCATGTGTTCCCACTTTGCGTGAGTTGGTCTAATGATATTTTCCCCATTAACGTTTGGAAGAAAGATCTAATCTGCGGGGGCTGGGGGAAAAAGTCTGTCTGAGGGCTGTCAGCTGGGAGATAACTGCTAATGGTAACGGGCTGCCAGCTGACATCGCAGATATGCCTGGAATGTGTGTGTTCAGTCAAATGCGTTGGGGAAAAAAGTACAGTTTGGGTGCCACAAGGGTTCTGAACAGACTTCTTCCTTTAACAGGTCTCCGTGTAAGTGGGCTCCATGGAGCACAGATAAGAGATACAGAGAGAAGTATGTGCGAGCAATCTTCAATGCTTTTTGCCTAGACTAAATCTCCGAATCTGCTCAGCTTTTGTGTTTGTTCGTAGTACACACTGATCACTTGACGTGTCTTTTCTCCCCCTGCAGTCCCACCTCTCCCCGTTTCTCTTTTTTTCACTCTGGGTTTAAATCAGGAAGGAGGGAGGTGAGCTGCGGGGATTTGGATTTGGGCAGGCAGGATTTTCTCCCATGACTCTCAGCATGGGGAGACGCAGATCAATTCCCTATCCTGTGTTCAGCTGGCCACTGGGTTATGGTGTGTGCTGATCAAGAAATCCCCTCCTGTTTTGTACCCCATAACGCATTCATTTCAGCTGCTGAACCTAAATTACTGTTTTGCTTTTCTTTCTTTTTTGATGAAATGGTAAGAACTCTTTTTCTATAGGGATGAAGTTAGTTTATCCGTGCTAATGCTTTGATTTTTTCTCCTTTTTTCTCTCTCTGCCACAGTAGGTAACCAGTTAGGGGCCCTGGTACATCAAAGGTAAGCAGTGGGTTATGTTTTATTATTTATTGATCAATTCTAATTGTTTATTGATCCACCATCTGTAGCAGTGTTAGGAAGTCAGAGGTTGGGAATGTGGAGAAACTGTCAGCTTGGGTTTTCTCCAGGCTGAGGCTTCTGCTAACCCTTTAAAAGCTATTTGTTGTTAGGAGGAAAGAAGAGTTGAAGTAAAACTTGGATTTGGTTCCTGTAGCTCTGCAGGACCAAGCAGAATAAATTCTCTCCTTTCCCTTCTCCTGCCCAGTGGGGAGGAAAAGGATGAAAAAAAAACCAACAAAGGCAAACTGGCACTTCGACAGAGTTTGAAAATGTTAAACAAGCAAGTGTATTTTTATATATGTATCTATTTTTTTTTCCCCTGGTTTTGTTAATGTAATATGACCTGGGATGACTCCTTTGATTGTCAAAGATGGTTTGGGGAGACCAAAGCAAATGAGAGCTGTTGCACAGCTCAAAAGTAAATTTCTCAGTAGGGCTGCATGGAAACCGTGGGCAGTGTTGGCTGCTCTGCTGCTGTCTGCCACCTCTGCTCTACCAGGAGTGATGTTTGTGCAGGGAATTATGCATTGCTTTTGAGACTGCTGTACAAACTGTGCAAAATGCATATGGCAGCGTTCAGAGTTTGCAAGTACTGTATTTGTTGTTGTTTTGTATGAGATAGAAATGGCAAACAGAAGCCCCGCAAGGAATTTCACCTGTGTTTCACTGTAGTCAGGTCTTAGGAAATTGCTTTGGGTGCTATGTGTTGAGGCACAGATATGCTGAAAAAGTCCAAAGAGCAACAGATAGGGAAATCTTGAGATGGTAAGGATGACCAGAGACAGCTGTTATAAATTCCAGAGAAAAGAACCATAAGTACAGGCAGGCAAGAAAGAAAATCTGAATATCAGAAGGGGCATTGAAATCAGTATTGGCATTGATATGCTCTTGCCAGGAGACACTAACCAGAAAGTAGCAGGCAGAGGCTACGGCTTAGAAGGTGTAAGTCTAAACATTGAAGGAGCTTTGCTGTTTTGCTCTTAAATCTGTCTGCAGCATGAATGACAAAAAGGTTCTTCCATTGATGATAACAGACAGCAGAGGAGAAATATATTCAGTATAGGAGAAATGAAGTGCGTTGTCTCTGCAGCCAGGGCACGGAGTGTGGCCTAAAGGTATCTTCTAAAACAAACAGTTTTAATTGTGATGGAGTATTTACTTGTGTGTGTGCAGAAGCCTTATGCTGTGCCTGGTTTTCACAGCACAACGTCTTCTGATGTCTTCTGAATTCTTCATTGTAATGACTATTGGATTTTTTTTTTTTTGCTTCCTTTCTTTCAGGGCTGTAATAACAGAAGATTTCAAAGTGCCTGATAAAATGGTTGGATTTAGTAAGTACCTTGCATGCTTTTGGTATGGTTCTTCTGTGCAGGAATGCTGCATATTCTGCTAGAATAAGGCATGATCACAAGTTTTTGTGCTTGCTAGCCTTGGGTGAGCCTTGTCTGATGCTCTCTTTTTGGGACCACATCATCTGCATTTAAAATTCAGGTGCAAACAGCATGGAAAAGCTTGGTGTCGCAGTAATGAGAACAAGTCTGCGTGGTACAGGTTACCAAGAACTCTAGTGGTTCTGTTCTTTAAACATGCTGCATAAATATATCAAAAGTGAATTCATTTCCCCTCATTGAAACATTTTACTTTTGAGTATGCAAAAGTGTGGGAGGTGAGGGAGGAAAACAATATTTAAATGTTAAAACAAGACTTGACTCAAGGCAAGATAAGAAGAATTTTGAATCTTTCATACCTTTGCTGCAGGGGAACACAGCCAGTATGCGTTCCTCAGCTGAGGTTTTTTCCCTAGGCTCGTGTTCTTGGTGCTGTTCTCTTCTAAGCTTTATTTTAATTCCTCTCTTCCTTTTGATCATCATTACTCGTTCTTTCAATGGCACCCTCCTGCTGTTGTGACTGCAGAGATTGCATTTACTCTTCCACTGTTACGTATCTGTGCATCTCTCCCAATTTGATATACAGAGAGGAAAAAAAGAAAATAACAGCCCAAGATAATTACCCCTTAGGGTGGTATGAAGCCTTTTCCTAACTGTACACTGTAAAACTGTAACTCTGGAATTCCTGAGAAGGAAACCTGTCCTCCCACCAACCCTTTTTATTTATCTGTCCTGGTACCACATGTGTGGAGGCAAGGAAGTCAGAGGGGTTTTATAGCTGGATGAGATGGGACGCTGCATACTGATGCATCATCTGTGTATTAAATACAGTCTGGGTTCAGCAGCAACCAGGTGCGGGAGGGGGTTCTGATCCATAGAATCATGGAATGGCTTAGGTTGGAAGGGACCTCAAGGATCATTAAGTTCCAACCCCCATGCCACAGGCAGGGCCACCAACCTCCGTGCTTAATACTAGACCAGGCTGCCCAGGGCCCCATCCAACCTGGCCTTGAATACCTCCAGGGAGAGCTGGGAGGTTCTTCTGCAGGAGCACCTTGAGCCAGGCATACCTGTTCGACTTGACAGTTCTGCTCTTTTGCAGTCTGCAAAGGATATGAGTGGTGATAGACACACTGAAGAGAGACAGTGTGTGCCTGTTTGTGAAACAACTGTTTGCTGACCCTAAATGTTAAGGGAGATGGGTATTTGTTTTCACTTAAGATTTGATAGAGCGTTTTGGTGTGTAGCAGTTTTGAGTGCAGACTGGAGAAATAGCATGTCTTTTGAAAAGAGGTAGTAAAACATGAATTTTGAAGATATAAAAGCAAAAGTCTTTAGCTTTTTTAGGTTCTCAAATAACTGGTTTATTTGTTTGGGTTGAAATACACCTAAATGTCTCTCCTAGCAGCGCTCAGACTTGCGCCTTCTTTCTTACATATTATGTATCTCCATTCCAGTGCAAGACAGAGTTGTTTTTTTGTTGATTTCCTTTTTGCTTGTTTTGTTTTGGTTTGTTTTTTAAATGTTATCATACTGTGGATGCCTCTTCTACAATCCTGTAGTCAAACTGTACCTTTATAGAGAGCTGCAACGGAGTGGTAGGGGGGAAGTTGCTCTGCAGTTTTTCGGGATAAGCAGCGTGTGCTGATGCTTGTTGAACTCATTTCAGTAATCGGCAGGGGAGGTGAGCAGATCTCACGGATTCAGATCGAGTCTGGCTGCAAAATTCAAATTGCTCCAGGTAAGAGCCTCTTTTGTGGTGGGTGAGCAGGTTTTCTTGTTGGAGAATGTCGTGTCCGTTGTTTCAGGTGCCTTGTCTTGGTCATCATTTGTGAATGGTGGTAATGCATTATACAGTAGGCTGAAGTGTTGGGAGGGCCGTTTGTAGGACTGGTGTCCCTGAGAAAACAGGTTTGTCAGGTGGTATGGGGAATCGAATAGTTAAGAAACTGTCTTTAACCAACTGATGGGTACAGTGCGAATGGACAATCCATGTTTTTTAAAGCAGAAATTGCTTCCGCTTAGTTTTCTCCTAGCAGTACCATTTAGCTCAGCTCATGCAATTTATCTCTGATTAGTCTGCTCTGCTCCAGGTCCTGGCAGAAAACATTTCAGTAGGGTGGCAGCACTTCTTCGTACAATTTGCCTTGCACTGAAAAAATGGGAGTGTGCCGTTTGCTCTGCTAGTGCTGCAGCCTGTTTGCTTTGGGGAAGGCTGTACTACAAGTGCTGCACAGGACGTTGTTGATGAATGTAATCTAGGTTTTAAGCCTCCCTTTAGTTGATGGTGAGGGCTTTAAAATAATACGGATATCCAGCAAATCATTTAAAATATACTGACCCTGGATGTCTCCTGCTCTGTTTGCAGAGGGGAGTGTTTTCCTTAGTACTGAAATTGCTGCCATTTCTTAGTTCTTGAGTATTAATGTAGGATATTTTTAAGCTTCTAGCCCATGTGAGGAGTTAGCACTTTTCTGCCTGCCTGGCTACTGACGGCAGTTTGGGTGCTAAGAGTTGGGAAGTATCTGATCCCCGTTGTCTTCTTTCCTTTGTAGACAGTGGCGGGATGCCTGAAAGGCCCTGTGTGCTCACCGGGACGCCAGAGAGCATTGAGTGAGTTCTGATTTTATTCTTCTCCTTTCTCCTTCTCTCTTCTCCCTAATGCTGTGCTCTGTCAGTGGTGCTACTTGGTTAGCCACACCAGCAAATGCTGGCCTAGAGAAACTTGAGGGTCCTGGAACACTGAGCCTCTTGGTCTGATGCTTTGAATTGTGCACCTCAAAGGCATTTTTCCAGTTTCAGTTTGAACCCTCTGCAGAACTGTCCATGGAATTCCCCTCCGCAGGGCAAGGTTGCTCCTAGGGCACCTAGAATGCAGTTTTTGAACTGCAGCTTTCCAGAATATTTAGCTAAGCTGTTGAAGGGCACTTCTCTTCTCCCCTTCGCTTCCCTCCTATTGAGCTGACATCCTTGCAGCTGAAGAAGGTCTGCATGAGGCCTCCAAAGCCTGTTGGTGCCACTCCAAAGTTACCTGGAGGTGTTGGTGTTGCTGCAGAGCAGCACAAGGCCCATGGGTGTGCTTGCCTCTGCACTGCTGCCAACAAGAAGCAAAGGACTAAACCAGAAATTCTTGAATTCTGATCCCTGCATGGTACAGACACATGGCTAGCCAGCAGGGATTTCTACTCTTTAGGCCTATAGAAACTTTAGGGACAGTGTTTCCTCCCTCCCCCTTCCCAGGAGCTGAGTTTGAGACTCTCACAAACCAGTTGAGGACCTTCTGCTGGAACTGGATCCAGGATCCTCAGGCTTACAGGAACACACTTAACATATGGAGCTGCTCTTTCTCTCCCCAGCCTTTGGGTAGGTGGGTTTTTTAAAATCCATCTGGAAATCTTTGAGTTGCATTTGATAGTGAAAATACATGGGCACAAAGACTGTCTCTCTAAAGAGAAGACGCAACCATCATTCTTCCATTCCTAAGAGATCTGAGGGTACTTAACTCTTCTTACTCTGCCATAATGATGCAAGCGGTGAGCCAGAATAAGTGTAGTTGGTAAGCTCACATTACAGGGCAGGTAATGTATTCTTGCCGATACTGAAGTGTTTTTTCTCCCTTTGCTAAAGGATATTTCAGAACAAGAGCAAAATATTAAAAAAAAAAAAAAAAAAAAACTGGGATGCCCAATAAAATACAGTTGAAGCAGAATGGGGGAGAGGTACAGTGAAGAATTATTCATTATTCAGAAATATGCAGTTAAATGTCTTTAAATCAAAATAAAAGGACATGTGGCAATATGCAGTTTCTGAAGCAGAAGAAAAGTGTTAAGGATATGGAACCAGGTGAAATTTTGTTTGCTTCTATGCTGATATTGTTGTCAAGTTAGTTGTTTGAACTACTTTTTCAGGTTATTCATAGGAAAAATTATATGAAGTGAGAAAACACTTCAAAAACATCAGGTATCTAGATTGGTTTTGTGTGAGGAGTGTTTCCTTTAGTTATATCTGGAGGCAAACTAATAGAGCTAATTTCCCAGTGACCCCTTCTCATCTGATATGCGTGGTGTACTGAATGTTGTAATCTCCGTTGTCACACTTTATGCAAAATGTCAAGGTAAATGAGTAAAACCTTCCGAATCTTTCAGAGTATTTGAATCAGGCTTGAGAAATTCCACCTTTTGCCTTGTTTTGTGAGAAAGTTGAGAGAGGGCAGCACTCTGATCTTTGTACAGCCTCAGATCACCATCCCTTGAGCTGTCTTGAGTGAATGCCTGCTTGCAACGGATGGTTTCATACCATTTCTTCAAGTTTTTAGAGAGAATACTGTCTGTGTGCGTTGCCTGATGTGCCTGGGTATGAAAAAGGGAACACCCTGCTCTTGACTGAGCAGGGAACTGGTGGCTTTCTTCTACCTATTAGAGAAGTGTTCTTGGAAATGGGCAGTAAAGGGATGTGTTGATAATAGCAGTCCTTATGATGAAGGGAAGATGTGTCAGCTACTTCTGACGTGCTAAAAATGCTTAGAGAAGGTATCTTTGCTTTTTCGTGTCTGTCTCTTTTCATGAGGAGCAGAAGAACCCAGTCTTCCACTGGTTGCTGCTACAGTGTCCTTGCCTTGCTTCCTGGTGTAGCTTTAGCACCTGCTGCTTGGGGCAGAGGCTGTGTCAGAGCAGTGTTCTGGTGCTGCTGGTGAGGGCGGGCAGAGAAGAGCAAGGCATTGTCTGTGAGGGATCAGAGTGGTTCACCAGTGTGCTGTGTTAGTGTTGAAGCACCGTCTGTTTTGTCTTGATCGAGAAGGAGAACAGAGCTTGAGGGGTTTTTTTTACCAAATATTACATATACGTGAGAGAAATCAGTTTAGAGGACTTCAGGATGTAGAGCATCTTCATTCAAATTGTGCACCCCAAATGTAACAGCTCCTTAACTTCCAAAGATGTTGGAGCATGCTGCTGCTCTTTCTTCTCTCTTCCCCTTACAAAAAATCAAGCTGCTTATAAGTAATCACGATAGGGGAAATTGGATACCGCCCTCCCCCCCCCCCAAAAATAAAGTTGTGCTAACTGGTTTCCTTCATCTTTTCACTTCTCTCCCCGATTGCTTCACATTCCAATGGTTCCAAGTCTCTTGGTCACACGGAACAATGTTGTCTAATGGTTGTTTCCCTCGATTCTTTTCCAAGACAAGCAAAACGGCTACTGGGGCAGATTGTAGATCGCTGTCGGAACGGACCTGGTTTTCACAACGATGTTGATGGCAACAGTACGATTCAGGAGATTTTGATCCCGGCATCCAAAGTGGGTCTAGTCATCGGCAAAGGAGGTGAAACAATAAAACAGTTGCAGGTGCGCAAGATGCATTTACTTTAGGGCTCTCTTCCCTACTGCAGCTTCTCTAGATCAACAAGAGCGTGCTGAAATGGAGAGCCTATAAATGCTCTAACCTTCTACAGCAGGGACTACTCTTCTGCCTTCGGAAAAGCTGGACCCAACCTTGTGTTGCAAACAAAATCGGTTTAGCCCCAGCTACACGTGCAGGGGAATTTTCACAGAACTGTGGAAAAAAAACTCATGTGCTTTAGATAACATTTGGTGCGTGCTGTTCAGGATGGGATCCCTGTAGACAAGACAAATCTATCTCTAGTCTGCTGCTGCAATAGTTTTTAATGCCAGCCATGCTGTTGTAGAGTGCTTCACTTCTCCTTTGTTGTTGATCTGTGATAAAGCTGGCACTTGTCTTCCTTTTTTTCCTCATCCCACCCTTTCTAATTAAGTGTTTTGTTATGCATAATTCCATGTTCCTAGACATTCTTTTTGCTGACATCCTGTACAAGTTTTTAAAGGATAGAGGGTTCCAGAAAGGAACCTAGGTCAAAAATGCAGGTTTTTTGGTTGCCCTCTGTCATCCAGTAGTTTTAAGGCTGATCACATAACTGCTATATGTGGACAGCTACAGATTTTGGAAAGGGCTTGAGAAATCAGTTGCCAAGGTAGAGGAGTTCTATTTTTGCAAGAGATTCAGCTGTTTAAGATCGTCAGGAGTAGCACACTTTCTGGCAGTCCTTTACACTCTAGGACTGTTACTGAATTTGTGCTCTAAGTACTTGTGAAGAGCTACGGTAGTGTTCTGCAAAGCTGCTAACATGACCTACCTAATGTCTAGTAACCAAAAGTAGTCCCTAGTTTTAGGGGCTCTGCTTAGCAAAGTGCTCTGTGCTTTTTCTTCAGGAGCGAACAGGTGTGAAAATGATTATGATCCAAGATGGTCCAATGCCTACTGGAGCAGATAAACCTCTCCGTATTACTGGAGATGCATTTAAAGTACAGGTATGTAATAAAAGTACGCAGTTGCCCCAGAGTGTTGGGGGGAAGTTGAAACACATTTGTGAACATCTAATGGAGTTGAATCCTTTATAAATCCATCATAAATGCTATGATCCCTGCTGGTTTTATTTGTTCTGTAAAGTTAAGGTTTGAATAGAGCGAGTCAGAACAAAGGACTAGCAAGTATTGCCCTCTTTACAGTATGACCTGGGGGGTCTCACTCCATGTAGATATTAGACCTGAGTAGAAGAGCTAAGCAGGAAGGTTTGGAGAAGGTAGAGTTGAGAAACTTTCCAGTCCTGAAGCACCAGTCATAGCTACGTGTTACTTAAGCAGTTGGGTTTGCACTGACCAACTTAAGCAGACATTGGAGAAAGTTTTGTGGAAGGCTCAATACCTCAGACAGCCAACTGACGCAGGTAATTAAAAGTAGAAAAAAAAAGAAAAATGTAAAAACTACAACTCCTGAAACCAAGGGGTTTACTTAATGCTCATATGTCATTCTCCTTGTGTAAGGGTTCTGCAGATACAGTCATGCTGTGGTTTCAAAGCAAAAACCTATGATCATCCAGAGGCTGGAAGACTGCAGCATGATAGGAGCTCTTGACTTAAAGTTCAGGTGTGGCGTGTTCCACTTCCCAGCAAGTGCCTTTCATACCTTGCTAAATACTTAAATCTAGCTTAGCATTCCTGTCTCTAATAAAAATAGTTCTGTTTCATTGGATCTTCCTAATCATAAACTGCTATAACAATTGATACTGGTCAGGTATGTTTGGGTAGCGTTTTTCAAGCCACTTATTAGTTAAATCTAAAAGCCCGGTTGTATTAATTTCCCCAATTCTTATACTTATTGCAAAGGTATAAACATGTAGAAAGTTTAATGAGATTCTTGCTGCTTTTAACTAAGTCATACTGTGAGTGCTGATGCTTTCCAGATGGTTCCTTCTGCCTTGCAACATTTGCTGTTGTCGCATCTTCTGTGCCATAAATCATGGCAAGCAATTGTGAAGGCTTCATAAACTGGAAGATCTTTGAGGCACTTAAAGTTCAGCACATTTAGAATGCACTGAAGAAGCTCACTGAATCCTTGGTTTTGGTGGGAATCTCTGCGTGCTGCAAAGTGCAGAGTTCTTAACTATCTCATATCGCTAGGAAGTATCTCCATTGCCCTTATTTCTGTCTTAGCATCTCTGAAATGTCTTAAGTTGTCCCCTTCTGTAATAAATGCCACGGGGATATGGAAAATACGTAAGAATAGGAAAGGAGGTAGATTTGCCAATGTCCCTCAAACTTTCAAATAGAACCCAAACATCTAAACCTGACAGGAAATATATAGAAATGGTGGTATAGGTTTTGACAGGCAGTCTTTTTTTTTTTAATGGTGACTTACTGCTGGCTTATTTCCAAGGTATGCTTTTACTAGCTGGGCATATATGCAAGTTTGTGAAAGGCCTGGAGAGCTGCAAGTAGGTAGGAAGAACATTCATTTGTCTCCAACAACAACAAAAAAAAAGCCTTGCTGGATTGCTGCAGACTTGAGTGTAACTTTGTCTGAGTGTCAGTAAGCTCGCTGCTGCTCACCTGCCTTCTTGTACGTGCTCTCTGCCTCTTAGCGGATATGCTGACTACTGTGCTGCCAGAGCATCTGCTACACTGTTGGTTTCAGCTCTGTCCAGTAGGAGAAGATCTTCCTTCAATTAAATTAAAAAAAAAAAATAGAGGAAAAAGTGATTGTTTTAAAAGCAAAAGCTCCCTTTCGAAAGACTGAAGTACGCAATAGCACACAAGAAACTGCAGCCTCGCACACCTGGCAGACTTTGACATCTTCCACATCTGACGAAAGCAGATCTCCTCTGACAGTGGTAAATTAGCCACTATCGAGGCCCTAACGCCCAGATGGCGAGCAGAATATTTTTAAGCTAACTGTAACTTCTTTCCCCATGTAGCAAGCAAGGGAAATGGTACTGGAGATCATCCGAGAGAAAGATCAGGCAGACTTCCGAGGCGTACGCAATGATTTCAGTTCTAGAATGGGAGGAGGCAGCATAGAGGTATGTTTTCTTCACAAGTACTCTGCTAACCTCCCTGTGGGACGGGCAGTGGGTGGAAGTCCTCAAGTTTCATGTATAACCTGTAAGTTTTTTTTTTTTTAATGCATTGTTTTCTGTTGCCAGAAAAGTGAGTCTGGCTGCAAAGGGGAGTTCTCATGGACTCCCAGATGGCACTTTCCTAATTGTCTTTTGAAGTTGCATTCTTGTAGCGCAGAGTTCATTTAGTGGGGAAGGAATTTGTGGCCACATGTTTGTTTTTCTTACAGAATATCTTTGTGTAGCCTGGAGCTGCTTAACGTGGCCCATCTCCTTGTTAAATCAGAGTAACTCAGTCTAGTTCTGAGCTTTCATACTGCTTTGCCTTTCCCATCAGGTCTCTGTGCCCAGGTTTGCTGTTGGAATTGTGATAGGAAGAAATGGAGAAATGATCAAAAAGATTCAGAATGATGCTGGAGTTAGGATTCAATTTAAACCAGGTTTGTGTGAGGATGGAGAGCCATTACTTTCTGACCAGTGTTCCAGTTTGGGATCGCTGCAGTGATTCTGCTCTGAGGTTACAGCAGCTAGGCTTTCCTCACTTAAAGGTGCATTGTCTCTTTCTGAAAGCTGTTTAATGACATACTTCTTCCTCATGCACTTCCTGTTTTTTGGAAAGTAAGATTATATACGTCTTACTTACAAACATTAGATGTCACAACAGTAATGTCTTGACTGGTAACTGTATGGACAAACAAAATAACACTTCTGTTTCCTGTTAAGGAGTTCTCCTTCAGGACATGAAAGCCTTTGGGGATCAGGAGTTGATTAATTCTAAGTAACTTTCTCTGGGTCCTTGGCTGTCTGATCACCTATCAAAGCTGCCTTTGTCCTCTTAAAATTATATCAATCTCTCTCGTAACTTTTTGACATTTGAAAGTGTTGTCTTTTAAATGCTGTCCCCTCTGCATTGAGATTTTGTCTCCTTTCAGTATGTGGAAGTGTGGCTGAAGGTGGAGGGGAGAGAGAGTTTGGGCTAGATGCATTATGTGAAAGTGCTGCTAGCAGTGGTGGTGCTAGAAGGAAGCTTTTATTGGTGGGTGGATGTTTTCTTCTTTTAATTTAGTCTTTGCCACTTCTCTTCACAGATGATGGGATTAGTCCTGAAAGAGTCGCACAGGTCATGGGGCTTCCCGATAGGTGTCAACACGCAGCACACATCATCAGCGAGCTTATTCTTACAGCACAGGTGGGTTCTGGAAGCTCCTGGGAGGAAAGTGCTTATAGGAGAATGTCCATGCACACAGCTGTGTGGATGAAGAACATCAATGTTAAATTCTTCCTCTTGTAGGCCATGCGTGCTGCTGCCAAGGAGAAAGCTGCTGGGTTTGATTTTTTTTTTTTGTTTTTAAAATGTGACCAGGGCTGATTGAGCTATGGGAGGGTATCCTGTTTTGAGGCAGTATCAGGAGGCTTTGTTGTAGTTCTATGTTGAGCTGTTTTTCAAAGCTACTTGAAAATGATGACCTCATGGACCATAGTCCAGCATTACAATGAGACAGAGGCTGGAGGCTCTGCACAGAAGAACTGAATAGCACTCTGGACAGCAGGGCATTCGCAGTGCTCACAGCATCTGCTTTGCCACCTCTCCAGTCTCTGGTCCTCAGGTCTGGTGGCTGTGGGAGGCAAGGGAAGGCAGAAACTTTCACGTATGCAGTTACTGTGTTTTCTTAGACACAAACATACTGCATTGCCCTGAAGCAAGAAGAGTGGAGATGAGCGAGGTAGTAAGGTGAGCTCACATGGAGAAGGTTGCATATTCCCTTTTTATTAGCAGATAAATAGGTTGTGACTAGTTATCAGGTCTGGAATGATCTAATTTTTCCATTAAGATTAGGTCTTGATTTCTCTTCTTGCCTTGAGATTAGGTTTGAATACTTGCTTATGTAAGATTTTTGAGATCTGTCCTGGTAGCCTTTGGCTGTCTGTGGCCTTTACTTCTGGAGAAATTAGTTACCCGAACTAGGTATGTCCTTTAAGTGTCTTAGAACTTAAAAGCTTCCTTTGGAATTTCTGGAAATTGTGCATTTCAGCTAAGTAGTTCCAGAAGTTCTTTAAAGAATGACACTTGAAAGAGTTTGGATGCTAACTTGTGCATGTGTCGGTGCCAAGTTCTATTATTGGTTGTTCTAAGCAAACCCCCCATCACTAAATAAAAGCAGCTGATGCTTGTTTATAGGTTTATTTCAGCAGATACAAAGGCAAAAATATTTTTATCTTCCTGAGTCAGGAAGGCAGCCATAACCCACATCACTGGCATTTCTTTAAATTGCTCCTAAGTCTTGAACGTGGAAGTCCAAGAATATCTTAATTCAGTGCCATTGATTACAATGCAGTTTAACTTACCTTGCTTTATTTTGTTTCTAATGTGTATTGAGGCAAGCAAAAAAAAAAAAACAAACCACTGACAGAAATTCTTTGCCTTCCAAGGAACGAGATGGTTTTGGAAGTTTGGCTGTAGCCCGGGGAAGAGGTCGTGGCCGTGGGGACTGGAGTGTTGGAACACCTGGGGGCATGCAGGAAATAACCTACACGGTGCCAGCTGACAAGTGCGGTCTCGTTATAGGCAAAGGTAGGTCTGGTGACTTTAAATACTCAAGCTTCCAATTTTTCAGTCTTGGGATGGTCACATTCTTGCTGCCTGACAGTTTTTTATGAGTGCAGGTATTCAGTGGCCAGTGAATGCAGCGCGGGAGTAAGCTGGAAGCGCTCTTCGTTGTTTACTTTGTGGTGTTCTCAATCATCATTGTACTCTCCAGGCCCTTGTTCACAATATGTAAGAGAGGCTCTTCATGTGGAGCTGTCAGGCAAGCCTGTTATAACAAGCAGCTGGCTGAGAAAAGGCAGTTTCATTTGCAGATCCTTTTTTAAAGAATGCATTTAAATGGCAGTTTGTCAGGGACAAGCAGAACAGTCATTTTGACACGCTGAATTTCTCTGAGTGCTATGTGGTAAAATGGAAGATCTCTGAATGTGGCAGTGACTGTAGCTGCTTCCAGCCATGAACCTGAGTTGTGTGATGAGTAAAGCAAAGGAACAGGTTTGTCTACGTCACGGGGCACAGAACAGCCTGGTGCCCTGCCTGATGTGCACCTCATCTTGCTCAGATGAGTCTATTTTGCTGCCTAAGCTATTGAATTGCTCCACGCAAAGCACCCAGGCAAGGCACCTGGCCTTCCTCTTAAGAACCTGCATGCTGCCAAGTCACTCATAAAGCCGGAGCATCTGCAGCAGTTGTTGTAAAGCAGCAGGTAATGCCAGTAAGGAAATCAGAGCCAGGAGTAGCTCTATCGCTCTGAATTCTTGCAGTGCTTTTGAGTTAAGACAGTGATGTATCAATGGAATTGTATTTAATTTTTTTCTCTCTGCTTATTTCAGAAGAATGACCTATGCCTAAACCAGCATTTAAGTAATCACAGTTGGCTTTTAATGTCAGCAGAGGTGAGATGCATAGAATAGGAGCAGATTAGCTGCCACGGTAAAGGAGCCAAAGGCGTGAGGGCATTGTGCCATGTTTCAGTGGCACTTAGTTCCCTTCCATCCTGTTGGGCAGGAGTGAGCTTGCAATGAAACGTGTTGTGGCCTTTTCCCTTGCCACACAGCCCTGCTGCACCTTGCTTGTTCCCTTTCTGGCCCCTGTGGCACCCTGAATGCTGCCTAATTGGATGACTAGGGGCACAAGTATGCAACACAGGCATGTCAGGTATATTTCAGATACTTTTCTTTGCTATAAACCTGTTCAGAAGCCTGAAAACTTTTTCAGTATGACTCTCCCCATTATGCAGATATTGCAGTGATTGTGCTTTATCTCAGTGAATAGTCCAGCAGGGCAAAGATCAAGCAAAGCAAATTCTAAGCCCACAAGTGAGAGCTATATATATGGAAAAATCAAATTATAATGAAACTTTATTGCTGTATCCATTAGTCATCCTTAATAAAGGAACAGAAAAGGTCACTTGTTGTTCAGCAGTGCACTGAAGTGGAGCATTTGTGACTACAGAGAGCACTGTGCTGAAAAGATAAATGCAGGTAGTGAGTTGGATGTCCTAGCATTCAAGTGCACGGCCTGGCACGGGCTCACTGTGAGGGTGAAGGGTGGCTTTTTACCTTTGTTTCCACAACAGCAAAACAAGGATTCTTACCCAGCCAGATCAGAAGCTTTCTGGAGTGACTAATTACTAGTTGTATGGTGATTTGAATGCTTGTAGCTTTGTAATACCACCTTGCAATCGGTGCTCTTACAGTGCCTGTGCTTTTAAATACTGTTGCAGCATTCATTTTTTTGTCAAGTGAGTGATGGCTGTAGCATTGCCTTTTGGGGTCTGGATGGGGATGGATGCACCGCAGTCTCCATTTGTTGAAGCACAATATTGTTGTCTGATTCTTGTAGATTCTTCTCCCACTCCTATGGGGCATTATAGGAGAAGAGGGGGTGTCAATTTGGGGGTTTACAAAGTCACCAATTGCCAAACCTATGCTCACTCCTATTTTAGTTTCTGAGCAGATTCTAGCTGGTAGTGTCTGTTTTCCCTGTGGTCCCTGGCTGTTAGCCCTCTGTGCAGTCCAGCCAGGTTCTGTGGGTACACATAGCTCTGCCTCTGAGGTCAGCACGTGAGCAGTGGTTACCTTGGGCCCCTGGATGCAGGGTATCACATGTGGCCAGGTAACTGCTGCCATGCTTCCAGCTCTGTATAATTGCTCCAGAAGCAGGGAGAAGACAGGTAAGTTTGCTATAGCTCCATCTCTACAGTGTGTGTGACAGAAGATCCAGAGCCCTTTTCCCATGAGTATTGCTTCTTTGCTTTGGAGTTTGAGCCTTTATGAGCTGATAAGAAGTTCCTGGCTCCCTGGAAATCCTGTATGTAGCTTTTTCCTCTAGAGGGTGGGTAGGTGCAGCTTTTCTTCTGTGAAAGACTCGAGGAAGGGTGGAGACGAGTACCATACACATGTCAAGTGCTTTCTCTGTTTGGTGGTGCATGGAAACAAACCGCAGCCTCTCTGGGCCCCCGCTGGATTTCCATGATAAATACAGCAATATTGACAGATAACGTGGCTGGCCTGGCTCTTGTCAGCTCTGCCTTTTAGCAGGTTTGATTAATTGCTTTACAATTTCACGTCCAGCTGGGGGGCCACTCTTGGATCACTTCTGCCCCCCATCAGGTAGAAGAATGGAGTGGGGCTGCTGAATGAGGCTGCAGACAGCCACCATGTGCCGAGCGGTCGCTGCTTTATGGGGGCAGATGAACTCCTTCCAGCCCTTGCAGCACCGTGTTGGCTGCATTACTTTGTTTGCACGCTTTGCTGAAAATTAGGAAAGCTTGGATGGGAGGGGGCCCTTGGGCATGTAGCAGAATGGAGGGTGAGGAGAAGGGCACCGAATCCTGCACAGGAGGTGGGAGCTTGCAGCCTGCCACCAAACCTGGAGAACAAACTTGCAGGATTCTTCCATATGGCCTAGGAGAGAGCAGATGAAACAGCCCCAGCAGCGACCAGCTTGGTGCTGAATGCTGAGCAGAGAAATAACTTGAAATCTACGTTCTCCTCACTTCCAGTCTGATGAGAATGCTTTGGATTTCAGTTCACTTTTGGAAGGAAAAACGTGGTGTGCTGTGTGAGCAGCAAGCTGTGCTTGTCCCTCTGTCCCGAGTAAGAAAGTTGTCCCTCTCCTTTGCGATCTAAAGTGTGTTTGGGTGCCGCTCTCCTGTGTTTTTATTAAGAAGATGAAGAAATTGCTGACTCAAATTTTGCCTTAATGTATAAAAACGAGGGCACGAGGGCTCGATAAGGAAAGCATAAAAAACGTCTTGGATTTGAGGCTCGATCTTGTGGCTTTCCCATTCTTGTCTGAAAGCAAGTGGCTTTGCTTTGGCTACACAGTACAATCCCTGTTGTCTGCCCAGGGATGTGACATGACTACCTTTTGTTAAATGCATCTTCTAAAATTCATTTAGAAAGAGTTAATTGCCCTTTGGCAACTTTTCCTCCTCCCTTCCCCAGAAAGGCTTTAAAATGTTAAAAAGGTCACGAGTCCATCACAATGAAACGAACAAGTGTCTGCAACATCCACAGTTTGTTTTTGAAGTTGTGCTGGATGTATAGAGATGGAAATGTGAGCAAAATTGAGGAGATTTTTAGAGACTCCTTTTAATTAAAAAGCAAACAAAAAGCTCTGGTTACTTTACTTCGCTTTCCTTCCTGCTTGCTGTGTGTATTTCAGGCTGGCAATGTTGGTTTGTGATTTGAAATTTGTAAAGCCCTTCCATTCCCCTTTAATTTCTCCAGTTGAGTGGAGCTGGTCTGTAAGTTGTGTGAGCTTCCAAAAGAAGAATCGAACCATTGTAGTGTTGGCTGAAGCCTTTGTTAAGCAAATTTCATTAAGAGACTGGGACCTAGCAGGTCTTCGGGAAATCAGCTCTGTGTTGGCTGACACTGTCCCATCCTGCTCGAAGCACTCCAGTGCTCTGCTGTATTTAGATGGCAAACTGTGTGCCATAAACTTTGTTATGCGTTTCTGGAAAGAGATGCTGAATATCCTCTGTCTTGATTTTCTTTTCTTCAGGTGGTGAGAACATCAAGAGCATAAATCAGCAGTCAGGAGCCCACGTGGAGCTGCAGAGAAACCCACCTCCAAACACAGACCCTGGTGTACGAATATTCACAATCAGAGGAGTTCCCCAGCAGATTGAACTTGCTAGACATCTCATAGATGAGAAAGTTGGTGTAAGTTCCATCTCTGTTGATTTTGATCTGTCTCTTTCAGAAGTGTTTTCACCTGCAGGTACGGGTAGGCCTGGACTTACAGGTGGCACAGTGTGCACTCTTAACGTTATTTAGCTTCAAAACTATTTGCCTGTTAGCAGCCATCTTGAGCTTTGGCTCTTGAGCATCCACTGGACTAATTTTTGCTGTGGTCCCAGGGGGATCTGACTGCTGACATAATCAAGAGTAGTGTGCAGCTATAATAAGGCATGAGAAGGCTGCCAAGTGGGATTTTGAAGGGAAGACTATAGTGTTACTGTGTGAAAATGACATAATCTTGGCATCATAACCCTAAAAGTAACACTGAACTCCTTGCTCCAGTAAATCCAGGATGATGTTTATCTTCTACTTAATGCAGTGCTGTGGTATTGGAGCTTAATAATGTCAGGCTAGAATGCTACTGAAGGGGCAAACTTGGGTAGAAGGAAGTAAGGAAAATACTGAACTGGAGAATAGTAAAACTGAAAAGCAACCTTTGTGTTGAATTACCTGAGAGGAGAAGGCTTGATACCAGCCTCAGGATCCAAACTATTCAAATGAAAACTTCCAGCTGTGCTGTAGTCCTGTTAGCCCCTTTGTGGCTGGCCAGGGTTGCTTTTGAAGCTGAGCTCCTGGAGTGTGCTTACAGTCCTGAGAACCTCATTCTTGAAAGATCAGTCCTTACTTTCAGGGGCTGGGGTTTAATGGAACATAGCCCAGGCTGTCTTCTCGCCTTTCTTACTGCTCCTGCTGGACAACTCCACCCTCTGTGTAGAGCTGACGTTAAATATTTCTGGATTCTATGACAGGGTACCAGCATGGGTGGACCTGGAGGATTTGGTCAGAGTCCGTTCAACCAAGCACCCACTACACCTCATCAAAAGTAAGCTTCTGCATCTTATCACAGCTGGGTTGTGGGGAATGGCTGGGAGCTGTAAAAGCATTGAGAGAGGTATGGTGAGCCTTGGAGGAGTGGTGTGCAAGTGCAGACTTTTAAAGAGGGAGCTGAAACCTTTAAGACTGACTACAGGAGGGATTTCAGCTATGAAATTACAAACAAGGTAGGTATTTCTGTCTCCAGTGTAGTGAGAACATGGAAAGAAACTGGAGGCTCATTTGTTGGGGTGCTGTTCAGTACCATGTGTCCTTGACGTGATGAACAGACAATTTCCATGCAGTTAGCAGTTGCACCTACACGTTTCCTTCTGTTCCATGTTCACCTGTTTGCTCAGCAGTTGCTGACTAGAAGTAATAATTTTGTTTCTTTGGCTGACTTCATGCATATCTCCTGTTAAGTATTTTATTGTCTGCTTCAGCATGCCTTTTTATCCTCTGCAGTGGTCCTCAGGCGTTCATGACGCAGGGTTGGGGCAGTACCTACCAGACGTGGCAGCAGCCTGGACAGCAAGTCCCAAGTAAGTGTTTAGGGCCTGGGTTTGAGAAAGATTGGTGTTCTCTTTGCCACTAGACACAGATTGATCCGTAAGACCACCTGTGTGAGGTGGTGTTAAAGCTTGGAATAAGCTGAAGTCCACCGGAACCAGTAACGCTTTTTGTGCACTTAACTGCTTGTTTCTGCTCCCTTTGTGTAGAAACCCACTTTGTAACATTTCTGCCTTAAGCTTTCTCTTGTGAGGATTCTCCAGACAAGCACTTGCTATCCCCACTTCTCCCTGACATGCACACCATGTCTGGTGGTGAGCCCTCCCATCTGCCTGCTTTTTAACTCATCAGTTCTTGATAATTATTTTTTTATACATGTTCTTTATGAGCTCTTCTCTAATTCCCACACTGATGGAAAGACTGGGAAATAGATGCAGAAAATGGAGATGTGTGGCTCCTATCCTGCTTCATTCATGCTGGCTGTAGTAGTGTCCTCTTATTTCCTTTTGGGAGCTGATAACTGCTTAGCTTCTGCAGCACTAAAAGCATGGAATGTGACCAGCCAGATATTAGCATTAAGATAAAAGTGGCAGTGCACAAATATCTTCAGTAATGAGTTCAAAAGCTGAACCCAGATCACTTCTGCTACTGATCTTAATGCTTTGGGCCACTGACACAGTGAATCAAACTGGCTGTTGTTCTTCAGGGCTCAAAGTGTCCACTTTCTCACAGAACTGTTCAAAATTCATCAGGTTGGAATGAGAGGTTCCCCATTTCAGAATAACTGAAGTAGTGCTGTAGTGGTGATGTTGGTAATGGCATTATCCTGTCTTCAACAACCTGAATGATGCTTTGAGCAGATTCCTTGTCTACTTGTTAATCTCAGAGCTCATGTGACAGACTGAGGTGCCTTCCAGTGCTCTGACTGCTTCAGCAATGAAGTAGGTGGTTAAGTTCAGTTTAAATTCCCTCTCTTTGAGGTGCCTGAGATGGGAGAATAATTGGTGTAACAGTGCAAGCAACTGCATTTGTGACTCCCTGTGACACAGATGACATTTCATGTAAATGAAATTGTGCATATCTGAAATCTGAAAATCCTCAACACTGTTTGTTTTTGACACTGTGCACTTCTGGAAACCCTGCATGGGACTGGGGGCTTTGTGTTAAACTTTGAGAAAGTGGATTTGGAAGAGGGCTTCTACTCCTCAGAAATGGCTGTTTAGAAATCGTAGCTCTTCTGTAGAGCTCTGGAGACAGGCAGAAAATCAGCAGCAGCTGTGCTTTCAGGATAGGTGGGCTTGGAAAGAATTTTTGTTTGTACAGGAGTGGAATAGTGTGATGCTGAAAAGGAGAATTTTCCCACTAGCTTGTTTTAGAGGAAAAATTACTGCTCACATCCTTTCTTGTGCTCTCCCAAGAGCACTGAACCTTCCTGAGAAGCAGAGCAAGAAGTGCAGCAGGGAAAGCTCTACAGAAAAAAGCCGTAACTTTCAGCTTCACATAAAGCTCTTGAATAAATGCTTATGAAATGTGCTTTTCTAATTGCCTTCAGAGACGCCTTTAGAAACTCACCTTGCAAATTTGTCTTCTTCCTTGCCTCCCTCAGGTGTCCTCCTGCCTCCCCATCAGACACTGGGGGAAAATAATCTCTCTTTCTGTAATGTCTGTGAGCCGTGTCTTGTGCTCACAGCCCTTGGCCTTGGAGCTCAGTGGTGTCAGAAGTCCAGACCCCTTGAATTTCCCAGTACCAGCAGTGTGGCTTGTCCCACTGGCAGCTGCTTTGCAGTGCATCTGTGAGGTTTCTGGTGGCTCCCAGAACCTGTGAAGCATGCTGCCTTGCGGTGATGGTTCCCCTGCATGGGATTAGTACCACAAAGATGTGTTCTGGGGACAAATATTTAATCTCTGCTGTTGAACATGATGGAAAATGTCAGTTAATAGTTTCATGTCTACTTAGGGTCCTCCATATTCCTGTTTGTAGGCAGGCACACTGAAGGCAGTCTTGGTAAGAAGAGAGGACAGACGAGATAATGCCGTGCTTTAAGCAGACCTCACTGCTTTCTTTTCCTGCTGCAGATCACAATGGTACCCAGTCAGGCCAGGTGGAGTTCACCAAGGCATGGGAGGATTATTATAGGAAACTAGGTAAATACCTGTTTTTACACTGTGAGTTTTAATTTGAGAACAGTCTGGCGAAGGGGCCCTGCCCTGTGGCTCTGCTTCCCCCAGCAGAGCTGTCCCCTGACTCCCAGGGACAGATCCCAGAGTGCCCTCCTTGTGGGAGGAGGGGCAGCCCCCACCCCTACACATGTATTCAGATTTTAATTACTTCCCCCATCTTAAATAAATTAACTGGCCAGAGAAACATTTTGCCGTGAAATGCATTTAGCTGCGTGTCCTTTCAGCCCGCTGCGGACTGTAATTCTCCGAGAAGAAAAGGCATTGAAGGAGGTCCTTTGTTGGCATTAGCAGGTGGACAGTTGAGGCAGCCTTGACCTCTGCCAGAAAAGGTCCTGACTTGTAGCATCGGTCAAGTCTTTTAACCTGCTTTTATGCCCCTGGACAGGACACTGCTGCCCTGTTCCCTCCACCCACTTCACACTCGCAGTGCATTACGTTCCCCCTCTCCCCCCACTTCAGAGCCCTCTGAGATGAAGCCGAGGCGCTCGGATGGGCTGCGAGAGCTCCTGTGTGTGCGTGCTGTCCTTGCCTGCTGTGCGTGCAGCAGCTTGTGCTTTCGCCATGCCTGCCTTCCTCTGCAGCTTTCTGATTGCTGTATTTTCTTTTCAGGGTTGGTTGGTTTGTTTACTGCATGTCTGGCTGAGGGCTCTTTGCTCTAACTGTGGCCTCTGCAGCCAGCAGGTTGGACTCACCCCTGCAACAACACGTAGACACACTGGCTTCAATATGTCTCAGCGTTTGAAGGAGGAAGATTAGTGCTAGGTGCAGGCAGGCTCTGGGCTCTGTGGTCTATCCGTATGGCTCTTAGTGCAGTGCAGGAGCCCGGAGCCAGCCCTGCAGAGCCGGCCGTGCCTGTTTAGAAGGCTTCACAGGTGCTGCTGCATGGGGCGGTGTTGGGGCACACTTGCTGTGTGCTGACCACATTGTATGGGCAGGCATTGTCACCAGGACTCCTTGGGATGTGTCCTGCTGCAAGAGCAGGGGGTGCAGACTGCAGGTGACTGCAGATGTGGTTGTATCCATGGCAGCTGTGTGGCTGGAGGTTGAGGTGATAGGGCTCTGCTGTCAGGGTTTGAGCCCTGGGTCCCTGTACTCGGTGTGAGTGGGCTGACAGCCTCAGGTCATTGATGTGCAGACCTAGCAGCTCCCAACAGCGTGCTTGGCCTCGGGCAAGTCCTGACAGAGTGGAGGGGAGGGATGGAATTTGGCTTCATGCCCTTCAGCAGCACTCAGGTGAGACAGAATCGGGAACTTGAGCCTTTCCTTGGCATTCCACAAATGGACAATGCCCAACACTGTAGAAATGTGGAAGCTGAAGCATGGAGTCCGGGCAACTGAGGTTAGAGCCAGGGCTGTCCAGTGGAGAGGTAGATGTCACTAGCTGGAAACTGTCACCTGTTCCATATTGACATGCCCCTTATTGTCATCTTTGCACAGGCCAACAGAGCCAGCAGCAGAACAGCCATCCCGATTACAGCAAAGCATGGGAGGAATATTACAAAAAACAGAGTGAGTGAAACAGGGTTGTTGGAGATTAAGGAAACTCTTGTGGCAGAGTTCACTCTAATCCAATGACTTGCGTCTCCATCCCCTGCCATCATTAGCTTCCAGTCCTCCGCAATTCCCTCTGGTCCCTCCAGTTGGTGATGGTGCATGGTAGTTCTTCCACTGGAAGCTGTCGTGGTGCCTGCTGCTGGGCCTCAGGAGGGCTGCTCCTGCTGAGCTTCAGTGCACAGCAGAGCCCGTGTCCGTGCTGGGGAAGCATTGCACACAGCGAGAATCGATGCTGACAAAACAAAACCCAGAAAGTTGAAGCTGGGTGGTCAAAAAGGTAGGAATGCTCTGCACACAGGTGTGTGGACAGTCGTGGCCCTGCCTTCCTCCGCTCCGTTAAGAGGCGTGTGGTGCCAGCTTCTGGATTTGCATTTGGCAGCCTGGGCTTTGTCTTACCAAACTGCTGATCTCTGCCTTTCCCCTTCTCTTTTCTCCAGGTCATGCTGCCAGCGCTGCTTCTCAGGCGAGCTCCCAGCCGGACTACACGATGGCCTGGGCAGAGTATTACAGACAGCAGGCTGCCTACTATGGGCAGACACTAGGGCAGGCGCAGGCCCACAGCCAGGTGTGTATTCACCCTCTGCTGTTCCCCTGGGGGAGCTGGGAGTGCTGGCCTTGCCCGGGTGTGGGGAGAGCTTCGGAGTCATGCAGTGAAGCACGGAGATGTTTTGTGGCTGAAGAAGTCAGAAGTTGCTCAGTGCTACCATTGTATTATCTCAGCATCAGCCTGACCTCCCTGCACAGGGTGGATTTGTGGGGAGAAGTGGGAGGTTGTTGGTTTATTTTCCTTAGGGGCTTTGCTTGTGATCCCCGAGCTGTTCTGTGGCTGCTGGGGGGGGTTCAGCAAAGTGAACGACATCTTCAGGCTGGCAGGATAGAACAGCACTGTTCTGTTGTGCAGACTTTGCCTTTTCTCTTGCAAGCTTTGCGCTAAGGTAGGGGCGTGCCTGGGGAGTACCTGCCCTGAAAGACAGGGGAAAAGCAGAACCTCCTCCTCTCCACACCTCTGGCTGTGGGAGGACTGGGTGGTTTATCCCGATGGCGCAGAGCTCTGGGTTTGCAAAGGGAACGTGTTAGCATTTGGCAGAGAGCACGAGCAGAGGGATGCAGAGGGGTGGGACGCATCTCCGCTGCAAGCTGCGCTCCCTGAGCTGAGCTGCTGGGGCTGCGGGCACTGGAGGAGCACAACCCTGAAGCAGTGATGGAAAGGAGCTCTGTGTGCCGCTGTCACTGAGCGCGGCACTGCAGGAGGGAGAGCCCGAGGGATGCAGAGTGCCGTCAGTGCTGGGGGGGATTGGCGGTGCGGGGCGTTGGGCGCTGCCTGCTGACGTCCTGCTGTCCCTCTGCCCACAGGAGCAGTAGAACAACGTCCTCGCGGCCATCGTCGCTATTTGGTTTCTCCCTCGGAATCATTGTGGAAGAAAACCTTTTTGTAACAGAGGTTTCTAGATTTGCAACGTTTTGATGAAGACTTTTCTGTTTGTTTGTGAAACACTAGCTGTAGGATAATCCATACTGAACTTTTCTAAGAATCAGGAGCAATTAGTAACGTACTAAACTTACGGACATGCTGGTAATTCTGTTTCTAAATTTGTACAAAACAGCAAAAAAAAACAAAAAAAAAAAACCACAAAAACAAAAACACACACACAGAAAAAAACCCCTCCGGGATCCCCTTTGGACGGAGCCGGGGGAGCTGCAGCTCCAGCAGTGCACATTGGAGCTGTGACATTTCAACGCGTGCGGCCGCTGCTCTCCAGGTGGGGTTGGGTGGGTTTTTCTTTCTTTCTTTCTTTCTTTCTTTTTTTTTATTCCCCCCCCCCCCCATTCCCCTCATCTCCTTTTCATTTTGGAACCTTTTCTGTTGCAGCAGAAAGAGTGGCTTGGAAGTCTTAGGCGGTGCGTAACGAACCCTAATTGAAAAAGAAAAAAAAAAAAAAAGAGGAAAAAAAAAAAAAAGGATTTTAAACAGTATTTAAATATTCTTAAATATGTAAATTCATTAAATGTTTTACTTCTCGTTTTCTTGCATCTTTTGATTTTTATTGCATTGTTTGTTGTAAGGGAGAGCAGTGCTGTGCATGGTAACGCTGTGCGCTGTGCCGTCGGGCCGCGCCTCACTGCTGGGCTCTGAGGAGGGCTGATAGGAAAACGGGGGGGTTTGGGAGCCTTCTCCTCCCCGTCCCATTGCCACGGCTGCATTGATGGACCTGAGACCTCCAAGCTGGTTCAAAAAAAGGAAAAAAAGAAAAAAAAAAACAAAAACAAACCCTTCCTCTGTGCTCTCGGAAATATAAATACTGTTATTTTTAATATTGAGATGGATCTGCTATGATGAGTACCTTTTAACAGACACTGTGGAAGCGTAAAGCCCTATCAGAGGTAGTGGAACTATTTTTTCATTCCCAGGTGGTTTTGTTTCAGTTTTGTTTTTATTTTGGCTTTTATTATTTTTTTGTTTGTTTGTTTGGGTTCCTTTTAAATATTTTCCTATCTAATATTGTCAGATTGCCTAGAGAGAGAAATGGATCTAGTATTAACCTCAGTACGCGCTGAATAATGTTGATTTAATAAAAGAGATGCTATGATTTGCGATGTCGGCTGCAGTGGTCCTTGTACAGATAAGTGTATTTTTAAAGGAAGAGTGGAATCGAAGCTATTTTTTGCCTTTGGAGTTCCCCGCGGGACGTTCCCCTCTGCAATGTACCCCCGTTGCCGTTCTCGGGTTCTCTCCCTGTCCTTCCCTTACGCTTTGAGATGTTTAACTATAAAGAAACCGGCGCCGGGTAACGCCGAGCGCGGGGTTTAAAACGGAGAGGAAAGAAAAAAGAAAAAGACAACGCGAAATGTTCTTTTTATTTGACTGACGGTTGCATTTTACACTCTATATAATAAAATCTCCACAAGGCGGCTTGTGGGCGAAGGACTGCGTGTGCTGTGCTGTGCTGCGTGGGGCGGGGAGGGAGCGCCGATCCCAGCTGCGGGGCTGAGAGCCGGAAGAAAAGAGAGCTGCGGAGTGTCTCAATGCACCTCCAGAGAATCGAGGGAGACAGTGAGCGATGGGATGGTAAAAGGCACTCGGAAAGAGGGGAGAGGGGGGAAAAAAGGGCTGGAGGAGGGCGCGGGGCTGCTGATGGGAATTGGGAGCGGGCATTACCGAGAAGACTTCCTTCTAATTCATCTTCCAAGCTCCGTGCCAAAACAGCATTTGGCATGGTTCACAGGGAGCAATTGTGTGATAATGAACCCTAAGGTGTCCCTTAATTGAAGACTGAGTATTACGGATTGTGCCAATAGTCGTAAATGGCGCAGGATTGTGGGAGGATGCATTTTCTTAAATGTATCTGTAAGTACAGATTAGAGAGTCTCCCCAGTGAAATACCCATACTATAAATTATGGAAATATCTCTTTCTGATGCAACCTTTTATTGAGGGGGTGGGGCGGCGAAAGAAATAGTTTGCAAGGCTTTGAAATTTGGCCTGTCATTAAGATGGTGCCTGCAAAGCTGGGTTTTCATCAGCAGTCTGTTGTCCTGGCGGGCTAAAGTGCTCGAAATGTTCCCAACTTCAGCAATTTGTTTTCCATTACCGCTGCCTGCCTGGGCCGGAGGGACCGCGGCCATTGAACCTCTGCTCTGCAAAGAACCGGGCCTGGAGCTGCCGGGTGCCCCATCGCCTCCGTGAGCCCAGGGCTGCCAGTGACACTACTGGGCGTGATGGGATGGGGGGGCCTCAATAGCATGGGAGAACCCCAGTGTGTTGGAGAACCTCGCTGTGATGGGGGATCCTCGGCGCAATGGGAGAACGCCAACTGGTGTGAGAATCCAGATGTGATGGGAGATCCTCAATGTGATCGTAGGTCCTCCACGTGATGGGACACCCGGGATGCGGTGGAGGTCCCTCCCATGGCAGCGCCCGTTGCTCTGAGCTCTGTGGCTGAGATGAGCCCCGGAGCTGCCGTGGTGCCTTCGCGGTTCCTCCAGGAGAGGAGCGGTCTCCTGCTTGGCTGTAATCCCCCAAACGAAGTGGATTTGAGCACTGATGGGATTCTCATGGAGGAGGGGGTTCTGCCCTGTGCTGTGGGCGGAAGGTTTGGGTGCGGGAGGCGCTGGGCAGAGCTCAGAGCTTTGGCTGCTGTCGAAGCATCCCTGGGTTCGCAGTCCTGCAGATGCTGCTCTATATTGGGCACCTCGACAGGCGTGGGGCTATTTTGAGAGCGGAGGGCAGGCTAAAACACACGCTTTAATTTTGCATGATTCGAGAACGAACTGCACCGCGGCCATCGCGAGTTGCACTGAAATGATGATTGAAGCAGACAGCAGGCACAGAACTTCATTTTTTGCCTGAGCTCTGAACGGGGCATCGATCGCAGCAGCGCTGTGCCTGCAGGAAGGTGGGTGGGAGCAGCGGCTGCTCCCAGCTTTGCTTTCCTGCACCCAGAGCCATTTTCCCACTGCAACTCGGGGGCTCGGTGCCCCAAAGGCACACGGTGAGGTGCAGGGGGGGTGCAGGTACTGTGACCTCGGTGCATCTTCCCACCCTTCTCCTTATCACTTGAGGAAATCCTATTTCAAGGCCGCTCTAAAGCAGCCTCTGATCTCCGCGCTCCCTCTAATCCCGGCCGGCCGGGTGCAGGTGCTGCGGGATGGGGATTAGCGGTGCCGTCCCTTTGTGCGAGCCATCAGTCAGCACTCTGTGCCCAGAGCTGCTCCCGGTGCTGGGGCCACTGGGCAGGGAACGTGAAATTGGTCCTGCGGTGAGCAGTGGCCGTCACTCTGTTTGTTTTGCAGGGAATGGGGATGAAAAAGCTTTGGGGCTATGAGGTCTCACTGCTGTTGTCACCCATCCCTGCCCGCACCGCGTGGCCCCTCAGCCCAGCCCTGCTCATAGCCAACCGTGGGCACGTGGTGGTGGGACGTGGGTGAGAGGGTGGTGAGATGCAGAACCTCATGGTGGGATGAAAATGGGGTGGTGGGGGGTACGGGTGGGGTATAGGAGATGTGGATGGGGTGAAGGACGTGGTGGTGGGATTTAGGACATGGTGGTGGGATGGAGAGGTGGTGGTGGGATGCATGACGTGATGTTGCAGTGCTGGTGAGACCACTGCGGTATGCAGGAGAGACAGCAGTGGGTCACGACTGCCCTGTCCTCAGCTCACAGCTGGAGGGGAGGACACAGGCAGGGATTTTCCCACTTCTTCAGTCCCAAACCCTCCTTGCTCCCCCCTGTAACCTCTATCCATGGGGAGAACCCTTAGCACCCAGCCCCGGGATGGGGTTGGCTGCAGGGTCGGCTCCCCGTGCCCAGTGCTGCAGGGCTGTGACTGCTCAGTGCGCCGCAATCATCCCTCATCTGCAGCCACCTGAGCTGTGCTGAGCGCTGGGACGGAGCCGGGAGTGCACAGATGGGCTTTTTCCTTCCCTGTTTGCTTTTGTGTACCATGGCCTCACCAAAGTAATCCAGGAGTTACTTAAAAAAGAAAAAAGAAAGGAAAAAAAAAAGACAAGAAATGAAGCAAGAGCAGAAGGGAGAACACTCAGCACCTCCCTCCGCAGCTCCGCTGCCTCCCGCAGAGTGAAATGGAGGCAAATAATGCCCTGAAGCTCCTTCGAGCAGTGCAATCAGCCCGGCTCCGGGCGCTGTGCTGGAGGGTCTCTGCACTCTGAGCCCCCTCAGGACCCAACCGGTGCTGGCACTGCTCGGGGACGCCCCGAACCCACCCAGAGGGAAGGCTGACTGCGGGCACGGTGAGGCTGCTCAGCTCCATCCCACAGATGCAGCACTTCGGGGACAGCCACTTTGGAGGTCCCTATGTGGGCAGAGAGGTGTGGGACACACGTGGCTGCCCAGCACAAGGCGTGCACCCCCAGCCCTCCCCCCCCCCCCCCCCCCCCCCCCCCCCCCGGTGGCCCCATTGCACAGCCACAGGGACAGCACGGAGGGCTGTGTGTCCCCATCCCCATCCCCGGGCGCTGCGGACACGGGGAACATTTGGGTGCATTCCCATAACCGAGTGCTGCCAACTGCTGCCTCGCAGGGCCGCAGCCCCTCTCCAGCGCCGCTGTTTGCTTTGCAGCCCCCTTAGCCCCTATTGAGGCTTTTCAGCCCCGGCCCCTTCAGAGGGTTGAAGTAGGTAAAACCTGAGGAAGAGGCTATTTTCCTCCCTCCCTTTTGAGCCCTGCCTTGTGCCCAAAAGGCCCCCTTGTTTCACGCGTGCCAGTCACCTGGCTGGGCCCCCGGCCCCTTTCTCTCCCAGCCTCCCTTTTCTTTCTCCTTTCTCTCTTTTGACTTTTCCAGGAGCCCTCGCTCTCCAAACGAGCTTCAGATTGGATCCAGATTGAGGTCCCTTTGTCTTTCAAGGGTTGTACTAAGCTAATTAAATGTGATCCCAACAAATAAACGCCGATCTCCCCATTACATTCAGGCCTGCCTTTCAGGCAGCACCGGGCGGCCCCTCGCCCCCGCCCGCTGCGCGCAGGGTCCCCCTCATTGAGTCCCGGCCATTGAAAGCACTGCCAGGATTTCTTTTGTGCCGGGGGTCTCCGAGCCCTTTTTCCATCAGAAAAGACCCCCAAACAGCAGCTCGGCCTTTGTGAGTTTGCAAGCAAACGCCAAAGAAAAGCCCCCTGAATGCTTTAATAAATGACACATTTAGCAACTTCGGAGGCGCCTGGCTCCTGCGGCAGCCGCAGGGGTGCGGTGATCCCTCCTGCCCCGGCTCCCGCAGGGTGCGATGATCCCTCCTGCCCCCCCCCACTTCTCCCTCGGCTCGGGGGTATTTGCAGCGCGGGGTGGTGCAGGGGATGCGGCCGCTGCACCTGAGCCGCTCGCAGCCCCGTTCCCGCCGCCCTCTGCCCGCGGCGCGGAGCCGTTGATGGGGTCGGACGCGCTGCGCCACGCCGGGCGGGGGCACCAGGACGGCGGGCAGCGGGGAGGGCACCGCCCGGCTCTCGTCGTTGCGGAGCTTTTCAGCCCGGACCCCGCGTGTCCCTTCTACCGGTATTAGCGGTGGTAAATCCAAAATCGCCTTTAATGATTTTTCACCCCCACAACACCGGCTGGGGGGCCGCGCTGGACTTTTCTCAGCTCAACTAATATCTTTTTAATGACTTTGGGAGGGGGTAGAGCCGTGCCCTAGAGCCTGGATTGCTCCAAACAGATGTTGGGGCAGAGGGAGGGGGATGCTCTTCGCTGCCAGAGACTTTCTTCTTAGAGTTCAAACGAGAGGGGAGCTTTCAGTCACCGCTAAAAATGTATTTCTCCCCGTTGAACAATGGGCTCCTTTCTGCGCCCGGGGGGACTGCGCTGCGCTCGCGTTTCTGGTGCGGGAGAGGAGAGAAACCGGAGGTTTTAGGGCAGGAAAACTCCGCTCCGAGAAGGGCTCTTCGCTGCGCCGCTCATTTCGTAGCTCCGCGTCCCGCTCGCGTTCACTCCATCCTTTAAAAACAAAAAATAAAAACAAACGTACACACGCATACGTACATATGCACAACAACCGCGGTCATTAAGAAGCAGCAGCGATCCGTCCGCTTCTGCCGCTCGCAGCCGCGGAGCGATGCGCGGATCCGACGCCGCCGCAGCGCCGGGAGCGGCCGCGATGCCCCGATTATCCCACAGCCCCGGAGCGGTCGGCAGCCGCGGCCCCACAAGAGTTAAATTTTAAAGCAAATCAAATTCCCATTGGCCACTGTATATTATCTCAGCAGTCTTCATTTGATACCTCTTTAATACAGAAAGGAGCTTTTCAAACCCCTTTTCTCTCTTTTCTCCCCGCCACTCTTTAAGAGCAATAAATGTTCAACTGCAATAACTATAAATCAATCTCAGCTCTGTTCAAATCCTATTCATGCGGAGGGCTGGAAGAGGGGAGAGAGCTCCCCCCTCCCCCCCGCCCCCCAAAAAGCAGCTGCTGGGCTCTAATCTCCTTTCTTGCACTGTCATTCACCCTCATTTTTCCTCCATCACCCCATCCCTGCAATCTTTTCTTGTTTTGCTTTTCTTTTCTCTCTTTGCTGCATTATGATCCCATGTCTCCCCTCATCAGACCCCAACCTTGTCCAGATCCTGACCATCCCCTTGTAGGCTGTGAAAGAAAAGAAGAGTCCATGGATGTCAAATTGGTCTCAAAAAGACCATGAAAGATTGATTTGCTCCACTTTTCTTCTGCCTGACATTATTTCTGAGGGTCCTGAATGGGAAACCAGAAAGTCTGGGACTGGAATAAAGATGTTCTCTCTGTAAGGGGGAGACGGGGGGGAAAAATGCCCATTTACTCCTGGCCCATCAACCCTGCAAAACAGAGCAAAAGAAAAGAGGACTGTGGCTATTCAAAGTCAGACCAATATGTACACCTCCCAACAATATGCCAATATACTGAGGGCTTCTCTATTAACACCCATGAATATTAAAGTGCTCACTAAACGCTCAGAAGGAACTTTGGGAATATACACATGAAAATACAAGCGGCATTGTGCGGGGCTCGGAACAATGGGGCGGCGATAATGGCCCTTCTCTATTAACAGCCATGAATATTAAACTTGTTTCCTCTTAAATGTTAAAAAGGAGGGATAGCTGCGATATTAAAAAAGAGAAACGAGAAGGGGAGGGCGGCGGCGGGGGGGGGCAAAGCACCTACGGTGGGGAAAGAGGTTTGGGAAACAGCTGGGGATATTTAAAACCCAGCACAAAACGGGAGGATTTCTTTTTCCTCCCACCTTTTTTCTTCCCCCCCCCCTCCGCCCCCCGAACCCCCAACTACAGGAGTGGGGCCGCGGGTCCGGGGGGGGACACACCGTTCTGTCTCGGGACGAGGAGAGGGGCGATGCGGTGCGGGGATGGAGTGCGGGGACTGCGCGTCCGCGGCGGCGGAGCGGCTCCACCTGATGCGCTGTGCGCGGAGCTGCCGCTCCCTTCGGAGCCCAGAAACCCGAAATCAACTCGTTTGTACGTGCGTTAAAACCAACCCCGAGCCCTGGCATGTTGCGAACCTTCCTGCCCTAGGGGAGCGTGGCCTTTTTTTTTCCTCTTCCCCCACCCCGAGGAAACGCATTCGGTAATCAACATTTGGGGTGGGTTTCTGACATTCGCACATCTTCTTGATGAGGTTAATGGGAAGAAGCGGCCGCACCTGGGCTGTAGCAGCGCTCCGCTGCCGCCCTGCGCGGAGAGAGCAGCCCGTCGGGCTCACCCCGCCAAAGCCGCCGGGGGCTGCGGGGTCCCGGTGAGTCTGGGGGCGGCCCCGGCTCTTCGCGGGGCTCGGAGTATCGGAGCCGTCTCTGCCGGGTGAATTTGGGGGCCCGTCCTCTTCTCCCCCCGCCTCCCGGCCCTTTGCAGCCCCTCGTCCCCATGAAAATCAAAAGAACGGGGCTGCGGAGAGGGCTCTAAGCTCCGACACAGCGGGATCGGGTTTAAATCCAGGGAAGGTTAACCCTTTGCTGAGCCGGCACGGAGCCCCGGGGAAGGGATGGAGGGAGGGGAGCGCTGCTTCTGTGGAGACCGCTCTGTCACTCCGTGGGGACAAATGTGCCACCCCCGGGGACAGCGGTGGCTGCGCAGTGCCCGGAGCTCGGAGGGAGCGGGGGTCGCTGTAGGGGACGGGAATAATTTTGGGTTCAGATGTAGGGGTGCTGCGGGCACGGAGTCCCAGAGATGGGGACGCCGTTGCGTTCTGCGGCACCTGCCCGGGTTCTGCCCGCACTGCCCCGCAACGCGCAGCGGGGACGCGGGGTTTGGGACCCGCTTGTCGCAGCCGGAGGAGCCGACCCCGATACGGGGCTGCCGACCGTCCGCGTTTAGGAAACGGCCGCCGGTGCTCGGGGTTCCGGACTGGCACAGAGCTCCGTGCGTCTCTCCGAGTCCGCTCCCCGGTACCGAGAGCGAAACCCGTTGGGGGCGGCCGGAACCGCGTGGGTCCGATCCGCCGGAGCTCTGCCCGTTACCCCGCGGCGTCGGGGGCCGAACGGCTCAGAGAAGCGGTGTGTGGCGGCGTCGGGGAGGCGGATTTCGTTGTGGAGCTCCGCGGCCCCAAAGCGCAGCGCAGCGTTTCGTCCCCGGAACGAGCTCCGGGGCCGGGTGGGAGATGCCGGGGGCGAAGCGGAGCGGTCGGAGCGAGCGGTGCCCGACGGGGCGGGCGGGAGGGGGTGCGGGGGGTGCCGAGCCGGTGCGTGTGTGTGTGTGTGGTGTGCGCCTATATGTGGATGTGTGCGTGCGGCTGTGTGTGCCGTGTCCCTCCCTCCAGCCACCCCACCCCCGGGGAGGGGAGGGATGGAGGGGAGGGGGGCTCCGACGGCTCGCCTCGCTCCGGCAGCCCCAGTCGCTCCTCCAACGTCAGGGAGGTCATTAATAACCAATTAGGAGGGTCAATGAAGCTCATATATAGGCGGGCGGGAGCCGCCGAGCCGCACGGAGCCCGGCCGCCCGCCTCGCCCCCATGATGGGCTCCGTGCTGCCCGCCGAAGCCCTGGTGCTGAAGCCCGGGCTGAAGCCGCAGGGGCTCTCCCTGGCCGAGGTGATCACGTCCGACATCCTGCACAGCTTCCTCTACGGCCGCTGGAGGAACGTGCTGGGCGAGCAGCTCTTCGAGGAGAAGAGCAGCCCCAAGACCGCCTTCACGGCCGAAGTGCTGGCGCAGTCCTTCTCCGGAGGTGAGTTGCGGCCCCGCTCCCCCCGGGTGTGTCACAGCGGCTGACGGCGAAAGAAGGGCTTTAAATTCATGTGGTTAACTTGGGCTTGACCTGAGAAAGTTCCCACTTAAACCGCGGGGGTGGGGGCCGGGGCTCTGTCCCCGCCGCATTCAGCCCCGCACAATGTCCCTTCTCGCGGCCCCGCTCCCTTTTCCCCCTCTCGGATTTCTGTTCCTCTCTTAATTTACCATGAAGGCTAATTCCATTTCCATTCACGATATGTCAACCATCTCATCTCCCCATTTTGTAAGAGGAATTCCTGGGCCCTTTTAAACAAGCCCTCGCGCCATTCAGCCGCAATGTACCGCTACAGCATTCCTAAAGGACTAATGAATTTAGAATTAGCAATTTCTTTCGAGTTGAGTTTAATGAATGCAGATCACTTTAACAGCGTGACAAATTGCTGGATGGGCCGAAATAGACACCATTTAACCCCCTTTCCCAGCCCCGCTCCCTGCCCAGCCCGGGCCGCTGTTCCCAGGTACCGCTCAATGCCCGGAGGGGTCCGGGTACCGCTTTGGAGGGGCGCGGCCGGGCGTTGATAGGGCTCAGCCCGGGGCCGGGGGCACAAAGCAGCGCTTTGTGGGTGCTCCGGGGGCCGGGGAGGGCTGGGGGGCCCCGTCCTGACCCCGCTCCCGTCGCCGCAGAGGTGCAGAAGCTCTCCAGCCTGGTGCTGCCGTCGGAAGTGATCATCGCGCAGAGCTCCATCCCCGGGGAAGGGCTCGGCATCTTCTCCAAGACGTGGATCAAGGCCGGCACGGAGATGGGGCCGTTCACGGGCAGGGTGATCTCGCCGGAGCACGTGGACCTGTGCAAGAACAACAACCTGATGTGGGAGGTAACGGTCCCGCAGGACGCGGGGTGACAGCCCTCTGACCTGTGCTTCCCCGTGCCTCAGTTTCCCCCGGCTTCCCCCAGGGCAGGAGCTCCGGAGCGCAGCCCTCGGGGTGTCCCCCACAGACCCCACTGCTTTGTCACCTCCTGCCCTGCCCTTCCCACAGAGCCGATGCTCCCGGCCGGGCGCTCCCCGCCACGTTCCCAGCGACACAATGGCTCTGCCCCATCCCCTGCTTTGTCCCAGCCCTGCGGTGGTGCTGTGGGTTTTGGGGTGATGTGGGCAGCCGGGGCACCATGGCTGTAGGGAGCGTTTTGCTCAGCTTTCCAGTTTCGCTGAGCATCAGACTCACACTTGTTATTATGCTTGCTTCGTGCATGACAAAGCTTGCCTCGCTTTCTCTGCTGCCCCACAAAGCATAGCCCACAAGGACTGGCTCTGGCAGGTGCCTTCCTCCTGCACGCAGGGACAGATCTCCCCTAACCGATGCCGGTGTGCCGAGCAGCCCCTGTGGGGCCACGGAACCGATGCGGGGAGCTGAGCTGCCAGGCTGTGCCCACCCGCCCCGCTGCGATACGCGTTCTGCACTGTGAGGCTCCGGCATCCGCAGCCCAGAGGCAGCATCTCCCCGAGGTCTCAGCCCCGAGGCCGTGCTGGCTTTGGGGACATTAACTCAGAGCATCCCCTGGCACTGGGGCTGTGGGAAGGGCTTGGCTCGCTGCAGGCAGCATCGCTACAGCCGCTCTGCTCCCCTCCCAGGTCTTCAACGAGGACGGCACGGTGCGGTACTTCATCGATGCCAGCCAGGAGGACCACCGCAGCTGGATGACCTACATCAAATGTGCCCGCAATGAGCAGGAGCAGAACCTGGAGGTGGTGCAGATCGGGAACAGCATCTTCTACAAAGCCATTGAGGTACGTGGGGCGCAGAGACCCCACCCTGCTGACCTTCCCTTGTTTTTGGGGCTGCTGCTGGACCGTTTGTGGGAGCGCCCTGGCACCCGGACCTACGGGGTAACACCATGCACAGGCTTTGGGGAGGCAACAAAGCTCTGCTCTCTCTGCTCCCTCTTGGTGGGCACACCGATGCGTGCTGTGCAGAGGGAGAGCAAATGCTGACCAGGCTCGCTTTGGAGCACATCTGAACAATCCCTGCAATGTTGGCACTGCTGCGGCGTTGGGCAGGAGCAGAATTCCCGTGCTGTATCGAGAAACAGGATTTGGTGTAGAACCCCAACCCAAAGCTGGGGGCTTCTGTGAAATCCGGGTGAAGGCTGTGCTCCACTCTGCAGCTTTTACCTGGAGGTCACCGCGGCTCCGGCAGTAAATGCGTCCCCACTGCTACTGCAGTGAAGGGTGATGGCATCACGGGGATGTCACCAAGCAGCTGTGTGGGCTCAGAGAGATGGGAAAGCGGACAACTCCATCTCACCCCACTGCTGCTGGGAGGCTGTCTTGGCTGGGCAGGAGCATGGGCACCCGCCTGTCCCATGGGCAGGGGCTCCTGAGGATCAGCTGCTCCGTGGGCAGCAGCACAGCACTGAGGCAGCACCCCAATGGGGACAGGGATAGGAGCAGTGGGGTGGGGAGAAGGAGCTCCGAGCTGCTCTCCCTGCTCTGCACGTCCCTTTGCAGGCTTTCGCTGTGCCCAGCTTTAGGTCCTGATGCTCCTGTGGGCAGCATTAGCTTAATTGGTTTTGATTCTTACATCATGCAAAGAAGCAAAATAATTCCAGGCAACACCCGTGCAGTTGGGAGCACACTGTGTTTGTCATCCCACACAGACTGTACCCGTACCCAGCCGACGGGGTGGGTGGGATGGTTATCTGCGGGGTGTGAGCAGAGGCTTTGCACCGTGATGATGATCTGAGCGCCGGGGCAGCTGTGTTTAATTCCCTGTACACAGACAGCAAAGTTGAAGCGCTGAGAGCTCTGAGCTCTGTGCGGAGGGGACGTGGGGACAGGAGGTGCTGCTGTGCTGCTGCCATGGGCTTGGCGGCCACCGATAGCGGCTGCTGGCTCCGACTGCGGGAGGTTTGTGCACCACCAAGAGAAGGAAAAACAGGAGGGGGTTTTGGTTTTCCTTCTGCAGCTCACTCTGCTCACGAATCCCTTAACTCAGAGCCGCACAAATGAAATACTGTGGGGCACAGTGAGAGGTGTTGTTGCACAGGCCAGCTCTAAGGTGACAAATCACTTTTATGGGGCTTCTTGTGCTATTTGGCATTCCTATTTTCACGTGTTTTTTGCCTGTTGCCGCTCATCCTTCCCAGTTTGCTTTTCCCATTCCGTTCCTCGCCAATTCTAAGTTGCAGCCGTTGGAAAATGCAGCGAGGGCGGTGAGTTTGGCCTCAGGTTGGAAAGCCGTGATGTGCCCGGGGGTAAATGACACAGCTTTGGGGTGTGTGTGGGTGGATGCAATGCTGCATTGTGTGCCAGCCCCGGCAGAGCGTACACACACACACACACACAGACGTGCACACACCTGACGTGTGTGTGTGTGCTGCTTAATCTTCCTAGCAAAATTTATTTCTATTTGCCTGTATTAAACAGAATTCATTTTCTGTTAAAAGAAAATGACGGCGAGGAACAGCACTGCTTTGGGGTGGGAAACGATGGTCCCATCTCTCAGATTCTGTAACCACAGTGATGTCCACATGCTGAAATGTAAACACACGGAGCCAAATCACCACTGCTTTCAGGTGCTTAAAATCAGGCACTTTAACAGTGCTGCAGCGACCTGACTTACAATTGCCCTTCATGGGGGGAAAATGCTTTTCCTGAACCCTGTGCATGGAAAGCCAACCTCTGAAACTCAGTATTCTCTTGCTCCTAAATTAGATCCGTAATGCTAGGGGCCTGCAAGGGGAAAAGAGATGTATTTTTGTAGGGTGGTGTTGCTTTGAGCGTTGCCTTATACGGCTGCTGTGGTGTGAGCACATCCATCCTCTGGCCGTGGCTGTGCTGCAGGGGCTGCTCGGGCGCTGTTCCTGGCTGCTCTCACTGCAGTGCGGAACCAGAACCCAAACATCAAGGGTAGGAGGAGTGCCATCATCCCATAGGAACAGGAGCAGTGCTGATAGAAAAGCCCTTCCTGCTCTCTGGGCTGGTGTAGGCAATGGGGCTTTGGAGGAGGCAGCATCTCACGCCTGGACCATGTTCTCCTGCAGCAGCCGCTGGGATCTCGGCTGGTTCCCTAAGCTCTCCGAGCCCATGGCTGCATCTGTATTTCTACCTGAATTTGCACTGCTGGGGAATAACCCTGCTGGGGTGGGAGATGCTGCTGTGTCCTGCAACAGGGAGTGCCGAGGGCTCCGTGCACTGTGCATGGCACCAAATCCCATCTCTGTGTCATTGCTCCCTGCACCTTGCTGCAGTTTGTGGGTACGCAATAGCTTATTCCTACATGTCTGTGTGTGCAGCCACACCTCCGTCTCCTTGAGCTATGGGGATGTGCAGGGTCTGTGCCCCACTGCTGCTCCTTTTCCCGCTCCTGGACCTGGGGAAGATCGAGGTGCAGCTCAGTGCCAGCAGTACATGGTGCTGAGTGATGCCATCACTGTCAGCGTGCGCAGCGCTGTGCCTGCCTCCTCTCCTGGGGAGTGCTGGGGGCATTCAGCAGTGCTGATGGCAGTGGGACCTTGCAGGAGTCTGAAACAACCGGCTGAGGATGCGGGTAGAGCTGCTTGGTGTGCCATCCCAACACCCTCATCTGTGTGTCCTTCTCTAGATGATCCCTCCGGATCAAGAGCTGCTGGTCTGGTACGGGAACTCACACAACACCTTCCTGGGCATCCCAGGTGTCCCGGGGCTGGAAGAGGAGCAGAAGAAGAACAAACATGGTAGGTGACAGAAGAAACAGCCATGTCATACCCTGCTCACCCCATCCCCAGCTCTGAAGTCAGGGTGGGCATAAGGCAGGGACTCCCACAGCTCTCTGAGGGCAAGCATACTGATCTCTGAGCAGCACAGCACGTCCCATGCTGGGTACACAGCCCTCCATATCCCTGTGATCCTACAGAGAGGAGCTGATCAGCCTCACCTGTAAGACAGAGCCCATCTCCCCCAAAACAGAGCCTGCAGTTTGGGCAGATCCCCGGTGATTTGGGACTCCTCAGTGGCAGTGTGCCCATGGCCGGGGCTGTGCCAGCAGCCACTGCCTGACCCAGCGTGGAGCTGCCAGGTGGGGAGGAAGGAGCCCCAACATGCTGTGAGGTGCTGGGATGCGCTCATCTATTTCTCTGCTCTGCATTTAACAGCGCAAACCCTTCTCTCTCCAAACATCCAGCGCAGGAGGCTTTGGCTCTCTGCCTGTCTCAGCAGCTCCCAGAGCTGCTCTGCCATGGGCAGGCAGTGGAGCTCCCGAACCCTTTTGGGAATGCTGCGCTCTGAGCTGAGTTCCCCCCTGGTGCTCCCTGCTCTGAGTGAGCCCCGAAGCGCAGCCCAGCAGGGCTGGGGGAGAAGCTGGGACTGAAGCAGGTCTGTTACGGCCACAGCTCCCCTCTGAGAGCTCCTCGTCACCTTCCCGTGTCACACACTGCTCTGGGTGCGGCGTGCAGCTGGGGCACGGGGCGGTTATTTATGGCTTGGGAAGGGGGTGAGCCCAGAGGGCACTGCCTGACCGTCCCCCCCATGTTGCTCCCAGAGGACTTCCACGCAGTGGAGACGGGGGCCAGCACCACGGGGCGCATGCGCTGCGTCATCTGCCACCGCGGCTTCAACTCCCGCAGCAACCTGCGCTCCCACATGCGCATCCACACCCTGGACAAGCCCTTCGTGTGCCGCTTCTGCAACCGCCGCTTCAGCCAGTCCTCCACCCTCCGCAACCACGTCCGCTTGCACACCGGCGAGCGGCCCTACAAGTGCCAGGTTTGCCAAAGTGCCTACTCCCAGCTTGCCGGGCTGCGGGCGCACCAGAAAAGTGCCCGTCATCGGCCCCCCAACGCCTCTCTGCAGGCTCACTCGCCCGCCCTGCCCGTGCCCCATCCTGCCTCCCTGGCCCATCACATCCCCACCATGGTGCTGTGAGCCCTGGGGTGGCAGCAGCACGCTTCTGGATGGCCGCTGCCCGCGGGCAAAGACTGGCGCTGAGACGTGTGAGGAACTGGGAGCCCGGGGCAGAGGCAGGGCTGCTCTGCGTGCTGAGTCTGCCTTGGGAGTATCACCGTTTCCGTGGGGTTTGGTGGGATGGAGCGTGGGGGGGCACGGCGGGATGTCCCATGTGGATTTGCTGATGCGTTCGGCGCTGGGGCTGCACCTGGATGAGTCACGGTTGGGTTTTGCAGATAATTTGATAGGAGGAAGAATTGCTCTTGTTCCTTCTCCTCTGTGCCTGTGAGCGCCCAGCAGGGAGACGTGGCACAGCCCGGCTGGGGCCATCAGCTTTGTCTATGGCGGCTCCCTGATTCCCCTCCCAGTCTGCATTCCCGTCCCTGTAGCCCCAGCTGTGCCCTGCCGTTTGTCTGCAGGTGCCACGATGGAGGGGGTGAGCTGAGTGCCACCGAGGGGTGGAACACCTCCCCTGTGTGGGAGGCTGAGGGAGGCTGTGGGACACCCGACGTCAGGCCGGACGGGGCTCTGAGCGCTGCTGGAGCTGTGGGTGTCCCCGTTCACTGCAGGGAGTTGGACCAGGCGGCCTTTAGGGGTCCCTTTCGACTCAAACGGTGCAGTGACAGCCGGGCAGCTTATGGGGCACCCCGCGCTGCTCAGCACCGCTCTCTGAGGGAGCGCGGCTCTGAGGGAGCGCCCGGCGGCGGCTTCTGCTGCCCTCTGCGGACCGAACCGCCGCCCGGGGCAGCACGAGGCGCCCCCTGGAGTCCCGCCCAGCTCTGTACCATAGCGCTTGGAAGGTGTTCTGCTATTCGTTATACGGTGTGTAAAGTTCTCACAAACTGTGTTTTATTCCAGGAAAAAAAAAAAAAAGAAAAAAAAAAGAAAAGAAAAAAAAAAAACCCGTCACTTTAACTTTGTAAATATTTATGTAAAACATTATTTACAAAACTTTGATATTATATATTATTGGATTGTATATGCACACGGTGTAAATACATTTGTACCTCGCTCTTGTACTCGAAATAAAACCGGCTCGGGACGTTTCGCGTTTAACGGGCGGCTGTGGGGGCTCCGCGCTGCTCTGTGTGGGGCGGGCGGGGCGGGGGGCTGCGGTGGGCACCGATGGGCGCTGCGCCACCTCCCAGAGCGCGAAGTGCGCACAGCAACCCCAGGAATCAGCGCTGGGACTCCGCTCTGCTCCCGAATCGTTGTCTCCTTCCCGTCGTGTCGGCACGAAGTGCCTCAGTTTCCCCTGAGAGAAGGACGGAGGCGCTTTGCCCGCGCTAAACGTACCCCCTCCCTCCCTGCCAGGAACCAAAATGGCCGCCCCGCACCCAGCCGATATGTCTCTCGCTGCGGCCCTCACTCAAGATGGCGGCGCCCACGCTTCAGGCGCGCTTTTGCCCGCAGCCAAGATGGCGGCCGGAAGGCACGTGTAAACGGGGGGCGCCGGCGCCGCTCCGCCCGCACCCAAGATGGCGGCGGTGGCCATGAGGCTGCCGGTGATCCGCAAAGCGGTGGGGCCGAGCGGGCCGCGGGGCGGCGAGAAGCACCTGGTGGTGCCCGGAGACACCATCACTACGGACACGGGATACATGAGGTGGGGACGGCAGCGGTGGGGGGACGGGGCAGGCCGGCCTTGGGCGCTCCTTATACGTCCGTTCTGTCTGCAGGGGCCACGGCACGTACGTGGACGAGGAGAAGCTCGTCGCCTCGGTCGCCGGTGCTGTGGAGAGGGTGAACAAGCTGGTGTGCGTCACGCCGCTGAAGACCAGGTGAGCTCAGGGCCGGGCTGCCCGCGGGGGTTGGGGAAAGGGCTTTGTGGGGGCTGGGGAAAGGGCTGTGTAACGCTGTGCTCTGTCCCACCGCCAGATACAACGGCGAGGTCGGAGACATCGTGGTCGGGCGGATCACGGAGGTGAGGAGCCGGGCGGGCCCAGGAGAACAAAGCCAAGAGCGAGGTCTTACAGCTCAGAGAGCAAACCGTGCCATGGCCTGCATCCGGAGCAGTGCGACCAGCGGGGCGGGGAGGTGGTCCAGACCTCACCCGGAGCACTGCGTCCTGATGGGGTGTCCTCAGTGCCGGGGGGACACGGGTCTGTTGGAGCACGTCCAGAGGGGGGCCACAAAAATGATCCAAGGGATGGAACAGCTCTCTGTGAGGATGGGCTGAGAGCTGGGGCTGTGCTGCATGGAGAAGAGACGGGTCTGGGGAGAGCTGAGAGCGGCCTGTCAGTATCTAAAGGGGCTGTGAGAAAGAAGGGGACAGACTTTTTACTACGGTCTGTTGTGGTAGGACAAGGGGAAACGGGTTCAGTCTAAACAGGGGAGATTTGCATTCAGTATAAGGAAGATGTCTTTTACAATAAGGGCACTGAGGCACTGGCACAAGGTACCCAGGGCGGTGGTGGATGCCCCATCCCTGCAGACACCGAGGGTCAGAGCTGGACGGGGCTCTGTGCACCTGAGAGACCTGCAGGTGTCCCTGTTCACTGCAGGGAGTTGTGCCAGATGGCTTTTAAGGGTCCCTTCCAACTGAAACGACTCTATGGTTCTCTGACAGCCCCTGCTGCACTGGCCGGTCATTGCTTGTGGCTGTTGCGGTGCTTTGCTGTGAAGTCAGTCAGCTGCATGACTTCCCACTCTGCTGAAGAGATTGTGTTCATTTTCTGAGTTTACATTAACATCATTTTTCTTCTCCAGGTTCAGCAGAAACGATGGAAAGTGGAAACCAATTCCAGGCTGGATTCAGTCCTGTTGTTGTCGTCTATGAATTTACCTGGTGGGGAACTGGTGAGTGCAGCTTTTGCAGAGAAGTACCAAAGTGCTGTCTTCTGCTGCAAGGCAGGATGCTCTGGAGCCCTTCCTGCAGTTAGCACACGTGAGGTGTTGATTTCCTGTGGGTGGCCAGGTTGTGTTTTGCACAGTGTGCTAAGGAGATGATCCTCCCTTCATGTAGCTGTTAATTAATGTTTTCTCATTCTACGTGACCTGTAACTTTTCTTGCGTTGTTCTTTTCAGAGAAGGAGATCGGCAGAAGACGAGCTTGCGATGAGGGACTATCTGCAGGAAGGGGACCTCATCAGTGTATCCTTCCACTGCTTGTACTCAGACAGAAGAGTTGGGGGGCACGGGGGGAGCAGCCAGACCCTGCCTTTCCCAGGCAGGGAGAGCTCTGTGCTGGGGCAGTTGGTGGCTGTTGGCACAGGGCAGCAGGAGGAAGTCTGTTTCCTTAAGAGGCACTGACAGGCAGAGGTCCAGTCTGTATTTTCTGATGGGGCTGTATCGCTGCACACCAGGAGTCTGAAATACGGGAAGGTAAGTTGCTCAAAAGCCTAATTTTGTGCCAGTTGGATTGCATGAATGTGTAACCCTTTTGCTCAGTAGTCTGTTAGAAGGTCAGACCTTTGTTAAATACAGTGCAATTCTATCCGTGTCAGTAGAATTTCTTTGGATTTATATTGAGATAGCAGCAGGATAGGGTTTGGGGGGGGAGATCTTTAAGGAAAAAAAAGCTCTGGAGTAGAGCATGATGTTATAACTCACATCAGTAGGTTAGGAAGAATTTTAGCTCCAATGTGGGAGCTCAAAGCAAAGTTCCCCAATGCAGACTGAATGCCCTCTGAACTGCTGCTATCCCTCTCCACAGTTATTGCATGAATCTCTTTCTCCCACCAGCTGCTTGGGACTTGAGCTCTGGGGAGAAAAATCTTCTAGCTCAAACTTCATCACTCTTCTTCTGCAGATCATTGTCCCCATGGCTTGCTTCTCACTCCAGGGCTCTATTTTAGGCTTTATGCAGTTGGCATTTATCTCTGTTTTTGCGCATTGAAATAAGCCAAGGGGCCACTGGAGTGTAGGCTGCAGTTGGGATTACTAGACCAAGGGTATTAGCACTTAAAAGATGAAAGCAAAATGTGCTTTTTGCACAAAGGGTGAAGGACAGCGACTGGATTAAGAGGGGAAGCGTTCTGCTAAATTGGGCCTCTGACTCCTCGTTTTTCTGCAGGATGGTTGATATCTAGTTAGAATCAAGATATTATTAACATTTGGGCTAAGCACTGAGAGTATTCTTCATCTTCAAAGGACTGCCCAGGCATTAGCTAATCCTCCCAGCACTCCCAGAGGCAAGCAGGTTTTATATTCACTGTTTCACAGGAAAAGATGTTAAATTGACTGGTTCCTAGACCAGGAGTGGAGTGCGTGTCGGTGACTGGGTATTACCTGTGGCAGCACATTGTCTCTCATGCTGGGTCTCATGGTCTCCTCTTCAGCTTGGCCAGGGTGTGCTTGTTCAGGTCTCTCCCTCCCTTGTGAAACGCCAGAAGACTCACTTCCATGACTTGCCCTGTGGTGCATCTGTGATCCTCGGCAACAACGGTTTTATCTGGATCTACCCAACTCCAGAACAGAAAGATGAAGAAGCAGGGGGCTTTACAACCAACTTAGAGGTGAGGGGACAGGGAAGATGATGAGCCGTGTTCTACCAATGATGTTTTCCTAGTTGTGATCCAGAAGGCACGTGAATCACTTCAGACATTCAAGAAGTGGTATTAGATTTGTGGCAAAATGTTTTTTTTTTTTTTTTTCCTGATAGGCTTGCATTATTTCCCTGTGTATTCATCTCTGTTCCTCTGTCCTTCCTCAGCCAGTTCCCCTGTCTGACCGGGAGGTGATCTCACGGCTCCGAAACTGCGTTGTAGCTCTGGTTACTCAGAAGTTGATGCTCTTTGACACTAGCATCCTGTACTGCTATGAGGCGTCCCTTCCTCATCAGGTATGGAAACCAGTGTTGTTTACTTTATTCCACAGTATGGGAAGGGATTGGGAAGGCTGAATCTGCTGCTGTTGAAGTCAGTAAGTTATGTGGTAGGGCTTCCTTTAGTCTTTCCAAAAGATTTGTAGTGACAATATGAACTTCTGCTCTCATGCATGACATAAATTGCCTTGGACACGTATGGTGTCCTGGCAGAACTTAATCACAGAGAAAACGTGTGCACTCCAACTGGGAAAGCCTTCCAGTCAGTGCAGAATGGCCTTCAGGTAAAGTTTTTAGCCACTTTCCTTTGATTTCTTATGGTCTTTATAAGAGATATTAGCTCGAAGTTATCTTCAAGTGCAATGCTAGCAGCTGCTCTTCGGTGCCAGTGTGACTTTTCTTTCCGTTCCAGATCAAAGACATTCTCAAACCGGAGGTGATGGAGGAGATCGTTCTGGAAACCCGACAGAAACTGCTGGATCTAGAGGGATAGTGCCAGAAGAGGTCATTTTAAAATCCCCACCATGGCAGCTTTTGGTTCTCAGTACTTTTTTTAATCAGTGTTCCAGTCACCGAGGTCCATTCCACACTTCAGAAGCTACCACAATTGGTCATTTCGACTCCTCGAATATCTCCTGAGCCCTTTTAGTACAATAGTACTAAATAGTACTTAAGTACAATAGCCTTTTAGTGCAGCAGCCCGCGAAATGGATACCTGACCTTTATGAAGACACAGATGCAATTGGGACATACCTCATGACACTTGTTGCTGCACATAGTGCTCCTTAACTTCTAGGAAATTAGGGAGGAGGGAATGTGTTTTGTGATTGGTTTCTTTCTCCCCAAAGGCTTCTAAAATGGTTTTGATTTTCCTTTATTATGTCCTTTGACTCAGTTTTGGGTGCTTTTTTGTTTGTTTTTTTTTGAGACTTCACAAGTACGAGTCCTTAGACTGTTTTGAGCCACGTTTTGTGTGTTTGCTGTTCATGGCTTCTGTGTCCTAAAGGTTTGAGTTTGGACGTGGCTGTCCACATGGGCATGTAGTAGCCATGGGTGAGCAGTGCCTTCTCAGTCTGCGTGTATCCTGCTGGTCCTTTTTATATTCGTGATGTGGTGAGCTCTTTATCTGAGGAAGCTCTGGTGTTGTTTGCTATGAAAGGCTTTACATTTCAATAAATTTCCTGTAATTTAAATAGTCATTCATTGGTGCGTGCATTGGCTTGTCTTGCTCCCGAATTAATTTGGTCTAGCTAGAGAACTACAGCTGGCTTAAAGTTTTCTTCTACCAGGAGACTTAAATGGTTGAAGTGTCCTCTTGCCTTCTCTTCAGTAGTTGTTCTTCAGCCTTTTCAAGCAGTTCACCTTCTTCTTCACCAAGTTTTCCACGTGGGGTAAGTAGTTAGATTGCCTGGCATTGTTCATAGTGGCTTTCTCTCAAGATTTCTTTGCAAGGTGCCATGGAAAGGTGTGTCATGCAGCTTTGTCAGGGGGAAAAGGGGAGCCCAGCAGACACTGACCAAGTGGCCACGTCCTTGGGGCAGTGGCTAGATGGTTGCACTCCATCACTTGCCTTCCCTGCCTAAGAACAGATGTGATGTTTTTGCTTCAGTATCCTTTCAGATCTCTGGTATTAGCTGTATTAGAGCTGTTTGTATCTGTATGTGGTGTGTGTATGTTTTTTATTAGAGCTGCGTGCACCACTGTGCTGTAGTTGTTAAAAAAAAAAAAACAAAAAACAAAAAACAAGAAGCCTGTCCTAATTATCCCTGAGTCTAGTTGCAGTATTTCAAGTTTTCATGCTTGCCTCAGGCTGAAGGAAGAAAACTGCTCAATCTTTTCCTGGAAACTAGAAATACCCTTCCTTGCTTCTCATCTGGTTCAGACTGTGGTTAAGAGTAAGCACTAGGTGGCACCTTTGGATCATGTTTGTGGTAATCTCCAGCAGCTCTGCTTCATTTCCTTCCAAAAAACAAAACAAAACAAGGGCTGGGTGTCTGCCACCAATGCTGCTGCTTAAATACTGGAGTATTATGTAGTTCAGTAGCTAAGGACAAGCAAGGACACAGGTAATCCATTTTGCTGCTGCAAAACTCAAACGTCACTCCATGCTGCCTCTGTAAAATAGCACTTAAGTTCTCGAGGATGTGTTGGTGGACTGTCCCATGCAAGGCCCAGGAACTGTTATTTCTGAGTGTTGGGAAGATTCCCTAGGAAGTGTGAAAACAATCACATCCTCAGGATGATCTGGGAAAGCTGAGGACTAAAGCCTGAGGGTGACACTGTCGCCTCTGTGTATGAGGCTGGTATCAGCCTTACCCACATTTGTGTGGGCAGGAACAGCACAGAGGCTAAAAGCTTTAGCAGAATAGGCTTCTCATGCCAACCCTCTCTTCCCAGTGTGAACTTTTTTGGGTTGTTTATGCTCAATAAATGAACATTCAACTTGAGAAACAGTGAGCTCAAGGTCTAGACTGCTTCAGCTGCTCATTGCCTTGGGGATGTGGGTACGTGACTCATCGAGTTCCTGGCACTTTTGTTCTTTGACTTAAGGATTGGAGCACCAGCAGGAAAGGTTTGCTTATTGATCATTTCTGATTATGGGGGTGGTGGTCCTGGTACTTTTCTCCGTGGCCACGAGGGGTCATTGCTGTTCTCTGCAAATTCAGCCAGGGCTGTGCCAAGCCCAGAGCTAAATTCTCTAACGAGGCTTTATCAGGGCATTGCTGACCGTTCCTGCAGCTCCATCTAGCGCAGCTTTGCACACCATCGGGAAACGAGAGATGGGAGGGAGAAACTTCCTGAGCAGTTTCAAAGGTATTTAGGAGAAGTACCTGCCCACCGGTCATTTACTGTTCATTTGATCGAAGCCCTGTGGGTTTTTCTTTCAGATAAACAGTGAGCGCTACCAGTGCTCATCCACTTCACAAGCAACTGGACGTGCTGCTGAGGCTCACAGTTTCCACAGAGGCTTTAAGTATTAGTTGTGGCCCACTATAGCAAATGGCTTTTCCATGCTGCCCACCAGAGATGAGTGAGGAGGTCTGGCAAGTGGGATGGGGAAGCCAGGACCCCTCTCTCCACTGCAGGTTCACATAAGAGTGTAAGCACTGGTGAGTGTTGTCTGCAGAAACTGTAGCACAATATCTGTAGAAATAAATGTCCTGTTTCTTGGTGGCAGTGTTTTATTCATGTGCTAATATGGAGAATAGCAACCCCTCCCTTCACTCCCAGTTAATAACCACTGGGATTTCAGATCTGTGCTAATGGATTGTTAATCCGGTTACTGCTGCTATTATGTTACTTCTGTATCATCTGCGTGCAGTTTTGCTGTTCACACGAATGGTATAAATGCAAAGCCCAAGGAGATGCTGAAATTCCATTGAGACAAAAGACAGCCTTCAAATGGTCGTCTCGGGTTCCTGAGGAGCAGCAATTAATGTGCTGAAGCTTGGCGCTGGGTAAAGAAGTTTAATACATTGTTATGGAGGGAATGGAGAGAACATCATAGCAGCCGTTAGGTGTAACAACCCACACACAGTGGAAGGTAAACAGAACAGACTGAAATACCTCATGGAGTTCACTCTGCTTCAGTCCTACTGCGGTGTCTGATAGAGATGATCCAAAGTGCTCCGGCTGCATCCAGAAAGGAATAACTTTCGCAGTGAAGGACGGTGTTTTTGACTAACCTGTTAATGGCTCTCTCCAGTTGCTCAGCGTGTGCTGACGGCTCTGTTTGCTCCGTTCCGTTCAGCCTGTGGGGTCACGCAGGGTCTGTGTGGAGCGGAGAAGGTTGCATCGTCACAGTGAGAAGCTCATCTCTACGACTGAGATAAACCCTGCAGAAATTCTGCGGAGCTGAAGAGACGTGGCCTTGGATTTGTCTCAGCACAGTGCACTAGAACTTCTCATTACTGCATGTGAACACTCTCAGTTACCTGCAGGCTCAGTCACTGATGGGGAAACGCACTAAAAATGGCCTGGGATCCTTACTGAGCATTGGCTGCTATGGCAGAGGCGGAGGATCCGGTAGGCCCGAATGAAGTACTTCATTTCAGCTGCTGCTGTTGGATGATAGAGAACATGTCTGCTGGGCTCCTGGGGTGTGGTGTTGGAGCTGGGGGGGTGTTTGGATTTGTCACAAGGGAGGAGCTGACACCAACAGGGCAGTCCGTGTCCAGATGGCCGCCTCGAGCAGCGGGCAGGAATCGCATCTGTGCGTTTTCCTATTGTGAGTGAGAGCAGCAGCAGACCTTTGCCCCTGACCTCAAACCGCTGCCTCCGCTGGTTTCTGTTCTCAAGGTGAACTAGAGAACGTACCAAAAACGGCATCTTCCGTGTCAGGCTGTGCTCTGCAGCGCAGGGAACACGAACCTAATGGGCACGGCACAGCAGGCTGAGCAGCGTGGGGGTTTAACTTCGTTTCGGCACGTGTGAATAACATCCTGTCTGCCTTATTGCCTCTGTGGCTGGGGTCGGTGTCAGGCTGTGCGCTGACAGCGCTATAGGGCGCGTGAGGCCTTTGTGTGGGGAGGAGGGCTGCCGCTCTGAGGGGATGGCTGCCGGGCTGCCCGCAGCGCGGCACGCACCACACGGACCCGCCGTTCCCGCCGCCGGGGCCGGGCGGGAGGCGGAGGCGGCGGAGGAGGAGTGGCCGGAAGGGGTTTGCCCGCCCGCCCCGCCGGCCGGGGACGGGGCTGCGCCGCGGGTTCCGGGATCTCCCTCAGCGCTCCGCCGCCCCCCGCGGCCCTTTGTCCCCCTTCCTCCCGCCCCGCCCCGCCCTGCCCTGCCCTGCCGTGCCCGCGGGGATGCCGGCCCGCCCGTCCCAGCCCCACCTCCGGCGGACGCGGCGCGGGCTCCTTCTCCACAGACGGCCTCGCGCCTCGCGCCCGGCGGCCCCCGGGCCCTTCTGAGGCGGCCGCCACCTGCTCGGGCCCAGCGCTGTTCGACGCCGCCATGGCCCCCCGCGGCCCACCCGCCTGCTCGGGCCCGGCCCGGCCCCGGGAGAGGTAGCGGCGGGCGGGGCCGAGGGGACGGCGAGCTGCGGGCGGGCCTCGGGTCACCGCCGGGAGCTGCCGCTGCTCCGCTGCTGGAGCCGGGATGGCGGTGCTGGGCGGCCCCGTCCTGCGCGGCTCCGGGCGGACGTGAAGCCAGACCTGCGTTGCTTTGGCCTTCGCTATCCCAATGCTATGCAAAAGAAAAGGAGAAAGAGGAAAAAAAAAAAAAAAGAAGGAAACCTTGACACTGGTTGCGGTGGGAATGAGCGTCCCCTGCCCGGGGTGAGCCTGAGCGCGGTTTGGTGTCTGTGAGGCGGACTGGTTCTCCTTGGTGGAAGACACGCCGCCTTCGAGGAGGTGAAACCTCGGCGTCGCTCATTAACGCCTGGTTGGAACTTTTAATTCCTTTGTGTTTTTTTTTCGTAAAGCTGCCTGCTGCTGCCTGCGGGGTCTGTGCTCTGCTGGTGCTGCTCTCCTGAGACTTCACTGCGCCCGCCTGGCACGGGGGCACCGAACTGTAGGGCTGGAAGGGGTCTGGAGAGCATCCGACCCAAACGTTCTCCTTCAGAGCCCCTTCCCAGCCTGGAAGATCGGGGATCACAGACTTCCGCAGAAGCTTCTTGTCCTGGGAGAGGCTGCCCAGAGTTGCTTTATGGGGCAGCAGCCTGGAAAAGTTCTTGGGGACCAAAGGAGGCCGAGTCTGCCTGCCCTGCACTTCATCAAAGGAGCAGGGAAGAAGGAGTCATCGAGGCATGGGGGCCCGCACTGCAATGTCTTTGTGGAACACGGTAAGAGATTTCACTTGGTTTCACTTTCGGTTTGGTTTTGATTTGCTGAGTTGGATGCGATGTGGATTTCCTAAAGCTTATGGTGCAGATGCAAACATGCTGTGCTTCTTGGGAGTTGTTTTCCCTCCCTTGCTTCTTAAGGTAAAACTTCTGCTTTTGTTAATACTTCACTCATGTCAGATTGCTTGAAACCTGGGAAGAGGTTATGGCACAGCTAAAGATGAAGCACAAGGAAATAACTCGTTAACATCACATAAACTTCTGATTTCTGCCTTGGATGTGTTCTGGGTTAAGGTCTGGAGAAGTGTTTCATCCTCTTTGAGTTGTTTGTTTCATAGGTGTGGACCAAAGCCAGCTGAGGGTGATGCTGTTGTGAGTGAGTGATGAGTGTTCTTAATTATCTCCACAAAAGGGGCTCAGCTACTTGGAAACAAAACTGGACTGCTTTTGGGAAGCTTGCGGATGCTGCTGTTGTAACAACTGTTGGAATGAAGTAGTTCCTTGTTCATTTGCTTACTGTGCTTACAGCACTGTTGGTTTGTGGCTTCTCATAGCCAGTTACGTGTTTAACTCATGCTGGAATGGAGTTTAGTGTGGGAAGCTACGAGTGGCCAGGTTAGGGGTACAGCAACCCTCTCACCTCTGTGCCCCAGGTGGAAATGTGTTGTTTCAGTGACCCTTTTTGGAGCAATGCTTGGTTTTGCGTGGCACTTTCTCAGTTCTGGTGTTTGAGAGGATGTGCTCCAGGCTGCCACCTCAGGCTGGAGAAATGGGATCTTCATGAGGTTTCTTCAATTGTTTGGACCTCACAAGAAAATTTGTTTGTGAACGAGACAAAACTGGAGCTGTAATCTTCATATCATTAGAAATGGAAGCGTGTGCCGTGTGTGAGAACGTACTCCCTTACTAAGAGGAAAAGCTTTGATTCAGTTTCGTTTTAGCTGGGCTTTCCTTTTGAACTCATTCTCTATTTCTGGAGGGAACCCAGCAGTCTCATGCAGTGTTCAGCAAAGACGTTGTCAGAGATGCTGTGTATGGGCCGCTGTTTTGAAACAGCGTGTTGAGTTACATCTGTGTTACTTCTGACTTCTGCACAGTGTTTGTGAGCTGAGGTTATTTGGAAATTGAAATTAATTACTGCAAGTTTAGGGCATACAAGGGCTTGTTTAACCCTTTGGTGATAAGTTGCTGCTGGGTTTTTCCAAGCCATGCTCTCAGTGCTGTAATATACCCCCCTCCTCTGGCCCCGGTTTGGTCACTGCCTGCACTGCTTTGGACAGAGTTTCAAGGCCAGGGGAGATACAGCGAGCACAGAGTGCAAGCGGTACGATATTCTCACAGTCTTTGGTGTTTTGATGTAGCAGAAGAGCCAGAAGTGCTCCTTTTTGATCATCTGACAGGACTGGGCAAATGGTACCTTTTTGCTGGTATGACCTGAGGTCAAAAAATCCCAGCATATTGGTGAAGAAAAATAGCATCTACAATGTCCACGTCCCATATGTCCGTGAGAGACCTCGGCGCCTTGATTTAGAAGAAAATAAACTTGAAAGGGGACATCGAGGTCAGTACATCTGTTAGGAGAATTGCAAAAGATTGGTCTCACTTATCCACATGAGGAAGAGTTTCTTCCTTTGAGTATGTGAAATGGTTCTTCATCATACAGGCAGGAGAAGGCTGCGCCATGGCTTCTGTGTTGTCTCTTTCTGTCTGGGCCTCCTTCTAGCCTGGGAAATGGTGCTCTAAAATACCTAGAAAAAGCAAAGAGGAAAGAAAAATGATTTTTAGAGGGTTATTCTTCTTCCTTGATTTTTTTTTGTTTAATAGCTAACTTTTCATTTTTGAAATGCACATACAATCTGACACGCTGGCCTTCTGACCATTTATAGCTAATGGACAGAACGGTATTTCATAGTGTAGCTTTCCTGTTATGGAAACGTCTTTTGGTAGAGCAGCTCAGAACCTTGGTTTGGTGGTTTCAATGTGAATCCTCCCTGCTATGTCCTTCAAGGCTGTTTGGTGCAATTATTTCAGCTCTTGGATTATTTCAAGCTTGAAGTTGTGAGAAAGTATAAAGACAGTGTTGCCTCTTAACCTGTGCTTTCCTCAGCTGAGCACTGAACCTGTAGTCACTGCTATTGGGGAATGCTTAGCCAGAAGCTTGGCCAGTATCTGATCAGTGGGAAAGACTTTGTAAATGAGGATTGAATTTTGCCCAGTGGCATCCTGTGCCTTTCTGGGACAGCAGAGTCAGTAAGATTCTGTGGCAGCAGCTGAGAATGAGAGCCATCAGTGCATGGGCATGTGGGATTTGAGTGAGACATTTGGATTTAATGAGAACCTACGGTGGTTTGAAGGAGAGGTCATTCAGGTGGCGCTAAAGCTCTGATGTACACCTTGGTCTTTGCTGACATTTGTGTCAGTTCTGTGGTGGCAGTCGGAAATTGCTGATGTGGGGAGGAGAGAGGAAGCCCTCTGAAGAGAATTTGGGTATGAGGCTGTCTTGTTCTGCTTCCTATTACACATAATGGATCGTTGATAGGTACAAACCCAGTCACATAACCTCCTTGTTCTGTGTTGAAAATCATAGCCGTGTTCTTACTGCATTTGTAGTTTGTACAAACTTCATATCCAGATCTACAAAGAGAAGGAACACTTCCTTTTGAATCTGTACTGTGCCTCTGTGCTGCCAGGCCGTGCCAGCTGCTCAGCTGCGAGCTGTATTGTCTCTTCTGGAAGAGAAAGTTTGAGAAAGTGAGAAGGAGGCTTCAACACGGAGTTTGTCTTGCTGAAAGGAGTGGAGCCGCAGGAACGGGCACGTTGTCTCTGTACCTGCAGTGCTGAGTGCTGCCGAAGTCAGCCTGCTGTAGACTCTTCGTGCCAGATCCGGAGTTCTCTTCTTGTAAGCGCTGCCACCACAAAGCTAATTATACAAAATAGATGGATAGCATAAGCTGCCCGAGTTGTCAGTTGGAGATCGGCCCCATGAAATTCACTACTGAGGGGAAAAAAAATCAATTATAAGTGTCTTTGCCCATGTTGATTTAAAAAGTCTCTTGGTTATTTATTGTTTTTATGAAATGTCGATATCTTTCCTAGCATGAGGCAAAATACATAATTCCCAGAGGAACTGGTTGTTGGTCTGTTGTGAACAAAACATTATTGGTAGCTCAAAGACTTTGGAGCATACTGTTGCCAGCCAGCTGCTCCAGGAGGACCTGTTGCGGTCAAGCAGTAATATGACTTTGTTTTTATTATCCTTTATCTTATGAGTGAGCACAGTGCGTCTACTTCATAGACAGTATAAATTCATTAGGTAGCTAATTGCCTGTACGTGGAAGTTGTTTAAATGGGATTCCTTCCGTGCTAGATCTCTGTTCTTTAGCACGCAGGTGGTTCCAGACCTTGCCCTCATGTCCTTGCACTGTTCCTGTGGGTGAATGACCTCTGCTGCAAACCCTGGGACGGGAAGGGGACTGCTCTACTGTTCCTGCTTTGGGCTTTTTCCCTGAAGCTGCATCATTAACATCAGCCTAATGGAAGCCCCTTTGGATACCCCCCCTTCAATATCTGAGTCAGTGTTCCAAACTGACCAAAGTTTTTTCATTGTTAGCTTAGAGATTTGGCGGCTTCCAAACTGTAATTTCCATCTCTATTAGGAGGGAATTAGCCCCAGCTTTTGAGATCATTGCTATGTATCCAAACTTTGATGTGATTCAGAATTAATCTGGTTAATGCTCACATCTGCTCCACGTGGAAGGCAGATTTGTGTACTGCTTCTGCCTGCATCCCTTTCCATCATACAGAACTGTCGCTGTAATTCCTGTTCAATTACCAAACACCAGCAATTTCCACTGAGAAGCCCCTGTTCAGAACTTGATCTGGGGTTGGGACGTGTTAGGAAGGAGGCCTAAGACTTGCTAAACTGCTTTCCAAGCGCTGAGGTGGAAGATGAGGCTGGGGAAAGGCTAATCCTTTGGCTGGGCAGAGCAGCCCTGCTCTGTGTGCTGATCTCTGAGACCTTTCTGTGTGTAAGCAGCTCATCTCCTTTGTGATGAATAAACGTCGTTGCTCGTATACCAGAGCTCCATTAAGAGATTGTGCTGGTTCTGCATTTTGTTGTTTGCAAATGTTAGTAGAAAGGCGGTGTGAGGAGGTGAGGACAGGAAGGCAGGAGGCTGCAGGGTATTAGAACAGAGACGGGGGCTGTGAGCAATCATCTCATTCCGTGTGCTTTGACATTTGCCTGCAAACTTGTAGTGTTTTAAATGGAAGAGTTTAAGATCTAAACTTGAAAGCGAGGGGTTGGCAGAGTCCCACGGGGGAGAGCAGGGAGCTGCATCCCTGGTGCTGTATGGGACCTGCACTGCACCGTGGGGCAGACTGTGAGGGCAGCCCTGGGAAGCCTCCCACCCAGCTGTGTGTGGGGATGTGGTGGCTCACGTCTTGGAGCCAGCTCATCATCCTTCCATGGGCAGTGGGGCTGCCTGGTTTATGTTGAGTTCTCTCTGCACTCTCTCCTTGTGGTGGTGGCTCAATGATCTGATCAGCTGCCCACGGTGTCAGTTCGTGATGTGACTGCAGTGGGATCCTGTGCAGTGACCCCGAGTCTTTCCACTTGGATTTTTGGGATAACTGAGCTGCCATTGGGTGTGCTGGCCGCTAGGTGTCTGTTCTGAATCTTTTTCATAACGTGCTGTGGTTAGAGCATCCCCTGCAGTAAGGAGTGTCTGGGAAGTGAGCACTGGGGGCCGAAGGGACAGCTGTGAGTTGGGGAAATAGTGCCTGTCAGATCTCTTTAGTTACTTTGAGAGCTGTAATCTCCCTGAGCTCGCTTTCTGATGGAACAGGGCCAGCAGGTGATGTTTGCTTTTGCTCTTAATACGAAAATCCTGCTCCCTCATCACCTCGAGCTCCATTCCAGCTCATTCTTCATCTTCTAAAACAACAGAGAATAGTTTTCAGTGCTGTCTTCCCTTTTGCTTATTGTTGCCTTCTGTACGGATCTGATGTGTCCCCCCCCATAGCTATGCTGCACAGACTCCTTCTAACCGTACACATATTTTTATTCTCTTACCTGAAATGTTGTGGTCCTCTCAGTATAGGAATGAATGCCATAACTCCTCTCGCTGCACTGTGTCCTGCGTTTCTGAACGGGGGAGCTTCCCTTGGCAGTGGTGGCAGGGAATGGCAGAGAGCAGCGTTATGGCTGCAGCTATTTACACAGCTGTGTCCCAGGGCCAGAAGTGCTATCACAAAACTAATTGTGGAGTTAAACTTTCATGAAGTCATAACAGTGCTAACCAAAGAGGAGCTGTAATCTAGCAGTGCTCTGTTTTACTCAAATCGCTTTTGGATGGGAGAATTTTATTATAATTCAGAAGATTTAGTGCATCAAGCAGAATAGTTTCAGCTATAAATATCTGTACTCAAATAGTTTATTATTTTTATTAGCTCTAAGCTGTCTTCATATTCTCCGTGAATCTGACAACAGATAATGTTGGTTTAAAAGGTACATCCTCATTTAGGCAGAATTATTGCAACAGCTCTTAGAGCTGCTGTTGTGTGGTTGCGTCTCCTGTTTGCAAATAGCTTTGGAAAGCTTGAATGAGAGGTATTGAATAATGCTGAGCTGTTATTCCTTCTTAAATGTGTTCAATTTGATGGATTAGAAATGCATTTAAAATTACCTGCCGTCTAACCTTTACTTCTTGTAAGGCTGATGGATTCCACCAAATATGTTTGCTATATATATTTTCTCCAAACTTAGAGTTATTGAATGAAAAATAGATGTCCTTTACTGGAAGCCAACCAGAGGGAAAGCAAAGCCATGCCTGTCATTCAGTGCCAAAGCTGCACTTCCATTGAGTTCTGTGGTTTGTCACTCTGAGCAGTGACCCCATGCAGAGGCTTGGATGCCACCTTTCAGTTATCAGTGATTATTGCAAGGTAGTTACGTAAGACTGCATGTGTTGGTCAACCCCTTATGTTTGATATCATTGTGAGTGAAAAACTGTTGGGGAAACTTCAGTCTACTTAACCACATTGAAAGGATTACTGATGCCTCTCCCATTGTTGGCAGCACTGGCTAGAGATGGGGTCTGTGCTGAGGATCAGTGTGAGGACAAGGACAGTGCAGGTTGCTTGCTGAGCATAGCATTGTGGACTTCTTGCAGGAGCTTGTTTTGACCTGCTGCTGTGATGGGCTCTGCTGCTGTCCTTAGGTTAGCAAAATGTGCCATGCTAATAAGAGCCAAGCAGAACGTGCAGTGCTGCGGCATTGCAACTGTGTATAAGAATGTGGGATATCAGTAACGTTAGATGGAAATAGTGGTCAGTGCTGCAGTGGTGATCAGGTCAGGATTCACAGAACTGAGGTTCTGGAGGTACTCCAGACCTGTGGAGATGTGGCACTGGGGGATGTGGTCAGTGGGTGTGGGTTGGGGACCTTAGAGCTCTTATCCAACCTTAAAGATGCTATGAACTGTAAAATACTAACATGGGAGGGTTACATTCCACTTATTAAAATAAGCAGCATGAGTCCAGTGAGGTACACGGGGTGCTTTTGGTCCAGTTCCATAACTCATGTTACCCTTCCTCCACTCAAAGTCAGTGCTACAGGGACATGAATAACACCCAGGTCAAGGTGAAAGACACAGACACCAGCAGAGCAGATTCTTCCCAGCTCAGACGTCGCTGCCACCCACAGTTTTTCCAAATCAGGAAGCGGTGGGCTTCAGCATCCAGTGCTCTGCAGCCCCTGCTATGATGCACTGTCCCTGGGCTGAGTCATGCCGGGCCAGGGCTGCTGTCACCCCATGGTGCTGAGTCAGCTGATAAGGGAGGTGTGACTGGAAGGACGGAGTGCTTGATTTTACAGAAATATCTTGGTCATTTTGCCGTTAGCTTAAGTAGCATCGTGGATGTTACTGTTTTTAAGTTTCAGATTTGGAAGGACAGCAGCTCGGCTGTGGCTGAGGCTCCATCTGCTGAAGCTGTGCTTCTGGAAGCTGACGTGCTGCTTGTGAAATGCTCCCCTAAGGCAAATCAGGCCCTTTGGGGAAGGAGGCTGAGGGCCGGAGCGAATCAGACAGGCATTTTATGTTTCCATTATTAATACAGTATGTTTTACGGTTCTCAAATTGGAATTGCTAGCAGCTGAATTTTAAAAATGCACTACCACTAAAAAATTTAGGAGTAAAAGTGACCCAGCACAAGTAACAGTGCTCTCTCCTGCCTTGAGACCGCTGGGCACAGCCTCACACAATCACACTTGGGCCGAGCTCCTCCCCCCTGCCCTGCTGTGTGCTGTCCCTCCTTTGGAGGGGACTGAGCCCACTGCAAGGTGCGTTATGAAGTGGTGTTGAGCAATTCCTGGCTTGTAAGGAGATTCTGATTTGTTTAAAGTGAATACAGATATGCAGCACTGTTACAATAGTTAATAATTGTGGATACAAAGCTGAACAAGTGGATTTCTTTAAAGTATTGAAAGATCACAGAGAGTAGGTTGGATGCTATCCCCTTCTTTTCCTCAAACACTTTACTGATGAGGCAGAAAAAATACAACAAAATCTTTCAGTGTGTTACTTCACACAAAGTGCTGCTGGGAATAAGAAGGCCCCGGGGAGGCTGTGTGTGAGCAGTGGGTGCACCTGGGCCTGGACGCTTCCTTGCTGTGTGGTTGCCCAGCAAACCCCTGCCTGCACCAGTCCCTGCATGCTGCAGCGCCTCACCCAGGTCCTGTTCTGACTGCAGAGGTGAGCCAGCAGCCCGACATCCAGGCCTGCTGCTTTCTTATGAGAGTGACTTTTAGCCTGGGGTCAGACCCGAAGTGCTTGTGAGCAGGCTCCATTCAGCCGGGAGATTGCTGGGGTTGCAAGGCAATAAAGGCAGATAAGTCAGGGGAGGAGGTGAGGGTTCTTGTGCTGCTTCCTGCTGCGTGGGCGGCTCTCGCACCAGCCTGCACCACGGCCCTTGGGATGCTGAAACACCGCCTGTGTGCCACAGGCAGACTGCAGCAAGGGCTTTCACTCCCACTTTTCTGTCTGCCACCTACGCTTCTCCTCCCACCACTGGCTCTTGCACGCAGGCGGACTGAAAGCTAGTGCTACCAAAAGCAAACTAAATAATTTCCCCCAGAATAAAGCCTATCACGTGCAGCCTTTTCTTTATGCCTGGCACCAGCTCGTGCTATGTCTGAAAGGATGGCTGAGATTTTTTTTTTCCATTGCCTTCCCCTCAGTACAAGGGCTGTCCTTGGGCGAGCAAAATGCCTACTTTCCTGCTGGGTCATTGGGATTTGGGTATGTATGACCGGTGATGCACCAGTGCTGAGGCAAATGAACTGCTGTGTTCTTCCTTGCACCAGGGAGTAGCAGTGCACAGTACCTGCTTATTTACAACTTGAAACAAAGCAGTGCTCTTTACTGCCATAAATAAATGGAGACATTCGAGGTCAGGCTGGACTGTGCTCTGAGCACCTGATGGAGCTGTCAGTGTCCTGGTTCCTTGCATGAGTTGGACCACATGGCCTTTAAAGGCCTCTTCCAACTCAAACAATTCTGTGATTCGGTGAAGTTGCATCTCCTTGCTCTGTTAGCCCACATGAAGAAAGAAGACAGAGCTGTGATGCATTGGCACAGTTGCACAGGGAGTGGTGGGGTCACCATCCCAGCGGTGTTATGGAGATGTGGCACTGATGTCAGTGGGTGTAGTGGGATGGGTTGGTGTTGGGCTTGGGGATCTTGGAGGTCAACCTTCATGATTCTGTGATCATCTGCCAATACACAGAATTATACGAGCATTCATTTTGCTTTTTCATTAAGGGCTGGGAAATGAAGCACAAACTCTCCTCGGACATCACCTTCTGGTACATGCCTATCCAGTATTCTTCTGTCCTTTGTAAATTGGTGTAGTGAACACTGTGACATTCTGCACACATCTTGTAGCTCCTCACCTTTTGTCTTCCAGTGTGCCAAAGCTGATTCTTTTTTTAATCCCTACCAAATTGTTGCTATTTCTCTTGGAGAAGCAGCTCCCATCTTCACATTGATGCTCTCTGCAGCTTGGCTGGTCGTTTTGTGTTCTATCAGACTATGGAAATCCTGCTGTTGAGCTGAAGGAACTGAAATTGTTGTTTAGAAAAGCAAATTGTCATTTGGAGCTGCCTGCTAGAAAAGCTGTTGGCCTCAGCTTGCAGGCGAGCTGCCAAAGATTTTAAAAAGAAAAATTGGATTTTATCCTCTTTTTTTTTTCTTTCTTTCTGTTTTTAAGATGGTCAAAGCTGGCATGAAGAATGGTAGTTTTCTAAGAGGGGTTTTGTCTACCCTAAGTAGCAAAAAAGAGCAAGCCTAATCCTGTTTTTCTTCTCAGGTCACCTTTTAAGCTCTGGGCTACATTAGCTTGCTCTTGAAAATAGTATTTCTTTCTTTCTGCCTCTTAATGTACAAGGAAGGAGATGTCTTGCCCACTCAATTTGCTGTTTTGACAGCTTCTTACCGTGGTTGCACGTGGTTGTTTCCTCCTCCTGTGCTTTGGGAAGGTGACCATTGGGGACAGCTGTGCCCAGCAGGCCGGTCAGTCTACGGGCACAGGGACGTTCCCACTGGGTCCTGAGCTGTGCCAGCATGCAGGCAGCACTGCTGCTGCCTCATTGCTGCTGCTGCAGTTCAGCACATGGGTTTGAGTAACTCCCAAATACTCCGACCCCAGCAGCCATTTTTTCCACGCTGTCTGTATCCTGCGCATAACACTGTCGTGAGCTGCTCTCTGAATTACCTCCACATACGTTTTGTGTGTATGAGCAGTTATCTTCCTGGTGCTGTGAGCTGATCCATCTGGCAGAGCCGAGTCCATCGCTCGCTGCTGGCGCTCAGAGGAAGCGGCTGGGATGGCGATGAGCTGACAGCTGCACGGAGGCCATCTTTGCTTCTGCCATCCTTCGGGCTTTGAGTGTTGGTGTTTTTTTTCCCTCCTGTCTGGGGACGTTTTATCATCCTCCTCTCTCCCGTTCTGAGCAATTACCATTTATTTTATCTTCAAGCAGCAGCCTGTGGCAATAAATTTTAGGAAATTCCTCCCCACCCTTTATTAAGCCCTAGATAATGGCTTCCGCTACTCGCTCATAGGTTCATTAAGAAGAATTAAATGAGTGCTGGCGGCCATTAGCAGAGCATTTAATAACCTCTCCAAGGGAAGGTGCAGCAGATCGGAATAAATGAAATAACTATACAGAAAACGCTCAACTAATTTGTTCTAAATGGAAAAAGAAAAAGACTTATTTACATGAACAGAGCGTTTTTACAAGTGCCACTTGGAGATGGTTCCCAGTGCTGAGCTCTGCAGGCAGTGACAGTGTGCCTTGGCTGTGGGGTCTCTGGGAGGCTTTTTTAGGGTGAGAAAGGGCACTTTGGAGTGTCCTGCCCTCTTCATGAGCTGCTGGTGGCTCCTGGTGGTAGGCTGTGCCCTTCCTTGTGTACTGGTGGAGGACAACTGGAGGCTTAAGGTGATACCAGCTGCTGTTTCACCATTCTACTTGTGAAGGTGAGCTGTGGCAGCTGGGCAAGTGAGCTTCAAAGAACACACAGTGTGCACAGGTGAGATTTCCCACATGAGGGTAAGTGCAGCCAGCCTTGCTCAGTAACCTCTAGGGCTGGAGGACCTGCTAGTGCTGCAGGGCCTGAGCACACTGCTTGACTCTCAGACTCTCAAGACTGATCAGCAGTTGAAAAACAGATTATATTAAACAGTAAGTGTGAGAACTTTACATAGCAGTGTTTATGGCTGGTGTTTAGTAAAGGAAATGCTGCCAGCCTTAATGTCATTCCACCATCCTGTTTCAGATGTGAAAATGTCTCAGTTCAGAAGACACCTAGGTGCTGCAGGTGACAGGTTTTGGTTGAGATCTTGCAGTTGTTTTCACTTCGTTTTTGCTGCAGTCATTTCTGCTCACACTGGAGGAGCTCAGCGAGTTGAGGACAATGACCCAGTAATTGCTGTTATTGAACCGAAGATGTGGTTTAAGAATTTTACCTGGTTCACTACATTTGATTGATATTTTAATTTGTTTCTGGCAGGTGAAAGATAATGAGAATCAGCTTGCGTTGGACAATTCTTAATTTTGTTCACTGCCTACATAGGCTTCCTATTTTAAATTACTCATTATATTTAAAGAATCAACAGTATATGAAAAGAGCTAATCTGCACAAATCTGATGCACTGCTAATACACCCTGAATGTCTTATTCTGGTCTCTGTGCCAGGTAAGAATTCAGTTAATAGCTTTCAGGTGCGTTGCAAATAACAAGAGAGCGATGGTACGGATGTTTGTTTTTGATGAACAAATGTGTATACAAATGTGGATGTTTGCATTGCTTTTTAAATGGCCTAAATCCCCTTTCACTGAGGGAGGAAGGATGGGGAGGGGGAGGATGTTGCTTGAGCTGGTGGGTTTGGGATCTGTCCGATGTTGTGGGCAACAAAGTGTTATTAGAGCAGCAGCCTGCAGCATAGCAGAGCGGGGCTGAACTGCTGGTGGTGAGCTAAGGTATTATTTGGGGTCTCTCCCCTGCTAGTAAGTAGCAGTGTTGGCAGTTCATGCTGTTTTCTTGCCCACATGCAGTATGTTGCGGGTGGGCCCGAGCTTCCGAATGTAGGCAATAAAAGCTGCATTTTTAATAAAAGGGATATTAAAACCAAATAAAGAACAGCCTTGCTTCAGTATTTCCCTTTTTATTTTCCCCATAATTTTCACCGTGGCTTGAGCTGGAAGTACTCGGAGCTGGTTTTGCTCCACTTCAGTTATGCTGGAAGCTTTTGTCCCATGTTTGAGAAACTTGGTTAAAGGGACAACGTAAATTGCAAATGCTTGCCCTCATGCTAATAAAAGCTAAAAATTGTAATAATATCTTTATTGGTTTGAAACAATTCCCTGGCCCTTTCCTCCTCCCCAGTAATGTAAGCCATTCAGCACGCTGACATTTGATCTGGAGCCGAGGCAGCGTGGAGGCGAGCAGCAGCTTGCTAATGGATTTCTGATTGTTCTCCTGGTCCATTCCCATCTTGATGAATAGTGCAGTCGGCTCTTGCAGTCTGGGGAACTGATAAAAACACTTTACCCTCATGTTATTACGTTTCTCCAGGAGAGTAGAAAAGCAGATTTCCTTCGCTGTCCCGATGGCTTGCTATCCTGCTCAATTAGAGAGAGGTATAAAGAAGCAGCCTCCCTATTTGAGGCTGAAATTGGTTTTACGGCTTATATTAGGTCTGTCTTAGGTGGCTGGTGTGGAATCCCTGCTTGCTCAGCTTGCTAACGCTGCTTGCCTCTGAATGCTGCTGATGTTTTATGGCTGCTGGTGGAGGGCTTCTGGTGGGGCACAGAGCGTGTGTTTGGGAGCAGGGTGGCTGCCTTCCATGCAAAAGCCCTTTTTGTGCCACACTTCTATGTGTCAGGGTAATGTGGAGCTGTTATACAAGGATCTGTTAATGTCCCCCAACTGTTAGTTTAGGAAATTGATTTTTATGGGTTTGGGATGCGTGTTCTAGGACTTGAGGGTGCTAATGGCAAAATCCAGGATCATCTTTTTGTTGCAGTTGTTATAGGATAACAAACATCTTGACAGTAAAATAACAGCGTAGGAAAAAAATCATAAGGACAGTCAGTTAAAATGGCTTTTCTCAACTTAATGATGGCATTTGCACCCCGATCACCATCCCTAACAACTTTATCCAGCTCTTTCATTGCCTTGATGAATTAACCTCATCCCCAGGATGCTGTGAGCTGTGAAAGTGAATTTCAGGCTTTGCAATTAAGGTATCTTGAGTTGTTTCTGATTTGTCAACATGACTAATGAGAGGGGCTGCATTGCAGCTCCCTCCATAGCTGCACTCCTGAATGTGAAGGCATTTCATGGGAAAGACTTCAAGCACCTTGATAGCTGTTGGAGGGACAGCACAGCAGGGCAAAAGGGATCCAGGAGGTTCCTGGGTTGCACTGTTGATAACTTCCTTCTCCGTGTGATAGAGGAGCCTACAAAGAGAGGTGTTCTGCTGGACCTTGTACCTATACTAAGGGGCTTGTTGGGAATAGAAAAGCTGGAGGCAGACCTGGCTGTAGTAACGACGGGATGGTGGAGTTCAGGATCCTTAGGGCAGGGAGAAGGGTGAAAGGCAAGCCTGCAGTTCTGGCGTCTCCAAGGATGTGCATGAAAGAGTCCTGTGGCATAATGACTCAGAGGGAGGGGGAGCTCCTGAGAGCTGGTTAATGCTCAGGGAACGCCTTCACCAAGCTCAGGAGTGGGCCATTCCTGCAGAGAAGTCAGGCTGAACGCAGTGAGTGGATGGGAAAGGAGCTCCTGACCACAAACAGGAGGTGTATAAGGGGGCAGGGAACCTGGGAGGAGGAGAGAGACATTGTCCAAGCACGCAGCCCTAGGTTTTGTGGCTTAAAAGTTCAGGCTGTGCCTTTCTTTCCATCACAGTCTCATTATATTCCACAGCTACCTCTGTTGGCGTTGTTCAGATAAACAGTATTAACTTGCATTAAACCCAAAGCCTGCGTGCATAAACTGTGCTGTCTTTCTGTTGCACAGATAAATGGTATTGAGGTTGAGTCATCTCCATGCAGGCAGCTGCCTCTAGGGAGTGCCACTGCGCAATGGAGGATCCGGCTGTGCTCAGTAGCTCTTCAGCAGCAGTATTTATCGGGCTCATCTTCTCATGAGAAGAGCAGTGTTTACTCAGCAGATGCTGCCTTTTGGTGGGATTGGAAGGCATGCTCCTGGCATTGTAAGAAGCTTGTAGGCAAGCTCTTCATCTTGCCCTAGAAAGGAGAAGTCCTGCTTATCTTCTCTTGCTGCTCATCACTTGCTCTGACCAGGATTCTTGTTATGCTCGGTTTTCCCATTCTCACAATCTATCTGTCTCTGGTCACTTCAGAAAATGCAAGCACGACTTCCTCAAATCCAGCATGGCCAGCAGATCGCTTCCAAAGGCCTCCAGAGTGGAACACTGTGTGCTCATCACAAGATAGCTGGGTTGGGAGGTGACATGTGGCAGTGTGACAGTGCCCAGCTCGTCCCAGCTGGGGCCCTCTGTGCTCTTCTGTTTGACTCCTGACAGCAGCCAGTTGAGTTTTTCAGCTGTAACAGTTATACCCCTGGCCTGAGGGCAGGGTAATTCTAGACGTCTTTTCATTGGTTACAGCCCTGCAGAAAGGCAGCATTCAGGCACACATCCCTCTGTGCTCCCTGGTATGGGCTGTCAGCATTAGGCCTCCAGCAGTCCCATTTATCCACATGTGCCTTTGGAGAAGTTGAGGCGCAGCAGGTTGGTTTCTGCCTTTGTTCACTGCTAAGCAATTAGAAAATGATTTATGTCCTTGTTTCTGCTTTCAGATCCCTTCAGAAAATGATGATATATTCTTAACACGAGAGTTATGGTATTGAGACGTCGGCATAAGGCAGAAGCTGTTCCTCATCTGCGTCAGCGCTGTCTTCAGTGCTGGGGCACTCTGCTGCTCACTGGGCCCTGTGGCTGTTACTTAATTTTAAGTGAATAATGAATTTCCCCATTCAGGCAGAGCTAGGTAAGCAGTACAGTGATGTACTTGCTAGATCCTTGCCTGGGAGCAGCGATGTGACTGAAAATCAAATGCGGTGCTCGGGCCGTGGCCTCATTAATGCTGGAGGGCCCATCTGCCCCCTGCTAGCAGGTAGTTGGGATTCTATATCACCCCATCAACGTTTGTATTGTGGGCATGGAATTAGTGCCTGGCTTTATTGATTAGTTAATAGCTTGGTCCTCTGCTGTTGTACCTGGTGGAGATTAATTAAAAAAAGGAACGGGTGGCACTGTGACCTTGTTGTTAATCTGAGTGTGACTGGGCAGAAGTTAGTTGTGTGCTGACATTGGTTTACAGCCTCTTCTAGATTCCCTTCCCTCTGCCCACTGGTCTGTGTCTGGCATTTCTTCCCAGCTTGACATAAATATTTGGCTAAGGCTAAAAGGATGAACAGAATTGCATGCTATCAGCAGAATTAGAGGAAAAGTAGTTCTGCCAATCACATCATGCACCGGGCACAGCAGAGACTCTCCTTAATGCATCTCATTGTGCTTGGCGTATGCTAAGCAGGATGGAGATGAAGTGGGTGCAGGTCATCGCCCACTGCGCGGTTCCCAGGCCCGGGGAGAGCCCTGGTGCAGGCACTGCAGGCCGATACGAGCTGCACGTGGTGGTGCTGGAGCTGCACCGTGACCCCAGCGCGTTCCTGGGCTCATTCCTGGCATAGCTCAGCTGTCCTCCGCCCCTGGCCTGGCTGTCCCTGGCTGCTGCTGCATGCAGGCTTTGGGCTGGTGTAACCTCATTGTGTGAAGATGTTTGTCCTTGCGAGGGTACAGCAACCTCTTCCCAAGTAATTTAAACCAAAGAGAAAAAGAAATCAATAATGCTGGAGTAAGTGTCAGATAATGGGTTCTGCGTCTCCGTGTGATCTTGGGGTTGCAGTGAAATGTTGAACAGGTCAGACCTCTTGCTGTGGGTTGTCTTCTAGGGAGATGATCAGTCTGAGAACAGCTGTTTGTGCGAGGTGTAATTAAAGTTTAATTGGGGATGTCCATTTGGAGGTTAGGACACCGGGAGAAAATAAAAATGAAAACAAACATGAAGTTTTGAATAGGAGAATTTAAAGAAGAAATGGGAGCTGAGATAATGTGGGTGTGAGGCAGCAGCAGGAGGATGGCTGAGGATGTGCTCTGGAGCCAAAGGGCATTAGGAGAGGTGGGTTTGGGGGATTGGATCTTGGGAGTGCAACAGCCTGAATTCCTATAGGACAGGAAAGGAGAGGAGCTGAAGAACATCAGGGCATGCATTTGAGGAGCCAGGAAGCAAAAGGGAGAGGTTTTGAGGTCGCAGAGGTGTAAGTGCAGATGGCAGGAGGTATGCTGGGGTGAGGGGAGCAGTGGTGTGCTGGGGAGCAGTGCTTGGAGGAGGCTGTGTTAGCACTTGTGCCCCCAACAAGTGTCAGTGAGTGGTGGATTGCAGCAAAATGCCTTTTCTCCAGAGTGTTGTTGTTCATCTCTAAGTGTCAGTGCTGTGTTTACAGCTTTTGCTTTTGTCATGTCAGAGTTTCATGGGGCTTTATGTCGAGCATGTTTGTGGTGGCTCGGGGGAGGTAAATTGCTCTTTGAGTAGTTGTGTTCTGCTTGGTGAGAGCAAAACAGCAAAACCCCACAGGTCAAGGCCCCCTCCAACCAGTCCAAAGGCACTCCTGAGCTCTGTTTTTCCTGCTGGAACTGAAGGCTGGGGAATGCTCAGTGCTCCATCCCTTATCTTCCCTCTGGCTTTGCTGGAACTGAGGCATTGAGAAGAGCAGTGCCCTGTCCTTGGCTGCATGGGAAGTCTGTACTGGGGCTAACTGAAGGCTGGCGTTCATAGAGTCATTAAGGATGGAAAGTCACTGTGGATTGCCTGCCATGTTTTACCCTTCAGATTCTAGCCAAAAGGAAAATACTTCCTTAAACAAAATATGTGGGCAGGCTCTACTTAAGCAATCCCTGGAGCTTCCTTTGTTTTGAATGGCATGCTAAAATATGTTTGAAAATTCTCCTTCTGAAAAGTGGAAAATTGCACATTAAGGGTTTCCTCTGAATTTTCTAATGGTGAGCATCAGTTTGTGAGTTTGGGCTCATTAGCAGAATTGCTTCAGACTCTGAATGGGGGAAATGCCTTTTGCCAAGAATGTGGGCATGTCTGAAGAGCTGAGAACAGGTTTGGTATCCATGGATGGTGCTTGAAGTGGAGTCCTGGGGGCTGCAGACACGTGGGGCTGTGTGCTGGCAATGAGTTTCCTCTCTGGGTGACCCCAGTGAGTCCTGAGGCCTCTGCACATCACTCAGCCCAACGGGGAAACCTGAGGCAGCAGCAGGAGCGTTGCTGGGAGCCAGGAGCCTGCAGCCACTGGGTTATTCTGGGGAATGGGAAACGAAGTCAATCATGAATTAGCATCAGGGAGGAAGCACACGGATTGTTTTGTGGAATTATTTTCTCCTTAAATATCACAAACTGCGTTAATGGGGCTGAGTTTGAATGGCTGAAGTGATTTGTGCCATCCTACCCTACAGCAAAGAAAAAAATATATATGTACTTGCAGTTTTCCTTTTTGTCGGACTGCTTACAGAGCCTGTGGAAATTGAGTTAATCAATATTTCTATTAGACACGCGCTCGGGCCCCATGCCACAAGCACTCATTTCTAAACCCTTCAATCTTGTATCATTTATGGAGATTGTATTGTCAGAAATAGTGCCGTAAATAATTTATTTTGCTGCCAGAGCTTTTCTAAAGGTCTCTGGGCACGACGCGAGATTTCCTCCAGGAGTTGTAAAGCTTCCAGCTCCGTTTGCTATGGCAGAGGGAGGGTTTTTTTTGAGAGAGAGACGAGGAGGCTGGTGGAAATGATTGGTTATTTCAGGAGTGGCTGGCAGCTGTTTGCTTCACATTGCTATTGTAATCTAGAGCAGAGCAATTAGTAAGTGAAATTATTCCCATGTTCCATGGTCTGTGTGGAACAAGAGGAGGTTCCCAGCGCACACAGCTGCCTGCAGCCTGGGATGTGACGGTGGGGAACGTGCCCTGTGTGCTTGCTTGGGGCAAATATGCACAGAGATCCTGCTTCTCTGTGGGCACTGCCGCAAGGGATGCCCCCTAGGGGCACTGTGGGCATCCCCATAGGTGATATCCTTTGGGTCACTGCCATGGGTGATGTCCTTGGGAGGCACTATGGGAACTGCCATAGGTGATGTCCTTTGGGGGACACTGGTGGAGCTCTTCCCATCATGGTGTGCAGCTTCTCCAAGGCTGGCAACTTTGCTGATTGAGGACAGAACCCTACAGAGCTAAATAAACACTGGCTGTGGACTGGGAAGCAGGCGAGAGAGTCACTATTTCCAATTGACTCCTCAAAGTTTCAGCTGGTCAGCAGCAGCCCTGGCCTGCATGGGTTGGCTGTGGCTGGCTCTGTTGTTGCATTGCAGATGGTGATTTCCAGGTATGGGATGTAACCCACAGATCTGTGTTCCCATGGATGGGACTGCCCATGGCACCTGGGGAACCCCGGCCCTGGGGGGATGCTGGTGCCGCTGCAGACAGCTCCACGTGCTGGCAGGCAGAGCCTGCTGAATAGATAAAGCATCAAAAGATGTTTTCAGTAGAGAGGTGTTCCAAAAGATGGTGTATTTTTAGTGCTTTGGGAAAACATTAAGTTTAATAGTTTAAAAAACAAACAAACAAACAAACACAATACATCATTTTGGATGTAAAACATTGCATTCGGACTCATGCTGTACGTTAAAGCAGGAGGCTGTGACTCCTTGAAATAAGCTCCATCCTCCCTTTGCCCCTCCTGCACGCCTCCGGCTGCTGTTTCATAGGAAACACTGCCTTCAGACTTTGTTGTCAATGATTCTCCTGCTTCTAAGGGAAGGATCAGAAATCGAATTTATCTGTTTATATGCTGAAAGAACAGCCCTCCCAGGAGCTGAAGCTTCCTCCTCAAAGAATGTTTTCCTTCACTCTCTTTTGTTGCACTCTGGATGCAGCGGCCGTTCGTAGCACTGCCGCGTGGTGACAGCCTTACCAAGTAAACCACTGCTGGCAGGAGGGCTTGGGCTCACTGCCTGCACTGTGCTCCTCTCTGCAAACCTCCGTGTAGGCAGGGAGTTGTTTCTAAGCACCGCGTTTCTGCCTTACAGCTGTAAATAGGTAGTTCTTTTGCCAGCTTGTTCTGAGTGTCACATCGTCAGCTCCCCTTCAATCACTGCCTGGGACATCGGGTGCTGGTGGAACTGCTTTGTGGAGTAACAAAAGGAGCTCGCTGACAGCTTCCTACTGCTGGAGTGTTGCTCAGAAGGGCTGTCACCTGGGGGGACACCTACCCACAGATTCTCAGCCTCCCACAGGCTGCTCCTGTGCCATTCCCTGCTCTCTGCGGAGATGTGCACAAAGGCACTCTAGGTGTCAGGGAGGCTTCCACTGATCCGGTTTTGGCAGCGAGCTCATGAGCTGACTGTTTTCCAAATGAAGAAAATTCATTTTAAGCAGGTTTCCTGTGGGCCACCTCTCTGTCCATCAGGCAGCTGCTCTGTACCCAATGATTTGTGAGGGGCAGCAGCAGTAGCATCCCAGTTTCTCATGCTGGCACAGCAGCTGGGCTTGGGCAATGCCTGCCTGCAGCCAGGCTCTCTGGCTTTCCCATTCCCACCCCACATCTCCTTCCCTGCCCTCCCCAGCCACTCATACAGCTCTCACTGGGACTTGAGAGCCTTCTGTTCACAGCCTGATTTCAGTTTCCTGGTGTAACGCAGAGCTGATGTTCTCTGCATTCTCTATCTAAAGTTAAAGGATAAAAAAGGGTGAGAACTCTGTATCTCTGTGAAATGCTATGTTGGCCGTTATCTGGGTTTCAGACGTGTTTTCTAATGGAGTACAGCAAGTACAATTACTCTATCAAAGACCGATTTCTGTGTGAGCTGTGGAGGTGCTGCAGTCCCACTTTGTAGTTCTTCTTTTCCATTTACCCACTGTGATCAAGGGAAGCTGATGCTAATGTTTGAATGAATCGCTCTAAGCTCACAAAAGCTGCATCTCGCAATGCATCCATCACCTTGGGGAACGTGCATTTTGAGGAGAGGGTGACCACTGCCACGTTTGTGGCGGGGTTTATTTTGGCCATCAAAATTGCATGCATTTATCTTCAGCATGGCTTCTGTTTATTGCACGTTTAATCCTTTAATTCCACTGTATTTTATCTTGCGTTTTCACTCAACTCCAGTAAAATTCTCCCAGAATGTCAGAGCAGAAGAAACAAAACCAGCAGCTTGCTCTTTTTTGTGCTCCTGCGCAGCAACACACTGGCTTTTGAAACATTTATGAACCCATCTAGTATTGAGTTATTTTAGTGGATTTTGTGCTGCTGGTGCCAGGAGGCCCTTTCTGGTAGATACAGTCCTGGAGCAAATCGGCAGTCTCAAGAATTTGGGATCAATTTGCTGGTGTTCTGAAGTCTTGTGAGCTACAAACAGCGTGATAATTTGTGTTACGTTCAATTCATTGCAGAGCTGCACAGCACATGATGAAGTCAACACACTGCTGCTTTTTGTTTTATAATATGCAGCAGTATCCCAGGGTTGTAGGGAGGACAAGAAGAAGACTAAGTAAAGACAAGAGCTTCCTCTGGAATCATCCAGTTGAACAGGTTTATTGGAGACAACAGATGCTGATTTAGCACCTGCTCGTGTAAGACTTAAAATACAGATATTACACTGGCTGGTCTTCTGAGCCCACGTGGGGAAGGATAGCAGGATGCCATTTTTTTGTATTCTTCCTTTTTGTTGCATTTTCTGAGACACTGATGGGCCCGTTGTGCAGTGATGGGCAGTTCCCAGCTGGCCGTGTCAGGGAAGCTGCTTGCTGTGGCCATGCTGCTGACGTTGCCTGGCACGAGTGGCTGCCAGGTGAGTGGATGTTGAGCTGCAGTTGTGGAGGGAGTGGAAATAATGTGGCCTGAGACATGTGTATGTAATTTGTTCAGATGATTCAAGCGAGAGCCATGGCAACTGAGATAAACAGAGGAAAAGATACTGGAAAACCGGCAGCAGCTTCGTTTTAATGGCACAGCCCTTATTGCAGACAGCTCAGATGTTTACTATGACAGCTCTGTCCTCCTGCGTCTTCCTCCCACCGCCCCCATCGCTTTGCATGCACTGAGTCATGAGATCCGATGGCTTCTTGGGTAGAGCACTGCAGGCCAAATTCCACAGCTTCTACTGGAGCAAAAAAGCCATTGACTGATTTCAGATCCGGATTGCAGAATTCCTCTCCTTTTTTTCATGGAATCATGGGTTGGAAAGGACCTTAAACATCACTCAGTTCCAACCACCCCTGGCAGACCAGGCTGCCCAGGGCCCCATCCAGCCTGGCCTTGGGCATCTCCAGGGGTGGGGCACCCACAGCTTCTCTGGGCAGCAGTGCCAGGGCCTCACCGCCCTCTGATGAACCTTAGATAAAATAACAATAATAATAAAAGCACATCATACTTGGGTTTCTTACGGCTCAAATGTACCTTCTGCAAGCATCACAGGTTTTTGGCTAGGTGGGAAGGCTGAGCACAGGACAAACTTCTGCTTAAGATAAAGCTGTTGGGCAAGTGTCAAGGTCATGTCTGACATGGGAAGAGTAGAATGCAGAATGCCACTGCCACGCTTCGGATGTGAAGGTGGAGATTGGCTGCTGTATGGCTGTAAAATAACCAGTGCTTCTGCCCAGAGAGGTGGTGGAGTCCCCATCCTCAGAGGAGTTCTGGAACCGGGGGGATGTGGCACTGGCGGACGTGTCAGTGGGGTGGGCTGGGGTTGGGCCTGGGGATCTGAGAGGGCTTTTCCATTGGGGTTGTGTAACGTGTGCAGTTGGGTGCACTCATCCCAAATCCCACCCCTGGGGGGATGTGGTGGTGACTCACCTCTGTGACTCATAATTCCTGACACTTTGCTAATCGCTGTCCTCCCTGCCTCCCTGCTTCCTGGGCTGCAAATCCACTCCAATGGGAAGGAGCATGCTTGCAAGCAGTCACAAAGCTGGCTGCTTTCCTATGGTGATGCGTTCAGCCTGCCGCAGGGTTGTGTCTTCGTGGCCCCTTGCTTATTTTCTCTGTTGCTTTAGAAGCGAACAACAGGACTGAGAAATTTAGAAATAATAATATAATAATAATTTGGAAATAATAGTATAATAATAGTCGTACATAATCCACGCAGGGTACTCTTACCCTCTAGCTGCATTTTTTTATGTTTGGTTTGGTGTAAAACTCCCAATGTCCGTACAGAGAATGCTCAGGATGTGCTGTATATGCTTTTTATTTATTTTTTGTATGACTGACAGTAAGGATTAAAGCTTGTTTTGCAGATAACCCTTCAGTCATCAGTGTGACCTCTTGGTTCACAAATGAGTGAAGCCTTCCTCTGTTGCTTGCTGTAAGGAGTGAAGTACAAGCAGGTTTGTGTCAGGCGTTTATCTTAGTTAACCTGGCTTGAAGAAGGTAAGAAGGCTGTGTAGGAAGGACACCTTCTGGAAGTTTTCATTAGCAGTGTTAGTGCTGCTGATAAAATGAGGCATACTCATCTTTCTCTGATTTTTTTTTTTATTTTCCACTTCACTGTTCAGTTTTACATCTTCTTGTCACTTCCAGCTCTCTTGTTGCAGTGACATCTCACAGAGCAGACAGATGTGGGAAGCTGCAAGCAGAAAAAATGTTTCAGCTGCCTTTGATATCAGACAGCAAAGCCAAGTCAGGAGCCCAGCGTTTGTTTTGCTGTTGTTACCATCCTTGTAAGGAGCACAGATACAGTACGGTATACTGATGATACAGTAAACAGTATTAGATACAGATGCTAGTACAGTACAAGGTCTGTGTTGTGTGCAGCCATTGGAGGAGCAAGAAAAGATGAGTGAAAGGATTCATAAGGAATAGGGAATTTAATCTCTAGACATGGAAGAAACCTTCCCAGTCTCATGTTTTCACACATGGCTTTCCACTCAGTGACTGCTCAGCTCTTTGTGCAGTATCCATCCGTTGGCACGAGCGCGCCCACAATATCTTTCCTCTTTAACTTCCCAGATTTGCTGCAGGTAGAACCAAGGAACTGGGAACCAATGTGGAGAAGCTGGGGCAGATGTTGTGTTGGCAGGGTTCTTCCAAGAGGCTGCAGCCTGAGGGTGGAGATGGATACCCAGTGGCACGAGGGGACAGCAAGGTGACACAGGCAGTGCTGAGCTGGCCGGGCTGCAGGAGAGGCGGGCCAGCCCTGCTGGGTGTGCAGTCAGCAGGGAACTATTTTCCACTGGATCTCAGGGTGGAAACTTGAGCATTCCTAGAAGTATTGCCTAGGAATGACAGTACTGGTGATTAATACATTTCCAATCAGAAAAGAAACTGAAGCTTTCTCCCTGCTCTGCAGGGATGGTGGCTGTGCAGTGAGAGCACCTGATTTACAGGGATCTTTAGTGGCCAGTTTGTGACTGGAAACGCTTGGAGCCTGTTTTGAAGCTGTGCAGAAGAGCATGCTTGCGTCATCCCGAAAATGCAGTGAGTCAGTGGGGTCCTGAGGGAGCTGTAACGGCTCAAACAGAAACTTGGAAGAGGAAACGGGGATGGATTTAAAGTTGCAGCATTGTCGGTTGCTGCTTGGTTCAGGGATGTTCTGTGTGCATGGAAGGCGCTGGTGGTGAAGGGGTTCGTGGAGGACTTTGCTGCTGTAAATACAAGTGAAGCTTTATAGCAGCGATCCACCCGGGGCAGGGTGTGGAGCTGGAGGAGGGCGTTCAGCTAGCTCTGCTTGCCATTATGCTCAGAATTTTGGTATTCAGGGAATCTCCATGAATTCCTCATTGCTCTGCATGTTTTGGTACGTTAACGAATAACTTATTGGGAGGGGCAGGAAGGAATGCAGGGGGCAGCCCCTGGCACAGCCACTGCTCACTGCCACTGCTCCCAGCATCCTCATGTGAGGGGTCCTGCAGTTAGGAGCTGTGCTAGGGCTGCCCTGTAGCTATGCCGTGTGCCTGAGAGGAGCCCATCCCAGGAAGGAACCCCACTGTGGAGGGGCTGTGGTGTGCAGGTGGTGGGAGCTCTCACTGCTCCTGGTGCCATCAGCACTGGAGGTTTTGCTGCGTGGGCCCCTCACTGCAAGAAGGACGTTAAGGCCCTGGAGCACTAAGAAGAGCAGTGGAGCTGTGAAGGGTCTGGAGCACAAGTCTGATGGGAGTGAACTAGGATGGTTTGGCATAGAGAAGAGGCCCAGGGGAGACCTCACTGCTCACTACAATCCCCCTGGCAGGAGGTTGTGGTGAGGTGGGGTTGGCCTCTGCTCCCCAGTAGCAGTGACAGGACAAGAGGTGATGGTCTCACATTGTGCTATCCAAGTGTTGGTTATTAGAGAGCATTTCTTCTCCAAAAGAGCAGTGATGCACTGGCACAGGTTGCCCAGGGAATGGTGGGGTTGCAAATCCCATCCCTGGAAGTGTTCCATAGCCATGGGGATGTCGCACTGAGGGCTGTATCAGTGGGCACGATGGGGTGGGCTGGGGTTGGAGTTGGTGATCTTAGAGGTCATTTCCAACCTCAGTGATTCTGGGATTCTGTCATTGAAATGCTTTCTGTTCTTGCAGGTGAAATAACACAAATCTGTTGTGATGCTGTTGGTGTTTTGGTGGTTTGATTTGAAAACTTTGTGATGCCAACCACTGTGGTATTTGGGGGCCTCCAAACCACACATGAGTTTATCTTGGTATTTCTGGAGGGGAAAAAAAATATCCGCAGAGGGACAGAACAGTGAAGTTAAGATAAGGTTTTGGGCTTCATAAACTCTCTGCTGGATCCCTAATATATGTGTTTCTTTTTTTTTTTTTTTCTTTTGCTCATTTACAAAACATCTTGTTATACAAAGCAAAGTGAGATCATTCTTCCCAGTTAGAGATAGTAGAAAATACAAAAAAAAAAAAAAAAAAAAACTGGAAGAAATTCCCCCTATGGACCAGGCACACCACTTACAGCAGCTGTCCCTCATTCTGCTCTGCATAACTAAATGAAAACTCATCCTGCTCTCAGTACTTCCCCATGGCTGGCTGATGGCATGTCTGTAAGGGGGTTCCTCCAGCAGCCTCATCCCCTCCACCTGCCGCCTCACCCTGGGAATGCCCATTCCTTGAGTTTGCTTCCACTGGGTGGTATATTGATCAGTGCATCCCTCTGTGTCTGTGGGCTGTTTTGACACTTCATCATCAGGAACATAAAAGCGTTTCGTGACTGTGATGTACACACGCTTCAGTGTTATGGTTCAGCTTTAGCTCTCTTGCTGTAGCTAATATTCAGGCCACGAGAGCTCCATTAGTTCATTGTGATTGAAGAACAGTCTGCTTCCCAGTAATGCTTATGCAAATTAATGACTCATATCTTCAGAGTTGAATTTAAATATCTATAAAATTTTAGAGTTAGGTGAGTAATTGCATTACCATTTTGCAACTTGTGAAGGACTTTTTTTCTACTCCTAAGGCATATTTCAGACCCGTGACCTCATTCCCATAAAGCAAAGCTATTTCATTACATCATAGCTGGGCAATTTGACTTTTGATAGCTGGTATTTGCATTTATGTTGAATCCATTAAATATCTGTCTGCTTAAAAAGCTGCCAGGCATGAAACATGTTGGCATGTAAATGCTTCAAAAAATATTTAAAATAAAAAAAGCTATTTTTTTGGCCTTTTTGCTGGCAGTTCTGTTGAAAACAAAAGCATTGTAGTTTTCCCTTCCATCGTCACCATCTGCTTGGTTTCTAGAAAAAAAATGATTCATGGTTTATTTTTTTGCCTTTGCAGCTGCAATATTTGATTACAGTCTGACTTCATTAGTGATACATTCGGAAATATTTCTGCAGTTAATTGCAGTTTATCAGACCCACAGCGGATGACCAAGGCTGTACCTGGACGGGGCTGTGTTGCTGTGGGCAGGTTCCCCTGTGTGGCACACCGCCCTCTTTGTGCACTGGTACCAGCTCATGGGTCACTGTCTGACCAAGTGCTGGAGCAGCTCAGTACCCAGGATCTCCTGCCATTCCTTTTGCTCCAATTAAAGCAGACTTTAGATAAGCTGGATGAGGGCTGTGCAAATCCTTTGGGGTGGGAGGAGACCAGCGTGTGTTTGAAACAGCGCCAGGTGTCTGTTTGCAGACTTTGTGTAAATGTTGAACATTTGAGCTTTGCACCACGGAATCACAGAATGGCTCTGGTTGGAAGGGACCTGGAAGATCATCCAATTCCAACCCCTAGCCATGAGTTGGTTGCTCCCATGTTCTTGTTTATTATCACTAGCAATGGCCAACCATCTTTGAATCTTCCTGTACTCCACCACTAAACCCCCCTGCTGAAATAGGTTAAAACACGCTTTTATCACTGTTACAACTTCAATCACCCTTTTCCCTTCCTCAGACCTTTTCTATCACCTCCCTTCTGCCAGCATGCTGCGTGGAAGAAGCATCCCTTGGGATCCAGTGCATCCGCCTGGCTGGCTCCAAGTGATGCAGCTGGGGAGGAGCCGCCTGCAGCCCTGTGCCATGGAGCTTCCTTGGGGCACAGCTCTGACTGCAGCCTTCCCTTAGCACCCAGGGCTCTGGAGCTGCAGGGTTAATTCCTACCCCCCAGTAACACCTCTGTGCCACTGATCAATCGCGTTCAAGAAAAAACACAAAGAGATAATAGCCCAAATGCTGTAAAATGGCTAGTTTCGTACAGTCAGCCTCAGATGGCGTTTGACCCTTAATACAGATGGTTTCACTTAATGGATTTTGTTCAAACAATCCCTGTTCCTGGAAGTGGTTTCAGAATGGGCTGTTCCTCAGTGCTGTTCATGTTTGCTTTTGCTTGTGATGCTACGAGAGGCTGGAGGAGGGCACCTCCAGAAAACACAATTGCTCATGGGCACTGCTAGAAGCTTTAGCCTGTTCCAGTTACTGTGTTGCAGGTTTGGTGACTCCTTGCAGGTTCCTACTGAAGTGGTTTGGCACACGTTGTGCTGCAGAGCTTGCTGAACTTCACTTGTTCTGCTCTGTTGGAGACCTGGGGGAGCCCCAGCACCTTGATGTGGAGCAGCTGGGTGTGAGATCCCTGCTCCTCCTGTTTCCCCAGGGAGGGACTCCTGGGTGTTCTGACATGGGAACCCTTTCTCTTTCTCCTGGTTGCCAATGAAGCATTCCTTTGTGAGTTTGGGGAAGCCTGTCTGGGGGCTGGGCCCTGCTGTGTGGTGGGTGGTTTGTCCTGAAGGCAGGTGGCACCAGGACCTTTGACACTAGGGGAAAGTGGAGGCACAGGCAGGGTGATAGCTTTGCCTCCAGTTACAGGGAAATCTGTGGGAATACAGCTGTGGTGTGTCTACTCCAGGAGTGTATGTTTAAGCTGAATGGATAATTTCCCCTTAATTTTTTTTCTGAAAACATTTTTCATCTTAAAAGCCAGATCAAGTGTGAGGGTTTGACACCAAGCAAAAGCGAACGAAGCTATTATCAGCTCTTTGCAAAATGATAACCTGCTAATCCTCCCAGCGACGTGGTGACATCCTTTATCCAGTGCTCCAGGTGTAATTACAAGATGAGAGCTCACATAATCTGGGGGGCTTTTCCTCTATGTGTTTCTGGATCTGATAACTGCAGCACTGCACAGCTGAGCATTCCCTGTGCGGTACGCTGTCTGGCACATGCGCTATAGGCAACGCGTTGCCTTCGTCCCCTCTCAACTCCAGAGCTGCTGCAGATTTCTCTCTGTTTCTTTCCCCAAACCTCCTCCTGCTTTGAGATTAAGTTTAAGAGAGGCTCTGGTGGCACCCTAACTAACACGCACATCGCCAGAGGATTAGGGAACACTGCAGCTCTTTCACCCTCTGCAAATCCCCGGGCCGTGTTCCAAGAGCAGGACTCACACAGGCTGAGCTGAACTGAGCGGGGAGGAATTGGGGACGTGTGGCCCACCAGAGCCCAGCTAGCCTGCTCCCCTCCTTCCTACCTCTGGCTGGCTCAGACATAGCTTCCCTGCTCCCAGAATCATGGAGTCATTCAGGTTGGAAAAGATCTCTCAGATCCCCAAGTCCAACCCCAGCCCACCCCACTGTGCCCACTGCCCACGTCCCTCAGTGCCACGTCCCCATGGCTCTGGGACACCTCCAGGGATGGTGACCCCAGCACTCCCTGGGCAGCTGTGCCACTGCAGCACCGCTCTTCTGAGAAGAAAATTTACCTAATATCCAACCTGAACCTCCCTTGGCATGGAGCATGTTGGAAGCTCGCAGGATGGTAGCTTGCTATGCAGTTGGACTTGTGCACTTTTATTTTCTATCTGGTATTTGGGCAGAAAGTGTCTACAGTCTTTATTCATGCCAGCAGCTGTAAACCTCAGCCCACATGTGATGTATCTGCTCTGTGAATGGTTCTGATGCGAGGCAGACAGGTAGGAGGGAGTGAACAGAAAGGAATTTTGGCTGGCTCACAACGTGCGGATAAGGCAGAATTTGGGGTTATGGCTGTTCAGGAGCACAGATCTCATTTTTTATGCCATCTTTCATTGCTTTCTTGCATGACTCTTGTACCTGGAAAAGCAGAAAACAGGGAGGCATTCCAAAATCTCGTGCCATTTTCTAACTCTGAATGCAAATACAGGTATTACATCCTACACATACTGAGGAAACTCATTCAGAAAGGATTTAAACTAAACACTTCAGCACTGATGAAGCCTGCATTGGGTTTTTGCTTTGTCTTCACGGTGCAGCCTGGAGGGACTGTTACCTCTCTTCTCTAACAAAAAAAAAACAACCCTCAAATTAAAATGCTTCTTTGAATGTTGTTTTTTAATGTCTGGGAATTAAAAACAGCATTTCAAACAGTTGTAAAGATTGAGCAGCGGGCCTCGTGCTGCACTGCACCCCATTGCACTCAGCAGTGCCTGAAAATGGATGCTTCTCTGCCTGCAGTTGGAGCGGGAGGTGTGTACATGTCTGCGTTTGCTTTTCTCCATGGTGAGATAGCTCAGTTCTGGCTGGAGCCTCAGCCTGTTGGCCCCCACATTCACCAGAGAACAGAACACTCCTGCCTTTATGTCACGGTCCCAGCACGGCTCTTCCAACTCCTTATGTTGTGTCCTGACAGCACGGCGCTGGGGTGGTTGGGGATCACTGCTGCGGGCACTGCTAATTAGCTGGAAGCTTTTCTTTCCTGGTAGTGTATATTTAATTTCTTACACTGGGAATAATTAGTGCTGTGGAGCACTGGGCATTTCACCTATAAACCTAAGGAAGGTCGAGGGTAGTTGGAAGTGGATAAGCACTAACTGAAGTCATTGTAGATGGGGGTGTTTTTTTCTGTTTGTTTTTTTTTTTAAGCACTTCAGTTTTCTCCAAAAATATATCCTCCTGTGAATGAACTGGCTGAAACTCGAATCCTTGCTTGGGAGGTACAGTCTTACTAAAATAATAATGACAGTACTTAATAATGGTTATACAAATGATTAAAAGTACTCTCGGGAAGCATACGTTGTGATCCTGTGAAGGCTTTTATCAATGAATGTCGATGTTGTTCAGAACCTGTTATCTCTGTACAGTGACAGGCTTTATTCCCGTGTGTGTTACATGAGATTTTTCTCCATTTTTTTCATTTTTGCTGAATGCTGCCAGCAGCAGAGTGGGGCAGGGAGCCCAGGGCTTCTTGCAGGTGCTGCAGTCCTGCCCTGAAATGGGGCTGAGAAGCAAGCCCTGCTCAGGGCCAGCTTGCTGCTTGCTGCTGTGGGACCTCGTTACACTTCGACATTCAGGGCAATGGAGTTGGATTGATGCTGGGACTGATGGATACATCCCTACATGAGCTGTACCCTGAGCTCTGTGCAGTAACACCGACTGAGTCCTGTCCCTCTCAACCCACACCTCTGGTTCTACGAAAAGGTCCCTGATGTTAGCCAGAGCTAATGTGTTCAGTGCAGTCTAGTTCCTGCTGTTTGAATGGCAGCTTTGGAGTCACAACAACACACGTGTCCGCGGTGCCTCTCACTGCCCCGAGACAGCACAGGGGGAATATTGCCTCCTCCCCACCCTCCTGGGCCTGCCGGGCCTAACGCAGTGCAGTGCTCAGAGAACTTGTTTTCTTTTCTTCCTCTCCCCTTCCACCCCCTCCTCATGTGTAACTTGATCTCCAAGGCCTGGTCTTCTGCCTTGGCAGATTTTTCAGCTCGAGTGGAAGGAATTAACTGCTTAGGTGCTGTCAGAGCAGAGCAGGCTGTGCTGGCCCTCCTGGCTGCTCCCGGCAATGTGCTGGGGTTGCACAAGGTACCCGTGAAGTCAGCAACTTTGAATACCTCGGTTTAACCTCTGCTTTTATCTTTTTGTTTGCATTTCCATGTATTTTCATTAAATAAATTAAGGAGAAAAAAAAAAAAGAAAAAAAAAAAGGAAATGCTCCCACTCAAATTCTGAGTCAGGGTTTGGCAAAGAAACCTTGCAAAAAATTTGTTTTCTGATATTTTGCAAGCATGCATCTTTTCTCGCTCTGTGCTGGCTTTAAGCCCTCAGCTCTGGGCTGGCAGAAGATGCTGAACGTGGTCACGCTGCTCCGCTGCTGTCCTCTGCCCACCACAGCAGCTCTCCCTGCCCGCTCCATCTCCCACCCTTTCAATGAGCCAACCAGGTGATGAAAGTTCAGCAGTCACAATAAGGTGCTTTGTGTTGTTTGGTGTCCTTCAGGTAAGCCTCTGTTTTTTCAGCTCTGAGAGCTGCAAGATGCCTTCTTCTCTTTTCATTGCCTGCAGAAGTTTCAAAAAGCTTTTAATGGAAGAGACCAAAAACTTTCAGTGGTTTATAGAGAGCCCCATTGGACTTGGTTTAACCTTGCAGGCTTCAAATGCCAATAACACAGGTAGCTTTCTGGGGAGCTCACAGTCTTTCTTGCATGGTCTCCCAAAGACAGCCAACTCTGCAGGAATTCAGCAGTACCCTCTGCCTTGTTGCTACCTTAAAAAGGAGGATTCTGCCCTGCTGCTTGCAAGGAATTTCAAATAGCTGCACGTTTCTGTAATCCCACCACTTTGCACTGAGTCCTCAGTCCTGAAGATTGCAAATAACAAACATCTGTTAAATCAAGGAGCAAAACCAACAAATGCACATGCTGCATTGCAAAACCTTTGTTGTCTTGGTGTGTGCAGTGTGCTCCTTGCAACCTGCTGGGTTTGTTTCTTCCCAGGTGCCAGAGGCAATGATATCTCACTGTATGGGCAGAGAGCTCTGGGCTCTTGGTTCTCAGCTGGCTGAGTGGGTTCTGAAGGAGGGAAGACTCTTTGCACTCAGGTGTTGACCAGCCTTTGTTCAATAGCTTTGTGATGGAGGGCTGCTGGGGGGGGGTAGGAGAGGAAATACCTGCTCTAGAGAGATCATCGTGAGAGAGTTTTGGTTTTAATGTACTGTTTTAACTAGCAGTGATATATGCTCTTGTAAATATGCCAGCTGAGCTTTGAGAAGAGCTTTAAATGGAGGTAGAGTAATGGCCTCCATAAGCATTCCAAACGGGGACTGAGGAAAGAAAGGCAGAGATGTTGGCACAGAATGCAGGAGAACAGCAGCGGCATCCAGGCAGTGGGACTGCTGCAGGGCACTGCTGGGGGGAGTCTGACCACTGAAGGCACAAAAGTTCATGGCACAGAGCAGAAAGCAGCCTGAGCCTGTCCTGGTGTATCTACTGCTGGTGTCAGGGCCTGACTGATTCCTCCTGATCCCTGAAAAAGCATCAGCCAGAGATCTTTCAGTGTCCTGGTCGCTCGGGTTTCCTCCTATATGTGTGTGAGCAAAGGTGGGAAGTCATAGTGAGCTCATGTAGTCACTCCATGTGCAACCACTGACAGGGGCTGTTCTCACCCTCACCTGTGACGTGGCAGGTATTGCTAATAAAGCATGGGCGTCACTGCCTGTCTGTGCAGTGCTGTCACTGCCAAGGAAGCAGCGGCTGTCTGGGTGCCTTGGAAGAAGACGTGTTGTCCCTTGGATTCCAGCATATCTAAGGGTAGATGGAGAAGTGTAGTGGTGGAGGATCTGAGAACCCAACGGGAAATCAAGATCTGTCAGACAAAGTGGAGCACCCTTGGGAAAGCAGGCAATATTGCACTTGCTGTCGGATGAAAGCCCAGCATTGGTACAGCTGGGTCTGTAGCACACGCTGTGCCATTCACGTATTTCAACATAGGTTTATTTGATCGTTTCCATATACTCATATATTTGTAATCAGGTAATGGTGTTAGAATGTCTTACGCAGCTGTGGGGAAGATTTCATCAGAGTAGAGACTGACCCATGAATGCTCAAAATTACAAATAGCCTTCATACTGGGTAAGAATAATTCATCTTAGAAATGATGTGAGTCAGTTATTTGTTGCTCTATGCATCCACAGACAGCAAAGTACTTTACAGCCTGTGTTCAGTTCCTTTACACCTGTGGGGAAATTCTCAGCTGCATAAGGCATAGGTAATCTGTAAATGGTAAGGAATATCGCTCTTTTCCTGGTAGTCTCCTTTGCTCCTTTCCTTTGCCCACTGTTTTGGGCTCCTTCTAATTCATGTGACTTCAAGTTGAATGCACCTATGAAAAAATCCCCAGCATTTGGGCCTTTCAGCTCCATCGTCTTACTGTGTTTCAGAAGAGGGTTTTAAAATGAAGCTCTGCTTTTAAACGGGTGACGAGCACTCGAGCTGTTTTTAATGGTATCACAAGAAAATTGGCTCCAGCTGTTAGCAGGGTGGGACCACGCCAAAACTCACTTTCTGCTCATGGAGCACAGTCCTTTCACTGCTGCTGTCGTGTGTGGATGGGATCACTCACTTGGAGAAAGCTGTCCTCAAATGTTGCATAGCTTTAAGAACAGGGTGAATCAAATAGTCTCAGGCATTAAAGCAGTTGGCTAAAGAGGCTTATGCTCTTGTATGAGCATAAACAATAAGGGCTGATGGCGTACTGGGTTGCATTAGCAAGAACATAGCCAGCAGGTCAGAAGGAGTGATTATTTCTCTCTTTGGAGCTGGCAAAGCCACATCTGGAGGGCTGTGTTTTGTTCCCTCCTCATACCAGGAGGTGTTAAAGCAGTGCAGGTCGGGGCCGCCAGGCTGCCTGGGGACAGGTGATGCTTGGGGCTGAGCTGCCTGTGCCAAAGGGAACTGAAAGGAGAGGAAAGGAAAGGGAAGGCAATGCACTCTGTATGGCAAAGCAAAACTGTTCTGCCATTCCGCAGCAGAGAGACCGAGTTGAAGATTGCGTCAGTCACTCCATAGTCCAAAAGTCTGCACGCTTTTCATGACAGATTTTACTCTAAGATGTGCATACAACAAACATAAAAGGGATTAATAGATGTCAGCCCTAAGAGTAGCAGCGTTTGTGTGACGCTGCCAATGTGGCTTTTATTTCTGTATCGCCAGCTAATTTCATGGCATGCAGTAAGTGCAGGGAGCTCTTGCTCTGAAGCATTTACAGTCTAGTTTACCGTGACACAAATGAGGAAGCACAGAAGGATGAAGTTTGTAGCAGAGGGACCACACAAGCTTGTCTGCGTGGAACAATAAAGGGAATTAATTTTAGGGTTTATCTACACAGGGAGTTATCTCAGGATAGCTCTTTGTGCTCAGCTCCCTGAGTGGAAGCATTGCTCCAACAGCAAGGTTCTTCTGCAAGTGGGTTAATTTAATTTGAAACGAGGCATTCTTCTTCTGGAATACCAACCCCAGGAGTTCACCAGGAGTGTAATCCGCCCTTATTCTGCCGGTGCTGCTGTAGGAGCCCTCATTGTGTTGGCTGGGTGCTGCCGCCTCCGTACTTCCAGGGGAATTTTACGGGAATTCCGTGCTCCTACAGCTGCAGATGAACTGAGGCAGGATGGGGATGCTCATCACATGCAGACATTGCGTGCATGATGCCGGGTCTGCTCTTCAAATGTTGCTTCACCCTGGCTCATTGAGCATGACATGGGCCTCAGCGTGGGGTGGCCAACTCAGCTTTCAGCTCCTCTTTTATTTCTCCCTGTTCTGCACCAGCTCTTCGTCGCAGTGCCTTCTGAAGCTGGGTGGGCAGGGAGCAAGTGGAGGGGCGTCAGTTTCCTTTGAGCCTCTTTTGCTTCCACGGGATGGAAACCATTCTCTAGAAGTGGAGGGAGGAAGAGAAGGCCTGGGGACGGCATCGTGGTCCGCGGTGCACACACAGCCAGGTGGAGCACCAGCTGCACATCCACTCTTCCCATGGTTGTCTGAATTCCAGGAAGCTGAGATTCTCTCTCTCCTGCTTTGTCAGATGGGGATGTCCATGTTTTCTTTGAAAAAAGGAGGAAAGCACTTCAAACACCATGCTGGCCTTGCCATAAATACTTCTCTGCTAGAAGTGGTGTGGCTATTGTTATTTAAACAAATGCTGTTACTACAGTTCTGCATGGGCTGAGGACTGACCACTTCTTTCTGAGCTGTTTTCCAAGCATGCGCCCTGTGGATCAGAAGACTGAAGCCATGTCATCTGCAGTGATGGAAGCTGGCTGTCGCAGTGGCAGGGTCTTTGGGTGCTGGAAGTCAGAAGAGCAGGAGGCAGCCAGTAAGCTCGCCGTGGGCCTTCCTTGGCCTTTCTGCTCCAGGGGCGCCTCGTGCTCTGAGCAGCACAAGCTTTGGGAAGTGAACGGGGATCGTGTAACGACAAAAAAAAAACCCCACAGCTGTATGCACAACCAGTCCAGTCTCCTTTATCAACACCTGCCTACCTCGAATACATGCTAATATGGAATATACAGATGCCGAACGTGCATACCTCCCCGGCCGGCAGCAGCAGGGTTAAGGAGTGAGGGCGTAGCTTGCTGCCTGCCGTCAGGAGGCCGTCAGGAGGCCGGCGCGGAGCTGAGGCGCGGAGGCTGAAGGGGGCCCTTTGTTGGCAGCGCTCAGCACCCAGCGCCGTGCCCTCCTGCTGCAGCGGCCGGGCGGGGGGATGGCTGCAGTCCTGTCCGGGCCGGGGGGCAGCCGGGCCCCGGGGGCTCTGCGCCTCTCGGGTTCGCCCTTTTAAGTGGTGCGGGGAGCACTTCTGTTGGGTAACTTTGAGCGAGAGGAGCTGAAGGGAAGAAAGGAGACTGCACAGCTGAGGCCAAACTCTAACAAATGAAAATGTTGGAGATTTGCTTGAAATTGGTGGGCTGCAAGTCGAAGAAGGGGCTCTCTTCTTCCTCCAGCTGCTACTTGGAAGGTGAGTGGGATGGGAGGCCCCTTCAGGGACACGGGGAGGCCCTTCTGGGGATGTGGGGAGGCCCTTCGGGGGCACGGGAACACTTCCTGGGGATACGGGGAGACTTTTTGAGGAGCTGCGAGCCCACTGCCGTCCCGGGAGCCGCGGGGCTGTGTGTGCATGACTTCGGGACCAGGTGATTTTCATTAAGCACAGCGTACAAAGGGAGCCCGGCTCTACCATTTATGGTTGTGAAATGTCAAGTGATCCCATGGCCGATCCAACAAACAAAGCCGTCTCCGTGGGCCTGGGCTTCGGTTGTGCCCGGAGAAGGATCTCCCTTCCCTTGGGAGTGAAAGGAGTCAAGTTACTCTGGGCTAAGGAGGAGAATCTAGATGAAAATCAACTTGCTGAATCCAGCAAAGTACTTTCCGTGTGCGTTGTTCGCAGTCTGTTGGTTCGTTTTGGCTGTCCCTCTCTGCTGGCATTTCCCAGGCGGCCATACGGCTGAATTTACTCGGATGATTGCTTTGAAAAAGTGAATTTGAGTCACCCCTGTGACTGTAGGAATTGAAACGTGAATTAACACTCGGGGTGGGCTGGAGCTGGGTGCGAGGGCTGGAGGCGATGCGCAGGGGAGCCCAGCCTGGCCCCGTTGGGCACAGCACCACCCTGGAGCTGCGTCCCCTCGGCTGTGGCCTTGCTCTGTGCACTGCCAGGGCTTTGGCCGGGCCCCAGGAGGCCGCAGCCCCCCGTGCTGTGTTGGGGCGATGCTTTCCTCGGCTTCTTTTGTGTCGCTGGATGGAACTTCGGTAAAAATAAGCTGCGTGCCAGGAGTACTTTGCTAACTCATCAAATCAGAGGGAAGAAATGCAGCCACCTGACTGCACGCAGCCTATCGCCGGCGGCTCTTGCTCAACTCTCGAATATTCAGCGGAGAAATGTTCCTCAAATTCATAGTTCAGGAATCTCAAAAACTACAAATGGCTGCTCACGACAGACCGAGCCGAAGGGAGCTCATAGCAGGAGGCTGTGCTCATCGGATGTGTGCAGCGGCTCTGAATAACTTTCTGTTGTCAGGGGGATTTTTTTTCTGTCGCTTCTCTTATCTTTTACAATCCTTTTTAAAAGTTTCACAATCGTAGTGGTGGGCGGATGTGCGAATAGTATTGATCTTTCCTAAGTGACCGAACGGTTCGGTGAGCTTTTAGGTGCACCAAACCTCTGTTGGTGGCACTTTGGTGCTGTGGTGCTGGCCCTGGGCTCCCTGCTCTGCATCGGAGCCTTTGGCTGCCCATGGAGTGTGGGCAGAGCTGCTCGGGGCCTCTGGGCCTGGCAGAGCCAGGGCTGGGGCTGATGTTACGGAGTGTCACCCGGGCTGCTTGTGCAAGTTTTCTCTTTTGTATACACTACAGCCACTCCCACTCCCCACTTTGCAGTGCAGTCGTGTAATAGGGTTCGAGCGCAGTTTGACTTGCTCCATGTAGGCAGTATCAAGTTAACAGCGTGATCAGGCACAGTAAATACTGCGGTGTTTTCACCTTCAGCTTCTCTGAGACTGTGGCTGTGTATGTGTTTTTTATTAAGGGATGGGAAATAAGCATTGGAAGAACTTTCAAACATACTTCTGTCAAAGCAGCTCAGCCTCTATTCTTAGCACAGCACAGGGCAGAACTGCAGCCAGCACCCACGGGTGTGTTAAAGCACCACAACCGAGATCTTAATGTGTTTTCCCTGCGCTGCTGTGACAGCTGTTAGGACACGGATAGTGCGGGACCCACCGTGATGCTCTGATGGTGGACCTCTTGGAAAGCAAAGCGGGAGGTGAAGGGAAAACAAAGGAGTGTTTTCTGTTATTCCTTTCTGCAGCTGAAGGGGCCCCACACAGCTTTTGTATTCAGGTTGTGGTGAGGTTGAAAGCCCTGCTGAGAGGGCTGAGCAGAAGAGCAGGGGGAGCTGGTGCCAGTGCCCAGCGTGAGGGCACAAGTGAAAGCCATTTGCCTGCAGTACCCTACTGATAACAGGTTCTTACAGATGGGGCTCGTTTGGGTGGAAACCATTAAAGCTTGCAGGCCTACAAAGGGCAGACTGGCAGATCCTCAGGAGGGGACAGGCTTGTGCTGAGGCCACCAGGCACATCCCTGGGAGCTGTGTGACATGGCCAGGCTGCTCCCTGCACAGCCTGCGTCTCACTGGAGCTTCTGGAAGGATTAAGGAGATTATGGCGATATCACTGGAGGATTTAACTCTGCTCTTGTCTTTGTTGTATGAGGAGCTGCTGAAGGCATGAGAGGAAAGCAGAGTTGCTGTAGTAGACTAGGAAACTGCTTAGAGGTTGAGTGGACTGTTGGTTAGCCAGGAGAATAGATGGAATTTTACCTAATTGAATCTCTTCTTTTGTTTTTCATGCTTCATAAAAAAACAACATGACAATGTGTGATGGCTAGCATGAGGCTCAGAAAATCAGATTTGTTTGTAGAATTATTAAATGAACTTCTTGAAGGTGTTGACTTGAGGTTGGGGTCTGCAGAAGAGGTTCAAAACATCACTGTGAGGCTGCCCCCCAGTCCCAGTGTGTTGTGCACCTACCTGTGTGTTGGCCAAGCAATCCGAAATGCTTCTCTTTGTGGTGGTTCTCAGGACTTTATGCTCTCTAATAACCTGCAGGAAGGAGGATGGTTTGTGACATCTCCTCAGTGCTGTGTCAGGAGGAATAATTCAGTGCTGGAGTTGGCACAGCTGTACAGGGAGTGCTGGGGTCACCGTTGCTGGAGGTGTCTCAGACCCATGGGGACGTGGCACTGAGGGATGTGTCAGTGGGCACGGTGGGGTGGGCTGGGGTTGGTCCTGGGGATGTGAGAGGGTTTTTCCAACCTTAGTGTCTCTGTGTGCCATGGCAGGGTATGGGCAGACAGCCCTGCATGCTGTGTGTTAGCATTTGGCTGAACCGAGACCTTGAAGATTGCCTTGACTTGATCAAAAATATGTTTTAACTGGTTGTATGATTACTGAGCTTCCATGCTGATGCTTTAAGCTGGCCATTTTTTGCTCTCAGTTTTATTCCCCCTAGTAAATATTATTTTTAAATGTGAGATATCTGAACTTCTGTCATCTGCTTCCTCCTTTTTGTCTGTGCCAAACTGAATAATTCCACCCTCACTTCACACCAAGAAAGGGTAAAGAGTAGAAGGGACGAGGCACAGCAAGTACTGCTGCCAATCTGATCTGGAAAGCAGAACGTGTCCATGTCCCAAATAGGGGCTGAAATAGTCTCGCTGCCTTTTTGGGCTTGCTCTACCACTGAAAAGCAGAAACCTTGTTTAAAACCTGTCAGCATCCTCTCTAAAGCTGAAAACTGGTGTAGAGGCACTACTCAAGCCCTTTGTTTTCAAACCGAAACAATTTCTGCCCTGCCAGCTGTCAGATTGCCCGTATATCTTTTTTTTTCTCCAGTATGTCCTGTTACAGTCAGAGCAGAGGAGCTCGGGGAGGAGCAGCCCATAGCCATGGCCTCCCAGGGAACAGCCTTCTGTCTGTGTCCTCCTTATGTTTTCTGCTGCTCACCTCTTGGCCTCACATCTGCCATCGCTCAGTAGAGTTTTTGCTTTTAAATAAGTGTTCTGGCTCTGTAGTGACTTGCTAGTTGTGTGCTTGCTGCAGTGGTTCTTGCCTGTCCCGTCCTTATTAAAGAAATCTGGCTGGTGATGCTTGTTACCGTTTCCCATGGGTTGTGGTGAGGAAAGTAGTATCATTTCATAAAACTAGAGTTGTCTTCAGACCTAAAACTGATCATCACAGACCCACGTTCATCTTCTTAGTTCCAAGCTGCTAAAGAAAATGGGGCACTATAGCTGTAAACCTCTGTGGTTCTTACTCAGAGAGGTCCCTTCCCAGGGCTCTGAAATGGGCAAACCTCACTACTTCTGCTCTGCAGAGTAAAGAAACCAAACCAAAAGCTTCACTTCTGAAGTTTTCAGAAATACAGAGGTGTCATTTACAATCCAGTTGGATCTAGCTACTCTTTCCTCTTCTTCTCTCAGACATTTTAATCTAAGATAATAGAACAGTTTAGTAGCAGGCTTTGAAATAAAATCTGAATGTCTGTTAGATGCACTATTTCTCTCTATACATCCACAACTGTGATCATCTCGCTGGTGGAAGATGGTATTTATTGTGTTGTTAAAGGGTTACAAATGGAAAATATCCAGTGAATGAGCTGTACTGGAACCTGCAGGCTCATAGAAGAGTGAACTCTCCAAAAAGAAATTAAAAAGATGGCAGTTAACAATGATCTCTCTGAGGGTGTAGGAGAAGCCATGCCATTGGGGGTACTTAGCATTGGTAAGACAAAGTACTGCATTTGACTGTGGGCCCTCTTTCATAGGCAGTGAGGTAGGAGCCAGAGGTACCTTCTGCCTGTGGATGCTGGTCCTTTCTCCTTGAAGATAAGCCTCTTCCATCAGGGACAGGGAATCTGTCAGGGACCAGTAGGGAAATCAGTGGGACAGAGAGGCATGGGGCTGGGACCTTTGGGAATGCATTAAATCTGGAGTGATTCTGCCCCTTATCCTAGTTTCTTTTGGGGGAAAAGGAAGGAAGGGGGAAGGTAAGGAGAAGAAAAGCTTTAGACAGCACATGCTTCAACTCCAAAGAGATTACTGAGTGTATTCTTCTCTCCCTTGCTTTGGAAACCTTGTGGAAAAAATGCCAGCACAGTTTGTAAGAGCACAGGATGTTTGTTTTGCAGGGAGACAGGAGGTCTCCTCCTTCCCCCGGGACTGCCCCGCAGTCAGCTGTGGAGGAGCTGCTTGTCATGCTGTGCTTCTGCCTCTTTTCCAGCCCTTCACTTACATTTTTAAGGGAATTTGCTTGTGTTGGTCTGGACCAGCATTGTTCACATCAGAGAACTTCTTACACAGTCCCTGGCAGTGATTCATGGCTTCGCATAAACAGTAATTAGCAGGGGATAGCTATGCTTATGAAATCTTTTGGTGTACAAACATAAATACCTCCTGGTGCAAACTTAATTCAAGGGGGAAAAAAAAGGCATCCATATGGCTGATGCCTCAAAATAAAAGCTCTTGCTCTCTCATTTCCTAGTCTGCTATTGGAGAGTTGTGTTCAGCTGGTGTGAGTGGGGAGCTGAATTCCACTGCTGCCCTGGGACTCCTCCCAGGCATCCAGGTGCCACCTGAGCCCAGTGTGATGGGAGCAAGAAGCTGTGGTTTTGCAGAGATGCAGCAGCAAGCTTTGTGGCTGCCTGGAGGGAATTACAGCTTGGTGATAGCTGATGGAGCTCACCAATGGAGCCGGGCTCGCTTCCTGCCCGGTCACCAAGTGAGTGAGGACACTGTCCTGTGGCACAGCATCTGGGCTGACTCATCCAGAGGCATCTGGCCTATTGAGGTCTCAGTGGCACTCTGAAGCTGTAGATAAGACCAGTGTAGGAGGTGAAGAAGCTGTAGTGTGTTGGAAAAGACTCTTGTTGTCATAAAATCACAGAACTGTTTGAGTTGGAAGGGACCCTTAATGGCCATGTGATCCCACTCCCTGCAATGGATGGGGACACCACAGCTCCATAGGTGCTCAGAGCCATCCTCTGACCTCGGGTGCCTGCAGGGCTGGGGCACCACCACCTCTCTGAGCAGCAATGTGAATGAGCCACACTGTCTGCTGCTTTAAAGCACAATCATGTCTGGGCAGATTTACCAGGGGATATCTCAAAGAGAGATGAATGCTGCCGACAGCTGGCTTTACAGGGCACCCAGACGGACCTGTCCTCTCTGGTTCCCTTGCATCATGGATTTGTGTCCTGAATCTGCTAATAGTCTCCTCTAGGGGCTGAGGCCTTTAGCAGTGCGTGTTGTCACACTCCATCAAGCTTCTACCCCCTCATCCTGCTCCAGGCCGTGCATGGGGCCTGGCTGTGCTGGAGGCTGGAGGGGAGCCCGCCTTGGATTTCCGGCCTTCCTGTTGAATCAGGCCCCACGGGGCAGGCGCTTTCCTTCCTCGCCGAGGTTATGGCCGGCCTGCAAGGCACAGGGCCTGCTCCGTGCTGTGTTGGGCAGCACTGCTGCTCACAGCCATCTGCCGGCCATGTTTGCATGGTAAAGTGATGATAGCTTTGTTTTTTGAAAGGGGATCTCCTGCCTCTGACAGCCCCATCCCCAAAGCATGGGTGTGCATTGTTGTGCAGTCACTCCTGGGCTGACACACTGGCACAAGGGGCACTGCCCTGAGCAGCCCCAACCTCCTGGTGACATCCCAACAGCCTTCCCCATGGTTTGGAGGAAAGAACTGCCAGGAAGCAGTGGAACTGAATTCCCCAACCTACTTGCATGCGCCTAATATTGGCTGAGTGTTACACACATAATGTGCCTCACTGTGCACATCTGAAGCTCAGTTTTTGGGAATCAGTTTTTCTCAAGGCCTCGAAGTCTCCTACAAAGTGGTTGGTGCAGTGCATGCTCACACTGTGTGCTCCTTTTGAGAGTGGCAGTGGCAGAGAGGTAACAAAAATGGCCCAGATTTTACTCACATAAGAGGAGAGATGATTAACAATAGTGTGGGCTACAAAAATACGTATCTAACTCCTTATACACCACATCTTATAGATCTCATCCTGCCTGACTTTCAGTGTTTCAAGTTCCAGTGATTTCATTTATAGGGTAATTAAGGGATTTGCCTTTTAAAGGTCTTTGCTGTAAGGAATGTAAGGAGGTCTGCTGTAAGGAATGGTCTGGGTTTGTCCTCTGGTACGTGAGGAACGCGGATGTTGAGAAAATTAGAGAAATAGTAGCACATGGGCTAAGCAGATGGTTTTATCAGCGAAAATGAACCTGCTTTTCTCCCCTTCTCTTCCTGCAGAAGCCCTCCAGAGGCCAGTCGTGTCAGATTTTGAGCCCCAGGGGCTGAGTGAAGCTGCTCGCTGGAACTCCAAGGAGAACCTCCTGTCCTGTCCCAGTGAAAATGACCCCCACCTCTTTGTTGCACTGTATGATTTTGTGGCGAGTGGGGACAACACTCTCAGCATAACTAAAGGTAAGAGAAACGTGCAAGATGTTACTGGGAGTTGGTGAGAAGCATAGAAAGAAAAGCCACAGTGGAACAACTGAATTATATGCTAAACGCTGTGGATTTTTTTTTTTTTACTGTGGGAATTCTTCTTAAACAAATACAAATATTTCTTGAAGTCATAACCTTTTAAAAGGTTAAAACTATTTGAGGTTTTTGCATTGGACAAGACTGTGTCAGAGAAAGGTCTCCACTAAGCACAAGAATTTGAGCTGAGAAACTGAACTAAGCTGACTTCAGATGCAGGTCTTTGTCATTTTATTGTTCTCCAGAATGCAGTCCTCCTGTGAAAAATGACTGTGCAGATGCACTGTTTTCTTACTTGATCCTCCCATTCCTTATATGCACTTCAAGTCTGCTTACTTGCTAATCAGAATGGATTTTTGCCATTTATCCACTCCTGGTCTAGCCCCATCAAGCCAACTCAGCTCGAATAAAATTCGTTGGAATCTTTTTTTTTTTAAGCTCAGACAGCATCAGAGCTGCTGCAGAACTGTATGAGAATTTCACAGACCCTTGGAGCATGCATGTCATTTTATTTGGCTTCAATGGTCCACTCAAGCTTAAAGAAACGCACATGGTCCCTGCTCAGTCTCATACCCATTCTAATGATCTATAAGCCAGAAATAACCCATCTTTTTACTCTACTCCTAGATTTGCTGTGTCTGAATATGGTTCTCTGGTTGTGCTTAGGTGAAAAGCTCCGTGTCCTGGGCTACAATCATAATGGTGAATGGTGTGAGGCCCAAACGAAGAATGGACAAGGCTGGGTACCCAGCAACTACATCACCCCGGTGAATAGTTTGGAGAAACATTCCTGGTACCATGGACCAGTGTCACGTAATGCTGCTGAGTACCTCCTGAGCAGCGGCATCAATGGCAGCTTTCTCGTGCGAGAGAGTGAGAGCAGTCCAGGACAGAGATCAATTTCGCTGCGCTACGAAGGGAGGGTGTACCACTACAGAATAAACACTGCGTCCGATGGAAAGGTAGGCTGCAGGCTGTCCGTGCTGCGAAAGAAAACCTTGCTGGAGTGCTTTGTGCAGTGGCTGATCAAGGTCAAGGAGTAATAATTGAAACGTGCAATTCTGAGCCCTGATCACAGCATTCAGCATCCGTAGTTATAATGAACTGTGAGATTCTGACCAGGCTGTGATGAAACACGCTTATTCCTTTAGCCAGCTGGTGAGATATAACACAGCTCAGTAGCAAAACGCCATCCTAGAGCTACATCAGAGCTGAATGCAGTAGATATCATCAATAAGATGTTATCTAGCAATGGATTTTCATTACATACGTTCAAAAGAACCTCTAGGACTGCCAAATCAGAGAAGTCTGTGCCTGTTGCTAATAGCCCTGTAAGTTTAGGAACAGAACACCTTTTGAACTATTCAGCCTCATTTTAAACTACTCTTTTGATTTCTCCACAGTATTTCCATTTCCAGTATTTCCAGTATTTCCACTGAAGATGGGTAGGCACTTTCTAATTTGTATGGACCCCTTTTCTAGTGTCAACTTCTTTCTTTTCTATCTTTATGTGCTACAGCGGTGCTGCAATGCCTTGTTTCATGGATGCTGCAGAGAAATGTTAACACAAGAATTAGATTTTTGTTGGAATTTCATGGAAACATTTCTGCTGGCATTGGATTTCAGAAATTTTTGTTTTTAGTGAATCTATTGTAAGCAGCATCTCTTCAGATCCTCTGCAGAAGTTGCAGCATGGATCTGGAGCATGGCTGCTGAGGCTCTTCTTGCCAGCATCTGGTAGTTGATAGTTGTTGAAAGTGATATATATCCAAGTTATGGGGCTTTGGTTCTTCCCTTTTCCTCCTTTGTAGACGGTCTGTGGTCAAAATCAGTGCTGTGAGTTGTGAGTTGCTGCATACTCAGAGGTGTGCATGGTGACCTGCAATATCCTTCCTCCTCCTGTCCCTGTAGTTGATGTCCCTTAGACTCACACCGATGCTGGCAGATGAGCAGTGTGCACATATGATCATTCTGAACCCCGGCCTCCCTCAGTCGGTGTAAATAAGCATGAGTCCCTCATGCCGTAGCACGTTCTTCATTTTAACTGCAGGAGGTTTTGCCATATGAAGGCTTTCATCCCAGCAGAGCTGTTTTTATCCCCCCCAAAGCAATAATTTGTTCAGGTCTGTATTGGCCAGGTCAACTGTTCATTTTCCACAAAGTTGCTTGAATTGGTGTTTTTTGATAAAATGTGCAGGTCAGCACAATGCACTAAAACAGACCTGCAGTCGGTGGTGGCTGGAAATGCAAAATGGAGAAACAGCAGTGAGTGAGAGCTGGGCTTTGGGAGGAGGCAGCCGTGTGCCAAGGGAAGGGAATTGCATTGTGCTATGCTGCAATTAGCAGCCTGGCACATAAAATCGCATTTGTTTCCATTTGTGTTAACAAACTGAGCAGCAGCATGCTGCCTCTGCTGCCCACCTGCAGCCTGTGCTGGGCTGGGGACACCGAGCTCTTCCTTTCACCTGCCAGAGTTTAGGGGTGAGGAATACAGACAGCCAATATCTCTGCTTTCCCCTCATGAAATGGAGGCTGCTGGATCTCAGAGCTGCTGCTGTCATGCTCCATTACCCGTGTTGCAGCACAGCGTGGCTCTGCAGAAGGAAAGCTGCTACCTCCAGCTCCCTGGGCACCTGGGGCTGCCACAGCCTGCTGTATCGTTAGTCAGCCTGTCTGAGGAGTTTAGTGTCAGCAAGTGCTGCAGGAAGGGTGAATGGCTTTGGTGGATTGTGTCCTGCAACTGTGAGAGCAAAGAGCTTTTACAGAAATGTGTGTAACAACTGCTGCTTGGCATGAGGGTGTGCTATGTATCTCAGAGCCCTGTGCTGCCTTTTTGCTGTAAGAAAAAGGAACAGGGAGAGATGGGAGATGTGTATGTCTTAGCTTTAGCATTGTTTGTGCTGGATGCACTGAGATTCAGCATCAGTTCCTCAGGGAACTTTTTCTTTATTTCCCATTTTAATGGGACTTATTCTTCCGGACCACCTTGTAATGTTTTTTTTTTGAAGGAAGACATTCAAAATGACCTTTCTTGATTTGGCTGGCATGGTGCAAATAGTCATTTGGTAAACCACTTCCGTGGAGCAGAGCACTTGGTTTTCCTCACTTGGTAGTACTTGAGGCAAAGCCTTCTATTGAGTAACCAAACTGAGCAAACAGCATTGCCCAGCCAGTTCATGATATCCTGCTGTCCTCAGCTTTAGGGGCACAGGACGTGTCTTGCTTCTCTTGGAGCTTCCAGTGCTTTAAGTGTATGCAGGTTAGCTCCTTTACTGTGGATCTCAATCAGTTTTTTAGTGTAGGCTTTTAAGGTTGCTGGCTGATGGCAGGATGGGGAATCCCTTTGGGTTAAGGATGTGGTTTGCATGGATCGGCACCCCTACCTCCAGTCAGAAGGAACGTGGTCTGAGGGAAGAAGCTGTGGATAAACTGACTTCATGTGTCAGTGCTAAGAGTTACTCACTGAGAGAGGGGAGAAGAACTGCCTCCAAAATGAGCATGTGTGGTGGGTGGGTGTTTTTCATTTAAACAGAAAACTGTGTGAAGACATGGAGTGCTGTCCCATGGCCTGGGCATGGTGATCCTGAGTTCTGTTCCCCAACCTGATACAGGTTTGCTGTGAACCCTTTGGCCATCTATTTAACTTCCTTCTCATAGGATCATACAATCTGTTGCAAAAATAGGAATATTCCTCGTTTCTGTGAGGTTATGAGATCATGAGATGCAGGCATCATAAAAGCAAGGACAGCTTCCTTCTCCATGCTTCCTTAATAATTCTAGGTGATCCAAGAGTTAAGCATGATTTTACACATCTGTCCTCACTTTTGTACACATTTTACACATTCCAGCCCTCAGTGTAACACAGGAACAGCTCGTACTACTGCTTGCACTGCAAGTGCTGCCCAAATTGGTGCTGTTTTGCATTCTGGTTGTGCTGGCTAACACTCGGTGGTCTGAAGAGCTGTTTGCTTCTTGCCATGCAGATGTAAGAGCTTCTCTTAAGTTGGCACCCTTCTGTCCTCAGAACATCTGTTTTTAAGGTGATTTCACCCCTGGCCATGACAGGTGTTGAGGTCTGATCCAATTACTTCACCAAAAAACTATTTGACTCAGTTTGGTTAGGATCTGAGCTCTCGCCCACCCCAGGAGAGTGCCTCTGTTTTCCAGAGCTTCCATAGGATCTTTGCCATCAGCGAATGTAGTGAAATGAGGGTAAATGTGTTATCACCAGAGTAGTTAATTGTTCAGGTTCAAGCAGGTAATTGTTTTGTTCAAGTGATTTACAGAAAAGTTGGCCACTGTGCATCTTCTCCCACTCCCTGGAGCCCGGGTGCTGTTGCTGTTGTGATGGGGGTTTTATTCCTCTGCAGCAGAAGGGTCAGCTTCTCAGTGTAGCTGCCTTTGTTGGGTAATGCTCATGTTCCAGAGAACTTACAGAGGGCATTGCTCTGTTGCAAAGGGCAAAGCTTGAAAGCCAGCAGCCACCCTACAGCTTGTAGTAGTCACCGACCGATTTGTGGGGTTGTGCTCTTCTGTGTTATGCCTTTTTGGGGTTGTGCTGTGTGCCTGAGCTGAGCATTTTATCTTTTGCAGTTCTTTTTAAAATGTCTGTTACATGTATAATTTAGCAATTGCTGCCAGTTCTGTCACCATCCATCCCTTAAGCCTTTGCCTAATTTTCAGAAATGAAGCAGGGAGTTGGGGAAGCAGGATGCTGAGGGGCCTCTTCTGTCACTCTGGCTCCCCTGGATGATACAGCTGCTATTTTCACTCACCTTTTCATTTTCTTTCTTTATTTGTAGTGCTCTTGTAGCCTTCAGAACATTTGTTCTTCTCCAGTCCCTCTTATTCTCATTTTTATAGTAAATAGATGCTTGCAAAGGAGCACCCATACAGAATTTGCCAATCTCCAGTTCAAAGACTCCTCAAGTTTGACCTTTTTCCTTCCTTCACCGCAAACATTTTTTTTCCCTCTGCAAATGCATCTAAACTTTCTGTTAGACATGTTCACTTATTGCTGGAGCTTCACAGATGTGTTTTCTTTTTCCATCCAAGCATTCTGTCTGGGTGGAGGAAGTAATGCTTGGCCGCAGGTCTGGGATTTGGGGATGATTGGCATCCCTGTCAGCTTCCCTGCTTTGTGAAATGAGACAGATGGATACTGCACATGCACAGACTGAACTGTTGAGTGCATATCCAGTGAGCCAGAAGGTTTCTCCCTTTCCATCAAGTGCTACCAGCACCACTTTGTTCTTACTGCATTTGTGGCTTTTGTCACCTTCTGTAGCAGAAGATTGATCTTGAGTGTGAAATTGGAAGTACTGAATTGTAGCAGGGAATCACTCGTCTATTGCCTTCCATAAGCTTTTTGGTTCAAAATGGAGCTCCTCTTTGGATGTTAAAAGGTGACAAACGTGGGTCACCATGCCTCTCAACAGATTCCTACTCAGCAATAATAATTTTATTTCTGTTATTGATCTGTGCCCATCACAAGGGTGGAGCAGACCAGCTATCTTACTTAGGCCAATAGTAGGGAAGCAAACAGTTTGTTATTGAAACTTCAAGAAGTTAGGAAGGTAAAATATCATAATTGAAATAATAATAATGTGATTGAGATGCTGAGGTAGGAAATCCCTGCTGTTCAGAAACATCCCACAGCCCTCACTGACCAGCCTTTAAAAAGAAACCATTTCAAGCAACAGCATGCCAGTGTAGTGCTATTTGCAGTCATTCCTTCCATGCTATTTCAGCAAAGCACATGTATTTTCTTCAGGGTTTCAGAGTGCATTTCCCATGCAAATGTTGATCTTTCTCAGCTCTGGGCTTCTGCAGAGCAGGTGGAGCTCATGGTGTTGCAGTTCAAGTAGAAGTGATGCTTCTCTGTCGTGACTTTACAGCGTAGTTTCTGCATGCGAATGCTCCAGTGTGAGTGATGTGACTGAGCTTTCTATTCTCCTTGCTCCCTTAGCTGTACGTCTCTTCAGAGAGCCGCTTCAACACCTTGGCAGAGTTGGTCCATCATCATTCAACAGTAGCAGATGGGCTCATCACCACTTTGCACTACCCGGCGCCCAAGCGCAACAAGCCCACTATTTACGGGGTGTCTCCAAACTACGACAAGTGGGAGATAGAGAGAACTGACATCACTATGAAGCACAAGCTTGGCGGCGGGCAGTATGGAGAGGTGTATGAAGGAGTCTGGAAGAAGTACAGCCTCACAGTGGCTGTGAAGACCCTAAAGGTAGGACCTGCATCTCTGAGCAGTCCCGTTTGTCTCCTTTTCAGCAGGAAGTGAGTTCAAGCTGGCTGCCTTCCTCCAGCCCCACGTGACATGTGGGGTTGGTGATGGCTGTGCCTTTCTGTACTTTGGCCTAGAACAATAGACTACTTGATGAGATTATGATTTTCTGTGTAAACTAAGCAAAGGAGTATGTTCACAGTGCAATTTTTGCTTCAGAACAGGTGAAATCTTAGAGCAGTACTGCTGTGGCAACCTTTGCATTCAGGAAGTGGTAAAGGTGTGCTGATCATAGGTGAACGTGCTAACACAAACTGATGTCTTAAGGAAGGTTGTGGATTGTGACTCAGCCAACAGAAAATTCAAAAGCTGTGTTTCAGGGAAACTCCTAATGCTTTGATTATCTGTCTCATGTGGCTTCTTTCCCAAAAGACAAGCTCCCTGTGTGCCCAGTAGTCTTAGGCAATTGTTCACAGCTGTTTATTATCAGAAGATACAAGAGGAGGAAAAAGTGTATCCAAGCTAAAGTGCATTAAAATTCATAAGAGGGCTTAATGAGGGACTGGATAATCAGTTCTGTTTCTGGCTCTGCTCCCTTATTTCTGAGTTTTGGTCTCCTTGCCTCTTGAAATGCAAATAATGCTCTGAGTTCAGAAGGTCGTTGCTTAATTCATTTGTGTTTATAAATGTGTCTTGAGATCTTCTGGCACCATCCACACACATCACATTTGATTGCTTAATAGGAATTTTATGCTAACTTGACACCATGTTTTCTCTTCTCGCATGGGGCTGTGGTTTGGTCTTGCAGAAACAAACAGAAGAGGGCTTTTTATTTGTTTCTTCTTGGGTTTTGTTGTTTTTTAGCAATGGAACTTTTGAAGTGGAGAGAGCTGTATAGATGTATAGTGTCAGGGGGAGAAAACTGCCTTGATGTGGGGAAGATATTTCTTCCTTTCTGTCTGAACAGCAGCAACCTCAGTATTTCTGGGTTGCTATGGCCGCAGAGAGTATTTCCATTTTGGCCTTTTGTGTATGGTGGAGATTCCCGTTCCGGCTCCCCAGTGGAGAAGAGCTGAAGCAGCAGCTTACACAGGCAGCGGGTGACACCTAGTGTTAGGGCCACCGCACGGGGACTGCGGGGCTGCTCGGAGCACTGTGCACTGGGACCGGGGTGTGAGCAGGGTGAGCAAAGAGTCCGTGCCATAAATGAGAGAGACAGATTGCTTCCCAGAACGTTCAGTTTGCTGCAGCATCTTCTTTCTGCTTTCTGGCTGTGACATGAGGATCCCTGATGTCTCCTGTCCCTCATCTGTACCAGGGAATCATTGTTTGATTCCTGTACCATCTCTCTAAAACCCATCAAGAAAGGCAAATGATGCGTTGTGCCATCAAATCTGTTTGTGCATTGGAGAAACCTCAATACAGACCATGACTGTTTCGAATACATCAAATAAATATTTAATGAAACATGACTGAAAGTGGTTCATAATGTAATATGGAACAGTGTGTGCCACTGGGGAGTGCAGGAATAACCAAAAAGAGAGTTAAGAAACACTTCAGTCTGCAATTATGCACACTAAAACCATCCTTAAAAGCAAATTTATACTCCACCTTCTTTAAATCCATCAGTCTGCTGCCTGACAGGTGGGGTTATAGCTCCCTTCAAAGTTTTGGGAAATATTTAAAAATCACATTTGCATTCTGGTTCTACATGGGAAAACAAGCCCTCAGCAGCTTCAAGTGGCTCACTTCGTTTTCTGCCAGGGAATGTTTTTCACAACTTCATATGGTTCTCCTTGTTTCTTCCCTGCCTACTCCAGAAGAAGGATGGAGGGAGGGTTGAAGGCACTGGAAATCTATGCAGTTCATGCTGTGGAGCAGTGCTCAGGAGCACCCATTTGTTGCTCGGTTTTCTGTTGTGCTACAGCTAGCACAGAGCCTGGATCACACGAGAAGACAAATGCAGCACACGCTGTTGTTCAGTCTCATGTAACTGGCAAGTGCTAGGCAACGTGCTGGGGGGTAGATGGTTCCCATTGGAGTGTTCCATTGGAAACCCAACGAGCTGCACCGGACACAGCAGGATTTCAGAGGGTCTCCTGCCATGATGTGGCGCACTCTGTGTTTGCTTTTTTGCTCCTGATCCTGTTGGAAAGGGGCAGGAGGGCTGCAGGGACTGGGCTGGAGCATCGTGCCCTGCCTCAGTGCCTGTGCTTGTTCTGCAGCCCGCTGTGCCTGTGCCCCAAACTCAGTTCCCTGGGAGGGCTGTTCAGTGGTTGAGCAGTTGGGAGCTGCCCAGCTTTATTTAATGCTTATTTTTTTACCCCGGCAGATGGGGCAGCATGGAGCCCTGCTCTCCATTAGGGAGGTTTGTCCAAGTGCAGGTTGAGGCGTGGTCCTGTTGTGCTGGGAAAATACCGTATTACTGGAACTGTTTTATGTATTCTGTGGTTTTGTGCAGCGGAAGATGGAAACTGGTAAAATTCTGCCATCAGATTTGCAGGGAAATCATTGTTACTGTAATTCTCTGCGTGCATCCTTCCTATTAATTTGGTCAGTGAGAGGCAATAGATTTAAAACCACGGAGCAGCAATGCAGGGGAACAGCCCTGTGCAGTCTGCATAGCGTACGTAAGATAAGTGCGTGTTTAGGGTCGTTTTGCAACCTGGATTATTAACCCTGTTTCCTTTGCCAAAGAAAATGGTTTACAGTTCTGTTCCCCAGGACCTTTGGGCGATTCGTTTTGACAGAGCGTGTTCAGAAAAACACAGCTGCCAATCAAGCTAATTGGGAACAAATAGTGAATGATGGATTGAAGCTGTTTGAAAGAGGCTCTCATCGCTAACTGCAGAGCAGAGTGCTGGCTGGATCTTACAGCAGCAGCCCACTGTTATCATTCTCACCAGCAGCAGTAAATCCTCTCCAATCCTTCCTTAAAACACTTCGTCCATGTAGGCTGTCAACATTAATCCACCAATGAAAAAAAATATGGATTTAGAAAGAAACATTGCTTTAGGAATGGATCTGTATTTTTGCACCACTTTGAAATGACCTTCGGGCCGTGGGGGTATATTTGCTTCAGAATATGTATCTTCTGAGCAAGATTGTATCTTCTTCAGCTTTCTGTTGTGCCAAGCAACTTTATGGTGCTCAACAAATCGGCAGTGACACATCTGCCCGGGCCCATTACGTTGTGGGTCAGGCTCTAAATGCCAGGGATGAAATCTGTGAAACCTCGGGCTCTCCGTTCCCCCACTGTCGGCCATGCTTCTCTCTGCAGTGGGGTTTCTTTGCTCAGACCCACTGAAACTGGGGGCTTCCATCTCAGCGGTTGCTCAGACCTTAGCTTGGTTGTAGCCTTTTGATTTTGTTCTTGTTTCATTTCTTTCCATGCTGTTGATTTCGTGTGGTTTTTTTTTTTCTTGTTACGAAGAAGAGCGCTGAGCCTTTTCCTTTTCAACTCCTGAGTGGTCCTGTGAGAGGCCCTTCACAAAAGGGATATGGATTTTCTCACCCAAAAAAACTCCCTTATAATAAGAATGATAAAAATGTATTTTAAAAAATCCTACGAAAAAAGCCCCAACAAAAAATGTTCCTCGCTCCCTGGCATTGTGATGTGGCTACCGGGAGAAACTACCTTGAAAGAGCTGTGGCTGATGCTGTCACTTTGCAGTTCTTTTTGTGTCCTCCTCTGTGCACGCTGTCCTTGCCAAAGCTTTGCTATTGTTCTGCAGGAGGATACCATGGAGGTGGAAGAGTTCTTGAAAGAAGCTGCAGTAATGAAGGAGATCAAGCATCCGAACTTGGTGCAATTATTAGGTAAGTGATAAATACCGAGCAGGGGGATTTGAACTAAACCCTTGTGCAGTGATATGGATGTTAAGGAGCAGATAAGCTGCTTACCATACCAAGGCTTTAAATACAGGCACTTATTGTCTGGCAAAATTCACAATTTGTACCAGTAATACATGATTTTTAATGATCTCGTCTCCCTAACGTTTTAAGTTGCCAGAGCCTGAAGCAGGAAATTAAAATCCTCTATTAACCAGTTCCAAGCAAAACTCATTCTCTCTACAATCCCCCTATTTGCAGCCATTAGAGATATACATTGCCTGAGATGACAAACTTGAAGAGTGATTGCTACTCTCAAATATTCATAGTGAACTTTATCTTGGTCCATAGGGGTGTGCACACGGGAGCCTCCTTTCTACATCATCACGGAGTTCATGACGTATGGGAATCTGTTGGATTATCTGCGTGAGTGCAACCGGCAGGAGGTCAACGCAGTGGTGCTGCTGTACATGGCAACCCAGATCTCTTCAGCCATGGAGTACCTGGAGAAGAAGAACTTCATCCACAGGTGCGAAGGGCACCGAGTGCTCCTGAATCTCAAGCACAAAACACCCCCTGATGTATTTTAAGGTTGTCACAGCCTTCCCTTCAGCTGCAGCCCATGTCCTGTTTTTAACACCCTATCTGCTATATTCTGATGCAGGATGTTGACTTGTCTATAGGATGGTCTTCTAATTGTTTTTCTCTATTTTTTTTCTTTTTTAAAGCAGATGTAAGTTAAAGGCATATCAGTGCTTTTACAGTTTGAATAAATGCCTTAAATATAAATGCTTCATGAAGTAACAGGCTCTTAGTGGCTCACATAAGCCTCTTCTCCTGCATTGATTTCAACAGCCATTAAAGGCTGCTGCAGACAGGTGACACTGCTGGGCATGTGCAGGTGCTCACAGCAAAGCCATCTTCGTAGTGCTGTCTTACCCTATGTCCATTCTTGTTTATTTCACCTTTTTCCTCCTCTGCCGAGATTATTGTCCACCATTGTCCAGATTATTTGACTTTAATAAGTGTCTTTGCAGTCTTAAAGTCCCAAAGACTCTGACCTTTAAGTGTGCTGCAATTATGGCTGGAGCTTTGCATTCTTCATCTGTAGGAACGACCTCCTAGCAATATAATGACACATCCTGTGCGAGGGATGAGAGCTGCTGAGTTCAATACAAGATGTTCTCAGTGCCACAGTGTGACCTTTCTTGCCCAATTAGCTAGAATATGGAATTAGCACATGTTTTTTATAGAGGCAAATATGAAGATCGCGTGTAAAGTTCTAGGTGTTCCTCAGACATGCGTTGCTTTTGCTGCCTGAAGGAGCTGTTTAAGTGCTTCTGTCAGTCAGCGGAGCAAACGGTGATGCTGCAATTAAAATTTCCACCCTTTGAATTGCTCTGTTGAAAGTATTCCATCCCTTCAGCCTGTAGGAAGTGAGCTTTAAAATCTGCTTTGTATGAATCCCGTTTGTCTGCCTTCCCGTTCGTTTCAATTCATCTTATTTCTGATGACCCATTTATCTAAAATAAATAGTAGCGTTTTTCCTTATCAGCCACCCCCATACCCACCTACCCAATTATTTTAAGAGTGTTGTCACAATTCACATCCGTGGATTCAAATGCTGGGCTGTGACCTCATTTAATGAATCAGGAAGGAGGAGGAATTTGATTATGAAGAGGAGCTTTTATTTAGACATACATTGTAGTAATCAGAATTGATAAGAAGATATATTCAAAAACATTGTGAAAGTATAATGGGCATTTAGTAAGACGTACTTTTTTTTTCCCCCTAATTTATTCCCATTGAGCAGAACAAGCAAAAGAAGCAGCAGTCTGCCTCGTATCTAGAGAACATCTCACCTTTTCTGGTAGAATCAATTTTTAGTTCAATGTAACATAATCTGAAAAAGTGTTTTTAATGAAACCTGGTATTAGGAGAAATGTATTTCTGTGCTTCACATTTCCATGTGTTGCTGAGGGTGCTGGCAGCATGTTTGAGCCGGGGGGGTGGCAAATGCAACGTGTGCATCTCTCACCTGCCAAGGTGAAAAAACATGGGGGAAAGGCTTGATCTGCTTGTTAAACAGTCTTCTGAAAACATAAGTACTGATAGCAGAGGCCAGGGTAGTTTGAAAAGGGCAAAACATCTCTTGTTTGAAGATTAGGGCTGAAAGAGTAAGAAGAAACTGCTGTCCAGCAGCTGCCCACACAGGCTTTGTTCTGCCTCCTTGCTAGACAGCTGGGGTTGCTGCTTTTGTGGGTGCTGTCACTGAGTCGTCCATGTGGTCACCGATGACTTTTTTGGGGGGTATGGTACAAACCATTGTGCTGTAAGATATGTGATACTTGGGAGGGAGGAGGGCACAGCTGGGAGTTAAAGCTGGCACTGAGCAGGGACTGGGAGAGGAGTTCTGGAGGGTGAGTGGTGGTGTTTGGGTCGATGGAAGCGTTAGAGAGGTGGGCAAGAAGGGGAGGCACTGCGACGTCTTTAATTCAGCACTCATTCTCAGCTATTGATAACTTGAGCACTGACATTTCTTTACATTATTTTTATCCTGAGGGTGGCAGCTTTTATTGAAAGTGAGGGGGTTCTTGGAGCTTTCATTTTGCATTTAAAAAAAAAAAAAAAAAAAAAAAGGTTGGGCTGACAGTCTTACAAAGCCAGAATGGAAAATAACTTTCCCTCTTACATGTGTGCGCAGAGCTGCATAATTTCTGTGTAATACCCTGATCAGAATAATCACATGCAGGCCCAGGCTTCTTTGGGAACAGCAAATTTCCTCGCTCTTGCTAGAAGTGAGAGGATAGACTTCTCATTGCCTGTTTTTGTTCTTGTTTTCAGAGACCTCGCTGCCAGAAACTGCCTTGTAGGGGAGAACCACTTGGTGAAGGTGGCAGACTTTGGCCTGAGCAGGCTGATGACAGGTGACACGTACACTGCCCACGCTGGGGCCAAATTCCCAATCAAGTGGACAGCACCAGAGAGCCTGGCCTACAACAAGTTCTCCATTAAATCTGATGTCTGGGGTAAGAATTTGCATGAACAAATTAATTCAGATTATGGTCTTGTACGCCTTCGTTTCCAAGGCTGTGAAATGAGGATGCTGTGAAACATTTCAGGAGAGAGCACGCTCCCCACTCTGAGCTGTGTTGTAGCAGGAATTAATCTCTGCCAAGTCGGTCTTGGAGTGGAGAACTGAGGATGCAGACCTGGCTTTACGTGTTTGAGTCATTGACAAGTATGAAAACAAAGGACACCATGGTGTTCATAGAATCGTATGAAATGGGGCTGGAGGGCACCCGTGCTGCTGACTTGATGAAGCTCTGGCACAGAACTGCTGTGAAGCAATATATTGCTTTATCACCAGGAACTTTCAAACTACTTTAAGGAGAAAAGTGAGGATCTGGTTCATTTTATGTTAAAAAATTATGTGTATATCTGTCTGTCTGGTGATAGCTCCGAGCTCGTCTTTCTGCATTTTAAAAGAATAATCTTTGCAATGAGATGAGCAGAAACAGAGAGAAAATTTGATGACAAATGGTTATTGAAGAGCCCTGAGGTGCTGGTGATAAGACTAGGCTTAGCTAAATGGAGCTAAATTCTATGAAATCTGACTGCAGAAAATCTCATTCTACTTTTTTATCAGCCTTTCTTTGGGTTTTATATCTCTTCCGTAGCTATTGGTCACATTCTCAGAAGTGCCCAGTGACATACGATAGGAGTTTGCAGGACTTCATCCCAGGGGCACTTTGAAAACGTCACCCCGAGCATCTTCTATGTGTTTAAAAGATCAGACAGTAGTGAAGCAGCAGTGAAGTTCTCTGGAGTTTTGAGGAAACGGTGCAGAGAGAGGCTTTAGTTTGAAGGAACTCGTAGGGCATGGCTGATACAAAATGTTTCAGAGCTGAGGGAGCTGAGCTCAGTGTTTCTTCTGCTCCGAGCTGCTGTGTGACGCTGCTGGCCACGCTGGGTGGCTGCAGGGAGCCCTGTTGTACTTCAGTAGTGGAGTACTCTGGGAGGAAAGATCTGAAAGGAGTGTTGGGTATCTTTAATTAGGGTTGGTGTGACCTTGCAGAGTGATGGACAGAGCGGTGGACTTGGGGATCTGATCAGAGCAAGCTGGCTGTCCCCAGAGGTCACGGCTGCTGCTGGCCATGCCAGGGTTTAGATGCTTTTCACCTCGCTGCCTCGAGACAGAAATCAAAGAAAATTGTGCACAGAAATGTCTAATGTAAATTGCCCTTGGTGGTGTTACCATGTAATGTGATGTGATTTCCTTACTTATGCAGAATTGTAATCGCTTTCTCTTCAGTTTAAGACCAGAATAGGGTGACTGAACCAATTACATGCAGGTTGTTGAACTGGTGTTGAGTCTATTCTGCATGGCTGACTCCTGGGTTAGCTGCCTGACCCCGGTGATGACCTGCATCCCTGCTGAGTCTGGGGACTTGAATGCCTCTCCTGTTTAAAGAACCTTTTTGTGCTCTCCCTTTTTCTGCTCAGCTTTCCCCATGACCAAAATGTCTCACACAGACTTGGTCTCGTTGGTAGCAACTGCTGAAAATCTCCTCTCACTGCCAGGCCCCCTCTTTCCCTTCCAGACTGCAGCTAAACAAGGGCACCCCAAAAACCACTGAGCTATTAAAACGTGCGAGTCCTCTAGGGAGAGACTGCAGATGAGAGGAGCTGTCAAATTGAGAGAGAGGCTGCAGTGCTGCAGTGAAACAGTTTCAGCTAATCCACTGTGAAGTCTCTTAATTGTGCCTTTAATAGGACTTGAAGGATCTCAAGGCGTTCAGGTTTGAGACAACTGATACATTCAAAATTAGTCTAATTCTATTCTGTCATATCGCAGGAGACTTGTCTCTGCTGACGAAGAGGCTTGTTCCGCTGCTTTAACATTGAAGCTAACGCTGAGCATGGAGTCTGAGGCACTCAGAGCTGGTTTAAGTGTGCAGCACTGTTCAGTGACTACTCCCACTAAACATCTTCTCGAATTTAAGATGGAAAACGAGGTTTATTGATTTTTTTCTCTTTTCTTTTCTACCCACTGCAGCCTTTGGTGTTCTGCTGTGGGAAATTGCGACCTATGGCATGTCCCCTTACCCTGGGATCGACCTGTCTCAAGTCTATGAGCTGCTGGAGAAAGACTACCGCATGGAGCGCCCTGAAGGCTGTCCTGAGAAAGTGTATGAGCTCATGAGGGCATGTAAGTGTTCTTCAGCCTTGCAAATGCAAATGCTGCTTTGTAGCTCTTCAGAAATGCAACAAAAGTGGCCAGATCTGGTCATATCCAGCAAGACACGAGAAACTCTGTTGGTTCTAGTGAAGATGCTGTGCTGTGTGGAGGTGCTTGGTTAAAGCTGCTTTCCCCAGAGGATAGAAGCACTGTGAAGCCAGCCATTCTTCTCTGCTGGGAGCTTGCAGGCCTCAGGGAGAAATTTGCTGTTTTTTTTCTCCTTTTCCTTGACTGCTTACAGAAAAACTTGTGCTGCAAGGGTGACACAGGAGATTGGTAGGCTTCTCAAGGGACTGGGTGTTGCTTTTCCGCTGTGGCCTCTTGGTACGTGACTTGTAATGTGGTATTTTTTCTTCTTTGAGGTGCTCCACATCTGCCCTTACTTTGGCCCAGTGGTGGTTGCAGATACCCAGCACCATTCACACCAAGTTTCCATGTTGGTGTTTTCTCTTGGCCATTTTATAAAAAGGAAACTGTGATAGCTAGCACCTCCTAGTGTACCCTAATGCGTGTGTAATGCTGGTAGGAAGTTCTCAGTGCTGGTGTTTTTGCAGGCTGGCAGTGGAGCCCCTCCGACAGGCCTTCCTTTGCTGAGATCCATCAGGCGTTTGAGACGATGTTTCAGGAATCCAGCATATCGGATGGTAGGTCTGGGTCCCTCTGGGGCTGGCAGTTCCAGGGACAAGGGGCACCTGTGTCCTGACCTCTGCAGGTAGCTCACAGGGGCACATGTCTTAACTAAAGAGCCAAATGGCTGACCAGCCCTAAGGAACTCCCTCTTTGTGCTGTTTCATTTGTTTTGTGCAATTAACTCGGAGCAGTGCTTTGGTTTTTATATTCTGTGTATTACAGTGATCTTTTTTTTTCTGTGCATTGCAGAGGTGGAGAAGGAATTGGGAAAGAAGGGCATGAGGAGTGTAGTGAGCAATTTCCTTCAGGCCCCAGAGTTACCAACCAAGACACGAACATCGAGGAGAGCTGCTGAAAGCAAAGATGTGAATGAGGGCTTGGAGACTGCACATGCTCGAGGCCAGGGAGAATGTGGTAGGTTTTAATTAAAGTCATTATTCCTTCAGGAAATAATAGAAAAACAAAAGGCATGCCTAGGTCTTTGCCTAGGAAAAGCCATGTCTGAAAACAGGTGCCATCTTTGTGTATCAGCATTGTATTTTTGGGTGACAGGTTTGCTTTCTGCGTTCAGAACTCCTTTTATCATTTATTAGAGAAAGGCAGGCTGATAATCCTGGGACCAGATACAAACATAGAGCATCTGGGAGTCTGAATCCATAGCTGGCTGAGCAGTTGGCACTATACCTGCCATTGCTTATAGAAATCCTAGGAGTTCTTTTAACTTCATGGCAGTTGCCTACAGCTCCCTATAGACCAGAGCCTGAGCACAGCTCTCTGGTCACATTCTCTTCCCATTCCCTGGTAGGAGCTATCAGTGGGATCTCCCACTGCATCTGAGCACTGGGTAATCTGCTGTGTTCAAGCCTCTTTACACTACCACACTGCATAATTTAAAGCAGCACGATTGCTCAGGTTTAGCAAGCCCCATAAGGGAGGATTCTTCACTGTTTCATCATACCAGTTTTGTGCTTGCAGCACTGAAGAGTATTACTCTTGGCAGGTACCAAATATAATTGCAGCAAGGGACAAAGAAGTATTTACAGAATCTTCCATGAAATTAAACTCTATTCAGTCAGTTTCTCCAAGCATTTCTCTTCCATTTTGAGGTAATGAACACAGTGGTAAGACACTGAATTTATACAGTACATTTGTATCCAGTTTGCTTGAAAAATAGCAAGATGAAAACAAAATACAGTGCATGATAAGCACGCCCTGTCTGACCATTCATGTGACTGACCTTGTTTGGGTAACGACAAACTCACCTAGTGGTACATGTTTCAGTAGCAAATGTACATCTCGACAAAGAAGGAAAAAAAACCACACGAGAGGGAGTGTAAAATGTTGGAAAAGTGTCAGTGACTTAAACAGAAAAGAAAGTTATTTACAGAAGGGCTCAGGAATGTACAGATTTATGAACTGACTTGTTTTCTAATGCAAATACAAAGACCCTTCTGTTTCTTTGGGAAAAAGATTTGAATAGTGAGCACAGTATGCCTCTATTTTTATTATAACTTAATTAATGCAACGTAGTGTTAAAGACCAGTGGTAAATCCAGCTTGCTGTATATAGGAGGTATAATTGCCTAGTTTTCTAAGCTTTGAAGTAAAATAACTTCATTTAAATACTTAAGGACTTTGAGAGATTCAAGTGCAGCAGGAATAATATGATTTTAACATTATCCTGGTTATTATTTCAGTCTTTATTGTGAAAAACACATATTTCCCATAGAAGTTGCATTGCAATTTCCTATTCAGTTGTCAGTGTTCTCGTAGGCCAGCAGCTGGAAGCTGGTCCTTCATGAAAGCTGCTAGTTTGCCCTGGGTCTCCACAGCTCCACTGTGTCTGGAGGCAGTACAGCCATGGCCTCCTGAAGAGCTGTAGAAGCTCTTCTGTTTGTTGAGGACTACCTCAGTTTACATATGAATGGTTCAGTGGCACTTGGTCCTTTGGAAGCATGCTCTTTTCCCAAAGTACACAACTGTTTTTCTTGTAATTCTCCCTCCTCAACCAAATCCTACCCTCAGCATGATGATCACCAATATGTGACTAAGAAGCAGCCTTCTTTTGATCTATGTGTCTGCTTCATCTCCCTTCTTACTACCTACTTGAGCTCTAAATGTATATGCTGCCCTAAAGGCATTGCTCTCTTGAATTAGCATGCCGTCTGAGTGCCTGGCCTGGAATGAGACCCCCAGTCAGTCAAATATAGAGACATGCAGGACTCAGTATAAATTTATTATAAACCGCTATTCATTTTTAAATACCTCTTGTAAGTGGAGAAAGGATCACCCCACTGTTTCCTTCTGGAGCAATCCTGCTGAAGGAGGCTGTTATTCCCACTTCCCTCCACTACTGTACTAAGCTGGCGATCTTCGTGGTGATGTGACCCGAGGCATTCAGCTGCCAAGGGATGTCTTGGTTTCTGCTTGTGAAAGAGTTATTTCCATTCCCTATGAAGAATGATATCAGGGAAGGAGGTTAGGAGTATCAGAAGCTAAAAGAACAAGGGTGGATTACATAGATTTCTTATTAATTCAGAGGGTCAGCTGTTCTAAAGGCAGCAACCTCACAGGGGCTGAAGAAGAAGCCTCATTATATTTATCTTCTCACTATGAAGTTTAGACAAGTCTCTAGATGCAAGGATGGGAATCTGAACATAAACAGTTTGTGTTTGTATATTGCTGTTTAAATCAGAAGCCTACAGGGAACATAGTTTGGCAGCCAAGTCTGACCACCTCACAGGTGAGTGTATGAAAGATTAGGGATCATGTTCAGCCTGGGCTTCAGTGTAGCTGTACTTGCATTACTCCTGGTCTGAGGCTGGTTTTCTTTTCAGAACCTGCACCTTTTTGGAGGTGCTGAAATGGTTTAGATCCTGGAAGAAAGCAGCTTGTCCTGGCTGTTGAAGCAAAGCTCAGTAGTCCTTTTTCTTTCCCTTGCAGACCCTCTGGACCATGAACCTGCTATTTCTCCTTTGCTGCCACGGAAGGAGAGAGTGGCCCTGGAGAGCAGTTTGAATGAAGATGAGAGGCTGCTTCCAAAAGACAAAAAGCCAAACCTCTTCAGTGCCCTTATCAAGAAGAAGAAGAAGACTGCCCCAACCCCTCCAAAACGGAGCAGCTCCTTCCGAGAGATGGACGGCCACTCGGACCGCAGGGCGGGTGGGGAGGAGGAGTGCAGGGATGCTGGCAATGGAGCTTTCATTGCTCCTCCCACAGAAGCAGCCGACCCCTCCAAGTTTCAGACCCCAAGCAATGGGGCCGGTGTCACCAACGGGGTTGTCGCTGGGAACTCTGGGTTTTTGTCTCCCCACTTACGGAAGAAGTCCAGCACGATGAGCAGCAGCCGGGGGGTGTCTGGTGAGGAGGAGAGCAGTTCCAACTCCAGCAAGCGTTTCTTAAGGTCCTGCTCAGCCTCCTGTGTGCCCCACGGTGCAAAGGACACGGAGTGGAAATCTGTGACTCTGCCTCGGGATCTGCAGTCCACAGGACGCCAGTTTGATTCCTCCACTTTTGGGGGACACAAAAGTGAAAAGCCAGCACTGCCTCGAAAGCGGGCAAATGAGGCCAAGACTGACATTGCTGTCAGGGGGACAGTGACCCCCCCTCCACGGCTGCTTAAGAAAAACGAAGAGACCACTGATGATGTGTTCAAAGACGCGGAGTCGAGTCCTGGCTCCAGCCCACCCACTCTGACTCCAAAACTTGGCCGTAGGCAACCCGTCGTCCCCCCTTCTTCCAGCGTGCTGCACAAGGACGATGGAGTCAAATCCAGTGCCTTAGGTACCACGGCGACAATGGACCAAGGTTCTGCTGCCAAACCCAACCCTGCTGCATTTGCAGGTGCCAACAAAGCTTCTGTTGAGGAGCCGCGGCTGAGGAGGCTCAAGCAGACCTCAGAGTTGGCAGGAAAGGACAAAGGGAAGTTATCGAAGCTGAAGCCAGCCCCTCCAGTTCCACTGTCTTCATCCTCGGTTGGCAAGCCTGGAAAAGTATCTCACAGTCCCAGCCATGAAGCAGCAGCAGATGTGGTGTCTGGTCCTAAATCCAAACAGTTGACTCAGGTTGCAGATGCTGTGAGCAGCGAAGCTGTCAAGCCAAACCAGTCGGGGGAAGGTGTGAAAAAGCTAGGGATCCCTTCTGTACCAAAGCCACAGTCCTCTACAAAGCTGCTGATGAGCACAGCAACCTCAGCTGCCTCTTCCTCATCTGTACCCTCTGCCCCAGGGGGGGACCAGCCGTCATCTACAGCCTTCATCCCTCTCATATCCACCAGGGTCTCTCTGCGGAAGACCCGTCAGCCCCCAGAGAGGATTGCCAGCGGCACCATCACTAAGGGGGTGGTGCTGGAAAGCACCGAGGCTCTACGGCTCGCCATTAGCAAGAACTCTGAACAAATGGCGAGCCACAGCACTGTCTTGGAGGCTGGCAAGAACCTCTACACCTTCTGTGTGAGCTACGTGGACTCCATACAGCAGATGAGGAACAAATTTGCCTTTCGGGAGGCCATCAATAAGCTGGAGAACAACCTGCGGGAGCTTCAGATCTGCCCAGCGACGGCTGGCAGCGGCTCTGCGGCCACGCAGGACTTTAGCAAACTGCTCAGTTCCGTGAAGGAAATCAGCGACATTGTTCAGAGGTAGCAGAAGCCAGGTTGGAAAAAAAATAATAAGTCACAGTGGGCCGAAGTCAACTGTGGAGAGAGTAACAGCATGTGTGGACTGACCAAGGACTGGGGCGTTTGGGTTTGGGCTGCGCAAAAGGCGCAGACTGTTGATGGGTGCCCCAGCTCCAAAGAGCAGGGCTGTGTTCAAGAGGCACTTTCCACCCTCTTAGCCCAGATTCCCTGTGTTTCATATACTTGTAATCGTCTTATCTGTGGAGTTCCTGCCTTGTGGACTACAAGTCTAAGTGCTGATGTCACGTCATGCCTTTTTAGTAATATTTTATTGTTCTGGACAAAATGTTAAGACTGAAGCCAGACTGATGGACACTGAGATGCCATCCTCCTCAGGAGGACTTCCTACTGCGTTCTGCCCCTCTGCCCCACTGTACACAAGGCTGAGTGTCTGAATAGCAATATACCTATTGCATTTCTTGGGAGACCTGCAGCGTGCATCCCTGGCCCTGAGTCTGACATTTAACCTGACATCAATGCAACAGATTTGGAGCCTGAGAGATGAGGGGGGGAAGTTGTTAATGTAACTTTTAAAAAACGATAGAATGCTACAAGTGATGTTTACTCACGTTCTTCCTATGATTCCACCTGCTGCCCTTTGTGTCTATGTTTTCAGCGTTTCCTTGATGCTGTTGAGCCCAGCTGAGCTGCCTGGGTTCAAACTGTTACGGACAGCACCCACTGATGCAGCAGCATTTGCAGATCTCCCACGGTAGCACGAGAGGACTGGCAGAGGGCTGAAGGAGGACGCTGCTGGCGTTATTCAGGCTGGTGCTTGGGGCAGGGGGTGGCAGAGGAGGTGTGGGAGCAGCAGGCTGTGCTGAGCAAAGCATTGCTCCGTGGGTGACAGGAGGGGGATAGCTTTGGGCCGAGTTCAAAGATACCACTGTGCCTGCAGCAGTTGCTTCAGTTAAGCTTGCGCATCGCAGATGGGCAAGAACTGCTGTTTCTCTAGTTGTATTTGCAGCCTTTTCTGTTCTGTGGGCCTGGCTCCTGTTCTCCTGTAGAGACCGGTGCCCTACCCTTGCCATGCCAGTGCCAGCTCCCTGTGGAGAGCTCGGACACCGGTACTTTGGGGTTGGAACTGTCATTGCCTTCATGGCTGCGTGGCTGCACCCATCGTACGGGGTCTGTGGAGACCGCAGCCACCTCTCTTTGGGTGGATCTCCCAAGGAGACTGCCCCAAAATGCTGACAGCAGGGCTGCTGGGCTTCCTGCCCACGGTCCTGTAACCTTCCCAACTGACACAACACAACTGGGAACTAACTGTGACCTGTGAGGACTGTAGTGAAAAAGCAAGGTTTAGAGCTATTAACAGTGCAATTTAACTCTTCTTAACAGTTCCAAACAAGAGGAAAAAAAACACATTTTCTATGTCCTGTTCCCCATAACTCTTGTGGCCCCTCTTGTGTATCTTAAACACTAATTGCCTTCAATTGTATTTTATGCTGTTCTCTTTGGAACTGACATTTTGTATATGATTTCCAGTAGTTCACTCTGTGTGTTCACGCCATTCCTCGCCCTCACAAACAGCCCTGACTTAACCCATGACAAATGTTTAAAAGAAAATACACACTTCTGCCACAGGCTGCCTTTAAAAATGTAAGAGAAAACAAAACACCTTGGACTGTCTCTTTCCTGGAGGTACTGTTTTTACTTTGATAACATATTGTGCCACTATATTATACATTTGTATCTCGTTATTACACACTTTTGTAGGCTTGTCTTTTTTACAGTGTGTAAATAGCTCTGTCCTTCATCTCTGTGATACTTAAGGGGGTTGTTTCCTCTTTAATTTGGTCCAGTACAGACTGTTTCTGTACACGACTTTCCATTCTGCCTCCTCTCTTTCTCTACTTCTCTTTTCTTTTTGTTGTTTTTTGATTCATTTTTTTTATTCCGCCCTCTCTTGTGTAGTATATTTAAAAATAAATCAATGTTGAGGAAAGCCCTTGTTTGTCTGTTAACAAATATTTGCAAAGCCAGCTGCCTCTGCTAAAGGGCACATTTGGACAGTGGCGTCCAGCACTCGGATTGGTATTGTGTACCAAGCAGTGACTGAAATGAGATACTCTGCCTTCATTAACAAAGATCATAGAATCACTAAGGCTGGAAAGACCACAAAGATCGTGTAGTCCAACCATCAGCCCAAGATGCTAAAGAACAAAGCAGGATGGGAAGGAGGAGAGTGCAGGTGAGAGCACTGTGCCCGAGGCCCTGCAGTTGCTTGGTGGTGGTTTTGGGTTCTGTCCCAGCTCGCCCCGTTTCTGACCCCCTCGACAATCCCTGGTGCACTGTGAGCCCCAGCACAGGGCATGAGAGCTCAGCAGGAGCTCTGGCTGTGGTTGTGAGGGGCTGGATCAAGGCTTGAGAATAGTGAGTACCTGTAGGCTGAGATGGAGAAGCTCCGCCTGCCCCTGAATAGGATCGTTCCTGGGGATGTCCATCCCAGCAGAGAGGTCTGCTGACATGGGAAGGCAGAGGTCAGTTGACCCAGCTGGGGAAAGCCCTGGGATCTGCGGTGCTGGGAGTGAAAGAGGGATTAAAGGCTAAATTTAGCCGAGTACAGTAGGAGTTGATTTAACAGATCGATGCATTTAACAGTTTGATTGCTCCAATTTTCAAGGCTATTGAGCTTGAAAGTGAGAGTGCTCTAGGGGAAAAATAGCTGTGTTTGTGTTTTTGTTTTGCTTTTTGTGTCTTTGAAATTACAACGTTCACTCTTTTAAGTTTCCCTTTAATGTCATCCTGCCTTGTTTTTTGGGTACTTGCTTGTCATAAGATGGAAAACGTGGTCAGTGTTTTGTGCATAACTCTTTTTCCCCGCGATTGCAGCCAAGCTGGTGCTGGAGATGTGTGGGAGCACTGCCCACCCCGTGTCTGATGGGGGCAGCTCCCTTTGGGTGTGCATTGATCCTTCCGGCTCTGCTAAAGGTAGTCCTGGAGCTGCGGTGCTCTGTGACCCTGCAGTGATGCAGTAGCCCCTTGTAGGAGTCCTTTGGCCGTACTTCAATCCGAGCCGAGCACCCACTTGGGTTTGGGAGCTTTGCTGTGCCTGTTATGTGCTGGCAGTGCAGGGGGATGAGGACAAACCCATGTGATGGGATGCTGGCGGTGGGCTCTTGGTGACCCCCAGGGCAGCCCCTTCTCCACCACCCACTGCCCGGAGCATGGGGCCATCTCAGAGGAGGACTATGGGCACTGATACGGCTCTGCCCCAGGTGAGCACTGCAGGAAGCGTTGGCTTTTGCTTTGAATCAGCACAGAGAAAGGTTATTGTGCCTCGGTCAGAGCCTCGCTGGGCACGTGGCTTTGTCACACTGTTCTGACCCCATTCCTCTTTGGGATGATGAGCCCACTCTCAAACCATCCCCTTCCTCTCTTCCTCCCCTCCCTCCCATTCCAGCACAGGGTAAAATTGATCACTGCATATTTATTGATGTTATGAACACTCGAAAGAAAGGAGGAAGAAAGAAATGTTGCCATAGAAACATCGATACAGCCTCCCATCCCCAGCACTGGGGGAGAGCGGTGCGCCCACACCCCTGTGCTGCTGGGGGGCTCATGGGGGAGCAGAGGAGAGCTCAGAATTGGGGGACCCAATTCTCAGCCCCTCCCATGCCAAACCCAACACCACCTGCATCCCTGCAAACCCCAAACCCTACCCCTTCCATGCCCACACTCCCTGCTCTGTCTGTCCATCCATCTGTCTGTCCATCCGCCCTCCCGCAGCCCCCTGACCCACAGATGTGTCCCCTCTGCTCGCAGCCCTGCTGCACTGAGCGCTCTGTCTGCTTGATGGATGTTGCAATGCACCTCTTGGAGGCAGATTTTTTTAATAGGTGTTTTTTATTTTTTTTTTCCCCAGCTGAGTCCTGACACAGCCTTTGGTTCTGAGGGTGCAATTCAGCGCTTGCGAATAATTGCCCTGCTGCACTTCTGTGCCTGCGATGAAACAGGAGCAGCGTTCGGTGCTGAACTTGCCCTGAGTGAGGCAGCTGGAGCTGGGATTGCCGACACCTCGTCCTTACCGGGAGCAAAGGGCAGTGTTAGTGTTGGCAGTGCTAAATCTGCCCGAAGGAGAAGGCAGAATGGCTGTGGGGCTGCTGGGGGGGCTCTTCCCCAAACTGCTGCGCCTTTGGCACCGGAGCTCAGGACTGTGGCACCCGGGGCTCTTCCGGACTCTCTGCACCGGGTGTTCCTGCAGTGCTGGGCTGGATGGGAGGGTGTAGGGGGGGGCAGGAGGGGACAAGGATGCTGGAGGTCGGTCACCGCTGTGCCACCCCCTGGGGACGGCTGCATCGGGTCGGTGCGGGGCAGGTTTGCGTGCTCGCATGGGGATGTATTAGAGGTAAGATGTTCTCCAGCCCCGCTGCTGTGTCTGGGTTGGCACACAGAAGCTCACTCATGCAAGTGGCAGTGTGACACTAAGCAGAATTTGCTGCCGGAGGGGCTTCTCGTTAATAGGAAGGAGAGCGCAGAGCGCTGCTCCACACCCACGGCCGCGCTTGGGCTGTCCCCGTGGGGACTGTCACTGCAGCATCACCCCGCTGCAGCCCTGCAGTGCACCTCCCTGTGTCTCCAACAGCCGTCCCAGCACGGCACGCACAGCTCCGGCACCCGGCCAACCCACCACGTCCCCGAGGAAGGGATGCAGGGCTCCCTCCTGTTCTTCCATCTCTGAGGCTGGGAGATGTGGGGCAGGACTGAGTGCAAAGCAAACACGGTGCCTCCCCTCCCCGGGGCACCCCAGCAGCCACCCCACTGCATCCTTTGCTCCACAGCGAGGCATCAGGAGTGGTGGGGATGCAGCTCACCCCGCAGCCCTCACCTCCCGAAGCGGAAGGCGAAGCCACCTTTCTTCCTGCCGTAGCCGTTGAGCTCCTCAGCCAGGTCCCCCAGCGTGCCGCCACCTCCGCGCTTCTCGGAGCCCTCCGGCCGTCCCCGTGGGCCCACACTGTGCTGCTGCCCGTAGCCCCGCAGCACCCGGGCAATGCCCAGCAGTGCGCCCAGCTCCTCGCTTCGCCGCCGCATTGGGGCCGCCCACCCGCAGGGACCCACAGCCTCAGCCACCGCTCCTCGCCAGCACGGCTCCAGCACATCCTCGGGGTGTCGGGGCTCGTGGTGCTCGTGGGGTGGGCAGCAGGCCCCCAGGCTCAGCAGGATGAGGCAGGTCAGCGAGTAGGGTGCTCTCATCTGGGGGGGCACAGGGAAGGAGAGAGATGGCAAAGCGCTCAGCATCCTTGGGGGCGTCAAGGGCTTCCTTCCATGGAGCATCCCTTCCATGGAGCATCTGACCCAGGGAGCGTTCCCTTTATGGAGCATTCCCTCTCCTGAGCATCCCCTGCTACGGAGCATCCCTTCTATGTACCAGCATTGCTCTGGGGCAGATACCCATGTATGTGCTGCAGCACCCTTCAAGCAGCCAGAATACCCCTCCCGCAGCCCTACAAACCCTCACCCAGCTGTTCTCTCTGCATCTTTTCTCCTCCTGACCTCTCCCTTCCTCTCTACACGCAGCGCTCGCTGCCTGCAGCCCTGCAGTCCCTCCCCTGGTCCGCTGCCAGGCCCGGCACGGTTCGGGTTGGCTGCGCGGGGCTGTTAACGGGGCAGGCTGATGGGAGCAGCTGATGGGAGCTGCAGCCGCGTGCTCCTCTTAGCAGCACTGCGGGGAGGACTTAAGTGCGTTCACCTGAGCAGTGCTCAGCTCTCAGTGTGCAGGTCCCACCCGCAGCGCCCCGCTAATGCGTGCAGGGGAAGGAGCTCGCAGTCATCGCTCTGCTTTATGGGGCTGAGCGGTGCCCGGGTGACCTTGGGCAGCTCTGCGAAACTTCAGAGAGGGAGAATGGAGTTTTAATTCTTTTTTTTTTTTTTTTTTTTTTTCCTTCCAGGAGATGCTGCCTTAAAAATCACTGCTGGTGTTGGGGGATGGGGGGTGCCTGCCCCACCTGGGTGCTCTGCTCTCCTGCAGACCCCGCTGAGCCCAAAGTGCTGTGGGTCACAGCTCCCCTCCTGCTATGGGCTTTGCTTTGGGGCACTCCGTGCCTCCATCCCCCCTTGCCCCCGACCTGGGCACTCCGAGCACAAAGCCAAACCCAGGGAGCGCCTTGCCCTGCATCAGCCCCATCCCATCCTGGGGTGTTCCCACTCCTGCAGCCCAGGGATGTATCTCTGCCGTCCCCATCACTCACCTCTCTGCCTTGGGCGATGCCCAGCACCCGGCCCTGCTCCGCGCTGCCCTGCGTGCAACCGGGCTGAGCTGGCCATTAAATACCTGCGGGTGCTAATTGCCTCGTGCAGGAGGCTGGGCTGCTGCGGGGAGGTGGGGGGACAGAGGGGATGGGGCTGGCTAAGCCACTACAACGGGGTTAATGAGCCGCCTTCATTTGTGGCTTCGTTTGGAGGAGAGGCTGAGCAGGAGCCGCGCTCTTGGCTTGGAGCCAGCAGCAGTGACGCTGGTTGGGGACACGAGCACTCCCACCTGCAGCACCATGTGTGCCCATCGCTGCGGGTCCACATGGGTGTGCAGACCCTACGGACGCTCCTGCACTCCTAAACCCACTCAGGACCCGTCCCCACATGGAGAAGCCCAATTGTTCCCACCCTGCTTGGCCAACGCTCACAGCCACCGGCTGGTCCCCAGGGCCTGGCACTCGGCTGTCCCCTCCCACACCCTGGGATAGGGGTGAGGGTTGGGCGAAGGGATCCGGGACCCCACTCGGTGCTGTGCCCATCCGCACACTGTGGCTTTCCCCTGGGTTTGGGTTCCCCATGGGGTTTCCAAAGGGCTGCCAGGCTGTCCTTCTGGTGGTGGCGTTGTGCCGTGACCATAGAGGAGAGCACAGCAGTAACGATGAGTTCCTTTTATTAAGGAGTTCTGAAAGTCCACATGGACAGCGCTGGACACCACTCACACACAATGGAGACCTCACGGCACAGCAGCACGACGTGATGGCCGCAGGGAGGGACGTGGCTGTGCTCCAGCCCCGGAGCCACACAGTGCCCCTTCTGTCCCCAGCACCAGACTGCAGCTGTGCCATCCCCTGATGTCCCCATGGCCACCCCAGGGAGGTGGCACTGGGAATGGGTTCATCCCAGTCTGGGGTTACTGAGTGCCACGTGCACTCCCAGCACTCATCCTGGAAAATCCATCATCTCAGGTTGTATGGAATACCTCTCGTGCAATGCGAAACAAACTCATTTGGGAGTCCTGGGTGGGACGGGCAGGACACAGGGAAGTGCTACCAACACACTACAACACCCCATTCCTGCCCATACAGAGCTCGGGACCACAGGGACCCCACACATGGGCTCTGGGTTCTTCCTCCCAAAGGTGAACGCTATACGAACCACCTATGTCTGACCCACCGAAATCAACGAGCTAACAGCAACGGTGGGCATGGCCCTGCAGCCCCGTGGGGTGCAGCTGGGGGGCTGCTGCCCTATGAGGGGTGTGGGGCCCCCCCAGTGGATTTGGTTGGATGTGAGCGGCGCAACGTCTCCGGCTCAGGGTGGTCCCAACACATCGCGTGTCCCCGGTCCCATAGGGCAGAGGGATGGAGAATCACCCGCAGGAGAAAGCGTTCATCGGGTGAGGAATGAGAGCGGGGGAAGGCTTAAAAAAAGGAGCACGTCGGGAAGTGCGGAGCTGCGGCTGCAGGAATGAACCTTTGATCTCACTGTGCTTTGGGTCCCCCCGCAGCGCGGCAGTGGGGCTCTCCTCCCCTCCTCGGGGTGCTCCGGCAGTTCTCCGTGGGGTCGGGGTCTGTTGTGGGGCTGTATCCTCAGTGCTGTGGGAAATGATGCAAAGGTGCAGGGGGGTCCCGTCTTCCCCTCCCCCCACACCAGCTTTATTGGGGTTTTTTTGGACAAAAGCCCCCATTGGAGTCCTTGTAGGAGCCTCTCGCATTCCTATGGGGCCGGGGCTGCTGCACCCCTTGGCAGCACTGTGCCTGGTGGGCTGAGGATGCAGCCCCGTTATCAGCGCCCTGCAGATGCTAAGCCCCACTCAGGGCTGCTTTTTGCAAAACCTTAATGGGATTTGAAGAAACGAAAGGCTTTGAATATCTGCAGGTGCAGAGCCAGAGCTGGAGCGTGGCTCATCGGGGATGGAAATGAATGCGAGTCGCCGGGCGGGGGGCTCTGTGGGGGTGCTGCTGAAGCAGAGGGCAAGGTCACAGCTTCTGGATGGTGAAAACCCATCGTGTGTTCAGGGCAGGAGCTGTGCAGGGAAGGCAGAGCCGTACTGGGGGTTGAGCCTTCCTTGCTTCCTCCTCTTCCTCCCGCTCTCTGCTTTCCTGCTGCTGCCACACAGCTTTGTGCCACGCTTGGCTGTGGGCATCCATCCCTGCAGCGCTGTGCCCATACGCTGTGCAGCTCCATGAGCAGCGGCAGTGAGGTCTGTAGGTGTCCCTTCCCCTCTCGAAGGGCGGAGAGGAGAATGTTTACAGGCAGAGAAGGAACCACCGGCACCCGTGTGAGCACCGACCCAGCAGAGCCCTCCCTGTCTTCAGTAGCACCTTGGGGGCTCTGCACCCCAGAAATGGCCTCCAGCCCCTCAGCCCCCTCCCCTCCTTGTGCACCGCTCCCCAAATCCCCACCGCACCGCGAGCATCGAGCGTGGCCCAGGGAGGGGACACCCATCCCGGTGGGGAGCAGAGGGCATGGGGTCAGGACAAAGCCATCGTCCCCAGTGGGGAGATGCTCCCACAGGACCCCAGGGCAGGACAGCGGCATGGGGTGCACCAGGAGGAAGGGAACCACGGGGCAGTGGGAAGGGCAGGGGTCGGGGGGGGCTCTGTCCATCCGCTAATTCTCCTCCCGGACGGGCCGGATCTTCATCTCAGTGAACTTGAGGGAGTACTGCCAGCCGGTCCAGGAGGACCACTCGATGCCATCAGCATAGGAGCTGTGGTGGCCCTTGAGGTACTGCCCGTTGAGGTTGGAGGTGTGGCAGTTGCGGTACCACCAGGCGCCGTGGTAGAACGCCGCGCAGTTGTTCTCTGAGTGGTCGTTGTCCAGGTCCTTGGTGGTGAACTTCATCCCGTTGTGCTTCAGGAAGGAATCTCCTGCCGCAGGTAAAGGAGCCGTGAAGGGCCCTCCCCACCCCTCTCCCTGCCCTCGGGGTGCCTTCCAAAGTGTACCCCAATGGAGCTTCTCGGTGCCGTATGGGGCACTCGGGCTCACCACTCAACCACAGCCACCCTTCAGCTTCCAGCTCTCAGTGGATGCTCTGGGGATGGGATTTGGTCCCCTGCGGGGCCCTACCTGCTGTCCCTGAGTAGTCAGAGATGGAGATGGGGTACCCATCCTCCTCGGGGTCAACAGAGAAGAGCCCCACACCAAAGCTGCCGTAATGTGCGAAGGCGGTGCCGTTGTCGAAGTCCTCCAGGTCAACGCGCAGCTCGTAGCTGCCCTGCACCGTCAGCACGTGGATCCGCTTCAGCCCTACACGGAGTGGGGTGAGCAGGGCAGAGGGGGGTCCCTGGGATGCACTGATCCCCACTTCCAGCCCCTGCTGCCCTGCCCGAGGACATGTGTGCAGCCCATGGGCAAACGGCAGCACCGCTCGCCCGCCTACCAATGAGTTTGCAGTTGCCCTGCGCTCCCCGTGGCTGCCTGGCTATGGCATGCAGGACACGTGTACTGGCTCAGCCATTGGGGTGCATTGGTTCAGTCACTGGGTGCACAGTTTTGGCCATCGAGTGCATTGGTTCGGCCATCCGGGTGCATTGATTTGGCTATCTGTGTGTGCTGGCTCAGCCATTGGCTGCATTGGTTTGGCCATTGGAGTGCATGGATTCAATCATTTGCAAAAGGACACCCCACACGCACCTAACCAGTGCTCTCCTGTCAGCTTCCCAAAGCCATCCCGGTACGCTTCCCAGCCACGGAAGAAGTTCACAGAGCCGTCCTCCCGTCGCTGGAATACCTGGGAAGACACAGGGGAAGGCAGGGCAGCTCCGGGCTCAGCCCAGCTGTTCTTCCCTTCCCCCCTCTCCGTTCATCAGCATCTCGTGCCCTGTGTGTTTTGTCCTCTTTTATCTTTAGTTTTGAGTTTGATTTATTGACAGCGATCCAGAAAACGCTGCTCCCCGCCTGACCATTCGAACGTAATTAAGCTTCCAGCCCCGGATTAATTGCATTAAACTTGGCCGCTCCAGCCTGCCTGGAGGGGAGCGGAGCCGGCGAGATGTTCTCGGAGCGCTGCGCTCCCACGGCTGCGATGCTCAGAGCCGGCAGAGAGGCAGTGCTGCGTGCTGTGCCACCTCCCCGGGCTGCCCCTGCCCTTGGAGCCACCCACACGTGTTTTTTGCCCCCGCAGCACCCGCTGCCCGCCCATGGGACGCTCAGCGCCCGGCTGCTCTGGGGCCGGGTGTGATGGGGCTGGGCGCGGGTCCAGCGCCGATCCTGCTGTACTTACCTTCTAGAATTAGAGCCTTAATTTTAATCCCTGCACCGAGCGCTTGAGAAGCTGCTGCTAAGCCCATTTAAAGGGGCTTTCGGTGGGTGAGGGGGCGGCGGGGCTGGCTGGGAGCCCCGAGCTGATCTCCCCACGCCGCGCCGCGCAGGGAAGGCAGCAGCGGTGATGCCGATGCTCTCATTTAATCGGCTTTGACCCGAGGTTGTAAATAGGCCAATTGCTCGGGAAAGCGCACGGGACACATCTTCATTAGCTGAGCCCCGGCGCGGCGCGGTGATGACGGAGCTGTCGGCAGCTCAGGGCTGGGACGGGCACTGCGGGGACCCCGCGTGCCCCACCGTCCCCACATTTGGCTGCAGGAGACCCACAGCACCTCGCACCGCGCGCTGGGAAAGCCGCAGCCCGAGTTTGTGTGCGGTCCCTCCCTGTGCATCCCATGGGGGACGGGGAAGTGACGGGTTTTGGTGAGCGGGCTCTGGGGGTCTGCAGAGGGGCGCGCAAAGGGACGTGGGGCCGGGACTGCAGGTGAGGGCAGCTGGGGAGGGGGGCCGGCTGTGCTCACAGCACGGGCTGCCTTCCTTCCCTCCTCATGAAATATGCATCGCCCCCTCTTAAGCAAAAAGGATTTCCTTCCCCGCTTTAAAGCTTAGGCTGAAATATTCATCGCCCCGGCTCGCTGCCCGCCTGGCTGCTCGGCAGAGCGGGGCAGGCGCTGGGAAGGCACAGAACCCGGGAAAGAGGGCAAAATCAAGAAAAAAAAGGAGGAGTGCCGCCTTCCTTTGGGGTCAGCGTCCCCACGGGCACCGCGAGGAGAGCGCCGCCGCTCGCGGGGCGGAGATGCTGAGGCGCGTCCTGGCGGTGATGGAACAGCGCAGAGCGTTTGCAAAGAGCCCGGCGCACGAAGCGGCGTCCTCAGGCGATGGGAAGGCCGTGCTGCTGCCCTCCGTCACACCGTTATTGCTTTAATAAAGCGCCAGGAGCGGAGGGTCGGGGGGGGGGGGAGGGGAAATATCAGCGTGCTGCCCCGTGCTGCGAGGCGGTCAGCCCCGGGCGAGCTGCAATTAACGGCAGTGCAGAGGCGGTGCAGATGCTCCCGTGTGATGGGGGGCAGAGAGCTCGGCACGTGGCTGGGGATGGGTGTCCCCGCAGCTGGGGACGTGCCGGGCGCCCCATCTTCCCCTGCCACAGCTCTTGCAGCTGAAGGCTTAGCTCAGCAGCTCCCGAACCCAAATGGATTCAGCTGCTTCCACCCACCTACCCACATGCAAATAAGCCCAAATGTCAGGAGTACAGCTCCAGAGGAGGAGGGGAGGGAAATTTCCCAGGCTCTGTACCACAGCATCCTTACCTGGAGCCCGCGGGCCCCGACGTGCCCCAGCACTACGGATGCTGGATGCTGGAGCCCCCCACAGCCCATGGGGACGTGTGGGAGCCGGGCTGGGCCGTGCCATGGGGCGGGGGGACGGGAGAGCTCCGGATGCTCTGACCCACAGTGCTGGGATGCGGCACAGGCTTTGGTCCTTTGTCCCCCATTAAGGCTGGGGCTCACGATGTGCAATCACTTCCTTTGCACCCTCCTGGCCCCGCTGGAGCCTTCCCAGCTGCAGCAGCTTTAAATAAACCTCTGAGTGTCTGGCTAATCACCTTGGGCTGCTCTTCAGGCAGCTCTTGAGTGTGTGGCAGGGGGAGGCTGTGCATGGGATTTGCAAGGACCCTCTATGCCCTGGGAACTGTAGCGTCCCCTCTTTGCCCTCTCTGACCCCCAGGATGTGGGGTTGCTGTGCTGTGCCTCAGTTTCCCCAATGTGAACCCAATATACAGGTCTGCTTGGGTGGGCTCTGTGTGGAGCGAGGCTGAAGGCTCATCAGCCCCTGGAAGGCAATGGGGTGGGGGGTGGGGGGGGAGACTAAGCTGCCTCCTGGCACCACTCAAAGCTACTTAAGGGAAGCAGATCACGGGGATTTATTTCCTAGAGCGCCCAGCTGGAGGGGTGCTGGGCCATGTCCTCATGGAGAGGCCGCCTGTCACCCCTGCTCGCCACCCTGGGGTCCCTGCTTTGTGCTACACATCCCCCAGGCTGGGGGCACCCAATGGAACCCAGAGGGTGGGGGGTGGCCGCATCCCCCTGTCGCCCACTGCTGCATTACTGTGATTATGGGGCTGTCGCAGCCGTGGCACAAAGCGAATCGGACAGGGCGAGTTAATCAGTGCTGCAGCAGAGGTGCCCCCGGGCGCCCCTTCGTTAGTGGTGCACAAATGAGCTGGGGTGGGTGATGCTACGGGAGGGCACAGAGCTTTCCTTTGTGCTTCCAAAAAAAAAAGGGGGAGGAAAGAGGTGGTCACTGCCCAATGGTACCTTGTGTATTGGGGCTGGGCCATGCTGGATGTGATGGAGGGCAGGGGGTGTCAGTGACCCCCAGGCCAGCACCTGGCTCTGTGGTGTAGGGGTCCCTATGTCCCCATTGCCATGAAATACGAGCTCCAACCATGGCACCACCCAACAGCCCAATCCCAGCAGCACCCAACAGCCCAACCCCAAGCTCCAGCCTGCTGAACCCTCGCCAGGTCCCTGCTTGCAGCCAAGCCCCGTCCCCATGACACATCCGAGTGACATCTCCCACCCACAGCCCCCATATCCCGGCCTGGGGACATCGCTCACCGTCCAGCCGCCCCCGTCGGTCGTCATGTCACAGTAGACCTGGAAGCCTGAGGGGTAATGTGTGGGGAAGATGGAGTAAATCCCATCCTCTTGCTGTCCGCTCGCATAGATGTCAAAGCAGTCCCGGGGCCGGGAGCCTGCAGCAAGACACAGGGATGGGGTGGGAAGAGGGGAAGACTGGTTAATTAATGATCTAATTTCAAGGCTTGCCATTTCTTCAGGCTCCCAACCTCACTGCTTCGCTCTTTCCCTCCCTTTCCCTCCAGGGATTGGGTTGAGTGGTGCTGGGAGGGATGCAGGGACCGCCCCCATGTCCCCATGGGGTGGTTGGGGCAGGATGGACCCCAGCAGGGAGCAGGGGGCTGATGGCTGGAGGTGGCCATGGGCACAGTGCTGATGGCTCCAGGGCAGCTTACTCAGCCCCATCTCAGTGCAGCAATGATGAATGTGACTGCTCCCAGGGCTGCTCAGTGTGCCCACAGCGTTTGCACCCAAATAGAGGAGAAGGGTCACTTCTGGCTTTGCTTCTCCTTCGTGGATGCGGGAAGCAGGCAGAAGTAAAGTGGATTTTGTGGTGGCTGCATGGGCTGTTTTATGGAGGGCTGGGGGCTGCATGGTGAGAGACCGCCTTTGTGGCACATCTCCCTCCTGCCTCTTCTCCCTCTACCGTATCCACTGTCACTCCAGGCTGCTTTCCCCATCACAACTGCCTTCTTCCTCCCCTCTTGGCAGGTAGAGAGCTGGGAGATGCCCCATGGCGCACCCCTCCCCATGGCGCACCCCTCCCCATGGCTCACCCCTCCCCATGGCGCACCCCTCCCCATGGCACACCCCTCCCCAGAGCTGGGGGTTCATCTCTCACCATTGGAGCAGCCACGGGGCCGTGCTCCCCGTGCCGGGGCTCGCTGCAGGTCAGCTTTGAGCCGGGGCCGGACGCCGCCGCGCTCCTTCTGCAGTGTGTCCAGCACATCGCTGACCGAGCTCACCAGCCGGGCCATGTTGGTTTGGCTCTCTGAGAGGAGCTGCAGGTGGGGGACACGTGATGGGGCCATGAGTTGGGGTTAAATGGGACTTCAGACCCTTCTGTCTCCAGGGCAGTGGCAAATCCATCCCCATGCATGCTCTGCCCGCTCCCACAATTTCCAAACAGCTGTCGGAGCAACATTCCCAGCCAGGATATGAGGTGAGGACAGGGAATTGTGGCAGATCCCACACGGTATTTTGGCTGATGTTTTTCCCCTGGGTCTGCCCTCAGATGATGTCCAATGCAGCAGTGCATTGGGAGTGAGTGTTCCCGAGCTCAGCCCGCGGGCAGCTGGGGACAAAGAGCAGCTGGGACATGGGGACTTTGGGAGGAGCTGTGTCCTGAGGCTCTGCCTTCCCCCGAGGTGACCCGGCTAGGAGAGCTCTGTGAGGTGAGGGCAGGCGGGAGCAGAGCAGTGATGCTGGGAGTGCAGTGGAGAAGGGACGGCGCAGAGCCCATCCAACAGTGCTGTGGATCTCACTGTGATGCCCGACAGAACCCCCAACATGCCCCGGTAAGGTTTTGGTGGGTTTGGGGTGGTGAATGAGGCAGAAGGGTTATTTGTGAGGAGGGTTGAGGGTGAGCAGGTAGGGGATATCCCCCCAGTGTGGTCCAGGGCATGGAGACCCCAGATGGCTACAAACCCCCCAGCCCTCGGGCACGGAGCTGAACTTGTGCTAGCTCCAAACCCCACCAACCCTCAACCACAGCTTTTCCCTGCATAAAGAACAGGATCCATGCCTTGGGGACATGGGGACACCCACCTGGATGAGCCTGCCCTGCTCGCTCTGCAGGGCGCTGAGCTCCTGCCCCATAGCGCTGTGCCCCTTCTTGAGGCCATCGCAGTCAGCTCGCAGTTGCGCGGCGTGCGTCACCAGCTTGGCCACCTCGTCGGCCACACCAAGCAGCAGAGCCTTCTGCTGGCCCTTGGTGGCCTTGGCCTCAGCGTCGTGCTCGGCGAGGGCGCGCAGCAGGGAGCCCTGCAGCCCCTCCAGGCGCCCGACGTTGCCCGCTGGGTCGGGGCAGTTGGGGTCGATGAAGATGTTGATGCGGGAGCTGTCGGCTTTCTCGATGGTCACCAACGCGTTGGCCTCCTCGGGGTTGGTGCTGATGACGGGGGGCGGCTCGGTGACGGGCGTGTGGTAGTGGTTCATGAAGAGGATGGCCCCTGTCACTGTCACCGCCAAGAGGACGGCCACCGAGAGCAGGACGGTGCACAGCACGTAGCCACAGCTCATCCTCTGGGGACACAGAGAGAGGGGACGTCGGGACCCATCCAAACGGACCCATCACCACGAGGGGCCATCAGAACCCATTCGGGGTGCCATTGGGACCCATCCAGATGGACCCATCACCATGAGGGGCCAATGGGACCATCCATACAGACCCATCCCAGTGCCCTTCCACCATGGGGTGGGTTCGGACCCTCATGGGGGCTGGGATCAGCCATGGTGATGGGACGGAGAAGTGAGGCTCATCCCCCAAGGACTTCTGCCCACAGGATGGAGGAATGGGAGGTAGAAGCAGAGTTGCCCATCACAAAACAAAGTGCTTTAGTCCCTGTGTGGAGCCTGCAGGGTTGCTTTGTCTTCATGCCCTCATTTGGGGCAGATCCAAAGAACTACGCCAGAAAACAAACCCTGTGCCCAGGGGACACTGGAGAGGTCAGGATGTAGGGTTTTGGGGGTAACATTCTGCACGGATTAGATCTGCTCCTCCGCTCCAGCTCTGGCAATGAAGGAGGTCACACCGCACCCTGGGGACGTGGGGGCAGCAGGGAACCCTGCAGTTCCAACAGGGCATGGGTGAGCTCGGCCAGCAAAGCTGCTGGAGCTGCCTGGGAGCCACGGGTATGAAATAATAAAAAGGCTGAGCAGAGCAGCGTGCGGCTGCGTGTATGTTTTATTGAAGGCATAACGCTCGGTGGGAGCAGCCCCAGCCCCAGGAGATGCATGTGGGCTCCCCAATGCCCTGGGAGTGTGGGAATGCAGGGAGGGAAAGGGAGAACCCCCACGCCGTGCCCTGCAGTGGGGACGGAGGGGAAAGCAAAGGGAGAGAGGGGAGCACGGGGTGTTCCCGGCGGTGTGAGGAGGCCGGAGCCACTCTGAGCAGCAATGGGGGTCGCTCCCAGCGGGGCTTCTCCCTGCTCAGGGGTGATCCTATCCCACTGGGACCCAATGGAGGAGCGGTCGCTCCCGGGCTCAGCCTGCAGGAGCTGCTCAGGGTGCAGCGAGTGCCCGTTCTTGCAAAGCCATCAGCACGGAGGGTGTGAGCTGCCATCCAGCCATCAGCTCCGGCCCCTTCTCATTACACCTGCGGGACGCGGGCGGTGATTTTCCCCTGACCCCGGTGCAGCTGTCACAGGGAATCGCAGCGCTGCCAGAAAGCCGCCTATTTGGAGAGACAAAGACTACTTTCTCCAGGAATGAGGAGAAAATTGCTGCATCTGCAAAGATTTCCCAAGCCCTGTCCCCTCCCGTGCACATCTATCTGGAGTGACACCTTCCTTCAAGCACCCTTCATTCACGCTCCCGCAACCATTTGCATTAAGGTGACCACGGCTGCGGCAGCCGGGGGAGGTGGGGGGGCACAGCTGCCCCGCACGGCCCCAGGGCTGCTCTGGGTTTCTTCACGTGGGGCTCAGCCCCAGGGCAGTTCTCCCCACGGGATGGGGCAGTGGGAGAAGGAAGCAGAGATGCACATCATTGACAGCCCTATGGGGACAGATGGGTCCCCATGAGCACAGATGCAGGTCAGGACAGCTGCTGGGAACAGGGGAACGTCGAGTTATTTGGGATCCAAGCAGGGAACGCTGCTGGTTTCCAGCCTTCCAGCCCTGCCGTTGTCACCTTCCTGCCATCGCTGGGTGCAGCAGTGAGGGGACGACCCCTCTGCCAACATGCACCTCTGCCTGCAGCCATGAGATGCTGAGTGGTGACAGCCTTCCCCGTCCCCCAGTGCTGTGCTGGCGGGTTGTGTTACCTGGCAACCTGCAGTGGGAGAGGAGGGAAACTCCTCCGGCGGCACCTGGAGCACTCTGAGCCGGGGTTGGGGTCTGTCAGTGCCCACTGCTCAGCAGCACTGTGCCCAGCACCCGGCATGGAGCCCTGCCAGCACCGCATTCCTCGGAGCTCCGGGGCTTTCTGCTCCCCGTTGCATGGGTTTGAGCTCACAGATCTTCTTGCTTTTGAGCAGCCATAGGTCATCCCTCTGCTGACAGACCCTGTTGTTCTCCTTGCCAGCAGGCCCACGTCCCCACATCGCTTCTTCCCAAGGAGCGAGCAGAGCTTTCCCTGCAAGCCTGCTCTGGGTGCTGGGGCTGGGAGGGATGCAGCGGTGCAAAACCCAGCACAGGTCCTGGCTGGGTGCAGGATGCCAGAAATTCCGGTGGCCTCCGATCTGACATCTGCTGGCAGCAGTGCCAGGCTGGGGAGCAGAACCGCTGCTATTGCTGAGGCCAAGCCCAGCTCTCTGCGTGCACACAGAGCACAGAGACAGAGCTGGAATCAAGGATGCTGCTCCTACTCGCTGTCCTTACACTCAGGGGGCCCAAGCTGTGTGGTGTGAGCTGCCCACACGCTGTGTGCACCCTGGGACTGGGGGTGCCATCATCACCCCACCACACGTCCCCTCCTCCTTGGCCCCCAGGCACACGAGCAGCCATGTGGGTGCAGGAGCAGCAACTCCAGCATGGAGAGGCAGAGCAGAGCCAGAGGGAGGAGGGCTGCTTGTCCCCGGGCAGGTGGAGCAGAGCCAGAGCCAAGAATGGAGAGTGGTGGTGGGAGAGGCTGCGCCGTGCCGTGGGGATGCTCTTCAAGGAGGAGGTGCCCTTTACTCCAGCCAAAGGCACTGCTCTTTGTAACCCGGCAGGGCCGCTGGGATAGCTCCATGCCACGGGATGGGGCAGCCCCAGGGCTCTCCCCATGAGCTGTGTCCCAGCCAGGGACGAAGCAGGACCCTGGTTGTGCTCCCTGCAGCCCAGCCATCCCCCCCTCCTTCCAGGTCCATCTGGCTCCAGAGGAGCCCGGCCGGAGGACAGCAAGGGCCAGTCCATCCCACGGCTTGCTTAAGCAGCTCACTGTGCATCCCAGCTGCTGTGCCCCTTCTATATTGGGCTGATGCAGCTCTGCTCCAGCTCCTCTCCACCTGCTCTCCTGCCCAGCTCTGCACCCTGCCCGTCCCAGCCCCGGTTCCCAGGCATGGACACGGCACAGCCGAGCTGCATCCCTCTGCCTGCTCTCCCCCGTGCTCCTCAGGCACAGCACAGCACAGCGCAGCACAGCGCGGTGCGGTGCGGTGCTGAGCGCACCCGTGGACAGGGCTTCCATTGGAGCCTCCGGGAGCTGGAAGCAAACTCTGCTCCCTCTGCAACGTGCAGGAGCAAGCAGCTCCGTGCCGCGACGCCCAGCCCCGAGTGCACTTCCCTCATCAAGGGGAAGGGGAAAAACGAAACGACGGACAGGGGGATCAGCGTGTCCCTGCAGGGGATCCCCTGTCCCCGGCAGCGGGGTGCAGACGGAAGCCAGGAGACGGAGCTGAAGGAAGGGAGATTCTATCCCTCGGCTCGCAAGCTCGGTCAGGATCAGCTCCTTCACCTTCTCCCGCTGTTCCCACGCCGCTCAGCCCCGCTCCGTGCCTGTCCCCCCCCTACCACCAGGTGCGAGGCAGCCCCACGCCCCAGCCACGCTCCCCTACCTGCCGCCTGCGCGCCGCGGATCCACGTTGGGATGCCGCCCGCACCCCAATGGCTCCGGCTGGAGGAGATGGCACACTTGCAGCCGCCCTGCAAACAGCCTCCGGCACACGCACCGCTGCCCCACCGCGACGCCGGCCTCTGCCCGAAACCCAGCCGGCGTTTGGCCGTGGCAGGAGGTGGGCAGGTTGGGGAGCGGAGGAGATAAGGAAGGCAGCTGGCTGAGGCTGCAGAGCGCGGCCAGGACTCGCAATCCCCTCTAAGAGGTGATTTAAGCAGTTAAAATGTGCGGCAGTCAATCCGAGCCGGGCGTGAGCGTTCGCCCGCTGCCTGCCCAGCGCTCAGCCCCTGCGCCGGAGGGGGATGCGGGAATCGACGCGGAGCCGGGGGATGCGGGAGGCAGCGGGAGGGGGGCTCGGAGCGGTGCCCGAGGGATGCTCCCGGTGCCGGGGGGGCCGCTCACCCCCGGGTGGAAGTTACCGTGGGGTGGGGGGGGGACACGCGTGGGACCCCCGGCTCGGCTCGCCCCCCGGCCAGTACCTGCGGTTTCTCCTGCTGCCCGTCCTCAAGTTGCGAGGCTCCTCCCATGGTTTTCCAGCGCTCGTTCCCCATCGCGCCGCCAAGTTCGGCCCGAAGTCCCCGAGCCCCCGCCCCGGCGCTCCCCGCGCCCCGCGCCCCGCACTCCGCGCCGGGAGGGAGGAACGGGCGGCGGCGGCGGCGGAGGGAAAGGAGGGAGAGGAGGAGGAGGACACGGGCACGGACGCGGGGGTGGGCCCTCCCTTCCCGGCAGCCCCGCCCGCCCCGCTCCCCCCCCTCCGGCCGCGGGCAGGGGGCAGAGGGAGAGCGGAGTGTCGCCCCCAAACTCCCCCCGAAACCCTCGTCGGCTCCCCCCGTTGGCATAACCCACCCCTCCCCACCCCATCCCCGGCAGCTCCATCCGCTCCAGATTCACTCCGGTTTCACTCCGATTTCTCTCCAGATCCACTCCAGATCCAGACGTGCCGGCACAGCTGGAGGAGCCGCAGCGGGTAAGGCGGTTTGGAGCGTGTGATGGGGCTGTTCTGGGGGTACGTCGTGGCCGCTCACCCCCTCTCCATGGCCACAATCCTGGGGGCAGCACTCCACGTTCATGGGGTTCAGCACCACTGTGCCCCACGGGTGGGTTTGCTTTTAGTGGGAGGAGGGGTCTGGGCAGGGCCGGGGGGCACTGGGATCGCATCCCCCAGCTGGAAAACATCGGGATCCTCGCCCCAGGCCTTTGTGCTAAGGTTAGCCAAAGCAATGGGTAGTAAAACCCATAGTGCTGTCCCGGGGGGGCACCAGCAGGACACCCACCGTGTGGCTCTTCCCACCATTGGCACCGAGTGAGGCATTTTGCCCAAATCCCACCGTTTCCAGCCCAAAGGAGCAGTGCCTGCCTGATTTACTGCCACCACTCCGAGCAGGGATGTGGTTTTCTTTCCCGTCCCTTTGCGGCACCTCCCTTAAATCTTTCATCCGCCGCATGTCTGACCTGCAGGCAGGAGCTGCTGAGAGGTTCAGAGAGCATCCTGAGCACAGCGGTGGGGGGAGGATGGCGTCTCCCCCTCTGCCAAGAAACCCCTGGAGAACCCTCCAGGAGGGGCACGGGGGAACAGAGCTCCGCGGGCAGCGCACGGCGTGTGCACGGTACCCAAACATTGGCTGTCTGCTGGCCAGGTGCACCTCCCAGCTTTGGCTCCGGTGATGCCGTGTGGATGTACGGGGTGATGCTGATGGCCAGCAGCCCGGCTCCTTCCCCATGGGTGAGACCATCCAAACTCGTTGCACCGGTGGCAGTCTGTGCCGTTCTGGCAGCGCAAGGCCCCAGGCGCCAGGGGGCTGCTTGAGCTGAACTCCAAACAATAAAAACTTATCATTAAAAAGAAATGTATCTTGGCTTCACACGGCCTGGCAGCGCGGGGAGGAGTGATTCAGTGGCTTGTCAGCCCTCAGTGTTAGGCACGCCGAGCTGAGCAACTGGACACTCTCCAAGTCCAGCAACTCATTTTCTGCAGATGGAGCCAGGACCGCGCAGTTTAATTTGCAAACCAACATACCTTGACATAACCCTCAGCATCATCACGGGTGCTGCCATGGGATGGGATGAGACACATTGGGTGGGGGCAATGCTGTGCAGCCCCTCTGTGCCCGGGGTACACCTCCACAGGGGGCCCGTTGGGGTGCGGGTGCAGAACCGGTGGCTCTCAATGCTTTGGGGGCCCTGAGTGATGCTCAGGGTGAGCCCTCCCTGTGCACACTGCTTGGGCTCATTGCTGACTCACTCCATGCTGTGTTGCCTCATGTCACCCACCATGAAGACACAGGAGGGGGCACCCCCAGATGGCTGAGCCCTGCTGGCAGCATCGCTCCCATGCGTGGCTTGTGCAGGGCATGGTGATGCCGGCCCCGGAGCCCAGGGCTGTGCCATGTGGGATCAGGTGCCTGGGGAGCACCCCGGGGCTGGGAGCGTGGTGGGATGGGGAGGGGGCTCCTCCCGGCAGCCCAACGCAAATCGATCCCGCAAGTATGGCATGATTCATGTCTCAGGCTGTGGCCTGAGGGTGAAAACTGGAGAAATGTTTGATGTGAGGCTGCAGGTCCTGTTGGGAGCTGCGGCTCTGCCCGCCCTGAACAGGCTCTGCCCTCATTGCTCGAGGGTGCCGGGCTGGGCCTGGGGCAAAAAATGACTAAAGTAACTTGGGATTAGAGCTGTGTGCTGAAATATGGCATTTCAACATCGTGTTTGGATGCTGTCTTCTGTGCTGTGATTGGAGGCAGCGAGAAGAGCTGCGTGCATTATGGCTGGGCTCCTGTCGGCCCCGCGCTTTGCAGGTGGGGACAGACCTGTGGGCAGTGGGGCACCCGGAGATGGGGCTGGGGTCTGCACCCCCAGAACACCGCAGAACAGGGGATGGGTGCCTGCAGGCTCAAAGCCCACAGATTTCCAGCCGTTGGATGAGGGCTGGAGGGGCAGAAATCCCCACCTGGCACCGATTCCCCCATTGCTGAGCGGGGCTGGGGGCCGGGGTTGGCTGTCAGGAGCCAAGTGCTGTGCTTGGACGCGTGCCATCGGCGCCCGGGAGCCGTCGCTGCACACAGGCGGCGTCAGACATCATCATCATATTAATAATGAAAGGGCAGCGCCTTCAAAGATCTTCGCCCCTGCGCCGCGCGGCTGGTGAGCGCGGAATGCAAAGGAGCTGCGTGAGCCTCATCCCAAGCAGCCGTGGGGTGATGCCAATCCGGGTCACAGAAACGCATAGGGAGCCCCCCGGGTGCTCCCCGTGTTTGGCTGCGGGGTCCCCGTCTCACATCCCCCGTCTGGCGACCGTATGATTCTGCCGTTCTCCTCTTCGGCGGGCACAGGGCACCCTCTGCCCACCCCTGCTGTGGGGATGTTGAGGAATGGGCAAACTGAGCATCTCTCGGAGGGCAGAGAGGTGGGCTGAGCTGTGCTGCAAATGGGGACTGAGACAGCCTATGGGGCCACGGGTTGACCCTACAGCATCCCAGTGTGTCCCCATAGCTCGATGCCCTGCAAGACTTTTGGGCTTCAAACATCCTTTTTTAAGGCTCCATGTGTGCCCCTGAGGCTGGGTACTTTGTGCGGGTCTTGGCACCACTGGGCCACGGGCTGTGCATCTCTGCTCCTCTGCTCTGTGCCACGAGCCCTGACCTGAGAAGGAAGAAACCAAACCCCCGTGCTGGGTGCAGAGCATGCCTATCCCATGCCCACCCCATACCCACGCCATAGCCACCCATATCCACTTCATACTCACCCCATGCCCTACCCATCCCATACCCATTCCATAGCCACCCATACCCACTCCATACTCAACCCATGCTCACCCCATACCCACCCCATGCCCACTCCATGCCCACCCCATAGCCACCCATACCCCATAGCCACCCCATAATCACCCCATAGCCACTCATACCCACTTCATATCCATCCCATGTCTACCCCTACCCATATCATACTCACTCTATACCCACCTCATGCCCACCCCATGCCCCCCCCATTCCCACCCCATTCCCACCCCATGCCCACATGCTCTGCACACACTTTGGGTCCCAGTGGGCTGTGCCCATACACCCCATGGAGTGCAGCATCACCGGATCCCACTGCGCTCTCAGTGCCGTCCCATTGTGTGCAGCCCTCCCTCAGCCTTCTTTCCCCCCTCCAAACACAACAAAACCCCCAAATCCTCCACGAGGGAGAAATCTCTTTTTGTTCCTTTATATTTTCTCTGCCGCCGCAGAGGATCGATCGGAGCTGATTCTCCATAATCCGCCCTTTCTGTGGGAAGCTGGAGCCCCCGGGGGGGGGGATGGATCCGGCACGGGCCCCACTCAGGGTGCTCAGTGCTGCGTGCCCATGGCATCCAGCAGCCCCAACCCCCATCTCCTAGCAACTTCCCTGCGCTGCCTCTCTGTGATTCTCTGCTTTTAGGCTTTGAAGGGCAGAGCTTTGGTTCCTGGATGGGTTTGGGAGCGTTTTGTCCTCCCGGCAGCCGGCGTTTGGGGGATGCAGGAAAACCTCCGGGCAAACCCCAGCTGTTAGCAATGGGATGTGCCTCCGGGGATGGGATCCCACCCCCTGGGAGCTCAGCCTGGAAGCAACGGTGGGAAAACAGCGTTCTGTTGGCTGCAAAAATACCATTTGATGTGGGGAAAATAATACAGCAGGGTTTTGCTTCGCTTTGTTTTGTAGGTTAAGGAATGCCTGACTATTTGCGGGCTGGGAAATACGTCCACAGGTCGTGGAGGGCTGAAAGGGATAAATCACTCCCGGCACTGGAATGGGCTTTGTTGTGCTTGATCTAAAATGCGGTGGTAAAAATGACCAAAGTGCAATTCTAAATGGGGAGGGCGCTGTGTGTGTGTGTGTGTGGGGAGGGTTTGTGCTGCTCCCGTTTGCTCGGTGCGCACTGCTGGGCAATGAAAGCAGCGTCTCACCCACCCGGCACGCCGATGCTGCCATCTGAGGGCGCTTTCTCTTGGCCGCCGATAGGAATAGGCGGTGTGCGATGACAGAGAGCACCGCAGGGCTGCTGTGGGATCCCTGCCCTCAGGGGAGGCTGCGTGGATGCCGGCATAGAGCTCAGCTCGGAGCGATGCTCTGCCTGCCCGGAGCTCCCGGTTCCCACCAGTGCCTCCCAGTACAGCCCAGCTGCTGTCGGGGTGAACCGCCGTCAGAGCAGCCCCAGCCCGAGCCCTGGGTTTGTTCCTGCTCCGCACCGGGGCTGCAGCAGCTCAGCTGCTGAGTGCTCCCAAATCCCTGTGGTAATTGGATCAGGGCACCGTTTTCCATCGGAATGTTAAACAGGAGCCCCCGCCCCAGCCCGGGCGGCACGCTTTGGGATAGAAAGACACGGTGAATCGCGTTATGGGGGTTATTTCTCCTGCTTTAAAGTCAGAGGTATCACAGCAGCTCCTGATTTGTCACAGAGCACCGTGGTCCAGCTCCTGTTGATGGCAGGATTGGGGGGCCATCACCAGCCGAGCACTGAGATCATGCAGCTCATCACAGCAGTGGCACGCAGGGGGCTTTACTGCCCCCAGCTGTCCCCCATGGGACCAGCACAGGGCCCGGGGGGTTCAATTAGCAAATGAAGGGGCTTCGGTGCCTTGCCCCGGTTATCGGTTTAGCAGGGTCCCTGGTTGGGGTGACCATCTGGTGGCATCTGCTGCTGCTCAGCTGTCACTGGTCTCCCAGAGAGGGGACACACAGGGCACAGCACCAAGGCACAGGGATGGGGGCAGCTGTGCTGGGCATATCCACGGCTCCTGCCATAAAGGGATGGGTGAACAGACAGATGAATGGGTGGGGGGGGGTATGTGGATGGATGGATACATGGATGGATGGATGGATCATGGAGTCATAGAGTCATTAAGGCTGGAAAAGCCTTCTCAGATCCCCAGGCCCAACCCCAACCCATCCCACCATGCCCATGGACACGTCCCTCAGTGCCACATCTCCATGGCTCTGGAACACCTCCAGGGATGGGGACTCCCCCACCTCCTGTGGCAGTGGATGGATGGATGGATGGATGGATGGATGGATGGATGGATGGATGGATGGATGGATGGGCTAGAAAAAGGAGGCAGAGCAGGACAGACAGCTGAGCCTCTCTGGCAAATGAGGCGGTTTCAGGTGATGCTAACAAGCCCATTAATGGGGTTTATCAAGGGAGGCTGCTGACTTTATCTGAGATGCTGCTTTTGGGCTGGGAGAGCCTAAGCTCCTGCTTGTTAATTAGAAAGGCTGAGAGGAGGTTTGTAGCGGTTGGCCTCACTTGTGAGCAGCCGTAATGTGATGAGCGATTAGGGACTCTGAAGCTTCTCTACTGGTGTCATTAAGATACTGATGAGCTCAGGCAGGGAAAGGGCTTTTTGGCTGTGCCTGGGAGAGGCTGGTCCTGCGCTGCTGGGCTCATCAGGAGGTGTGAGATGGGTGAGGTATGTCCTGGGGATGGCCACAGCTCGGTGTCACCCCGTGTCCCTGGGTCAGGGCTGGTGTCCCTCAACACGTGCAGGATGTGGTGAGCTCACGGTGTGAGGGAGCTGGGATGTTCCTGCTCACTGTGTGATGAACGGGGAGAGGATTTGGCCATGGTTGCCTCCAGAAAGGTAATTCCAGGCTGTTCCACAGCCAGACGCGTGGCGAGGTGGGGGCAAAGCAGAATTGAGTGCTGTGCTTTGCCTCCGTCCTCCCTCATCTGCTGCCTTGGCAAAGCTTCCTGCGATGCTGCAGCATCCCGGTTGGCATCGCTCGGGCTGTATTTACGGCCACACTAATTAAATACTCTCTGCAATCAGTGCCACGCATGACCCCACTCTCTGAGCTGGGGCCGCTGTGTGCCATCACCGAGCGGGTACATGACTGCCGCCGTCCCGGGGAACTCCTAACAGCGATTTACTCATCCCAGGCCTCCCATTTCTCTGTTTTTGTGACATTTTGCAAAGTTCAGGTTTACAAAATAAGCCGGCGCGACGCGGAGACGCTCCACATTATTTACGCTGCACTGCTTGGCAGCATCTTCGCCAACGATGGGATCCCAGCCCTGCGGGATGGGGCCATCCCCGTGCCCAGGTCCCCATGCTGTGCTCTCGCTGCCCTGTCTCTGTATCCCTGCCTTTGTATGGGGCCGTGGGAGGGTCGGACCCGTGGATCTCACACACCTCTCTGCCGCCCCGGTGCCGCGTTGTCAGCTCCGATCAGAAGCCGGATCAGTCGGCCCTGTGCGCGCTCTCCGGATTTAATTAACGGGGCCTTTCATCTCTCCCCTGAAGGAATCTGCTATCTTCTGTCTTCTTAATTAACGTTCATTAAGCAAATCAGAAGAACGTTGGCTCCTCACCGCCTCCACTGCTCTTAACCCTTGCGAGGTGCCAGGTTGGTGTGGGGCAGTGGTGTTGGGGTGGTGGCAGTGGGGCAGTGCGTGGTCCCCACATCCCCACCATGCTCAGACCACAGCTCTGTGTGCAAAGATTGGGTCCCGCTGCACTGGGTTGACTGGGACAAACCCAAGCTCTGATGGCTCCTTTGGATTCCCTTGTTCCAGCTCTTCCATGCCCTGAAGAATGAGGGGTTCCCATAACCAATTTTAGCTATTCTTCTTGCCAAGGTGATGTTTGCCCATGGCAAGGTGACATGAGAGCTCTCATGTGAAGTCACTGCCCAGAGCTGGAAGGGAAGGTGCCTCCAGCATCTTGTTCTCACAGAAAAGGGGGTGACCTGGGGCTGGATACAGGAAATATTTGGATATATTTGGACACATATGGATGCAGGAAAGGGACGTCTGGGTGATGGCCTCGCAGACTGCCATGGGTCTGGGTGCCCCTGCACGCTGCTTGAATTCATGCAACCCCAGAGCTGCCCCAAGCCTTGGCTGCACAGCATCACCACTCCATCCCAAACCCCTCTGCAGGAGGAGATGAATGGGTGGGGAAATCATCTCCTGGGTGCCTTCAGTGCCTGAGGGTCCCCTTGGAGGCAGCCAACCTGTTTGAGCAAGGCAGCAAAACACCCAACAAGCCTCATACACACACGATGTAGATCCCACCTTGAAACTGGCCCTCGAGGCTCCAGGGGTGAATACTGAGCTGGAAACCCTCCTCTTTCCCCCCAAACCTTTGCCACCAGCTGTTGGCTCTCAGGCAGATGGAGCTCAGCTCTCGGCAGTGGGAAATTGGCCGTTCCCAGCAGAGCTGATCAGGCTGTCAGCACTGGGTCAATATATGGTAATGGGGCTTTGAAGCGGCGCTGCTGCGGGAGCTGCTGCTGAGGACCTCTGATTCACAGCTCCCCTCCGGTGCTTTCTCCCCGTGCTGTGCGCAGAGGAGAATAAAATAAATAAGAGGAGAAGGGAGAGGAAGGGAGCTTAAATTATAGATGAGGGCTAAGTTTCCTGGGTTTCTGTGGCAGCGCAGTTTAGCGGAGCGTGGGGAGAAGTGGGGCTCCTCCATGCACCCAAATTCTGCAAAACCAACGTTGCAGAGTGGGGCTGGAGGGAAGGGTGAGGCATGGCACCACCCCTGCCTGCCTGGGTCCCTTTGCAGTTGCTCTCCTGTCTGCATGGGTCCAACATGCATAGCTTGGAGGGTGCCACGGTCCTGGCACAGACCGTGTGCAATGAGCATCTCCTTCTGAAGGGCTTTGAGGGCCGTATGGGTGTCTGATTTCCCCACCCATGGGGACATATTTTGGCTCGGGACTGGGCTGCCACCATGGCAGATCGAGGTTGGGACCCCCACCTGTGGGTGCTGGTGTGGAGGGTCACAGAGCCATGTCCCAGGCAGGTTGGTGAGAGTGGAGAGCAGCGGGGTCAGTGAGGTGGGAGGAGAAAAGGGCACAGGAGTGGTGCTTCAGAGCCTTTCACACTTTCCCCTTGCTTTTCAGGGTGAGAGAAAATTGGCAGCCTCCATGAATTTGAGGGGACGATGAGAAGGCGGGGACAGCATCGCGATGGGCTCATCCCTGGGGCTGAGGAATGGAGATGCTCAGCAGCCGAAGACCCAAACCCATCCACCTCTAAAGCGATGGGGCTGGGATGCACCAGCTGGGGGGGATTGCAGCCTGCTCAGCCCCACCTGTGGGGCTCAGCGTGGCCTTGGGGGGAGCTCCAGCCCCGCTGCCGGCACCACGCACGGAGCGTTTGACGTTCCCAGCAGCATCCAGCAGATGGACCTCGGAGCGAGAGGAGGTGCCGGGCTGGGGGCCTGTCCCATCCCATCCCATCCCATCGTATCCCAACCCATCCCATCGCGCCGTGCCAGCCGGAGGAGGCTCAGTGCGCAGCGAGCCGAACCCCGCCATGGCCCGGCTCAGGGAGCTGGCCCTGCTGGGGGTAGTGCTGGCTACTGCGGGCTCGTCCCCCTGCTACGACCCCCGGGGGCAGCCCCGCCGCTGCATGCCCGTCTTCGAGAACGCCGCTTTCGGCCGCGTCCCGCTGGTCAGCAACACGTGCGGCTCTCCGCCCGAGGATTACTGCCTGCAGATGGGCGCGCGCGATGCCAGCCAGCTGTGCCAGCGCTGCGACGCCGCCGACCCGCTGCTGCACCACAACGCCTCTTTCCTCACCGACTTCCACAGCCAGGAGGAGAGCACCTGGTGGCAGAGCCAGTCCATGGCCTTCGGCATCCAGCATCCCAACTCTGTCAACATCACGCTCCACCTGGGTAGGTGCGGGCGAGGGGAGCGTGGGGTTCAAAGTGGGGTGCCCCGTGCCCCAGTGCAGGCTGCGGGGTGCAAGGAGGGAGGGTGCTCTTTGCTGGGAGCTCATTGCTAAGGGCATCTCCTGGTCCGCTGCAAGGAGAGGACAGCGGTGCCCGTGCACGTGCACTGCGTGCTCCCCAGTTCCTCTTTGCAAAGCTGGTGTGGGTTTACAGAGGGGGCGGCAGGCAGGAGCCCTGCAGGCTGTGGGTGCAGAGCCCCGTGCCCATTCATCCCCACACAGCGCTGAGGATGCCATGTATATTTTAGGGGACCCATAGCCCTGTAAACGCCGTGCAGCCCTGGCGGGGTTCCCCATCTGAGAGCCGACCCTCTGTTTTAAATACTGTGCTTGCCGGGTGCGTACAGCCTGTGGGATCATGCCTAGCATGTTAAAAAGGATCTTTTTTTTTCCTGCATTTTGCTGCCATCTAAACTATCTTGGCTGTTGGCCAGCACTATAAAACCTTGGTTCTCTGCTGTCTTCTGCCATCAGCGTGCTGCAGGGGGGCAGTGAGGGGCCGTGGCACAGGCAGGCGGTGGGTCGGTGTGTGCCCTACGGGGTCACTGCGTTCCCAGCCCCCTGCAAGCAGGCAGACGTCTGCTCTGGGCTCCCCCTGCACATGAGAAGCGATGCTGGAGCAGTCCCATCCAAGGCTGTAATATGTCACCGAGCTCTGTGCATCCCTTCCTGAGCCAGTGCTTCCCTCTGCATGTGTACCTGGCCTCCTTGCTCCTATATGCCCCATATATCTTGCCACACTAAAAAGTGCCTAGCACACCGCTGCCTGACCTTTTCCACCGCCCCCGGGCCCTGTTCTTAGCCCCAGCTGCAGATGGTTTTTAATGCTTACACATGGGTTACAGAGGAAAAACCCAAATGTTGGTGCTGAGCCCGACCCTGCAGCCCCCGGGACACGGCCGCAAATGGGTCCTTGCACCCACGCCTGTAGTGATGGGTCTGTGATCCACGCATTGAGCTCCCACCAGCTCATGCATGAGGCTGTGCAGGGGAGCTGCCTGGGGAGATTATTAAATGACGTGTAGGATGAGCTGGACAAGACCTGTGTTTACCTGTATGCTGTTGATTGGCGTTAATTAGATTATCCTCCCTTGAATCTCAGTTCTCAATGAGTCTTTGGCTGTGCATTACAGTCTGCAGGACTCGGAGAGGATCACTAACCCTGAGCACTGTTGCATTTGCCTTGACATCAGGGAGGAGCCCAACATACCCATATATTTGGAAAGGCAAAAGGCACCATTGCTCCTTGGGGAGCTGGGAGTCCTGGTCACCATCCCCTCCCATTGCCACCCACACCCCTGTCCCGTGGTGTCCCCACCCCACAGTGTGCGAGCCCTGCCAGCCTGCCAGGGAGATATCGTGGGCTGCATTCTGGGTTTCTTTGGAGGAAGAGAACGCAATTTGGCCAATGAAAGGGACCGTCTGGAAAAAAGCATGCACCGCTTGGGATAACCACAGCGCGCTTCCTCTGCCTGAGCTGCAGCCCCCACGTGGGCCCCCTGACCTCCTCTTTGCTGCAGGGTCCCCTGGGGCAGGGGCTGTTTATTGACACAGCTCTCAGCTCCGGCCCTCTCCCGACCCCTCTGCTTGGCCAAGGGTCCCCCGGGGCCGCGCTGTCTGGGAACGGGCGCCTGCGGGGCTGGGACAAGGGCATCCCACCAGCATCGGTGCAGCCATATCCCGTGGGCTTTGGGGAGAGGTAATTCTGGAGCAGCCCAGCCACGCTGTCACAGCACCTTCCCATCCATGCTCACCTCGGGGCGGGTGGCACGGCTCTCCACGTCCCCGATGGTTTCCCCAGCGCCGGTAGCCGGGTTGGGCTCAGCTCCCCCGCAGCAAAGTCGCAGCACATATGCGACAGTATTCATATGGGCCCAATTAAAGGCTTGTTTTCCTAGTCCTGGAATAACCCCTCAAACATTCCCAACTCATTATCTTTTCAAATAAAGCCAAAACCTCGCAGCTAATTGTTTTGCGCAGCCAGGAGCGGTGCTGTGATGGAGCAATCCGCTCTTTGAGCCGGTCCTTCATCTGTGGCAATTAGGCGGTTCTGATGTTCGCTTTGGTGCAGTTCCCCTCCCTTTTTTTAAGCAATGCTTTCAGGATATTTCAGAGCTGTGTTGGCCACCCCAGGGATCGATGTCCTCTGTTTGTCTTCAGCCCAGCAAAGGCAGCAGCAAGGCTGGGTCCTGGCATGCAGCTCCCTGGAAATGGACTGCCCTTGACCCTCTCCCCATTGCATGGGGGATGATGATGAGCACCGAGGCCTGATTGTCCCCAGCTGCTGCTTGGCCCCTGGCTTTGCACCAGCTCCTGGCTCACACCGCCCACCCGTTGCCTTCATGCAATGACCCAAAGGTTGCAGTGGAGCCAAGGGCTGATGTGGGGCTGGGCAGGGTTTGGGGGTTGGCATCCAGATGGACGGATGGTAAATTCTGCCCACCCTGGGCAAACGCCAGCAACCACGTGGGATGTAACACTGGGATGATTTTGGCCCTGGTGCTGTTGGCCACCGTCCCAGCTGGGATGGGAGAGGAAGGCGTCATGGTGGCTGTGTCCCCAGGAAAGTCCTATGAGATCACCTACGTGCGCCTGAAGTTCCACACCAGCCGTCCCGAGAGCTTCGCCATTTACAAGCGCAGCCGTGCCGACGGCCCCTGGGTGCCCTTCCAGTTCTACAGCGCGTCCTGTGAGAAGGTTGGATATTAGGAAATTCCTTCTCTGAAGGAGTGGTCAGGTATTGGTATGGGCTGCCCAGGGAGTGGTGGAGTCACTGCCCCTGGGGCTGTTCCAGAGCGGTGGAGATGTGGCACTGAGGAATGTGTCAGTGGGCACGGTGGGATGGGTTGGGGTTGGGCTTGAGGAACTCAGAGGTCTTCTCTAACCTCAGGGATTCTATGATTCTGTGATTCTAAGACCTACAGGAAGCGGCAGAGGCAGTACCTGCAGCCGGGTGAGAACGAGCAGGTGGCCTTCTGCACCGACGAGTTCAGCGACATCTCCCCACTGAGTGGTGGCAACGTGGCTTTCTCCACCCTTGAGGGCCGTCCCAGTGCCTACAATTTTGATGGGAGTCCCACACTACAGGTGCCAGTGGGGTGGGAGAAGGGTGACGACAGGGAGCCCTGGGACCGGGGTGAAATAGTTGGGATATTAGGAAAAAATTCATCTCCAAAAGAGTGGTCAGGAATTGGCACAGCTGCCCAGGGAGTGGTGGAGTCACCGTCCCTGGAGGTGTTCCAGAACCATGGAGATGTGGCACTGAGGGATGCGTCAGTGGGCATGGTGGGGTGGGTTGGGCTTGGGGATCTGAGAGCTCTTTTCCAACCTGAATGACTCCATGACTCTATGAAAAGCCCCCACGTTGCCCTGCAGACAGGAAGGGAGCGGGATGTGCCCTGGTTGGGGTTGGAAATGGTGGCCCGGTCCCATCTGCAGGACACCTTCCCCGTGTCCCCTGCAGGAGTGGGTGACCGTCACCGACCTGCTCATCTCCCTGAACCGCCTCAATACCTTTGGGGATGACATCTTCAAGGACCCCAAGGTGCTGCAGTCGTACTACTACGCCATCTCCGACTTCTCTGTTGGCGGCAGGTGAGGGCTGGGATGGGGCTGCAGGGAGGGTCCTGGGACCATGCATGGGGCTTGGGGAAGCTCCAGAGCTTGAATTGCACTTGGAGGAGCAAACCACTCAGATGGGACACAAACGCTGCTGGAGGGGTTGACACAGCTGTAGCCCCAGAAGCTGAAGCAGCCCTCAGTGGGGTTGGAAGTTGATGTGGGGCAGAGACACCGGCAGTGCCGCTCTGGGGTTGTGCTGCGCCGTTCCCCGAGCAGGGAGGTGGGAAACCAGATACAAGACATCATGCTCCACCCCACTGAGAGCTGCCTGCCCCTGGACACGAGGGCTGGGCGTGCTCCGGGAGCCCCGTTTGCTGTCTGAGCCCCTTGGGCTGGAGCAGCTGGAGCTGCTTAGCGCTCCGCATGGGCCACCCTCAGCGTGTGACCTCCCAGATGGGATTGCCTCGGGGACACGGCCACCCCAGCACGGCGCTGTGAGCACCATCCCCGTTCAGCAGCGCTCAGAGCAGCTCGGGTTTCCCGCAGGTGTAAATGCAACGGTCACGCCAGCGAGTGCGCGCTGGACGAGGCAGGACGGCTGGTGTGCGTGTGCGAGCACAACACAGCCGGCACCGACTGCCAGCACTGCCAGCCCTTCTACCAGGACCGGCCCTGGGCGCGCGGCACGGCTGAGGCTGCCAATGAGTGCCTCCGTGAGTAGCACCCGTGTTGGGCACGTGGCGGTGGTGAGGAGCGCATCCAGCAAGGCTGCTCTGGTTGGGAAGCACCGCAGGGTCCCCATCCGCAGCATCACCCCGAGGACCCTCATCCGATCCCCACGGCCCCAACCAGCCCTCCTGGCTCCCCGTAGCTTGCGACTGCAGCGGCCGCTCGGAGGAATGCTTCTACGACGCGGAGCTGTTCCGCCGCACCGGGCGTGGGGGGCACTGCCGGAACTGCCGCGACAACACGGCCGGGCCACGCTGCGAGCAGTGCCGGCAGAACCACTACCGCTGGGAGCAGCAGGCCGCCTGCCAGCCCTGCCACTGCCACCCCGCAGGTGTGTGGGTTGGAGGCGAGGGCTCGCCCCCGTGCTCCCCAGCCTTGGGTTGTGCCATTGGGCCGCTGCACCACTGGGTCTTGCCAAGCTCACCTACTGGGATTTGGGCTCACGCGGGGGGTTGGGTTCGCCCTGCTTGGGGTGGGCTACTCACCGTGGCACGGTTTCTGGCTCTGGCCTTGAGCATGGGGTCCCTCCGTCACCTGTGGGCAGCTCAGGTTGGCTGTGTCTCTGCAGGTTCCCTGCGGCCCCAGTGTGACAGCTCGGGGACCTGCACCTGCAAAGCCAATGTGACAGGCTGGAAGTGCGAGCGCTGCAAGGACGGCTATCACAGCCTGAGCGAGGGTGGCTGCAGGTGAGGGGAGCCCTGGCCGTGGTGGGACATGGGATGGGACCAGGGCTCATCCTATACCCACATCTTGGCCTGGCCAGACCCTGCACCTGTGATCCTGCGGGCAGCGTGGGCACCTGTGACCCCAACACTGGGCATTGCACCTGCAAGGAGAGGGTGGAGGGGCACCTGTGCAACAGGTAAGCACTGAGGGATGAGGATGGGGCAGTGCCTCCTTTCCAGCCTGGGATCTGCCTCTGGGATGCCACTATGGTTCCCTGCAGCTCTACCTGCCCTGTGCCATGTGATCTTGTTTCATGCCCGTACCAGATGCCAGCCCGGTTGGTTCAACCTACAGCCCCACAACCCCATTGGTTGCACCAGCTGTTTTTGCTATGGCCACTCCGCCGTCTGCATGGCAGCAGATGGCTATGAGGTGACCCACATCCGCTCTGACTTCAGGGAAGGTATGGAATTCCTGGCCCTGGGAGGGGTGGGCTTGGGCCAGGAAACCCGGGAGGTTAGGAAAGGCTGGGGCTGAGCATCCCTCCTCTTTGGGGCTGAGCATCCCTCCTCTTTGGGGCTGAGCATCCCTCCTCTTTGGGGCTGAGCATCCCTCCTCTTTGGGGATGGGTACCCCGCTCTGGGAGTTGCTGGTGCTGATGGCTGGCAGGGGGATTTATCTGCCTGTTCTCTATTTTGCTGCCAGATCTCTGTTTTTGTCCCCAGCTCTACAAGGGATAGGCTCTCCCTCAGGGCATCCCTCTGTGTTCTGTCCATGTCTTAGGGGGCACTGCAGGGCTGGGCACACCAAGGACTGCCAGAGCACTAAGAAAGGGTCAGAATGTTACAAACAAAAAGGATGGAGGGAAATTCTCCCCCTTATCCCCTCCTCTCCCCACCTGTGGCCAAGCTAGAGCAGGGCAGGAGGCGGGCTGGGGGATCTCCCCATTGGCATCCAGGGATATGTGTGGATGTGGGATGCTTGGGGAAAGCATGCCATCTGCTGTGCAGCAGGGACACAGTATGGGCAGCCACCGTGGGTACGGGCATACATACCCATGGGGTATCCATGTCCAGCTCTGCATTGCCTGCACCCTGAAGTGCAGACAGAGCTGAGTGCACACAGCCAGCATTTACCCTGCTGGCATTTAAACCCCTCTGCCAGTTGCTGTCCTGTCTTGCTCAGCCTGGAAAGGAAACCAGACTTCATGCAGTGTCTTTCCCCCTTCCTTCCTGCAGTCTCGCCAGTTTGGGACTGCTCCTTTAGGGAGGGCACGCAGGGCTGGAAGAAATAAATAACTGTTGAGAGCGGGGGAGAGTTTCACCGATTTCCAAAGGAAACCACCATAATGCAATTACACCCCGTCCCTTGCTGTGCTTCCTGCACATTCCAGCCCACGGTGCCGCAGCACAGGCAGGGGGGCAAAAGTTTAAAGATAACAATTTCCTCCAAATCTAAGCAAATAAACAGATGAGGGTGGGGGGATGGAGGCAGCCAGGGCTACTGTGAGAGCACAGAGTCTGGGTGAAGCAGGGAGCTGCAAAGTGCTGGCTCCTGGTAAGAGAGCAGAGGGGTTCGCAGGCAGGGATGTAGCCCCAGAAGCAGCAGTGGGGGTGCTGGGGGCATGGGAGGGGGGGGTTGCTGCTCTCCTTTGTGCTGTCCCATAGGGCTGGAAGGCTGGGCTGCAGCTGCGGGGGATGTGGAGGTGCCTCTGCACTGGGCTGATGGGGAGATTGGCACTGAGTGGGACAAAGAGGAGCCGCTGGACCTCCGTGCACCGGGTATGTGCTGGGCTCCCGGGGTCTGCTCTGCTTTGTGTGACATCCCACTGCCAAACTGGGACCAGAGGCCCCAGAAGAGTGGTACATCCGTGTCCTTCAGATTTTCTTCCCCTTTCCTCCTGCAGAGAAGTTTCTGCAGAACCAGCGTCTGAGCTACGGGCAGCCCCTGTCCCTGCTGCTGGGAGTGGAGGGGAATGGAACCAGGGCAGAGAGCGGGGTGTTTCTGCTTGGGGTGCAGCTGGTGCTGGAGGGTGAGGGGCTGCAGGTCACCATGTCCAGCAGTGAGAGCCAAGCACAGGACGGGAAGCAGGCTGTCACCTTCAGGTGTGCCATGGTGCTCTTTGGGGTGACTTTGGGACACTGAAGCTCCATGGTGGGGGCTGAGATACCGCGGATAGCTCTGTGTGCCCAGGTCACTGTTTGAGAGCTGAACTGTTGGGTAGCTGAGCTGAAGCCTTCCTCCCACGCTCCTCCTCCAACAGGCTGCATGAGGCAGAGGAGGGCACGGAGCCTTTGCTGTCAGCCTTCAGCTTCCAGCGCCTGCTCTCCAACCTCACCGCCCTTCGCCTCCGCGTGAGCTGTGGCCCTGGGCCAGGTGGGTGGCTGCGGGCAGCGTCCCATAGAGCTGGGAACAGGGGAGCAGCAGTTAAACCTGTGGCTTTATGGAGCATTTCCAGGCAGGATGGAGAGCTGGGGCCATTGTGCATGCCCCATCCCCATGCTGCTCTCCCCCCTTGCAGGCAGGCTGTGGCTGAGCCGGGTGCAGCTCACGTCGGCTCGCCGCGGTGCAGGCATGCGGGCAGGATGGGTGGAGGAGTGCACATGTCCTCCCAGCTACACTGGGTCCTTCTGTGAATCCTGTGCACCTGGCTTCAAGCGGGACATCCCCTTTGGTGGCCCCTTTGTCACCTGCGTGCCCTGCACCTGCAACCAGCATGGGGACTGCGAGCCGCTCTCAGGTGCGCACCCGCTCCCTCTGCTTGCTGGATCACAGTGTGCACGGGGAGCACATCTGTGTCTTTGCTTATTCTGAGGAATGCTGGAAACCATCCTGGAGGTCAGGGAAACACAGAGCAGAGGCTCAGAGATGCTGCCTGGCTCCGTGTGCATCCCTACAGCAAGCAACAGCACACACTGGTGCTGGGAAGAGATGGAGATGAGGTGATGTGTGCAGTACCCAGATGGGGCCCCTGGCCCGGGCACGTGGAAAGGAACAACAGAACTTTATGGGCAGAGTGGGAAGGGCTGGAGGAAACATTTTGTTCAGTGTGTGCCTCTGCTCTGCCAGCAACACACGACACCGGGCTGCAGACAGCCGGCATCTCGCTGGGACAGGGCTGAGCCCTGGGAACTGGGACAGAGCTTTGTTGTCCTGGCCCCTGCACGGTTTCTTTCCACTGCATTTCCCCCCCCCATTTCTGCCATCTGCTTTTCCTTTGCTTGCCATTGCCTCTCTCTGCCTCAACGTGGGGAAAATGGAAACATGCCCATTCCCTCCTGCACGACCCGCCTGCTATCACCTGACCCTCCCCTTTTCCCCTTCCATTCAGCAAAGCATCTGTGTGGAGGCGGGGGTCCTTGAGCGTCCTTCCTCCTCCTCCTCCTCCAGCTCCCAGCTGACTGCGGACGGCTGTGACTCACCAGCTCGGCTCGAGGAGACGCTCGCTCCCCGCTGGGTCACGGCCGCCCGCTTGTGTTTTCCATCCCAGGCTGGGAGCGCGGCAGCTCGGCGCTGGGAAATGTGTTGCCCATTACTGCAGGCGCCGGCAGACTTGGGGCACGATGCTGGGGCTGCCTGCACCCACCTCACGCCTGCACAGCATCCTCCTCCTCCAAACAAGAGCCGGGCAAGAAGGAGGGGGGGGAAGTGTGACTGGCTGCTTTAGGAGCACACCAACACTGTGGCTCCTTGGAGCTGCATATCCGTCCTGGCAGCACATCTCCATTTCTCACCTCACAGGGCACTGCCGCTGCTTGCACAACACGGAGGGTCCCTCCTGCGAGCGTTGCAGCCCCGGGTTTTATGGCAACCCCTTCACTGGGCACCCCGATGACTGCAAGCCCTGCCCGTGCCCTGGCCGCTCACCCTGCACTCAGCTGCCCAGCAGTGGGGAGGTGGTGTGCACCCACTGCCCCCCGGGGCAGAGAGGTGAGGTTGGGATGTGGGGAGGGGGCTGTGGTACAGCTGGACCCCCCCCTGCGCGCTTTTTGCTTTGTAGGGAAGCGCTGCGAGCTGTGCGATGATGGATTTTTCGGGGACCCCTTGGGGCACAGGGGTCCCGTGCGTCCCTGCGTCCCCTGCCAGTGTCATGGGAATGTGGACCTCAATGCTGTAGGGAACTGTGACTCCGTGTCCGGACGCTGCCTGCGCTGCCTGCACAACACAACGGGAGAGCAGTGCCACCAGTGTCGGCCGGGGTTCTATGGGGACGCGTTGGCCCCCAGCCCTGCTGGGAAGTGTGCGCGTACGTATGGCCGGGGCTGGCCCTGCTGCCCCCACCCCAGCCCAGACCCTCCCAATGGGGTGGGTAGCCACTGGGTTTAGGGGCTGAGCAATGGGCTGTTAGCCATGAAAGCTCAGCAATGGGTTTCTGTCCCCTCTCTGCACTACTCCAATGGGATGCAAGCAGCATTTTGTCTCCATAGCGTGCAACTGCAACCCTGATGGCTCAGCTCTGGGGCTGGAGGGCTGCAATCCGGGCACGGGGCAGTGCCTCTGCCTCCCACACGTGTTGGGCAGAACGTGTGGGCTGTGCCAGCACGGCTACTATGGGCTGCAGGCTGCCGTGGGCTGCAAGAGGTGAGTGGGGTGCAGCGGGCGCTCTGTGCCTTGCTCCTTAACGCCCGCTCATCGCACTCTCTGCTCCTTGGTGCACAGCTGTGAGTGCCACCCAGTGGGGTCCCAGGACAGTGGGTGCCATGCAGTGACGGGGCAGTGCTCCTGCCAGCCAGGTGTCACAGGGCTGCGGTGTGACAGATGCGAGCACGGCTTCTTCGGCTTCTCAGCCAGGGGCTGCCGAGGTACCGGGGAGGGCAGCTCAGCCCTTAGCATGGGGCTGGAAGCTGTGGTGTGACACCTTGTCACCATTGTAGCATGCAACTGCTCCCCGCTGGGCTCCGCCAGTGCGCAGTGCCACGAGAACAGCACCTGTCTCTGCCGCCCCGGCTTCGTGGGCTATAAGTGCGACCGCTGCCAGGCCAACTTCTTCCCTGACCCACCGAGCTCCAGCTGCCAGCCGTGTCCCACCTGCTATGGGCTGGTGAAGGATGGGGTATGCCCCATGCCCTGCCGAGGTGGTGTGGAGCTCCAGCCCCTTGCTGCATTGCCATGCCCCCATGTCTCACCTGCAGGTGGAGCGGCTCAGGGTGAAGCTGCAGGAGGTGGAGGAATGGCTGCAAGCACCGGGCTGTGAGCTCCGCCTGGGGCAGCCCCCTGCGATGGGAGATGAAAGCCGGGGAGATGGGCTGAGCACACAGCACCTCCTGCAAGGTATGAGGCACCCCTGCAGGGATGCTGGGTGTTGTGACATGACTAGGTGGGTGCAAGGGGGTCCTGTGTCAGCAATGGGATGACCAAGATGGGGAGGACATCCTGGGAGGGCAATGGCACAGAGCACTGCAGGTGCTGCAAGCCAATGCCAGGTGCAGATTGGTGCCCTTTGGTGGGCAGGGATGAGCCCCACAGCTGTTTCGGGGCAGCTGGTGATGGGCATCACTGTGGGCTGAGCATCCACCCTGTGGGCGCTTCAACCCCAAGCACCCATGGAGGCCAGCGCAGCCAGGAGTTGCACTAAGCAGCTGTTTATATGCCCACAGGTGCCCATGCCGTGCTCTCGACACAGGTGGGACGGCTGTCAGGGATGCTGAGCACTGCACGGGGCCATCTCAGCAATGCCATCGGGGCAAGTGGCTGCTCCAGCCGTGGACCCCCTAAGACCTGCACGCTGCTGTCAGAGATCAGGGCCGTGCTGCAGTCAGCACAGCAGGAGATCCTGCACGCTGCCGACACTCTGGCTGCCACGGTGCGGGCTCCCGATGGCAGCGGCTGTCTTGGGGCAGCAGATCCGTGTGGGTATGGCATCGGGGTCTCACTGCTGTTGTTTGCATTGCAAGGAGATTCCCCAGGAGATCCCCCTGCTGCCCACCAACTGGAGCCGCTGGGCAACGGAGGCGCGGGTGCTGGCAGAGAGGTAGGTTGGGCACCACGGGGACAACTGCTGTGCTGGGACCTTCCTGGCACACACTCATGGTTGGTCGTGGTAGAAACAGGGAAGCGCAGAGCCTAACCCTGTCTGATGCCAGCACACAGAGGCCGGTCCCAGTGACACCTCCCCACGTCCCCTTGTCCCTGCAGGCATGGGGATACTGCAGCACAGGTGGAGGCAGCAGTGAGGAGAGCACTGGGTGCCTCCAACACCAGCCATGAGCTCCTGAGGACGCTGCTGGAGGGGAGAGTGGCACAGGAGGCACAGTGGGAGCTGGAGGCCGGGTGAGGAGCTGGCAGTGGGGGAGGGACAGGGCAATGGATTCCCTCCCCCCTGGTCTGGGGATATGACCGAGCCCCAACAAAGTCATTGCACCGCAGCATTGCAAAGTGGAGAGCCAGGGTGCTCCATGCTGGGGGTGTTTCAGACTCCTTCCCCATGTCCCAAGCTGCCACTCGTGCTCTGAAGCACTGCTTGACCCTGGGTGACCACAGCATCCTGTCCGCATAGGTATGAAGAAATCCAGCAGGCGTGGAAGGAGCTGGGTGCTGGCATGGAAGAGGTGGCAGTGGAAGCCAGGAGAACTCTCACAGCCATCCAGGAGGCAAACGTGGGCATGGCCAAGAAGCTTCAGCAGGTGGCTGCTCCAGGGCAGGTGAGCAGCACACGGCTCCTGTTTGCATCCCATACTGTACCCATCTGTGTTGCTCCCTCCTGTGCTGGGAGATGCCCTCCTGGAGTCGCTGGTAGCTCTCTCCCCACAGCAGGTGCTGCTGGTGCAAGCTGAGGCCCTAGCACAGGAGGTGGCAGCACTGGAGCAGACAGTGCAGGCGCAGGAGCCAGCAGCTTGGCAGAGCATCACAGCGTCCCTCAGCATGGCAGCTGGGCTGCGTCGGGACCTGCGGGGCACTCGAAGCTTTCTACAGGTAATCACTGCTCAGCCACAAAATAAATGATGGGGAAGCCCTGCGCCAGCTGGAGCTGCGGGCAAATTGGGTGCGTCCTTCTCCTGCATCCCACCCAAGGCACAGGGCTGGGGCTCCAGCAGCTCTTTGCCCTCTCCCCAGCCTCACTCCTGCTCTGTCATCCCCAGCTCCAGGACCGGGCTGGCTCTGCTCATGATCTATCCACCTCAGCAGTCTCGCAGGGGAAAGCAGTGCTCTCCGGTGCAGAGTCTCTCCTGGGCAGCTTGGAAGGTAAAAGGCTCTGGGCAGAACATTTCTGTTCACAGCCTGGGTGACTGCACTGGGTGCCCAAAGGTTGGGTGTCCCAACAGGCATGAGGAAGGTGTTGGGGCATCGGAAAGGTCGTGCTGCCCTGAGAAGGAGAATGGCACAAGTGCGGGACAGAGCGATGGTGGAGGCCCAGAAGAAGATTAAACAGGCAGAGAAAATGCTGGGAAACTCCTTGTCTGTCTCCAGTGCGGCCAGGAGGAAGGCAGGGGAGGCTGTGCATGTTGCTGGGGAGAGCAGTAAGGTCTGAGCAGTGGGATGGGGGTGCGGGGAGCAGGACCCCAGCTGCCGTCTGCTGGGGTGACTGTCCCCACCTCTGTCATTGGCAGAGGGCCCAGGCTGTACTGCAGGGCAGCAAGCAGGCTCGCAAGCACACCAGGACGCTCGCCACACGTGTCAGCGAGACCCAGCAGGAGCTGTACCGGCAGCAGCGCGTGGCTGAGGAGCTCAGGGGGAGCCTGGAGGAGGCAGAGCAGGTGAGTCAGGTCCCCTCGTGTGGCTGTGTGCTGTCCGGGGGCTTTGTCTGCAGCACAGAGCATCGGGAGCAGCACAGAATAGGGAACGCCTTGGGGCTGTTCCTTGTCTGATCCAGCCAAGGGTCGCCGGTGTCCCTGATCCAGGTGTCTGTCTGTGTTGCAAGGTGGGGACGGAGGTGAGCGAGATGGCAAAAAGCCTGCGGGAAGCCCGGGGCTCACTGATGGCAGACATCGAGACCCTGAATGATCTGCTGCACAGCCTGGGTGAGGGCTGGGAGCGGGGCCAGGGCTGTGGTCCTGGATATGGAGCCTTGGGTGAGCTGGGGGTGTGGGGTCAGGGGTGTGCCGGTGGGTTATGGGGTTGGGGATGGGATTAGCACTGTCCAAGCTCAGCTGCATGCCCTGCACCAGAGGTGGCTGTGGGTCCCAGCAGAGCTTCTGGTGGGGCTGTGTGTCAGGGAAAGCTGTTGCGTAGAATGAATTGGGGTGTGCAGAGCACGTGCTCATGCCTGGTGTGTGGACAGTGCTTTTCCTTGTCATCTCCAAGAGGAGCAGACTGAGGTAAGGGCTAGAAATCATCATCCATCTGTAAGAGGAAGATGTGCCCAGGCCATGCCTGGAGCCACAGTCCCATTTGCTTATCTGTGATCTCTGCCCTGCCCCCATGCCCGGCTGCACCCGCTCCCTCCCACTTAGCTGGTGCTGAGGGTCAGAGCACGGCTGCATCCTGCCCTGCTCCTGTCTCTCACCCCCACTCTCTCACCTCACCCAGGCGGCCTGGAGCCAGGCATGCAGACGGAGGCAGTGCTGGGTGCCGGGCGGCTGCAGCTGGAGCGGCTGCGGCGGCGGCTCAATGCTCCAGGAGCCCTGGCCACACAGCTCGGGCAGCTGCAGCAGGAGGCAGAGCTGCAGCAGGATAGGATCCGGGTGTTTGAGAACGACTTGGTGGAGATCCGGGCCGACAAGCAGAACCTGGAGGACATTTTGCGGAGCCTCCCCGAGGGCTGCTCCAAGTGGTAGCGATGGGTCCCTGGCTGCTGCCCCAACACCTCCCATCGCCCTCAACAGCGACCAGCAGAGTGAAGGACACCCACTTCACCAGCATCATCCCTCCTGCTGCTCTTTACGTTGCCCTCCATACAATATTGCACTCAGGCCCTTACCCACACTGGTTCTGACTTAGCATCCCCAGTGCCCTGTGCATAACTTCAGCCATCATCTCCATCCCTCAGGCCAGGAGACAAAGCAGCCACAAGGGATGGATGAGGTGTGGACAGAGTTGTTGCAGCATTGCTTCCACCGGGCAGAGAACAAAGAACTGTCACCAATCTCCTCCACACTAGACACAACCCTCCTTCCCCACTGCAGCACAGAGGCCCATTACAGGCCGGAGCCCGTTTCACTCATTAACCTGCTTTACCTGTGCTCCTCTGCTCCCAGCGCTGGAACTCAGGTTTGCTCAAGTCCGATGTGATGCTATTTGTAAGACCGTTGCCAGAGACCTTGGATTCCCCCAGCTCCATCTTCTGCTGGTCCAAAGGTCTGCAAAGGGCACAGCATTTTCCTGCCCTGAGCAAACCCATCTCCCCCCTCTGCCCAAGCAGCGTAATGGCAGGGGCTCCATGCTCACCAAAAGCAAAGCCATGCAGCAGCGAGAGCACAGCGTGATGCGTCTGGTCTGAGAGGCAGGGAGTCACAGGCACTGCTGTCTCCCCGAGAAGACAATTACGTGCCTCTGCTCAGCACACCAGCTTGCTGCTGATACAGAAACGTCAAGCCCTTGCCTCGTGTGCATGGCTGGAGATGTGGCTCACCCTCCGTCCTGCTCTTCCTGGCACTCTGTGTTTTTCTAGCCGGTGACACTTGCCTACAGCTGTATCCATTAAAGGTTCTTCATGTAACACGGAGCTGCCCGTCCACCCCGGGTGCGAGGCAGTAGGACGGGCACACACTGTACATGTGATGCTGCTGCTGCTTTTTGCAGGGGGGCCCCTTGGGTTTAACGCAGCTGCGGGGCGGTGCGGGGCACTGCTCGCCCCCTCCTGCTAAGAACGTTTTAATACGGCTCTTGGAAAAATACTGTCTCGCTGAGAGTGCCGGGGATGCGAGGGGCTGACGGCCACCTCCTGTGTCAGATCCCGGCCGGGACACGCAGCGATGCGCTCCTGCGCGAGGTGCAACGCGCACCGACGTGCTTTGCACAGCTGCTCGCCGATAGCAGCTCGGAGCGCTGCGGCCGGAGCAATGCCCCCGGCACCCCCGAGCTGTGCGCTAGGGGGAGACCGTCCCTTTCTCGTCCCCATCACGTCCTCCTCCCGACCCCCCTCGGCCACGTCCCGCCCGTCGGGGAACACCGCGAGCAGCGTGCGTACCGCTCTGCTGGATTTAGTTTACTTTTTCCTTCTTGTAATCTGTACTTCCCAGCGGATTTCCATCCCGCGGACACCGGGCTCGCGCTCCCCGTGGAGCGGGGAAGGGGTTAACGGCGGGGGCGGAGGCCCTACGGCCCAGCCCGGCCCGCCCCTACTTAAGGACGGCGGCGGGGGACGGGGCGGCTCCGCGCGATGGCGGCTCCGCGGCGGCCGAGCGGAGGGGGAGTGCGACGCGCCCCGCAGGACGGGCGGCTGGAGGAGATCAATAAGGTGCGGGCGGGGGGCTGCGAGCTGCGGGAGGGTCGGGGGGAGGCGGTGGGCGGCGGTGGGCAGAGCCGCCCCCATCTGTCCTGAGGTCGCGGCAGGTGTCCCCTCGGAGGAGGTGGCCGGAGCGGGGTGGGAGCGCTGCGTGCGGTGGTTCTCCATCCCCTGTGGCTATGGGGCTGCCCTCCGAGCCGGCCATTCCACCGTCCCATGGGTGCTCTGTGCTGCGTGCTGTGAAGTTCTCTTGGGGCGAGCACCCTAGCAGCCATGGGAGCTGTTGTTCCTCAATCTCCTCTCCTCCTTTTAGTTCCTCTCTTGGCTTCTGCTTCTTAAAAGAGCTGCTCCAAGGCTCTTAACTTTAATCACAAAGAGGGGAATGTGGAGTTCCTGGGTGAGCTGCAGGTCTTGGGCAGCGGGAACACAGCTCCTGGATCAGGGCAAAGTGTGCTGAGCTGCATGCCTGGGCAGCGGGCTCTGGTGGGGTCCCCTCCCTGTGTTGGGGGTTTGCCACATCTCTGCCTTGCCATGGCTTATGGTGTCCCTTCTGGCTGAGAGCCATTCTGAGGGTGAAAAGAAGGTTTTAACCTTGAAACAAGATCACTTAGGGTCACTTTTGGGTCACTTTTAAGTGAGGCTGGTGATGCCTTGCTGATGCAGGCAGCGGCCTCTTTGTGTTAGAGGTGGGGAAATCAGAGCTGCCCCAGCTGGGAGCCCAGAGCAGGCAGTGGGCTTGCTTTGCTTTGCCCTTCAATCAACTGGGCAAGGAGAAGTGCCAGTGCGTTCCTCCCAACAGGGCTGAGAGTGGAGGTTATGTAGGTCACTGGGGAGGGAATTAGGTGATTACAACCCAGGAGGTGCTGCAGGGTAATAGGAGCACTTGGCTAAAATAGAGCCTTTGAAACAGACTGCTTAAAGTGGGTGAGGTGCCCCACCAAATGGGCAGGTGGTCTTCAAGCATTCCCATAGGGGATGCTGTCCACTTGGACTGGGAGGAAGGCTGCTGCACCCATCACCGCAGTTCTGCTGCTTCAGGGCTGTCCTGCAGCCTCGTGTGGGGTGGGTGTGGGATCCTGCAAGCAGCAGCTGTGGGGCTGAGCTGCAACGCTGTGCACACTGCAGAATAATGCCTGGAGCTGTGCCCTGGGGGCTCCTCTTCCTCCCATGTGGGGTGTAAGCTTCCAGTTCTCTTAAAGCAGCCATTGCTTCTGGCAGGCTGTTCCTCTGGGCGAGGTCTGGGTGACAAAAAATGAAACAAGCTACGTAACTTCCCTGCTTTTGGAGATGGGAACTACTTGTTTTGTGTCCTTGCTGTCCTGTTTGTTGTCTTGGTGCTGGGAGAGGGGATTGGAGCAGCTGGAGCTGCAGAGCAGCTGCTCTCAGACCCCAAGCAGTCACTGCAGCTTAGCAGCTCTGGGCGATGAACCCCACAGTGATGCCCTGTGCTCACGCTGCATGCTGGTGGTGGGAGCAGCTCCTGTCTCCCACTCAGCTGTAGAGCTGGCTGACTGTGGCTGGAATCAGGGATGGGGCTTCCCAATCCCTGACCCATCCCAGGGCTGCAGACCAGGAGAGTTACTCCTCATAAAAACGACTTCCACATTCCTATCAGGCGTAATCTCATTGTCTCATCCCAACAAATAGCTCCTGCCCAGCCCTGTTTTCCTGGCTGATTTCTATCCCAGAGCTCTCACTCAGTTAAGGGTTTGGAGGCAGGCAACGTCTGGAGTGCGTACGTGCTGCTGAAAGCCAGCTGAGCCCGGCATTGGACTCTTCCTTCCAGCCTCAAGAGCTCCTCTGGGATCCTTTCCTGGCTGTTCCCATCTTTCTGGGAATGGCAATCACATTGTTCTGCCTCGTGCATCAAGGTGGCAAGCCTAATCCAGCACAGATTAGTTTCAACCTGGTTTCACCTCCTAATGCGCCGGGCTGTGGGGAGCTCAGCCTGGTGGGGAGCAGGTGCCTGCTGCTCATGTCCAGGACAGGCATGAGCATCTCTTCACCCCTTCCCAGCTTCTGCAGGCAGGGAAACAGCCACAGGAGAGCCTGGCTTGCTGCATGGAGCCTTTCTGGGGGGTGAGGAAGGATCTGGCATTGCTCAGATTGTTTTGCAAGTAGCTGAGATTTGTGTGGCTGGATTTCCTTGCCTGGATATGTCTCTTTCTCCATGAAGGAGCAGGAGCTGGGGAGTGGCTGGGCTTATTTTTAAGCAGTTCTTATTAATAGAACAAGCCCCTTAAAATGGGAATATTAGCAAAGGGCTCTGGGAGGAACTTCAGCTGCTTGGGCTGTGACTGAGCCACCATCCCTGGGGACTGAATTCCCATGCACTATTGTGAGCTCTGGCCTTATCACTGCTGCAAGGCAGCTCGCATACAATGTGCTGGCTGGAATGCCTTTGAACTATACTGCTCCCTTTGGTCTGGAACAGCTGAAGTTCCCCTGTGAGTGAAACGCATGGTCTGGGTGCCAGGTGTGCCCTGTGTCCCCCACCCTGCTCTGTAGCCTGCTGTGAGACCCTGGGCACGCTTCCTTCAGCCACCCCATGGGGATGCAGCTGTCCTCCTGCCTCCCCCTCCTCTCCTATCCCCCATCCTGCCCATGTGTACAGCTCCTACAGGGCAGGAGGGAGCTGTGACCTGGTGATGCTCCGGCTCGATTTCGGTTCTCAGGGAGGTTTGGCAATCCCCTCTAACAGAGGCTGTTCAGTGGGTAACACGACTCTGCTCTCTGGTGACTTCATTGGGCTGAACCCAGGTCTCACAGCCCAATTGTCCCTTTGTGCTGGCCAGGCACATGATATCCCTGGGTAGAAATAGCTGAAATCAACAAAAGCAAGTTGGCTGAAGGGAATGAAAGAAGGAACTGGGAACACTGCTATTCCCCACAGCTTTCAGCTTGAGCTGATGCCCATGGTGTGGAGGAGAGCCTGTGTCTCACGGGTTTAGTTACCAGGGTCCCTGGTGTCCCTTTGGGAGTCTGCAAGGTAGCAGACACGTCTGTCTGGGTGGCCCTCCTGGGAAACCTTGGGATGCACATAAAAACGTGCCTGAAGGATGGGGTTGGGGTGGTGACATTAACCACAAGAGATGCTGTCCCAGTACTACCAGTACTGGCTGCTACCTGTTGTCTCATAGGGACCCCATCCTGCCTCTGTGAGCATGGGTAACTGGTGAGTAACGTGCACAGAGCAGGGAACAGCCTCAGCTCTCTCCACTCGAGCCTCTGGAGGAGTTCTGTGCTGGACAAGCGGTGCATGAGCTGTGCAGATGTTAATGACTTCTGCTCTGAAGAATGCAGTGTTGTTTCTGAACACAGATCGAGTCATTAAGTTGCTGGAGCGGGGTGGTGTGGGAGGGCAGGAGCAGCACCGTGATGCTGATGGGGCACAGTGGTGGTGCTGGCAGGTTGTGCTGTGCTCTGTGCTCTCGGGGCACCTGGAGCTTTCGGAGGTTGGGTTGGGATGAGCAACCAGAGCTGACCTGGGATTTCCTCTCCACATTGAGCAACGTAACAGGGGAAAATGAGTAGACTGAGATAAATGGAGCCCTGTTCCTGCCCTCTCAATTCCTGCCCTCATGGGTGCATGGTAGTCTGCAGACTTTGCATGTTCTATCTGCTAGCTCTCAGAGTTGACCCACGAGTTTAAAATCTAAGATGAGTGTTTTTAGGCAGGAACAGGAGTCCTTCTTCAGAATAGGACCCCAATCCTCACGCTGTGCATGCTTTGAGCAGGGATGCTGGGAGCTGAAACCTAGGATGAACACGAAGCAGTGTGAGGGGTGTCACGCAGGTGGGAAGTCAGAGGCACTGGAGGCAGTTAATGGCAAGGTGTGGAGGGGTTAGGCTCATTGCTAACCCTCCTGGCCCTGTTGCTCAGATGTGGCTGTCTGGGAGCTGTGTAGGTCTGCTGGGCAGCACTGTGTACCTGCATTCCCCCCAGGCTGTTTTCCTTTCGCTAACCTTGGCGATACTCTTTTAACCGTTTCAGGAATTTCTCTGTGACCCAAAGTTCAGTGATGAGGAAGATCTGGAGGAGAAGCTGGCAGTGTTCAAAGGTGAGAACTGGCCGCCTTTTCTCCCATTTGCTCCGAACAGATTCTTTTCCTCAGTGCTTCTCTCTTACCAGCCTGAGTTTTTTTTTTTCTGCTGAATAACAGAAGGGGCTGAGCTGACATGGAAACCTCCCCCGTATCGCTGGGATGCAGTGAAGCTCCCTGGAGGTGCCTGGAGTCCTTGTGCTTCCCCCAGTTGCTCTCTCAGGGCAGGGACGTGTCACCATGCAGACATCCTGCCTGCAGGCGGCTGCTGCTGCACAACCTGCGGCGTGGGAGAGCCCCCAGAGGAAAGCTGCTGTCTCAATATTGAGTCAAGCTGGCTGCTGTCGTGGACGAGGCAGTAGCTGGTGGGAGGACTTCTTCCCTGCATCCTGAATGAGGGTTTTTCTCCCTCAAAATTTCTGCAATCTGCTCTAGTTCTCTCTGTTGGCTCCAGTACTGAGCCTCAGCACTGATGTCTCCAGTCCTGCCCAAAGCCTGTCCAGCTCCACTTTCAGCAAGTGTGGGGCTTAGGTTTGGATATCTGCTGGGCTGGGGGCTGGAAGAACTGCTCAAAAGCCTGGTTCTGCAGGGTGTCCTCTGGAGTTTGTCCCCCAGAGTGCTCCAAGGACGGAACCTGGCTGTTCTGAGTGCAGCCAGTTCATTCCCAAGCGGTGGCTGAAAGCAGTTGTTTCCCCCACGGCCTCTGAGAAAACATGGTTCTGTGTCAGTGCCCTCCAGGTTTGTCCTCAGCCTGGTTCCAGCCAAACCAAGCCTGACCTTGCTTCCATTTCAGGCGTTGTCTGCTATTTCCTTGTGAATATTGGCTAGAAAGTCTAGCGTGAAGAAAGCTGGCTGGGGTTTTGTCTTGTGCTGCAGCCTCCTGTGCTCTCCATCCTTTCTGTTGCCCTCTGCCTTTGGCTCTTTGCTGTGAGATGGCTTCAGACCACATCCACCCGCTGCACTGTGGGCTCCTCCATGGGCTGCACGCAGATCTGCTGTGTGTGGGCTGCGGGGGGACTGCCTGCTCCATCATGGGCTCTCCCAGCTGCTGTTGCACAGCTTTTTCCCTTTCTTAAATATACTCGGAGTGCAACCAACATTACTTGTGGCTCAGCTCTGGCCCAGCAGTGTGTCCCTTATGGAGCTGGCTCTGATCTGACAAGATCCTCAGGTGGATGTGGCCCCTCTGCTACCAAAGCCTCGCTCTGTAAACCCAACCCAGACTGCAGCCGTGCACAACTGGGGCTCTTAAGGCATTGCAGCCATAGGTCATGGGCACAGAGTTCCCTGTAACAAGAGCCCTTGGCCTCTCCCCATGCTGCCTCCTGAGTTTGCCTCTGTGGCTGTCCTGCTCTGCAACACCGCCCCCATCTCCCCCAACAATGGCTCATTGTGTGAGGGGGGAGCGTTTTTTCTGCCAGTCCCTCTGCTCCCCTCCCCAGCAGGAGCCCCAGGAGCCTCTCTGCACTCTGTAAATGCAGTTGCACTTGGTGTTTGTGTAAATGCAGTTGAGGGGGAGGGACTGCAGCACAGATTTGCCCCACCAGATCCCTGCAGCTGGGACGGGAGGGAAAAACAAATGTGTGAGCTGAGGCTTAACACGTGGTGATGTAAAGCTCCTCTGTTCTCCATGCCTTTGGCTCAGCGTCAGCTGAGGAGAAAGGAAAACATGTGCTGGGCGCAGAAATGGCAGAGCAGGGGTTGTGTCCCTAAGCACTGACCCCTGCCTGGGGAGGTGGCAGTTCATTTGCACAAGGTCACTGCTGTAAGGGGGGGGGCATAAAGCATTGCTTTGGCCCCTGAGCATGTGTGTGACAGCCCCAATTTCATCTAGAATGAGTTGCTTAGTGCTCTAAGAGAGGCATTTGTTCCTGTCTGAAGCATACGCTGCTTTGCTTAGTGCCTGTACTCCTACAGACCCATTCTGTTGAGCCCATGACAGCAGTCCATCATGTGAAACTATGCCAAGCAGCTCCTCTGCCTCCTGCCTGGGGCTGCACGCCAGCCTCGTTCACCCAGCACAAGTCCTGGGACAGGCTCCAATGTGTGCAATATCCCTGCTTCCCTTCGGCTCCCTACATTAGCCTGCTACTTCTCAGTTCACGCTCATCTGCTTGCTGGTGTCCCTGGAACAGAGGCAAAAGGATTCTTCCCTTTGGGGAGTGGAGCAGCCTGGGAGCTCTCAACTAATGTGAGTCCTTAGAGGCTGTTCTGGGGGCTGAGTGCTAACTGCAGGGCAAGTGGAGATCTCTCCAGCTGTGCGTGGATGGATGATGGCAGCAGGCATCTTGCTCTTTTATTTAGCGGAATTGAGGTGATGGAGGCAAGGAGCCCTGCGGTGCAAGGAGCTGGAAGGTCTGAAAGATGGACAAATCCTTGCCTGAAAAGCTTACAGTCTAAATGGGGAAGAGCTAGCAAAGAAGAGAAGGGGTAGGAAATACAGGTGTGCCTCTGCAAAGATCAGAAGCAGCACAGGGCTGAAATCCTGCTTTCCTGGCTTAGCTCAGTGCTTTATCATGGCATGCCAGCTTTCCTCCTGCAGAGCTGCCCAGGCTGCTGTCTACAGGCTGTGTGTTTCTCTGAGGACGCTGAGCTGCCTGGTGTGGGGAGGTTTGACCCCAGGCTGGGAGGGCAAGCAGCAGTTCCAGCGTCTCTGCTCCTGGGTATGGTTTTGGCTTTGCCCTCTTCATGTGGTCCTTGAGCATCTCTGCTGGCAGGCGCTGCTCCGGAGCACAGCGTGGTGTTGGGAGGGCCATGCAGTTTGTCCCTTGCTATTGCAGGAAACGACGTCACTTAATCCCCCTCCTAATCTGATCAAGATTTGTCTTGGGAGTGCTCAGGGTTCTGCTTTTCTTGCTACTCCTTCTGGGAGGTTGTCCTGGAGCTTTGTTTTTTCTGGCTGGAAGCCTTTTAAGGCTACCCATGGCTAGCTGATACCTTGTTCTCATGCCAGGGTTTTCTTCTAGCTCAAACAAAAGCGGCCACAATTAAAGAACGTTTAACTCTTGAGCCCTGGACTTGAGATAAGGGTGCTAAAACTGGGTCTTGAGATCATCTATCTCTCTGAATTGCATCAGTCTGTGCCCAAACCTCCTGTTTTACTGCTCTAAGCAGGCAGTGCTCCAAAGCCCTGCTGTCCCCTGCTATGGGTCTCCCTGCCAGAGCAGCTCTGACCCATTAACTTGCTTTTGTGTCTCTTCCAGAGAAGTACATGGAGTTTGACCTGAACAACCAAGGCGAGATTGGTGAGTGACACAAGGACGTTGTTAGTGGGCTGGAAGAGCAGCAGCCTGCTGAGGGGGTGTCTGCTGCTGACTGCTGCTCCCCTTTGCTATTGTGATTCTGGGGAGGAAAATCACGGGCTGCTCTTGAGACGAGCCTTGCTCACCTCCTGGACGCCAGTTGGGGGCTTCCTGGCTCTGCAGCCTCTGCCCATGGTTCTCTCAGTCTCTTGCCTACTTTGGGATCTCGGTTTTCTCAGGGCTGATCTCCTCCTGATGCTTTGCTTAGTGTCTCTGCTCTTAATGACTTATTCTGTTTCTCCCCTCATGCCTTTTTGTTTTCAATCCTCAGCATCTCCTGAGCAGGGAAGCTGCAGGGCTCGGGCTCTCCTGGGGTTTGCCTGCTGGAGGAGGAAGCTGTGTCAAACCACGAGCACTTGTGGTGTGGAGAAGCACTTGTTTGGTGGGGGGGAGGTGGAGTGAAGAAGGGGAAGTGGGTGTGTGGCCTGGCAAAGAGGGCCCTTCTTTAGGGCTGGAAAGCAGAAGTAAAGATGCAGGTTTCTCCAGGCCTGGAGCAGGCACCTGAAGGCAAGCTTTTGCATTTAGCCCTTGCAGGAGGCTCCTGCCTGGCTCCCCTCCTCCATCAGCCCTTGAAATCAGCCTGGGGAGCTGGAGGAGCTCGGCCCTGCTGTGCTGCCCTTCCGGGAGGGAAGGCACTGTGGGTCTTTGGCCTGATGAGAGCAATGGAAGGAAACGACCTGCAGTGCCAGGCAGGAACGCTTGCTCCCACAGCCTCTTTGTCTCCAGCTTTAACCTCAATGTTGCTTTCTCCCCTCTGCATCCTTGTGATTCTTGGCACTGCTTTCTGAGCTCAATAGCGGTGTCCCTATGTGCCTCTTGAGCACTGTTCTTCTGCAACAGTATGTTTTTCTTTTATTCTCGAGCTGCATGAATAGGAAGTGCTGTTCCTTGCTGCTCGTACAGCAATGGGGCTGCACTGAGGGCTTCTTTCTGCTTTCAGCTGACAGCTTCATGCCATCAGCCCTAGTGGGGAGGTGAGCTGGGAGCTCCAGCCTATGCCTCCAGTTTGGTCCGGGTGCAGTGTGGTTATCCTTCAGTAGTGCTGATGCCTCACTTTTGCAGATTTGATGTCTGTCAAAAGGATGATGGAGAAGATGGGTGTTCCAAAGACCCACCTAGAGCTGAAGAAGATGATCTCTGAGGTGACCGGAGGGGTTAGCGAGACCATTTCCTACCAGGACTTCGTTAATGTGATGCTTGGCAAACGCTCTGCTGTACTTAAACTGTGAGTGCCCTCCAGGAAGGGATGGGGGAGGTGCTGGGGGAGCTGGGGAACTGAATCTCTCCTGCCTGGCAGAGCTGGAGCTGTGCCTGTTGGGTGGGTGCAGTGAGAGAGGAGGACCCTTGTGCAAGAAGGGGGAGGACGTGAGCAGTGAATGATGGTTTTGCTGGCTCCTATAGCCCACAGGATGCTCCTCCCTGCCTGATTTTTTTTTTTTTTTTTTTTAAGCTTGGGCTGTAGGTGGAGAGAAGGCACCAGCTTGGGACAGCTGGCTTGTGCTAGGGGAGGTTTGCTCTGCTACCAGCTGCCAGCACTCGCCTCCCACGGCCTCCTCTGCCCTCTCAACGGGGCTCTCGAAGTCCTGCTGTAACAAATGGCTTCCCACCGCTTACTTGGCTCCCACTGGTAGCAGGGTGGGTTTACTTGGCTCCATCTCCGCCCCATTGAAGCCTGTCTTTTCCTTTCTCAGCCACAGAGGCTGATCCTGATTTTGTCTGCAAGCACCATAAATAGGAGCGGTTCCTCTCCATGCCCCCTGCCCCTTTCTCAAAGGAGCTTTAAAAAGGCAGCCAGCTTTCTGAGCAGGTTGGGAAGAAGGATGTTGGAGCGTGTTCTCTCCCCCTCAGTGCCCTGTGTCTGCATGTTGGGATGCTCTTTTTCCAAGCACACACTTCTGACAACTCTGCTCCTCTCTTCACTGAAGGAGGCTGAGCTTGCAGCCGGCCCCATATCGTCTATTCTTCCTCCCAACTGCAGCAGCTTTCACAGATGGGTCTCTTCTTTTGCTAACAAACAGATGCCCCATTGTGTGTTGAGCAGTGTTTAGAGCAGGAGCAGAAATGTAAAACTCGTCCCAAGAGCAGTGCACTCCTTTGATCCAGTTTGGCAGCTGGCATTCCCAGCGTAGCTGCAGTCCTTAGGGAGGAAGACAGCACTGGTTGTTGCAAAATGCTTGGGATTCTTCTAGCTGCTGCCTTGCTCCTTGCATCTGCCCTCTCTCCTGGCTGTAATTGCTGTTGCTTGATTTGGCTTTTGAATGTTCTGCTGGACGGTTACGCACAAGGTGGGCCAGGGATGGTGCTTGTTATGCATCGGGAGCACTTAGCATGCAGCGTGCACCCGGGGGATTTCGGAAGAGGCTGTCTAAATAAAACGTGCTAATCCTCTGGGCTCTGAGAGGAAAACCAGCAGAGGCTTTGGGAAATCGCCCCACGAAGCTGCTGGAAAAGCAAAGCTGTCGGCTGAGCTGGCAGCACTGCCCTCTGTTGGCTTCTGTCCTCTGTAATTATCAGATGGCCATTGCATAGAAGGTAAGAAAATCCCACTCTCAGTGATGAGTAAAGATGCACCTGCTTTTTTTCTTATGTATTATCCATTGTGTTTTGCAGGGTCATGATGTTTGAAGGAAAAGCCAATGAAAGCAACCCAAAACCTTCCGGTCCACCTCCGGAGAGAGATATAGCCAGCCTCCCTTGAAGAGGACAGGCTGGAAAATTGGCACTGTTTGCTTTGCTGGTCTGTAACAGAGGTTACCTGTGCTTTGTTACTCTTTACTGTGAACAGTCCTAGTTTTCAACTAACCTGCCTTAGAGGAACAGCAAGGGAAGCCGGTAACCCCAGCTGGCATCTTTCTGCAGCATCCCTTAGCTAACTTGATTTTCTAGACAGAAGCTCTAGCACCAAGTATAATGTGAGACCAAAAAACAAAACAAAACAAAAAAAAAGAAATCCTGTGATCTTAACTCTTTCCTCTGCCCTTCTTGCATTTCTCAGCTAAGAAGGAGCTTTCCGCCCAGCTGATGGATTCAGAGCTGTGCTTGTCACAACAGGTTCCTGAAGAGCCTTGCTATCAGATAGCGGCTTCACGGGTGCAAATAAGTGCCTTCTGTTCTGTCCTATGCTTCCTGACTGGAGTCTAGATCCTAGTCCTGGATCTGTGTCCTCATCAGCCCCAGCAGAGTTCTGCACTATCAGCATGGGATGTCCCTGATGTGCCTGGGTCCTCTACTTCTGGAAGACCTTTGTCAGCTGCTGAGGCTGGGATGTTTTAAGGGAACACTTCTCACTGAATTTAGCAGCTAAAGGACATTCATTGGGCTTCACCTTGAACCAAGTGCTTATCACAGGTGTTCTGATTTGCAGAAGTCACTGCCTGAAGTCCCCACCTCCCTGAAAGGCAGTAGGGCCACGGTGCCCTTCTGTTCTCAGGCCAATTTTCTGGGCCCTTCCTCTGTAGTTTGCCTTGGAATGGGATCAGAGCTAACCTGTCAGCAGGATCATGCTCTGCGAGTAACCATGCAGACAGTGTGCTGCTAGCTCCTACTAGAAATGAGATTAGAAAATGTGTCCATTGTATTAATTGCTGGCTACAAGGCAAAGACAAGAACCCTCCGTGGGATGCTGTGAACCAAATGCAGACAAACTCAAGGGTGTCTCTGCAACCCTCATGCATAAATCCAACCGAGCCACGACTACAGGAATAAGTTCTGCAAAGTCTGTCTTCATCTGAGGAAAAGCCACTGGCCCATTGCTGCTTTTAGCTTTAGGTCCTTCCCCCTGCCTCTTCCTGGTCTGGGTTTGTTCTGCTTTTCTCAGCCTATGAGACTTCTTGGTCAGCCATAGCAAAAGAAGCAAGCAGAAAGTCACAGAGTTGATCTGCAAAGGGACAAGCTGCAATCCTGTCCTGGGAAGGGAGAAGTCTGACACCAGCAAGTGGGGATGATTAAAGCTACTTTAGGATCCCCTTTCTGATAAAACCACTTGGATCGGACCAGGAGCTTAATTGCTCAACAAGTTGTCTGTCCAAGTGTAGAAACAAACCCATTGTTATGCCTTTGCAGCCCCTCAGGAAGGCTTTGGGGGAAGCTGGAGCTTCAGTTGGAAGGAAGCTAGGTGACCAAACTGTGAGCCCTGTGTGCTTTTCCAAACCAGCTGTGGATGAGGATCTTTCTTCATGCAGCTGCTCTCTTTGACTTTGCAGACCTTTCTGCATGCATTTCAGCTTGGTCCCATGGGACTACCAGAGGCACTTCCCTGATGTATGAACCCAAAGCTTACAAACTAAGCATGGCTGTAAGTGTGGGCTGAGTGCAGGCACTGTGCTGCCCACGCTGCGGTGACCGCAGCCAATCTTCCTCCACTCACAACTTCTGGAATCCAGATGTTTGCTCTTTGCCCTTTCCCCCGTTTTTCTTACGTGTTCTTGGCAGCTTTGAACTTTTAAAAAATCAGTTTAATCGTTTTTAAAGGAAAGCACAGATGATTAACTCGACTAGGCTGACTGTTCCTGCCAAAGGCCGCACTTCTACAGGAAAAACATTCTCACTGCTGTCCGCGTGAAAACCAAAACTGTAACGGAGAGAAGAATTGTAAGAGCAGCACCGGTCTACTGTAAAGGCTGCAAATAAATCTCCTGAAGCCACCCCGTGTTGGTGTGTTTAGTCCGGTTTCTCTGAAGTTTGGCCCAAATGATTGGTTGCAGATTAGCTGAGCTGTTTTCCAAGCTGGTTAATATAAACCCCTCCAACAGACCCCGGGGATGGGTTTGGACTGCCTTGATCTGATTTTTATCAGTAAGAACTGACCCGGTGCCATGTTACGAAATACAGAGGGCACCTCCTGAACGCCAGCCTGACTTTCTATAACGAAAACAGGTGGCAGTGCTTGTTCTAACGAGTGTTTATGGAGAGCAGACACGTGCAGCTCTTTTCTTGTGAGACTGCTTGTCTCATCCTCTCTGCTCTTGAAGCAGTTGCCTGAGGTTATCTGATGTGAGTTATCAGAATGGAGACGGGTTCTTCCCGGGGAACAACTGGGTCTGATTTCTCCACGCGTCCCTCAGAAGGACAGAAGGGCCCTTAGATCACAGCCTTGTCTCACACACCTGCTTTTCTGGGCTAGGTGTGAATGCATTTGGTTAGAAGCATAAACCAGGGGGGAATTTGGCTGTGTTTTGCCTGTGTTCAGGTCACTGCTTTTCCACCTGTGGAAATCCACGTCCTTCCAGTCCTGGCAAAACGAGGTGTGAGCTCCAGAGCTGCAGACCGCCCTCCTCTCCGTGTCCCCGCGGGGCGGAGCGCTGGCAGAGCGGACAGCCCCGAGCTGTGGGCAGGAGGAAGCGAGGAGAGCAGCGCTGCTCTGACAGGCCTGGCGCTGCACCTGTGCGCATTGCCTGGCTTGTGCCCACCCTGAGTGCTTGCACTGGGGCCTCAGCAGTGCCAACCGGCGCTGCGCTGTAGGAGAAGCGGCCGAGCCCGCTCGCAGCTGGGGCGCTCCCCAGCTTTGTAAAGCAAGGAATAAAGGCTTTATTAAACAGCGAGGGCGGGCCCAGCAGTTAAGACTAGCCCAGTCTGTGCCCGCTGGAGGACTGCCAGTACTTCCGGCTGCCACCAACCATAGAGAGGCGGGATCTAGAGCGGCCCCGACGGAAGCGGAAGTGAGCGCGGTGTTGCGCGGGGCTTCGCGGTGGTGCGCAGTGTTCCGTAATTGTGCGCTGGTCCGAGGGTGGGCCCCGTGCCTGCGGCACCGCCGCCATGGGGGAGGACGGGGACTTGGTCCCCGAGCGGGAGATGAAGGTGAGTTTGGCTCTGAGGGGGTGGCAGGTCGGCGGGCTCGGGCTTTGGTACTCAGGGGTCGGCTCCGGCCGTGAGGAGGGTGACAGACCGCTGCGGGGCTGCGAGGCCCCTTAGGGGAGCGCGGTTCCGGTGGTTTGTGTGGGCTGCGCGGGTGGTAGGCCGGGGGGTGGGTGGGGCTTGATCACTGGGGCCTAACAGGCTGGGGAGGGGTGTGTGTGTGTGGTTCGTGGCGTTGGGGGATTTATGGGGAAGCCCGGCACGGTTTGGGGTGTGCTTGAGGGCTTCTCGGCAGCGTCTGGACAAGGCTGTGGAGTGGAGGAGGGATGGACTGGCTTGGAGTGCAGTGGAGAGGTGTCCTGGTAAAGTTGGGGTGTGTGGGGGGAGGCTTTGGGCTCTGTTTGTTTTCTTGAAACACTAGGAGAGCTGGAGGTTGGGGTGGAAGGAGCTCACCTGGGGAGAGGAGATTTTAGAGGCCTTTTGGCTGTGAGCCTTGTTTTGAGGACCACATGCTTGAGAGAAGAGCAAACCTGAGCAGGTGTGGTTGTTTTGTTTGCTGTCAGGAAGAGTAAATTGGCGTCTTGTTGCATGCTGCCAGCTGCAACAATCCGTGTGTTTCCAGAGCATTGCTGTGAGGCTGTGTGAGCAGGACAGGGCTGTCAGCATATGTTCCTCCAGCCTTCTGAATCTCTGTGCAGCTGCTTTCTGCTCAGATGCTTTTAAAACCAAAGGATTTGGGTTGTTCATTTTGCAGAAGATTCTGTGTTCCTGCATCCTCCTTAGATTGCAGAAATGCAATTTTTCTGTGCTTTGGCAAAATGAAATAAGAATCAGATGCTTGGTTTGAGTTAGTGATGTTAAATACAGTGCTGTGGTCAGTGGTTGGGGAAGAAACGCTCGTTCCCAATGTGAACACAATTTTGCATAGTAATAGTGCAGCTACTGTTTCTTAATTCCTGTTTTTGCAGTTGTATCTCTCACCTTGCTTTTCTTTTTCTCCTTCTACATAAAAATAGTGTAAGTTATGAGATAAGTGAGTGCACAAAATATGTACTGAGTAATTGCTGGCGGTGGGTGAAAGGAGTAACTGTATCTGTTCTGTGCATGATAAACTACAGTAGCTAGCAAAGATACAGCTAAGTAGTTGTATGCTTTGTAGCTTTTAGGCAACAAGTATTTTGTTTCTTTCTCTTTCTTCTCCTCTGTCCATTGGCTACTTTCAGGTATATTTCTGAGAGGAGTTGAATGTCTGAGACAGATTCAGCTCCTACAAGTTTTATGAGAACAGGCTGCTGTATAGAAGAGAGCTTCAACCAGTGCTTCCAGTAACAGTAAAACTCTGATCTCAGTCTTTTGTAGGCAAAACAGAAGATGTCCAGTGATAGCATGGGTATGGGTGTTCTGCAGCTCTCATGGAGATACTTTTCAGCTTACCATCTTAGAGAAATTGAAGTAAACCATTTATGTTCACCAGCATTCATAAAGCTACTTTTGAACTCTCTTCCAACAGGATTTTCAGTTCAGAGCTCTGAAGAAGGTCCGCATCTTTGATCCTCCTGATGATCTTCCCAAAGAGCGGTCCAGCCTCCTTGTAGTGTCTAACAAATATGGCCTGGTCTTTGCTGGTGGAGGAACCAGCCTGCAGATCTTTCACACTAGAGATCTTCTCATGCAAAATCAGCTTGGAGAAGATCCCAATAACATTGGTAAGACACATTTATATGTCCTGGTCTTTGCACATGCTGTTAGTAACCAGTCTCTAACCATGAACCTACATGTATATCAGAGATATTTGTGACAGGAGAGGCAGGGTTCTAACCCCAAATAAGCTTGGACTTGGAATATCCTAAAAGAGAAGAGGTGATGGCTGTTTTGCAGCTGCACTACCTAAGTGCATTCAATGGCATAAAAACTTGGTGGCAATAAAAACTGCTTGGTTTTCATTCTCATGTTGTCATTGGTAACTGTCCTACTTGAAGTATCCCTGTGTATGTACCATGAGTAAGACATGGAAAGTGTCCACTTTTTTTTCCTCCAGATTACTGAGGAATGAAAGTGTCCTTTTCTAAGAAATTGGAGACTCTTAAGACTATATTGCTAGAGATGAAGGGGTTTGCTTTCACTCAGTGAATTTTTCTGCATCAATTTTGACAGCTGCTGTTTGTAATACTGTGTGCTTAGTGACTTTTGCATAAACTTCTAACTGTATTGTTTTAAAACTTTGTTGCTGTTTAAATCCATAAACTTCATCCTCTCCTCCTTGTCTTTTGTGTTTTAAGTGGAGAATGTGCAGGGTACCTCGGTTCCCATGAAGTTTCCAGTGCAGCACTTGGCGCTAAGCTGTGATAATCTCACGCTGTCTGTCTGTATGATGTCCAGTGACATTGGTTCCTTCATTGGCTTTTTTGATGTCCGCACATTCTTTAATCAGGTAAGCTGTACACAAAGTGTTTTGTTTTACTTGCCCCTGACTGTATCATTCCTTGAGTGGTGTTTTCTGCCCCTGTGGGAGGTATCTTGTAAAGAAGTTTTTTATTAAACTCAAAATCTGCTTCTTAGCATCATAGAATGGTTTGGGTTGGAAGGAATCTTAAAAATCATCTAGTTTCAACCTTACACTAGACCAGGCTTCTCAAGGCCCCATCCAGCTTGGCCTTGAACACTTCAAGGTGCATCCAACACTTCTCTTGTCAACCTGGTCCAGTACCTTACCACCCTCTAGGTAAATAATTCCCTCCTAATGTTTGGTCTAAATCTACCCTCTTTAGTTTAAAGCCATTACCCCACTTATTTCTGTCAGTTGTTAATTTATAGGTAGGCCAAAACTGTTTGGGATTATGACTTTGAGAAATGTTTTTTGAGCTCAGCTTGGACTGTCTCAAACGTTTTTGTTTCCTAAAAGGCAAAACAGCAGAAGCGTATGTTTGCTTATCACAAGCTGGCCAAGGACTCAGGAAATGCAGCAATGGTCAATGACCTGAAGTGGAACCCCGCTAGTCCCACCATGGTGGCTGTCTGTCTGTCCGATGGCAGCATCTCTGTCCTGCAGGTCACAGACTCTGTGAAAGTGTATGCCACATTGCCTCCCTCAGTAGCTGTTACCTCTGGTGAGTTTGAGCCTTGGATAAGGTAATGTTGGATACTTAAGAATAAAGGTGGAAAGACAGGTGTAAGAAGAAAAGCATTTTGTCTCAGGAAGAAGTTTCTTAAAGAATTAAAATAGATCATGAACAGAAGGATTTATACTCCCTAAGACTTTGAAAATAACTGCTAATATAATCACACTGATAATTACCACTGACTGTATCCCTCTCTCCCAAATTTAGCACAATTGGTACATCTTTGTGACAACTCTAATCTAATTCTTAGGCTTCTGTCTATAGTTTTAACTTGTCCCTATATATTTGTGTCAACCGAAGTGTATGCTTGAAATGTAACTGGATATATTCCACTATAGGGCAAAGCAGTACAGAGGCACGTGGGAATGAAGTTTACACTTGTTTGCAGCTTAGTTAGTATGAGGATTAAGAATTTCAGCTCTTCTTTCAGTTTGTAATCTAAAAGACAAGACCGTGGTACTCACAGGAATTGTATTCAGATTCATGGAGTTTTGCAGAGGAAAAAAATGCAGCTTTAATTTATTGGTCCTGCTTTATGGGACCTTGTAACTCTACATTTCCTTAATGCTGATGAAGATCTCTTTTTTTCTTTAGTGTGTTGGAGCCCAAAGGGAAAACAACTGGCTGTAGGGAGGCAAAATGGCACTGTGGTGCAGTATCTGCCTGTAAGTGTTGTTGCCACTAAGACACCTGCTTGCTTGTTTGCATTATGCTTTAATTGTTTGCATCTCAGTGTACAGAATTTGAATTGGGTGGCATGTGATGTGAGCCATGCCCAAGCACTTCAGTAACATTAAAGTGTCTTAGACCAGTGCTGGGTTTAGCTTAAGGTGTGCACCTGCCACTTAAGTGTAGTGACTTCACCGTGGCACGTGATGAGTGTTAATGAGAGAGTGAGTCACTACAAAACAATTCTTTGGAGTTTCTCCAAAACTTACAGTTTAGTTGTTTGGGGGCTTTTTTTTCTTAGTACTTAAGGGTATTTTTATTTGCAGAATCTGCAAGAGAAGAAAGTAATCCCTTATCCTCCCTTTTATCAGGCAGACAATCCTGTTAAAGGTACATCTTTTTGTTTAACTTGCTTCCTCCTTTAAATCTATGTCTAAATCTATCTTTTAAATCACTCTATGAGGAAGTATTTTGAAGTGTATCTGACTGAGGTATTTGTTTCCTTCTCTTTCAGTTTTGGATGTGCTGTGGATTGGCACATATGTCTTTGCTATTGTATATGCAGCTGCTGATGGGACGCTGGAAACACCCCCAGAAGTGGTTGTGGCAATATTGCCTGTAAGTTTCCAATAAGTCACAGCTACAGAGAAGTTTGTTTGTTCTTTCTGTTTGTGACAATGGCGCCTGCTTTTATTATGTATATTGACATCATTTGGAATTTGAGTTTACTGTACCTTGATGAAATCATATTTACAGGATATCACTTGGTTTCTGCATTGGGCAGTAATTTATTAATGCTGGTCTTTCAGAAAAAGGAAGAGAAGCGACCAGAGAAGTTTGTGAATTTCATGGAGCCTTGTTATGGAAGCTGTGCTGAAAGACAACATCATTACTACCTCAACTATGTTGAGGAATGGTGGGTTGTGAAAATCATGACAAAGCTTTTCCCTTGTGCATGTCTGAGTAGTCTGTGCTTCTCCTTGTAGTGTTTCTCCCTTCTGTAAACTACATAAGACCTGAATATGAGCTAAATGAAATTGCCACTTTGAAAATGCTTTATGAAAGTATGGCTAATTTCTCCTTTATTTTCATGACAACATACATCCTGGTGACTAATTTTAAAGGAAAAAAAATGCAAGCATTCTACCGAGATGGAGCCAGTTGTGTTTCCTTCATCTTGGGGGGAATAGTCTGCTTCATACTGTTGTAACTTCTTTGTTATTTATGAATTTAGATAGATGATAATGATTTGCAGAGCTAGAGACCTTGCATGGATTGTCACACATCTCGTAACCTACTGGTGTCCATCCTTACAGGGATCTAATTCTGGCAGCTTCAGCTGCTTCCACAGAAGTCAGCATTCTTGCCAGGCAAGGAGATCAGGTAATGCTTTTTTTTCCTGCTGCATTTATGTATACAAACCTCCTTTTTCTTGAAAATCTAAGCAAGTGGAACTTCTGTAAGACCTGCAACATGACAACATGGTATGCTTTTAAAAAGCAAAACAAAAAGACAAGCACCAAAACCAAGCAAACAAAATCCAAAACATTCAGGTTGTGCGAAATATTAAGGTAAACGTAAACCTTAGAAGAACAAGAGATCTGAATGACACAAAGGGTAAACAGAAAGACTGTATGTTGTCAACCAAGTAACACATGTCTGTTTTTCATGATTTACTTGGTAGTCTAAAAATGTGGTCAAATTCACTGTAATAAGAAGTGACTCGTATGAGGTCATCAATGGAAGTAGGACATGAAGAGTATCTGTCCTTGAGTCTCACTTCAGATCTGACTTGCAGTGCTGTGGAAGAAATGTCAGCCAGTTCTGTGAAGGACTCTGGTACTTCTGTTGTTTATTTATCTGACAAATTCAGGTAGAAGCTCTCCAGATTAACTTTCAGTTGTAGTAGAGTAATGTACTGAAGAAGGCTGAACACAGGAAAACAGTAGTCAGAATAATAATAACTTTTTTTTTTTTTGCAGAACTGGGAATCATGGATTTTGGAGGACTCCAGCAGAGCAGAACTTCCTGTGACAGATAAAAGTGATGATACTTTGCCTGTTGGTGTTGCTGTAGACTACACCAATAACATGCCTATCCCGATCAGTAAGTCTTGTTAGTCTCGTGAAATAGCACAATAGTAGCAATATATGAGATATTCTTGAGAAGCAATCCAGTGCTTTAGGGACCCGGCAGATTCATCTGAAAGTGGGGCTGACACACTACCAGTCCTACATTTTTATAGGAAGCCCACAGCACATGCACAACTACATCTCTGTAAGGATTCAACTATTAGATGCAGTTCTTCCTGAAAGCTTGCAGCAGATTGGGATGCTGCAGTAACAGACATGGAAGGGAAAGCACCTCAGTTAGGTTTGTGTTTCACAGAACTGGGGTAATAATGAGTTTAAAAGAGCCATATTCTGTTAGGGATTTCACACTGCTGATGTGGTTTTCATGATGCTTGTAGCTTCTGTCATTTTGCAGAACTTTTTATTAAGTATGTTTGCAGTGGTCTAAAGGGGAAATAAAGGGTTGGTTACAAAACCAGAAAAAGCAAGAATCGTTGAGGTGAATGTGTAGGTTTTAATTCTGCATTAAAGCACAGGGCCTGTACTAACTGAACCCTGCTGTGCTTTGCATCTATCCGGTTACATTACTGGTGTACCTTCTGTGCTGCCTGAAGGCTCTTCAAAGCACGTTGTCAGTGGCTGAAGCGGAAAATACATCTGAGCTATTGTGCTCTACCTCAGTGAATTCTGAAAGCTCTCTCTTGCAACCCAGAGACATTAAAATAGAGATGCGTTCAGGCAGAGTGTAAGGTAGTGCAGTTGTGTTCCTGAAGAGCACAGGAGGGTGCCGATTAACTGGGAACTGCAGCAGCCTTTACCTGAATGACAACCTACAGCAGGGAATTGAGGTCAAACTTTAATGCAAAATTGAATTTGAAGCATTTTCTGTTAACCTGTACGTTTATTAGCTTAAGGAATCTGTCCGAGCAGCCTCGTTAAGCCCAGATTGTGCTGCCTTGGAGTTTTTAGAAAGGTTTTTGGAGAAGCTTTTTGATAACTGTGTTCTCATTTAGTGTAGTCAGTTCCTTTTTGACCGCACATTATTTGATTTTACAGTTTTGCAACAAGTTTGGATCGAAAAGGAAGTATATTTGTCCTGGAACACACTTCCATGTGGAGTTTTCCCTTCCCCAACTACAGCCAGTATTAGAGGCATGTGGCCCTTCACTGCACCAGCCAATAAAAAAAAATGCTAATATTTAAATGAATTTCTTTTCATTCTATATTTACTTTTTTATATTAAGTAAAGTTTATAGAAAATGCTTTAGGAATAGTTTGGGGCCTTTAACTGTGCTGAGAATACTTGAACTGAAGCAGACTAGCTCAAGATGGTGCCGATGAGAGTAGGAACGGGAGGGGAAACCTTGGTTGCTGTGCTTATGTATGTGATCTCTGGCAGGTGATGAGAAGACCCTTCCTCCAGCACCAGTTCTCATCTTGCTCTCTACGGATGGTGTGCTCTGCCCATTTTACATGATCAATCAAAATCCAGGAGTCAGATCGCTTCTTGTGACCCCAGAGCCATTGCCAGCAGCAGGGGAGAGAGCACCAAAATCACCAGGTGAGTGCTGCAGTGGGTTAAGGAAAGATTTGTGGATCTTTGTCGTCTTCATCTGTGAGTTTGTTATTTAGATAGACACGCAGTCACAGAAAATGTTGTATGTTTTGATTTATAATGATAATGGGATCAGCTCTTGGGTGTTTTATGCTCACCAATCAGTTCTCCATCTCTTGTACATCCAGATGAAATAATATAGTCCTGTTCATCCTAGGGGATCTCAGACAGTTTTCAGACAGTGCATTTAAACCCCTCCATGCAATGAACCTTTGGGGAACAGGACCAAAGCAATTCTAGGAGGCCTTTTGCCCACTGGAACTGCAGCAGTGACTGCAGGCTCCACTTGGGGACAAGGATCAAATGCTGTGCAGACCTAGAGCAGGGTCCATTTGCACCCAGGAGATGATGTTTTTCCTCTCTGTGTTCTTATCATGGCCTCCCATGGCAAAACAAACATGTTTGACTGCAGAAACAGCTTACTTAAGTTATAGCTTTCTTCAGCACTGTGAAAACAGTGTCAGGAGGTGAAAAGCAATAGTTGGACTGTATGTTGGGTACCATATATAGTGTGAAGTAGACAGTTCCCTATTCTAGGGTAGACAGATCAGTTGGTTGTTCTGCTTCTCTGCATGCATGCAGTAAAAATTGCAAGCCCACCATTTTCTTTCCTAAGCCTGCATTTGCTTCTCCTTCTCCAAACAGAATGCATCTGTTTGGCATCCTGCCTCTCTGCAGTGCTGGCTGACTTGTGTGCTGACAGCCTTTTTTATGTGAGATGGCAGGAACCTCATCAAAAGCAGTGGAGAAATGTGAAAGCTTTTCACTGGGAATTCCAGGTGATGTTAATCTAGTTAGATGCGAGTAAACTGCAGTATTGATCACAGCTTGGACTTTGTGCACTCATTTGCTGGATGTGAGGACTGGAAACCCTCTTCCCTCCTCACTTTTCTTCACTGTGCTGTCTGCCTAGTGAATGAGGTTGTACCTAACTGTCCCATCAAATAGTGTTTGGCCTCGCAGTACCTTCTGCCATTAGTCAGTGCAACCAAATGAGTCTCTACCTATTTATGTTTCTGCAGGAAGTACTGTCACAGCTCCGACCACTCCGCCAACTTCTTTAAAGCCTGATGCAGTACCAGCTGTTGCTCCTGCCCCAAGTCAGCCTCCTGCAGGAGATGGAGCAGCTGCTTTTTCCTTTACACCTTCAACTGCAAAGGTGCCTAGCTCTACAGGCAGTGAACTTCCACCTTACCCCTTTGCCACCGATACCTCCAAGCAAGTCCTGGCTCCAAGTCTTACAGGAGCAGCAACATTCTCTTTCTCCTCTGCTTCTCCTAAGGCATCCATAACACCAGCTCCTTCTGTGGGCACTACTGCAGCCACTGCCACATCCTTCTCCTTTGGATCCATTAACTTGAAACCATCTGCAGAAAGTTCACCTGGACTGCCACACTCCACAGCTCCTGCTGCACAGAAGTCATCTTTTGTCCCTTCGGCTTCTTCAGTTAAAGTGAATCTCAATGAGAAGTAAGTATAAAGATGCTGTAGTGCAGTGGATGGATAGTTGTTAAATCAGTCCAGGTGTGGACAATGTGTGGTAGTTCTGAACATCACACAATGGTTTCTGGCTTTTTGCCCTGACAGCTGTTCTCCATACTCCCAGAAAAGCTCTGAGGAAGCTCCTCTTTATCTAAGACATATCTGTCTTGGCTGTGAAAACCCTCAGCCCTTCTCATGCTAGAGATGATGTTCATGGTCGGATTATTAGTTGGGAAAGATGCCAGAGTCCTAGTTTTCTCATGCCTTTACTTCATAGGCATGACATAATACAATAATTCCATGTTGTGGTTTGGGATAAGTCATAGTTAAAGACACTTGAGAAACACTGGGACTTGAAAACTCTTGTAGCTGTTTTAGTGTAGTGGTGGTAACACAAGTTTTTTTTCACTGTTTTTGAAGATTCCTTATCTCCAACCTGAAGAGTAATTTGCAGAGCTGGAGGAGGCTGTATCCATTTATCCATAAATCCATTAGATTTCTTTTCCACTGTGTTGGATGGAGGAGATGCCATCCCACATGGTTCTTAACTGGATGCTTGCTCAGTGGACATAGGACCTGAAATCTTCAAAGCTTGTTCATGCTGAGCCATTCATGGCAGCTGAAGTAGAGCTGATACTGTTTATAAACTAGGCAAAATAGATTTGAGTGATGCATATTCTTGGATTTCGTGTACTTATTCTTCCCTCTAACTCCTGAGACTTGCTCCCATTTTCAGAAAGAGCGGTTTGAAACAGAGCTATGTTAATTGGAGCTGCTTTCCATGGAGAGCAGTTTTTGTGTAAATGTTTTTAAACAAATTTCTGATCATTCAAATGATTATTTTTTAATGAGAATAATCTTTGCTACACCGAGATCTGATGGTAGCTTTTAGGGCTTCTTGCATTTCATATTTTGTGTATAAAGCAAACGATACGCTTGTGAATTGGCTGAATATTCAACTTCGCTGCCTTGAGGGCCCAAGTTTGAAGATGAATGGAAGTTCAAATTTTCTTGCAGAGTTTCTCTTTAAGCTTTGTTGTAAGGCTGGTACTGAAGGGTGGCTCAGATTTGCTATAGTGGGTGCTTTTGTGCAAAATGAAGAGGTACATTTTGAAACAGGGGAGGACTTCTTGCTGGCGTTTGGTTTTTCCTCTCAGGTGGTCTATGGTAGCAGACTTTACAGGTTCCAACTAGTCCAAAATATCCCTGATGGTACCTTTCCACCATTTCCAAAAGCTACACTTGAAATTTTGGGTCTGGAGCTTAAGTCATTGCTGATCCCAGAGGTTGTTCATTTGTTAGAGCTTAATGGTTTCTTTTAGATGGAGTGAAACAGCTTGGACCAGTTCAGAGCTGAAAACCACTCTGCTTTCTTCTGCAGGTTCACTGCTGTAGATACTTCATCTCCGACTACCAGCAGCGGTCCTACCAGTTCCACAATGTTTTCATTCTCAACCACTTCAAAAACTGTTTCTGGAGGTCCTCTGAGTCAGCCTGTGACTCTCTCAGCCTCTCCTACCACACCACTGAAGACTTCAACCCCTGCACCTGCTGCAAGTAGGTAGCACCACTGATGCATAAGCCGTTACAAACCATGTTCTAAAAATGTTAGAAACCTGATCGCTACATCTGTCTATTTTTATTTTTTCCTGTTGCTTTGACTAGTGCAGCAGTTGTTCTGATCTGCACACTGTAATGCTCTCATGGGCTTAATACTGAAACTTTGAAGTTTTTCCATTTGTGTAGTTTGTTCCCCGCAGAGACAGCTCTCCGTATTGAAATAATATGTTCAGGTTTTTTTAAGCTTATCTAGAAGTTCTGATGCTTTCAGTGCTCTGTGATACTGCTGTGATTACAAAGTATTTCTGGGCAGTCATACAAATCTTTACTCTCTCTTGTGGATGGAGTATCCAGAGTACAAGATGTTCAGAAGTGAGTTTAAATTAGATGACGTTAATTTGTTAATAGACTAATATTCCACCTCTGAAGGTCTGTGTGACTGGGGGTCTTGGGATCCTTCAGGGGTGGTACAGCCAGATAATGGAGAGTAGAGCTGTTGCCATTAACAGAGAAATTGAATGGCAGTAAAGCTGCACCTGAAGATGTTTCTTTTTTCAATGGGGCCCATAACGTTGTTGGATTTGACATTGGTGATTGTACTTGTTTAATCGCAACCTGTTTTCTCATGCTTAATATAGATTCATAAATCACTGTTCCTCTATTTTTAAATTCCAGTGGCGCGTCCTGCTCAAAACGTGCCTGCAGCTTCCTTACTACAGAAGACAGCCAAAACCACCCCTTCTGCAGCAAAACCAGGCTCTACTCAGGTAATGAGAACTTGAGTGGATTCTTCTTAGTGGGTGAATGCTTTCATAGCCCTTGAATTGCTTTGAATTCCTTGGACTAATTGAATAATCTTAGGTCGAAGAACTGGCTTACTTTAGACATAAATAAAGATTGCAAGTCAGTGGGACCACAGCTGTGTTCCTTGCATGACTTCTGAAAAACAAAACTTCGCAGTATATTGCCATGATCAGAGTTGTAGGAACTAATTCTTACTGTTGTTATGGAAATGAGCATTTAACAGCTCTCCCAGCTAATCAGCAGCCAAGTGTTGCTTTGATGATATCTTGAGACACCAAATCTAGATAACAAAATCAAAATGTAATACAGAGCAGCACATAAAGATTTCCTTTGCTTTCACAAGGCTTTAGCCACGTGTCTGCAGTACTACTTTGAACATGCATATGCCTTTGTACCAGTATGGAACAAATGTTTATGAGTATGGCAACTGTCTTCCTGGTGACCAGGGTCTGGAGTTCTAAAAGCAGACTTTTAATATTAAAAGCTCCCTACATAATATTAACTAAATATTAATATTAACATACTTAATATTGTGTGTGGGGTTGTTTGTTTGTTTGTTTATTCCTCCAGGGCAAATCAGCACTCTCCAGTGCTGCTTTAGACAAACCTGCCCACCAGTGGAAGGATTCAGACCCTGTCATCGCAGGAATCAGAGAGGAGGTGAGACTTTTATTTATTTATTTTTTTCAAGCAATTTTCTTCATTTTAGAAGCTGGAGGCATTTCTTTTCAATTTGCAAGCATTATGATGATGTCTTTCAGTAGTTCAGGAACCAGAATGGAAGATTTTCAGAAGGTGATAATGCTGTTTGTATGTCCTGTTCAGTCATCTTTAATTTCAATTCCTGTGGTGGAAACATTGGGTATTCTTTCCTATTACTTTGCAAGAAGAATTTCTTGCTGTGATTATAAAGTGACGCATATTAGTGGTTTTGTAGAAACATCTGTGACTTTTGTTCCAGACCGTGCTATATGTTAGTGGCTGCCTTTACTTCTTTACTTTGCAGATTGCACATTTTCAAAAGGAAATGGAGGAGCTGAAGGCCCGGACTTCCAAAGCCTGTTTCCAAGTGGGTACTCCAGAGGAAATGAAAACGTTGCGAACTGAGTCAGATGATCTCCACACCTTCCTCTTGGAAATTAAAGAAACAACCGAGGTGAGAAGTGTGACTGAGTACCCTCAAACTGTTTAACTCCTCAGCAATGACTGCTGTCACCTGATGTTTCCACTTAACCTGCTAGCATTGAACAAGTGTAGATTGAACCTCTTAAGTATGCAGCGTTTGCTCTTTCAGATGAACATTTGCAGAAGCCTTTGTGTTAGAGACGGCAGTGGAAAAATGTTGCTTTGACCCTTATCCTATCTGTTCTATTTGCAGTCGCTGCATGGAGATATTAGTACTCTGAAGACAACCTTGCTGGAAGGATTTGCAGGGGTAGAAGAGGCTAGAGAACAGAATGAGCGGAATCATAGCTTGGGGTATTTGCACTTACTTTATAAGAAACCTTTGGATCCCAAGAGTGAAGCACAACTTCAGGTATGAAGCATGGTAACCAGCTTAAACTAGAACTTTAAATAAGATAAGTGGGACTTGTGTGTGCAAGTTCCCAGTGGTTTTGTTCTGCCGTAGGTATTTTCCACATAGTGTAGTGAAAGTGTGATTAGTTTTGTTTCCCCAAGTTTGCACTGCGTGCAGTTAGCAGTGATGAGTCAAAATTTCTGCACTCTTTGTTACAGCTCTGGTGATGAGAACGCTATTTGACCCTAAGAAAGATAGAGTGAATGTGCCCTACAAATGCACGCTTTTGTGCACTGATAAATTCCCCTCAAGAGGTTTGACTGGCAGGCTGAAGGCATAACTGAGTGTCATCTTTGTTGCAGTAGGTATCAAGAACGTGCATGCAGAAAGTACTAGGAATCAGCTGATCCAGTGTAACTTTTTTAGGTCTCATCTCTAATTTTCACCTGGATTTTGTGGGTTGATTCACAGTCTGAATTTTAGGCCTTCTTTGATGTCTTGTATTTCTCTGTGAAAAGTTTATGCTTGTGACTTCAGAGAGATGATAACCCTGAAATGTACATTTCACTGATGTTGAAAGGATCGTGTGAAAAGAATCACAAGAGTAGGAGAGAAGTGGATCGTTATGTAAGGAGAGAGCTTTCAGGTCAACTTTCTGAAAGTTTACTGCAAGGACAGCTTTACTCTGAGTTAGATTTTGTTCATTTTGCATTACCCTTGTTCACCTGGATGAACACTTGGTTAGCTTCTTACACTAGTTTCTAATGAAGCTTTAAAAAAAAAAACAAAACACCCCTGAGACTTTTCTGATGTCCAGGCATATTGATGTGCTGTTCAGAATTGACACTATATAATGCTTATAGTTGCTAGAGAGGAAATCAGTGCCTTGTTATGTGTAACACAAAGCTTGCAGTAGTACTGGGTTTGGTTTCAGGTTGGCTTTGTTACATGAGAATTTCATGCTGTATCTTGAAAACCTTTGCAGTGGAATCCTTCCCAAACAACGTTACTTGGCTGGTTCATCATTGTGCTTAAGTGAACATTCTGTTGAGATGAGCTGAAATGAAATGTGATTTTCATTTCCATTTTATGAAATGCAAATTAAAGACATGTTCATGCTGTGACAGGTTGGAGGGATGACAACTATGAGACAGAAAGCTGGTTTTGGTTAGGAGCAGGTCTTGTAGCAAGAGCTATCTGGCTTCATTGTGCCAGTTTTGCAGCTGTGTGGTTATGGAGAAGTCACTTAATTCTCTTCGTGCCTTATTTTTTTTCCATTTCCAACCTATAAAAATCAAGTTAATTCTTTTCATTATCGTGTGAGCTGCAAGTGTTCGTGAATGCTTTTGTGAATCGTGGTCTGTGAATGCTGGTATTCCAGAGCCATGTGAATAGCCTGCAAGGATTCGATTACCTCTAACTGTTAGACAGTTCAGTGTTGTGAAGTGGGAGCAAATGACTCATCTTCTGGAAATGAAGTTTGAAATAAGATTTGTTTTGTACGATGCCTGATGTTTGTACCACCTTTTTCTGAAAAGACCTGGCAGTGTTCTGCAAATGTTATGGAAAGTCATATGTATTCTTCAGAGCTAGGATAAAATGGCCAGGCCAAACCCTGTACATACTCCACAAATTAATAACTAGGTTTTCTCTATGGTGCATTCTGTGTTGCTGGTTAAATTTTCCAGGCAAAAATGTGGGTAGGTGTGCTATGGCTCGGACTGATTGAACCCAAAGGGTCTTCACCTTCTTTTACTGAAACGGAAGGTTCTGAAGTGAATTGAAATCTGATTTTTTTTTTTTTGCATGGCAGGAGATTCGACGCCTGCACCAGTATGTAAAGTTTGCTGTTCAGGATGTGAATGATGTTCTGGATTTGGAATGGGATCGGCACCTGGAACAGGAGAGAAAGCAGAAGTAAGTAACTGAAACTGGAATACAGACCTGTGTGGATCTTATCAGTGAACCAGTCACTGCCCATCATCAATATAGAAAACCCTTTTTCTGTTTAACAGGACAATCTTTTTGTGGGGTTTATGAATAAAGTTTAATTAAGACACGCAAGAGGAGAGCTGTAGGTTCAGATTACTTGGCTGTGGAAGTATGTTACATCTTGCTACATCCCTTTGCCTGGCAAAATAGTGCTTATGATAGAAAAACCTGTAAAATTAGCTGTGTAGGGACTAAATGCATTCATTGATGGGAGCTAATGAAACCTTCCTAATAAATAAAATATATTCTAGTAAATGAGCTAAACAAGTAAATTTGTGGCACATCCAAAGGAGAAATGTGCATTTGAGACAAACAAAATTGCCTTTTGTGTTTAAACCAATCTGTGTTTGACCTCCATGGAGTAGAACTAGCAGGAACCACCAAACCACTTTGTATATGCATGTCTGCTTGTAGACAGATATGTAGAACCATTTTGATCCTTGTTTCTTGGTCTGATGTCTTAAGGCGTCTGATTGTTCCTGAACGAGAGACTTTGTTTAACACCCTTGCTAATAACCGGGAAATAATCAATCAGCAGAAGAAGAGACTAAATCAGTTGGTGAACAGCCTACAGCAGCTCCGACTCTATAATCAAACATCTCAGTGGAGTGTTCCCAGTGATACATCCTCTCCTAGCAGTACTCAAAGGTATGTGAAATTTGAGTTCCTGAGCGGCGTTGCCACTGCTTTCTTGCCCCCAGCAGTATACAAGTGTGTTTGTCCTCCAGAGAATGATGTTTTGCGGACCTGGTGTGTGAGAACAGTACATCCTAGAAATGATACGGTACAGAAGCTCTTTTGTGTTTGTGTGATGCAATGTTTGATGCTCATCACAAATTCCCCTTGAAAGTTATGTTTTTATAATAGCGTAATCAGGATAATTGAACCTCTGTGCAGAGGTACTGCTGGTTTTGTGTGAACTCAGGGGAAGAAGTGAATGACTCTTAGAAATTTCCAAAGTAAATCAGGATGTGTACATATAAACAGAACAGTATGTAGAGGAACCAGCTATTCTTCCAGATAAGTTAGTAGTTCTAGTGATTCATTTTGGCCTCTTTTTGTTCTTAATTTGGTTGATTTCTTTCTGCTGATCATATTTAACTGTTCTGCTGTGTCACAGTTTTGATAGTGACCTTGAAAGCCTGCGCAGTGCCTTGATGAAAACTACCTTGGAATCACGTGCCAAACCCCCACCTAAAGCACCTGGTAATGTATTCTTTCTTCCTGGTATTCATGTATAAATGTTAAAGCTTTGGTAAAGACTTAATAACTCTCTTCTGTTTTCAGCTAAGTTGTCCCCTGTGAAGCTGACACAGTTGAGGAATTTTCTAGCCAAGAGGAAGACTCCACCAGTTAGGTCTATGGCTCCAGGTAAACCTTTAGCTATGTTAAAAGTCTGGAATGCTTTGTAGGAGAGTGAGTTACCTCCTGTGGGAACCAGTGCTGAAATTAGCTTAGGGCAGCTTCTCACAGCCTCTGCCCTTACCTTATCCTTACTGCTCCCTCATCTGCCCTCAGTAAGAATTTACTTCAGTTACAGTCTTAACGAAAGTTGCGTTTGCTGGCAGTTGAGAAGTCATATCCTAGCAATGTAAGATTGAAGCAAGCCAGTAGAAGAGCATCCTAAAATAGGTTGCATGTCTTAGCTGTTAGGCTGGATGGTTCTCTCATCTTAGTATACGTGTGTCTTTTGTTTCTGTTGTTGTAGCAAGTTTGTCCCGATCTGCCTTCTTGTCCACAAGATACTATGAAGACTTGGATGAAGTCAGTTCAACATCCTCAGTTTCTCAGTCTCTGGAGAATGAGGATCTGCAGGCAGCGGACCAGGAAGAGGAGGCTGCTCCCATCCAAGTCCCTCGTCATGCCCCTGTGGTCCGCACTCCGTCTATCCAGCCTGGTTTGGTGGCTCAGCCTCCATCCTTTGGGAAACAACACCCCTCCTTGGGCACTCTATGTGAGTTGCTTTGCAGTGTTTCTGCTGTTCTGCATGTGTTCCTGTCAGTGTCTTTAACCAATGTATCAATTGCCAGTGCTTCAAATCCTGGAGAAATGAGATTGCAGCAGAGAGATTTACATTGCCAAGTTCCCAGAAGCAGCTAGCAGAGTGGCATTGTAATCTTGTGAACACACTAAACTACCTAAATGCACTAAAGGACCTTGACTCACTGACTATATTTTGACAGCTTGTTACTTATAGATCATACTGGCCATAGGTGGCACTGTGTTCCTTTAGTAATTTGCCCTATTTCTTAAAATGCTGCCCCTCAAAACAGAAGGCTGAAGTACTTCTGCATTTGGTGGGTGTGCACAAGGTTAGGACTTCTGAGCCCAGAAACAGTAAAAACTAAATTTGCATATACTCAGATTTCCTTGTCTGCAGAGAACTTGAACACCATAAAATGAAAAATAAGCTGTCAGTAGAAGTGACTACAACAACAAACTGAAAGTCTTCTGATGCACTGAAATGACAACTACTGCAATTCATTGAGTTACTCAAACTGCCTGTGCTAGAAAAGTGTCAACTGTCTTATCAGATGGAAGCTGCATAATTGTAGGAACTGTACTTTGCAAAGGCTTTCAAGTTTTCCTGATTTGAAAAGATACAGTGAACTGTAATATTTTTTTGTTTCCTGTTTAGTGCCTACATCTTCGAACAGAATCATCCCACAAGGGGCAGACAGCACAATGCTTGCAACAAAGACTGTGAAACATGGGGCCCCTGCTCCCACCGTCACTGTTCCAGCACCCCAGGCAGCTGCAGCGGCAGCCCTGCGGAGGCAGATGGCCACCCAGTCCCCAGGTAAAAGGATGGCTGATTGCTCAAGTCACCCTTGAGCATTTGAATGTGGATTTCACAGGAATTCAGCACTCTTAAAGGAACAGACTGTTGCAGTGCAACACATCTCTATGTGTTGTGCTTCTGAGCTATCCAGTGGTTTTTGTCTTCCTTTATCCTTTAAGCTACTGGTATAAGATGCCTGGGAAACTCCCGCATCACCTTTCTTTGTATCCCATCTGATCTGTGCAGTGGCAGAAAAGCCAGTGACTTAGGAGACCCTGGTACAACTGAAGAATTGATTTGTTGATGTCCTTACTGAAGGCTGAGATGGCCAACTATCTGGGCAGATATGCCACATACCTTCTAGAAACTTACATGGATTTCTTCTGGAGTTACTCAGAGACACCATACTGATTGCAGAGTTTAATATGGGGAAGGTATTTACCACATTTCTTTTTTTTTCTTAAAGCTGTGAGCACCTCCTTGACTGAATCAACTCTGAAGAACGTTCCTCAGGTGGTGAATGTGCGAGAACTCAAGACTGGTGCGTTGACTCCAGCTGTCTCTACAGTAATAGGGTGAGTGGAATCTCCCTTTTTTTTATGGTAGCCTTCACTAGTGCTTGCAATAGAGCACATCTACCAGTGTAGAGCCATAGTCTGACTTAATGTGAAGTGGTGAGTGTGTTTAGAAATGAGTCTTGTTTGTGGAATGAATGGAAAAAGTATTTTCTTTCCAGATCAGGACAAGCCATTAGTAAATCCTTGAGTGAACAAACAAGACCGATGTCATCATCCTCCATTTGTCTATGAAATGTGTTTTAATTCATTCTCTCCTGCATAAATCCAGTGGTTTTATTGTGAACACACACTTCGAATCTGAGATTTCCAGTTACTAATACTGTTTGGTCTCCTTCTACAATGGAAGTGCACCTCTGTTGCTGAGTGTGGTCTGTGGACTTAAGCTGTCTAAATGCTGTTTTTTCTACTTCCTTGTCAATTACAGAGGAAAACTCTGGGGTTATGCCTCTCCCATCTGTTTCCTGACTCACCCTCTGGGAGAGGTAGAACAGTACTTTTGCTTCTCTGAAAACTTGTCTTAAATTTCTTGACATCAGACTTTTGACTGAAGGGTTGGGTGTTGATCACTTTGGAAGAATACAGAGCTGTAAAGCTGTCATCCTCATAGGGAAACTATGAAGGTTGGCTTCTGGTACTTAACCTTGAATTTAAAATTTCTTCTGAGTTAGCTGTAACTCTTGACTTTCCTACTCTCTGCTGCCTAGAGACAACAGCTAGCTCAGCTCATTCCAGAGATTTCTGTCTTATCACCATGCTCTGTCACCAGCTGCAGAACTAGTCCCTTTCCCTCTGCTGGTAACGACCTTGAAACTATATTTGCTTGATGTTCCTACAAATGCTTAAGACCAAGATAATGTGTGGTCATTTCTAGGGTGGGGAGGCAAGGGCATTACTGAAAAGTCTGAGCAAAGTTGAGGTTACTGCATTTGTCATGGTGCCAAGGCATTAAAAACAGGATAAATCACCATGTACGTCTGATTATAAGTCCCCGTGGAGCTGCATGTTCTTTGTCCAGATAAGTGTGGACTACACATGCAACTCTTGGGACAACTTCTGTTACATTATTTCTCATTTTCATACTTGTGTGTGTACTCTTCATTGTCAAGGAAAAAAGTGAGATTCCTTTGGTGTACCTTTTCAAAAAGGGAGCAGCCTTACGCTGATGGAGCTCAGCTTCACTGAAGGTTAGCCCAGGAGTTCTTCTGCATTTTAACTGGGAAAAAGTTTGAGAGCTTTTTACTAATATATTTTCTTCTAAATGCAATAAAACCAACAGCTCTGCTTGGGAAATTTTGCTAAAAGTAGTGTTGTCTGGAAAGAGTTCTTCACCTGCTATAAGAGGGTTGTCTTTAAGATTGGTTTAAGGAGATCTCCCGTCTTCATTCAATCAGTAATAAAAACAGCAGTACACAGACCAAGACACGAGTGACACGTATCTGAGATTGGTGTTCACTTGGTCTGTAAAGACACATTTTACTTTGAAATAGTCTTAGATTGGCAGGATAGATTTGATCACTCCGATGTATGGAGCACCAGCTGGCTTGTCGTCTTGAAGGCTTTTTGCAGTCTCATTATGACATCATAAAACAGTTCTAACAGTTAAACATAAAGCAGACTAACAGTTCTACCTGACTGAGCCTGCCAGTCAGATGGAGCACTGAAACAAAGCGCCTTCACCGAGCAAAATTGATTCATCAGTTTTTGCTTCTTCAGAGGTACTGTCTGTCTTTTGCCACCACAGCACGTTCTGCGGGTTGTTCAGCACTGATGATCTTTCAGTTGTTACCAGCTGTGCAGTGGTCTGTGTCTAGGTGTGGTGGTGGTTCCAGCCCACTTATTCGTATTTAGTTTTCAAACTGAAATCAAAACCAGCCTTTTCACTGTCAGAGGAGCTCTGGATTGAGTTGTCTTGTGACCTTTCTTGGAAAGAGGGCCCACCATATCTTGAATATCACAGACTTTGCATTTCCTTCATTGTCCAGGGTTTGTGTGAACTTGAAATACGTTGTTGCATGAATGTGTCCTCTGCCTTTGGAAGTTGGAAACTTCTGTCAGCCAGCATGTAGCTGATCAGTGCAGTATGGGAGTTCTCATGCTTTTAACTTTTAGTGCTCAGATTCTCTTGCTGTCTGGAGTTAGCAGCATTGGCTCTTTCTGTACTACAGAGGTTGCTTATTGTGTTAGGGAATACCTGGCCTGTGTTGAGATGGAAAGACTCCGCTAGGGTAAGAGACTTAAGAGGATGCAATTAGGTGTTGAATTTGTTATGCTGCTGAAGGCTTTTAGCACTAACCATTAAAGCTGGTGAGCCACTTACTTGAGATGCTAAAACTAGATGTCTGTTCTCAAGCTATAGTGATTAGGGTATTTATGGCTCACAGCACATAGGATGCTTCACCTTGGAAGTAGCTGTCATTCTGCAGTAATTGTCTGTAGGCTCTACATGCAGTTTATTTCATGGTCAAAATTCCAAACCTATTTTGGAGAATATAGGTTAGCCTTATCACACTTCTTGTCATGACTTCATTAATTCTTATACTACACTTCAAAGACATGGAACACTTTCTTTTTTTTTTCTTTCTGTAGCTTTGGCTCCTTGCTCAGCGTTTCTGAGGGTTGCATGTACTTACATGTACTTGTCTGGGCTCTGCACTATAAAGGAAGCTTCTTACTTTTGTTATCCACTAGGCATAAAATTGTAATCCCCTTACCTGCTGATTTTTTTCACCAGCTCCTTGTAAAGTAGAAAAGCTTGACTCTCTTTGGAGACAAGAGTGTGTGAAGAAGACTTGATCATTTAAGTCTAGGGCTTTAAACGCATTTGCAGACTTCCTTTGTTAAATGTGGATGATTCATTTAAGAGGTTTATTCCCTAATCAGATTTGTTCATTTGGAGTTGTGCTTGGAATCTTTTAATAATGGAGGTTATTCAAGTCTTCTGGAAGCTGTGCATTCTGAGGGACAAGCAAATCTACTTTTAGACTAGTCATTCATTTAATGTTTTAGTATTTCTTTTTCAGGTCATCAGTTCCTCACTCTGCAGCCCAGGCAGTCCACCAAGTTCTGGCAAGTGTTGCTACAAATCAGGCTAAGCAGGTATCTTGATACAGAGCTTTCCCTGTGGTGTGCCATGCCCAGACATGTTAAATACAGTTTGGGGTTTAGTTGTTGGTGAACAGGTCATCTAACAGTCTCTTTTTACAGCTTGCCCTATATCCTTGGCAGACTGTTTAATTATCTGTGACCTAGGTTTATTTTTATGTCTTGCCTTTTCTCACTTTTGAAGACTCTTGCAGCTTTTCAGTGGTTAACAGTCTTGCAACAGTAAGGGTTGCAGCTAACAACAAAGGAAATGGTGTTAGGTAAATATACTCAAATCTCACCAGAAAGAAGTGTGAGGCTGTCAAGGTGAAGAGTTGTTTCCCCGTCCTGCATCTTACTGAAATCATTTCTTATTGATGGGCAAGTTGCTAAGTTTTATGGCAGCACACTGGAAAACCATGCAATGGTCTCTTTCCCCTGGAGTCACTGAGCTGTTGCACATGGAGGTTTGCTGGCCTCTGAAAGAGACTTGTTGAAAAAGTTGAATTAAGCAGCATTTAAATGTCAAGATGTAAAGAGCCCAAAATTGAAGTACTTTGACCACCTTCCTCTTATTTGTTATGCATGACTTTTGTAATATCAGACCAAGATCAGAAGGACCTTTTGTCAATGTGCAAACTGCATTGACTTAAAGCATCTTTGTGTTTTTTAGACACCTCAAACAAGCTCACTTAAAGGACAGGCTCCACCTTCTTCTGTATCTGCATCTTGTCCTGTGGCATCTACACCTGGTCCCACATCATCTGGCAACAAAATCTCAGGTAAGCAGTCTCTAGTGGAGACAGAAATAAGGCCTTGGATGTTACCTGTCAGGGTGACAGTTTAGAGAATGAAGACCCTGAGGAGAAGAGATCTGCCTCCACTGAGAGGCTGCTGTGCCTATCTCAAGGCAGGAATTTGAACTGATAAAGTACAGAGGAACAGGAATGCAGTGTTGTGTACAACCCTGTAGTCTGCCTGTGTGCCTACATCTAGGATTTAGTGATTCCTCTTTCAGAGCGGACTCAGAATGTGCAACTTGTAACAGCAAGCACTGAAACAGCATCTAAAGATGGTGACACCTGTCTTTCCTCTAATTAGATATGTTGTTGCCTTCCGTCTTTGAAGTAATTCATGTGCTCTGTGATGATGTAACAACAGCAGGAATGTTTCTATGCACTTCGTTCTTTGTTTCCAATTGAAAAAACTGTAAGCTCTGACCCTAAACTCTTCTGTTGTTTTTTGGTAGTTGGATGATGTGAACTGTCTTCTTTTTTGTAATGCTTCTTTGTATAACTTACAGGACAAGGGACAGCAAAAACCGTTACAGCTGTGACCTCTACAGTGGCGTCAGTACCAGCAACATCTGCACAGCCTAACAAGGCTTTCTCATTTTCTTCTGTGGGGTCTGTATGAAGTTCAACATTTCTTTGTATTTGATGTTTGTGTGAATATATCAGCTGTTACAGCAAGCGTTACCTACAAGCTGCAGAGTACTGTAAAATGACACCATAGATAGTTTTAAACTCTATTCTTTATTTAGAGGAAAAAAGAGCAGTTGCAGGAAGATCGTCCCTAGTGAGTTGCACAGAGAGAAGTCTTCACATGTGAGAATGAATTTTGACTTCACAGTGGCAAGTGGAAAGGTTGAACTTTGGAAGCTTCCAATTTCAGAGAAAAATGGGGAAGAACCTGAATAAGATCATTTTAATAATCTTTCTGAAGATTGATTCCAAAGAGAGTAATGTAGTGTTTTCTAACTGGGACATACCTATGCAGGTTTCCAATGTCAGTGGAAGTTTGAGATACAGAAGTGCTGGAGTTTCCCATTAGGGCTTGAAATTTGTCCTGATGGTCAATCTTCCTGAATTACTTTTTTTTATTTTGAAACAACAGAACAAATTCCATGTTGTGGCTTGAAAAGTATTCTATTCATGAGAGTGACTAAAGAGTCACCATGCCATCTGGTGGTTCCTGTCATGTAACAGTAATGCAAAGCAAGGCACGTTGTATGAACATGTAGTGATTCTGAAACCTCTCTGATGGAGTGTTTTTCAGGGATGGAAAAAAGATATTTCTTTGGTCATATTTTATCTTTGATAAGGAAGAGTGGCTCCTCACAAATAATTGTTTGAATTTCTCCGTATTTAAGTATCTAATATTGAAGTGAGTTTCTCTTTATGAAGCAGGTAACACTAAGTATTTCAGAACACTCATACTTTCAAACAACTTTTCATTCAGTCTTAAACATTTCTATGTTAGTTGTCAAGTGGATGTTATCTACATGCCTTGTAGTACTCTCCAAAAGGCTAAAACAGCCTTCTTGAAACACTGAAATTCAGATTCAAAAAGCAAACAAACCCTGCCTTTGTCCCAGGCTGCAGTGCTTCACTCTATAAACCATGTGATAAATACAGCACTGTTGTCTGTGATGTCTTAGTTATGCAGCCTGACTACTACATCAGCAGCTGGTCCTTGAGAATCAGAGGACGAGGCAGTGAGAAGGCTTAAAAAGCATCAGGGGATGAAGGTCTCTGGAGCACCCCATTGCTCATTTTGAAAGATCACAGCATTTTGTAAGACACAATTTTTTTAGTGTTCAGCAATCATGGAAACTTTAATTTTTGTCTTGCTGTGAGTGATCTCCTTTTCAAGGGATGGCAGTGTCCACTTATTCCTGCCTGTACATGCACTCTCTTACCATTCCAATCTTCTAATTTTCAATAAGCTCTGGTCACTGCTATAGCTTCTGCTGTTGCTGGTCTCCCAGGAGTTATAATTGTTTGGTGTGTGGTGTTTGGCTGCTGAGCTGAATGGGGAAGAAACATACAGCAGAAACAAAACAATATGAGAGGATGAGGGACAGCTGAAAGGGTTTTGAATTCTGACTCTCATCAACCCTTCAAGAAAATTTGTCAGAGGGGAAACAAATGTCTAGTTGGAGAAACTGTTCTTGTGCATGTATGCCTGTGTGTCTGACCTAATGCCGACTTGCACAGGAAATCTGAGTCTGAAGGTTGTGTTAATCATGGGGTTGGAAATTTCAGTGCTTTGAGCTCAAAGTCATTCTTTCCCTTTCTCTTCTTTCCTCCTAGGTCTGGGTTTAATTTTGGTGTTGTCACGTCGGCTGCTTCATCACCGACACTGCCCAGCCTTGCTGCCTCACAAGGTTAGCTTGAAAGAGTGTGCAAACTGCATCTGTCCTCTGCTAAGAGAATGCTTACTCTTCCTAATTCATGTGGTTCTTGTTTTATGTTGCACTTCTATTATTAAAATTGCAGAAGCTGCAATAACATTGTATACGTATGCTGGATTATGTCCTGTAATGTAGGAGAATCTAGGTCACCTGCCTTTCAATTAAGAGGAAACAAAATATTTGCTACCATGAACATTCAAGGGGTTCTAGTTTATGAGAAGGGTAATGTATCTGCAGTCATTTCCTGTGTTGTTAATCTGTAGATCTGTAAGTTGCCAAAGTAGTCTGGCATAGGAAGGTGGCATTATGTGGAGTGAGTATTTAAGAATGGGAGTGGAGTAATAGGAGCAGCCTTGTGTTGCTTATAAAACTAACTTGACAGGCTGCCTTTCCATTTCATAGGTAGATCATATTCACCAGGTCTGGGAAGAGGAGCATCTGCTTTATAATTGTCTTGAACTTAATTGACTCTAGTTTCAGCCTTGAAAAAGAGATTGCATGCTCAGAAGTCTTTGTCCTCCTCTCTGTCCCTTGCAACATTATCAGTTGCTCTAATACAAGATAACACCTCTTAGCTTATGTCCTTAAATTATCACAGCCACAGAAATGCTACCAATATTCTGTTGACCTTAAGCAGAAACAACTAGCTTGCCTTAAAACTTGAAGATGAAGTTAATGTAAAAGTTTAGGTAAATAACACAGATTAAAGGAGGAGTGGGAGGTGGTGGAAACAGAATTGTAAGGCACAGCCTTAGCAGGGGCAGTTACCTTTCATTGCTCCATGGAACGGCAGCACTTTTGCCTGTTAGATGATAATGAAAGAACAGAAGGAATTTCAGTGTTCAGGAGGAAACAACTGACAATGAAAAAGGCATCTTTTATTAGTATAGGGTAAAAAACAAGGATAATGCCTTAGTTGTGCTAAGAATCTTTTGCTTAGTTACTTGATCCTCATGCAGATTCCCATACCTTGTCCAAATTGATTAACAGTCCAAACAACAACTCAGTATCATCTAGTCAGAATTTCAGTAGTGCTCTGATGAACTGTCATTTCATTTCAAAGTTGGCTCAGCCCCCGCCTTAAAACTTCAGCAGTTTCACACTGTTGGAGTTGCTTTGCAATTATGTTTAAGAGCTTTTCTCTAGTATTTCAAAGCTGAAAACATCTGCATAAAAACAGCATTCAGTGTTCTATAAATGGTTGAATCTGTAAAGAAAGATTTGATTCTGGAGAAGGTTTTTTCAAGTGCCAGAAAATATGACTTGAGCTCTGCTCTGACCATTGATTTACACAGAGGCAAAAATGGTTAGTTGGAAGCTGGAGCATACATATGTGACAGCATTTGCCACTGTAAACATGTCCATAAAGGCTTCAGAAAGTGTCACTGTTGTAGTACCCTGAGCGTACATGGGAGCACCAGTTTTCTGATGGTTAGCAGGCTTTACAGATTTTAGGCAAAAGCACTCTCTTGCAATCTGCGTAGCACTAAATCATGCTATTGTTGTTTAAAATAAAGAAGTAGAGCTTAGCATATTATAACTCAATTTGTAACCTCTGTCTTCCATTTACAGCCCCTGCTAAGGAGTCCACTCAACCTGATTCATTTTCGCTTGCTGGGGGTTCCAAATTTGGAGCAGTCCCTGAGAGCTCCTTTGCTTTTGGCTCCCTCAAGCCAGCAAGTGCTTCTGGAGCCGCAGTAGCAAATAGCTCTTCAGCAGATGGCACTCAGTCAAACAAACCTGCTGCAACAATGTCTTCTGCTCCATCCACAGCCTCTGGCAAATTAGATATCCCTCAGTCTAAGCCAGGGGACACCTTGTTTCTGAGCAGTCTGTCTGGGGAAACTCTCGGGAGCTTCTCAGGACTGCGTGTTGGTCAAGCAGATGATAATGCCAAAACCACCACTAAAACACCATCTACCAGTGCTGCAGGAGCACAGTCAACTAAAGCATCTACATCACCTTCTGGGTTTGTCTTTGGTAGCCCCCTGATGTTAGGAAAAGCTGGAGAAGCTACTTCAACATCAGTCACGTCAGCTGGCACGGCACCCACCTCCATCAGCACCAGTGCCACAGGCAGTCTCTTTGGCAATGTTCAGATAACCAACACAGGCTCTCCTGGAGTATTTAATCTCGCAGGCTCTAGTGGAAACAAACTCAACTTTTCTTTTGGTATTCAGCAAGCAAGCAGCATGAGCACGTCCACTTCTGCCCCTTCTGCTCTCCCTGCTTCAACATCTCTCTCGTTCGGGAATCTCTTGAGTCCGTCACAAACTGCTGCCCCGGCTGCAAGTTCTATTAAAGGTGGAGGAGATGCCAAACTGCTGTCTGCTTCAGAAAAGACAGCTGAAAATGAAGCACCTGAGTCTTCACCTCCAACAACGCAGACTCCACAGCCACAGATACAGCTTTCAGAGCCCGTTAAAGAGCCCCCTGCATCCCAGACAGCAGCTGGGGACACCAGCACCGTGGGCTCCAGTACTGCATCAGTAGCACCTCCCCCTGATGCCATTGCTACTCCTGCTTCCACAAGTGAGCTGAAGGCACCAGTGCCTCCTGCTGCCTCAGCCTCTGTCCCACAGGATCAGAGCATCTCAGAGGCGGCCTCTGCAACAACCATTGCCTCTCCAGCAGAAGCAGCGAGCACACTGACTGCTGCCGCTGGTGTTCCTACATGTGTTCAGAGTCCAGCTGTTGGTGCCTCGGTGTTTGTCGCCACCTCTGCAGGCTCCTCAGTGTTCTCTCAGCCTCCAAATTCCAGCTCTTCTGGCTCAGCATTTAGCCAGCCTGCAGGTGATACAACTGCCACTCCTTCCACACCATCTGTTTTTGGCCAACTGCCTGCAGGTACCACAGCATCAGCTCCATTTGGACAACCCACCACTGCCACCGTGACCACACCGACTGCCAGCACAGGGTTTGGTACTTCTGCATTTGGCACCACCACGACTGGGGGCTTTGGTCAGCCAGCCTTTGGCCAAGCACCGACCTTTGGGCAGCCAGCAAGCAGTTCTTCAAGTGGTTTTACCTTCAACCAGTCTGGATTTGGGACAGTGCCTGCCTTTGGCCAGCCAGCAGCTTCCACTGCAGCCTCAAGCAGCGGCAATGTATTTGGAGCATCTTCTAGCACCAACAGTGCAAGCTCCTTCTCCTTCGGACAGCCATCTGCCAGCACTGGGGGCGGGATGTTTGGTCAAAGCAACACTCTCGTGTTTGGGCAGAGCAGCAGCTTTGGGCAAGGGGGATCTGTCTTTGGTAACACCGCCGCTGTTACTACCACTACGTCATCTGCTGGGTTCAGCTTCTGCCAGGCCTCAGGTGAGAACAAACTACAGAGACGCAGTGTTCTAGCAGTGTCTATCACTGGGAAAAGTCAGGCTTCTTTGAATGCTTTTCCTTTCCTCTAGCACTTCATTTTTTTTTTTCAATTAGTAAAAGTAGGAGCTGCAGTGCATGGGGAGGGGAAGTTAATGCTGGAGTCCAAAGAAGCTTTTGCTCAGCCTTGATCTTCATTGAATGCCACTGAATGTAGGCTTTGCAGTCTTGCTGTCATCTTAACTTCCAAGTCTACCTTGGCTTTATTTTGAACTACATGGTGTGCTGTCTGTTGCAAATGAGTTGAGTGGGATTCAAGGCAGCCTATAAGATCTCAAACTATTATATTGTAAATTGTTACGCTGAAGTACCAAGGTAGCTCTGAGGCTGTAATCAGGGGATTGAATGCAGATGCAGTGCTTCGTTCTGCACTGTGTCCGTGCCACAGGGGCTGTATAGCTGGGTCTATTATTATATCATGATCTGTCGTGGCAAAAAATGTGTTAAGCCCTCAAAATTATGGGTTAGTGAGGAACTAATCTGTTAAATCCACTTTTGTTTGGAAGCATCTCAAATTAAATATAGCAGTAACATGACCATCAGCTACCTGTCTATACAATTAAATTGGACACTTGCCCAGACCAAACCTTCTTTGTCAGTCTCCTGTTGTTGTTCACATTGCTACAATATATTGTGTTTTTTTCCACAGCTTTGTCTGTGCAGTCTTCAGAGAGCTTCCAGGGAAAAGTGAAACATACGTAGTAGTATTAGAGAGCACGTATTTCCAAGGAAGAAAACCTAATTAGGCTCATTTAATTAAAAATGATGGCACTGTAGGCAAAACTGCTTGTTCATTTTAACTACAGTAACAGAGAATAGTTAAACTGGGGGAAATGAACTTGAGAAAGTTGTTCCTAATTATAGAAGCTGCAAGTTTTATTACAACATGCACATTTAAGTGAACTGGGAAATGGAATGGGGAGTTCTTTTTTTTTAATCAAAACATTTCATTATCTATAAAAGGAATCTTTGGGTAACAAAGCACAGATCCTCTCTACACAGGGGAAATCAAAATGCTGCAGTGCTTGTTCATGACTTGCAGCATTATTATAGCAACGTTAAGAGAAATTCAGTTCTCTCATACTGGTAGCAACAATCTCACAAGTCAAAAGACCTTTTGTTTATTTTTGAATTGGCTTTCAAATACATTGTCAATTGAATTTAGTATTTGTTGGCATACTTTAAATTTTACCAACCTAGATACGTCTGTATCATTTGTATCCTGGTGTTTTGGTACAGGAGATCTGTCCTTCCCTGGTTCTTGACTAGTATTGCCTCCCTGATTTGCCTTCTATCCTAGTAATAGTCCTGATGATTTATTTTCCTTTCTTTTCTTGGCAGGTTTTGGTTCTAGCAACACAGGTTCTGTGTTTGGGCAAGCAGCAAATACTGGAGGCATTGTCTTTGGGCAGGCAAGTATTTATTGCATGTGCAGAAATAAGGGACTGTTACGTACAATGGATTTGTTTGGGGTGCTCTACCTCCTTCTAGTAGCAAAGGGGGAATTTGATGTGGTCAGTAAAAGTTGTCCCAGGCTCTGCTGAAGGTATTTGCTAATGTAGGAGGCACCAAAACTGCACCTGCGTGTTTTCCAAGGGATGTGCAGAGACAAGCATCTAATCATGGGGGAGATAAGGTAGGGATGGAGTATAAACCTGCCTTTATTCCCTGCTAAGTGGAAAGTGGAGTATTCTTTTTTTATGCACTTGGACAATATAGAGCGTTTTTGAAAGGCATACTTTGTTCTGTAGATGAGATGTGAGACTTAAGTCAGATTTCATTGTGTTATGTGTTTGAAGGGTCTGCTCGCTGGCTCTTCAGCTCTTGGTATGCTCAGAGGGTTGGGAAAATCACCCCTGGGGGCATGTGCTGCTTTGACTTTGTTTAAATCCCCATTCTTGCCCTTCTTGTGTCTTAGCAGTCGTCATCTTCCACTGGAGGCCTCTTTGGATCTGGAAGTGGTGGGAGAGGTGGAGGCTTCTTCACTGGTTTGGGAGGAAAACCAAGTCAGGATGCAGCCAATAAGAATCCTTTTGGTTCCTCCAGTGGAGGATTTGGATCGGCAGCTTCCCAGAGTAAGTGAAGAAAACAAGAATACAAAATGTGCTCTGATTCCCATCTGCTTTGTGATCCCATCTGCTTTTCTGCTGTTCTTTGTCTTTGAGTAAATTCTGTGTTGACATGAAAGGTTTGTAGGGGTAACAGAGGCAGACGTGTTGTATGCGTGATGTGTTCTTCTGTAGTTTTCCTTCTAGGTTAATGGAAAATAAGTAGGGCAGCAACTGCAACAAACGAGCAAAGGTGAGAATTATGAAGAATATTTATGTTCTTCATGGAATTCTGTGACCAAAGTGCTTCTTTAAAATCAAATACTCTAAATTCTTGTTATTGAATGTCTGCTTCCAACTTAGTTGAAGTTAGGAAGCTTTTGTTCTTTGTCATCTTCCTTGCGTTCTAAAAAAAGTCAGTGCATCTCTTGCATAAGTGAAACCAAGTCAATGCATGTGATGGACAGCAGTTTCTTCAGTTTTCTGTCCTTGACATGAGTGTCTTTTTGCAGCACATATAACATATTTGATCAAAATTTGCTGCATGGATAAGCTCTGTTATTCCCTGGGATATGCCAATTTTTTTTTCAGTCATATATTTGTAGTTAAGAAAAATAAATACACTCAGTAATTGTTTTGGGGATGTAGTGCCTTTTGGTAAGGAAGCAGAGCTGTAGAGTTCCTTTTATCAGTTCTTATCCAGATTTGGTAAACAGGGTGGGTTTCTCCCAGAGTGGTAGGTGTCTGCCCAGCTTTTGTGATGCTCATAGAGAAACCGTCTTAGTTTTCTTTAGGAGGAGGAGCTCAGCACTTGGCCTTTCTTTTGCCCTGGTTGCCAGCTAGTAGGCATCACTTCACATGGGTGTTGTAGTTAAATTGATCTGCATGTGAGATGCCAAACCAACCCTCCCACGTGTTGCTTCTTGCCCAGCCAAGCAACCTCACAAAAGGAGGCAGGGGAAGTATTAAGAATACAGCAAGGTAACCCTAGGTTCCTTTGCAACAAGGACTTGAAAGGGTCTATTAGAAATCCTTTCTTAGAAGCTCTAAACAATTAGCTGTTAATGCAAGGATCAATCACTGCCCACTAATGTAAAGATTTATTTTTATTGCCAGACTTGGATTATAAACACATTAGTCTTGAGATTACCAGGCTAATAGGTCTTGGTAATACTCTAAGATTTGTGCTGAGGTGCATATATGCTATCCTGTGCTGTAGCCATTAGTTTGAGGCTCGCTCATACCTTCCGTGCACCGTTTTTGCAGATCTGCTTTCCTTATCTATATCTGTATGCCACAGAAGCTGCTGATAACTATTTCTTAGCTGTGGCTTTTGTTTCATAGAGACTGCCCAACTTTTTTTCTTCATCACTTGCAAATTGGATTTGACAGAAGGGGAAAGCAGAAGGGGTGGAGCCCAGCAGCTAGAAAGCATGAAGTGGGGAAGCAGCAGCTAAGGAGTAAAAGTAGAGGAACAAAGGAAAGCTGTAGAATTAGCTCTGTGTGGCTGAAAGTAGCACTTAAAGCATTGTGAGAGCAAATCTATTTCTTTTATTGCCTCTTTAATGAGCCACTGAGATTAATGGTTGAGGTCAGTCCTTGTTAATTTAGTCCTCCTTTATTGCAGTATTGGGTTTTGTGATGAAATAAAATGCATGGTTCACTGGGGAAAGGTTTCAGCTGTTCTCCGTTGGCCCACTAGGTGCTAAAATTCTCTGTAGCCTCGTGAAAGACAAAAACTTGGGTCACCTCTGTGAGGCTGGCAAAGTGTGGCTCCTGCTCTAAGTCCCTGTAATTCTAACCATCAAATAATCACATTAAGAAATACTGTCCATGGCCATAAGAACAGAGAGTCTGTAGTTGTGGTGGATGGATATTTGCATTGTCAAGAAAGGCTGATTGGGCTGCTCTGATTTCACACTGGAGTGACTGACTTCTACTGACTGCAGTGTGGGCTGCAACAAAACAAATCATCTGTCACTGGGATGTGCTAGAAATCTCAATATCATGACCCTACTATTATTCATTAAGACTGCAATAATAAAGTGCTCATAGTGGCCCATGAGATCCAGGGTGGTTTGGTGGAACTACAAACCCCTAAAGAAATGGGGAAAAACAGCTTATCTCTGCAGAGTGCTCTTTCCTGTGCTTGAGGACTGGGGAAGTAAAAGGGGTTTCCTTTTCTCCTGACCCAGCAATGAAGTGTGGCATAGAATGTTGTGTGTTACGAGATTCACAAGTAACCTTCATCTCCCCAGATTCTTCTAGCTTATTTGGGAACAGTGGAGCCAAGGCCTTTGGATTTGGCAACTCATCTTTTGGAGACCAGAAACCCACAGGCACTTTCAGCTCTGGTGGTGGCAGTGTGGCATCTCAAGGCTTTGGGTTCTCTAGTCCAACCAAAGCAGGTACTTTGTTAACCCACTCTCTATGAACACTTACATTTGTGTGAGCTATTTGGTGGAGCATTTTGCAGTTTATATATCTATACTAAGCTTGCTGTGTGTGCAGGAAATGTCTGTAAACAATTAATCAGTATGTGTAACTAGCATTGCTTTTTAAGCAGTAAGTAACAACCTAGTGTATTTTAGCTGGTGGATCCAAGACAGATTTACAACCTACTGTGCAGAAAAACACTAAGTAAACTGCATTTTCAGTGGTTCATTCCAGAAGTTCCCATTGTGGTTTAAAGGCAGAGAGCTGTGTGAATTAGTGCTGGTATTATTTAGCATACAATGAAAAATACAGGCTATGGAATTGAACAGATTTTTCCTCTTGTAGGTGCTTCCTTGGAAAATTATATTCCAAACTTCAGTCTGGGTTTTGTAACCCTTTTTGTTCCCATTTCTTCATGTGAATGAATGCACAGGTTTCTACTGTGGGATAGCTTCCTCCATAACATGGATATCAGACATGCTTCAGCTCCCTCTCTTGGGAAATGAGCTGTTGGTTCTATTGATTGAATTAACTTAATCAAATATAGGGAATTTCACTAAGTCTCTTCTTTTTTTTTTTACAGTCACCTGCTTCCTCCCCAATCTTGTTCTGCACTCACTATCTGCATGTTTCACTTCTCTTTCTCCACTATTTGTTAACATGAATTGCAAAAGAAAGCATATCCCTAGCAAAGCTTCAGCCCCTCCAATAAATACTCTGACTTCCTAGAGCTAGGGGTAATGAGATAGGCCTGAATTATTTAAGCACAGATCGGCTAGCGTTTATTTTTTCCAGACCTTTTGTGTTTACAGCCAAACAGTATCCATTACCTTGACATGGACTAGAATTTCACCCAGGGTATTAGAATGTGTGGTGCTATCCCAGTCCTCAGCCCTAGTCAAACAAAAGAGCAGGTGTCCTTTGCATTCCACAGTCTCAATTAGAAACAGGCCAAGAATATCAGTAAATGAACATAGAATAGTGTAGAAGTCTGTTCAGAGCTCTAGAAGGCAGTATCTTTTTTTTTTATAACAATGAAAGCATCTCTGTTCCCTGTTGTATGTATGATTACTGAAACTTAGTTACTGTGCATGCTTGCTGCCTCAGTTAAGATTCTGGTCTTCATACATAAAGCAGGTAGAGATCCTGCCTCACTGTGCAAGCATGAATGATATATTACCACCCTGGATATATTACCAGCCCTGGAGGATGAGTTGTTTTCATGTTTGCATGTTCAGAAGGCCCAGAATGTGATCTTCTGTGGGTAGTCTCTTAATTTGGATAGTGTTTTTTACGTGTATGCAGGCACTTTTCTTATCCACTTCTTTTGTAACAAATTATCCTGCAGTCTTGGAAGCTTTGTAGCAGTGAGTTTTGTTTATTTAGATGACAAACAAGATGAATGCTCCACTGTAGAGTTTGTCTACTTGGAAATGTAGCTTTATTTCCTTCTTCACTGTTGTTTACTTTATATTCTTGTCCCTTTTTTTTTTTTTGCCTCTGTTTTGCTCAGGTGGCTTCGGTGCTGCTCCAGTGTTTGGCAGCCCTCCCACTTTTGGGGGATCCCCTGGGTTTGGAGGGGTGCCAGCATTCGGTTCAGCCCCAACCTTTTCAAGCCCTCTGGGCTCGACGGGAGGCAAAGTGTTCGGCGAGGGTACAGCTGCAGCCAGCGCCGGAGGATTTGGGTAAGCCAATGTGGGGCCAGGGTTTGGGAAAGTAATATCTTTGCATTACAGCCCCTCCTGTGCTTAGTTACCTCTCCAGCAGGGTAAAGGCTCTAATTGGCATAAAGCGAAAGCCTTTGCCCCAGAGGAAATAATGTATGATGGGGAATGTGAGTGCTCTTGCATGTGCGTGTAAGTGAAGACGGGAGTATTTTCTGTGTGCACACTTGTTGTGTTCAGTTGGAGACCTACAGTTTATGCCAAGCAAGGAAAGTAACAAATATCTCTGTGACGCTGTCGAGCCACCTTATCCACCTGTGAGATTTGGGCTAGAGATACTCATGAGAATTCAGTCTGTCCTCTCACCTTTGGAGGGTGGGAGGAGGTACCTGTAACAGCCTGTGGTCCCAGAGTGACTTGTGTTTATCTCACACTGATTGGGGTCTTTTTTGTGCGTGTTTCTTTCCCTCTTAAGCTTGTGCTTGGCACCAGAGCAGGGTAGCACTTGATTCTTGCTTTAGCTCAGCAAATAAAGAAGTTCAAACCTTGCAAAGCAATGTCTGCAGTGGGCAGCAAATCCACCTCTTCAGCATTGTGCCACCTGCAAGCAACTCACCTGCACACTCTATAGTTATATCCAGATTTATTTGACCCAATTAGAGAAAGAAGAACTTGCAGTGAAAGAAAGAAACTGGTCATCTTTCTAGTCTTAGTGCTTACACATTTCATGAGTGTTTGTCTTCGGTTTCAGGATGAACTGCCTTTATGTAGAACATCCTGCAGTGTACTTGTGAATTCCTCTGTGAGGTTGGTTAGATACCCATCTGCCAGGGCACCCTCGAGCTGTGGGAGGCCTCAGCTAGGTTCTTCAGCAGCACCCTGAACTCTGGTGCAGCAGATTGGAGAGTCCCTTTGGAAAGGGTAAAAATAGCTTAATTAGAAGGATGTGCTCGTAGGGATGTCAGTGCTTAAATCAAGTGATACCTTCTTCACTTCCATCTCTCAGTGCTTTGCTGCATGATTTTGTACTGGAACTGAATGCACTTAAAATCCCCAGGCAGCTTTACAAGTCCTGCCATAAGGTGATAGTTCAGTGTGATTTAGTCCTGTGCAGGACTTCCTTTCTGCCTTCCTCTTTAGGAGGGGGTTTAAAAGTCACAGTTCCAGTGCAGTTGCTTGCCAGTGCCTTCTAACTTGATTCATGATTCATTGTTCCTCCAATTCTGAAGAATCTGCATCACTTGGTGAATGACTTAGGTATCAAAAATAGAAACCACTACACTTCTTTAAACAGTCTGAAATTCCGACTGTTTGTGAGCAAATAAGGTTTAGCTTTCATAAACTAACCTCAAGTGCCTCTCAATCCTGTTTTATGTCGGAGCTTCACAAAAGACCCGAACATCTGGGCGAGATGGGTTTGCTTCAGTTGTTCCCAGGCGATGACTGCATCTCATGTCTTCTGTATGTTAAATAAATAAACAATCTCTCCACAGCTTCAGCTGCTTTCCTGCTTGCAGGACGCTCAGCCTTTTTCAACAGGCTTGCTCTTGTGGTTGCAGCTGGAAGAAGCACTTTGAACCACGCTTCCTTGTCGCTGTTTTCACCACCGCTTCCTGTCAGACATGATTTGTGTGTTTAATGGCATAGTCCTGAGGAGACAGAGTGCTGTAAAAACCTCTTGTTCTGCAGGGCATATCCTCACCTTGCTCCTTTTCTAAAAGAACAACAAAACCTGTCCTGCACTTGCTGGGAAATCCACATCTATGGTTCTGAACTGATGCTGCCTGCAAGTTAGGTGGGCCAGGAGCCAGCCCAGGATTGGTAAATGAGGCCAAAGCTGCAAAGTCATTGAACTGCCCTGTTGTACTGCAGTGTGTGGGGCAGTGTGCACAGTCGACTGTGTATGCTAGGAGAGGTGATGTCCTTTAGCAGGTGAATTGCTTGTCACACTGCTGCAAGGACTGTCCTTTATCTGGAGAGACGTGTTTTGATATTTTTGTTGCTTTTCTTTTTCCTTTTTCCTATTCTCTGCTAGATCTGGATGGATGGAGAGGTGGGTTAATGCGCTGTCGCTTCGTATTTTAAGTCAGAAATGACAAGAGTGCATTTGAAGCACAGCCTTGCAAAGCTGGAACGCTATTCAACGTAGCTGGCAGCCTGCTCAGGGGAGGGCTGGTACTGGGTTGGTGTTAGCAGCACTGTGTGCTTGCAGATTCTTAGCAGCGCTTGTCATCTGAATATTTTGTGTCTGTATTTTGCCTGGTTTAAGGGAGAAACGCCTGAAGCTTCTGTTTGAGTGCTCCTCTAGCATTAAGGTTTGGAAGAAGTGTACGTGGGGGGTAGAGAACCATAATGCATATTATGGTCTCATTAGCGTGTCATGCTGATAGCTCTACAATGCTTGGTTGGATGGAGTGGGTGGAGAAAGGAGATCAATTTCCATATATAAAAATGTGTTTCTTATTTCAGTTTCCAAAAGCAGTTAGGGAAGTAATCCAAAGGTGTGGTGGGGAATTGTCAGGTAGGTGCAGATCCTCAGGGAAGAACTGCAGCTTCCAAATGGGCTGGGGAGAGAAAGGATCTGGGAAGTCTGCAGGCCGTTTGCGTGGCAGTGGGTAAGGTACTGTCTGAAAGCTGGGAGCCTCAGTTGTGCACCTGGGCTCTGCTTTATGCCCTGGCCAAGAGTAACCCGGAGAAAATTGCTGTTTGCTGCCCTGGTTGTGAAATACAACAGTGCTGTACTTTTTGAGCTTTAAGGGTGAATGCTACTCAGAGGGTGAGTTAAGGTCTTCCGTTCAAAGGCTGGTGTTAGCATTGCCAAGCACTTGAAAATGCTCTTTGTGTAAGTATGAACATATTTGCCCATCTGCCATGTGGACGTTAGGGATGGGGGCTGAGCAGACGTTCCTACGTGCATCAGTCCTTCCCAAATCAAGGAAATCTATTTCCAGAATGAACAATTATTTGTATCCAGTGGTCTCACTCTACTGATGGATCCTTGTTTAAGGAGTGCACTGTTTTCGTTATGGGGACAAACTTCCACTATGAGTGAGAATGAACTTGCAAACACAAATTGTCTCTTTTAAACTGCAGGTTTGGTGGTACCAGTAACAACACAGCATCATTTAGCACGCTAGCAAATCAGAATACCCCGACGTTTGGATCGCTGTCACAGCAGGGTACTGGTTTTGGCACACAGAACAGTGGATTCTCTGCTTTCGGGACAGTTGGAGGAGGTAGGAGAAGCTCAACTATAACAAGCCTAACAGGTCCTATGTCTCCAGGTTTCCCCGGAACTCAGCTGTGCTTCCTCAGCTCCCCGTTAAAAATTGAGCATGGTCCTTCTATATAGGCACTGTGGTCTGGAGAAGTCAGCTGCAGAGATTAATATGACTTAATCTCATGATTCCATCACTTGCTGCTTTGCATGTGAATAAATTGCTCTTCTTCTTTATACTTCACCTGATCATTGCTTTTCACCCCTTCGTGTGGAGTTGTTCTTTTCAAATGAAAATACTGAGAAGCAATGAATACCAGTGCCATGTGCATGGGTAGCTGTACGCAAGCAAAGAATATGCACTGCCAAATTGAGCTAGAGCACCAACAGCCAGGTTTTTTACCTGGTGAAGCTTGGTGAAGCTGCAGTGATTTACACAGGGCAGAGAACAGAGCCTTTGAAAGAACACACATACATTAATTGGTGGCCTGCCACCGCTGGCTTGCATTAAGCACAGACTCCATCCTCAGAAAGCAGCCCTCTTATTTTCATGGGGAGGTGAATGAAGCAGCCTCATTGTATGCAGTTGCTGCTAATGAATGAAGCTAACAGATTCGCAGTGAAAGCACAGCCCTCCCAGGAGCTGAGCCAAGTCACTTTTCTTCTAGATGGAGATTTGACTTCCATTGTTTGGGCATCGCTTTCCCTGGCCTAAGGCAGGAAAGAAGTGTTTCTCTATCGGTGTGCGGGAGGGAACACGTACTATGCATCTTAAGCATTCACTTCTAACCATGATTTTTCTGTTTGCATTTCTTTCAGGGTTTGGTTTTGGATCAACTAACACGTAAGTACCACCTCGTGTCTAACTCCTCATTAAGAGTACAAACAGAACCAGAATAAAACAGTTGAGTGGTGTACAAGAACAAGTGTTGAAAGCAGCAGTAACATACGAGTTCTGATTTCCTTTTGAATGTCACTGCACCGGGCTAATAGTCTGTGCTCTGAGTGTGTGCTTTCCAGTGAGGTAAATCGTTCACAGAGGAGAGGGTTTTCAGTTAGGTCACACTCATCCCCGGCCTCATCCCTCCACATCTCGAGCGCACGATGTGTGTGCTCAAGCTGTGCGTGTGAATCTGGCATCTACTCCATTTGTCAGATTGAAAGAGGGTGTGAAATAAATCAGTTCCTTTCCGGCTGAATTGAGATGGTGATTTACAGCTGAAGAACTGAAGTGAAAACTGAGGTTAACGCTGTGATCCACTCTGTCACTGACTTGATGGATTACTTTTAGCAAGACTCTTAAACTTTGTTTCCCTATCGAGTAGAACGTTTCTCTCTCTGGATGGTAAGCTTTAGAATGAGCACAATTATATCTAGCAGTATGTATTGATGCAGTGTCAAGTAAAAGATGCTGGAAATATCAGTACGTTCCCATAATAAGCTTCTGATGCTCAGGATTCTGGAAGTCTCTTTGAGATCAGATCTGCTAAATTAATTCTGCCTGAGGGAAATTCCAGCACTCACTGCTGTGTTCTTTTTTTTTCTTTCTGCTCCACAGATCTTCCTCTGGATTTAGCGGATGGAGAAGCTGAGAACATCCTGAGCTCTCCTGGAGAACTGTGCTGCAGCTCCTACGTTCATGAGTCACCTGTGTGATCAATATCCAAACAGCTTTTCATTTAAATACAAAATGTCAGACTTTTTTTTTTCCCTTAAATATCCTTATTTTTATGCAGCAACTGTCCTTGCTCTGTATTAAACAATTTTATCTGTCTTTATACTACTTGTGTTGGAAGGGCTTATCTCCCTGGATCGTGAAGAAACAAACACGTGTAAGGTGTGATTGCCAGCCCTGTGCTCATAGCTTACTGTTAGCTTTGCTTTCCGTTGTCCTTCCCTATGCCCAGACAAGGGAGTAAGTAGCTCAAGTTGGTTTTGATACAAACCAGCGTGTTTTTCATTGAAGTAAATGGTTGATTATCCTTGGCTCTTAAGAAGGAGCTGAAGCTTGCCCTGCTAATTTTAAGTATAGGATGGGGCGCATGCTTATCTCACTGAAGTGCTAAATCTGAGTCATGTGTGAGCCAGAGGCTTAGCAGAGAAATAGGAAATTATCTGGGAAGAAACTGGCAGCGTGCAGAGCACGTTCCCATGGCAGTAACATTCAGCAAAGAGGTGGGAAGTAAAAGCTTTCTTATTTTTACCTTCCTCTAAATTTGACTGAACTCAGAAATTGGAACTCGGGTTATAGGGAAAACTTGTGGACCTTGAAGGAGAAGTGTGACCTCCATCCAGAGGCATCAGTGATTCTGCAGCTCGTGGCTTTGGCTGCTGGTTTCCACTGTCAGCTCTGTGTTGTTGTTTTCTAACATGTATGAGATTGTACTGCTCCCCTGTAGCTCTTGGATTCAGTCAGTAACGTTTGTGAAATTCTCATATGTTTGTACTTGAACATACAGAGCAAATGCTATAAAGAATGCCCCGAAGGCATTCTGGACAAATGCTTTTTCTATTTGATGCATCTGACCTCCACAAAACCTCTAAATGATGTAATGGGTTTTTGTTGCACTGTGAAAAAGGCATTTGAGAGAATGGATGGCTTATGTATTACTGGAATACATGCAGATTGGATGGGTTTATCTTGTTGGTCCTAATAGGACGTTTTGGGGTACTTCTGCTTTTTCTATTTTCAGCAGAAACATTCTAAAGTTTCATTTTCTGAATAGCACACAATATGATAGCAAGTGTCATTTTTTGGGTCCGGTTGGCAAGTGGGCATTCCCTTTTTGGACTTGTAAATAGTTGGTAATTGCTTGTTTTCACATCCAATGTTATAAACCAAATACTTACACTTATCAGCAGCTCCTGAAGAAGTCATTCTTTCTCAAGCCGACCTAAAATGTTGGTGTTCAGTCTGACTCCTGTCCCAGCTGTGCCAAGTGTCCTTCGTCTGCATCCGGGCATGCTGTGAGTTGGGTTCCCTTTGGAAAGGAAGACCACTGAAATGCAGTGAATATCGTGCACAGGGAGGGCTTATATTTAGATGAGAAGAGACTTTCCAAGCCTGTAGGCTGTAAGGCTTTCACGTGTAGCCTGGATTTCTGAGCACGGGCATGCTGGGTGTTGTATTAGAGGCAGCGCTGCTGGGATGGTTTTGTTTTTAACCTTCCCTGCTAATGGAAGAGTGTGGGCACTGACAGCCCTGGGGTCACAGTGCCAGAACTGAGAACATTTTCTGAGAGGTGTGCTGGTTTGGAGAATGGAAGGAAAAGCAGGAGGGCTCGAAGCGTGCCCTCCCCATGCATCAACCACACGTTTCCTAAGGCCTGGAGGTGATACTGCTGTTCTGTTTTCCTTCCTCTTTATAAATAGCAGCTGGCCTGAATGACTGACCTTAAATTCTTGTGTTAATCTTGCATGGCTGTGGCATGCGACACCTCCTCACAGGGCCGTATCAGCTGTGCTCCCCCAGATAGCCAGCAGACCTCTTGCTATGGAGAAGACCGGCTGGGTAAGAATGCGCTGTTGGCACGGTGAGCCATTTCAAGTTTCTTTTTTGGAATGATGGGAGCAGTTGGGGGTTGTCCCTGCTGTGCTGCTTGCTGACTGCTTAACTCTTCTTCCCTTTGCGAGAGAGAGGCTCTGCTAATGACTACAGATGCTGGTCGAGCACACGAGTTGCTCTCTTGCAGTGCTTCCAAAATCGTGGCTGAAACAAGCCAACCCCTGAACCGCCTGCCCTTGGGGAATGGGTGCTGCTCCTGGTTTCCATAGCAGCTGCTGGAGGAGCTGAGCAGCACTGAGAGGCTGATCGTGACCGTGAGCCTACAGGAACATGCACAAAGCGTAGCAAAGTCAACTTCTCAAAGCCTGCATTCTTACCAGATGACTCAAGGGCTTGGAGGGTGTGCGCCCTGCTCTGCTGGTGGCTGCCAGGAGCTGCTGCAGGCTGTCAGCTGTGCTGGGTGCCCAGTGAGCGTGTGGCCTCTGTCCAGCATGTGGACAGATGTCCACCAAAGAACGAAGCTGTGACAAATCAGCTCCCAGCCTGACAGAGCTGGTGAGAAAACCAAGGACCGAGCGTGGGCCTGGAGCCCTTATTTGTTACTTGCGTTGTCCGTGCCCATTGGTCTTCAGAGAAGTGATAACAACTGTTGGAAGGCTTATCATTATCATTCTGTCCCCCCCCCTTTTTTTTTTACTTCCCATTTCAGTGATAGGGGAGGTGATGAGGATGGGGCAGGTGCTTTTCTGGTGCTGCTCTGTGCCCGTGAGTGACAGCCCATCTCCTGTCACCCCCTGTACGTGTCCCTGCCGGAGCAGCCCCATGGGCTGCAGTGACATTTTGTTCATCCCGTCTTAGTTTTCATGTGTCCTGTCCTTGTGCATTGCTTTCAGCATTTCATACAAGGAAAAATAATCCTGCGAGAGGCTCGGGCATGGCAGCCCTTGGTAGTGCTGAGAGAGTTTCTGTTCTTAAATGTCACCTTGAGCCCCAGGGGTTGGGTAGAGGCAGCCTGGGGGGGGATGAGTGGCCTTCAGTGGCCTGAAATGAGCCCTTCCTTCCTCCAGGAGCAAAGTTGGGGCTGGGCTCCTGTGGGGATGCAGTCCTTCAGCACAGGTGCCAGCGGTACTTTGTGGTTTGTGCCGTATTGCCCCATGCTTGGTTCTCTCCTGTACTTTGCTGCAGGATAAGGGCTGCATTCCGGAGCCCTCTGCAGCCCTGGGAAGCCGCACAGCCCCACTATGGCTCTCCTGCTGGCACTCCTTGCCAGGGCTCTGCACCCCAGAAGGCTGCTGGGGTCACTGGGGCTGTGTGTGAGGGAATCCCAGTGCAGGTTGTTGGAGGAGCTGTGCATGCGGCACAATGTGGGTTTTCAGCTGGTGTTTCAAGGCTGTTCAATTCACATCGGTATGTTGCTATGTTGTTCAGTGGTACTTGCTTTAAAGCTTGAAAACGTGGAGAAATGAAATTTGGTGTGAGCAGCTGCTGCATCTGAGCAGCTTACAGAGGTGTGAGATAGAAGAGAGAGGAAAGGAGACCTGATTTGTATCAGCAGAGGGAAATCCCCTGCAAAAAGCCCCGAGCAGGGACAAAGTGAGCAGGATATTGCTGCAAAGCGAGGAGCCGCTGCTGCCTTCTGCCTCAAAGTGAGGGTAGAAAATCTTGAAGCCAAGCGGGAGAACCTCGGGAAGGCAAAGTGTGGTTGGTGGGCTCAGCAGCCACCGGGTGCTGGCACCAACCTGCACTGCCATCCCTGCTCCATTATGCACTGTCGGTGTGACCTGGTGCTCCCAGGCTGTCACCCCCTGCAGCCCGGCGCTGCCTGCTGTCCCCTCTCCCCCTCCCTCCTCCCAGACTGAGATGTCTAAATTTAGCCTGCTATCAACAGATGAGGCTGGAGAGTTTCCACTGTGGAAATGAATCCCATTCTGAACCTGTCCTCTCCATCCATGCGAATTCCTTCCCGTGTGCACTCCGTGCTCGCCCTCCCCTGCAGTGTTCCCACCCATAGCACTGCTGTGCACTGCTGCATCTCCCCGAGCAGAGCACGATGCTGTCTGCATTGCATGCCTGCACGCAGTTTGGGGCGATGGGAGCAGGGACCGACAACAGCATGGAAAAGGCTGTGCCAAGGTTGGCTACCACCTTACGAGGGTTCCCCCCAGGTGCAGTATTTATGGCTGCAGCCTTTTGCTAACCAAGCAAACAGCTTCAGGGAGCAGAGCTGCAGGAGTCGGGCTGCTGCGTGCTGCCATCGCTGCTCTGTCCTCCCATCACACGGCCTGCTAATGAAAAATGCAGGATGCTGGCTGGTATTTTTAACCAGAAACCACCTCGCTGTCTGATGCGGCGTCAGAGCTGCAATGAGGAGAAAGCATCGTGGTGAGCAGGGAGCTCATTGCAGCCGGGCTGGGGAACTGCTCCACTGAAACCAGCCAACGCCCAAACGACTCCAGGCAGGCGGGTTTGAAAACTTCACTTTATTTTTCCATCTGTTATAAAAGCAGGGTTTTGTTTTTACATCGCCATGAGTGTCCAGACTTGGTACATCGTGGTTTTGTTTTCACAGTATCTCTGCAAGACCAAGGACGAGTCTTATTGCTGTGCCGCGAAGCGGGGCTGGGGCTGCCCGCGCCTCCTCACCCCTCACCTTCCCAGGGCTGTGCAGAATGAATGGGCCAACCCACCCCCCTCCCCCCACCCCACTGCTCAGGGTCTGGGTTTGCTCTGCTGGGCTCCTGACCCCGGTGCTGCCGGCAGAGTGGTGGGGCGGTGCGGTGCTCCATCCCGTTCCCAGTGCATCCTTTCTGGTTTTGCTGCAGAAAGCTGCCAGAGCAGCAGCTTGCTCTCCTGGATGCCCTGGCTCTCCATCCCACCCCCCCACTCCAGCTGTCACCCAGCGGTGCTGGCAGCCCCCACCCCTTCCAGCCACCCTTCCTTTCAGATACAGCCCGTCTGTCCTCGTCAGTTTTGCAATGAAGCAGCATTGGAAAAACATTGCTTGTAACCACAAAGCATGGAATCTCACCAGAGGCAGCAGCACTTTCTATGCTGTGTGCGGATGGAGGTGGAGAGGGGTATGGTCCAAAGTAGGCACGGGATAAAGGCATTCTTTGGGGAGGGAGAGGTCCATGCAAAGCTGACCCAAAGTGAAGGTTGGATTTTATATTTACTGCTCAGCTGGGTCTGTTCAGTGCAACGGGACAACTTAGCCAGGAGGTCGGTATGGAATTGCATGGGTGCATCCAGTCCACCAGGTACGGGGAGAAGGAAACAGATGTAGTTGATGTGCTGGGAGAGACTGAGTCCAACACGAAGCGAAGTGGAAAAGGACAGAGGTGTTCCCTGAATGTGATTTTTGGTGACTGAGAATAAATCTTTCCTTGGAATTCCTTTGTGCAGCTAATTAAGACAACTGGGCCCCGTTTGTTCGACCCACGCTGACATCAGTGAGAACTGTAAGTACTCAGCACCTGGAGACAAAGTGAATACCAGACATAAATACCCCTTCTACTCCCACCCTCCGGTCTGCCCGGAGCAGCAGCAGAGGTGCGTGCAAAGTGTTACCAGCAATCACCCACAGCTCCCATTTTGTCCTCTTCTGCATGTATTGCCTAGGAGAAAACACAGCCAAGTCCTGAGGGCTGCGCCGGTAGAGCTGTAGTTGGGATCTGAATCCATGTATGAAAATGGAGTTCAAAAGAGAGTGACTGTGCAAGTCAAAGCCTCCCTAGCTTCATCCTTTATAGTCCCAAAGCCTTGATGTAGGCAACCTTTGGCTGATGGATTTGGGGTTGATCCAGTCCAGTTGTTTGCAAGCTGCTTGTGATGCCAGACTGCCTCCCTGTAGGGTCTCCCATCGGAGGGGGAGAGCAGCTCTGCAGCACAGGGAGGAGGGCACCCCGCCTGGGGGGGCACGCTGCAGGGACCCCACGTCCATGTTTGCTGGTTTGAGGCTGTTGTGGGGGGCTGCATCTTCTGGGCGTGCTTTCCTCATGCAGGGGAGATGCTGAACCTGTTGCCATAATAGATGGCGTGGCTTTGGAGAAGCGAAGGAGGAGAAATTGTTGTGTGGGAGGAGGAGGTGGCAATAGCAGCGAATGGTGCTCCCCCATGGGAGAGCCTTCTGAGCAGCAAGCGTGGGACCGAGACCTGCTCGGACCAGCTCTGCAGGGCTGGGAGCATCTGCAGCTGGGCTCTGCTCAGCCCCAGCTCTGGAGGCGTGTTGTGAATAAGAGGAAGAAACGTTATCTCATGGAAAGCGCTGCCACAGACACCCCCTCCCCCTTACAGCCACCTTCCTGCACCTCCTTCCTCTGCAGAAACGCATCTGCTATCTCTGAAGCCATCTGGATGAGGTCCTTGCTGACACCCGGGTTTTGGCTCCTGCTCCAAATGCGCTTTCTTGACTGGAGGATCTACACCCGAGATGTGGGTGTTCCCTGCTTACCGCCCCGCGCAGCATCCTTGGCTACATAACCAAATGGGTACGGTCTCACCTGGGGTCCCGTCTGCACCCCGGTCCTGGAAGTTGTGTAGATCATGAGGTCATTGGGAAGAAAATTACCTACGAACCCCAACGTGATTCGTTACCGTAGGAAGAAGAGTTTTTCATAGCTTTTGTTTCTAGTGTTTGCTAGGAATGGTGCCTGCTGGTCTCAGACACGGCTGTTCCTGAATGGTGGATATTGCTGGGTACGCGCGGTGGATGGATCTGCCCTCGCTCACACCCGTGCGTCTCAATGCCTCCGCACACAGCACAGGTGTGGTGACCCCGGGGCTGTGGCTGCAGCTGCTGGCTCTGCCCGTCAGATTATCCCGTGTTACAACGCCCAGGAGCGCAAGCGGGGCGAGCTCGATTCCTCCTGCCGAGCAGGGAGGTGGCCGCGGAGCTCCTGCTCCAAAGACCTCCTCCAGCAGTTTATTTGCATTGCTTTGAAACTGAGATGATTTCCGAGCTTCCTCCTTCTCAAACCAGGAAGGCTTTTCTTTTGGTGGCGCTTCTTCCAATTCCATGCCCTTTCCATTGGCCTGTGACACGCTGACCATCCCCTCCTCGCTCCAAAGCTCTTTTCCCCCCAAGCTCTGTAGAAAGGACATTCTGCCCGGTGGTCTTTTTGTTGTTGTTGTTTGTTGTTTTCATACGTAGCTTTAAGGCAAAAGTTTGGCAATGCAAAGCAAAGTCTACATAAGGCCGCATGACTTGGATTTGCAACTCAGAACCTTACAGCTTAAAAAAGAAAAAATCCTTATCTTAAATAGCTGACTGGTTGCCCCAGGAGCTTCTGTTCTCAACCAAAAAGGAGAAGGAAGAAGGAAAAAAAACAAAGAAAGACTCCTAAAATCCCAAATAAAACGCTCTTGTTGCTGTGGGCTGTCCGGGCAAGCTAATGAGACTGAAGTTCAAACAGGAACTGAAATAGGGAAGAGAACAAAAAAAGCAATACTGGTAGAGATCAGTGTTCGTTTCTTCCCTTAGGAATCCAGTGGTGAGACAGACCCCGCCGTGAGGTCTCCTCTTTAGCTTTAGCACAGTGAAATCCGTCCCAATGGGAGAAGGTAGAATGGTTGCATTTGTTGGATGACTACAAAGTGCATTTTGATTTCGCTCAGATTATACGTGTTTATTCTAATACCTACGTGATTGTTTTGCCTCGTTTCCGCTTTTGTTTTCTCCCTTTCAGTGCCGGGACGCCAGGCTCTTCACTACCGGTGCTTGGGAGGTATCACCACGAGCGGTGGTCCATCCTTTGGCCTCCACATGAGTACCTGAGCATCGTTGGCATTGGGTTTGACAAGGGCACTGGGTGGTATTGGCTCATTCTTGCTGAGGACCTGGGGCTGCTCCTGAGCCGAGGGCTCCTGCAGCTTGGCACGCTGCCCCAGGGGTCTGCTGGGGTTCACCTCTATGCCCAGCCTCATCCGCCACTTGATAGTCTGCAAGGTCACCATCTCGTTGGTGGCCGTGTTGGTGGCGACCAGCCAGGTGGTGAAGCTCTGATCCCGGTGGATGCTCGTCAGCTTGGCCACGTTGCTCTCGCTGACGGGCACCGCCCACGTCACGCTCGGGTAGAAGTTGTCGTTCATGCTGATGTTGAACTTGGACTCCTTCTTTGTGGGACCCACGATGGTGCAGGTTTCTGTCGTGTTTCCGTACCAGGGATAGTTCACTCCATCCGAGTCGCTGATGGCCTGGATTTTACCCTCCAGTAGATCTGGAAGCTCCCAACTTGACCTGCAAAACCAACAGATTACGGATAATGCATTAATTAATTCCTTTAGAAACATGCAGGACTTCAAGGAAAGAGAGGAATGAGTTGGGAATGCACTCCTGTTCGGCTTTAATTAGGTTTTATCCCTCTCATGGAGGAATCATAGAGTCACAAAGGCTGGAGGAGACCTCTAGGATCCCCAGCTCCAGCTCGCCACACCGTGCCCGCTGACACAGCCCTCAGTGCCTCATCTCCGCGGGTCTGGAACACCTTCAGTGAGGTGACCCCACCATTGCCAGTCTGTGCCAATGCATTGCCGCTCTTTCAGAGAAGTTCTTCCTAACATCCAACCTGAAAGAAGACCTTTTCCTGCCACTCATGACGGTGAGGACCCTCTCCAGGACTCAGCTGCCCGGCCCCCCGCTGCCTCCTGCCCCCCAGGCTCCCATTCCCCCTCGCTGCCCTGATTCTGCGCCCATGCTTGCAGACAGGCCCTTTCTTTCTGGCCAAGCTGCGGTCCCTCCCCGCTGGCTGCGCGGCGCTGGAAGTGTAACCCATCCCTCTGCAGCCTGGGAAGGACCCGGTTCAAAGGCTGGGATGATGTTACAGTAATCAGAGAAGCAGAGGTCAGCAGGGTGGGAACGCTGCCCCATCCCAGCGCCGGTGGCACCGTGCCGTGTGCCAGCCTGATGGAAAGGTCAGCCAAGAAGGGAGAGCAGCCCTCTGCCACCCTACAGCGCCGGCACAGAGCAGCTCCGGGGGTGGTTGGGGATGCATTGCTCCTCTCTGCTGGCTGGGCCTGACATGACCATCTCAGAAGGCTGATTGCTAATTAGTTAACAACCGTAAAACGCCTCCGTGTTTGTAATCACCGGCTCGTTCAGCGTTTTGCTGCACACGTCTGGCTGTCACCGGGTGATTCCTCGTGGGATCAATTAACCAATGGTTTTCGTGGGTGCCTGCACAGATCTGCAGGTGCAGGGGGGGATCTGGGGTCAGCACCACGGCGCTGGGCTGCGTGGCTGTGGATGTGTGGATACGGGATGCGGCAGCGGCTGCTGCAGCCTTCTGCTCCCTGCAGCCAGCAGGCAGAGGGAGTCCTTTCCCTGGAAGTCAATGTGAACCTGCAGCAGCCAGGAGACCCCCGGCAGCCCTGCTCCAGCTGGAGATGCTCACTCATTTCCCCTCCAACCCAGAGCCATCCTAAGGGATGCACACTGGAGGACACAGCTCACCGGGCTCAGCATGCAGGAGGCTGAATTCAGGCTCTCCCTCCCTTTCAGCAGTTGTTTTAGGGTTGCTGTCCACGCGCCTGGTTCTCAGCATGACAGCAGCCCGGGGCTGGGATGTGATGATGTCCTGAAGGGTCACAGCTGTGCCATGAAGGTGCAGAGATGGAGGCTGTGTGGGTGGGAAGGTGCCACGCTGGGCTGCGAAGAGCAGAGGCTGCGGTGGCTGCTGGTGGTGGCTGCCCTGCTGCCAGCACACCTCCTATCTGCACTCAGTAATGCGGCAGTGGCTGCTGTGCTGCTGGAAAGAATGCAATGGAACGATCTCCAGCTGCATCAGCACCTTTCCGTGACGGTGTTGAGCCAAGGGAAGGCCAGAAAGTGCCCAGTAAACACTTTGCTGACAACGGCAGGAAAGGCACCATCCTCTCTGGTTTCACAGGCCTGCTGTGGCTGATCAGCTCCAACACCAGTAGGCTCTGGGCTGTAATTCTGTCACTCCCCGCTGCTCCGAAACCTTCAATCAGAATGAGCATCACCAGAGACCAAACCCCTCATAACAAACATCCTCGCGCTACCAGGAGAAGGCACTCTGCCCAGCAGCAGCCCTGGGATAACCCTTATAAATCAGCACGGCGCTGTGTAAGAGCACCAAAGGCTTTTCCTCCAGCCCTGCAGGGGCAGCTGCGGATGTGGGAGATTTAATCTCCCCAGAGAGAGGTGCCCACTAAAGTGCAGTGATGGCACAGCACTGCCCAGCTGCCCCAGTGACCCTCAGGGCAGGAAATCTACCTGCAGCTCCTCGGGATTCACAGCTGATCCCATTCAAGCGGCATTATTCCTCGCTCTGTTTTGCATACCACCATCTGCGCTGCTCCTTGCACGTCTCCATGGAGATGAAGAAGCAGGACCGGGTGATGCTGGTCCCACTGGAGCTGGGTCCTGCAGGTTCGTGCAGGTCAGAACCCCACGGCCCAGCACTGAGGATGCCACGTGGCACAGCAGCACCCTGCCCCGGTGCTTGGGGTGAGCCCTGCCTAGGATGAAGGGGGTTTCCCCCAGTTCTGCGTGCAGAGAGGTGACGGAGCGCTTCCATTTCCTCCTGCCCAGGGTGCTGTGCTCCTGGCGCTGTGAGCCACAAGCAAAGTAACCCCTTTAGACAAGCATTTACGTGTGGTTGGAGCTTTAATTATTTTTCTCTCCGTCCGCCTAAAAACGCTCCATCTGGCCAAAAAATCATCAGTTCCATTTTAAATGCACGGGTCAAACTGATGCCCACTGCATCTAATGTCCGTGCACGAGCTCAGTGCATGGCTCCATCTGCTCGGCTGTTGCTCACTGCTCTGTCCCAGCACTGCTGCTGGGGTTGGCCCATCCCGTGGCGCTCATTTGGAATCTTCTGTTTGCTGCCACCACAGAGATGAAGGAAAGGAAAGAGAAACGTGGCTGTTCCAGCAGTGTCCCTCCGTGGAAAGCTGGGACGAATGGCACAAAGCAGTGCAGCTCCACGGAGGTCGGGGTATTACGGTGGCTGACAGCCTCAGGGAGGGCACAACCCACACAGAGGTCTTCCAGAGTGCATTCCAATGGCACGAAGCGGCCTTTCAGCTCTTATTTAGGGCTGTCAGATGGTGGCACACCATCCTGGTTCCGTCTGCGTGGCTCCTCTGTATGAGCCCTATGAGCCTCCCAGGGAAACGTCTCTCCGCTTCCCTGGCTTTCTGGATAATGGCTCTCCCACACACCTGCAGCACTTAATCCTGCCTGCCTGCTCACAGCCCTCACAGCAAACTTTTGCCCACAGCTCTCAAAGCAACGCAGTACGGGGAGGCTGCACCACATCCTGCTTCACAAACGGGGGGAACTCGGGGGCAAAGAAGGCCAACAGCGCAGGTGGGGGTGCGGGGTGAGCCCACGGCAGCAGAGGCACAATGCTTCCCTGCCTGCTCTTCCTGCTGTGGTGGACGTGAGCTGCACTGACACCCGGGGACATCCCCACGTCCCCCCCGCAGCCGCTCACTGAAGGCTGTGGTTCCGATGTGAGAATTACACCTGCGAATCCCCACGGCGTGGGACGGGGGACGTCTGAGCAACAAACCGTCCTTGCTAGATGGGTTTGGAGCCAGGAAGCCCACAGCTTTCAGGCCTGCTGTAAGTACTTCTGCAGTCAAGATAAGCTCAGCTGCTCCCTTCCTGCTGCCGGCGTTGGCCAGGTGCTGCAGTTTGCACCTCCAGGCGCTTTCTGCGTGAGCAGAGAGGACGTGAGGACAGGAGTCTGTCCCTTAGGGCTGCTCCTTGGTGCGCCCTTCCCCGTGCTCTGCGTCTCCCTGCACGTATTTACTCATGTCTGAGCTGCCCAACCTGTGCCTGCAGCTGGGCAGGGACGGAGGGCTGCGCAGGCACAGCGGATGCTCGGAGGCCTCCAGGAGGGCGCTGCGCTATGTCCGAATTTCTCCTCTCCATCCCTACCTTCCCATCCTCTCCCTCAGCCCTCCCCATCCACCCACGCGGGGCCGAGCCGCCATCACCCCCCGGCCCCCCAGGATCGGCAGAGGGGCAGCAGCTCCCACCCCTCCGTCCTCCCTCCGCGCCCCCAGAGCCGAGCAGCGCCCACAGCCCCCGCCGCACCCAGCTCTGAGCTCAGGCGCTGCCGGCACCGTGAGTTGCACAATTGCAGCTCCATGCAGGCACGCAGCGCTGCTGCCGACTGCACTGTGGGCCAAAGCCTGCAACAGCACTCGGCGGGCAGAGCGCCGGCGGAGGGCTGCGGGGGGGCTGAGCGCTCACAGCGGGGAGGTGACATTTCCATTTGACTCATTCTTGTCTCACTATGAGTGTCTGACCGGTAGCAGGGGGCTTTTGGAGTGCAAACAGCCCCTACGTTCCTCCTACCTCGCATATATATATCTATGCCTATTCCCACTCCTATAGATATCCATGCCTATTCCCACTCTCGCAATTACTGCAAATGAAGCCAATGTCTTCTCTTTTTTCACCCTGCCCCGAGGTGATGCACAGCGTTACCCCCTGGCTAAGCCCATCTCAGGGCTGCCTGCAGCAGGGAGCATGCCGAGCAGGTTCCCCCACGCCATCCCATGCCCCCAGGTTCCCCCACGCCATCCCATGCCCCCGGAGCACTGTTGGCACACTGCAGCACAACAGCACGGGGCTGGGAGCAGCCACAAGTGTCAGCCTCGGGGCTGCCCTGGGGTGCCTCAATGCGTGGTGTGTGATGGGGGATGCAGAGGGGTGCCCGTTGCGGGAGGGCTGGCTTTGGGGCTTGGCTCTCTGGTGCTGCTCCTGCTTTGGCAGCAGCACGTTTTTCTGAGCGCGTCCCCATCAGAAAGACAAGGACACCCACTGCTTTGAAAGGTGCAGGCGGCAGCTCGCTCGCTGTTCCAAAGCACAGGAGAAAGTCCTGCTAAGTTTCACAGAAGCCAGCTTCTAGCATCAACCCAACCGTGCTGTTGGCTCATCCCAGCCAGGCCGTGGCTCCCCACTCTTCCTCCCCACCTCACAAATGCCCCCCACCCCCCACCCCACACACAAACACACACGCACGCTCCGAAACGACTTACATTCCCTGGTCCCCGTAGTGATTGTAGAATTCCATGTGGCTGCACGCCTGGATCCAGCCCACGATCCACGTCTCCTTCTTGGGGATGGGGGGCACCAACACCTGCGCGGAGGCGCGGAAGTGCGGGGTGCGGTAGCGCAGAACCACGCTGGAGGACTCGTCGATGCTGGTGGGGATGGGATCGATGGAGGCTTTGACTTCGATCACCGAAATACTCTCCCGGAAAACTTTGGATTTGCAGCTAATGCTCTGAATACAGCCCATGGCATACCCCGAATACAGTCCGACGCAGCTCCTCGGGTACTCCAGCAATCCTGGGGAATATTAGGCATTGAAATTATCGGGTGAGAGATCAATTACAGATCCAGGTGTGTAATCTCGACAGCGGTATCCATAGGATAGAAATGCATCGCGCAGAGCCGTATCGTGGTGTCCGTCCTGCAAACGCCGCTCCTGCCCGGAGGTTCGCTGCGCTCCAGAAGCCAAAGGGCCTTCCCAATTGTTCCCCTTTTAATGACCCTTTAAATCTCTCCTTCGGTCTTTAGGTTATGGGGAAAAAAAAAGAAGTCTCTCGAGTTCAATAAATACCGGTGCTGCTGTTAGCTGATATATTTAGTCCTTCCTTTGCTCAGATGCGGGCTGTCATTCCCCGTCAAGCGCGGGGCCGGCCGGCATTTCCCTTTATTCTTTGGATGAAAAGCAGAATGTTGATAGACACATCTATATAAATAATGAAATAGTTTGGAGCCCCAGCTTGTCACAACCGGTGTGGATTTCCACTTCCTGACTCGCAGTTGTTCACAACTTCCTTTCGCACAAAATTACAATAATAACAGAAAGGGGGAAAAAATAATAATAATAATGAAATGAATAAATAACCCGGCACCAAACCCCGAACCCGACGGGTGGAGAAACGCGACAAAGTGCGTTTTTGGAGCTTCCTCCGCCGTCTGGTTGGCTGTTTTTTTCCCCGTTAGAAATAGCCGGAGCGCTCCGTGCCGGGGGGCTGCGCGGAGGGCAGCGGCACAACTCAACTCCCCCCCCCCCCCCCTCCACGCTGCCCCCCCCCGGGGCCGCTCAGCACCGCACAATCGCCGCCCGTCACATCCCCGGCGGCGGCGGCGGCGGCGGCGGCGGGGCGGGCTGGGGGGGAACCCCGCGGTCCCCCTTCCTCCTCCTCCTCCTCCTCCTCGAAGCGAGCGCTGTCCGCAGCCGTCCGACCTTCCTCCCGCTCCTCCTCCTCCTCGCTCTCAGCCGGCGGCGCTCATGGGGCCGCCCCGCACACGCGTTTGTGCCGCGGGGAGCAGCTCCGGGCCGCGGCCGTGCGCTGAGCGCTGCGCGGGGGCGCGGAGCGGCGGCGGTGGCGGCGGGGGGGTTGGGGGGGGTGGGGGGGGGTGGAGGCTCCTGCGCGCTGCCGTGCGCTCGGTGTGAGCTTTTTATTTATTTATTTTTTATTTCTTCGCTTCTTCTCTGCTGTACGCCCGGGGAGGTGAGAGAAGCAGAATCGGTGCCTCCGCCTCTCGGCTGCCGCAAGCTTCCTCTCTCGCAATACATTCATGCATACGGGGACGGCGCCGGTCTCCCCCCCCCCCCCCCCCCCCCCCCCTCCGCAACCCCTCCCGCCCCGCTGGGTTTCAGCCTTTCAGCTCCGGGGGGCGCGGGGGGGGCACCCGCAGCAGCCGCAGCGGCGCGGCCGGGTCAAACTTTGCGGCAAAGTGGCCCGAGCTCCGACCCCCCCTCCGTCCCCGCACGGCTCCGACCGCAGCCCCGCAGCCATCGCGCTCCGGAGCGCAGCGCAGCGCCTCTCCCTGCCCCGCACCGCCCGCCCTGCAGCGCTCAGCCCCATCCCTCCCCCCGCATTTCGCTTTTAAACTGCAGCTGTTGAGGCTAAACCTCCTTTGCAGAAGCAGCATTTCCTCCCACGTGGCCGTGAATTGTGGGTAATGTAGTTTTTCTGGAAATCAAGGGTAGGGGCTTTTTCCTTCTTCTTCTTCCTTTTCTTTTCTTTTCCTTTTTTTCTTCCTTCCCTCCTTCCTCCCTTCTTTTGTTCCCTCCTTCCCTCCCTCTTTCCTTCCTTCCTTCCTTCCTTCCCTCCTTCCCTCCTTCCTTTCCTCTCACCCTTCCACCCTCCCTTCCTTCCCTCCTTTTTTTCCTCAACTAAGATGCAATGCATTTTCTCTCAGTGTTGCAGGTGAAGGTTTTTCTCTCAGCTGCTCCGTTCACTACAGGGATGCTCTCTCTTGCCAAACCCGCAGCCCTGGTTCAAGCAATGGAAACACAAAGCTCCCTGAGCAGCAGCTGGAGCAGGCAGTGGGGAGAGTCAGAGGCCGCAGTGTGCTGGGTATTATAGCTTGAGGGGTCAGTGGCAGTGCCACCCAGCCGAGCTCAGCACCAGGTGTGTGTCGGGCAATAGCTGCTGTGTGCTGAGCATTGCACACCCACCTCGATGCTTTCCTAAAGGGGAAACCCCCACACTGGGAGGTAGGAATTATTTTGGTAGTGCTGCTCACAGGGCAGCACGGCCGCTTGGAGCTGAGGAAACTTCTGCTACTCCTTCGTGCCCCAACGCTCACTGCGAAGTCAGCGTTTTGCATCAGCAAACTCAGCATTTTGCAACATCCGTGCACTTCTTGTCTGCCCTCCACCAAAGATGGGAGCCACGGGGTGCTCCTGGAGAGGGAATGCCATAGACAGGGCAGATTCCTTCTTGCTGCTCTGAGGTCCCGGGGGGCTCCTGTCCGTGTGTGCTTGGCAGCTCCGCTCCATCCCCATGCACCTTGCAGTTGGGTGCTGCCCTTCCCAGCAGGGCATGGGTGGGGTGTGCACCGGAGACCTTTGTGCCAACGGCGTGGCAGGGAGTGGAACTGCTGCAGTGTATTGTTATGGTTTTCTTCCTACGTTTCTCAAAACGTTGGCTAAATATTTACCTGCTTGCAACTTCTCAGGATCTCTGCGAAGGGCTCTGTTATCAGCCCTGAGACAGAGGGAAAAACTAAGAATGAGTCCAGGAGGTACAGGAAAGAATGAAATGAGCATCTCCCAATGGAAAATCCAGTTTCTTCGGCAACCTCCAGAAGGTGCTGAAATACTTTGACATTTTCCAAGACTCTTTCACACCTTTCAAACAAGCTTGTCACAGTTTCTCGGAGCATTATGAATTTGGTGAAGCTGCATATTCTGAGATCCCAGCTCCTCTCAAGTTTCACCCGTGCTTTGCTTCAACTTGGCATTCTCCAGTGTTCTGGTCGACTAGGAAATGGCATTGCCTCACTCTGATTAAATCAGCTTTTCATCTTCAGCTGGAGTTTGCCCTGGTGTTGGCCACGCCTGCCTCCATTGCTCCGCTCGGTGTGATTAAATCATCTGTGCTCCCCACCAAGCATCGTGCAAGTACCAGCTGGGAGGAGCTGGTGATGCTGGAGTTGCTTTCCTTCCACTGCGTGCTTGACGCTCCATCCATCGCTGCCCCGCGGTGTGGTCCCATCAGCCTCGTGCTTTCCAGGTTTGCTGAAAGGCAGTGTCTCCTCTTCCTCGTGAAACAGAGCAGCCCCACCGATGGGACACCGCTGCTCTCCTCCCGCTCTGCTCTCACCGGGGGCACGTTAGCAGTGTGTGCTTCCTTCACGCCTGCCACACTGCTGGCCTCAGTGTGTACCATTCAGAGCAAACCCCCACGTCCACGAACGTGTCAGAGGACAGACAGGCACCAGATGAAGGCAGCTCCCAGTGCTTGCAGGGTATTTCTTCCCAGTGACATCTCCTGAGGAACGTGCTCTGTAATAGCTCAGCATCCCCAGCAGGGGAGGGGACAAGAGGTGACGAGACAAGCCTCTCTATTTCTGCAGGTTCCTGGCCACCATCACATGGACTCTTGGCACACAGCTGCTTGCAAGGAGACTTGCACCACAGCAGCCCTGCAGTGAGCGGATGGCGTCGGGGCGTGCTCATGGGCTGCCTCAGCCCCAACAGAAATTCGCTCCCTGAGCTGGAAGGAGCTGCACTGATGGGTTGGGAAGGAGGGGAGGAGCTCTTCCTGCAGCCCACGGGCACTGTCACATGCTCGACATAGGCTCCTGGAGGATGTGGTTCAGAAATAAGTCGATGTGTGTTATTTTCCTTTGATTCATAAGCAAAACCCAAGAGGGAGTGAGGGCTCCAGCACGGATTTGCTGGCCCAGCGTGGCCGTGTGGGTGTCAGATGGGCACAGACCGGGTGTGCAGCTCAGCCTGGGGATTTGGAGAACCGCAGACAACAAGCACCAAGTTCTGCTTGCTGTCTCACAGAGCCAAGAACCACCTCTCCTTTAGCACTCAAGCCCTCCTGTACATTTTGGATAAGGCTTTTAAAGAGACGTGGGAGCTGTCTCCCAGTGCTACCTGCACTAACGTTGACCTTTGTAACTCCTCATTCCTATGGGTAAGTAGCAATCCAGGAGTCGTGCCCGCTGTGCCGCGTGGTGCCACGCTCACCTTCCCCACCTCCCTCTGCAGGACCCCCAGCGCCGCGGTGCTGCCGTGCTGCGCAGATGCCACCACTGCTGTGTGCAGCTCAGGGATGGGCACTGCTGTCACCTGCTCTCAGCGCGGGGTCTGCCATGCGATGCGATGCGGGATGACACGGCAGAAACGCGTGCAGTATTTAGGGCACGCTCAGCACCAGGGGCAGGGGGATGGGAATTCATTAGCGGCGCAGTGTCTCTCTTAATCAGAAGGCAGGTGCTGCTCAGCTGGGGGCTGGAGGCAGGGCAGCGATGGATGCCTCCATGCAGGGGCATGTGCCGAGCTGGGGGTGGGAATGGGGCTGGGGGTGTTTGCACGGTGTTCACATCAGGGAGAGGGAAATGTTATTGAGGGGTGCCCCAGTGGGGAGGAGACACGGAACAGAGCAGGCCAGGAGGGATCCACGTTGTGCCCTTTGCAGGGAAGTCCCCGAGTGATGCCCGGTGTGGAGGCTGCACTGACTGCCACGGGAGCACTGTGATCACTCCCGGCACCGATGCTCTCTTGCAGTGATGATGCTCTGATATTCAAATGTGAATTACACTACAAAAAAAAAAAAAAAAAAAACCCCAAACCCACCAAACTACATTTCCCAGTTTCCCTTGCAGCCCTGGGAAATAAGCTATTGGAAGATTTAAATAGACCAGGCCAGAAGCAACCAACCTTTGGCACAAAGCATTTCCCTCCTCTTCTTCCAATCTATTGGCTGTTTAACCTTTTTCCCTGGCACTGGAGTGGCTGCCAAGCTTGGCATTAATTTTCCTTCCAAGCTTGCTAGGCCCATGAAGTAAACAGCCATGTGCATTCCTTACTCTATATTTAACAGCTGCAGACTGTGCTGGGGGCAACTGCAACAGAGGGGAACCTTTGTAGCTTCCCAAATTCACGGCTCGTGAGGGTGGGCGTGGGGAAGATTTCTGCAGGGAGAAGAGGGATTTCTCTCCTTCCCGGTATTTGCAAAGCAGTTCAATTAGAGAGAGACTGCAATGCCAGCATCCCAGACGCGGTCCAGAGCGCGAGACAGGAACAATGTCCTCAACAGGGCTGAGTTCCTCTCCTTGAACCAGCCCCCGAAAGGGACCCAGGAGAGCAGGAGCTCGGGCAGGAAGCAGAGCGGCCAAACAGCGGCGGCTGGAACCCAGAACAGCAACCCCAAGGAGCGGAGGCAATCGCAGCAGCTGCCCGAAGAGGACTGCATGCAGCTCAACCCCTCCTTCAAGGGGATCGCCTTCAACTCCCTGCTGGCCATCGATATCTGCATGTCCAAGCGGCTGGGGGTGTGTGCCAACAGAGCCTCGTCCTGGGGGGGTGCCCGCTCCATGATCAACCTGCTGGGGATAACGGGGCACGGCATCCCCTGGATCGCGGGCACGCTCATCTGCCTGGTGAAGAGCAGCACGCTGGCGGGCCAGGAGGTCCTCATGAACCTGCTGCTAGGTGAGTGGCAAAGCTCCATCCCAGCGGGACTGCCCAGCCCCGGTCACAAGGGATGGTGGCACTGGGGCTCCTCCTCTGGCTGCTCCCACCGCGATGTGCTCAGTGACCTTTTGGGGGAAGGCTGTGCATATCGGCCGCCTTGGCAGCTTCGTGCTGGTCCTGGGTGCTGGGGGTGATGGATGTTGTCGGTAGGGGTGCAGGGATCCTGGTGGCCAGCTGTAGCCACAGAGCAGCTCTGCACAAGGCTTGGGTTGGTCCAAGAGGGCCAAGAAAGTGTCTGTGGGTGCAGGTGGACGCCAGCGGTCGCGGTGTTGATTTATGGCCGTCAGCCCTGGTGGTTTGTTGGGTTGGGGAAAACATAAATATTGTAAATCTGATATGTGGATCAGAGCCCTGGGAAAGAAAAACAACAAACATTTCCATCCCCTCTGCTCCTCCTTGAGCAGACCCTGGCCCCACAGCGCAGCAGCCGTCTGATGGAGTCCTGTCTTCTTCCTTACTGCAGTTTGATCTCACATCCTTCATCCCAGGAGGGCCTTTCTTGCTGCTGTCCCCTTTTCCGTGTGCTCATTTCACCTGGTGGCCATGAGGACAGCTCTGATCTCTCTGGCCCTCCTGCTGGTCCTTTACTTGCAGTCAGTCATGTGAGAGCAGCCAATGTCCCAGCCACGACCAGCCCCACATCTGGCCCCCACCACCCAACCCCAGCCCACTTTGCCTATCTTCCCCAAGGCTCTCCACTCCCCTCCCTTTGGCCTTTGGCCTGCAGCCCAGTGACAGTGGCTGTGATCACCCCAAGCTCTTCACCCTCTCCAAAAACAGGCATGCAGAGCTCCCGCTTTTGTTCAGCACAGGGGTTGAAGGCATTAGATTTAGGCCTTTGTTTCTCAAGGAGCACTGTGAGGGGTCACAGCGAGGCTTTATTTCAGCAGTGGGTGCTCTACGGGTGCTGCAGTACAGCTCAAGTTTTTTTCTAGAAGTTCATCCTTCAAGGAGGGCAAAGATTGTGCTGAACTGCTTTGAAAAGCACAGTTGTAGCTTCCCTGTTCTCCCCTCTGCCTTTGAAGAGGCTGTCCTCGTGCTGTGACATCCAATGAAGGGACGCCATGGAGGGGAGGAAGCCAGAATAGCATCGGCGTGATGCAGGGCCCGCCGACATCAGCACTTCTTCCCCAGGTTGCTCAATGCTCCGGGTCAAACCCTCGCTGAGAACAGAAACTCCATCTGAAAGGGCACGAGGATGAAATAGAAGGCGGCCAACATCAGCCGGCACAGTTTCCAGAGGTCTCCTGACCTGAGAGGCTCTGACAGTTCTGGAGCCTGAAAACCCACCTCTTTGAGTCCAAAATATTTGGGATCTTTATGAAGAGTTAACGCCGCTTTTGGCTTAAAGCCAAGGAGAGCCTTCTTGCTTTTCCATTACCATCGAGGAGGCCAAATGCAAAGCCAGCTCCAGGCTGCGCTGAGGCTTGGAGCGCTGACCAAGGTGCCTGCAGCCTCTCAGCTGAGCTCTCCCAGCAGGACTCTGTGTTGCTCAGCAGAACAGGATCTCTGCGAGCGTGGCCTTGGGTTGATATTTGAGATTGCAGTCAGGAGCTCCTAATATCGGAGCAGCTACTGCTGTCATGCCTGCACTGCTGATGGATGAAGGAGTTCAGCAGGGGAGCTTGGGGCTCAGACCCACACCGCCCGCAGAATAGGAGGAACAGGAGGGGTGTGACAGTGCTGCTGCATCCTGGCTCCCTCTCGCTGTTGTTTTCTTAGGGTTGAAATCCAGCAGGTCGGTGGGGACAGGTCAAAGGGAGAAGGGAAACTTGCTGGTGCTTTCCTGGGCTCCTGGAAGCAGGGAAGCTGGGGTTGTCTGCAGCACCCCGTCTTTACCTCCCCTGGCTCTGCACCCTTCCCCCTGGCTTGCTCAGGGTTTGATACATCAAGCAGAATTTCTGATGCAGTCTCTGGGCAGGGAGCCAGCCCATCATAGAGCACTTGTTTAGGATTTGCAATCAGGCTTTCAAGGCGAGGAGACAGGAGACTGCTGAAATGGGACCAGGAACCTGGCAGGAGCACCACTGCAGATGGAGGGGGGGAACTGCGCTGGAGGATCTTGGTAGGATCTGTGCCAAGAAGTGTGGGAGCATTTAGGGTGAGGGGTTCTGACCTCTCTCCCTGGGACACGCCATCCATCCTGGCTGCTGATGTTGATTAGCAACCCCCAGCAATGTTTTCCCTCCGCGGTTGTCATCTGTGATGGAATTTATTGATTCTCCTCCTCATCCTAATCTTTTTTCCAGCAAATGCCAAACAGAGAAGCACGGTCTCAGCCTGTTACTGAAAAAATGGAAGAAATCAGCTATCTGTGCCCACTGTCAAAATCCCTCTGCCAGAATGTGCTTTCAGGAAGGCTGCCTTGGTACTGCCAGCCCTGGCTGTGAAAGAGTCAGGAGAAAAGTCTGCTCCCCCTCTGCCACATCAGAAAAATCAGAGCTTGGGAAAGCTCCCAGTTAAAGCTCGCTTTATTTGCGTGCCACTGTTGGGATTTCAGGGCCAGTCAGGCTGTTCTATGCAGTCACAAGGATCTCATGGAAACTGAAACGCTTAGAAAACCATTTGAACCTCTCTGTTGGGATTTCAGAGGGAAAACAGGTATAAAGCTCCCACTGAAATCACTGGAGCTTCTCTAGAAGCAGGCAGAAGTGCTGTTAAGCTCTTGAGGGCAAGCAGTGCCTTGGTTTCTGGTTCTGATCCATCTGGTGAGAATGTGGATCCGAATGTAGTGATTCATTGGCTGCTAAGCCAGCAAAGAACATTTGGATCATTGATCTAACCCACGGCAAAATACAGGCGGTAGCACTTCCCTTAATTTATTCCTGTTCAATTTGCTAAGGGAAAAAACCCAAACACTCAATCAGATGTAAGGTTTTGAGTGGTGCTGAACTCGTCAGAACCATTCCTGTATCACTGCAGGGGTAGCTGTTCTCACAAGTGCATTGCTCTTAGTTTGACTGTTCCCTGCCCTCCGTTGCCTCTGCACACCATTGTCTCTCCAGCTGAATAGCTCTTTTATCTGGCATCCCTTCTGCCTTTCAATATTTTGGATAGTGCTCAAGTCACCTCTTCACCTCCTATTCATTAAGCTAAACAGACTGATCTCGTTAGAACGATGGTCTTTCCAGATCTGGACACCTTCTTAGCGTAGGGGAGGATGGAATATGGTGATCTACCCAAAGTGGTGCTTTCAGTGAGGTCCAGCTGTTGTGTTTAGAGCATAACTGGCAGTCTGTGTGGTTAGCTGTGGTCCAGCTGCATGCCCCGGATGCAGGAGGATATCTCGTTGGTTAATGCTTGCGCACGATCGTGCTTGATTTGAAATACTTGGTTCTGCTCTGGTCGAAACGCTGCTTGAAACAGGGTTACAAACATCTTGGCGTGCTGCAAAGAGGCAGAGCCAAGCCTGGTGGTCGCTCTGGTCACAGTGACATGGGCCATAGCCCTCACCCATCACCAGCTGGCTCCGCATCCTGCTGCTGGCAGGTGGGTCGGCTCTTTGGTGCTGTCATCGAGCATTTATCACCATCAGGGAAAGTGGTGCTGTGGGCACGCCATGGGGAGCAGCACAGCAGGCTGAGGATGGATTGCTTGCCACAGGAGGAAGAAAGGAGGGGAGGCCAGGGCTATTTCTCCAGGTCTGGAGGTCAGCAAGAATTCAGTCCATGCTCTCCCCATGGATGCAGACCTAGCATTAGTCCAGTTGGGAACAAAGCCATAACACTCTGAGGCACAGTGCCCTGCAGAACGGTGACTTTATCCTGAGCCCTATATATATGTATTTATAAATACATACAGAGGGAAGTCTGAGGTCCGTCATGCAGCCTCCACACAAGAGAAAACTGCCAGGAAAGTGGTAGGTTAGGGGGGAAATGGAGAAAGAAATGCCTTCCCCGTGTCCCTCAGGACTCTGCTGACCCTCCTTTAGCTGTACAGAAGGACTTTGTGCATGGAGCTGCTTTCCTTTGGAATCTGTGCAGTGAAAATTCAGATTGTACAGCCCGCTGCTGCTAAAGGTCACCGAGCAGATTAAATGCCCAGGCAGTACAGACAAACTCATCCCGCTGAGCCTCGGGGCTCAGCAGCCCAGACCCAGCAGAGAGGACAGGGAGCTGCACTGGCAGATGGATCAGTCCGGACGCAGCAGAGCTTGCTAAGCTGAGAGCCCCAGAGATGGTTTGGGGCCAGATGTGTCTATTTTTTCCCGTTCATTTTCCCACTGCGAGGCTGGGGATTTTCGGAGCTAGACAGGGCAGATAGCATTTCAGCAGACGAGAGAGCAGCCCAAGGGCTGGCACCCTGTGTGTGTTCCCTGCTCAGGAACGCTCCCAGCCCCCATCCACTCCCTGCATCCATCCAGTCACAGGTCCAGCCTGACATTAAATACTCCTCTTCGTCACGTCCAGCTGCTGATCTGCCCATCATTTTCCTGCCCTTGGTCCTTCGGTAGGTGCCATCCTTACCCCATACCCCTGGGTGAGCTCAGGCAGCCCCGAGCAGCAAACACTGCCCAGCTCCCTGCCCCCTTCCCTTCCTCTCCTGCGTGCTTTATGGCAAGTGCATTCTGTTCACTGCAGGGCAGACGTGCAGCCTGCAGTGTCCCTGCGTGTAGAGGACAGTTGGTGACAGGCTGGGGCCCATTTTGCTGTGGCTGCAGCAGACACAGGGGATATTTCCATGGATCAGTGCAAGGTCTCTTTTGGATGCAGGGCTGAGCAGCCCCCGTGGTCAGCACTGAGGTCAGGCCCTGGCTGTTCGGTGCTGGAGATGGTGAGCCCCAAATCCCTGTGTGAAACCTTCGGGGAACTGCGGGAAGCATAAAGCCAAGCAGGCAAAATATTCCCCAGTCTGAATGCAGATTGAAAGAGAAAAGAAGTGCGAGGGCTGCTGAATGGGAAGAGGAGGAATAAACAAGGGAAATGAGTCATGCTCGTGTCTGTCACTGCCGAGCAGCTTCCCGTTGCCCCTCTGGGCAGGGACACGAGCTGCTGGCTGCTGCGGAGGGCTGAGCAGGGCTGAGCAGGGCTCTGCCCCACGGGGCATCCTTAGGATGGGTGAGCAGCTTTGTCCCCAGCTCCTCGGCAGGAGCAGAAGCAGCGGAGGTACAGCGGGTGAGCAGCAGGAGCAGGGATGCTGAGCGGGCAGCAGGGCCCAGGCCAGCCTGGGTGCAGAATGGTGGTGGGATCAGTCACTGGATGTTTGAATTAATTGCACAGCGCTGATTTCTGCCATTCTTTCACTTCCCCGTGGCCACTTCGCCCGGCGTGCCTTTCACTCCGAGGCCAGAACCCTCTGCTGCTTGGTCAGCCAAAACATCACCTACCCAAAGCACCACGGCGTCTGATTCAGTGGTTAACTGTGTCGTGCCATCTGTGCCTTCTGTCAGTTCCTGCACCTAATCGTGTCACGTTCGGGGAAGAAAATGCAGGAGAGGAGTTCTCTTCCAGAGGAGTGGAGCTCATCTGGCTCCTCTGGAGCGAGGGTGACGATGCTCTGAAACCTGCATCTTTCATTAGTGTCAACTGGCCAAGGCTGCAAATGGCTCATTTTCCAGGTCAGGGAGCCTCATGCCTGCAGGAGGTTTGGGAAGCTCCTTGCAGAAGCAGTAGGATAGGGCTTGTATGTACTAACTGAACAGCTACAGCTCAAAGCAAATGTTGGGGGAATTCTAATTGTGGATCAAAAGGAACTATTTCCAAGGGAGGGTGACGTGTGGGTTGTTAGAGTTAGGGGAGTGTGGTTGGGCTGTGGTTGGACTTGATGATCTTGAAGGTCTTTTCCAACCTGAGCAATTCTATGATCCTATGATCCCGTGTGCCTGAAGTTGGCTCATCTGGAAAACAAAGCACCTTCAGAGCCAGCCTGGGCCCTACACGTGGCCTCTGGCACTGTGGGGCGGGGGTCAAAGTGCTGCTGGCTTAGGGAGCGCTGGGCACTGAGCTGCCCCCTGGTTTGTCCTGCCTTAAAACGGGCAGGGGATGGGCACACTGCTCCCACTGATCCCCTTTTTCCTCTGCCACGTGCCTGGGCACAGCCATCAGCCCCATGTGCACCACGTCATGTGGATCAGGGCTGCAGGAACAGATGAAGCCAAAGGCTTTTTTGGCTTCCTCCTGTTTTTCTACCCCCCCAGCACTGCACCCAGGCTAGTTTTCAGCTGTGGTTTTGATATTTATGTGAACATCTCTGTAAACATCTCAGCTGGAGCCCAGTCGGTCCCCAGGAGATGCTGCCTGGCTCCAGCATGGGCAGGTGATGCCCATGGGCAGCAAGCACAGCCCTTCACCCTGCTGTCACTGCAGATTGGGCAGGGACAGAGGGGACCTGGCAGGGACAGGACATCAGCTGCATCAGCTTCCGTCTGGGGAGAGGGCTGAGGTTGACTTGGTTTTGCTAAGGCAGTGCGATGGGTTTGTCCACGTGCTCTGCCTGCGCAGGTTTTGCTTCTAATGGGCTCCTAACGTGTGGCGGTAGGAGTGAGGCAGGTAATTGTTTTCCTTCTCTTATTAATAGATATAAAATGTCTGCCCAGGGGGCTTGCTTTCAGCTCATTACTGTGCGTCTGATGCCAGATGTTGGCTATTTACTTTACCAAGGTGATCTCTGATGCTGGAATTGCTGCAGATGGGCAGGGCTCGCTTGTTGGGTTTGTGCTGCAAGGAGGTTTTGGATGTTAGCAGTGCTTTCTGTGACTGGATGGGTTTGCAGTGCTTCTCTTAAAGCAGGCTAAAGGGAAAATTCTGGATCTAAGAAAAGAAAAAAAGAAGAAGTAATGGGCAAACCCTTCCTTTGGTGGCTTTGCTGCTTTCAACTCAATGCTGCCTGTATGTGCATGGTGGAAAAGGCTTAAAACTATGGTTCCTGCTCCTCTAATCTCACCTCTCTGCCCTCCTCAGCCCCAAGTGTCTGTCGGTCTGCTCAGTCACTGCCCCCAGGTTCCCTCCTGTGGTTCTGTCCCCTCCAACCTCCACTCCTCTTGGCCTGGAGGGTGTGTGTGTGTGTGCCTGCTGTGGGGACAGGAGCTGTGTGTGCGCGTTGCAGACAGATGGGTGCAGGTTGCACCCCCAGCTGGGGCTGGGCAGGCTGCTGAGGCTGCTTCCTCATCATGAAGGGAACAGAAAGTGTAGGGGGAAGTGCAGAAAAGCACCCGATGGAGCACACTTGGGTTTGGCTCTTGTTTTTTTTACTTTTAACAGCAAATGAACCCCCCAGTTCCGATGCCAGCATGCCTTCAGATCAAGAAACACGAGCAAATGAGGCTTTCTGCTTTCTGGTCACTGTTTGATGAATATCTAACCTAGCAGTGCTGAAGGTCCATTTTATTCATCCCCAGAACGAAAGGGTTATTAAAGCACCTCTGCTCCGACCACCTCCATGTGCACACCTACACCCCCTGGGCATCCCTGGCATCACCTTTGTCTGGGAAGAAAAAGCAGGAGTTTGGCTGGGAAGTAGAAATGCCAGGAGCATTGGCTGGTGCTAGAGGGATGGGATGAAGGGAAAGAGGATAAAGTACAGATGGGTTTTGCTCCAGAGCAGTTTGAAAGGTCATTTGGTGCTGAGAGAGCTCTGTGGTTTGGGTTTCTCCACTGAGCGGTGGTGCTAACGGTGCTCAGCTGGGAGGTCAGCTGCCAGCTGGGTGACCTGCAGCTGATGAGCTTGAACTGAATCTGAGCCTTGCTTTGAGGACAGCGATGACCTTTGTGCGCTCAGCATTGCAAACCGCCCTTGACTTCTGCCTCTGCCTCATTTTGCAGCCCTGCTGTTGGACATCATGATCGTGGCTGGGCTGCAGAAGTTGGCCAAGCGCAAGGGTCCGTACGACGTCAGCCCCGGGCTCTTGGACTACCTGACCATGGACACCTACGCGTTCCCAGCCGGGCACGCCAGCCGTGCCGCCATGCTCTCCAAGTTCCTACTCAACCACCTGGTCCTGGCCATCCCACTCCGCATCCTGCTGGTCCTTTGGGCCTTCTGCGTTGGCTTTTCCCGGGTCATGATCGGTCGGCACCACATCACAGACGTGCTCTCCGGCTTCGTGTTCGGCTACCTGCAGTTCAGGCTGGTGGAGTTGATATGGATGTCTTCCAACACGTGTCAGATGTTGATATCCATCTGGTGAGCGCGGGGGACTCGATGCCTTTCCATCCAAAACCAGCAGATACTTTGAGTCCCCCCTCCCGGTATTTTTTACCTATTGTTTGTTGGAAGCAGTTGTAACTTCCATAAGTAGTGGCGTTTTTTAATGTTGCTTCCCTGCCTGGAAAAAGAAAGTCTCTTGCAATGGATTGGGTTTTAGCACCCAATGGCCATCCCCATTTGTTGGCCATGTTCTCAAACTGTATTCGGACAGCAATCAAATTAAGCTTCACAGGTGAGAGAAATGAGCTCTGCCTGCCTCGTTGGGATGGTTCACCTCTCACCTGGGTTTGTCCTCAGCGTGGGCAGCGCCTGAGAGCTTCCTGAGGACTCATCTGTTAACCTTCTGGAGGCTAAAGGATTTTGGCCACAGTGCTTTTTCTTTTTGCAAGCCAAGCGACCGTGTCTTGTGCCGAGTCAGGACACTGCTGGCGTTTCACAGATAATAAATAATGGTGAAAATCCTGCCCGGCTTGGTTCTTCTGCTGAGGGAAGGGACAGAGGGCAGCTCGGGGAGGCTCTGAGGTTTGTGCTCGCCATGGGGTGTGTGGGTTGGGTTATTTTTGCCTGTGAAGTGGCAAATACTGCTGCCCATCTTGGCCCTGGCAGGGGGCATTGCGTTGGATCGTGGTGAGTTCACAAAGCAGGTCTACATGCACTGCTTCTTTTCTTACCTCTTTGTAGCTATGTGTTTCTACTCCCGCCAAATAATGCTATAGATGGCAGTGCCCAAGGTAAGTCCCCTGCAGACCTGGATGCTTTCTGGTGCACCCAGCAGGGCGGCGGGAGGCCGGGACCAGGCTGCTGGCTCAGCCCTAACCTGATTGCAGAGGGAAATCCTGAATGCATCTGTGTCTCACCTGATGTGAAACAAGGAGGGCACTCCTGACCTTCCCCAACTGCAAGGCGGAGCTAATTGATGTCTGCGAAGCATCCTGAGGGGCTGAATGTGGAGTGTGATTCACCAACACAGTGCTGTTGCTTTCTGTTATTGCTGCTGCTTTCCTCCTTGAAAACCAGCTGTTCCCTGCCCAGGTCACAGCCATGGCTAAAAGAAAACCCCATTTTGCACAAAACCTTCCCACTGTTGGTAGTTTCCCTCTCTTTAGAGCAGAGTTTGTTGTTTGGTAGATGACAGAAGGCACTACTGGACGCAGCATTTTCCTGGCTGGATGTTTCTGCAGATGTGCCTGTTCTCCTGGCTGTCCCAGCTGAATAGGACCCCCCTGGCTTGCAATGCCAGGCAGCAATCAGATCCTGAGCTCCCACCCATCCCAGCAACATGGGGAGCATCCGTTCCTCCAGGGCAGGTGGACGAGGAGGCAGCGTGCAGGTAATGACTGTTGTAGGTTGCTAACAGTTGTTGCTCTCTGATAATTAATACAAAAAAATGATAAATGGAAAAATCTATCCCTGGCAGGTGTCTCCAGCTGGGAAATCAGTACAGAGCCCTGCACTGAGGCTGGAGCCCGTGAGTGGGAATTGCAGAGGGCTCCGTATCCTTTAAGGAACAGCATCCTGCTGATCCAGAGGAAGGGTCCAGTTCAAAGCACCCCAAGACCGTGATGCTCACTGCATGGAGGTTTCGGGGAGGCACAGCATGGGTGCACGGTTGATGCTGAGCCTGCCTGGTGTGCTTCTCCCCGCTGTGCCCAGGGTACCGGCATCGCTGCGGTGAAATCCAGCTTCTGTCACTATGGCAACGATGAGGGATGGCAGGGAACAGCCATGGGGCTGCCCCCTCCCCCCCCCCCCCCGCCGTGTCCTTATGTGTCCCCGGAGCTCAGGCAGAACAGCTTCCAGGCTGGGGATACCGCTCATCCACCCTGCTGTGGGTTGTGCTGGGAGCTGGGAGGGATCCAGCACCCTGTGCTGCACCCACAGGGATGGATCCTGAGTGTTTGGAGGCACGGAGGGTACGGCAGCAGGAAGAGAAGGGAAATCTCCCTGTGCTTTGAGCTTTGTGGATGCCATTTCTGCCTCCCAGCCCTGGGCTCCTGCCTGTCCCAGGGAGAGCAATGCAGCTGTCCCTAAAGCCAGGCTCCATCCCCAGGAGTGTTTTTCCCTCCTCGAAGGTGTTTGGGGATGGGGATGCATCCAACAGTTGGAGCGTCTTCAGGAATACGAGTGCTTTCCCTGAGCCCCGAGGCCCCCACATTCAGCCATAAGAGATGTGGGAAGGAGCAATTCTTCCCGGGGGGGCTGCAGCCAGGTGGATCTGGGCATCTTCTGCTTTCAGTTCACCTAACAGATGAATTAGGAAAAAGCCTCGTGGGGGGAAGCGGGGGCTCAGGGGGCTGCTGCCAGCATCGCGTGCACTCACACAGCTGGGAGAGCCGCAGCAATTGCATTCAGGGGCAGCTCCTCCCCACATCCTAATGCTGATGGTGCTCAGCAGCAAAAAGGGATTATAATTAGGAAAAAAAAATGTACGAGGTGCCTAGGAAAGAAGCAAATCTGGATTATATCTGTGGGCATATGTGGGAATCACAGCTGGGGTGTCCAGCTCCCGCTCCCCGGCCGAAGCATGTGATTTATTTGAACACTTTGTGCATTGGTGGCCTCTGTGATGAGTGGGATTGTGGTGGGACACGTCCTTCCCACAGCAGGGCTGCCCAGCAGCGCCAGGGGCTCCTCTCTGCAGCCCCAGAGTGACAGCCCTCTGGGCAAGGCTGCAATGGGCAGGGAAGCACAGGCACTGGCTGGCACCCAGGGAGAGGGTTTGTGGATTTGAGGGCTCGGGAGCATTAGGGAGGCTGTTACACAAGATCTCTCTGTGATAGTGGGGTTGTGGCTCTAGTTTATCCCTTTTATTCTCTCTGGGTTGACAGAGGGACCCACAGGCTTAACCAGCTCCCCCAGCACAGCCCCAGCAGCTGCAGACTGAAGAATCTCCTGCTCAGAGACCTGTCCCCCAGTCAGGGAGATCAGCTGCGTGACTGACTGACTGTCAGCTGAGTTCATACATTAAAGTGATAACTGTGTCATTCCCAGGCTACAGGTTGAATATACTGGGCAAAGCCTAAAGGCACAGGAGGGCTCCTTCCTTTCCCACAGGAGCCAGGGAACCTGAAACAGAGACACGGCCGGTGGCTGTGGGTGAGCAGGTGACCAAAGGGGTGTTTTCTCCAGCATCAACCCCAAGGTAATGTCCTTGGGGTAAGGGAGCACTCAGTGCCTCCCAGCCCCGTGCTCCATCCCGGGCTGGGGAGGCACAAAGGGTGCTTTGCTCCCCGCCTCGCTGGGATCGGTGTCGGCAGAGATCCCCGCGGTCATTCCCCAGGATGAGGGAGTCAAAGCGGATTAAGAATCCCTCAGCTGATCACATTTATTTCATTATTTGAGTGAAATCCCTTGTAAATACCATCCCCCCCCCCCCCCCCCCCTCCCCTTTTCTTTTTATAAAAATAGAAGGCAGGGAAGAATTGCAGATTTAGGGAAAGTTAATCGTAGGAGTTGTATAAAATCCTTAACCTCTTGCAGCCTGAGCAGCCGTGAGGGGAGATGCTCCTCCAGCCCCCGAAGCAAGGTAAAGCCTTGGTGCTGGGCAGGGGGAGCCTCTCTGCCTGGGAGGAATTAGAGCTTGGCCGTGATGAAGCGCTAATTGCAGCATTGAAACAAATTGGCTCAGTGGGCGCAGGGTGAGTGGGATCGCACCTCGGTTACTCTGAGCTTCTGGGTGGGGAGGGATGGATCGGGGGGTCTGGGCATTGCGCTGGGATCTCAACTGGTTTAAGTATTTCTAACAGCCAGATTTCTTTCTAGCTTTCATTTCTAGCCAAATTTCTGGCTCTCTCTCCCCCCAGACTGCCCTGTCCGTGCTGAGTCCCCTTCCCCCCAGTATCATCTCCAGGGCCCTATCTGCTTTCTCAGCTCCTCCCAGGACCAGCAGGCTTCTGCAGAGCTGAAAAGCCAGACCTGCAGAGATTAATTAAAATAAGAGCAATGAAGTTGGAGCTGAGAGCTGCAGTGATGGATGCTGGTGAAACACTTGCCCAGAGACCAACATGCTCCGGGCGTTCAGTGGTGTTTTTCTCCTGCTGAAGAGCTGTGCAATAGTTACACACGCGGTGTAAAGGAACCTGCTGCTGCCATCTGGGTGCAGGTGCCCTGTGAGGATGCTCTGTCCCCGTTGGGATTTGAACCTCCAAGCTGCCAGTGCTTGTTTGTCATGGTTTGCTTCCCTGGGCTGCAAGAGGGTTTTATTTGCTTTAAATCCCAAACCTAAAGATGCGTATTAATAGCACCGCAATGTATAGCCTTTGTGGCCAGCACACGCCAGGGGTTACGTAAAACACAGATTAATGGGAATCAGTGAAATAGGGGAGCACATGGAGGGAATGACTTGGGAGGCAGGAAGGAGGGAGCTGGCAAAATTAAATGAACCCCCCCAGCGTGGCTAAGCTGCCCTGTCCCAAGCAGATACACAGGTTTAGAAAGGCTGCGGGTTGTCCAGAATCCCTTCCCACTCCTACTGCTCTGTGATAGGTGGAAGAGAGGTTCCCAAGGACACGAGGGATGCTACAGCAACTCCAAGCTTTGTAGCAGGTGCAGGGCAGGAGGGAACAAGGGAAAACAACAGGTTTGGGGCACTCTGCCCGTGGGAGCACAGGATCGATGGGAGGATGCCTGTGGCTGGGAGGAAGGCAGCTGGGCTCCAACCATCAATCACGTCCCACCGGGAAGGGCTTGTCGGGCTGTGGGATTCCTGGTGGCATTCCTTTTTTCAAAGCCTCCTGTAATAACAGTGGCCGTTGCTCCGTTTCCTTTCTAGATAACCTTTTTCCTGCTGCCCAACATGCTTATCTGCTGCAGACAGACTGGCAAGATGAACAGGAAAGCTGATACCTTATCTCTCCCTCTCAAGGAGCTTATTTAAGTGCTGGAATGCGTCGAAATGGTAAATGATTGTTACAATCCAAGTGAGGTACATGGACCTACAGACAGGCCCTGCTGGGAGGCAGCACCCATTTAGGAAGGAGACCCACAAGACTACAAGATTTGAGGGCTTTTCCATCTTTTATCTATCTAAAGACATCTCCTGAAGTGCAAAACAGTTGTTTAAAACCAAAGGTATGTGCTCCTTGTCAGCCCGTGGGTTGACACAGTGGGCTGCTCCCGGCTGCATGTGGTTGCTTGGTCCCTCTGATATGGCTTATCTGTGTTTGTCTGCTCAGCACTGAGCGAGGGGCACGGCGAGGGTTAATGCCATATCTGCATAGCACCACGCTGCTCCTGCTTGCCCCTCCATCCAGGCTCAGAGCAGGAAGCAGTACGATGCTGACACGTCCATAAAGGTAGATAGACTGGAGAGCTATCGGGCTAATTGGAATGAGCTGGGCTTAGCTGCTCAGGCAGCCCAGCACCACAGAACGAGACCTCTCCGGGGATGCAGAATGCAGCAGAGCCACAGCACTTCACCTCTTTCAGCCGCTGCAAGTGGCAGCGACAGCAATAGCAATTGCAGGCGCCGGGGGCTGAGCGCTGTGACAGCAGAAGGGACAGGGAAAGCCCGTGCTGTCAGTGTGATGTCCCCAGCAGCTGCTGCGGAGGGGTGCGACGGGGTATTTTGGTCCGGTCCTGGGTGGAAAAAGAGACGGTGATGCCGGGTGCCAGGAGCACTGCTGGGGCAGGGCTTGGGCTCAGGTTGCTCCCGCTGCTCCAGGCACACAGCAGCCTCTGGAGAAACTGCACCTCGGCAATACACACAGCTGCCACGGGCTGCTGCATCGGAAAGTTAATCAGTTCCACATCACTGACCGCTTTTCCATTGCGAAGCAGAAGGAACTGCCATCCCAGAGCAGAGCTCAGCCTGCCCACGTTGCAGGGCTGAGGGCTTCAGCAGAAGCACAGGTGACATTGTGGCAGCCAGGATGAGACAAGGCTCTTTCTGGGACATCTGACCTCTAACCTGCAGCTTTTATCCCCTGCAAAAATCTTTCAATTAGACAGAGTGATGTGCGTGTCTGCAAGATCTTCCGTGTTCTCCTTGTGCTTTGTAATGTCCCTGGCTCCATCCCTTTGGATGGCAGCAGGACAGCAGCCCCATCACAGCCTATTTGGGGGCTGAAGAGAGGACCCTACAGGGAAGCAGGACTGCAGGCAAAGGCCATGGTGCTCATTTGTTTCCCTACAATGTGATCCAATTATATTGACAGGCAGTAGGGCTCCAGTTGCCACTTCCTGCTGTAGTTCCTGGGGCTGAGCGATGAGTTGGTGATCCAAACACATCCCAGCAGCTGTATGCCCCTCTCTTGGGGTGCCCTGGACCATCAGGATGGGGCTGGGCAGCCCTGCAGGCAGCGTGACGCCTGAGAGCACCCAGCTCCGACATCAGCCCCCACCTGGCTTCCCAGTTGTCCCTGTCAATGTAGAAAGTAGGAATTGGGGGGGAATGCATCTGAGCCGCTTGGTGCCTCTATCTTGTGATCCTGAAACCCAAGAGCCCCCCCTGACTCAGCAGGTTATTAATAACCCCCTGGCTGTGCTCCTGCTGCAGTGCCTGCCAGTCCTGGCATTACCCGTCTGCTCCACGGCCAGGCAAGATGTGTGCCTGGGGCAAGGTCAGGGGCTCCTTCCCACCCCATCCCCACCCACAGGGCTGGGCAGAAGGCATGTGAGGGCTCTGGGCAGCCTCTGAGGCCGCTCACGCCTCCTGCCAGCACAGGAGAAGCTCCCAGTGCTGCTGAAATCAGCCTTGTTGCACCTCTGTCCCAGGACCTCTGTTTCCTTTTACCTAAAGCCAGCCCAGTGCAGGCTTCAGAGGAGGTGAGTTGGGTTTCTTGGACCAGAGCATCCTACTTGCCCAACCAGGGCTGGGGTACACTGGGGTCCCCACACTACTGCAGATTCCAGCTGTACTTGATCCCTATGGCCAGTTGGGTACACTGGAGTCTGCATCTCTGCTGGACTGCTTTGGTCCTCCTTTGCCCACACTTGCCAGGGCTGTGAGGATGAAGCAGAGGAAGCTCAGGGGCCCTTAGGGGCCCTACAGGTAGGTATGAGACCCCAGGGGAAAGAATGGCACAGCGATATCCCGGTGATGATACAGACTGGGTTCGGGCTATTCCAGCTGGAAAGTGAGCCAGGCAGTAATTCCCATGCCTGGTGCTCATTAGCCAGATTAATTAGCACTCCCTGGGCAGGTTTTAATTAGCCAAGTGCTGTCTTCAGGCCTAGAGCAGCCCTGGCTGCAGCTGGAGCATCACTTCCTTTCCTTTTTCTCTTCCTTCCCTCCTGCTCTGCTCCTGGACCATTGCAGCTGCTGGGATCTTTCTCCGTAACACTCCAATGGAAGCCTTGAGGTTTTTGCTCTTGTCACCATAATTTTTTGGGATACTATTCCTGGCACTAGGAGCAGCATCCCAAACTGCTCTGATCTCCCCCTGCTCAGGCTGTGTCCTTCCTGGCCCAGTGGCTCGTGGCAGAGCTGGGATCTTTCCTGAGCCCTCGAGGAACTCCCAGAGCCCCGCCGGGAGGAGCAGCTCCATCCATGGCTTATCCTCTTCCCGGCCTCATCCCTCCCCCCTATCCCTGACCCTTCTCCTTTGCTCTCCTCTTAAGCCCAGCGTACAAACTAGTCCCTGTCCTTGCTGTGGACCAGAACTGGAGAAGGGGACAGCACAAATTTCCCCACCAGCCCTTTCCCTGCTGTTCTTTCACCCCTCCCTCCTCTCTCATTTCATTTGGTCTTTAAGATCCCATCCAACCTAAGCCGTTCTACGATTTCCGCCTTCCCGGGGCTCTCCGTCTCCTTCCCCATCCCCTCCAGCTTCCTCAGCCCCGTTCCCACCTCCCCGTGTCCCCTCACCCCAACGACGAGCCGTGGGCTCGCAGGGGACGGGTTTGTCGCTCCCTCTAGTGGGGACGCAGCAGGATGTCGCCGGGCTGCGGGGACGAGGGAAGGGCCCCGCGAGTGGGTCAAACCCACGCTTGGTTGTTCCCCCACCGGCGTAATGCCCCACGTTCCATGCAGGAATCCCAAAGGATTCCCCGTCGGGAGGTCCCGGTCTCTCCAAGTTGCATCTTCTCGGGTTGAGCTGCCTCTTCCCTGGCAGGGATGCTCAGCTCCCACTGAGGTATTTAGGGATCGTGTTAATAATTAAAGGACAGAGTGAACTCGCAGGGGACTTCGTGAGCTCTCGTCAGGCTGAAGGGACAAATGTAGTCGGGAGAAAAATGGTTCACTAAAGCGTAGTGGCATTTCATAAATCCTCCATGGGGGAAAAAAAAAAGGAATGCTGCAGCTCTGGAGGTGTTCCAAACAGTGACTTTTTCCTGGGGGCTCTGGAGGTGAATCCCACAGCCTCCGTTAATCACAAGTTATCACTTCAGCCTCAGCTTGTGCCGGATGCATGCGCTGGCCGGGCTGTGCTGATCCCATTGTAGATCAGAGCTGTGCTTTCAGGGCCTGCTTGCTTACAGCGTTTCTAACAGAATCACTCATTCTCATTAGCTTCATCACGTTCAGAGGCAGCTGTTAGTTCCCTTTGGCAGGGGGAAGCGAGATATTTTTGAGCTGTGAAAGAACAGCTGTCTTGCAGCACATGGAGCAGGGGGATTGGGTGGCTGGGATGGAAAGTTGGAGCTGTGAACCCAAACACCTCCCTGAACTTGTATTCCTACCACATCTGTAGTTGTTTGTAGGGTTTGAAGGTTGGCAACAAAATTATGTGCGAGTTTAAGTCTCAATTGAGTATTAGGCATTGCAAATCACAGAATATCCCAAGTTGGAAGGAACCCATTTGGATTGTCAGGTCCAGCTCTTCAAAATACTTTTCATAAATTTGGGGCAGCTGGGTTTTCATCTGTCCATGTGCTCAGTTTCTGGGAGCTTCGAGCCTCTTTGTCCATGCAGGTCTGGTGGACAACTCCAGCCTGAAGTATTGGGCTGTTTGTCCTCGAAGTTGATTGTGGTTTTCATGATGGAAGTGAATGAAATAGCATTTTCTAAAGAGAGGGGGTTTGTTGTTTAAGCATCTGCATTGGTTCTCCAGAGGTTTGGCTCTAGTGCTGCTTGGGACAATTGCTAATCTTCAATTTAGAGCAAAATAAAGCCCATATATTGACCTAATCCAGTGGCCGGCTTATGAATTGCTGTAGAAGTCAGGTTGGTCTAACACAGTCACACGTATTTCTTGCACTTTGAGATGCACTCTCTAGGATCCTATGCCAAATAATTGGATTCTGAGATTTCCTCCCTTCTCCAGACCCTATAATAAAGGGAGATTTGGAAGATATTGTTTATGCACCCACGGCTGTGGGAAGGCTTCCCAGTGGATGTAGTAAAAAGGAGTTTCAGCTTTTAGGTCTGGATAAAGAGCAGCCTTGTTAGCCTCCAGACAGCATAGCTGAAGGGAAAATCACCCAGCCAGGAGGAACAGAAGCTGTAGCTTTCTTTGTTTTTCAGACACATCCAGGGAGAAGCTGAAGCGATGGCTGATGAAGTGCCTCCAAAATACGTGCAGTACCAGGCAACTGGTGTTTGGTTCTCATTGCAGGCAATGCTCAGCACTAAAGGCAGCTGAAAGCAATCCACTTCTCCTTGGAAGAATAATTTCTTCCCTTTAATCAGCCTTGTTTTAAATGATTTCCTTTTTTAGTACCTTCAGTGGTCATTTGGGTTTGTCTTTCGGGCAGCCAGCATTTGCTCAGTAAGGATGGTGTAGGTCTGCAGACTTTAAAAGGATAAGCAATAGTCTGGCAAATGAAAACACTTTGATGGCATCTTGTTTGTATACAGAACCTGCCATTCACAGGGGCCACAAAGAAAAGGAACAGCCTTATTGGATCCAGCAGCTAGAAGGAGCAACAGCTGCTTGGATCTGCTCCTGCCTGGGAGAACTAGGAGAAAAAACAGCAAACCAGATGGGCTGGGAGCTTCAGCCCATGGGACAGGAGTCAGTGGGTCCATCCTGCCCTGGCACTGAGAATGGAAAGAGAATAGGAACCGGATGAACTCAGCTGATGCTGTGGAGGGAAAGAAATGAATATACTCTGCAAACCAGCTCTGAAAGCAGTGCTACTGGAATTGTGTTGCAAGACCCCAGGTACCTAATCAGCTGCACAGAGAGTCCCTGCCACGAGTCGGTGTTAATGAGCACTGTGTTGCAATTGTTGCTTCCCCTGAACATACTTAACCCAGTTTGGAGGAAAAATCAAGATTCCTCAATTTTCTTACTCTTCTCCCATTCCCTATCTTTCATACTGTGAGCTTAGAGAGGTGAGAGGCTCCAGCTTCCTATCTCATTGGAACACCATTTGTTTTTTCCTCTTAAAAACAGTTTTATGAAACCATCTACGTTGATATTAAGCCTTAAATAAAAGGGGGAAATTAATCTTTTATAACTGCAACTGAAGGTACCCTTATTTTGTTTGATGCAGCATCACAAGTGGGATTGCAGGGACCTGTCTGAGCCACTCGTGTCTTCTCTTCTGCCTCATCTATTTGACAGTTTAACTCTACTCGTGTTCTTCCTGACAGAGTTTGAGTCCTAAGCCCTGCTCACTCAGTTGTAGGCCTGGATTTCCCTGTAGCAGTCTCAGATGAGCTGTTGAAGTCAGTGCAGGCATGAAGCATGGCTTGATTTAGACACAACTGAATTTGAAATGGATTTTTGTGCTTCAAGGCATAAAGCAGCCCCTACCTTATGAGATTATAAAGCATGTTCTTCTGTGGGTAGGGTACTCCACAACTGCACACCTTGTTTCTTTTGCAGCAGCTGATGTTGGCTGCTGTTTGAGGTGGATGAGAAACAGGAAGGACCACCACCTGACCCCATGAGGCAAATGCATGCTTTGTGTGCTCTGAACGGCCTCTGGATGGCGTCCAGAGCAGGACTGTTTTGCTTTTTCCAAAGGAACTGTGATGTTTTGTGAATGACCATAAGGAGAGTAAAGGCCTGTTCTGTGCTGCAGGCTGCCATTTACAGCTGAGCAAAGTGATAGCAGAATGGCATAAGAGCATTTAGCCTTCAGTCTGCTCTGCTGTAAACCAGCCTGAATGATGCAAGCCACAGCTGAGGATTTATAGATGTAGAGCAAATGTTTGAAGAAAAAGCAGAATATAATAGCAACTCAATTAATTTTAGGAAGCCTTAGAGTGCAAGACATTTGTGTAGATACAAATCCTATATCAGGGTTGTAAGCCCTCTGCAGTGGTTATTTTCTATTTGACAGGATTCTTAATTAGTGGAAGAATGAAGCACACAGCAGGGTTCCTGCATGCACTTGTAATTAATCCTGGGAAGAGGAAGCAGGGGGTTGAATTTGACTCTCATGTCCAGGGGAAATTCGCTCAGCTCTCTGGAAGAGGTCAAAAGTCAGAGCGGGCAGCAGAACGGGTCCTGCACTGAGCTGTGCACTGAGCTTCAAGCTGGCAAAACCTGTTCATCAATTTCTGCCTAGACCTCCTCTCACTGACCCCATCCTACTCACTGCCATCTGTTGTGGGTCTAATCCCACCAGCGAAACCGGTTCTGATTTATACACAGGCAGGTGAAAAGTGCTGCAGGACATTTCTAGAATGGCACAGGAATTTGTCACTTCATGACAAGGTTTTGTGGCATCCCCACAAACCAGGCTGTGTCGGAGACACTCTTTTCTGTGATGGGAACAGGTGGTGGCTTTTCACTGTTTAGACTGTACAAAGAAGCCCAGTCTCAGTGCAGTCCTGAGCCATGCGACTGGACAAAGCTCCATGGCATTGCCTCAGCGTGCTGCTGGGCAGAGCTGGAGAAGCCACCAGTTTGCAGGAGCTGCAGTGTACACACATGATAATGAATGTGGAATTGTCTTTCATTTGCTTACTGCGTCCTTTTGATCTCCACAACAGGTTGCATTAGCGTTTTCTTTAATTGGCACATCAATTCCCTTGGCCTTGGATCGTTGCCTTGGAGATACACTGGAGACCTTGGGAGAACTGCTTATTACAGCAGCAGGTGTGCATAGTGCTGACCTGGACAAGTCTGTGAGTCACCTGCCAGTGGCTTGGGTTGTAGGTGGCTGCATGAGTCATGGAAAGCGAGGGGATCCCACGGTGCCCAGCTTCTGAAGGGCAACACTAATAATGCTGTTGGGTGTTTGCTGTTATGGCTCATCAGTACTGCGTGGTGGGAGGTCAGCAGTGCCAGGAAGGAGGATGGGCTCCTCTGTCTCTAAGGAGAGAAGGTAGAGGGCATTGATAAGCCCAGAGAGAAAGAATGTGATGGGGAAGGTGAGAAGAGACGCCAGAGGGGAAGAGACAGTGTGATATTTTGACAGAGAGAGAGAGGGGGATCCAAGAGCCAGGCATTGGGTTTCATGCATCTCTGGGTAGCTCAGTGCCTGGCAACTTCAGTAGCTGTGCAGATGAACCGTAGGAACAACACATATGGTCCAGAAAACAGTTCCTGCATTTCTTCCCTCTGTATCACTCTCAGTGTGTTTGAGATCAGACACCTGTCATGAGCAGCACATGGGATCACAGGTAAGCCAAAGGGTGTACTTGCAAGAGGTCAGTTCCTCTGGGCAAGAGCCCAGGCATTTATTCCACATATATATATTTGTATATCCACACACACACGTGTGTATAACACGTATTTACGGGAGTGATGCAGTATTCCTTCATGATTTTTGCAGGCTTGGTTGTCACCGCAATGACATCACCAAGATGGTTCAAACTGAGCAGAATTTTGAAGCCTTAGTGCCACCTTTGAGGCAAACCAGGGGAATGTATCACGATCTATGCAGAGATCCAGACAATGTTACATAAGCCTAGATTTTAAGGATTTATGCTGAGTTTTCTCCAACCAAAAACACCCTAAAAGGGCTTGCTTGTCATTTTTAAAAATGGATGGATATTTCCTGTAAATCCATGGCTGGTGCATCACAACACGCAATGGGTAGAAAGGAATATAACCAGGGGAGGTTCAGGTTGGATATTAGGGAAAAATTCTTCTCAGAAAGAGCAGTCAGGCATTGGCAGAGCTGCCCAGGGAGGTGGTAGAGTCACTGTCCCTGGAGGTGTTCAGGAGCTGTGGAGACGTGGCACTGAGGGATGTGTCAGTGGAAACAGCAGGCATGAATTGGGGTTGGACTTGGGGACCTCAGAGACCATTTCCAGCCTTAGCGATTCTATGAGTCTAAGAGTGTCAGGGGACAGGGATGGAAAAATAAAGGGGGGAATGGTTTGTCCTTACATGTGAGACAACAGCTGCCAACATTTAAGATGGCCATTTAGGATGGAGAACTGCACTTCACAGCAACTTCTACAGCATTTTCAGTGCAAACCTCTTGCCAGGGATGCTGCTCACACTGTGTTGACCTCAAGTTCTGCTCAGGGCTGAGGAGGGACTGTTGGCCTGACGAGGCAGCTTGTATTTTATGGCTGGGTAGAGTTCTCTTCCAGAGCAGGAGTGCCTGTCTTGCTCTACTGAGTTCGTTTTCATCATCACTAAGCGAAGAAATCAGTATTTCTGGAGTGAAATCTTCCCAACGGGCGCTTCTTCCATGAAGGAGGAGCACCAGGCCAACTTCCCCAATGTCTGCAGACGGAAAAGGCTCTGCTGGGACAGAAATCCCAATGGCCATCACCCTGCTGCTTCCTCACCAAGGAGACACCTCCAGGGATGGAGACCCCACCACCCCCTGGGCAGCCTGTGCCAGTGCATTGCTGCTCTTTTGGAGAAGAAATGTTCCCCAATATCCCACTTCTGGCACAACGTGAGGCCATCACCGCTCATCCTATTGCTGTTCCCTGTGAGCAGAGGCCGACCCCACCTCACCACAACCTCCCTTCAGGGACCGCAGGGAGCGATGAGGTCTCCCCAGAGCCTCTTCTCCACGCTGAACCATCCCAGCGCCCTCAGCCGCTCCCACAGCGCTGTGCTCAGACCCGCACAGCTCCGCTGCCCATCTCTGGACACGCTCCGGGGCCTCAATGCCGTCTTTGCAGTGAGGGACCCAGCACTGAGCACAGCACTGCAGAGGGAAAATCTGCTCCCATGCTCGCTGACACTACCGATACAAATGCAGTCACCTCGGCAGCATGGGCAGCTCCAGCTCAAGGCTGACGGAGCGGGGCAAACACTTCAGCACCGCACGCAGCTGTGGAGCCTGCGTGTGCCACCTGCTGGGCAGGGGCCGGCGCTGGGTGACCTCACAGCCCCCTGCTCTCACGATGGCCCCGTGTGGGAGCCGCCCTGCTAGCTTTGGGGGACCATCTCCCCCGGGGCTGTGCGGAGTCGGGGGCGGAGAGTGGGCCGGAGGCGGCCGCCGGGCTGCAGCTCGGCCCCTTTCTCTCCTCCTCCTCCGCCATCTTGGGTCGGCCCTCAGCCGCCGCTCCGGCGGAGCTCTGCAGGCGGCGCTGTGAGGAGGGCGGCGGCGGCGGCGCGGTTCCCTCCCGCGCGGGATTGACAGGCCGGGCCGGGGGAGGAGGTGGAGGAGGAGGGAGAGGAGGGAGCGGCAGCGAGAACCCGTATCGCCCCGCATCCCGCCGCGCAATCCGCCGCCATCCGCCGCGTCCCGCGCCCATCGCCGCTCGGCACCCGGCTCCTCAGGCGCTCCCGGCTCCCAGCCACCCCCGCAGGTGGGTATCGGGGGCCGGCGGCGGCGGCGGCCGCGGATATTCGGGGCGGTGAGTGGGACCGGGGGGGGGGTGGAGGAGAGGAGGAGGAGGAGAAGGAGGGAGGGGAGGGTGAGGGAAGGTGGGACGAGGCAGCTCTAAAATGGAGCCGGGGCCCGGCGGCTGCGGCACCCCGAGCTTGGGGCCTGCTCCCCTCCCCGGGGCCGCCTCATTGTCCCCGAGCCGCCCCCGCCGTGAGGCCCGGGGCTGCGGGGCCTGCCCGGGCCGCGGGGCTGCCTAGGCCGCGGGGCTGGGGGCTGGCCGGGCTGGGGGCGGCCGTGAGGATGGCGGCTTGTTTGCTTCACCGCCGTCTCGAGTGTGACACAAAGATATTTTTGTCGCGCTGCTGTGTGCGTCTCGACAAAACAAGGAGGGGGAGGCTGCGATGGGGGGGCGTCCAGAAGGCTCTCGGTTGTTTTGTTGTGGTGCGGGAGCCTGCTAAAGGGTTACTGGGAGAGCTGAAATGCCGCCTGGTGAGAGGGGGGGAGGGGGTTTCACCGGGGAGAGAGTTCGTGCTGGTGCTCGGGGAGTTGCGGGTGGGTTTGTAAAGGTGCTCTGGCTGCTGGAAGGAGTTCGTCGTGGCTGGGTTCTGGGGAGCGTGGCTGCTGCAGGCTGTGGGGTGGCTCTGAGGTGGGCCCTGGGCGCGTTCAGCGCCGTGCGGGGTTTGTTCAGCAGCCGTGGCTGTGAGCGAGCACAATTTGTGTGAATACCAACAACCCCTCCGTCTGTGGAATCAAACCTGGCCGGGTTTGGGTGAGTGGGGAGTTCTGGGTTTCCTTAGGAAAGTTGCTTTGATTTGCTCTGCGGGGTTTTTGTTGTTGTTGGTTTTGTCCTCTGAACGTCAGAAGGGCTTGGATGGTCTTCTCAGGGTGGGCTTATCGAACATTTGTGTCTTTGTCACTGGCGTTTGGGGTGATAACGTGATAAAGAAATGCTCAGGACATCAGAAATTCTGTTTCTAGGAATAGGTAGTGAGTGCAAGCAGGTTGCAGTTTTGCATCATCAGCTGAAGCCAGCCCAGAGGGAAGGCATCCCACCCGTTTCAGGACTGAATCAAGGTTTATATGGAACGTTTTGGCTTGCCTTAGCCCTTGCCTTGTTAAAATACCTGTCCGTATTCTTCACCTTAATTGAAATACTGCGAGTGTGCCTCGGTTCAGTCAGGAGTTCACCCAGGATCCTTCAGATCCTTGTGGGTCCATGGGTGATGCTGCTTCTTTCAGGGCTGCGGTCAAAGAGGTTCTTCCTAGCTAGCAGAATCTATTTTGGGGGCACGATAAACAAGACCTCTCCCATATGACCTCTTGGAAACGGCGTAGCGCTTTCTTTTTATAGTTAAAAAGTTCAGATTAAAAATCATACTGATAGAATCACAAATGCTGCTTGAGATTGGTGTTCTTAATTACTTGGTTCCCCAAATCGATTACATTCCTCAGTCCAAATACATCTGCTGGTAGCTGTATGTTGGTTTTGTGCTTAATTGGATACACGCGTGGAATATAACTTGATTCCTTTCTTATTTATAGTCACTTTCACTGGTCTGGTTTTCTGCATGTCTTTAGTAGGCAACACGTCTTAGGATGTTTCCAGTGTTCACTGATAAGGAAATCTGCCTGCAGGACTTGGACATCTTTCCTCTTTAAAATAAGAAAATAGTAAGCATAGACATTTATAGAGGTTTCCAAAGCTGGCATTATATGGTGCTCGCCACATACTATACATGGAATTTTTCTTTATTTTTAGTTTATAAGAACTATTTTTTTTCAGGGGAGGAGCCTAATTTTTTTTTTCTGAATTCAGAGCCGTTTTTCTTTGGTCACACAGTATGTGTTTTGATAAACTGGTGGCTTTTTTTTCTATTTTTGTATGTGCATGAGAGCTAAAAAATGAAACGTGGCCAACCTAGCTGAAGTGGGAACAGTAAGCAAGCAGCCCATACAAATGCTGGAAAGTAGAGGTAGGATGTAAAAATGTCTTGGTTTTAATAAATATGAGTAATGTTTCTAAAGATTCTTAATAAAAGGTTTTAACTTCTACAGTGACATTTTAATAAAACCCTCTATTAAAGCTTTCTGTAGTGCCTAACTTCAAAGGCTCATTTACTCCAACAGCCTCCTCTTAAAGGGAGGAATGGCGTTGTGTTTTGTTTGAGCCTGACGCAGCGTGCCCTGGTACCTGAGTGGTGGTATAAAGGCAAGTCTTCTGTCCCAAGTACAGAGAGCTCTTTTCACAGCTCCCAACTCCTGTGCAGTGTCCTGCAGGCTGTCCAGTACGGGATGCTGCTGCTGAAAATCAGGACGGTGGTTTTGGCATGTCTTCTAGTGCCTCCAGTCTGCCTGAGCCGTACAACACAGAGCCTTTTAGATTATCCATTACAGAACCCCCACCTGCTTAAGATTCAAAAGCGTAAGTTGCTCAAGGCCTTCATTATACTCACCTGAGTAATTGGAAGTATTTGAAGGCAAGCTGGGCTGACTTTTAAGTGCTGCTGCTGCACTGAAAATAATAGTGTAGATTTTTATTTTATGTTACTCTGCACTAAGAGATCTGGCTCTAGTGGGGTTTCCACTTGTAATTGCATGTTTTCATGCAGGTATAGGAGTGATAAGAACAGGGAAAACTTGCTGAACATAGGTCAGTATTTAGGGGGAGGGTTTATAGCAAGGACTTCAATTGTGGTCATCCCTTTTCTTCACTATGTTCCTCCTGTGTTCTGCAAGCTGGCAAGGATTGTGATGTCTCAGTATCACCCTTGCTCTTCTTGCTATTCATACCTTGTAAGTGGGTTTTGTTTTTCATGTGGCACTGACTCATTCTCCTAATAGGTCGATAATTTCACAGCTCCTTTTCACTAGTTTGTCACTTGGAACAGAAGAAATGCAGTCGGGTTTCATCAGGCACTGAGGTGAAAGTACTGCAAACAGGTAAAAGCTGGGGGAAACACAGTTCTCTCCTTCAGCAGACCATCTCTTTCTAACTCTTGAAATTAAATGGCTTCGTTATGGAAGTCCTGATAGCATATGCCTGGACAGCACCTTATGAAGGAAGCAGATAGGTGCTCAAACTGCCCAGTTTGTTTAAAGAAATGTTCTATTCCACAGGAGGGGAATGGGGCTTCCTTTGCAAAGATAACAGAGAAGAGAACAAACATGCTAGGAAGTGTGTAGCTGTAAATCCTGTGTGCTTTGTGTTGTTTCCCTTCGGAAGCATTGGAGCTGTAACTTAGGTGGGCTGGAAGCTGGCCTGGTAGCACTGCAGTACTCCTCGTCTAGCTGTGGCATTTGGTCTGTATTGAAGCTTCTTGGATTGATGTGCTGGGGAGTCTGTGAGGACAGGAGGAGGTTTGGGAGTGTTATGAGGTGTGTGTGCCATTCTGTATGAGTTCAGTGCCTGGTATTGAGCACCTACATTTGGCTGTAAGAGATGAGGGCTCACTGTTGCATCTTTCAGAATTACAGAATCTAGATTGGAAGAGGTGTTCCAAGTTCATCGAGTCCAACCATCTATACTATAGATGTTAATTTATAGAGGATTACTGAAAGCAGTCTTGCTTTGGTTGCAAGGGAAGAAGTAATGACAGGATTTGGAACAGGCAGAAGTGAAAGAGGAGGGCTGGTGGGCCAGACTTCAAGTATGGAGGCTTGAAAAGGAAACACAAGGGCAAGCAACTGAGGAATTGCTTAAAGGCTGGATGATTTTTGAGGTCCCTTCCAACCCAAGCCATCCTGTGATCCTATGGCACACTAGGATATGGCCAAGAGGACTATTTTATTGCAGTGCAGTACTTGAAATGCACAGAGGGCTTGGGTTAGCTGCTGGGAGCATCCTCAGTAGCCTTTGAAGTTCAGGTGAGTGGTGCAAAGAGGAGCAGACTGCATTATTCACACAGATAGCATCCCGTTGGAAGGGATTTGGTGGAAGGGTCCTTCCTGGGTTGCTGTTTAGATGTTTTAGACGCCACATTTGCTGTTAATGGTGCTGCAAAGAGCAAGCAGGTTTGAAGAGCTCGTGTTGGGACTTCACCTCCCACAGGCACTTTTTGTGTGGGAATATAGTGATGTTTTTTTGGAAGTGTTCTGCAGGGGGGTAGGTTCTTCAGCTGTTCCTACCTGTATGTGGGCTGGGAGCCCCATACAAAAACCTCAAGTGCTCTTGTTCAGAGTTTGGAGTGGGCTGCAAAGCCGGCAGGGGAGTAGGGGCATGCTCAAGAAATGTTTCTTAATGGTTGAAATAGTACAGAGTATGGTTTTATCTTTTTCTTAAATAACCCAAGAATCGAGCTCCCACCTAGCAACTGAAACTTTATGGCCAATCATTGAGGAGTGGTTTCACGAGATTCAAGTCTTACTACAGCATTAGTGTTCTGCATCTGAGCAAAATGTTACTTTTAGTGATGGCTGTGATCCTGCTGTAGTAAAAGCAGTGGATGGAGTTGGCAGCGTTCTTCCAGCATGCCGGCATGCTCCTACAGACTTCCCCTGGCCCAGGACTTTGTGCTGCTCCTGGCTGTGCACGTGAGGAAGGCAGAGTGATTTAAAGAGTGGTTTCCAGCCCCACAAAGTCAGAGGCAGAAGGTCTGTTTCTTGCTCTGCCACTCAGCAGAGCTGCATAGTTCTGTGGTGTCATTTTTCAATCTGGAAAACAAGAGAGATGACACCTTGCTAGTTATGCACTGAAAATATCTATGGAAATTAAAGCATCTATGAGACGCTTTTGCTTCCTGTCCAGCTTGGCATAGTCCAGATGTTCTGTGCATGGTCTAAGTGGCATTGTTCTCCAGAAGAGCATTACAACCTCTCCCTGCTTCAGAATACTGAGCCATGCTGCACTTCAGAGTACTGAGTAAAACTGCACGTATCGTTGCAGTTTTTTCCCACTTTGTACCTGTGTCCTTTTCCCAGCAGATTCTTTTTAGCATTCTCAGCATTCATTTGTAGTGCAAATGGCTCCCATGAATAGGAGTCCTGTAAGAAGGGTTGCTGTGAAATGCTGCGTTGCCCTGGTATTGTTAAAACCAGAGAACCTCAAGGAACACTTTCTTGGAAGCTGCAGTATCTGCAGTGTAAGTGAATTGCAGGCTTGTCTGAACTGCTTGTAATCTTATTAATGGTTTGAACCCGCTGTGTCCATCTTGATGGCTGTAGGAAGTGGGTGAAATCTGATAGAGAAAATCTATTCAGCCTTTGCCAGGGCAGCTCTGTGCCCTGCAGTGTGGTGGTGGTGCTGGGCTGACTGCAGAGCTGCCTGCCAGAGGAGCTCTGTCAGCACACTGGGAAGGAATGGGGCTGGATGGACTGGCTCCGCTGGGGCTTGTGGGAGCCTCTCCATGTGTTGTGTGCACTGAGGGATTGGTGTTTACTGCTTGCAGTTTGATAGCATTGCATTTTTTCTTTAGCCTTTGTGAAGATCACCTTCTGTGCTAAGCCTGAGTGGGAGATGAGGCTGTGAAATCAGCAGCTGGTCTGTAAGTGTGGTGAGGTGTTCCCAAAGCCTAGCTCAGGTGGAGCGAGGCATGCTCGTGCAAGGTGAGCTCCCACCTCCGATTGCAGTGTGATTCTTCCTTCCTAAGGCAAGAGAAAACAGAACTGCTTACTCAACAACTGATGGCGTTTATGTGGAAGGAACTTTCTTTGTTTCTGAAAAAAACATTGTAACCCTGAAGGCTGGCAGCTCTGCTCTCCTTTCAGCTGCTGAATCTGTAACATCTCCGATCTCTTGTTTGCTATAAAACCTGTGATCTCATGGAGGTGAGGTAACTTCCTGAGCAAAGGACCAGATGAAGGATTTGTGAAATGCTCTTTTCAGATTCACTGGAGGAACGTGTGTGGGGTTGCTCTTTAGAAGGCATCTGTTCCCTGGCAGCAGCCTGGATTGCAATCCTTTGGCTCGTCTCTTGCCCTGGTTGTGTCAGGCTCTTTCAGGGTGAGCTGAGGGGGCACGGCCATGTGTTTCACCTCTTGTGTATCTCACCTTGGATATATGGGTATTCTTAATGTGACTACTGAAAGCCTGTGTGGTAGGAATTTAAAGGACTCTATTTGCAAGACAGAGGTAATTTTGCAGCCTTAAAATGCAGTGGTTGGGTTTAGTTGTTAGCAGTGGAAGTGTGTTTGCCAGCTTGGAGCCAGATGTGGTGGCTTGAGCTGTCAGTCAGAAGGATTTCATGCAGTGACCTCAGAACTTAACATGGGCGACTTCTCTACCCCTGTAGGCTTCTCCAAAGCATTGGGCAGAATTGATTCCTCTTTTGATACCTGAGGGTGGTCTCTTCCACTGAAGGAAACACCATTTTAGACTTATGTGCTGCTGCAATATATTCCTTCCTGTTTTGACTTTTTTTTTTGACACTTTGCTCCTTCATGATTTTACTCAAGAACTGCTTTCTTTAAGGGTCTTAGCTGCTCAGGTTGGTGTGGCTCCTGTATGCAGAGCAGGATCAACGATGTGCAGGGAGGCAGGGACAGACACCTGAGCTCTGGGACCTGTGTCGCTGCCTGCAGTGTTACTTAAGCAACTGCTGTTTCTCTGCCTTGGTTATCCATAAGATAGAACTGATAATGTTGGCTTTGGAACCCCACTCCCTATCCCCCCCCAGGAGATCTGGACTAGCTACTCAGTCTGTTGTTGTTCAGATACCTAAATGTTCAGTTCAACTGAATCCTGCCAGGAGGCTTCTGAACAGGTTTTACCAACAGAGCATTATGCTAGGAATTTCTGTTTGTATTAACATTGCTGGTTTGTGATCAGCCCTCCTTGCTTTGCTTTGAGGGAACAGGATATTGCATCTTTGTATTCTCCCTGGACGTTCAGCTCTCAGAGGAACTGGAGCAGGGTGAGGTGAAAGGCAGAGCCACTTTAGATATTGTGGTTGCTGTACTTCAGCTCTGGGCTGAGGTCTGTGTTGGGACAAGTCTCCTCTAACGCCTCTGTAGCCTGGATGAGAGGGCGAAGAGTGTGATGCTGCTAGTAGTCATTGCTTCCAGGTTGCTCCACTTAAGATCAATTACTTGTTCTGAAAGGTATGAAAGCCTTCCAGTGCTGCTTCTTGGGTTAAAGATACAGTTATTCCTTTGTGACAGACTGGCACTTAGGTGTTGATTCCTTCCTTGTTGCGTGATGGGGAGAGTTGGGCAGAAAAACCTTGGCTTTGGTCCTGCTGGGAAAGGAGAGGGAGTTTCATAGAATCTCATAAGCATTTCTGTGGGCTGTGGACCAGCTTTCTGCATGGATTTTTTTAATTTTTTTTTTTTTTTGTCATGCATGCTCAGGATGAATTATTTCTTATCTTTGTTTGTTTGCTCAGTTAGTGCAGTTCAGGGGCCCTCTTTAGGGTGTGACATTGTCTGTCCAGGGCTAGTTAATGTTTTTTGTAAATACAGTTGAGCTCTTCTCCAGGCTCCAGTCTGCATTATGTTTCACAGTAAGTTACAAGACTGTGCTTCTTGGCTGTCTTTCTCTGCTCCTTGCCTGTCCAGCACTGGGAAAGCTGTTTAGCAGAGAGGTGAGGCATCTGTAGCTCACAGGCCAAGCCGTGAGGCTGCCCAATGGTTCAGCAACAGGAGCTGTGATTGCTGACCTGTTGGTATGTCTGTGAGTGGGGCAGCAGGTGAACCTGGTGAAGACAGCTGAAAAAAATTAGGTCAGGTCATTTTACAGAGCATGCCCTTTGTGCTCCCATCAGGTTTTATCTCTACATACAGAGCATCATACCCTGGGGTGAATCCTGCACTGTCCGGAAGACTGCCTCTCTTCTCTGTGCTTCTGCTGCATGTCTCAAAGTCAGGCTTGTCTTTGAGGTGTGATGGGCAGGCCGGCCAGCAGGCAGGTCTGCTGGCAGACAGCCTCTGACAGCATTACTCAGCTAGCAGCATACCTCTGCAATAAATCATGGAAGATGGAATCCTGGTCTCTCATTTTTTTTACAGGGAGAGAAGATTCACAGGAGGCAATGCAGAGGGCAGCTGGAATTGTTTAGAATTAAAAGGATTGCAAGGAGGGTCCCCCCCTGGTGAATCACGAGCCCTGTTTGCTAAGGGTTTTCCATCTCTTCTCTGCACTGCAGAATGCTGGCTTGTTTCTCTGATCTGGCAGGATTTTTTATTTTTTTTCTTCAGATTTTTGAATAAATCTTAGCAGCTTCTCCTGGGCAGTGCGACAGACTGACAGAGACAGGCTTCTTGTGGCCTGGGCTTTTGGTACAGCCTGTCTGCTGCACAGCTCTTCTGCGCAGATCCTATTGACTTCGTATTTAGATGCTGATATTCTCCTGATGGTCTCCCTTTTACTAAGCACTTGTTCCTGGAAATTGCTTGCTCATCTGGTCCCTTTCCCATCAGAGTGATCGTCCCTGCCTGGCCCAAAGAGGACTTCTACAGGACAAAAGTACATTTGGCACCAAGCCCTGGGAGCAGCTGGTTGTGCTGTTTCACCAAAGCTCTTCTAATGGCAGCCACTGGCATCTTTCATTGCTGAGGCAGGTGGTGACTGTTCCATGGATAGTTGGTTGTTGGTAGGACATGTTCCAGAAGCAGTGGTATCTCCCTGTTGACTGATAAACATTTAGCTCTGAGGGTTAGTAGCAAAAAAAAAAAGACTATGTGTATTTAAGGAAAAGTGAACACTACTGATCTGTAAAACTATACCATGTTTTTGAGAAGGCTTCATGTTACGGGTAATGTTAGAAACCACAGTAGGCTTCAGTTTAACATAATCTCTAAGCAGTTTCTCATTTCTGGAAGTACAATTCAGCTCTTTCAATCTGCAAATTTCTTAGCAATTCATACAAAATTTATGGTCGAGAGTCTTCCTGATCTGAAGAAAAGCCCTTTCAGTGTTAATCTCTCCATCCCATTGCTTTGTTTTGTGTTTGTGACTGCTGCCATTTAAAGAGCAAGGAGTGTGAGTCTAGAGCAAAGAATCTGCAGTGGTCCAGGTCTTTGCCCAAGTGATTGTGGTTGGTGGGGTGTGAGGAGCTGAGGTGGTTCCTTCTAGTGTGTGCTACCTTTGATCAATCTGTTTGCCCTTTTCAGTTAAGGCTGGCTGGCTTCCAGGTATTTGAGCTCCACTGAAGTCTTGTGAATAAAACTCTTGCAGCTCTGCCTCCTTCCTACAGGAATTTACAAAGAGCTTTGTAGACAATCCTGTTTGTCAGGGGGTCTTTCCCTTTGGCTGTGTTTTCAGCTCAGAGGTTTCCAGTTGTTAACCAGTGCCAATAGCTCCAGCTTCTCACGGGGCTCTTTTTGCAGGACAGCCTCCCTGTGCATGGTGGATCCCTGCTGCAGCTCCCGGACTTGCACACTGTCTGGATAAAAATGTATCCCTTCAAAATGGAGTTAGACAGTGTCAGTACCCACAGGTCAGATTCAGGGTAGCAAGGTGAGGACATGAAGACACAGATGTAGAGGAGCTCTCTGTCCAGGAAGTAATTTTGGCATGTTATTTGTAGCCTGGGGCCTCTGATATAACCGGTCACGCTGCAGTGTGCTCAGATTCCTCTGAGATGCTCAGTATTTCACACTCTGGTGCTGTCCCTGGATATTGCTAGTCCTGAGAATGGAAAGAGCTAAGCTGGGTGCTAATGCTGATAGCAAACCTTCTCCCAAAGACCTCTATAAACCCAGAGAGACACCTTGCAGAAATGCAGGTGAGAGATTTTTAGTTCTCCATAACAGAGAATAGTGTTTCAGGGTCAACAATCGGTCGTGGAGACCCTGAGCACAGGTCAGAGGCTGTCAGTTTTCGCATGTCAGCATCAGCCTTCTGGTTCTGACTCCCCTCATAATCATGCGAGCTGGCAGTTTAGGTCTCAATTAACTTGATTTTTCTCAGAAACTGCTTTGCTCTGCAAGACTGGAAGGCTTTGACAGTCTCTGCCTGGATTCCCTGTCAAGCTGTGTGTTGGGAAAATAGGGCAGTGTCATATGGCCTTTGGAGGCTCTGTGTGTGACCCAGTGCCAGGTGACCCAGGGACAGCTCTGTCCTGCTGGTGGGGTGTTTGCCATGGGGCCCAGCAGTGCTGTAACCTTTTTGCATGCAGAAATCCCTCACCTCCCCATGGACTTGTGTTCCCCTTTGCAATTCACTCTGCTACATAATGCACAAAAAGAGCTGTATTTCACATTTTCAGCTTCAAAGTGTTGAAGGAGTTCAAAGTAGCCATGAATTTTACTTATCCAGACAACAGTTCTGGCTGTCCCAGAGTGTTTGAGAGGGGGTTCTTTCCCAGCACATTCTCAGCATGACCCCAGCTCTTCTGCATTGAAGTGGTTGTTTATTCCTCCTGCATCCTTCTAATGATATCAGATGTAATCAGGAGGCAGCTGAGACCCAGTTACATAACTGGTTGTCAGGGTTTCTCTTTGGCAACATTACCCGTATGCTGTTTGCATGCTGACTTTCAGGAACTTGGGGCTTTTCTGTTAACTAGCTAATTCCTGAACCTGATGTGATGGCTGTTTTTTTTCTCTAATGCCTAATAATTTGATCTGGTTTGAGGTTTTCTAAACCTTAAAATGGATGTTACTGCTTGGGATTTGTGAGGCTGATGCAGTGTTGGTAAGGTCCAGACGAGCCGTCACCTTGGGGCTCAGTGCATACCTGCGGGTGAGGTGGATGTGGGATGGTGCATGGTTCCCTCTGCTGTTAACACGGCCCGCAACCCTGCTGATTCAAAAAGGGCATTGTTCAATGCAGCATCTACTTTTCTGCCAAGTACTCTAAACAGTGTTTTCCTTCTCTTTTGTATTTATCCTACTGATGAAGTGTGGTGGAATTGGGGAAAGTGAGTTTTCTTTGGCGTATGGTGATCATCCAAGCAAAGATGGAACCAGACTGGAGGCAAAGATCCATTTGCTGCTCTGCAGGGGAAGGTGTTTTGGGGATGCTGGTCAGCACTGCTGCCTCTGCAGACATTCATGCTGCAGCCCAGAGTGGCAGTCTGGCTGTGAGGGGCTTCTGGAGGAGCCTGGTGGTGTTTCTGAGCATCATGTGGATGCTATTACTGAGCGACACAAAATGCTTCTCTATCTCTCCACTTGCTGCCTAGCACACCGAATCACTTTGGGTTTAAATCCCTGCACTGCAGGGCATTCACTGCAAGGTGCCAGGTTTATTGGTCTGAAACTTGCTCCCTGACAGCAGTCTTTCTGTGGGCTTTACTTGGCTCTCTGCAGGTTTGCAGTACATTCTCAAACTGACTCTCCAGCATGGTTGTGGAAGGTGCTTATTTTGTTTATAATGCCATGGACTAATCCTCTTACCTAGAAATGGTGTTTGATAAGGCATTACTGGGAGAAGTTGCAGCCTTTGGTCAGAGATGGTCTCTTTCAGAATGCTGAATGATTTCTGGCTGCACTGGGAGCGTGCTTTCAGCTGGATGAGTTTCAGAAAGGGTAAAGGGTGGGTAGGTCTGATATGTAATACAGCATTTTGTTACTCCAAAACACAGTTGCAGACTGTAAGATGCGACCTGGCAGATGGTATAATACAGCTGCCAGCAGTTTGAGGCTTAAAGTGGAGATTTTACAAGAAGAAATCTGGAAATCTAAATGACATGTGAAAAGGTTAGATTAAGCTTCTAGGTTTGTGGAAAAGTGAGAACGGAGAATTATAAATACAATACCTGAAAGAAACATCCATTGAAAGTAAGCAAGGCTTCTTTTCTGAGATAAATGTTTGTCTGCAGTATTTGTATTCCCTGTTTCAGCTTTGTCCTGGGCTCCAAGAGCCCAAAAAAGAAAGCAGGGACTGCTTGAGTGAAGGGTATGAATCACAGTACATTGTGCAGGCAGAAATCAGAGTGAAAAATTAGCAAGCCATACCTATTGTGAAAAGCACATTTATAGCTAAAAGTGATACTTGAAGGTGCCAGCAACAGAGAAAATAGTGTATTTTTTTATAAAATGTTTTCAGGGTTTGTAGTTGAACCTGTTCCATTTGAACTGTTTTTTGGACTCCTCAGCTCTCTTAAAGCCAGCAGATAGGGAGAAGGAATTTGAGGAGATAATTCTGTTACCTTCAGTAAGCGTAGTCTTAAATGTAACAAACTCACTTTCCAGACTTCAGTGGGAAACCCAGTGATACTTTCCAGTGTGGGAAAAGATACCAGACTTTTTCTTACTGAGGAGTCCTTGTGTGTAGCTGCTTATTGTTAAGATTTGTTCTTTTAAGCAAGGACCAAGTTGACCGCACTCTTTGTATTTTCATACTTAAAGAAGTTCACTCCTTTAAGTGCTGGAGTTGGCAGAAGAAAAAAAAAAAAAGATGCCATGAGAAATGTGTTCCTGCAGTTATTTTAATGTAGTTTGTGAATCATAAATCCCACAAGCTTTTTGCAGCTGGGAGGGTTGGGATGGTGATGGTAGTGAAACCTGGTGTCAGCTCACTGAATTTGTCTGCAGTTCTGACAGTCGTGCATGTTGTGCTTTTTACTTAACCATGGCTAGGTAATCTGATGGCGTTTTCCTGGTTCTCTTTCATTAAAAGGCAGATTGGGAGCGGCGCAGAGAAATTTCCTTACTAGATGACATTTCATCGCAATGTCCGATCGTTTGGGGCAAATAACCAAGGGAAAGGATGGGAAAAGCAAGTACTCGACTCTCAGCCTGTTTGATAAGTATAAAGGAAAGTCAATAGAAGCTATCAGAACTACAGGTAAGGAATACCTCCAGAAATCTTCTGCGATCCTCTAAGCACTGTTGCAGAGCTAGTTAGGTTGGAAAGGGTGCCTGATGGGAGGCAGCAGGGTTACTGAACTGTTGGCATCTAGATTGAAGGAGGACAATTGGTTTTGTTACTGAGCTGCTATTATTTTAGAGTCATGGAGGAATTCTGGCAAAGCACCTGAGAGACTGTGGGCCTATTCATTTAGCCCGTGTCCTTGCTATGAAGTGGTCAGGTTGCAAACCTGACCAAAAGATTCACTGGAGTCTGGCTGTTCTAGAATAGGGCAGTTAAGCTGACTGAAGTACCTTAAGGTGGTCAGAACTTGTTTGTAGGTGAGAATTATGGACTGAAGATCCCCGAGGAAGAGCCTGTATTAGTTTTGCAGTGGAAGCATGATCGAAAGGGGGTGGTAGAGTGGAAAATAAAACAGGAACAGGTTATCTGGAAAGGCTCTGGATTTGATGTTTGAGTAGAAAAATGAGGTATCAGCTTAGTAAATCTGGTTTGATGAGAAGAGTTGGGAGAGTCTAGACCTCAGAATTCCTGGGGTAAGTGTCCAGTCCATCCCAAGAGATGGGCTTGATTGACTACTTTCCCGGCTGTGAAAGAGAGAATCCTGCCTCTTTTGTGAAATGGAAGAGGAGTACTTATCTGCTCCATTAGCTAAAAAGATTGGGTGTTTTCTTTTAGGGATGGTTACTTGTCCCTCCTTCCTCTCCATTGTAGTAGGATCCTGCCTATTAGCTGTCTGCTACAGTACACAGCTACTTTATGGTGATCTTGAAGGAACCCGTCTTACTTTCTGTTGACTGTCGGTTTTATGAATAGCAGCAGTGGTTTTGATTATTGTACAGTTCTTTTGGAACACCAGTTGAGGTTACTGAGCTAGCAGGATATAGCCATCTTGTGATCTTCTTGTGTTCCTTTCTCACTAGTTATTCCTAGACATGGCTTACAGAGTCTTGGAAAAGTTGCTGCTGCTCGGCGCATGCCACCTCCTGCAAACTTGCCTAGCTTGAAGTCTGAGAACAAAGGAAACGACCCCAACATCGTTATAGTACCCAAAGACGGTACAGGATGGGCAAACAAGCAGGATCAATCAGACCAAAAGAAGTAGGTGGAACTGTTTTTTGCTATGTTTTGTCAGGCAAGTGGTAGCAGCAATTCTGCACTGCTGGGCTGTGTCGAATCTTGAAAGGATCAGCTCTCTGTTTTTCAGGACAGTGCAAAACCAGAAGTAGCGTGATACTTAGCAGCTGTTATATTGCCGGTTGTTTGTTGTCTTGCCCTCCTTTCTGTTTGATCTCACCTCTGCTGTTCTTTCCCAGTTCCAGTGCGACAGCTGCACAGCTGCAGGAGTCGCTGCTGCAGCAGGGTTTGCAGAAATCTGTCTCCAATTTACAGAAGCCGACACAGTCAATCGCTCAGGAGGTAGGCACAAGCAGTCCCTGTCGCTGTTTCCCTGCACCCAGTCAGCTTGAGGGTTTCCTTTAATTGTCTGTGTTGCCATGTGCAAGTAAGAATTGTCAGACTATAACTTACAGAACAGCTGCTGTGTAATCAGTTCTTCTACAATTGCCTCTTGATTCCAAGTTGCTGTGCCTCAGGAATGCTGGGCTGCAGTTACAGTATAACTTTGTGCGCATTGCCTCTGTACCTTTCAAGTGTGTGGGGAAAGTCTAGTTTCAATCTAGAAAGAATGGCTGGAATGTGGGATGGCTGGTTAGCACTTGTAAACTATTTTTCTTTGGGTCTAATTCAAGTGTCGCTTGGTGACAACAGATCCAGCTCTTGCTCCCAGCCTGATGAGACTTGTAAAGAAGAGATGTGGTCACTGGGAGAAGTAGCCAGTGTCAGGACCTGAAAAAACTACTGGCAAGTAAGAAAGCTTCCTCAGAGAGTGCAAGGACCTGTCCCCCTGTGCTGTGGATTCCATACTTCCAGTTCTAGCCCTAGAAGTTCAGGAAAATTAGGACAAGTTATTATTTGAAGAAGAAAAGTGTAGTTAATGCATGAGAAATAGGATAGCCTTCAAGCTGAGGTATAGCATGGAACAAATCTGGAAGATTAAGACATCCAGTTTGGGAAAATGCAACAGAACAAAGAGAAAGCTTTATTAGAGGTAGAAAAGGAAGAATGGTGAGAGAAAATAGTTGGTGGAGGTGAGAAGAGTATAGAGTTAAAAGGCAGGACAGAAGAGTATTTTCACTGTAGCATCATAGTGCACTGGTATGGGGTGCAGCTGACTTAAGCCCCAGCAAGAAACTGGGGAGACCTGTGGTAGCCAGTGATACCTGGATGATATAGAGGTCTGAACTGTAGCAGGTACTACCCAGGAAATGAGGAGTAATTAACTGATCTTTGGACATTTTTGTTTGTTTGTTTTGGTTTTGTTTTGACTTTATTTTTTTTTCAGAGTACAAATTCAGTGCCAGGTGGACCAAAGTCATGGGCACAGCTGAATGGAAAGCCAGCAGGACTAGAAGGTGGTGAGTATGATCAACAGAAAGGGAGCTGGATACATGCTTCCCTCAGGCATGAGTTGGGGTGGACTCCATTTCTTTCTGCCCTCCCTGTCTAGACTGGTGCCTAATGGCACACAGCTGTGTTGGTTACAGTGCAGTGAGGCCACATGAGTCCTGTTTTGAATCTGCATAGTCTGTTGGCTGGAATGATGCAACTGCGTCAATTCGTGTCTGTCAAGCGCAAGACACAGCTTGAGCAGAGCATGTCCTATTGCTGCTCTGAACCAGAGTGCCAGTGCCATCTTCCTCAGCCCAGAGCAGTTTTTAAAAAGAAGCAGAAAAGAGAGTGGAGGAGGAAAGGGTTTGGATTAGGAGAAAACAGCACATCAGAGACTGGAAATTATGGTGTTTCCATGGCTGGGTAGCATGGGGAGCTTGGCTTAGTGAGGTGCTTGGAATAAGCCTGTAATGGTTAATGTTTGGGGAGGCTGTATGCACTGTCCTTGGGTGAAGGGTCCATGATGGAAATGGCATTCCACCTGCTGCAGGATGCACTTGCTTACACCTCAGCTGGTGCCTGATGTCTCCTTTGGTAACTGTGCAACTTACCACTTCTGCTTGACTAAGGATCTTGGAACAATGTTAACATAAATTGGGAGTTTAGTTGTCTTCAGATGCATTTATTTCCACATATAAGGTAATTTCCAGTACTGTCATTAAAACTGTGGTGGAAGTAAGAGCTCAGTTCCAGAGTTTAACGTAGATAGACTGGAAGCCATGAGATACCGAATGAAACTGCAGTTTTGTTTTTTTTTTTTCCAAAGAATTGAGACAGCCACAGATTGCAGTAATGGAGGGGACAAGCTTACCCTAAATTAAATGAATTGATTAGTGAGAGAGTGTTTCTCAGTGGTGAAATGTTAGAACAGAAACTTGTGCTTGCTTGCAGTTGATGGATAATGAAAAGGCTGTTTGGGTAATTGGTACAGTTTTTAGACTGTTGCTCCACAGACCTCCTTCCTGTGCAGTCCTCTTGAAATCTGATCTTCTAACAATGCTTTTAAAGATTTTTTTTTTTTGAAAACTCATTGTAGGTCACAGTCTTATCAATGTGGAGTTCTCAGCACAGGAAAAGAGTTGCATATGTGACTAAAGAGCAGCTTAACTAGAAGGTGACTGAATTACAGAAGCATCAAAAATCTGGCTGAAAGGATTTGTCAGACCACCCCATTCATGCACCTCTTTTCTGGCAGTGAGCAATTACTTTTCTAGTATTATTGACGGAGAGGTCTTTTCCTTTTGGCTCTTGTAGGTGTCAAAGCTGTTAAATCTTTCTGAGAGGGGCATATCCTAAACTAAGGTGATCTGCTAAATTACAGATGAACTGCTCTGTGCCTGTTCCTTCCATTTAAGGGGTGTTCTGAAGGAAAGAAAGACAACGGAACCATAGAAGAAACAAACCAGTACTGAAACACACCAAATGTTTCTCAGCGTGATACTGGCTAGGATTCTAGTGCAAATTGTGAATGCCTGCCCATTAACGGTCATTATATTGTGCAGCCCTACCCACAGGGAAAAACTAATACCGCCTTAGGGATTGGGATGGAGGAGTTAGTCCTGAAAGACAGTAAAATGTTGTTAATGTTCTCATTGTTATTCTAGTTCAGTAGAATGCAGTAGAAAAGATGAACTCTTAACAAGTGTCAGCTGATGTTATACTCAGCAGTTGGCAGTATCTTCTCTGGAAATCTTCAGGAGGGAGATCTTGTGCAGTGTGCAGATTCCAGAAAGTGCAAATGACTTAAGCCAGTCCTCCTATCTTTGCCCTTAAGAGTCAAGGTTAGACTCTTTTGTTAGGTCTTTAGCAGCTTCCATTACTGTTACTTCTAATGAGATAATTCTGAAGGAGGATTAGCCAAGTAACAGGAAGAAACAGTTCTGGAAAAAAGAGTAGTGCAAAAATGCAGACAAATTCTTTTTAGTCAGTGTTAACAAATTTAGAGAGCTGCTGTGTTTTGTTTCCCAGTCACTGCCAGATCTTCATAAGAGGGAGAGCTTTCATTCTAGGGTAGCTGGTGATTCAGCAAAACAATCTTCCTGTGACAGAAGATGAACCTGGCTTGCTCTGGCTAGTGATCTGCATCTTAAAAATGCTGCAGCCAGGAGGAGAGTTGGGAAATAGCATATTGCACTTAGTCCTTATCTGTGGTCTTTCACCAACTCCATTGCCAGAAACCTTAACAATAGAGTTCCTCAGTGGAGTGAGATTTGAGTAGAAGTCTGAATAGAAATGTCAAATACTTGATGAGAGAATATCATTTATAAGTCATATTGCAGAATTTGTATCTCTGCCTCAGCCTCAATTTTGTGCTGCACAAAAATAATCGAAAGCTGAGAAAGTTTACTCTGACTTTGTTGAACATGAGAGGTTAAATGAAAATCTCAAAGGGTGTGAAAGTATTTGGTGAGGATGTCTGTTGTAGTGTTGATGACGATTTCTGAAAGTGTTTTGGATGTGATCTGAGGTGCAGGTATGGTAGTAATTTGGGTTTAAATTTACTGGGTGCACCGATTCTTGGGGAATGCGTTTTCAGGGTGATCTCGTAAGGGAGTTGGAAGAGTGGAAAGATCGGAGTCCCACACTTATTTGTCTGACAGGTTCAAGGGCCTCAAGCCGACTGTTATCCTTCTCTCCCGAGGAATTTCCGACGCTGAAAGCAGCTGGCGAGCAGGACAAGGTTGGCAAAGAAAAGGGCGCCTTAGATCTGTCGTATGGGCCAGGACCAAGCCTCCGCCCCCAGAGTAAGTGGATATGTAATTCTGCTTTACCTCAGCTCAGAACCTGAATCCCATAGTAATAGTAATATAACATAGTTTTTCATTAAAACTGCTGTGTATGGGAATAGGGAGGGTTGTCTTTGTTCTGTGATGTTTAATATAATGATGCTGCAAAACAGGCCCCTTCCCTCAGGATAGGGGAGAGTTACAGGTGAAGTGAGCGTGTGCTTTAGTCCTGTCTTTGAGTGTTTGTGTTTGATCTAATTGCCTTTAATTTTGCGGAATGGGGACTGTGGAGATGGTTGGAGGAGGCCTGGTTGAAATTGAACCTTATTGACAAATAAGGACACCACTGGTGCAGTAATTACCTAGTAGCAGCTGATGCTCCTGGTCTCTTGGGAAAAATAATGTGTCTGGAAATTTTCCTTGGTCCCTGTTGTTCTTCTACATTCTCAGCGTAATTAGGGCTTGACCAGAGTATTTCAGTGTTACATTTCTGGTGAAGTGATTACATTCACAAATGTTAACATAATTGTTACCTCCTTTCCAGATGTCACAAGTTGGAGGGAGGGCGGTGGGAGGAACATAACCTCTGCTACATCTCTGACCGCCTCCCCTGCTGAGCTGGGCAGCAAGACCTCTAGCACTGGAGACGGAGCCCCCTCCTCAGTGAGTGCCAGCGATCCTAAGGAGCCGTCTCTCCGCCCAGCTCAGCCTGTCCGCAAAGGGGCTTCGCAGTTCATGGGAAATGTCTACCAGCCACCTACATACCATGACATGCTACCTGCTTTTGTAAGTTGTACTTCTCACAAAGCCCCGTAATATCTTTGCTTCTCATAATATGTACGCGTGTTGAGGAAGTCAGCTAAGAGTATTTTTCTAGGCTCTCCTCTTAGTTGGTTCCTGGAACTTGCTCAGGGATCCTTCATCTATTTTTAGTTTTCCCTATTGTGTGTTTACTCTCTCAAGTTAGAATGGCGTAGCACTTACGTGCTCCAGGGAGAAATGAAATAGCCACAGCCTTGCTCAGCCCAAGGAAAAGTTCCTGCTTTTCTAGAGCTGGAAAAGTAACGTATCTGTTAGCCAGCCAGACATTAAACATTTGTTTTAACTTTGCATAGCTGTAACTACTGTGCCTGTGTGTAATCTAATCTGGGTAAGCCTGCTTGTGGCAGTAAAAATACAGGCTCTTCTGCTTTGTCTTGTTCCAGATGTGTCCACAACAGCCATCTGAGACCCCTGCGCCATTGGACCGAGGGTCTTTCCCCGTTCCTCAGCTTCGGCTTGAGCCCCGTGTCCCTTTCAGACAATACCAGATGAATGACCAGGATGGGTAAGGTTGCCATGACTGTCCCACTTGAGAGGCTGGTTTGGTGTGTGACACAAGCCTTACGCTTGTTGTGTGGGTGAAGTTGTGGGTAGCCAGAGAGAATGCCTGATTTTTACCCAAGTGGTCAGTGCTTTGCTCTAACTACAGCAGCACCTGAAATGTTGCAGGACACTGAGCACTGTGTGTCTCAGGAGCAGGTAGATGTGTAAAGTAGGTGTGTGATTGTGGACTGACAGGTTTGCAGCCCTAGGAAGTGAGTACCAGGTAGATAGGGAAGAGAAGTTTTGCTGATCAGGGAGAGATACTCAGATTCCTTCTATATAATTGGTGAATCAGTCATTTTCTACTGTTAAAAAGTCAACTACACGTTCCTTTGTTTCTAACCAATATTTTTGCATCTCTCTGTAGAAAAGAGAACAGGCTTGGCCTGTCTCGTCCAGCACGTCCACTTCGACAGCTGGTAGAGAGAGCACCTCGACCCACCATTATCAACGCAGAGAACCTGAAGGGGCTGGATGAACTAGATAATGATGCAGATGATGGATGGGCAGGTACAGTACCTCTGTCCTTCAGCTTCAAGCAATGACTTAGCAGATAAAGCAAAGTAATTGCTCCTCCCTGCAGAATGGAATTGCCAGAAAGTTCTAGTAGCTCTGTTTCACTACTGTAGAATGGATGAGGGGAGGGAAGGGATGGTCAGTGCAGTTGTGAAGGTGCTCTTGGTGTACATGATGACACAATGGATCCTTCTGATCCTTCCATCAAAGTACTCTAGGAACTGGATCTGAAGACTCCTAAAAGCTGAAAACACCAAGCAGCAGTAGGATACAAGAGCAATTAAGAGTTAGTCCCACCTTTTCAGTTATGGCAGTATGCAGTTATGCAGTCTAGTTTGATGGCTGTCTCCTTACTTGCAGCCTTCTTCCCCAGGCGGTTTACTGCTTCTCTTTTGGGACCAACCTGCTGTTTAGCAGTGCGAGTTCTTGCTAATCATATCATTTCCAGTATCTGTGCTGGACACTTAGTTTTCAAAATAGTGTCTATTTCAGTGGTGGAGAAGGCATGAGCTTTTTGAGGCAGAAACTGTTTCTTTCCTCTGATGTGCCCCCTTTCCAATTCTGCCTTCTCAGGCATTCATGATGAAGTGGATTACTCTGAGAAACTGAAGTTTAGTGAAGATGAGGAAGAGGAAGAATCTCTTAAAGATGGACGGCAGAAGTGGTAAGAACTGGCTTCATCCACATCCATGAGGTTGATTTTTTTTTTTTTTTCTCATGCCTTATACTGTGATTTGGTTGATTTCATGTGCCAGTCTTTGAGTGGGTCTCAAGGGTGTGCATGGGTCATGGAGTTAAGTGTCTCACCTTTTATCAAGCTGCACAACAGTGATGTAACTCCTTAAGTACCTTAGAAGGAAAAGCCCATTGCTTGGAGTGGTGTTCGTTTTGTTTAGATCCTTTGTTTCTGTTACAGTTGTCATTGCCACCTGATGAGTAAGTCTGCAAGTGCTTTTTGAGGCAAGTTCAAAGATTTGCTATTACATTTGCTCTTTTTTGTGACAGGAACAGCTGGGATCCCAGAAGGCAGCGGCAGTTGTCTATGAGCTCTGCAGACAGTGCAGATGTCAAACACACCTTGGAGGAAGGAAAAAACTGGAGCGACTCAGTTGGTTTGTCCCGGTCGGTCCGGAAAGCGCAGGATTCACAGCAGCCTCCAAGGAAGATCAATGGCTGGAACTCTACGTCTGAATACCAGGTAGTTTGAGCTCATGTGGGTGGGCTCGTTCTTCTGAGCTAGTGGATGCAGTACATCGTTGTCCTTAAAAGGCCTCCCACACACTGTACTGAGAATGGCACGTTGATGAATTTCTCAATTCTTTGCTTATATGTATTGCATTGCCACTAGCCAGAGAAAATTGAAGCTGGTCCCAAGCAGTGGAGTTATCAGACAGAAAATGGAGATACTGAAATAGATAGCACTAACTCCTCACTGAAAGGGGATTTGTGTGCATGAGGATAGAGAAGGATGACAGCAGGCAAGAGGGGATTTTTCTCATCATGGGATGCAGAGCTTGAGGTAGGGGATACATTTGAGTCATTCATACTGAGAAATGTTTTTCCTTTGGTAGAAGCCTTCACAGGGAAGTGCTCTCAGACAGCAGTCCCTTGAGGATAAAGAAGAAAAAGTGCCACTGAGACAGAAGTTTGTGCACTCTGAGATCTCTGAGGCTGTTGAACGGGCTAGGAAGCGACGGGAGGAGGAAGAGCGGCGAGCCAGGGAGGAGCGTCTAGCAGCCTGTGCTGCCAAGCTGAAGCAACTTGATCAGAAATGCAAACTGGCTCAAAAGAGTGGGGAGACCCAGAAACACACTGAGAATGAAGACCTGCGACCCCCAAACACAGAGAAAAGTGCCGTGCAAGAAAATGGTCATGTTTTCCGTAGAGGTACAGAAGCATTACTTGCCTTGTAAAAACTGTGTGGGTTTTTTTGTTTTTGCTTTTGCTGTTATGCTGATCTTTCACCTGAATTGTGGAGGAGCTCCTGAGAGGGAGCATTTGGGGATGGTGCCTAACAGATGAGCTGCCTTACGTATTCTGTGGAGTATTTTCAGGGCTCACTTGAGGGGAGAGAAGGAGAGGAAAAAAAAAAAAAAAAAGCAACTTAACTATTAAAAGAAGCACAAACTTCTGTGGTTATTTTAACCATGCTCAGTTAGCTGTGCTATCGGAGATCTTGTTGGAGTGGGCCTCCTAGACTTCTCACGGTTGGATGATGCTATTTGTGATGAGGCCACTGGTCACAAAATCATTTTATTAAGAAGTGCTGACAAATTTAAGGAGTAACAGAGCAAATGGACTTTGTCCTTTAGTGCTGAAGCGGAAGGCTGATAGCAGAGGGGGATCTCAAAATCTGTCACTAAAACAAGAACTGTCAGGGCAAATCACAGATTGTGAGGTGCTACATGTGACTAATAAAGTTCAACCACGTAACACAATTAGGATGTGCTCACAGTTGGGTGTATTTTGCTCTGGTGGTGTACACACAAACCGTGTCATGGGCAGGACTCATCAAGGTTTTATTTTCCTCTCTCCAGCAACACCTGAGTTTCACACGCAGGATGTCTCTGGCTATCTGGAAGAGGAGACTCCTGCCCCAGCGGCACCCCAAAGCAGCAGTGAGGATGAACTCAGAGAAGCTCCATCCCCAGCACAGGAATTCAGCAAATACCAGAAGTCTCTTCCCCCACGATTCCAGAGGCAACAGCAGCAGGTAATAGGTGTGATACTCCTTCCCCACTTCTTTGGACTCCCATATAACAGTTGTCTGCCTGATTTTCAGTGCCTTCGGTGTCAGGTAACCAACCGATCCTTGGGCTGGGAGGTGACAACTGCTGGTTCTTCTCCAGCTTTTTTCACTGTTCTTGATCACAGATGTCTACTGTGTAACATGTGTGAAAGGGCTCTCTGTGTAGATTACATGATTTTTTTTTTTGCCTCTTGTGCTGGAGCTGTTGTGCTAACAGCTTTCTGTGACTAGGGAGAGGCGTGGGCAGGCCAGGTTTATCACTTGCCTGGGAGAAAAGTAGACACTGCTGTCAGAAATATCGACTTGTCTGGCACTGTTGTCTCTGCATATCTTGACAGTGTGACATCTTAGGACTACGTGTTGTGTAGCAGAGCTCTGGTTTGCTAATGTTTGCATATACTGAAAGCCAGGGACTTTCACCTTCCTGTGTCCAGGCTCAAAAAGCAGCAGTGGCTATGTTGATACTTAAAGATGTAGCAAAGTATCTAACACCTTTGGATGGTAGTAAACCTGGTGAATGCCTGTTCTTATTCCCTGGCACAGGATAGGAGCTGGTGCTTTTCAGCACTGCTGCTGTGACAGGGTGCTGAATATGCAGGCCAAGGGAAAGGAGGCTGATTTCTTTGGGGACCAACTATTTGCATTTGATTTTATACTTGCTGTATGCTTACCCTTGTGTAATACTTGCTGTATGCTACCCTGGGTATGGATAGCCATTTGCCTGCCAGGGTCAAACTGTGCTTAAGTTGACAGGTGGTTGAACTCTGCTTCTGTACTGAATGTGAGTGGTTTAAAGTGGTGTACTTCTTGTTCCGCTTCCTCCTGCCTTTGCAGAGGGAGGTGATTTTTGACATCTGCTCTAATTTTCTACCCAACCTTATTTTTTCTGTGAGGCTCTTGTTGATCATTATTTTCTTTGCACCACAAGTATGTGTTTGTTTCTGTTTTGTTTCATTGGCAGTTCTTTCTGGGCACTGAGAAACCAGTCTGAATTGCTTCATTTGACTTCTGTCTTTCCCAGCTTTACAGTACTTTATATGTCATGTGTGCTGTCCAGCTCTTCCTGCTGCAGTGAGCCTCTCTTCCTAGGACAATACTCAGGCTTGTGATAACACAGAAGTTAATTGTCAATCTTCATAGAATAACCATTTGAAATATGATATTATCAACTCTGCTGCAAACCTTAGCAAAGAGGTGAAGACTTGGCTTTTGCTCGGAAGCTTAATTACTCTCATGGCTATTCCCTGTGACATTTTCATGAATCAAATATGCAGCAGCAAATGTTGCTGGTGTTACTCTTTTTAAGAGATGCTCTGAAGCTAAAAATAATTGGATGTCTTTGCTGTCACACTATTAATACCTCAGGTCATTGTTACTGGAAGAACATTAAATTTTCATTGTATTTTCTCCTACCCTGTGTGCTGTTAGTATGTATGAGGCAGTTTGTATTTTGGGTGGCTTGTGTTGCTGCTTTTATGGTGGTGGTTTCATGAAAAGAAAAAAGAGTTAATGCCATCAATGCTGTCTTTTATGAAATACTTTATCCAGGACCCTGGAAGAGTAGGTAACTTAATCTTTGTGGTTATCTTATTTTTCTCTCCAGCCATAATGACTTTCAGATGTAAGTTTGCCTCTTGCTCTGTATTAGGGATTGCCTTTTTTTGTAAACAGTTACTGTATTTGACACTGTAAGCTCAGTAAGAAAAGTGTGGTGGCAAGCTTGACAGGTAAACAGGTGTTATTCCCTGTTAATTAGAGCTGTTTATGTTTTGAAAACTTTCTTCAGTACACAGAGTTCCCTTCAAATACAGGTTCTTCTTGGACCTTAGGCAGTAGTTGAACGTTGAGTCAAATTAACATCATAACACTCCTCATCTAAAGGAAGGTAAACTGGCCACGTGGGAAATGGAAAACAACCCAGTGGTGTCAGTCCATCTCTGGAGGATGCGCAGGAAATACTATGAAATATTAACAGCTCTCCTAATTGAATTTAGAATGTTCTTATCTAATCTGTTTGGCTAACATGAATAGGACTATTATGCACACATGCTAAATAACTTACAGTGGCATTTCCTTCAAGGAGCAATGTCTTCTGAAGTATTTAGTTCCAGTTAAGGGATGATGTTTGACAGGAAACTGTCCTATATCTTGTGAAAATGCTGAGAAAAATACGAACTCCTGTCTTGAAGCTGATGTCTACCATTTGACTGTGCAGTGGGCCCATAGTGGTGACCTGATCTCTTGGCTGCATTTGTGTCCTAGGTAGTTTAAGAAAAACAGTACTTGCTGTGTTTTCAGTTTCTGGTGAATTGTCCATAACTTTTCTGCCTTCCTCTCTGAATTGTTTTTGGGCCTCTTAGACAATGAATGCATTTTCTTTGGTCTGGTCAAGTTGCAGGTCTGGTTTCTTGCACTGTGACAGTTGATGTCAAATGGCCCATCCTTCTTCCTTTCAGGAGCAGCTATACAAAATGCAGCACTGGCAGCAGCAACAAGTCTATCCTCCCCCATCCCATTCGCATCGAACTTTCTACCCACCACACCCCCAGATGCTTGGCTTCGACCCTCGCTGGATGATGATGCCCTCCTACCTGGACCCTCGCATGGCTCAGAGTCGCACTCCTGTGGATTTCTACCCTTCAGCCCTTCACCCTTCAGGTGAGATGTTTTCACCGTTTGCCTTTATCATAGCAGTTGACTTGGTCCAGTATCTGGAAAGCTGCTCTCAGACCTAAGACTTTGGGAGTTGGTTTTACAGACTTTAGAATGTGAGGATCGTGTTACAGTCTTGCATCTTTTGCAAGTGCCCAGGTGCTCGGTGTCCTCAGGACTGGTCATTGGGGAGGATGACCTGTTGAGATAGTTGCAACTCTCCTAATTTGCTGTGCTTCATGTGTCTCACCTCAGCCCAGACTTACTTATCCTGGCTGGCTGTGGTAAATCTCTAGGGATGAGAAAGTCAGTAGCAATGAGGACTACTGAGGAAACAAAGGTGATTAGGAAGGAGAGCGTATTGCCTGTCCATCTTCTGCATGGTATTGGGATATCTTCCTTAACAGCTGTGGAGCCTTAGAAGGTATAAAGGTAGATCTTCCCCTTTAGAAGAGGAGGATCAGTTTGGGAATGACTGGCAAATGTAGTGGGGAAATCTGTAGTTTCTGGGAAGGTGCTAGAAGCACAGAGCTTACCTTGTTATTGATCTTCAGAGATATGAATATAAACACTAAGGTGTATAAATTACTCCCTTGAGTCTATGGCTTGTTTTCACGCACCTGCTTTCTGCCAAGCCTGTGATGGTGTGTAGTGAGCAACCTGGTCTCTGAAAGCTATGTTGCCTGCTATGTCATTCCAGGTGTATTTCCCAGCTCTGTATTTCCCGAGTGCAGGCTCCTCTCTGCAGAGAGGTTTCCATGGCTGCAGTCACCTGCAGTCCAGGAAGGAGAGGGAATCAAGCTAGTGGTAGATTGTTAATTCTTCCTAACAGCGAGATTGTAGTGTTAACAATACGAACTCTGTCACTGTCATGACCAGGAATTATGAAGCCCATGATTCAGCAGGACTCCATCGGTGGGAACAGCTGTCGATCTGAAGATCAGAACTGTCAGGCAGGTCAGGTGGAAAGGAAGGCTGCTCCCATGGACCCTGTGCCAGTATGGGGCCAGGAGAGCTATGCATCTCTGCAGAGCAAAGGGTACTCCCTGTCACATCAAAAGCAGTCTGACAACATGACCATGGAGGGGCTGCATGCCAGGTGAGTGCAGATCTCCCCCATCCTCACGCATGCTATGGTAGGAGGCTGTGCTGTCGTAAGAGGCCATTTCCCACTGAAAAGCAGGCTTAGAGATGACCTACAAGATGTCAGACAGGCCAGGATACTATTATGGTAGAACCCTTATGTTGTTGAGTTTTTATGTTGTGAAGATGCTTACAGACTGACTTAACTCAGTTTTTCTGGCTGATGCTAGTCCAGACTGACCAGCTTGGAGCCTTGTGGGGCTGTCTGTTCAGTAGGAGTTGCTTGTCATTTACATAGATAGGTTCTGAAAATGATGAGTCAGAAATTCTTGTCATTTCTAGTTTGTCTCCTAATTTTTTTTTGGACTTCCTGAATTCAGTTACTTGTTGGGGGTGCGTTTCCCTTTATTTCTTAAGTTTGCTGCCCAACACAGGAACTGCTTTCTTTATCATTCATTGATTGGACAAACCAGATAGTACAGCCTGGGGCCATAGCAGATCTGGCCTGCATTCAGGTACTTACAGGCTCATTGTCTCATGATATAGAACAAAACCTAATTTATTTTTTTGTGCCTCTTGTGCTCAACTTGGACCCTTGGGTGCATGGTGTGCTTTGCGTTAGCTGACTGTTTTGTTTGTTGTTTCCTTCATAGAAATGGCAGTTCTTACTCTTCCTCTCCCGGAAGGCCAGAGAATCTGAACACCCAGCGAGATCTCTTTGAGGAAAGAGGGGAGGAATACTTGAATGCTTTTGACAAGAAGACCCAAGGAGACTTTGACAGCTGCCTGTCTTCTCAGAGGCTAGGCCAAGATCTCTTATTTCAGCATCAGGAGAGTGTGCAGGAAACCTGTCCTTCCAGCAACCGCCATGCAAACTTGAGATGTTCACCTCTAGAGCCTGACTTTATCCAAGCAGAGAAGAAACCAGAATATAATGGCTGGGATATCAGCCACCATCAGAAACCTTCAGAGCCTGCAGCGGAGATTACTGAAGAAGTTCCGAGAAATGAGCAGTCATTTGCTGCTGACCCATGGAAGAAAGAAGGAGCTAGTAATACCAAACAGCCTGCTGAAGAGACAGCAGAGTGGGCCCCTGAAAACCGAAGCACAGGTGTTCAACAGCAGGAGCAAATTGGGAGGACACGGCGATCAGGCCCAATCAAAAAGCCAGTTCTGAAAGCCCTCAAGGTGGAGGAGAAGGAGAAGGAGATGGAGAAGGTCAAACTGGAGGGAGAGGACACCTCACGCCATCTGAAGGAGAAGGTGACTGTTCAGAAAGTGGAAAACGAATCAGACGACTCTGCGGCCTTACTGAACTCCACACGTTATCTGCTGGATGACAAAGGCTCTTCCCAAGCCAGCCTTGCCCGAGAGGCTGAGAAGTCACAAGAGGAAGAGGAGGAGGAGGAGGAGGAAGATAAGCCAGAAAGAACCTGGGAGAACAAGGTCTCCAGAGAATCCAGTGAGCTTCCTCCCACTAAAAGAAATAACTGGATCTTCATTGATGAAGAGCAAGCCTTTGGTGGGAGAGGTCAAGGGCGTGGGCGAGGGAGAGGCTTCAGAGAATTCACTTTCAGGGGCCGAGGCACTGTTGTGAGCAGTCGGGGAGTCTATAACAACCAGCGGAGCAGCCGAGGGCGAGGGCTCCGGGAGTTCAACCAGCCAGAGGACTTCCCCAGGGGCAAGCCAAGGCGACGGATTGCAAGTGAGACGCATAGCGAAGGGTCAGAATATGAGGAACTCCCCAAACGTCGCCGGCAGAGGGGCTCAGAAAACAGCAATGATGGCTCTGTGCTGGACAGAGAGGACAGTGATTTGAAGAAGGGAGACTTCAAAGAGTCTTGGAGGTCCAACAAAATCTATTCAGATGATCACACTAGTCTCGACCCTAAGATGAGGGCCCCAAGAGCTTTTGGGAGATCACTGCCACCAAGACTAAGCAACTCTGGCTATGGGCGAAGAGGTTTCATGGGCAAGGAGCCAACCCAGTGGCAAGGCAGGAGTGGGGGAGCGGGGTGGCAGGAGTACAGCCACACTTCTCCATCAGATGGTTTTGGGAGCCGGCAACAGTCTGACAGAGACTACATTCAGGATTCCTACAAACACGTGGATTCTTTCTCTAGCCGGGTTTTTGATGAGAGCCATTTGGATGACAAGAGGCACTTCTTCCAGGAGGATTACTTAGCAGATCAGGAGAACATAGAGAACAGGCCATTCAGGAGGCGGCGTCCCCCCCGTCAAGACAAGCCCCCACGCTTCAGGCGCCTCCGGCAAGAACGAGAATTGGTTGGGCAGTGGAACCCTGAGGAGGGAGGCCCCAACCTGCTGCCCAGCCAGTGGCCAGGACGGCCCAAGCTGAGCACCACAGAGAAGAGCAGCATCTCGGGCAGACGGTCTCCTGAGCTATCCTACCAGAACTCCTCAGATCATGCCAACGAGGAGTGGGAGACAGCATCTGAAAGCAGTGACTTCAGTGAGCGTCGGGAGAGGCGAGATGGAGTTTCAGAGAGTGAGGGCCAGCTGGAGAGTGGCCTTGGGAGTGGCAGCTTGGGAGAGAAGAGAGAGCTAGCAAAGAGGAGCTTCTCAAGCCAAAGGCCGCTGGTGGACAGGCAGAACCGCAAGGCTGAGCCAGCAGGGTATGCGGAGCAGTCTGTCCGGACTGTAGGAGCAGCTTCACGATATGAGAGCCAGCAGAATGGGACACTCATAAAAAGCAAAAGGTAAAGTTGCTTTCTCATGTGCAAATGTCTGTCATCTGGTATGTGGTTAACAGGTCAGTGGAGAAGGGCTGGCCTGTGAGTAGGGAGCTGTTCACCATATCTCTTTCAGTCTAATGCAGGTGATTTCCGGCACTACTTATCCAAGCTTAATGGGTTTATATTTGCCTGAGCAAATATTTTCATAGACCTTAGCAAGGTCTGGTGTTGAATGGTAAGGCAGTGCTGTGTGTTTGTAAGATGATGGAAGGAGTTCCTGCTGTGAGTACTGTAAGATAACTCTGACACTAAGGATTAAGTACTTTCTCCAAAGTGTCTTGTGAAGAATCTCATGAATCCACCAGCACTGGGAAGAGGATGCTGAGTTAGCTGTACCTTGCTTCTGGGGGGGGAGGCTCAGTATTGCCATCTTCCTTCCATCTATTTCCCTTCCCCTCGCCCTTTACTTGGCATGGAATGTGTGCCTATCACAAAGAAGAACAAGGGAGCTAGTAGGCTGGTGTACTAGGAGGATAGGAGACACTGATTCAGAAGCACAAAGCCCTCCTTGCAGGGACAAGCTAGGATATTGGCTTTGTTGCAGGGGCAGCCTGTTGGTTGAATCATGAGTTCAGGTATTGTTCTGTTTCCAGCCCACTTACCCTGTAGTCCTTGTAATGGACTGTGTGCTCAGAATTAATGTCATCTTCTGTTGAGCAAACAGTGGGGAAGGATGAGGTGTGATTAGAAACCTGGTAAGGAAAATGCAAGTTTGTGGGTTTTTTTTCTTGCTACTCTTCATCTTCTAGGGACAAACCTGATTCCTTTCTCTTCTTACCTTGTAGATCTCCAGAAGAAGGAGGGGGCCTTGGCAACACCAGTGGTGGGAGCAGCCACTCCATTTACAGCCTGGATAGGGCCTCTCTTGCGAACTCAGAGAGTGCTGAAGGGCCGGGTAAAAAGTCAGAGAAGGAGCCAAAGTCTGCTGTGCAGAGAGCAAGCGAAAAGGGAGAGACATTATCACAGTTTGAACTGAATTATGGAAGTGAGTAGTGTCGTCATCTGTCTGTTTGGTTTTTTTTTGTTTTAACCATTAACAAACTGTGGCTTACTTCAAGCCTGGCTAGTTCAACCCGCTGTAACTTTAAGTATCAAGTTAGATTTGCTTGAACAAGAAAATTCCAGAGTTTCTAAGTAGGGACAACATGGAAGGCAAATAAACTCAAACTTTCAGCCAGATCTGACTCAGTCTGTTAGATGTTTCTGCTATAGAAAGTTTGGTTCTAGAGAGAAATGAGTCTGTTCTGTGTTTTGATCTAAAATGTTACATTTGAAGCCCCCAAATCCTTTCACAGAAGGAAGGAAAAGAGCATGTAAAGTGGGGAACGTGGATTCTGAGCTTCTAGCAAGCAGGCAAGAAATAAATTGCTCTGAAAATATTGGCATTAATAGCATCAGAATATTCTGAGTTGGAAGGGGCCCTTAAGTACCATAGAATCCAACTCCTGGCTCCACACAAGATCACTCACTCCTCTTTGCCAGTGACTCAGCTTTTTGCTGTTAGTGGAACTGAAGTTTTACACCCAAACTTCATGGATGTTTTCTGAAGGTGGTTGTGCCTGCTCTCTCCTGGCTAATACTTGGAGAGGTGTGAGATTCATTTCCACTGGTAATACATCTGAAGTGACCTGATTTTTAACGCGTTTCCATACAGCCCCAGCAGGAGCATGCTCACCATGAGGCAGAGGAGAGCAGACTCTTAGAGGATAACATGACTAGTTGATGTCAACAGGCGACTGTGGCTTAGTTTTCAAAGCTTAGCTGTAGTGCTGCTGACTAAACTTGCTTATTTGTTTGTAGCAAGTGGGTCCTATTTAGAATGCACTCTAAATGAGAGTGAATATAAAGCTTCATATGCGTATGCATTTTTTTTATTACCCATATGCACTTTGTTTAGGTACCATCATTGATAATCGGGTGTCAAGCACAGCAGAAGAGAATGAAGTGGGATCTATGGCGGGTGAAGGCTTCATTGAAGTTCTTACCAAAAAACAGCGTCGTTTGCTGGAAGAGGAGAGAAGGAAGAAGGAGCAGGCTGCTCAGGTGAGTAGAGGTAGAAAAAATTTGAGCTGATAGGTTTTTTAAACTGTTGTCACAGGAATAAGGCCCCAGAAAGCTTTTGTATAAGTGGAAAAATACGCGTGTCCAAAGTAGGATTTGTACTGTGTTGGGCTCTAGCTTCTGATCTAGTTTCGTGGAGTGAAAAAAAGGAATTAAGCAAAGCAAGTCTGACGTACTGACAATTCTACTTTGCCTTGAGCTGCAGCACTCTCTTCCACTGGGGGAAAAATAAGTCCTAGCATCTTTTCCACTTGTGAAACACAATTCTGTTACATGAGTTAGTGACTCATGGTTGGATTCAGTGATCTCTAGAGGTCCATCCCAACTCCTACAACTCTGTGATTCTGTGTGGCATTGGCACTTTGAAGTCTGGGATTAAATCTGCCAGGAACAGAGGCTCTATTAATCCAGATCAGTGACAGGTCCAACAGCCTGTGCTTTTTCTATCTCAGGCACCAGCTAAGGCCCGTGTTCTTCAATCTCGCATTCCTCCTCGATTTGCTAAGAAGCAGAACAGCTTGTGCTTGGAGCAAAGTGATGTAACTGTGTCTGGAAACAGCCTGGGCACAGAAATCTGGGAGAGCAACAGCCCAGGTAAGTTTGGGAGTGTTTGATTTGGAGTATTTAACACAAGCAGGGTGTACATGTTTAAGAGGAGACTTTCTTTTTTCTGATGATGTAAATGGAATGGGTGCTAGCAGACTTTCAGAGTGAATCATAGAATCACCAAGGTGATACCTCCAAGATCATCTCATCCAACCATCCACCTACCACCAATATTTACCCAATAAACAATATCTGGTAGTACAACATGTAAACATTTGCTGTACACCTCCAGGGATGGTGATTCTACCACCTCACTAGGCAGCCCATTCCAGCACGCCTGACCATTCTTCCTGAGAATAAATTTTTCCTCATATCCAACCTGAACCTCCCCTGGTGCAACTTGAGACCATTCCTGTATTGCTATTTACATGGGAGCAGAGGTTGACCCCTGCCGCACCACAACCGCCTTTCAGGTAGTTGTAGAAAGCTCTAAGGTCTCCCCTGAGACTCCTGCAAACTAAACAATCCCAGTTTCCTCAGCTGCTGCTCCTTGTAAGGCTTGTGCTCCAGACCATTCACTGGCTTTGTTCCCCTTCTGTGGTGGTGCTCCAGGGCCTTGATGTCTGTCTTGTAGTGAGGGGCTGAAAACTGAACGCAGTACTTGAGGTGCAACCTCACCAGGACTTGAGTACAGGGCAGCAATCACCTCCCTGTTCTTCTCTGTTCAGAACTGTACTGTTAAGCTATCCATCTCTTCTTGTTGGCTATGTCAGTCTCCCAGTCTGTTTTCTGGGTCTTTTTGTAAGATTAAGGTCCTAGCATTTTCTAGGCTTGGTGGCCTTGATCTCTTCAGCCACCTTCTTATTTTCCTTTCCTCTTATCCTTTAGCACTTAATAGCTAGTGCCTGCATTGTTACCCTTTCTCTTTCCTATTGCTCTCACATTCCTGAAGAATTTCTTTCCTCTGTTGTCTATCCTCAACTCTCTACAGCATATCTTCTCTGTCCATCTCAGCTGACAGGGGAGCAATAACTTTTTGAGGTAGTGAAAATATCCTTTCTTAAATCTAGAAATGAAATGTTACTTTTGCAACATGCACAGTGCACACGATGTGCTCACAGTTCTGTTTAAAGCAACTGAACTCTACCCCTGTGTTTTCTTCCAGCTCTTTCAGTTCAGTCTCCTGGAAGTGATTCCTGGAGCAAGCCTGTAAATACCTTCAATGGTACTGAATCTAGTTCCACTGAGGTAAGTGGCAACTCATGCCATTCAGGTATTCTGTGTGTAAAATTTTAACATAGATGGCTTATGCTTCTCATTGCTCCATCTGTGCTTAGTGACTGTCAGCTCTGCTTGTGCAATTCTAAACTCTGTGCAATTCTGATTTGAGCTTCATGCTGCTCTAACCTAGAGGGCCAAGTGTTGCTTAGAGTTAGATGTGGGTGTAAGTCTGCAGTAACTGTCTGGTAGGTGTATTTCAGGGTTGTGCTTCTAACTGGAAGCAATCTCTGTTGTCCAGGAGGTGAAATACTGTAGATAATGTTTTTTTATGCCTCATTCCTGTGAGCAGTGTGTAGCTGTAGCCTTAATGCAGGGATGGCAGAGGAAGTTTGAGAATGTTTCACCTGTGGAGGCCAGAGTTCAAGACTGGTTTGGTTCACAAGAAACATGAGTTTGGCAGTCTTTGCCTACTTGCCGTGTGTGCTACTTCCACCTTATTCTGGAGCCACAGTGGGGTTAATGCCTCGGTTAGCCTGTCTCAGGGTTGTGTAGCAGTAAAGCAGTAGCCAAGGGAATGCTGCAGGTCAAGACCAACTCCTCTGTAGTTAACCAAGAGTGTGATTTCAAAAGGGGACATGGTCTTGCTGTTTTCTGGGATATTTTTCCTCCTTTGTGGATTTGGGTCAAAGTCCGGGGCTTTAACGCATTTCGTGCTTTGCATAGCAGGGTTTTAAAGGCAGCCAGGGGGATAGTGGCATTGACTTGAGTGCGGAGTCTCGGGAATCCTCCGCGACCTCCTCTCAGCGCAGTTCTCCATATGGCACCCTCAAACCAGAGGAGATGAATGGGGCTGGCCTGGTGGACCCAAAGCCTGACTGCCAGAAGGAGCAAGTGCAGAAGCAATCTGATAAAAAGGTAATCTGGATTTGCAGCCAAGCCAGAGCGCATAGTGAGAGAACTTGTGAAGTGGTTCTTTTGTTCTTAATAGCACTTTTAAGGCTTGAGATGGGGTTATTTGGTCTTTTTGTCTCAGCCTCTCTGCTTTCCTGTTAAGGATTCAGATCAAGGCTCAGGACAGAACAAGGAACACAAGCCTGGACCAATCGGCAACGAACGCTCCCTGAAAAACAGAAAGGGTTCGGAGGGAACGGAACGGCTGGAAGGGAATATTCCCCCTGTTAATGGGGTGGAAATTCACGTGGATTCTGTACTTCCTGTGCCACCCATTGAATTTGGAGTAAATCCTAAAGTGAGGATTGAATTTAATTTTATCTTCTTGGTGGTGAGCCTGTTGAGATGTGAAAGGTGGTTTGAGGCAGTAGGATTGTTTAGAGGAAGCTTCCAGCGTATACACTGTGGATTTGCTTTAGATTGCATTGACACAGACCAGGTACTCAAGATGTGTCAGCCAAATGCATAGTATCCTTTTATAAGTAGTGTCCTAGGGACCTGTTGGGGTGGTGATAGATGTGATAGACAAAGTAGTGGCCTTCTAAGCCTTTGTGCCTCTGGGGATTGCCTGCTGCTGAGTGCTGAGAAGCATCTCCATGTTGTCTTCCAGCGAGGCTTACTGAAGGACAGTCTTTAGTTTCTAGTGTCATGATTCAGGCTAAAGTCATTAACCATGAGAAGCAAACTGGTGGCCCTTGGGTCTCGATTTGAATGTTGTATGTTCCACTTCTTCAGGACTCTGACTTCAGCTTGCCACCTGGTTCTGCTTCTGGCACAGCAGCTAATCCCGTCACCAAATTGCAGGATGCCTTGGCCAGTAATGTAAGTGTCTCTTTTTTGTTTTTGTTTTGATTGATCTTACCCTCTCCTTGGTTAAATCTCAGATGCTACCAAACAGAGAAAGCATGTTTCTTTGCAATTGACTTCACATTTAATGCTCAGGCATCTCACGTGACAAAGATCCGTAATGGAAATCTGTTGCCCTCGAGGTACCTTGGTAAAATGAGCAACACTGGCTCAGGAGTGACACAGAGCAGGTCTGTTATCATTCAGTAACCTGTGCAAAGCCAAGAGATTTTACAGATCTCTGAGATGACCAGTGTCCTTCCCCTGTGACACAGAGGAGTGCTGGTAATGGATGTGATGGGCGTACTGGTGTTTTTGGGTCTGGACTGGCAGCTTCCTTAGAAGATCTCATCTGCCACAGCACAACACAGAACTGTTACCTTGTTAAGCCAGGCCCTTCAAGAAGTTTCCTAGCTTGTTCCAGCCATGTATTTTGTTATATGTGCAGGAGTGAGCACACCAAAAGCCCAGCTTGTAACTCAGATGTGGACAGCAGTGTGAGAAGCTCTCAAGGCTGCTTTTGAAATACGTTCAAGTTTGTAGGCGGTCAGAATTTTTGAGATTTGTCTTAAGGGGTCTTTCTTTTGAGAAATGCTCTTTCAGAAAAAAGTATTGTGTGAAATTCAGGTAAGATCCCAAATACGTGTCTTCTGCAGATTTATGTTGCTGAGTCTAGTTGATGTTTAAATGGACATTGATGTAACTCTGTGTAAAGGGTGTGGTTGCACACCATCAAAACTTCGTTTATTCCATTAGCGAAGTGGATAATCGTTCCACGCAGTACTTAACTTCTACTCCTGAGGCTTGAATCCTTTGAGGTGTAGTTACTGTAGCTGCCAGCTGAGGCTGTAGTACCTCTTGAATTTCTCCTTGAATATTCACCATTCACCAATCTCCCCTCAGGCAGGGTTAACGCAGTCCATTCCCATTCTGCGAAGAGATCACCACCTTCAGAGGTGCATTGGCCTGAACCCAATGTCCTTCCCCACTGCAGAGCTTACTCTTAAGGTAAGTAAGCTGGCATATGTGCTTGTCCTCAAGTGGGTACTTTGTCTGCTTGACCAGAGTAATGAGGATGGAGTGGTCTTTCTCCCTGTTCTTTTAGACACTGCTAAATCTTAAATTATTTCTGTAAAAGTTAAGTATATTTGCTGTTTATTATGAATGAAGAGGGATGAGTTCCAACAGTCCTGGATGCTGAATTCCTCATTAATTGTAAAAATAAAATAAATGTGCAACAGAGCTTTCTGATTAGTGACTGTCTCAATAACTGGGTAAGGTGACTCATCAGTGATCTTATACAACTGATTTTTAAAAACAACAACAACGAAAAAGCCAACAAAAGAAACACCCCACCTTGCCACCCCCAGAACGACTTATCATATACCCAGAGGGATGAGTGGTTGTGAGGGATACTTTCCCACTGGGAATGGATATGAAGCCCCTTGATCTGAGATCTGTTAGCTTTCTACTCTGACTAGAATGGATTTAGATTGAACTAATAGTTTACAGATGAGCAGCTCTAGACCTCAGTATTATCCTCCACGTTTGAATTGTCTGCAGTTATCGCCCTTCATTTCCATAGATGGAGTCTGCTCGTAAGGCTTGGGAAAACTCTCCTAGTTTACCAGAACAGAACTCTCCAGGAGGTGCAGGCTCAGGCATCCAGCCTCCTTCCAGTGTTGGAGCTTCCAACGGTGTCAGCTACAGCTCTTTTGGCGGAGTTTCTATGCCTCCTATGCCTGTGGCGTCCGTAGCACCTTCTGCATCTATTCCAGGTATCTGCAAACTGTGGCAGAAGTATTTGCATTGTCTGGTTGATATCTGAATCCACTATGGATTCTAGTGGAGAAGAGCATCCATGTAAATTAAAAGACTGGTTGGCATTGAACAGATCTGTAAGGAGAATTCAGGAAAGAGGGACTATTTCTTGAGTGTTACCAGTATAATTTTAATACAAGGCTGACTTTCCTTTTGGACTTACCTGTAACTGAGTAGGGGCTCTTCTTTGTAATGTGTCAGTAGATCTTGCTTACCCTTCACTGTGTACTCAGTCAAATAGAAGGGAAGGAAAAAACCTGTGGCCGAGAAATTCAACAATCCCAGTATCAGCATCAACCATTCTACTCATTTTGCTGTTTGTAACTTTTGTGTATATCACACGTTCTGAGCACATTCTGCTCCTTGTACGTAACAAAAAAATATGTTCAAAAGTTTGCATAACTCTGGTAGGTGAGAAGGTGTTGCTATCCTTGAATTATGGAGGGAAAACTTAAAACACAGTCAAGTTCAGTGATGTGTATAGTTAGCAAGAGAGTGCCTGGAATGGAAAAAAGGAAATGTACCTGGAGTCTGATTCCTGGGTCCCAAAGGACCTCTCTGGCATGCAGTGAGTGTCCTTCTCATTTCTCAATTCAAGAATGGAATCATCAGTCAGCCAATGCAGCTAATTTGTTTAGAAAACACATTATTTCCAAGTTAGGTAATTTATTTCCCCCACTCCCACTCTGGCAAATTCTTCCCTTGTTTTGCTTGAATATCCCATGTTCAGATATGCAGGCACAAGAATGGTGTACTGCGTTCCTCTTGGTGCCACTCTGGGTAAAAATGGCTTTTTAGATTGCTTATGTAAAGGTCTCAAATATTATGTTTGCCCTTTCTATCCCTCCTAGCTGCAAAGGTGAGGTGATTGCAGAGCAGGTTTCTGGCATATAGGAAGAATTTGGAGCACAAATTGCCAGTTCCTGAGCTGTTAGTCTTGATGGACTGGCAGGTCTCTATAGGGTGCTGCGCCTGTACCTTGAATTACAGCTTTTCTTCTCTGATATTTAGGTAACCATATTCCCCCCCTGTATCTGGATGGCCACGTATTTGCAAGTCAGCCCCGTCTGGTTCCTCAGACGATACCTCAGCAGCAAAGCTACCAACAAGTAAGGGAGACATGTAACTGGCTAATGGTTTTTCAAGAAGTCTTCAGGGTGATGTGTAAGAAACGATGTTTATCTCTCTGACAGTCCAAGGGAGCTTAGATATTAAAGTTCCTTGAATGCTGCTTCCCAGTAGGGTGTTAGATGTTAGTGAGATTAAAGGGAAAGATTTTTTATTTTAAAAAGACTGGGTTTCAGTGAAGCGTATGGTGAGAAATCTGCATGAGGTGAAGTGACCAGTAGCAGAACAGAATGACATAACTCAGGCATCAGGGAAGTTCAGATTGGGTATTAGGAAAAGATCCTTCACTAGAAGGGTGCCTGGGCACTTGAACAGGCTCTCCAGGGGAATGGTCACAGCACAGAGTTCAAAAAGCATTTGGACAACATGCTTGGACATGTTGTTTATTTTTTAGGTAGTCCTGTGTGGAGCCAGGAGTTGGACTTAGTGATCTTTGTGGGTCCTTTCCAACTCAGGATGTCTGTGACTTGCAGTACATTCTAGAGTCAGTCAGTACTGATGGGAGATTTCATTAGACTGAGTAAATAAGGTGTTGATAGAGTTGAGGAGAGCCAGCCTTCTTAGGATAGGAGTGCAGGTAAATGCAAACTTGGATTATTAGTGTTGATAAAGGGCCTACTCTGTGTGTGGAGCACGTTGGTCCCCTAATGGACCCATCAGATGCCTCTTGAAACACTCTTCTCTCTCAGGTGCCTATGCAGGCTCTTTCCATGCCAGTGTATTCCTCTTTTGTAGGAGGGGCTGTGCAAAGCTACAGTGTAGGTCATTGTCACGGCACATTAAGTTGTTGAGGGAACTGCTGGCTTTATAATAGCTTGGGAGAGCTTTTGGTTGCTTTTGTACCTCTCACTCATGTCAATGTCTTCCATAGGCGGCTGCTGCTCAGCAGATTCCCATTTCCCTCCACACATCCTTGCAGGCCCAAGCTCAGCTTGGCCTGAGAGGTGGTCTGCCTGTTTCTCAGTCCCAGGAGATGTACAGCTCCATACAGCCCTTCAGGTAAGTACTTTGCAGTCTTTCATTTCCTGGTGGCCTTAACCTTTTGTTGCTGTTGGTGAAGCTGATTGATAGATATTCTGTACTCATCTCCTCTTCCCTCTCTGACGTCCCGTTTCTTTCCTTTGATAACAATGCTGGATAGCTTTGGGGTGGAGAGCAAGCAAATTAGGGTACATGAAGCTTTGTATAGTGTGCTTCTACAACAGTGGCAAAATCTGTCCTTGAAAAACTCAGTTGCAGTTCCTGCATTCTTAGAAGATATGATGTATCTTGGGAAGTATGCAGAAGGAGGAGATTTGTGGGGTGAAAAGCAAATTTCTCAATGAGAAATTCAGAGCCAACAGTTTACTGGATTTGGCTTCTTTCTGGGGAGAAGGCTAAAGAGTTGGTTTGATCAGAGCTGAGTAGCTGCATGGGGAAATCAAATAGTGTGGTCATTAGATATAATCTACAAGACAACAGAATGCATGCTTGCTCTTTGTTGGACAAAATAGTAAGATTCAACTTAAAAATCAAATGTAAGTGTAGCAGCAAGAGCATTTGGCCATAAGAACTGCTTACTTGAATTGAAGGAATGAGACATCCACTTCAGAGTTGGGCTGGCTATGGGATTCATAGTTTCATGGCAGATTCATGGTTATTTGCATTAAATGAGGGCAAGTGATCAGGATGGTTCTTGCAGGCCTCAAAAATCTGGACATGAAGTTTAAAATAAAAATTAAATTTGCTAGCACTAGAGCTGGTTGAATCTTTAATTCGAGATTTCTGCTTTGCAAAACTGCTACAGACTTCTGGTAAATTGAGTCCTTCCTTTACTACTAATTCAGAGAATATTGTGCAGAATATTAGTATGAACTTTGAATGGGACACACTGTCATTTTGTTGAAGACTCTTGCAACACAAGGACAGAATTGCTGAGAACTGTTTGCTAATTGGAAGCCTTTTGATAAGGCGTGTGTGTAGTCTCCAAAGGTTTTCTATGTAACAACTTAAGCACTTTTTTCTTCTCCAGGTCTCAGGTGTATATGCACCCCAGTCTATCTCAGCCCAGCACCATGGTCCTGACAGGAGGCACTGCTCTAAAGCCTCCATATTCCGCCTTCCCAGGCATGCAGCCCTTGGAGGTGGTGAAAACCCAGTCTGGATCTCCCTATCAGCCCTTGAATGGAAGCCAGACGCTGGTTTATGAAGGCCAGATAAACCAAGCAGCTGGTATGGGAGCCTCCCAGATGATGGACTCTCAGCTTACACAGGTTAGGAGCAGGGCTTGCAAGGCACTCTTGTGTGGAGCATCACTTGTTTCTGTGACTGGGTTGAAACTGATAGTTGTGTGAAATTGTTTGTGTGAGCTAAGTTCATTTTAAAGAGGTAAAAGATTTTTCCATGATCTGTTGCTTCAAAAATGTAGCACCTTATTTAATGAGATTCTTACTAATTACTTGTACGTCCCTACTGCGATGACCTTTTACATTGAGAGATGTCCTCACCCTCCAGGCAGACATTTTGTGCAGAATCAAACCGTGCAGTACTTCCCAAGTAGAGGGCTCTGATGTGGTAGTTGTCCTAAAAGTACTACTTCCAAGAGCCAACAGGGTAAATTCAGCCTTAGATTTTTATTATTTTTATCCCAAAGTGATGTCATGGTACCTCCCAAATTCAGCAGTTGTGAGTACTGCCAGATAAATCAGAACAAACAGGAGGTTGTTGAGTCATGAGCTGCTTCTTGTAAGTACTCTTTAATTATTACTATAATCAATTTGAAATTCATCGTAGAAGATAGATAACCATTGCTTTCTCTGGAAATGCTTTGGTGTGAAAGTAGAGCAGACTTCCTGGCTTGGGTATTAAAGCTGAAAACAGAGTGTCTGATACTGTCAGAGCTGTCTGACACTGCTGTTAGATCAAGAGAAAAATCACACATGTAGAGATGAGGAGGAAGATTGAAAAACTGGATGATGGTTCTATGTAAGGAGGAAAGTGCTGTTATGTTAAACTGATGCTGTGTTAAAAACCCAGCTGGCAGGGTGTTGGCCGTGCTACGAGCACATGATTTCCAGTGTGAAATTTCCTCTGATACATTAATTTACATTTACCTTTTGCAAGACTGCACTACTTTTCAGATTCTTTGTAGCAATACTGTGTTTTCAGGATGTTAGGAGAGAGCATCTCAGCCCAACACAGTAAACACTGCTCCTGCCTTTAAGTAACTACATGTCCTTCTCACACAGCTAACGATGCCTGTGCCTGGCTCCCAGCTTCCGCTGCCTCGCTATGGCTCTGGCCAGCAGCCCCTGATTCTGCCACAGTCCATCCAGCTTCCTCAAGGGCAAAACCTGTCTGTAGGAGCTCCCCGAAGAATTCTTCCTCCTGGATCACAGCCTTCAGTTCTTGCTGCCAGCAGGGAGGTGAGGATTAACTGAAGTTTTCCTCCTTGATCTTGCTTGTTAATGGAGAGACTAGCTTGCTGGGGATCCTTAAATATCAAAGGCAATTACTGGTGCTAAAATGAAGGAGCCCTTCTCATCTCCAAAGCGCAGGCCGGCAGTCTTTCAAGTTTTACTGCTGGTCAACATTCTGTTTCCGGGGAGCCATGTCCTGCCTTGATCCAGTTTGGAGTCTCCAGTTTTATTACGTGTTTACACAGGTTTCCCCAGAGTGCTTGAGGGGTGGTGAACTCCAGACACAGTTGGAATACTGCCCAGATATTTCACACTGTTGTGAAGCTTGTCCATTTGAGTAGGTATATTAATGTCATGTCTGGTTTGATGGATTTGTATCATAAGTTTGTCTATTCTAGGGTTGAGAGAGTACAGCAGTTAACTTCCAGGTTTAGTATTTGCTTGTGCTCCTGGCTTGTTAGTTTAATACAAGCAGATCTTTTCACTTAAACTCTAGTTTTCTTTATCTGAAAAATGTTTCTTTTTTTAATGGGCACATGGGTAGAAGGGCAGAAGTTTAGTTTAAGTGTTCATATAAAGTAACGAACTTTCTCTGAAAGCAGAAATGATACATGCTGTTGCACGTTTTCCTATGTAGTCCTCCCAAATGGAAATGAAAGGCTTTCATTTTTCTGATGGTAAACAGAATATGTCCTCTGGAGGGTCTGTACCGTCACCACACGCATACAGGTAAATACTTACAGAATTTGGCCTCTGTAGTCAGAATGAAGTAGTAGCGCTCCCCATTTGCATGACATGGTACATATACGGGGATAATGTATAAGATCCACTTGGGTTTTCATGTGTAAAATATACTTAGTATAGTCCAAATACTTGCATCAAAATGTTAATGGCTTTTGTTCTTGGTTAGGGACCAGTGTGTCTCTGATGTGGTCATTGGTGCTTGTGGGAATTGTGTTTATGTTATATGTTTTCAGCATCATAAAGGCAAATTGGAATTGTGTTTTAGTGTGTTTCTCGTTTAGGTAGAAAATTGGAATCATTGAGTAAATGTTTTAGTTCCAGCGTGGTCTCATCTTCTCAAGATGAGAAGCAGTAATATGCAGACATTCCAAACCTTCAGGTCACTAAGGAGTTCTTGAGGCTTTCAATACTTTTTCTTCTTCTAAGCAGTCCATGTGTTTTCTTTTGGGCTGGGGAGTTCATGGGTTCAGACTCATGCTCTGTCTGCTGTTGCTTTCTGCTCTTTTTTTTTTTCTTTCACACATGAATAAGGTTCTTGTTCCATTGTAGAATTTACTCCATGAATGTTGTCGACTCTTCGATTTCCAGGCCTAGCTCTGCCAGCCCAAATGGGAAGCCATCTGGACCAGCAGTTAGTATGGGCTCTGTGCAAGGACACTATGTGCAACAGGTAGTGTATGTCAGTAGTCTAACCCAGTAGCGTCTGTTCTTCTGCATTATCACCCTTGTTCTTGTACTTGAGAGGGTGACAGTGTAGTTAAGCTATATGTGGAAGTTATTTTCCTCGCAAGGAAAGCAAGAGAGTGGACTGGGTGGATGCTGTACTGAGCCCATGAGTAATGCTTGGTGATGGGGGGTCAGGAAAAGTTAGAGGATTGCATGTCACATGGTGCTTATGTTGAATTTTTGTGGGGGTATTTGAGATCCTTTGCATAAGGTGTTTTAGGGTAGCAAAGGGTGGCAGAACAGCTGAATTTTGGAGCAAATTTTATGTCTTGCATGAATGATGGTCACCAGTGCTTTTTCTAATGCTTCCTTTTCTGTATGTCAAAAGGCAAAGCAACGGGTGGATGAAAATAAAGCCAATCTGGGAGCAGTAAAGCTGCAAGAAACAGCCTCCACAAGCCAGATGAAACCAGTGCGCACAGGAGCGATCAAACCTCAGGCAGTAAAAGTGGAGGAAAGCAAGGCCTAGGAGCACAGCTGATGCCAGCTGATCCTGCTGGCTGATAGGTCCTACAGCTCAGACTGAACCCCACTGGATCTCCTGAAAATCTCACCAGACCTACGCCTGCCCCACACTGACTGGCTACAGTGACATCATCCAAGTCCCTCTCCTAGCAAAGCAGTTTGAAACGGTGGATATGACATTGACCTGCTTGCTTTGAAACAAACCAACCATGTGACTTTTAAGTGGCTTAAGCCTTTTTTTTCTCCACCCCATGCCCCATCCACAGGTAGCTGTGATAGCTCACTTGGCAAAGCCCATCCTTCTCCTTCCCTACTTCTGTCTCAGCAGAGTGGCAACTGAAGGAGAGGGGGTTACTTTAGAGGTTTTTCATTTTAAAGGCAGCTGAGGTTTTTACAGAGAAAAAAAGCTATATCCTTGTTTATAGCAGAACTTTTATATGTTCTCTCACTTTTTTCCCTTTCTTTCTGCTTTCCTCATTCCTTCCAGAAGAGAAGTCCCATTAACTAAAATTATGTTCTGACAGAACTCCTCCTGATTTTTATACGTAGTTCTGTGCAATGCTGAGAATCTATACTCTTCTAAATTGAGTTGGATTGGGTATATTTTCCCCAGATAATTTAGCCTTTCAGATTGTGTAAAAGCAAAACAAACAACCACAGTACACTTATAGCGTTCATGAATTTTTCAGTATTTTTGTTTTAAGCTAGAAGCAGTGCTTGCATTAGAATAAATGTGTACTAAAGTATATAGTAGATCAGTGCATTAATCTTGAAAGTTGCACCATGTTAATTGTAGCTTTGGGGTGCCTCGTGCACAACAAAATGTGGCATTTTCGTTTTAAGGAAAAACGCACCAAACTTCTGTTGCAAGCTCCTCTGGATCTAGGGATTTTTGTTTGTTTTTTGTAGGTTTGAGATTTCTTTAGTGACTGCCAAACATGCAGCAAAATGTAAATCATGGACTTGCAAAATGTAAAATCTTAAGAGAAATCTCCTCACCACTCATGGGTCAGAAGAGTTGGCTAGAGCCAACGGGTTTGTTTGGACTACTTTTTGTAGTTGTGATGCTCTCTTATGCTCCCTACTTTGGCTGCTTTAATTCCTCGTCTCCTGAGACTTGTTCTATATTGTGCTTATCCGTTGGGGCTGCTTTCCTAAGCTTTGTTCTTCTCCCTTTTCCCTAGGTCTTTCTGTTCCTCTCATGGCCTCTTGTAATATTTGCTTAGAAACACATTAGTAAGGGAGCTCCTCTGCAAGGCAGCCTTTTTAGCACACTTAGAACTCTTTTTTTCTATTGGAAGCGCATGGATTCAGAGTCAGTTTGGAATCATCCTTTTGATCTCCTTCCACAGGTGAACAGCAAATGGTTCTTTAGTTTTGATGTAATAGCATATAGTGTGTATACTGTGTCGCAACCTTACACTTTCTCACCAATATTTATTTGATGGTAAATGAAAGGAGGGTCCCAGTGGGAGTGGGTTGGGTTTTTATTTTTTTGGTTGTTTGATTATTTTTGTTTGTTTGTTTATGTATGTGTGTGTGTGTGCCTGTGTGTATGTAGATTTTAGAACGGACTTGCAAGTTCCTGAAAGTTCTTGGAGTCCATAAGCTGACAGTAGTCATAAGTAAATTCAGCTACTTCCAGCTAACTTGGTTTGTGTTGTTTAGCTCTTCGAAAATGTAAAGTAGGCTGGTCACTCCGAAGTGAGGGAAAGAAAAACTTCATTTCCACAGTAGATGATAGCTTGCTAACTGGCTGTGCTGTCTGCATCTGTTAGATGGCAGCAAGTCATTTGTTGGTGGTTCCAAAGAAGATATTTTGAACAAAGAATGTATTTGGGAAGGGATCTGGAAGGTGTTCTTGTTTGTGTGCTTTTTTTCCCCCCTTTATGGGATATATCCTTCATAACTTTCTAGGGATGCATTTGAAATTTTAAGCTAGGTATAAATAAGAATTTTATACAGTAGCTTTAAAAAGAGCTTAGAAACCTAAACTAACTTAGACATAGTAATGTACCCTTTCCATAGGTTTCCCCACTGACTGTGGCAGAGAACGTGAAGGGAAAGGGGATAGGATGGTACTTCTAAGAAAAATAAGAGCTCTTTTATTTCTCATGTTTTATGGATTTTTTTTTTAAACTTCAGAGCAGAGTGTGCCAGCATCTCTCTAGCATCCTCCTTTAAAGTACAGGGTTTGAGATTAAGCAACAAATATTTCCCCAGGCTTCAGACAACTCCCAGACCTGCTTCCTCATCTGCTAGTCCTGCTCCCAACATTTTCCAAAGATTTTCCACCAGGAAGTCATCCCACCGCACCTTTTATTTTCTGTGGAATATCATGAACAACAGAATTGTCTTTTGCATTTTTTATTATCCTCCTGCCCAGCTGGCCCTACTAATGTCAGCCCAGAACCTAACTGTAATGGCTAAAGATATTCAACCCAGGCTCCCTTCTTCTCACATCTTTCCTATCCTAATAACACTACGTAAGCTTTACAAAGAACTAACCTCTTTCCTCCTACCTTTATGACTCTTAGATGGTCAAATGTGTTGGAGAAATTGGGTTATTGCTATACGCAAGATACTGCAGTCCCTCTGGTGTAAATGCCATCAGAACTACAACACTTCCTGTTGAAAAAGGTCACCCTTCTTTCTCTTTTAACCTCTCCCATCCTTCCCCCAACAGAATAAAACACTAGAATTTATTTATACATATTTGATGTTGTAGGTCTAGGTGAAAAAGTAATTGTTTCACTGCTCTATTTATATATTATGTCTGAATTATTCTGTGTAGGAAAGGCCAAGAAATGCATGTGAGCTTCATTCCATTCCTCTCCTTTGCGTGACTGTCAGCTGCAGTTGGCACAACACCCTTCTGCTGAATGGAATTCTGTGTGATGGAACGCAGTTTTAGAGCCCAAATTTCTAAGGTGCAATATCCTATTTCTCTGGCATATATTTTTGTTTGTTTGTTTAAAGCTAGTACGAGGTTACTGCAGTTAGTAAGTAGTGCTCTTAAGTCAGAAGGAACGTCTCTGATTCTCAAGGTGCAGAAGTGCCAGGGATGCTGATTTGCTGAAAAAAAAATTCAGCTTGAATCTATCTGAATTCTCAGATAGAGAATGGCAATGTTTAAAATGCTTATGTTTATAAGGGGATACTTTTTGGTTTACTGTCTCCACTGCTGAAGGGTAGTGCCCTGATGATTTATTTCTTTGCAAGTTGCTTTCATTTTGACTGGAATTCTGCTACTAAACAGTGGGCTCCTTCTGCTGGAAGGATGCAGTGTGCAGTGGGAGGGAGAGGTGGGATCTGAATTTTCAGCATAAGTGGGTGAGGCAGGAGTGCTTGGAGGCTGACTTTGCTGCTTTTTGTACAGCTGAAGGTCTACACCATGTGTAAACAGTTCTGCACACAGTGATTGACTGCCTAACCTGCTGCACGTGGTGCTGCTTTCCTTTCCAGCTCAGTCTGCTTTTAGCCTGCAATGAAAAATAATAAAGGTTAGGGGGGAAAAAACAAAGCTCCAGCGTATTTTCAAATGACAGGTGGAAGCACCAGTGAAACAGGTATTGTTCTCGTTCCTAATTCACTCTTGGCTCAGCCACATGACAGCTACACAGTAGTCAGCCCATTGAGCTCCACACGTGTTTGTGTTCATGCAGACACACGTAAGAGTTTCCTCGCAAGAATGTTGCAGAGCTTCGTGCTGCCCCGTGGTTCCTGTATATTTGTGGATCTATATTAAAACAATGAGCTTAGCTTTTTTGCTATGTCTCATATTCTGGCAGGCTGCTGTATTCACTGCATGCTAAGATCTCGTTTTGTTGCATTTTGCTAACCTTTTGTTTCCCTTCTGACTTAGCTAAGCATAGATTAATCCTTGCAATGTGGGTTATTTTCAATGTCCAGCAGCCCAGTTTCTTCATATTCTGTAAATAGAGATCACCTTACAGCAGGCACTGGGATAGTTGGGCGGCCCAGCAGACACAAACACTGCTGAAGGGCTGCTGGCTGCAAAGGGACAGCAGCAGTTGGTTGGGTTGGAGTTCTTTGTTCCTTTCCCTCAAAGCCCACCGGATGTCCCTCAGCTGCAGGCGCCTGCTTGTGTGCACCATGGCCGCAGTGAGGCGCTCCCCCCTGCCGTGCCTCCAGGCCTTGTCCTTGGCTGGAACCCCCTCTGGCTCTTTGTGGATCGCATTCGTTGTTTCTCCAGGGGATATTGCACTCCTCCGAGCTTTTAACCTCATGACTTGTGTAGTACTTTTTTTCCTGCTAACCTCATGACCTGTACAGTACATTTGTTGTTTTTTTTTTGGCCTTTCCTTTCTTTGTCTTTCCATGTAGACCAGATATTTGAAAGGGCAGACGATGGATAATTGTGTAACGTGCAACCTGTTAATATTTTTTGGAAACTTTTCCTTGGACCGGAACTCGAATCACAGCATCACCAGGCCAGTTGCGGCACACCCTTTATTGCCCTTTTTCCTCATTTCAGTACCTATTGTTTCTCCTTTCAAATATGTGATTGTATTAGCTCTTTCCATATGAAAGAATTCTCCTTATTTAAATAAAAAAAAAAAAATAAAGCAGGTTATGCTTTTCTCAAGTTTTCTCAGAACTGTTTGGTTCTTTGGTGGGTTAAAGGCTTCCAGGAGCGACGCCCGCTGAGGACGGCGGGAGGAGCGGCGCCGTGGTTACGGGCGGCGTTACTATAGCGACGTGACGCACCGTGTCCCTGACTCGCCTTCCGCTCTCTGCGTCTGACGTCACTTCCGGCGTAGCGCGGCGGGCTGAAGCACTTCCGGCTGCGATCTCTTCAGGTTGTGGTCGTCCTGGGCTCGCTGCCCCTGGGGCGTGGAGCTGTGCTCCTGCTCCCCTTCCACCCCCATCGCCTCTGTAAGGCTTGAAGGAGTGGGGGTAAGGCCTTGTTCCCTCGAGGCGGGGCTACGAGGCCTAGTGGTGAGGGGGTAGTGGTCCTACCTCACCTCGGAGCGCTCAGGGCGGCCACAAGGCCACTTGCAGGTGGGGTTGGGGGGGACGAGGGAGGGTGGGTTGGGAGTGGAGCTTGGGTGTGGGGCCAGTGGGCCTGCTGTTCCCCATAAATCTCAAGAGGGGAATAGCATGGTGAGGGACATTCAGCATCCTGCTGCACATCTTCAGGCTCCCAGCTGGGCTACAAGGCTGAGGTGTGGTGGCTCCATTCACCTGTATAGGGCTCTGGCAAGTATACAGACATGGTGAGTGGCTGTGATGTGCTCCTGCCTGAGCTTTGTGAGGCGTGGGACTCGTTTCCTTATCGTAGTTCTCTTTGGGGTCCCAGGGCTTGCACTCATCCAGAGACAGAGGAGCAGTGGCAGGGTGTCTCCGGTGCTGATGGAGAGCCTGTCTGTGCAAGGGTCTTCTTACCAAAGTCTGTTCCCCAGGGCAACGTGTAGCTGAGCAGCACTTCTGTTTTGTAGGTAGCAAGAAACAAGGACGGTGGCACTGCATTTGGTGGTGGTGATGTGCTCGCATCCTGCTTTGCTCACACCTGATGAAAGCCATGCAAAAGAATTTATTCCAGTAGCTTTTGGTGATACTGAGGTGAGGAGCTGCAACACTGATTCCCTGGTATTTCCTGACAGCACGCGTAGCTTCTAGTGGTTCTGCTTAGAGAACAGTTCAGTCCTGCATTCTGCAGCACTCCCCCAATAGGCTGCGCTGTAGTCCTACATCACCTTCAGGTTTCCCATAGGCAGCTTTGGGGGAGTGTTTGTGGGTCCATCCTGTGAGCAAATACACCCAGTTTGCAAGGAAGTAACCCTTCTTTTTTTTTTTTTGTGTGTGTGTGTGTGTGTGTGTGTGTGTGTGTGTGTGTGTTTGAGCGTGTGACTTTTCTATCAGCAGCATCACTTTGGGCTAAGAGCATTGCTTAGCACAAAGAGAGGAGATTTAGATTAGATGTTGGGGAACCACTGTGAGGGTGGTGAGGTGCTGGCACAGGCTGCTCAGAGAAGTTGTGGCTGCCCCATCCCTGGGGATGTTAAGGGTCGGGTTGGATGGGGCCCTGGGCAGCACTGGGATGTTAAGGGTTGGGTTGGATGGGGCCCTGGGCAGCCTGATCTAGTGCCTAGATCAGTGCCTAGATCAGCCTGATCTAGTGGGTGGCAGCCCTGCCCACAGTGGGGGGGCTGGAACTAGATGATCTTTGGGGTCCCTTCCAACCCAAGCTCTTCTATGATTTCAGCTTACTATTGAGGATAGAGACCTACATGCACATAGGAGTAGGGCAAGTGAAAAGTTAAGTGTGGGATAGAGGGCAGAGGGTAGTTTAGTAACTCCATTCTCAGAGCTACTGCGGCAGCTACAGCTGAAAACACACATTGAAAACAAGAGGACAGAAGATAGTTACCGTGAGCTGCCAGTAGTGGAAAGTGGCAGTACGTGCTTGCTGTCAAATGATCTTCAGCTAGCAACCAGATTTTGAGTGAAATGGTGATTGCTGTGCTTCTCTGTTCTTGAAGGCTTGGACAGACCTTTGACAGGATGTTGGGATTTCTGAAGAACCCAGTTGTGGTTACTGCAGAGATAAATCTCAACCTTGTGGTGCTGACTGTCATGGGATTAATAAGCCGTCTATGGGGGCTTTCCTATCCACGTGCTGTTGTGTGAGTAGAGTAGTTTTGTTCCTACTAGAGCAACACAAACTTTTATTTTTTGAGCATTTTTGGGTAAGAATAAGGGGATGAGAGAGCAGAGGATGTCTCCGTAATAAAACCCCGAAGGGGAAGATAAAGGGGTCAAAGCTGCCACACTGTGTTGTATCGTTAGCTTTCTGCTAATGTTATCAGTGTTTCTTTCTCTAGTCTTTCTGTAGCCAGCAGGGTCCCTGTAATTAGACTTGATGTGTCTGTGTCTCTTGTGTTTCAGTTTTGATGAAGTTTATTACGGCCAATTTGTTTCCCTCTACATGAAGAGAATCTTCTTTGTGGATGACAGCGGCCCACCGCTTGGCCATATGCTGCTGGCTTTGGGAGGTAGGGTGCCTCCTGAAATTGAGCAGTGTCTATTGCCCGTTGCTCTAGAAGAAAGAAGTGCTGGTTAGAAGTTGTCAGATCCTGTCACTGGGAAAAGCCCGAGGCAGCTGAGAGATTCTGATGTAGAGAGAATTGGTATTTCCTTTATTTAGTACTGGTACAGGACTGCTGCATGAGGACTGGGGAAGTGATGGAGACAGGTATCCATTGCCTCACTGATAGGCAGTCCTTTGGGTGAAGGGGAAAATGAGAGCTGCTACTGACTAGAAATAGTAGGCAGCAAGCAGACTTTGAGGCCTAAGTTCCATTCTGTGGTTCGGAAATGCACAACATAAAACTGACTATATGGGAAGGAGAGATTAAATATGCATATAACTTTGTCACTGAGAATCTGTTGTTCCCACTTTATATTCATTGTACCTCTACGCATTGTCAAGCACTGCTGCAGGCAGAACATTACAAAAGAGGATCCTTTTGGGAAAGAGGGCTTTCACGCATAGACGAGCTGTGTGTTTGCAGAATTGTTCCAGGACCAGTTTAGCACCTGTTTTTATACTTGTTTTGACCCTGGAAGTTCTGAATTGTTGCTTTTGTTGTAGGTTACTTAGGAGGATTTGATGGAAACTTCTTATGGAACAGGATTGGAGCTGGTAAAAGCTGATCTTCACTGTCTCATTCTTTTGGGAAAAAGGTTGTATTTCAGCAGCTGACATTCCTTTTGCCTGACTAGTGGAAAAAATGTTTTATCTGACACCTTCAGTTCTCCTCTGAAGTAAATCGTCTTCAAGTCTCTAACAGGAATTTAAGATATTATGTTGCTATAGCAACAACTTTTAAAATCAGTTAAAACAGTTTAAGCAATACAAGCCTGCCAATAAGGTGCTAAAAGCAGAAGTTAAATTCAACAACTCATTGAGTGTAGTTGTATTGATCTGGCTTATCTGCAATTAACATCTCCCATAGCTGTGTGTGTAACTGTTCTCTCTGATTTCAGAATACAGCATGAACGTTCCTGTGTGGTCCTTGCGGTTCCTGCCAGCACTGGCTGGTGCTCTCTGCATCCCCTTAGCATACCAGATTTTGGTAGAGCTGCAGTTCTCCCACTGTGCTGCGCTTGGAGCTGCTCTTCTGATTCTCTTAGGTAAATTTGTTCCCCAGGGCCCTGTTCTTCATACAGGGAGAGAATAGTCAGTTTTCCCTTCTGAAATTGTAGAGCGTATAAAAGGAGTGCTGCCTTGACTGTTGTTACCTTTACAGGCACCTGTCTGAGTCTCACAGCACTGATTTCTTTGCCTCTTGTAGGCAAACACAGCAGCTTTCTCTGCCTCTTGGCAGTCTTTGGAGACACTGCCCACGTACTTTGCTCATACTGGAAAGTTCTTGTTCCTTTAAACCCAGCACCCCTGTATTGTAGCCAGTAGGACTGCGTGTGAGTTGGCTGTCCTGAAAGGGGCAGGCAGGTCCTTCTGCTGTGTAATGTGCTTGTTTGAGGTGCTTTTCTAATGTTGTGTCTGTTTCTTTTCTGGCAGAGAACTCTCTGATCACTCAGTCAAGGTTCATGCTTCTGGAATCCATATTGATTTTTTTTATCCTGCTTGCAGTTTTGTCCTACTTGAAGTTCTACAATTTGCAGAGGCACAGGTAAAGCTGAGTTGTCTCCCATCCTTTTGGATATTCTTGTGGTTACTCCTTCTGCTATAGATTCTGTTGTTTTTTTCATGAAGTTACTTTACTTTACTGTAACTCACCTCGTACGGCTGCCCCAGGAGTTTATTCTTCTGAGCAGAGTTGGGCTCTATTTTAACTGGTACTAAGGTTGTCTTTCTATTTTATAATAAACATAAAATCCGCTTGGAGCATTTCTTTATCCACCCGTTTTTTAAATTTTAACATTTCCTTCCATACACAGAAACACAGATGTTAAATACATCATTTGTGCTCCTTTGTTACCACTGAATCTGGGGATCTTTGTCTCTTTTCTTGTGACTTCATACGTTCTCTGATCCTTGCAGAGGATAAACTGATGTAATCTTGAGTAAAGTAAAATCATCTGCAAACTGAGCCTAGCACGTGACTTTATGCATTTCTTTTATGTTTAGTATCAGAAGGGAGATAGCGTTTGGTATTGCTTTTCAGAAAACAGGGAGGTACATTTGAGAACATCCTGTAGATCAGAGTTTGTGGTTTGGGAGGTTCAGAATGAGATACCTCTGAGTAGAATAAGGAATAGCAGATTTGTTTTGAAGTCAAATGCCTGAATTCAGGATCTTGAGAGTGTGCTCAGATGTCACTGTAACATTGTTCCCTTTGTCCTTTTATTGAAGTTCCTTCTCCGGAGGGTGGTGGTTTTGGCTTCTGTTGACTGGAGTAGCTTGTTCTTGTGCTGTTGGGTAAGTGGTGGCACGTTGGTCTGTGCTGTAGTAAGCTCACATTCCTGCCTGCCATCTGAGCCATCAGTGGTGCTTCACGTTTTCAGGACTTGTTCTTGGTTCTGTTCTGAGCAGGTATCCTCATGATTTTTTATGAGTTAGACTGCTGGTCAGGCCTCAGTGGGCTGTACCAGGCATTAGGGGGTACTATCTAAGTGCTTCGTGGAGATGGCCTTATGTTACATGATATCATCAGTGTTTCACCTCTCCCTGCTCATCACCTCAAGCTTCAGTAAGTCTGAATTTAGGGACTCAGTGTTTCATGATGTGCCACTTTGTTATCAGGAGGGTTCACTGCCTTTGCTACTGTGGTTATTTAATGTAATGAGCAAACAAATGACATCATCAAGTATTATAAAGCCTTGAAGCTTATTTATGTTGTTGTACCAAACTAGTCATAAACCTAAGTCCTTGGACTTAAATGCATCTGGTTTAAGAGAAAGCTTGAACATTTACATCCTGTATTAAATAATAGCCATAGATTTGTGTAGTTCTTAACCCTGTTCAGCTTTTGTGCATTCTCTTTTCAGAGTGAAATACATGGGCCTGTTTACCTATATGCTGCTCCTGGCCATTGCAGGACTCCACTTCTGGCACATGTTAGGAGACCGGAACTTGTCAAATGTAGGTGGTGCAACATGCAAAATAAATCACGTATAACTTAGCAGAACAGGAGCCACCTGGGAGCCTTGCAAGCCCACAGATAACAATGCTGGCTGTAGCTGTTTTTTACTCTAGCATTCCTTGTTGTAGCCTGCAAACCTTCATGTCACAGAACAGTTTTTCAGCTCAGTAGCTGGGGAATATGGAGTTAAGTTTAAGAAAAGCATGTGTGTCTGACTGGCTTTTCTGCTTTTATCTGTGCCTTGCTGATTTGTGGCTCAGAATCTGTAGTGTTTCACATAACTCCTGCTGGCTCCAGTTCAGATCCTCAGTGGAGATTATCCAGCTGTCCTCCATGTTACAGATGAGTAAGGGTGACTGGGGAAACTCAAGCATAGGCAAACAAAGCAAGGCAAATGCACTGATATTTTTAGGATTTTTAATACTTGGAGCGTGAAAGCAGTGAGTTCTCTGTGTTCTTCTAGGTTTCCTTGGTGTGCCATTTTCTGGCTAGGGGACTGACCCTCCTCGTCATCCCAGTGGCCATGTACCTGTCCTTCTTCTTTGTGCACTTGACTTTGCTGTATCGCTCTGGGCCTCATGACCAGATTATGACAAGTGCTTTCCAAGCCAGCTTAGAGGTAAGGGAAATGTCCTCATGAAGCAGATTCCCTAGGGGAGAAGGGGAGGAAATGTTTCTTGTGTTCACTGTTAGAAGAAAGGTCTGCGTTCTTGTTCCTTTGATCCCACATATTTGTTCCCTTTATGTCATTTTATTACTTTGCTGCTGTGGTATGGCTTTAAGTTAAAAAAAAAAATGAGGACTGAAATCGTAATAGCAGATGAAAGGCTTCACTCTTAGGCTGAAGATCTATCCCTTCCTACAGGAAACTCTGCAGTGGTTGATACAGTGCTGAACTCTTAATTGAGTTCGTGTCTTAAGCGTAAGGTTAAAATGCAGGATGATAGTCTGAGCTTCTATAGAAAAGTACTTTGTCTATTGAAATAGCATGAAGCAGCAAGGAATATTCCATAAGATCCTATTACAGGCTTTCGTGTATTTACTTTCTCCTGAAAATGGTGCAAGATTTGATTTTTGTAGATAACATCAGATGAGAAAGCATTGTGCTAGGATACTGCTGTGTTAAAGTGACAAGTGACTCTAAATAGTGTTTGAACAGCCTCTAAAGGCTGTTCAAAACAAAAGGTTGTTTCTTTTTATTTCCACTTATCCTGTCATTATGCTTCCCAGGGTGGGCTGGCTCGAATCACTCAGGGCCAGCCCTTAGAGGTGGCCTATGGCTCTCAGATTACTCTGCGGAACGTGCTGGGCAAGCCCATGCAGTGTTGGCTCCATTCTCACACGAATACTTACCCCATCAGGTGAGAAATCTGGTTGGTTCTGTATTGTTAGGGTAAAAGTATGCTCTGGTTCTATCTCAGTTTGGGTCCTGGCAGTCTCTTCATTAAATCTTTAGAGGACACTACGAATGCATGGCTTCTCTGTGCTCTATAGGGGTGGAGCCAGTGGTCTGGTGCTGGTCTGTATTGCATTGACTGTGGAGCACAGAAATGTGCTGTTACATACCTGTTTTTTTTTAACACTTCTGTAAAGGTATGAGAATGGCCGAGGGAGTTCCCATCAGCAACAGGTGACCTGTTATCCCTTTAAGGATGTGAACAACTGGTGGATTGTCAAAGATCCTGGAATGTGAGTATGCAAAAGATCTAGATACCAAACTGCTTCAAGCATGGCTTTGATATAGAGGCCATATGTGATCATGAGCAATCAATTTCAGCTGCAGAGCTGGTGAAGGTGGCTGTTTGCACGGTGCTCCTACAGGGTAGAAGCATTACTGAGGACTTAGAAATTCTGTCTGAACTGCATCTGCCCAATTTGTGGGTTGTGCTATGCATAAGGGGAACTTTAAAGAGTTATGAGACTGATGGGAGCTGTTCAGGTGCTTTGCATGAAAGTGGAATTCTGCTTTTTGAAGTGTGTGAGCCGTGGCATTTAGAGTGTTTTGATGAGTTCTATCAAACTTGAATGGGTCTCAGAAGACAGTAGAAATCATTTCTGCGGAATGAGTATTTCTTTGTACTGAAAATGTGGGGTGAGCTTCAGAACCTGCCTTATCAGGAGGGATTGCAAATGGATGTCTGAGCTTGAGAGGGCTTGGTTTGTGCTAAAGCATTTTGCCATTGTCACTGTCAGTGAAGGGCAGGGCTCTTTGTTTTTGCAGCTCTGCCTCTGAAAGCCCTTGTGTGATATCATTGCATACTGCATGATCAAAAAGTTGCTTTTGTAGGTTTCCTATGTTGCTCTGGGAACTGTATAAACAGTTCTACCCAAAGGACTGTGTACCATTATAAATCGTATCTACAGTGGGGAAGTCTGTCAGTAGTGCAAAGCTTTCAAGTGGGGACTCTAACAGAATCTTTGTGAGAAGCACAGATACCCAGTATCTACCTAAATTTCCTCAAATTGCCTGGGAGGATGTGAAGTTCTGCTGTAGAACAACAAAGTACAGGCAGCAGTTGGGTGAACTGAGGAGTTCCTCCTTGCCAAAACATGTGTTAGCCCTGTCCAGAAGATAAGAGTTTGGTCTCCGTGGTGGAAATGATAGCCATTGATCTCTGTTGTGGTCCTGCCAACAGTGACATCAGTTGTAGTAACAACGCCTGCCAGACTTCTGAAGCACTTACAGTTCACAGAAGCCACCCAACAGCTGCAGTGTGGGAATAATCTGAACTTGTTTCTGACTGACCTGAATTCGGACCACTGACTTAATGGCTGGGGTGTTGGTATCCCATTGCCAATCCCCTGAGTCATTCTGCCCTTAATTTGCCTCTGCCTCGATGAGCTTTCTTTCCATTCTGGTGTATTCTGTAGATTACTTGGTTTTCCTATCTTAATGCCGACATATCTGTCCCTACTGCAGCATCTTGACCTAACAGTTTGCTCATGACAGGGTTGCATAATTCAGAAAAAAGAATGTGACCACTTCCTCTCATGTGTTACTGCACCAGGCAGCAGCTGGTGGTGAGTAACCCACCCCGTCCTGTCAGGCATGGGCACATTGTGCAGCTGGTCCACGGCATCACAACTCGGTACCTCAACACGTGAGTCCTTTCCTTGTCCTTTGCTCTGCCAAGATTTTGGGCTCATTCTGCTTTGCTGTGTCTCAGAGTGGCTGCTCAGGGGTTGAAGAGGAGTGACCTTTGCATTCAGATACACCAGAAACTGGTAGATTCCCAAAATGGTGGGGCTAGGAGTGACATTTCATGAGGATTCACAGATTCCTAAATACATAGATCCCTTGGTGAGTCCTCACCCTTCCCCCTTCCCTGCCTCCTCTCCAGAATACTCAGGCAGTGTTGTGGGTGACAGTGAACTTAAAGTTAACTTGCTGCCTCTGCTGACTTCACCTGTGTGAAGGGTGCACTCAGAAAGCTAGGAGGATGTGTTGGAGAATTCAGTGTGCCATGGCTCATTGCCACGGATCCTTGGCTGTTCTGCAAAGACTGCAGTATGAAAGGTTGCCTCCTGGCTGCTTCCAAAAGGGAGTCAGTCGGCATTGGAACGTCGCTCTGATTGGGAAGGGGGGGGCATTCTGCATTCTGGGTTTTTGCTGTGTTCCTTCCAAACCCAATTTGTTCCTTTTGGGAAAAGCAAGTGAACAGCATCCCTGTTTGTCACAATCAGTGCTTGTTCTTCAGCCCAGGGTAGTAGTTGTCTGTATGGGCTTCCTCTGTGGCTGCTGCTGGCAGCTCTTGGTAGTGGGTAGTGTTCTCTTTCAGAGTAAACAGTGTAGTCTTTTTAAATGGATTACTTGGGTTATATGCTTTTTAACTGAGCCAATCCAGTTCCTTTATGGGTACGTTTTTATATGAATTTGGGAAATGGTATTAGAGGATCTGAGGATGCTTACTTTGTCTTACAGGCATGATGTTGCTGCCCCTCTCAGCCCCCACTCCCAAGAAGTTTCCTGCTATATTGATTATAACATTTCCATGCCAGCACAGAACCTCTGGAGAGTGGTGAGTAGGGTAGAGTCAAAGAGAAGGGAAGAGCTCGTCATTTTTTTCACCAGAAGTGGCTGAGACAAAAAGCCAATCAAAAGACATCTGACCATTGCAGGAAATCGTCAATCGGGAGTCTGACACGGATGTGTGGAAGACCATTCTGTCAGAAGTGAGGTTTGTTCACGTGAACACCTCTGCAGTGCTAAAGGTGAGTGGATTTATGTTTATTTGCCAACAGTTTTTCCTCCGTGCAACTCTCACAATCTCGTAAAATACTGATCTCTCTGTTCTGAAATGCCTAAACAACGTGAAACAAACGTAAATTAATTCAGGGAAACAGTGCACTTGCTCAGTGTGGTCAAAGGGCAGCATGTGTTTCAGGTAGTTGCTTCATTTTTTCAGCATGCAGAGCTGTCCTGCTTCTCAGAAAGTTACGGCCACTGTACACAAGTGAGCCGTAGATGCTGAGGCTGTGTGTAGTATGTGGCAGCAGATGGAATAGTGAAGGATCTCTTCACAAAGTTGGCCAGAATTGCTGACTTCCTGGCTGTAGCATCTGTTCAGATGTATTGCATGGTGACTTGTCCTGTACTTTGTAGCAGGGCCTTGCTGTGATGGGCTGCACAGCCAGGCCGAGGAACTTCCAGCCTGAGGTTCAAAGTAGCAGGACTGTAAGTTGCACTTTCACTTTCAGCTCAGTGGAGCATCTTTACCTGAGTGGGGATACCGGCAGCTGGAGGTGGTTGGAGAGAAGCTGTCCAAAGGCTACCACCAGAGCATGGTGTGGAATGTGGAAGAGCACAGATATGGGAAAAGTATGTCTCAGCCATGTTCTCTAAGCATGGTTCTGTGACTGGGGAGCTTCCTGTGGAGTACAGTGGTGGAAGGACTTAGTCTAGCAGAATTGGGACAGAGTGGGTGTGTTCCCAGGGTAACTGACATGGTCCTAGCCACACTCAGCCCAAGTAGTGGATTTGGGCAGTTTTTCAGTGAGGAGATTTACAAATCTCCTCAGAGAGCTCATACAATTGGACTGCACAGTGCTGAGGGGCTCCCTGAAGTCTGAGGAGCCAGGGGTATATCATATGTACCCTCCTTTTCTGGGTTTCTGGCTGTTAACGTTGTTACTGTTTCTGAGCAGTGGTGTTTTCTTCCAGGCCAAGAGCAAAAAGAGAGGGAAGTGGAACTCCACTCTCCCACACGGATGGATATAAGTAAAAACCTAAGCTTCATGGCAAAGTTCACAGAATTGCAGGTAAATGTGTTTCTTTCATCCTTTCTTTTGTTGCAGGGCAGGAACCAAAGCACTTCTGCAGACTCTGAGACTGAGAGTTCATTGTTTCTTCCTTGCTGATAGAGTAATTTAGCTTCCTTAGTGAAGTAAAAATCTGAATGCTCTTAAGCATTAGATAGCAGCACAACTGTGCTATTGAGTGATGAGTACCCAAGTGACCGTGTAAAAAGAGAGAGAAGGAAGAGCAGCTGGGCATGCAGAAGTTCTCTGAAACTGAATTGCAGTGTTGTTTTGTCAGCAGTCTCAATGCCCCTTACTGACATTTCAGAATTTCACTCAGAAAAGTGCACGATCTAAGGACAAATAAAACCATTTTATTGATAAACATCCAGTCTTAATTACAAACAGTCTTTCTCCACACTCAGGTTGAGAACATAACATCTTACATCTAAGCTGTTCATCTATGCCTGCTATCTCAGCCATTGCTCTCATTCTGAAAGCCTTCTGTTTACTTTTTTTTCCAGTGGAAGATACTCACATTGAAAAATGAAGACACAGAACATAAGTACAGCTCCTCTGCTCTTGACTGGATCACAATGGACACAAATATTGCATACTGGCTACATCCAACCTCTGGTGTGAGTAGCAGAGTGGGAGTAAGCATGAACCTGGTGAAGAAAGTCTTCAGTTCTGACTTGTCTGAGTGAGAGCAGGGTTGCAGTTCTGTCCAAGGAGTTGGTGCAGGATGGGCTCTTACTGTGATAAGAATTTTTATCACTTCAAAGCAAGCAGCTTTTTCTTGAGAAATGTTTTTTTTTTCATTGTTTTTTCTTTCTGTTTTTTTTTTTTTAAAACTGCAGGTTTATAGTTTCTATTTAGAAGATGAGTTGATCTCCAGTAGCATCCTTTAAATGCAATACATTACAAAAGAGACATAAAGCAGCAAAGTTCATCAGCTTTCTGATAAGGAAAGAAAGATCACATTACTAGCCATGTACACTATGAAATTTAATCTAGCAAGTATATAAAATATTGATAATATTTTAACTTACCTAGAACTGCAGTGCATTCCTACTTCTGGCTTATACCATCTTCTGTCTGGCAGGCTCAGATCCATCTCCTTGGGAATGTTTGCACCTGGGCTTCAGCTAACATCGCTGCTGTGGTCTACACATGTCTGTCCCTGTGGTACTTGATACGACGAAGAAGAAAAATCTATGATATTCCTGAAGGTCTGATTCCATTGGGGGTGTCTCTTAGTCTGTTATGCTTTAATGGACCCAAAGCCATGGTTTTGTTTTGTTGCTGTCTGCTTGATTATTTTAGCACCTTTTCCTGTTCCCTATCCCTGACATTTTTGCTTGTGGCACACAGAGATTTTGGTCATTGCTATGTGACCATGGCCTCTTGAGACTGTATAGGAGCCAGCACAGTGTTTGAGTTATTCCCTGGATGTTAAGAAACCTCCAGGCAGCAGATTTGGATTGTACTGAGACCTTTTGTGATAGACTTAAAGGAGAGATAGATAGTGACTGTGTGGAGAGAGGTTTATTTCAAACAAACCCTGACCTTTGAGAGACATAAATGTACAGGGCCAGTGCTCCAAGATGTCAGTCAGAGGTTTCTCCTGTCTCCTGCAGATGCATGGCAGCTGTGGGTATCAGCTGGGCAGATCTGTGTTGGAGGCTGGGTTGTGAATTACCTGCCCTTCTTCCTGATGGAGAAGACACTGTTCCTGTACCACTACTTGCCTGCCCTCACATTCCAGATTCTCCTGATTCCCATCGTATTACAGCATCTCAGCGATCATCTCTGCAGGTATGTGATTCTTACAGAGAGACAAGTGACACAGTTCTTTTCTCCAGGGTTGGCACCTTGGCAAGCTGCTGCAGGAGGGCAGTGTTATTTCCCAACAGTTTCATTTTCCTTTAGAAAGGATAAGCCACATTTACGTCTTCCTTCTGGATGGAGTGTTAGCTAGCATCGATGTAATCTGCCTGCTCTTTCCCTCTCTTGTCCCAGATCTCTGCTTTCCAAGAGCATGTTCAATGCACTGATTGTAGCCTGGTTCTCCTCCGTGTGCTTTGCCTATCGCACGTTCAGCCCTGTGACCTATGGGGAGCCCCTGTCTGTTGCTGAGCTGAAGGACCTGCGCTGGAAGGACAGCTGGAACATCCTCATCCGAAAACAGTGACACTGGCTGTCTTGCTGCAGGTAAAAGGCAACACACCTCTTAGGCAAAGCCAGGAGTTTATTGTATTGCTAGCGTTACTGAATTTTTTTTAAGTCTGATCAAATAATTGATAGTAACTGGATCAAGCTATAGCAGAAAAAGAAATAAAAATTCTTTTTGTACAGTATCACAGAGAAGTTCTCAGTAGTAATGTAGTTGTTAAGAGCACAGTTCCATGGCCTGCTACCAACAACAGCTGTATTGTATTTACAGAGCTGCAGCACGAGTTGAAGGAAACATGGGGACAAGGAAGCGTGCTCTGAACTGCACACGTTGGTTCAGGTTAAAAACATCGTGGGTAACTCAGCCTGACTTGCAGCAGCAGGGAAATGCACAGGGTAGCAGAAGGTACGAGTTAAGGACTGGGGCTTCTAACTGGGATTGTCTGATAGCTCAGTACGCACAGTCCCTAAGGGACACAGTATTTCTGCCACAGTTGATTTTATTTATTTAGTGTCTGCAGCAGCCAGGAGATTGGAGCTGACCAAGAACCCCAGTCCTAAACAGGCCAGGATGCTTTTTACTGTAGCATTCCTTTCTGCCCTAACAAATTCTATTCCAGGCTGCCTTCGTCTTCTCTCCATGAAGAAGGTATGATCAAACACTACAGCTATTCAAAGTAGGATTTAGTCACTGTGATGCTCCTCCTTAGAGCTGCACTGACTGCTAGTGCTTCAGTGCAGTATCTCACACTCTAAGCCCGTCAGTCTGACTTATAGAAATGTAATGTTGAAGGACAGTGCTCATTAGCAGATAGAAAACCTTTACTCATGTCCACTGCTGACAGTGGTTTTCACACGCAGACTGCATTTCTTGCTTTGTTTTTTCTCTCTAAAGCTCAGCCATTACAGAACTAAAACTAATTTAAACAAGGTGAGAAAGAACTGCTGATTGTAAGAGCATCTCAGGAAGCATTTCTTTTCATACATTTGTGTTGGTGTAGTAGAAGTAACACAAAAACCTTTTATATAAAATGGCCGTTTCTGTTCATTGTTTGTTCACGTGTTTATTAGCCAAAGTTACACACCCATAACCAACACAGCCAGGTTTGTTTAGAAAAAAATCAATCATAAAATATCAAAAAGTCCCTCTTAGTAACATTTCCCCCCACCCCATTCTTAAAATTACTCTGAAATTACAGACTTGAGAAGGATGTAACAAGGACGTTCTCAAAGGCCCAACTTCATTTCACATTCTTTGCCACAAACTTTATGTTGCTGAAGTTATATGGGGTAAATTGCAGAAATTGGGATGTCACTGTTTGTACTTCCAGCCTCTAATCTGTTAGGTTCTGTTACTGTGGGCTTTTTTGTTGTTGGTGTTGTTAGAAAATCAGAACATTCATCCATTTAGTCACTGTGGCCCTGGTTGATGGTAGAACCACGTTCAGATAGATAGCTGTCTGTGGCATCACAAGGAGGGTCCTGCAATTCACAGCTTTCTCCTTGTCAGTTTTACCACCCAGCTCTGGAAGTGAATGGATTCTGCCCAGCAGAATCTGCAACTGACACTACAGAAATGCCCTAGAAGACACTAACACTGACAAGGTCAAGCTTCTGTTTCCATGAGCAACTCAGTCCAGTTGGAGCTCACACATTCAGGTAACTGTGGTAAAGGAAACACTATTTGGGTACAAAAATAGAAGCCTTCTCTGCATACAGCACAGCAAGGTGCAGTAGCTTAGAAAGGTATCACTTTGTAGGAACAAGAACCACACTACTTCTTGGGCCTGTCCCCTCAATGAAGACTAAGTTTCCATTTGTTCCAGACTTCTAACTTGGAGAGATTCCTCTATGGTCGTGCCCATGAAGTTGTGTTCCTGCCCCCACAAGCTGCTACAGGTTGCCAAGGTTGGCCAGCAGGAGAGCAGTGTGAGAACTTAAGGGTCATAGCAAGGCAGGAGAAGAGTAAGGACCGTACCTGCTTGCTGAAACAGACTGTGAGCCTGTTGGAAAGAGAGACTGTTCAGGCTGTTAACCTCCCTGCTAAGAAAGAGCATCATCAGGGAAATGGGGTCTCTTGCTAAACACCTGGATACTTTCAGGATAAACTTCAGCATTAGATTCCATTTTGAAAATTAAGAAGGCAAATAGAACTGCCTTTAAGGAGTTGATTAATAGAACAGATTAATAGACAGACATCTCAGGCAGGAAGGGTAAGGGTGGTGGAGGGGAGAGGGGCCACAGTCCAACTCCTTCCTCTCTGCGAGAAGTTTCGCACCACTGTCACCTCTGCTGCTATGATGATTTGAAGGGCACTTCAGCAGGCATTTTGCTGCAGTCTTTCTTTCCCAACGTTGTCTGCAGTGTTGGTCTGGAGCAGAGGCAAATCCTTCAGACTCGGGTTAGTGCGGACGGCTGCTGGACTCCAGATGGGACCGCTTGCCAGCTGCTAACACACTGCTGCTCTCTGCTTGCTCGGAGAACGGGCGCTTGTAGGTCCGACCGTGTCCATTCACTGCCCCTCGCTGCCACTTGCAGATGTCTCCATTTAGGATGTCTTGAATGTGCTGCACTATGAGGTTTATAGCCACTGCAGAGAGAGGAGTGGGAAACACAGGACACGTGTAAGCCTTCTCAGCTGAGCTATCTAGAACACGCAGAGCATCCAGCCCCATCCGACTCAGGTTTTAAGAAGCCTTCAAATGAAGCTACGCCAACCCTCTGCAGTGAAGTCAGACCTCAGCAGAGACCAACAACTGCACCATCAGCTTTGAACTCAGTGTCCTGTTTTGCATCTACAATTGCTTATCACTCGTTCCAGCCCTCCACAGACCGAGCAGCTGATAATGGTGGTCAGGCGCTGAGCATCTCCCCCTCCCCCCCAGCAGCCCTCCAACAGAACACAGCACACTCAGCAGTGTGCCAGCAGCGTGCTGGTTGCCACGTGCTCTCCCTCCCAACCCCAGAGATGGTCTCCTCAGAGAAATCAGGCAGAGAACCGAACTCCCTTTTACCCATGTTGTCAACTCCTCGGGGGATGATCACATCTGCATACTTCTTTGTCTGCAAAACAGCAATGGTGGTGGAGAGCGTTAATGGGAAAAGCGTGTGTTGTTCTTATCGAAATCTGAGTGCAAAGATGGACGGAGTGTTAAGCCCTAGTGTTGTGAGTTAAAGCTGTCTATGATGGGAACATCTCAATCATGTGACCACCTAAATTACTCCTGCACTGTACAGCATAACGAGCAGACTGTGGTGCTCTGCCCCTGGGTTTCTGTGCTGTCCCCTGCTGAGAGCAGGCTGCAAAGCAATCTCTCCTACAAGACTTAAAGAATAACCTTAGAGAGGGATTTCTCCGTCCCAAGGGAGCCGTGCCATGAGAGCCACAGCAATGAGAAGGTGAGCATTCCGCTACAGGTTTCTGCAGTGCTTACAAGCAGGAGGGACCTCCGGCAGTGGTTATACATCCCAAAGGCCATTCCCGCACCTACAGCTCCTCCCCGGGCGCCCCTCTGTGTCTCCCCAGCAATCAATGCAGAGCACTGCTCGGTACCGGCAAGCAGAACTCCTCGAAGGCGGGCTTCACGAACGTGGTGTACTGCGTGAGGATCTGCTCCAGGTCCCTCCCGCGCTTCATATCTCGCAGAACTGAAACGGGAAGATCAAAACCCTGAGCCGGACGGCGGGGACGGACGGAGGAGGCCCGGCAGAACAGCGGCCAACGGGGGGCGTACCTCTGCGGGACAGCCGCACGTCGGAGTCCGTGTCCACAAAGAGCCGCAGGTGGAACATGTCGCGGATGTCCTGGTTGTAGAACACCAGGATGCCCTCGAACAGCACCACGTCGGCCGGGTACACCACGGTGGTGTCGGGCATTCTGCCGGGAGCGGCGCGGCTGAGCTGCGCGGCTCCGCCCCGCCCCGCGCGGCCGCCCCGAACCCCGCGTACCTCGAATGGGTCACGAAGTCGTAGGTCGGCACCTCCACCGTCTTCCCCTCCACGATGTTTTTTAGGGTGGCGCGCATCAAATCGTTATCAAAAGCGTCTGCGAGAGGGAAGGGGGAGCGAGAGGAGGGTTCGCTGCCGCTCGGACTGCCTACAGCCCAACGCACAGCGCGGTCAGGCCGGGAAGGACCGCAGGGATCGCTCGTGCGCAGCGCAGCGCGGGGCGGGACGGGACGGATCGGATGGGACGGATCGGATCGGATGGGACGGGATCGTACCCGGGTGGTCGAAGTTGTACTGCCCCTTGAGCGCCTTGCCCTGCTGCTCGGCCGTCAGCACCTTGTAGAAGCTGTCCTGGCTGAGGATCAGCACTTTGCGCTGCCGCCGCTCCACCTCGTTCTGCCCCAGCAGCTCCATGATCTTCTCGCACACTGTGGACTGAGGGCAGCGGATCAGCGCGCGGCGCCGACGAACCGAACCCCCATCGCCCCCCCGGCGGTACCGCGCGCCCGGAGCCGCCCTCACTTTGCCGCTGGCGGTGCCGCCGCTGACGCCGATGAGGAACGGCTTCGGGTGCGGCCGCTCGGGCTCAGCGCCGCCGGCGGAGGCCATGGCGGGCGCGGGGCGAACCGGGCGGAGCGGCGCTGCCGCGGGGGGCGCTGGGAAATGTAGTCCGTGGGGCGGGGCGGGGCTTACGGAGGGGCGGGGCTTAGAGGGGGCGGGGCTCTATGTGGGGGCGGGGCCAGGCCGCGGGGCGGTGCGAAGCTGACGCGTGGGGCCGCGACGGGGTGGGCGGTGTATGGGGCGGTGCTGTGGGGCTGCAGGAGGCACAGAGTACATAGAGGGCACCTGTGTGTCGTCACACGCGTGCGTATATATGGCTACATCATGTGTATCCATACATGGAGGCATGTATCTCAGTAGGTGTGTGCAGAGGTGTATGTGCGTGTAGCCAAAAGGCACTGTGCAGCATAGGGACACCATACAGATGTATGCATGGCTGTGTAATACCTTACAGGCAGATGCATGGCTGTGTGTGTTCATGATGGACACCCAGCGCACACACACACACACACACACACACACACACTATGGGTGCACATCGGCTCACAGACAGCTGTAGGTGCACTTATTTAAGTTGCATGCTAACAGACACAGGGAATGCCTCCATCCATACATATGCGCCCTATGCTGCAGTGAGGGCTAATAGATGCACACATCCATAGCCGAGCGGTGCGCATTGACCCCTTAATGCAGGCACAACAGCAGCTGATCCACGCGCTCTGATCGCAGTGTCTGTCCCAGCAGCTGCCGTTACCTCCACGCGGGCAGTGACGAATCGCAGCCCCGCTCCGCGCCCGCCGCCCTCACCCCATCCCCGCCCGCCGCCGCCGGATGCCGTCGGTCAATGATTAACGCGGGGTCGGGGCCGCCCCAGGCCTGGAGGGATGGAGGCCGGCGGGATGGAGGCCGGGGCGGGGGCTGAGCGCCGGGTGGTGGCCGTCAGCAATGCGGCCTTTGAGGACGACCCGCCGCCCTACTCGCCGCCCGACCCCAAGAGCGCGCAGCTGCTGTTCCCGGTGCCTTTCCACCCCCAGCCCCATCCCCACCCGCCGCCCTTCGTACCGCAGCCGCTGCCCTACACCGCCGTACGTAGCCAGGCCCGCTCCCCTCGGCCTCCGGGGGCCCACACGGCCGCTGACCCCGGCCCTGTCCTTGCAGTCCGTGGGGCCGCCCGGCACGGGGCCTCCAACCGCCGCCCAACAGCCGCCCAAGGACTACGTGGTGGAGTCGGTGCTGGTGACGGTGTTCTGCTGCCTGCTGACCGGGCTCGCCGCCCTCCTCTATTCACACGAGGTAAGGACGGGCCCCGCTCAGCCCCTGCCCCGCGCTGTGACCCCGCTGACCCCTCCCCTCCTCCCCACGCCAGACCCGCGCTGCGCTCAGCCGTGGGGACGTGGCCCAGGCCCAGGCGGCGTCCAAGAAGGCGCAGTCTCTGGTGCTGCTCAGCCTCGTCCTGGGGCTGTTCGTCTCCTTCAGTTGGGTCGTCTACGTCCTGGTGGCTCTGTATTGGTGACGGGGCCGCAGGGACACGGAGCGCACAGCCCAGTGCCATTGGTGAGGAGCAGCCGCCGGGCGATGCCAGCACCGAGCCCAGCAGCCGCGTGCAGCAGCGGTCCCTGCACCGGAGAGCTCAGTGACTCTATTGGGGCTGACAGTGGGAGCCGCACAACGCTGCGGGCAGCAGCACAGCTCCGGGTCACAGCGGGACGCGTGGCTCCGTGCAGGGCTGGGAATGGAGCAAACGGCCCCGCAGTGCGCAGCCACAGCGGGCGGCTCTGCATGGGCCGCTCTGGGCGTGCGAGCGCATGAGAAGTCCCCCTGGTAATTAGGAATGTGCAAAGATTCCCTACATATTTTAGCTTCTACAGCAATCCTGCATGCACAGCTGTGCTGCATCGCCTCCTCCTCGCCGCTTCGTTTTAAATAAAGCACACACAGCCAAAGCCTTTGTGCTCCGTGCATACCGCAGCCCCTCCCACCCATGGCTTTCAGCCACCACAAACGTTAAGGCGAATTCTCCTCCAGTCGGTCAGCCCGGGACCTCCTCCAAAGCCCCCACGCTCACAGCAGGCGTCGCGCGCTCGCTCAGTGTCTGAGCATCCTCCTCTGTGCCGGCGGCTGCCCATTATTTCCAGAGGAATTTTGAACCCCATCCAGGACTGAAATAGCACCGGCAGCCGCTCAGGGGTTATTTATGGCCACGCCACGGGCTGAGCTGCAGCAATGGGGTCGGAGCCCCCCCATTCCCATCGGTGCTCAGAGGGGGGGACAGGAGGAGACGTCCTCTGCAGGGCCCTGCGCTGTGCCTGGGGGGGTCCACAGCGGGGCAGAGCCGCCCGCCGGCTGTCAGGGAGTGATGCAGAGCAAAAAGGGGCAATGGCAGAGGAAAACCCGGATGGGGATGTGAGAAAACACGAGGCCACACCAACTTTGAGGAGCGGATTCGATTGTCACTTTAATCCACAGACTGCTGCATGCACTGTAAACAGGATCGTTAGGCAGGTTTGTTACTGGTATTTATTTGTCTTTAATATAAAAGTTACAGGTTTGAAATGTTTGCAGGAAGGTGCCACCATTGGGACCGGGTTAGCGGTACATATATAATACAGCCGAACAGCTGAGGCTGGGGGGAGGCTGGGGAGCAGCACGGCGCTCATAGCAACGCGCATCGCTTCCCCCCTACCCACCCACGGGGGAACAGAGACCCCCAGGGCTGCCCTCAGGGGAGAGGTGAGCTGAGGGCCGGGCGCCCCCAACCCCATCCCTCTGCACTGAGCCCTGGGCACAGCACTGCTGCTCCCCTCATCCCCAGAACACAGAGACCCGCAGCGATGGGGCCATCTTAGCGCTGCCCTGCACTGACACTCCTGCAGCACAACAGCAGCGATGTGCTCAGGGCCAGCAGAGCTCTGCGCCGGGTGTGGGCTGCGTTTGCCTTTTCCATCTCATCGTGTTGCTTTCTTTAAGTCTTATTTACAAAGAAAAAGGAAAGAATCACTTCCCGCTTCGGGGATTGCAAAGCTTTGGCCGGGCGCGGCGTGCGGCCCCGGGGCTGCTCACAGTGCCATAAAGAAATAAAAGGTTTTGAAGTGTTCTGTGCCACAGCACAGCCAGGGCTCCGCTCCCGCTGCCGTGGGCTGTGCAGCACAGGGCACAGTGCTCACCTCACGCCCTGCACCTGCAGCCCCGGCGCCACTGGGAAAATAAATGATGACGTTGGGTGCAATCCCATGAGCGGAGCCGGGCGCACCGCTGCAGGCACGGCCAGGAGCCGGGCAAGGCTTTGCAATCTGCAGAAGGAAGTGCTCGCCACTCTGATCCACCCAGAACAAACAGAGGCTTGGCAAACATTGACCTGCGATGGAGAAGTAAAGCGAGGATGCTCTGCAAAACATCCCGTGTGAGCCACGGCCCTGAGCTGCAGGATTGTGCTGGAGCTCTGCAATACCTGCGACTGCGGGACACGGCTCTGCAGAAGGCCTTGCAAGGGGGGAAAACCTACAGCACGTGCTCAGAACCACGACCCACGCTGTAAACAACCGAATGGGGCCAGGAGGGAGGGAGGGGACAGCCCGGGAGAGGGGATGGGGACACGAAGCGGGGATGGAGGGGCTGAGTAAGGCACACGGAGCAGGAGGGGAGCACGGGGTGCGGGGGGTGCTGGGATGGGGCATAAAGGGGCTTCTGAGCGCGGTCACAGAGCACAGCACCACGGGTCATTGGGATGAGAACCATTTGGCAACGAGGAGAGGAACGGAGGGGGCCAGGAGTGCTGGGCTCCTTCCAGCCCCGGGGCAGCCCTCAGCCTCCTTCCTTCCAGCACTCGGAACGATGCTGTCACTGCTTGTGAGTTTTATACACGTCATGTTTTGCACTTTTTTCTCTTTTTTTTCCTATAAACCCATCGGTATTCAGACATGCATCAAAAAGAAAAATCTCCAATGGATTCTAAATACTAATATTTACAGTCGTATACTACACAATTTACTGTGCAAAAGCTAGTACCATCACTACGAGATACGGGCCCGCAGGGCAGGGGAGCGCCGTACCGCGGGTAGTCAACGCTCCCAGGGGTCGGAGGGATCACTGTGGCTTAAATAGTGAGATCTGAGAGGAGGAGGGGGGGTCGATGGCTGGACACGGCGGCTCCCCGCCCACCATTCACTGCCTCTTCTGTATCCGTTCACGGTGCCTTCACCCCAGCGAGAAGGCGAGAGAGACCCGGGGCAAACCGCAGCCCCCTGTAAACAAACCCGGCCCTCCGCAGGCAGCGGAGCTCCTCCACCCCCACCTGCCTGAGAGAAGCCTCAGCTTCTGTCTGCTGGACGTCACCGCGGAGATGAGCCCGTGGGCGCCAAGCTCTGCTCATCCTCTGTCCGGGATGAAGACAAAAGCCCGCGTGTTTCCAAACACCATCAGTAACACGCTTGCGTGGGACCGCCTTCCACAGAGCTCTCTCCGTGGGTGGGGAGCTGCTCGATGGCACAGAGGGACGTGGGGAGGAGGGAGGCGAGCGCTGCCCGATCTCTGCCCGCTGCTGTCTGCGCGGCGGCCACCGCTCCGCCAACGCTCACAGCCCCGAAGTCGCCGCCGGCCCGGAGAGAGGCCGTGTCACCCCGTAACAGGTACCAATACTGAACTCCAGTCTCATAGCTGCCCTCTGTGCGTCTGCCGAGCAATTCTCCTCGCTCGCACAAACCCTCCTCCTAAGTTTTCTCTTCCCGGTCTGTTTTCCGCCTTGTAATGTTCCGAGGTTTGATTTTGAGGGACAGTTCCCACAGGGCCTCCTCCGCCAGATGGTCGCTGAAGTCGTTGAAGAACGACACGATGTCGTCGTTTCTCTTGATGTCGTAATGTCTGCAGAACCACAGAGAGGGGCTGCAGTTAAACGAGGGGCTGAGGGACCCCCCGGTACATCCCCACACAGATCCTGCATTGGGTTCTGTGTCACCTGAGCCCATCACATGCGATGGGGGGCGACACAAAGGGGACAAAACACCATTAGGTTGGATATTAGGGGGAAGTTTTTCGCCCAGAGAGTGGTGATGCACTGAACAGGCTGCCCAAGGATGCTGTGGATGCCCCATCCCTGCAGGCATTCAAGGCCAGGCTGGATGTGGCTCTGGGCAGCCTGGGCTGCTGGTTGGCGACCCTGCACATAGCAGGGGGTTGGAACTGCATGATCATTGTGGGCCTTTTCAACCCAGGCCATTCTATATCCACTGAGGAAAGCCCTTTGTATCCCCAAGAACCCCTGTTCTCAGCCACAGCAAAATCTGCCATGGAAAGAAAGAGTAGGAAAACATAACGACAGTGGATTTTAAAAGCAGTACTGGAAAAACACCATCCCAGCTCAGTAATCTATCCCGGGGAGGGGAGCAGACCACGAGCACAGCCGTGTCACTTCCAGGTCCCCTTACATCTCCACCTCAATGCTGTCCCCTCTCTGCCCCCACAGTGCCCGGCTCAGACCCCACTGCTGCACTTACACCTGTTGGAAGCACCTCATGCTGTCCAGGATGTTAAACTGCTGCCAGCGCTTGGAGAAGTTCACCTTGCTGTCGATGTAGTCTGGGTTTCCCAGATGAACAAAGGTCAGGTCCTGCAGAATTAGGCCTCTGAAAGAGAGAAAGGGGCACGGGGCCAGGGAGTAAGCAAACAAGCACAGGGGTTTGCCATACATGGGCAGGAGAGCCAGCCAAGGGCAGCCACGCAGCACCTGACCACCTCCAGTCTTATACTGGATGGAAATGTCTCCCTGGCAGCAGATATGGAGGTGCTCTGGTGTTACGTGCAGCTGAAAGCAAGAGCAGCTGCGCTCCCTGCAGCCCTCTGCACCCCCTGCAGCCCTCCCCACCCCCCACCAACTGACAGCCCTTCCTCCAGGAAGTGTACAGTGGAAGAAAGCGAGACCAGAAGTTCTACTGGTGCAAAAGCAGAGCAAATGTGCTACCTCGATCAGAGAGCCATGGCGGAAGAAGGGAAGGGCTTCAAGCCCACAGGATGAAACACCTGCGTTTGCTAAGGGAGATTCTTAATTTAACAGCTCTTCTCAGTCATCAGAATCTGAGCTGCTGCAGAGGAGCAAGAAGCAGCTTGAAGCTGTGGGACCCATTGCAGCTCATGGGAAACTTGTCTTGCAGTGCACAGACCCCAAAGAAAGTAGAGTTAGAAGGTGTCAGCTGAAGATTCAGCCACTGAATCTTTCCTTTGCCAGTCACCTTCACTAAAAGAAAGCCCAGACAAAAAGGAAAGCATCTGAAACAGCAGCAGCAGGTGGTCTGAGCTCTGATCCACAGTTATAAAAGGGAATGAGAGCCTCAGTGGTGGCAGTGGATGGAGAAATCATCACGATGGAGTCATCTTGTACTGGGAATGCAGAGTCACAGAGGGGAGCTGTGCCAAGGGCCGCCTCCCTGCTGCAGGACAGACTGCTCAGAGGGGGCACGTGGGTCTGATGTGGCACAACCACGTTCTATTTTAGATGTAGGGCAGAGGCGAAGTGCTGAGCTGGGCAGAAGCTGCTGAGAAACCACTGAGGGGACTGCTGGAATGCACAGAAGTAACAGCAGAAGAAAGGAAGCACTGACTCACAGGTATGGGATGCAGGGAGGCTCCACATCAGCCAGGGCTGCACGGTAGGCGCGGAAGGACGAGGAGCTGTCGATCAGTGTGCAGTACTCAGCCAGGCCCTGGCAGAACACAAAGCCCCCAATCACCCCTTTATCTCTGTAACCTCTCTCCAGGGGACTCAATGCCACCCTGCAACCACCACCAGTGCGTTTGCTCAGTCTGAGCCTTGCTGCGTTCACACAGAACTTCACTGCCTTCAGCTCCACCAGAGCTTCACTGCACAGGGAGGAAGCAGCTGTCCCCTCAGCCTGTGGCAGTGCTGGCACTTCTGCAGCTGTCAGAAAGCCCCGCAGCACTGCAGGCTGCCAGCACTGTGCCATTACACCCACTGGAGAGCATTCATCCGCCATCCCTCCACCCTGCCATGCTGCTGAGCTGTTAAAACTCACCCTGCTGCTTCATATCGCAACCACAGTTATCCTCTTCCCCCCCACATGTGAAAGCCTGCACTGTTCCTCACCTCTGAGGTTTGTTTCTGCCACTCCAGCCTTCGGATGGGTGCAGAATCCAGTGCAGAAAGAATGGCCAGATAGGAATTAAAATTATTCAGCTTTCGTAAGTGCTGTGAAGTGGGAAAATACACCAGTTACACAGAGGTCTGTAATGCCTTAGAACATAAAACAGCTCTACCACCTGGCACGGCCCACTCTGCTGCTAAGGAACAGCACGGGTGATTCACAGCAAGAACTGAGCTGATACCTTCATAATCTTTATGAACTTAAGCAGCAGCCTCTCTCGGTCTTGGGCTTTCTCTTGAAGCATTATTATGGAACGGACCCTGGAAGAACAGACAGAGAAGGATAAACTCACTCAAGCAGATCTCAGATTTCCTCTCGTTTTGTTTACAAAACTGACAACTAATAGGGACGGATCAACAACACTGAGAAGTTTCTGATATCTCCAACTTAAACCGAGCGCTCCAATTCACAGCAAGGAATAATTCCAAGGATGAGAACAATCATCATTCACAGAATGCATTCATTTGCAAGGGGAGTGTTTGTTTGAAGGGCTCAGTGGTGCTGACAGTAATTCCTCCATGTTACAGTGCCCTCCAGAATGCTCATCTTTTTGTTTCTCTTGTGCTCCTCGAAACCTGCATCTCCTTCCTGGCCAGGACACACACGTGGTCCCTCTTAGAGGAACCCAACTCTGTGAGGAATATCCTGAACTCTAAGACAGGAGAGGTCAGGCACGGCTCAGTGCCATGGATGCTCTGAGCTCCTTACCAGTAGGACATGTTATTAAAGTGCTCTGTGAACTGCGTCAGGTTGGGGCTCTTCTCTTCATTTTGCTCTTTTGCCCAAAGCAAAACTTCTGGTATCTGCCCAGGAAGAAAAACAGAGGGGTGGGAGAATACCACACGTTATCATGGGATCTCTGCCTTAAGATTCCCAGCCACAGCCTGTGCTCGTGGTCTTTTGCTGACACAAGTTCAGCTTCTCCTGCGGTGTGCTGGGAATAGCAGGGATCGCAGAGGGGATGTGTGCAGACCCCTCCTCCCTCTGCCCTCCCCCTGCCCTCGTCTCCGTACCTCGATTTTATAGAAGAGTTCAGCATCTAAGAGTGTCAGCTGCTCGGCTATTTCATGACTGTGGAAATCATGCAAGGTGCCCGGCCTGCGGGAAAGAAAGATGAAGAAAGAAAGAACACGAAAATCAACTCGTTTTCTTTCCCTTCTTCTATTTTGGACCAAGAAAAGCCTCGTGTCCAAATAAAAGGGATGCCCCGTCCTTGAGAAAGGACCAAGGAACGGCCACCTGTGTGCTTCCTCACCTGGCTGCCACCCCGCGGGCTGCGAGAGGTTTGATGGAGTTGGCGTATCTCAGCATCTTCTTCTGATCCACTTTGTCCAGGATGTTTTTGCGCAGCACTCTGGCGAGGCTCAGCTCCCCATTGCAGACCAGCCGGAACACCAGGTCCATCAGCAGCTTGAGAATCTCCTCCGTCAGCTCCACTAAGCTGAAAGATGGCAGAGCCGGGGCAGGCATCAGGACTGCGACTCCAGGATGCTGGTATTGTTACTGACTGTGCACCTCCCACCCCCAAAACGATGAAGGCCACTCACCACAGCTCATCCACCACTCTCACCAGCACGAAGAAGGTGTTCTTACTGACTCGCTTCTTAAACGTGTCTGGGAAGTGGCAAAACTTCTCATATGTTGGTTGCAAATTAAAGAATCAACCGCTGGCACAACGAACAGCTGCCCCGAGGAACATCAGAACGGATATTATTCCACCTTGACTAAAACTGGTGTTGAGTTTCTAGGAGATGGAGGACACCTCTGTGGCTCTAATTAACATGGCACTGAGCTGCCACCAGCTGCAGGCAGCAGGGGTGTGAGGGGGTCCTTATGCCTCGCAGAACTGATGCTAGCAGGGCAGGTGGACCCCCAGTCTATTGTCTCTAAGGCGGCATTTAATGAGCTGCATTCCTCTACTGCCATCTCCCACGGCAGAGTGAGACATCTCTTAGGTCTCGTAACAGATCTCAGATGTCACCTCCACCTTTCTCTCTGCCCGATTTGCTGCAAGGGGAGTGGCAGCAAGGGAGACGGCAGAGGCTGAGCAGACTTCCACCAGGTGCAAGAAACAGCAAGCCAAATATTAAAGAGGGCCTGCAGGAGTGCCCCAGCCAACACTCCCACCGACACCTGCTCTCCAAGGAGATTCTGCTGTGTCCTTGGCAGCACCGATCCCAGCAGGAGTGAGGGAGGCTGTCCCTGCTGCAGATGGCAGTGATGAGCTGCGGCTCAGGGCAGGGCGACATCAGGCTGCTTTTGTGGTGGGTGTGTGCAGGAGCAGAGCCCACCAGGCCTCTGCCCCACGCAGCAAAGGGAGTGACATTGACAGAGCCAAAGGGAAGCACTGCGTGCTCAGCGAGCAGCCTGCTCTGTGCTGCCAGGAGCACTAACACTCACACTGCACGTCCAGCCCCGGCCTCGTTAGCAGATACAAGCTCAGAGCTGGAGGCTAAGAGGACATTATCTTCTGTGTTGCATTTCTTGTAATAAGAGGGAGAATAGGATTTGACAGTTCAGCCATCGCTGGTGTTAACCTACATCTGCCCAAGCAATTCCCTCAGCCCCTCTGGAAGGACGGACACACGATCTCCATTCTACAGACCAGACGTCCCACACAAACGACCACTTCCCCACTTCTGTACAGAACATCTGAACTGCTCTTCTCTGCTCTCAGGCCCCCAGGACACCACGCTCAGGTCCAGCACTCCGCTCCCCGCAGACCTGCCCTGTGGCATTTCCTATTTGTAGGTAGCAGAGATGAAGGAAGTGCTGCTCGGGGCACCTCCAGGGCAATCACAGCACAACGTTCTCAGCAGGTTTGTGACCAGCCTGCTTGCCACCAGCTCCCTCCATGACGACTGCTCTGCTCTGCTCCCTGGGGCGAACTGCCTTTCATGGAAAAGGATATCTGTACTGCAGCTTCTTGATGAGCTCTTCAGGGGTAATAAATGTCCTGTATGTAGTCAGGAAAGCTTCACAGTACAACACCAGATCTACAGAGAAAGACAAAGAAAGCCTCAGTCAACCCTGCCTGCAGAAAATGAAGCTTCATGTAAGGTTGAATCCAGCCTCACAGAAAGAGGACACTGACACACACACATTTTGACAAGGATGAGCTGTACAGGAAAGCTGTGCTGTTGTTTCTCACCAGCAGATGGACCCTAAGGCACAAGAGCAGGAGCTGCCCTGTCCCCCAGGCTGGCTCCCACTTGCAGGACTCCAATTTGCTTTCCAGCTTATGCAACCACCGAAGGGACTGGTGAAACACACCTGCCTGTGGGACAGGAACTACAATAGGAGGTCAAATTCAAATGTGCTGAAAGCCCTGGGGATGCTTTAAAGAGAAGATCTGACAGTGAGAGGTGGGTGCCTGTTCTGTCTTTACTGCTCAGGCAGCACGGAGCCCTGCAAAAGACACTCACTTCCCTCCTGAACAGGAACACACATACTTCATTGTGATGGCTTGGTGCTGCAGCCCCTCTGCCCTTGCTGTGTTCCAGGAGGCCTGCCCCAGGGCAGTGTAAATATCTGATTATTTTCAACCAAAAGAGTAAATTGCACAGCAAAAGCTGACCGTGCCCCGTGTGCGACCCTGCCATGACACGAACGCTGCCACGTGGTCAGAATGAAGTTAATTAGCCCTGATATCAAACCAAGCTGTGCTGCAGTCAGCATCTGCAGTGGGATGGCACACTGCCCTGCCTGCCCCGCTGTGACTGCTGGAGAGGCTCAGCAGCACCCACAGGGCAAGGCTCCTGCTGTGCCTGCCCAGGCTTGGCTGTGCATGTTCCACCAGGACAGGGAGCACCCCACACCCACACCCACGTGCAGGAACGTGAGCCCACTGTGCAGGGAAGGGTGGGAAAGCAGGGAACAGCGTGAGAGCCGTGCGTCGCTACCTGCAGCGTTTCTCTTGGCAGGAGCCTCATAGAGATGATGCTTCCTCCTGCTCTGAAAGCAGAGCGTGCTGCTGGCTCCTGGCTAAAGCCATCAGATGTAAGCTGTAAAGCTGGAGGCTGGGTGGTCATGTCAGGGGTGAGCCCTAGGCTTGCTCCAGCTGTAATCCTGCACTCGCACGCGGCTGCGAGCACTCAACTGACCGTGGATTTTGCTCCCAAAGACCACAAGTCTCCTTTCATCCCTTATTCCATTTAGCTCTTACAGAAAACTCAAATGGACAAGAAGCATCATGCAACAGGGCGTGGAGTTACATTTATTCTGGGTTCCCATCTGCCCAAAAGGCAACGTGAGGTAATACAGCTGGTCTGCTCTGGCACTCAAAGCTGCCAAGAAATTCATCTTTAAAGGAAAGCCTCTTAACTATACCCCTCTGTGCTGTTTGGCTGATTGATTTACAAGCCCTGAATTCTTCTCATTGTAAGCTTAATTCATTAACCCTCTCAGTCACCCAAACACTGGGTTAGCATAGCACAAATTCCTCCGTGCTCCATTCAGATCAGCAGCTTGGCAGAGCATGCAAGGCTGAGCTGTGTGAGTGCTCTGAGAAACGCACAGCTCCCACTCCGCCCATCCTCTCCCCCTGTCCTGCTGTGCATTTAGAATCCTGCTCTGCTTTTCCCTCACCTCGACAGGTTCTCCACAGCCTTCACCTCACTGCCTGCAGCCTCCTCTGAGCTCCCCATTCAGGAACTGGTGGTTGAGCACACATCCCTTTGTCGAGTGGTGGCCTTTCAACACAGTGGGGAAGTTCTTACAATGGAGAACGGCAAGAGTAACTCAGAGCTTCCCTATTCCAGTTTTGGCTTTTCTGCATGGGGCATTTCCATTTAGGTTTTTTTTAATGTACCTATCTAACCACAGTGCAATGAATCGCCTCCTTCTCTCCAGTACGTTCCTAACTTTGGTCCTCTGTGCTTGGATTCAATGCCTGACGTAAATAGGGAAATATATCTGCCAAGGGAAGGATTTTCTTGCTAGCTGAATGGTGCTATAAGTAATTGGAAACACCTTATGCCACAGTATAAGAGCTGCCATTTAAAAATGCACATGAAAGATATCTCCCCTTTGACTATCAAACCTCTAAAATATGAGAGCTGAGTGGTTCAGAGGGTTAGAACATTTCGCCTTGCATCCCAGGAGATAAGGAGATCAATTCTGGTTAAAGGCCATCAGCACAAATGCATTTGGCAGGTTCAAAATCACTCCCTGGCAATGCTGCAACGACTGTGTGTGTCACAGCTGAGGAGAGGAGCTGCTCCACGGGGTGGTGACCGGGGCCGGATTGAGAGTGGGGCTGTAACAAACAGAGCTGCCATCCCTGGCTCTCTCCTCCACATCTCACTTCCCGTGCAGTGAGTTCCCTCCCTGCCCTGGTTTAGGTGTAGTGGTACAGAGCTGGAGAGGAAGCGAGGCAGCATGAGGAAGGGGTGGCAGCAGCTCAGTGCCGGGTGGGCTGCCCGATGGCCACGGGCACAAGAGCCCCCATCACTTCTGCGCTTTCAGAAGACAAAATCTGCCCTCAGCAGGCCTGGAGACACCACGGCAGCATTGCCACTGGCTCCAGGGCCACGAGGAGTTAATTCCAGCCCTGCTGTGAAATGGAATGACCAGGCGCTTATCCAGCTTACCTCTGTTTCACCAAAGATAAGCACAATCCCCCCGCAACTCAGGGGATGATTAATGCAGAGCTCTCCACCCTGGTCCAGCAGCAAGAGTCACATCGTAACTGCCCCCACCACAGAGATGCAGAAGCCCAGCAGCACCAGCCCACATCAGGTCATACTCCCCAGCTTTGTTTTGGGGCATCCCCTGTACCTTTCCTGTCGGTCTCTGTTGCATGCACCAACAAAATATCTCCAGATCCACCGCGGACATCTGGCCCATCATCTCCCTGCAAGGAGAACAGAAGAGCCTTACACACAATCCAAGCTCCCTTCGGCCTGGTTTACCATCTCTGGGGCTCAAACTCAGCACTAACTGGCAGAGCACACACGGTTCCTGGCACTGTTGGCAGCTCAAGCTGGGACACGATCTCGGAGTGCTGGGCTAATCCTGGAATTTGAGCCAAACATTTGGTGTCCCAGATGAGGATCTGGGCCGATCACCACTCAGGGTCTCTGACTCCTTACAACCAGGCTGTGAAGCACAGTGAAAGCTGAACCTTCTGGCCGCAGAAGAATGAAGAGAAATCTCCCAGACTCCCAAACGCTCCCAAAAGACCATTAACAGAGCAGCAGCTCTGTGTGAACTGTCTCAAAGTGCAGGATCATGTACCACAGTGGCCGCGGGGTGAGAGGTCGTGCATTCAACTCGCATGCTCCTGGAACATCAAAAACCTAGCAAGTTAATTCCCTAATCTGGAACTATTTGGCTGGAGGTCACCTGAAGCAATCCAATAACCAGGAGCAGAAGAACAGCCCCGCTAACTCCTTGACCCCTGCCTTATCACTCTGAGAACATCCTTCTTTTAGCTCCTGCTGTTCACAACTGAAAACATGCAGAACTGATCTATCAGTCAGCCAGTGGTTCCCACGGTGCAGGAAATGGCGTGCAGGAGCAGTTCTATACTGTTTATAAGATGCAGACAATAAAGGAAGAAAAAAGGAAGAAAAAAGTTAAGGGCTGACGCAGATCTGCAACTCCAAAATGATCTGCAGTCACTGCTGGTTTCGTGTGTTGTTTTTTTAAAGTTGATGGAAATATTCCTGCAGGTCAGACTGGAATGGTGCCTGGCTTCCCTCATCTGAGCCCGCTATTTTAATATGCAAAACGCTGGAAAAAAACCCAAAGACTTACAGCCATTGAGCAGCTATGTGTAAAATGTGAATTTAGGTGACCCTGTGGCAAGAGGCATAGAATACTGCTTATGGAATCAGCAATAGCTTCTCACTCTCTCTCTCAGCTGCCCAAAGAACACTCCTAAAGCGTCAGTAAATGACAAATTCTTTCTGTTGTTCAGGATTAGCCCCTGACAAATCTGAAAGCTTCAGAAGGTTGTGTGTTCCCTCAAGCTGCATGAAAAAACAGCTTGGTTGAGAGCATAGTAAGCAAAGGTGTCTGGGAATGCACCCAAGGCAGAAACAAAGTCGATTCTTACTTTGGCTTCTCCGTCAGTAATGCAATGTCCTGTCTGGGAAACCTGCTAACCGTGCCTTCAGAAAATCAGCTCTCAATGGAATATAAACCAAAGAACATGAACAATACCCCAAAGAACCTACCTCTTGCTTCAGTGTTAACCTAGCCATAATTTCACTGTGGTCAATAAGGGAGAGCTCATCCACTTCTTCCTCCAACTGTGACGATTCCAAAGCATCTGGTGACTGCTGCTGCCTGTAAAAAACAGGCAAACAACCATCAGTGTCATCGCCCCCCTGATGACAGAGGGATGCTGGGTCCACCTGAGCTCTCGGCTTACACAGAAGGCCTGCAGGTAAAGCTTCTGCAAACAAACCTGAATGCCCAGCAGTAATTCTGTTACTTTGTGCACCTCTTGAAAAACAGACAAACCTTTAGGACCTGCCTGGATTTCTGGCACAAAGGACCTCACTATGCCCTGCATGAGCACACACTTTCACACCTCCTTAATTCACCAGATTACTAGTGCACACAGATCTAAGCCCTCCCTCAAGTGTACAGAGACTGAACACGCTCCAAACTCTGCTACCACGGGCTGTGAGCTGACCAAAACATACACATATATATATATATACACATCTGTACTCCTTCTGCAGGAAGATTTGGCACCCTGACCAGTTTTTTGGTGCACATTCACAGCCTGAGCTCCTCTACAGACAGGTGCTCTTGCACCTGGGCACGTTCTCTATGCCTGCATTCATAAGAAAATGAAACAAGTGCACATCCCTCACAGCTTTCCCCAGGCACAGGTCAGAACCTGGTGCAACAGCCTGCACTGAGCTTTGCAGAGCACTGCTGTATTGTCTCCTTCACTGCAGGGATTAAAACCCTCCAACCAACTGCAGGAAAAAGGAGGAGGGGAGTTGACTGTCACACACAAAACAATGCCGTTCTCTATTTTTGCCTCAGAAATGCAATTGAAGAGCAATCTCAAGCAGCAGGGAAGCACTCACTCCACTCCTACTGAAGCCCATCTGTTACAGCCTGCACCTCTTCATTTACATAGACAAATGATAGCTAAGAGCATTAGAAAGGATATGAAGACTCCTGCTCTGGGGCCTCTGCCAGCCTTTAACTAGCAGGGTTAGGAAGAAATTCCCTTCTCAAAGACTATTTCCCAGCAGTGACACAGACTTTTTTCACATGTTTCCCTGGAAGCAGGAGGGAGCAGCCAGTGTCTATGACAGGACTGCCAATTAGATGGCCTTGCGATGACGAACACAGGCTGCATTAACCCCTGCGGGCTCGCTGAGTTAAGTAATGACATCTTGCCTTGATCCTCCTTCTGCAGTAGGGTCTCACTGCTGTGCCACCGTGCGAAAAAACCCAACTGAGTGGGCTTAAAATCTGAAGGGCTGAGGGCAGAGGCGGCCACAATGAGCCCTGGCAGAGGACAGGGAGAGAGGGACGCTGCTGGTGCTCTGCACACCTCCAGGCAGGGAAGCAGCTGTAACAGGGGAGCCAGGCTCACCTCTCAGCACCATCTTTGCCTTCCTTCCCCATGGCACTGCTGTTTGAAGTGGAGTCTTTGGAATGGCCGTCTTTGACAGAGGGAGATTCCTGCAAAGAGAAGGAAGTTTTTCGTTATTGCCCTGAATCCTGCACCACAGCCAAGCTTGCATTTACAGTCTTACTGCCTCTAAACGGCTCTTTACTGTAAATTCCTTCAGAGCAGTTAAAGATTGATGCAAGTTAATGCCAAATGCCAGGAAAACACAGAAGTTAATTAGATAGGAAATTTGGGACTATCTCTGGAGACTAGTGTAATTAGTATTGTTTGCTTTTAACATTGTGAAATGATGCTGAAAGTTACAACACAAGTCAGCTGTTGTCTTGAATTTTAACCCTCTCATTGCTCTTTTTTTCCAGCCCTTACTGTTGAAATACATTTGCCTTCTGCTTTAATCAGAATGGACACAGCCAGCTCCAAGCTCTCCAGTTTCAGTTCCCCTCTCAGTTACAGCCCCCAAAAGACCAGACTGCCTTGGAGGTGGGGGGGGGGGGAGGGATGCAAAGTACCTTTCCTACTCCCTTCTCCTCCATCAGAAGAGCTCACACAATGATGGAACGTTTCCACTTCACAATTCATGGCTGTGGAAATGAGGCTAATGCAAACAAGCAGAACCATCCGAACACAGCATGGAACAGCAGGTGGACAGCTCAGAGCAAATAGAGCTGCAGCACTTTAAATTAGCCATTTATTAAAGAGGGAAACAGCCATGAATGGCAAATGGGGACATTAATCTAGCAGTGCTGGAGTTCAGAATTATCTGACATCATGCAAAGTGGACCTTGGACATTCCATCTACTGAACAGACAGGACTGAAAGCACCTCCACTCTGCCCAGCTTTGGTGGGGAAGGTGCACGGGGGAGCTGAGATCTGTCAGTGTCTGTAAATTACTCCAGGCTGCAGCTATCTGTAAAGTCCTTTGCTTCCAAGTTAAGAATCAGTCAGTGACTGCTGAGAGGCTGGGGCTGCCTCATGGAGGGGAGTGATGGCAGCACCCTCTCCTCGGATATTTAAGGCCAGCAGGGATAAAGGCTTTGGAAACATCCTGCAGATGGGCCGCCCCAGGTGAGGGCTGGCAAAAAGAGCAGCACAGAGCTCTGCGGTGACACAGCAGGAAGGTGGCACCTCCCTGCCATGGGGTACACCCCATCCCAAGGGAACAGCTCGGACAGGAGGCTGGAGCGAAGGAAGAAAGTGCGTGGTTACAGTGCTGTTGATCAATCATTTCATACCCAAGTGGGGAAGGAAAAATAAGAATTAAAAAAGGGGAGTACAAGGCCTTATTGAAATAGGAAAGCCAAAGCGGTTACAAGAGTAAATACAGACAGAAGACCGTGCTGGCCAGAGTGCAGCTCTCCAAAAGGGAACCTTATGCAAGCAGCTCCAGACAAACAGCAAAGCACAAACGGGCCAGGAGGAAGGCAAAGCCATCCCTTCGTCCTGCTGGGGCTCTCAGCAGCAGAACAGGAGGCCACCAAAGCCTGCAAGCCAGGAGAGGGCAAGCAAAGGGACCACCAGCGAGGGGACCGGGCACCCCGGGGTGCACAGGGGCCGGGCCACAGTGTGAGCTCAGCATGCACCAGGCAGCCCCTTCCCAGTGCGTGGCCTCTCCCGGTTACTTACTCCTCCAGAATGAGGGAGTTCCCCGTTGCTCTGGCCAGAGGAATACAGATTGACGTATTCACCCTCACCAGCCTCCTCACTGGCGTTTTCACTCTAGGGGAGACAGGATGAAAGGAAATACGTGACGGTGTCCCTCGGCAGCGTTGGCTGGTAGCAAGCATTTGTGCCCTGCGGTGCCGTCACCGAGGTGGGAGCCCATCCTCCAGCTGCACGCTCCCAAAGGTGGCCATACCGGAGTTCCCAAGGACCGTCCTGAAGGCCCTGAGCTGCAGTAGGACAGCAGCAGGCACTGCGTAGCGAGAGCTGCCACGGGAGCTGTGTGGGTGCACAGTGAGGACTTCCAGCGTGCAGCTGTTAAAGCGTTCAGAGCCTGAGCACAAGCGCCATTCTGCCAATGCCAGCCCCGGGGAGCCAGGCTGAGCCAGACTTGAGGGCTGCTGGGTGCTTACAAACACCCGAGGCAACGAAGATGCAACAGCGAGGTCAGGTCTAAAGGGTGAAAACCTGATTTCTGTGGCGTACGTCCCTCTTCTAAGTATTGTGAAGAGGCAGAGTTGAGGCTCTGATCCCATCAACTCTCGGTTTTGCAACACACAGACGAGAAACTGCCTTGTAAATGAGGTACTTAAAGAAGTAAGCTGCCTACTGGTGTGCTAAACCAACCAGGGACCCTGAGCTGGTCAGTGTGGGAACAGCTTTCAGCCCAGCTCCAGCACTGCGTTACGCTCTGCACTGAGCGCCACCAGCGCCGGCAGCTGGGGACAGCAGAAGCCCACAGAAAGTAATGGCTTACATAAGGAGCGTGGAGCTGAGCGAACCCACTGCTCACAGGGCTCACCAGGGGCTCGGGGAGCAGGAGAGCAGGGATGCAGCTCCTGCAGGATGTGAAGCACTGCTGGGAAGCAACCTCACCAAGCACTCCTTTACCTTCCTCTGATCTGTAGCACAATTGCAGGAAGCAGCAGCAACTTCTCTTCCTCTCCCCTTCACCAGCATTTGACATTTTACGTTTCCAACCTCTCAAACCTGTGGGGTTGCTCAGATTTGTAGCCGTGGCTTTTGGACAGAACCACCTCTCCGCATTCACACCAAATCGCAAGTATTAACACAAGTGACATTTCTTTAAAGCAAAAACAAGCCCGGCCTTGCGTTAAGGTGCACACGATCACCTCTTTGGATAGTCTCACCGAAGGCGTCTGCAGAGAATCAGTGAGAGAGGTTTCAGAAGGAAGGCAGACAGGAGCACTCCCGTTAAAGCTGCTCTCCTGCGAAGAGGAGTTTGGCACATCCCCAGTGCTGGGAGACGGGCTGGCCGTGGCTGGCACTGCGAGGTCAGAGCTCGGAGACGGGTGGACGGGCGGAAAGGGCGCGGTGGAGCAGGAGGAGGAGGTAGAAGACAGGAAAGGAGGTACGGAGACCTGGTTGTGAGGCACAAAGTCCTGCGAGTAGGACCTAAACACAGACTTGTACTACGGGACGCGGAGATGCACAACACAAAAACAAAGGAGGTGGGAAAAGGAAAGAGACAGACAAGAGAAAAAGTGATTAGATCAGCGGCAGCTCAGCGGTGACAGCACAAGGTAATTCTAACAAAGGCACCTCTGTGCCCAGAGGCAGCCCTGAACAGAGGCGGCCTTATTTTCTCCTCCACGTGTTAGAGCAGGAATCGTTACCTGGGCGGGCAGGTTTGGTGGTGAGGTGAGGCCTTCCACAAACAGCAGCCCTCGCTCAGGGCAGGATGGTGGCAGCGGGGCGGTCAGCACGGAGGGACGCCTGGTGCTGCAGCTGTGAGCAACAGAGCACACCTGGACAGCACCAGGCTGGCTGAAGGGATGCGAAGGCATACAGAAACCACAGCTCTGAGCGTGCTGGAAGCATCTCGGCAGGGAAAAGCACTCTGAGGGCTTACTGCTTTGCTGGGATTTTCCACTGGATCCCAATTTAAGATGCCGTTTGCTCCAGCCCTGTAATTTAACAGCTACTGTGTCAAGGCTGTTCCAGAATACACAGCTCCCGGTGAGGGGTGACTGGGTAGTGCCTTCAGAGCTCCGCTGAAGGATAAAGGAGATTACAGCAGGAGATGCTTTTACTCCTTTCCATCTGAGAAATACTGAGAGTAAAAATGATAATTGCCCTCAGGAGCCCTGAATTCCTTATCAAACCAATCCTTTAATGCAGTGCCTCCAAGAGTCAGCTGAAGAGATGAAAGGAGATCATCTACATAAAGCTTCATTTCACCATCTCTCCTAATCATCAGATTACTGTTCAGATAATATTAAGCAGGGTGCAGTGGGAGTATGCTGCGCCAAGAAAAACACGAGCAATCCTCTGCCTTTTAACATCTGGTGCTAGGAAGATCTGCCATCAGGACGACTCCAAAACAAGAACAGAACACAGCTGACACCCACCAGAAAAATAAATAATGGAAAGACAACGGTGCTAAACCTGCTGGGGGGGAGTTTATCTTACAACTTGTAGAGCTCAGCCACTAGTGAGATCTGCATTGTAGCCCTGCGGACTGATGGAAGGAATAACTGTGTTACCCCAAACCCAGGTTGAAATACAGCTGTGGTGGTTGCTTGGAGCGATATCATAGAACCATAGAATGGCCTGGGTTGCAAAGGACCACAGTGCTCATCAGTTCCAACCCCCTGCTATGTGCAGGGTCGCCAACCAGCAGCCCAGGCTGCCCAGAGCCACATCCAGCCTGGCCTTGAATGCCTGCAGGGATGGGGCAATCACAGCCTCCTTGGGCAGCCTGTTCAGTGCGTCACCACCCTCTGGGTGACAAACTTCCTGCACTACAGAGCTCCCAAGCAGCTCAGCTTGCTGAAAAGTGACGGAGTAAAAGGAGAAAGGGAAACAAACTGGAAAATTCGGGAGAACTGAATTAAATTGATCAAAACCAAAGCTCGGTCCATCACCTGCACCTTGCAGCAGCAGCCAGCTTGGCGGTGGTATTTTTTTCCCCTTCTCTACAATATATATGCTTAAAAATCTGAACTGAGAATTGCCTCAGGCTCCGAGCCTGGGAACAGAGGTTCCTCCACTACAAGCTGGAAAGGAAACAAAGGTCAGAGGCCAAACTTTACCTTCTACCAGCTCAATCCTCCAGCTCCCCTCCGCCGTGCTGCAGCTCTGGCAGCGCTCCCTGTGCACCCAACGCAACTCGTGGGCCATAATACAGAGGAGCAGAGGGAGATGCTTTGGAAAGAGAGCTTAAAAGACTACTGAAGAATAATCAAAATGCAAATCCCTCCCGCATGCCTGTGGCTAAAAGGAGACCAGTGCTAAGACAGGCTCCTCTCCCTTCCTGCCCATTTCTTCATGGCTGAGCAGCCCTGGCTCCAGGGACACCATCCGCTTTTGGTGCTGCCTCAGTAACAATGACAAGTCTAATCTCTGTATTTACTTTCTGCCTGGATAAATGCTCTACATTTATTCATTTTCACTTGCACGGCACAAAACACTAAATCCCTCGTAAGATTCTGGGCTCATGACATCATCTTGGCTCAGCAGATTCATTATGCCTGCCCTGTCTCCCTGGTATTTCATGATCTCACTGGCGCTAATATGCCAACCAGTGCCCCGAGTCCCAGGCTCATCCCCCAGAAAAAGAACGGGAGCAAAGTGGATGGAGCACCTGCACCTCCCACCAACACACTGCAACGGTTCTCAAGAAGGTGCTCAGCAATCTGTGATGAGATCCAATGTGAGCCACGAACAATCATTTAATGATGCAGGCCCGCTCTCAGCTCGCTGCTAAGCAAAGGGAACAGCACAAAAAAGCCTTTGGTGTGCTAGCATTAATTAGCCAAGCTGTTCTCAACTTACTGTTGCCCGCTGTACTGTTGCATCTTGCAGAAAGCAGCCAGGAAGACCCCTCCTTCCTCCAGCTCAAGCAGCCCAGGAATTCCAGCTATGCAGCCATGCTGGGACAAGAGCCAAGAATGCAGCATACTTTGAAAGTGGAAAAACACCCTGCGGTGGAGATGAGGTCCATATGGCACCATTCCTGCTGTGCCCACCCAGCCCAGCCCGGCCAGCAGCTGCAGCAGGAATTGCTGCCATGGGGTCTGGGAGGTGTACCGCCCTGAGAAGCCCTATCATCCCATAAAAGCCAGGCTTATTTTGGGAGGGGAGAGTCCATTCAAGACAACTGTCAGAATGAAACCAGTCCTCTGCCCTCCACAAAATCAAAGGCAAAAGTTTATCTTGGAAACTAAATCAGTGCTTTTTTTCTCTCTGGTTCTTGCAGGGTCAGCAAGGCCTCAGCTATGGCTGCCCTGACATAACCTCCAACTCCATGGCTTTGCTTTCAGTGAAAATTCAAATTTCAAAATAATCTTTGAGAAGCTAGAAAGCAACCAGATCCTCTGAGAAAGGACATCTTCCTCTTTCCAACTGCTGTTGGCCTCCCGTCATGAGGGATTCTGACCTGCAACAGCAAATGGCCAGCACCGAGAAGGAGAGAGAGCAGGAGAGATCTCTCCCCTCTCCTCACTGAAGCAGATTTATATAAAGCTCCATCACTTGGGAAGTATTTCCACAAGGTGTGCTCTGAGCTCCGAGCAACCTCCTGGGAGCAGCAGGAAGGCAGCTTTTCCAGACCTGACAGTTTACACGCACTGAAAGCAGCGTGGCACACACAGCCCTTTCAGAGATGGCATCTTTCAACATCTTCAATTTGCTGCCTTTGATTGTTTGTTTCAGAACAGCCTTCCATCATTAACAGGGGCGTTACAGGATGCCCCAAAGGTCAATGACGTTAGGAACGTTTATTTGGGTTAGATGGCAGGAGATAAACGCTCCAACAGAAAACTTATTACTTCAACATCCAGTAGGCTCAGGGACCAAGGAACAGGGAGACAGGGTATTTATAGGCAGCTGCTCATTGTAACAGCAATCTGCATCCTAAATTCAGAGCTGATCTCAATCAAATGGCTGTCAGAGCACCTGCAGCATCAGCAGCCACAGTTCTTACCTTTTCAGCAAAGCCTCCTCTGTCACCCTACCGACTGCTGCCAAATTAACTGCGATCCCACCAGACACTCCCAGATCAGATAGAGCACCCGACTCCCAGAACACGAAGCTATCGGAGGAAGGGATCAATCTTTTAGGTTTCCTCTGCTAATGCTATTAAGAGAGAGACGTGGGCAGCGTGCCAGAACCGCACGCCCAAATTCTAACAGGAGAGAGCTATGTGCACAAAATGCTGGGCATTGTATCAGGCTACACCCTAAGAATATAATTACACAGACAACTACTGGAAAACACTTCCTATCTCATGACACAATTCTGGGCTTCCAGGTACTTTTGCTAATGAGGAAGGAAGTGCTCCTACAATGAATGGGTGGAAACACAAGCTGCCAAAAGAACGGCTCCAAGCGCTGCCACAGGAAAGGCAGCAGCTCCTCCTGCTTGAATGCCTCTCAGCACAGCCTCTGACCTGCTCACACGGCTCATCTCGCTATTTTTAAAGAGTGGTCAGCACAGCAGATGGATGGACGAGGTTTTCTGTTCCCTTGGGAAAGGCTCTCCTGGCTTCTGTATGAGAAAACACCAAATCCAAACTTCTCCTGAACTGGAATGCAGTGAAAATGGGTGGGGGGGATAAAAACATTTGCAAAACTTGCTGGCCGTGCTACCGTGCATCTCTCCTGAAACCATCAGAACTCAATCTGATCGCAGCTACAGCTTCAGCTCCTGTTTATCTTGTAAGCAATACCACCATATCTAGCAGACAGATCTTGCAACAGCAGAGCATGGAGATGAAGGCAAGGCTCCTAGAAAGTCAGCCACACAAAAACTGTGATAGATGGCCTGGTCCCCCCAGGGGGACTGCTTACAGGTAGTGTAAAACAAATGTAAACCACAGGTGGAACTGGCTTTCAGAAGCAGGATTAGGTGATGCCGGCACACAACAGCACTGTTATCCCACATCAACATGCAGTGGGAATGAACGTAAATGCAGAAGGAACACAAAACAGGAAAGGCAAAACAATGCTTAGTGCTCAAGAGCTGGTTACATGGATGCAAAACTTGTTTTCCCCTTCTCTTTGTTCCAAACTAAGGAGCCAAATCCTGCTTGGGACAGAAAGGAATAAACACACTGCGTTCTCATGGTCCTCTGGTCTCATAGTGGCTCCCACCATCAAACCAATACATGAGCCAAAATAACTCAGCCCCTGGTGAAGATCAGATCTGCAGTCTGGGCAGCAAGTGGAACTGAGCTACAAACAGAAGCAAGGCAGGGAAAACATGCAGAGCAGACATCTGAATGGCGAGCAGCTTTAAGCACTTATCTGACCCTCCTCTTCCTGAACAGGCATTAATGCACACACACAAGAAAGAAGAGCAGTCGCTGTGAATTTTCTGTGCATTTTCTCAATCTGCTGAAGATATGTGGGAACAAGTGGAAACAGAAGTGCTGAATTAAGAGCTTTCCTAAGGAAATCACTTGCACCTTCTGTTGGAACCGGGTGGCCAGTTTGGCTCCCCAGAAGTTTACTGGAAGCGGTTCTTAATGTAAAGGAAAACAAAAGATAAGGCAGCATTTTGAGCAAGGTAAGACATTTCTCTGCAGTGGAGGATACAGCCAGTTTTCCACTGGTGGTGGTTTCACGCCTCAGATGAACAAGTGCACTCCTTGTTTCAGCAAAGAAAGCTTCCTAGCTGTAAGTGAATGAAAGCCTTTCTGCAGTCTTTGGTGGAAAACATGTAGAGAGATAGCAATGCATCTCAGCTCCTGACTGATTTCTTCTGTCAGCGCAGTTGCCAGGAAGCCAGGAGATTTGATTCCTGCCACTGGGATGTCTGCCCAGCCACCTCCAGCCAACAGCACAAGGAGCTGAGGAGGACAGCAGCTCAGCCTGCACAGTAAGAAGGGAGGGAGGTGATCTGCTGGAGAAAAACTACTGCAGACAGTTACCGAGGAAGATGCTTTCCTACTGCACCTCTTTCCCCACTGTCCAACAAAAGAAAGCTGCTTTCAGAAGAGGTGGGAATCCCTACCATGACTCCTGACAGTACAACCCAGTTGTCCCAGCAATGTGAGGTTTGATGGTGTGACAGTGGGGAAGATGATGCTGTACTTCCTTACAGTACCAGCCCATGCTATGAACGTGACTCTTGCTGCCACAGAAGCCAGCTGTGAATCAGAGCTGATGAAAGCCAGACTCAACCTGACAAACCTAGAGGGTCTGATCCAGTCGCTCGAGACCTGCCTCAATCCAATACAAGCTATTACCTGTGAGACAATTTCCCACAAAGAAGGGAAAAGAATCATCAGCAGGCAGACAGAACAGTGGTGGCTTCTGGACTGCAGCAGTGGCTGCAGCTCTGATGGGAAAGAAAAAAAAAGTCAGGATTCTGGAAAAGAAATTCATAAATTACACATTAGAAGGAAAGAACCCTGTCTGAAAGCGATGGTTTTAAGCCCTGTGAATCAACAGAAAGGAGCTTGCCCTTCGTGCACAGACACAGGGGGCTAACATGCAAACCCTGCTGTAGGCTCAAGCCTTCCTGCTGCCTTCACGTGGACAGACTGGCACAGAGCTAGGAGGGGCTGCCCCTGCTGATCTGGGTATGCAGGAGGGCAGCTCCTCAGCTGGCTGGTAGGGAAAGGTGTGCTCTGGCACCGACCCCCCTGCTGGGAGCAGTGGATAACTAATGCTCAGCTCTTACCACATTTACTGCTCACCATCAGCGCTCACTTGAGAGAGAGAGAGAGAGAGAGAGGGGAAAATGAAGACATGAGAATGACAGGAGTGCAGTGCAGCTCACAGCAGCCCTTGCATGAAACAGTCACTCCAGGCAATGCCCAGAAGCAGAGTGCAGGGAGGGCTCTGGTCCGGCCGAGTGCTGAACGCAGGGTGTCACCCTGGGAGAGATCCAAGCCTTAACAGCTGTTTCACATTGCTGTCTCATTAGGGATTGGGAAAATGGGATAAACCACGGTTATAGTATTATATGGGTCAGCTATGAAGCATGTAAGGACATTGGTATTTTGCAGCTCAGAGACAAAGAGACGCTGTCAAATGAAAATAGCATTTCTGCCTGTCAGAAACGAGACCATGAGATTACCATTATTTGAAGGCATTAATGGAGAAGTCACCATTTTTAATTCAGTTTACTCTCTTTGTGCACCTGACAGAGCGCTGCCCAACTGTTCTCACTGTTACTCATACTTCAGCCACTTGTTTTCCCTTTACCAAATTCTTGCAGGATTTTCTAATGCAATTTTAGCATTTCATCAAATAACGTATTCAGAATAACGTCGTCTGAATCAAGATCAGAACAGCTCAGAGTTGTTAAGTATGCAGCAGCCACCTAAATCAGGACACTTCGGGAAGTGGAAGTGCCCACGTATTTTTAGAACGATACAGTATCTTATTTATAGCCTCTCCATTAAAACAAAACCAGTGACATGCTTTTATCTGGATTACAGTCCTGTGCAATGGAGAACTGCACCGATCACAGCTTTCGCTTCGGTTCAGATTTTAAAACTATTTTCCACACGTTTATTTAAACACCAACCTCAGCACACCGCAGCTCCCTGCTGCCCAGGTTGTGCCACTGCTCTCTCCCACGCCAAGGGAAAGCCAGCAGCTTTCATTCATTGCAAGTGAAGTAACGCACTCGTCCTTGAGTACTTCCTTCTTCAGGCCCAGCACACAGCATCACTCATTCATTTTCAGAGAATGAGTAAATGTTGAAATGCAAAGACAGCAGAGGTGGAGTGGGAGGATAGTTTTCAAATATTCAGTATTAAACTAAAGCACTTTCTGAGCTCTCCCTGGTCTTGCCTGCTAACATCTTCTCCAAAATCAGGGTAATTGACGAAACATCCAGGTTGCTGTTAAAAAAGTCTGTTCTCAGCTGTCATCATGCAGGCAATCAGAGCACAACCAGATAGTTCCACATGCAAACACTTCCCACACTGTTGAGCCACTGGAATCCCATGGTTAGATTTAATTTCATTACATTAACACTCTGTTGTTGCTACCATTTAATTTAAGCAGCTGATCATAGATTTAGGCAGTGCTGTAAGATTATTCTTATTTCACTTTACATAATTTTCAGCTCCTCCTGTGGTTCTATCTATCTTCTGACTGCTCGTCAGTGCTGGAGGAGAAGAAACTCTGCTCATTTGTCAGCAAACCTGAGCTTGTTTGGGAGCACGGCGATGGGAAGAGATGCAGACAAGCAGATATGACATGAATGATGCGGTAGAGGCCATTTTCTAGGAAAAAAAAAATTAAGGAGCCGTATCCACTGTTCCGTGCATTTGGCTAAATCCATCTATTTCAAGGAGGGCATCTCGTTATTCCTCTGAAGGCCAGGTTCACACGGCAGCGTTTAATCGGCTCATCCACATCGCTGGCATTGTGCAGCAGAACAAAAAGACTGCGGTGCCACCGGCAGCCCGGGGGGTGTGCAGGTCAGAGCAGAGTGCCCGAGCAGCCAGGCCAGGTCTCCTCCCAGCCCCAACACAAACGTCCATACAGACACAGACACAAAAGCCACGTTTTCCCTGTATTTCAGTTAGCAAGATTTGCACGCCGCTTTCATCACCTGCCTTCCGACGACTGAGTTCAACCTTCCCTCCCCCACCATAGAACCTCACCCAGGACTGGCAGCATTAGCACAGGGTTTGCAGATGGGCATTTCATCACCAGCACAAATACACACACGGGTTACAGAAGCACGGAGAGCAACTCACCGAATGCACAGGAAAGGAGCTGTGCCGGTTGAGAAAGGAGTTAGAGACTGACATAGTGAGGCCCTGAGCGGCACCGGTGTCCTCGGGGGTGAAGGGCACTTTAGTTTGCTGGACACAGTAGGAGACAGAAGGGAAAGAAGAGGCAGCATAGGAGGCCTGCTGAACAGGGAGGGAGAAAGCAAGAGACAGGAGAAACAGAGAAAGAAAGCACAGAAAAGGCTATGAATAAAGGATAAGAAACGCTAACTGTAAAACAACGCATATAATGGCTTGTTAAGCAAACAGCTATTCATACAGTTCATCAGAGCCAGACGTGCCTTTCTTGAGCTCAAGGGGTGTGTCAAAAACCACAGTTCAGATCTTCTTTGTTTCACAAATCCCTTAAAAATAAACAGCCCAGGACAGCTGTGGCTGGGGGAGGCACGCTGCTGTTCCTCACTGCCCTTCTTCTCCATGACACCAAGGGCAGATGCCCAAAGCAGCAGGTATGGGCAGGAGCAGCTGCCCAGCAAGGAGCTGCCCCTTTCAGCTGGGCAGCAGCTGACTCCAGCAGATCAGCAGTTTTTTGTGGTTTTGTTTTTTTGGTCCATTTGCAGATTGGAAACTTGAGACCGATCAGTGTGGCCTGTAGGCCTTCACAGGTGCTGCTGGGACACTGCTTAACAGGACACCCAGCAAATTGTCAGTCCAATTCAAAATGACAGATCGTTTGCACAGGAGGGAGTTATTACTCTGTAAATAACAAATACTATCAGGAATTTCTCCTGAATTCCATTACAGTAAGGGCCTGAGGGAGGTCAAGCTGTATCTAGGCTTTCTCAGCCCTGTCCTGTTGAATATAACATATAATTTCACATATAAGCTATGAAGCTTGCAAGAACGGACTTCCTAATTATTATTTTAGGAGTCCATCTAGCAGACTTCCCCACTGCTGGAGCAGCTGATGTCTCCATGATTCGCTGCTTCAGAATCTCTCAGGGCAGTGGGAGCAGAAGAACAATAGGACCTGATGGCTTTTCCAGTGATTTCTGAATGAGCCATTCCCTGCTTGCACCATGTTCCCAACTAGAGATGAAGGCAAAGGCACAAAGAAACCTCTGCTTCAGGGGAACTGCAAGCAACACCTTGATAGCATCAGCTTGCAAGGCTAGAAGGATACCTGACAGGCAGAATGGTGACATCTTGGCTGCCCAGATAATGATTAAGGGGCAGCAAAGATATGCTTTGCTTCCACTGACAAACTGCACAATACTCAGTTTACTTCAGTTTACTTCACCAGAAACGTTACTTTATCTTGTCGGGACACCTACCTGTGCAACAGGAATGTAGTTACTGAATTCCGAAATTAGACCTCTGTGTGGCTTCTCCTATCTGATTGCAAAGTAACACTGGGGCAGTCAAACTTTAGCACAGATAACATGAGGATGTACTGCGGCAGTTGCCATCATGATGGCAAGAGCACGGCTCTGCTCCTGCATTTCGTCCTGTTTTGTTGCAGCCATGGCCAATCTAAGTTAGGCAGCAGTGAAAACCAGGTGAACTCCTGAATCACACATGTGGACTAACATAGGAAAAACATGCAGGAGTTAAATAATAGCTGTACCAAAGTTCTGTGGCTCCGGCACAGACTGAGCCATAAAAGCAGTGATTACGTTTTAATGGTTATCATCAGTGGCATCCTTGACAACAGTTGCAAAACAACACTGGGAACAACAGTGCAGCAACCTCTTGATAATCGTGCTGCTCAGTGTGTCAAAACCTTCAAAGTAACAGACATGACATGCGTCTCTATTCTGGCACAGATTGAGCCATGCCACGTGGAAGACGAACATCTCATTTTTAGGGGAAGAGTCTGAACACGGGGTTAGGAAGGAACAGAAGGGCTCCAAGTAGACGATGCAAAATGCCTAAAAACACGTTAACGAGATGGCAAGGAACACAACGTGAACATCAGTGAGACCCCCTCCCACAACCACAGCCTGTCAGAAACAGGAGCAGCAAACACACAGCTGCTCCAGGAGGGGCTGGGAAGGGCACTGCGGTGTCACTCACCAGCTGTCGCTGCTTCGGTGGGAGAGCAGGAGGGGGGGCCAGATCTTGAGAAGGGTCTAAGCTGATAAACGAGTCGTTGAAGCCGTAGACCTCCATGAGGTGCTTGTTCTTCTGCTGGTAGATGTGCTCGTTCTGAGGGGTCTGGTAGAACATAGATGGCTGTGGCTCCGAGTAGTCCTCTACAAACTGCATGTACGCCATCACTGCAACACAGAAAGTCACACTCAGTGCTCCTGGCCTGCGTGCTGCAGCTGTCCTGCCATGAGCAGGCAGAATGCCTGTCCTCAAAACAAAAGAAGAGTCAGACCACGCTGCTCTCAGCTGGGCTTTGCTCCAGGCCGGGAGCAGCAAGGTAACTGCAGTAACTCACACAGCAAGCTGCCATTCACCTCGGAGGAAAGAATCTGTGCACATCCTGTCCTGCAAGCCAGTGCACAATGGAAGCTGTCACAGGGCACAAACACATTTGGCAACAGATCTGCTTAAGCCAGTGAGGTCTCCTAACAGCGACCCAAGGAGTCTGATTGACCTACCCCTGGTCCAAGCCCCCTTGCTCATGTAACCCATGGCAATCCAGAGAACACTGCTCAGCAGCTAATGCTCAAACTCACCAAAAGAACGACTGCAGTCTGCTTTGTAAGAGGTACAAATCAACTTGCAAAACGATGCAACCTCAACAGCAAGTAATTCCTGTGCCTACAATATAAGCCTCTTATCTATAGACTGACTGCAAGCTCTCTCATTCTAGAGATAGTGCTTTCTCCATCCTAGCAAGCTGATGAAATTTATTGGAGAACACTGGGCACATCTCTCAGCTATTTCTATGCCACTGCTGGCACAACAGACTGATCTCGCAGAAGTGTCACTGACAATGACTTCTTATTTCCTCAGCTCAAATCCAACATCCTCAGCTCTTTCCCTTTCCAAGGCATCTTAGCATCTGTCAATTTGCAAATGAACGCAGCTGGTTCAAAAGCATTTCTGAGATGTGGTTTGATGGGACTATTAAATGGGATGAAGCCTTATTTCACAGACCTTAGCATCTGCACACTATCCTCCAAAAATCTTTGACAAAGCCCCACACAGGTCTGCCTACGTAGGTCTGACAAAAGATTAACTCAGTATCTTAGTGTGGAGGGAGAAAGGCATCCAGCATCATGGAGAGACCGCTACAACACCCCAGGATTATTAAGGGACAGAAATGTATTTAGACGAAAAAATACTTAGCTTTCATCTATGGATCTGAGAGCTGGAGCAATAATTGTATTTAAGTGTCATAAAAAGAACTAACGAGGGACTTGCAAATACGCCATCACATACAAATTACTCTCTGATCATCCATCCCCTCCTCCGGATAAACACGCAGTCGTCAGGCTTTGTAACTCTGGTCATTAGGCAGCAATTATTCAGCTCCTGCTAGCATTTCAGTTGCGCGGCCGACATGAATGGATGATTTCAGTGAGAGCTGTAAATACAGCCATCACAGCGCAGTGTTTGGGCACGGTGAAGCTGGTTCCCACACTAGCTCCAAGGCAAAGCCCTCTGTTCACCTGCCAGCGCAGAGAGGCGGGCCAGCCTACTGCAAACAGGATGCAGCCGTGCAGCGTGCCGGCAGGAAGGAGCCGCTCTGCACCTGCCATGTGCACCTTTTGTCACATTTCCTCCAGTGCTTTAAACTTCGCTTAGAAACGGAGCTAAAGCAGCCGCCCCTTCCCACCCGATGACATCCCTCCTGCAGTAAATGGAATAAAGAAGGAAAAAAGCTCAGGAAACCTCAGCTGGTGCATTTCAGTCCCGAGCGGTAACACCTGCTGTCCCCATCCCATGGTCCCACACCGTGCTGCCAGAGGACAAGCTGCCCATGTCCCACAGCACTGCCAGCTCCTGTGGAGCTCTGCCAAGGCTGCTGCACTCCTGACCTTCAGCTACACCAGCCCAGCTCCTCTTCCTCCCCCAGCCTCCCCCTGGCTCCCCAGCACCACACAGACATGTCAGGCACCATCCCTGATGCTTAACCCCTTCCTTTTTGAAGGGGGGATGCCAGGAGTTTCCAACTGCATGCACACGTGTCGGTGTGTGCTGAATGTCTGCTCAGCTGCTTGTATTGGCACTCCCATATAAGCCAAGTCCAAGCTTACTCCGCTTTCACGCAGCATCACATGAATTCTAAGACCTAACAGTGAAAAGATGCATGCTTTGCCAATATCCCTTCTTTGAAATCACACTGATGTGTTGGTGCAGAAAACAGAGGATTACTAAAACGCTTTCAGTTTTAGTAATCTACAGTTGACTCCAGTATTCCCATTAATACTTGTGCCCTGAAAAATGTCTCAGTATCACACAGCTGCTTCGCAGGATAAGTTCTGCACACATCTTAGGAAATGTATTTCTCTAGTGGCAAAAGTGAACTAAGGATACAGGTCCTTGGAGAAGCGTGGAGGACAGCAGCTCGAGGGAGATCACATTTTTAGAGCTCATCAACTTATTAGGACAAAAGCCAAGAATTCTGGCTTGGCAGTGCTGGCATAACGCAGCTGACACTGCTAGGTTCAGAGCAAGTCTTCATGCAGAGTTATCTACAAAATCTGTGCTGCACTTACTGCTCAGATCCGAAGACATCTCGGGATCAACAGCTGAGAGCTGCTGGGTTCGGAAGTTTGTTTGGCACTACAGACTCAGGAAGTGTTGATGAACAGCACAGCAGATTAGATGTCTGTGTAAAACTGAATTACTGCAACTCAAGGTAGCGAGCCTGAATGCTGTTGAGAGCCTTAACTCAATCTGGAAGGGAATAATGAAGAGCTCTTTTATCTCTGCTCTTTATGAGGCTAATGCATCCCGCTGCATGGCAGCTCCCCTGCCTCGCTTGTTACAACTAGTCCAGGGCTGGTGAGCATGTCTCTGCTTCTACTCCGTCTTCATCTGTTTTTAGGTGAAGCAAAAACCAGCCGGGATGGTGAAATACAAACCTGGCTCAATAGCAGAGATTGCAGAGCACGAATTAAATAGGCGTCAATAAAACGCTGCCCATCTTCAGCAGGAGAGTAAGGCAGCAGGACCACTCCTGAGATGGCTGTTTGTGAAGGCTCTCTTCTCCCCCCTGCTCCCTGGTGTGGTTTCAGATGAGGCAGAAATTTAAAAAGCAGATGGGAAATTACATCACCAGCTCAGATCAGGCTGCGTGCCCTGCAGCGATTCTGCAAAGAGGGAGGGATGGGGGCTGCAGCCTCCACCGTGAGCAGCTGGGGTGGGGTGACAGTGTCTGAACAGCACCTCGGGAGGGAAGGGAGGATTGAGACAGAACCTCTCCCACCACGGCACCACGCGCAGCTTATGTCAGCTCTGAACCAAGGCAGAAAGCATTTGAAAGGAGGGAGAGAAAAAACTAACAAATTAAAAAAAAAAAATCTCTGTCTGCAGCAGGGAACACCTTCCCTGCAATCTGCTCACAGCGCCACGGCTGTCATTTCTGAAGGAGCTGAGGCTGCTCAGGGATTTCTAGCACACATCAGCTCTGCCCACATGATGAAAATCACAGGTGCTGCTCATGCTGCAGCAGGAGTCGGCCAGCAGTACTGAGGGAGCCCTGCAGCCTCAGACCAGAGGTTCCTGGGGTCTGCGAGGGATTCCTGGAACGTTATCAGCAACAAGGTGTATCTGCAATGTCGGTAAGGCACAGCAGCATCTGATGAAGAAAAGCCACTGCAGGTCTGAGCCAAACTCCTGGTGCTGCTTGTGTTACAGCCAGCCCTGCACAACAGCACTGGATTCATGTGCATAAGCAAGAGCCAAAGTAATGGAAGTTCTCAAGCTGCACCACATGTCAACTCACTGGAGAAGTCAAGGTCGAACAAGCTGGTCTGCTGTCACCTCTGGGAGGAGAGCTGTTCTTCAAAGAGCTCCCATTATATGCTGGCTAAGCCCAGACTGCCCTCAGCGTGGATCCTCCAGTTGAATACCGGCTGCTTATGGTATTCATAAGGGCACCAGGCTGCATTTTGTTCCCACTGACAGGGAAGGAAACTTGAGTAAGTGCCTCACCACTGGTTTGCAGCTGGTTGGGGGCAGGATCTTGCTATTTCTGACTTCAGGCTCTTCATGGCAGAAACTTCTCCCTGCCCAAGTCTTGTACAGCAGGAGTACGACGCTGGTGCTCAAGCAGAAGTCTGGAGTAATTTGCCCTTAGCACAGTAGAACAACAGTAACTCATACCCACCTAAAAGGTTTATCACTCCCCTGTTTAAATTATAGAGATGTCAACTCTTGGAGGTCGGTCTGAGCACAGATCACAGCAAAACATACAGTTAACTCAAGGAGGATTTGCTATATATTACTAATAAAAGACCAAAGTCTCCGCTGCAACATTTCCTGACAGCTACCAGAAGATGACCCACAACAAAGGCTGTTTGTGCAACCAAGTCACCTCTGCAACAGCTCTGGATCTTTCTGATGCATTCATGCATCTCTTCAGGGTCTCAGAAGCGTGCTGGGGCCGTGGAGGCACCACTGCCTCATCTATGTGGTTACACATGAGGGTCTACATGTGTCAGTCCCTGGGCCAGAAAGTCCACTACCACGCCAGCTGAGCAGTGTTTCACTGCCCCTTCTGTGTCGAAAACAAAAGGAAAACTAACAACCACAGATCTGTGGTGCGATACACCGTGGAGTAAGGCACACGAAACAAGTTCTTAGTGTCAAAAAAAGCCATTACAAATTTGCAGCAGTCAGGTATTAGCCCAAGCACTCCACTGCAGGCTTTGCATCAAGGATGTTTAATCAAACCCACGGAGCTGTCAACACATTAGGTAACACCTTCTCCTGTTCCTAACAATGCAATCTGATCAATCCTCTGAGAGCTTCTGATAGTGCCAGATGACAGCCAGCTCTATTCTAACATCAAAGAAAGCTCAAATACGAGGCTTTGCTGCTGAGGTTAAAAGTGTGCATGGACAACAAAGGAGAAGCTGACATCTAAAACTGTTTTTAAGTAATTCCTTGACATCTCATATAGCAAGAGAAAACAAAGAGATGGGGCTTAAAGTGAGAAGTAAATACCCTAGGTCTCTTCTTCAACCATCACACTGTCTCCTACCCAGGACCTATCCCAGCACCTCTCCCCACTAAAGCTGTTTGCAAGTACAGAAGTGCATTTCCCCACACCCACCCCAGATTGCAGAGCTTAACATCATCTGTATCCAGCCCTCATCATCCAGCTGCAGAGCTCACAGGGGGCTGACCGTACAGAAAGTCCTTGCAGTATCTCATTCCCTTGCAGTTTATACTGAATCCAAGTGTTCTGAACAGCAGGAGACATAAAAACCAAACCTATGCAAACACCAGCATCTGCAAATCAGCATCTGAGCTCCTTTTTTGTTGCTTTCAGTATATTTTGATGTCCTGGAGTGTTACAAATCAGGAGGCATCACTGAGGCATAGAGGAGATGCTTTCCATCAATGCACTTAAAAAGTGTCTGGCATAGTAAACTGCATGGGCACGGACAGAGCACAGATCCCCCTGCACAAGACACCAATCTCACACCTTTTCACAGTGAAAGCACTACTAATTGTGGGAATGAGTCAGAAGGTCAGTTCAGAACCTTCAAATCAGCTCTTCACTTGGGCTGCAAGCCACACAGCTTAATGCTGTTCACCCAGGACCTTTTATATACTACTTCCCCATGCAACTGCAAAGCTAGCCAGCGACTGGTAAAATAACATATCCCACTGTATAGTCCACAGCCTTCCTTGACGGATCAGTATGTCTGCTCCTCTTGCAAGAGGTTTCACATATTTTCAGCCATGAACATTAAGGAAATCAAAATAAGGTCAGGAGAGCTTGTATTGCAGTCAGCACTGGTGTGCCAGGAGTCTGGCTGGGGATGCAGTCTTTGCATTTAGAGGCTGCTCATTTTAATGATGTGGGAAATTCTCAGGCATCCACAAAATGAGATCCTGTCGCAAAAGAGCAGAACTGGACACGAGGTTAACAATGTTGTCCTGCACAGCTATGTGAGGGACTATGTTCCTACTGCCAAATAACGGCATTGGCAATGCTCAGTTTTGGACAGAAAAGTAGCCTTTTCTCTGAGCTCTTGGAGAGTACCCCATTCTCTTCCTCTGGGCAAACATTCATAAACATGGGGGAGATAGAATGGACATGAAAAGGGAAAACGATCCAGGAAAACTTGGAAGAGTGGCTCACAGCTTCACCCTTGTGCAAACAGAAGTAAAATGTTTTCACTACAGTAACGAAGATGCTGAATGTTGCCACCTCCCCTGAGCCTGCACCTTCCCAGGCTCCAACAGTCACTCCCTGCCCACCAAAGGACTGGCACTTTCCTTTCACGTCTGATACTGACCATGAGCAATTTCAATACTTAGGCCAAAGGCATTACCTTGGGGTCACCATTACTTAGTGGTGCATGGCAACATTACTTAGTCAGAAGCACGGCAACTGGAAGAAAAGAGAAAGGTAAAAGTAAAACCCAAACACAAGATCTTGCTTACTGTGTTTGTTTTTCTTCTCTGGCAGAGGTGGTGGCTTCTCTGGGTCACTGTTAGAATCTGGAGCAGCAAAATCAGCAATGAATTCAACTTGTGCTGAAGAGTTTCCTTGTTGGAAGGGCAAAATAGGAGCAAATGGCGTGCAGGGTACTGATGAGAGAGACCCTGCGTTCTGCATATCGTCCTCTGAGATGTTATCATATTGTGAAGGGTGTCTCTCGTATGAGACCCTGCAGCTTGAGTCTGAAGTTTGAGAGGCTGCGCTTCTCCTCTTCTTTTCTGGTAAAGCTGGAGGGGTCTCTGTTGGCTGCACAGCTCCCGAGAGGCTGCAGAATTCCAGTGGAGAAGAGCTGCCCTGTGGGAGCTGGAAAGCATGTCCGTGGAAAGGGGAGCCAGACTCACCCAGGGACTCTGGCAAGGGGCTGAGGGTAGTTGGCACCTGTTGAGGTATCTGATCAGCATTTGAGAGGTCCTGCTGCAGGAATTCATAGTCCGGGTCATAGTGATCTGATTGATCTGGTCAAAAAGAGAGGAAAGAAGAGCCAGCCATTAGTTTTTCTCCTTTACTGTTCAGCCCTTCGCAGTTCTACCCGTCTCACTCCACCAGTTAACTGATCAGCTCATGCAATCAGAGTGGTATTTCCTTGCAGCAGGGACTATCTTGCTCTACCTTCTGTAAAATCCAGGCTTAAAACTCACATCTTTATTTCTTTATAGTAGCAAACAAATAAAAATGCAATAGGTAGTTAATTGCAGAGATTGCAATATTTCACGTTTATATCTTTGTTTTATTTTCTAGTACCTGGAAGCATCACTTAAGTCTATCAGTGCTGCTATTTCCTACTGATGTCTGCAGAAAAGGCTGAAACCAACAAAACGTTCCACTTGAGAGCTGAACTGAGTTTGAACACAATCATCTCTAGCTAGGGAAACCCATTCCCCTGGGCTTTTTCCTATGTGACAGGATATCATTTCGCATCGAACTGCCTGCAGTAACTACAAGATGACAGTTGCAAGCGCAATCCATTTACTTCTGCAACACAGCTATGACAGCTCCCAAACGAGGGTGATGGGGGCTCCTGCAGCAGTCCTGGCCCAGCCCAGCTCACCTAATGTTTCACAGCTTGTGTTGCGGGAGCACTGACCACTGTCACGGTCCAGAGAAGAGAGCTGCTCATCGGACTTGCTGAGTTTGCCAATGCTGCTGCACGGTGAGAGGCGAGGAGATTCTCCCCCGTAGGAGTGGCTGCCACCTGACAGCCTTCTCTGGGCATAGCAGTCAACATCAAAATCCTGAAGCAAAAAAAAAAACAACCCCAAACAACCAAAACAACAAATTACCATCATTCTTGGCAGTTTGCTAGTAATAAGATACAGCTCAAGGAACATACACCTTGCAGCTACTGTAAGAAAACTAGGAAGGGAGCAGATCAGTGCTGCTAGCCCTCCCTAGTTAGACAAGCCCACCAGGAGGCCAGAAAGCTTTCCACTGGGTAAAGGGCACACGGAAGAGTAGCTCCCAAAGGGAGCTCTGCATGCACCTGCTGGAGGCCAGGGCATGCTGTGATGCACAGCCGATGTCACCAGCTGTTGACATTGGTACTGGGTAACTAGAAGACGAGAACTCTCACTAAATAATTGGGGCTTTACTAAATATTTGGTTAGTTTTGTGCATGCAAAGGGTAAACAGGTGATAATGGGATACAGCTTATGCAAACTTTCGGTGCCTACTGACTATGTTTCAGTTTCAGAAATTACCTCAAGCTCATCAAGCTGCAAGTGAACCTTGCAGGTATTCCCATCCCTGCAAATCAATCTAAGTGAGATTGCACCAGTAACTGCAAAACCTCCACAGCTTTATCTGGGTCAGCCAACTGACAGCAGAGGCTCCCTAAGTCAGAGCTCTGGGGATTGAGTGTGAGATTTGATTTTGGTGCACTTTAACACGATTCGAGTTCTCACTGCTGAGTCAGTAAGTTCCTGAAGGTGTAAAGCAAAACCATTTATTTACAATCTTGTAAACTCTACATTAGCACAAGTGATAGAGCATGACTAATACACACTGCCACAAGTTCTCTGTAGCTCTACCAGAAAATTTACAAATTTTCCCAAAGCACCAGCAGCAGTCAGAGCAGATGCTTAAACTACTGCTTAGGTTAATTGACATGTTAAACTGGAAATGGAAAAATATAGGCTTCTGATGTCAACCTGCTACATGATCCCTGGCCTGCAAGCAAACCTTGCTAAGATCTTGTAAGCACAGCAAACCACTGTACACCCTGACCTATCCAACACTGAGACACTCAGCCTCCCAGATTTTCACATTCTGCTACACCTCAAGGCAACAAAGTTTGGTAGCAGATCATTCATTATTCAAATCCAACAACAAAAAACTAAATCAGCTCTTTGCACCATTCACTCCATTGATGTTCCTGCTGCCAGAATTCCCATCCCAGCATCGTTCCATATGGGGCTGCCTGGGACGGTAGGAACGTGCTGGGAACTGCACTGCTCAGGTCACAGTGTTTCCCTGAGCTTTTGCTACACTCTGCAGCACATTGCCCTTGGATTTCACAAAGGGGTTATGCCCTTACCTGTCTGTTGATTCCAACAGGCAAACTAGACCCACTGGTGGCTCGACTCATGGGGGCCACAACTGCCACTCTGGTTGGGGAAGGCGCCGACTGCCGTTTTTTAGGGGGCAAGGCTGGAGGAGGGCTGCAAGACACAACAGGTATTGATGCTTCCATTACCACCAAAATGACTTCCAGAGGCTTTAGGAGCTCGTCTTCCAGATAGCCTTGCCAGGATTAAAAAGCTCACATTCAAAGCTGACCCAGAGTTATTCAACAAAGAGTATACCCTAACAAATACCAAGTTAACAACGCTCTCATAGGAAAGCTCCTGTTCAGTGATGTATTTTTTTAAGCTTGGAGAAGACTCAGTATTTCAGAACCAAAATAATTGCTGTTTTAAAAATTATTTTTAATGAAGCTAATTAGCACAGCAATTATTTTTACATAAAAGTGGTGGAAGTCCAAATTAAATGCTTTAGTTGACCCGAACAAGGCTTCAGTTCACAGAAATTCCTCATTCCTCCTCTTCAAACTCTTTAGAATTTGAGAGGGGTTTCAAAGCTGCGGCAACCTACAGGATGGGAAAATTCTCTGTACCCTTATCCATGAAGCAACAAGACTCTCAATGTCACCACACATACATGCTGCATGGGCCCAAGCTGAGGCATTCATCAGTTTCAGATATATTATCACACAGCCATTAGTAGCAACCACTGAGATTTTAACCATCGTGTATTTAAGTTTTGCTTCTACTGACAATTCTGGCAATCATCAAGTTTGTGAAGTTCCCAAGAGCTCACATATTCTGTTCCTGGAATGTAACAGGATTTTTTAAATATATATATATATAACCCATGAGAATTCATAAAATACACACAAATGTGGTACTTTTTTGCCAGCCGCAGTCCCCCTGATGCTGCATTTTCAAGTGAGCTCACGATAAGCATTTTCACACCATCTATTTGCACCAGTACTAAATGACAAAAACACCGTACCAAAAAGCTGTAAACTGTTTTTTTTTTCTTCCTTCCAAAATAGAACAAAGAAACTTTCATGTGGTTACCCGTAGAAGTGGGTAAGTACAACTAAATAAAAGATCTTTTTCACACAGTAGTGGCTCCTTTCACTCTTAGTCTGATAACCAACACAGAGCCACCTGGATGTGCAGAACAGGTTGGCAATTGCCAGCTGAGGTTAACAAAGCATTTTCCTTTGGATACAACAGCACACACACACAACTAAAGCAGCACAGGATGCTGCTGTACAGAACACGGTGTGTATTTACATAGTCTTAAATAAAAGCTGTAATGCATTTATGCAGTGCCTCTCATGGGAAAGTCTCAGGCACTATAGCATCCTCATGGGGAAAAAAAACAGGAATGGAAAACACAGACAATGAGGGGTACTGCTCAAACAAGACAGAAAGAACAAAGTCATGAACAGATTCCAGGAGCTGGGAAGAATTACTCTGGCAGACTGGAAATTCAGAAGCATCACTAACCCCCGTGACCTCTTATACCCATTTTGACAAGAACATATAGCAAACAAGATGCTAAGAACCACTACCACTCTTCAGCCAGCTGGCTGGCCAGCATTACCTGTTTTCTGCCACACGAATGCAAGGCAGGGGGGGTTTAGGAGGTGCAACCTCTTCGTCCATGGAGTCTGTCAGTAGCTCGTTTGATTGAGTCATATTAGTTGTTTTGTTTAGGATCTCCATTTCTCGGTCTGTAAGGGGAAGTTCTGATGGGCTGTAACAAGCAAAAGACAGATTGCAGATCACAAAATGCAGCATGCTGACAGATTAATACATATTTTAAATCATACGCAATAAGAGTAACCTACAGCAGAAGGAAGAATTCACATCTGCAAGTAGAATTAGAAGTATACACAGAATACTAAGTGGACACGTCATAGCCAAGTGATGTTTCATTGCCAGCTTTTGGTATCTTCTCTATCATTGCATCTTTTTCTCTTCAAGTAGTGCCACTGTAATGCATAAGACTACGTGAAGAACACAATACTGTCCACTGTGGAAAACAACTTGGTACTTTAATCCAACTATCAGTAACCAGAAATTACCTCACATCAAGCTACTGTGCTGGACTGGCACGCACAAGAAGTGTTTGTAAGAGACCCACCTATCAGATTTACATGCTGGTAAACTGGGTTTAACAGGGCTTGTGGGAGAGGGATGCTCCTGCTTTTCAATCGTGAGTTTGACCAGCTCCTGGTGGATGGAGGGGAGAGAAGAAAAAAGAAAAGAATCATTACATGCATAATGCTGCACCCAAACGTGCTGACACAGAACAGGATTCTACTGCAATAAACTCTGGGGTACCCACTTAGGGGTTAATGCTGACATGGGCAGTGAGCTGAGCTGGGTGTAAGCTCCGTGGAGAGCCACACAAATGAGGTGGTAAGGGAGCAGCATGCACCCAGCAGCAGTTTAGCCATATTTAAGTTCACAAACTGTAGCCCTGTGGGGATTCAGCACAAACCCACATACATTTCTTTTTGCCGTGCTTCCTCTTTCATCACAAATACGTTCCAGTCCCCATAATGCCCTAGATAATATCAAGTTGACTTTACATACATAAATACAAGTACATAAATGCTTTCTGCATGAAGTATTTCAGTTGGCCAGTAAAAGACTTATTTCACTGCTTCGTATTTCACTAACAAGCGTGTGTCATGTATTTGTTTCAAAAGGCTGGTTTCTGAAAGATGTCCAACAAGAAATCAAACAGTGAACACCTTTATTAAAAGGCCTGCTCCCCCCGGAGCCATCTTTTAACTCGTTAGCAACGAAAGTCTTCATCATTCAGGGAACTATTACAGCCTATCTGTTATAGGCAGATAAGGCGGTGGATAAAGAGATAAGCGCATGATAATCCTGAACTCCAAGTCTGCCAGCAGTCAAAGCAACAATCACTCATTCCAGAAGGATGGAGAGAACTTTTCATGGGTGTCTGAGGCCAACAAATAGATCTGCTGCTCACAGATACAAACACGTGCCCTCTCACAGTTAGGCTGCATAACTGGCAGTGCTTCCTGGCAGTATCGGCTTCCCAGCATGTTATGCAAAGGAAATTATATGGGATCGATTTTATTTACTAGCAGCCTGAAACACAATGTCATCATTCCAGTATCATCTTCACGTCTGTGCCTGCTGAGGTCAGAAACGGTCATTTCCTCTTCCAATACAATAATCACAAAGAGAATAAAGCAGCACCCCGGATGGGCAAAGGATGGAAACCGCAACCCACGTCAACATGTCTAAGTGCACACCACAACTGATTTTGACTTGGCCATTATATGTACTTACATCCTCAGTACGACCTTGGGCACAAGCATAATTTGCACAGAGTCCACCAAACACACAACAAAATGCTCAGCTTTAAAGAAGCTGTCTCGGAAAAGCCCACACATGGGGAAGGATGAGAGTGCACAAGCACAGCACATACAGATGGCCATCTGGGCTAACACTACGAAGATGTTCCTGTCTGGGACAGGCAGACAAGAGCCCTGGCATCTACTGAGAAGTACCTCCACTAGCAAAACCACAAAAGCACTAGATTCCCTGAATCCTGGCTTTTTCTCCTCTCCACTAACCCCAGAATGAGAACTGGTGTTTGAAAATCAAGCCAAGATCTTCAGTGCACACACAGAGGTAATCAACACGCAACTGAGCCAGATGCACATTATGCTGTTCCTTATCAGCAAGTAAAGAGATTCCTGCAGCAGTAATTAGAGATAATTAAAGCCTCTCCACAAACTTACACTACTTCAGCAAACTGGAAATACCAAAATGAGATGGATTTTTAAGAAGTTATGTAATCAAAACAAGGATTTTTTTCCCTGTTATATATAGCTGGCAAGCCACTAAAACCTGCGATCAGAACAGCAAACAGCACAAGTGAACAAGCAGCTCATTTGTGCTCAATTCTGAAAATAGAGGGGGAAGTAAATACTGAAATGTGGAAGTGGATCTTGTGTGATCTGCCAGAAAAACAAAAAAGGCTCTCCACAGCAGAGAAGTGTCCAGCTTCTCAGTTCTGCTTCCAGACCTGAAGGCTGGCTTGGCCCTTCTAAAATAAACTCTGTTCCTTGCTAGGCAGTAGGAGATGAGTACAAAGCACTTCCAAACACTGAGTCTTGGTGGGCAGATGTTCACATCTACCCGGACGGCCTCACATCTGCTCTCATCATGTTCCAAGCTGACCAGACATAAGCCAGCTCCAACTGGAAGGCCAAAATAACTTCTAGTCTAGCAGCAAGTGGAGACTGATACAGCCCAGTGAGGTTAATAGCTCAGGCTTAGCACTGCACAGCTGTGCCTGCACTGCTTCCAGCCTAGGCTGGCTCAGCAGACATCCATAACCTTCCATCCATCCATCCATGCACACTGCTTTGGTTGGGAAGCATCTGGTATCAGGTGCTTAAACCTTGCTTGAAGTGAAAGGACAGCGAGTGTCCCAAGTTTCATGCAACTGTAAGCTGGATCTAGTGAGAACACAGGACCGTGTAGATTCATTGGGTGGTAACAGGGTGAACTCTCTCATGGTTTATCAGGCTACTATTGTTCAGCTGTCAAGAGTGCAGATTTTCATATACTGCAAATGGCTGCTGAATTGCAACGCTAACAGAAGCTGAGACTTAATGCTGAACTCTTCTCCATCCTGCTGTGCAAACTTAATACCCGCTTTACTTTTCAAATCTGGAGCTTAAAGTTAAAGGGCATATTGTGCAAAGTAATCCTGGCAAATCTGTCCACTTTAGGAGATGGAAATGTTTTCTTTCAAAGATATTAGTTTTAAAGGATTGATAAGTCACACTAGGGTTTAGTATCTGTGTTTAAGTAACATTACAGAGATATTCAGAGCATGCAAACAACACGTATCAAGATTCCTGAAAGCACGACAGTCAAAGCTTGGGATATTCACTGGATTTTCACATTCAATTCCGGATAATAAAAGCTAAATGGAGTTTGAGTACAGCCAAAGACACTGTTTCCTGACACACTCATCCAGCTGAAGAACCTGCTGCAGCTCTTAAAAATCTAAATTTCCTACTGTGCTTGAACTAAACACTGCTCTGCCAGTTCAGCCCTGTTGTTAAAGATGTTCAACCTTCTCTACAGTATTCAAAATAAGATTCCTAGGGGATACGACAGCCTCTCAGTCCAGGTCAAGCAAACTTTTAACTGCAGTACTGGGACAGCTGAATGCACGGCCTCTGTGGCCTCCAGCAGAGAGACAAGTTTGGAAAACAGTCACAAATAATGAGTACCAAAAACTTACTGGGGCACAGAAGGAAACCCAACAGCTTTCCCTGGGTGCTGCAGGGAGGGAATTGTACAAGCGTGTCTCACAAAGGACATAAAGGTTTCCATTCAATGTTCCCATTAGTTACAAAAAAATTAGTCTTCAGAAAACTGAGCTTAGCTCATTAGCTGTCCCACACCCTAACCTGACTGCTGAAAGTGCTGACGCACTGCTGACAAATACTTTGACATTCATGCTAAAAGATGAAGCTGGAATCTTTGATTCTCTGTGGGCACTGACAGGAAGCATTTCCATTAAATTTTGTCTAGACAGAAAACATGCAAACTCAGACCTGTAATCTGCATAGGAGAATAAGAGAATGGGAATCACCTGCTGAAAATTTAATACAATGCTCAACTAAGATTTACTGCTTCGGGCAACCCATCCAAATACCAGGGTGAACATTTAGAAGTGCACACTAATAGCCAAACCATTAGTGCTGGTCCTTAACCAGCACACCAAGCAGGACCATTTCACCTCCAGAGCAGTTGATTTAAGAGGTAAGTTTACTGAAAGAGCAGGATCTTACCAGCACTTAAAAGCTTCTGACTTTCAGCCACATCTCTTCTAGAATACAGACACTGTATGCTTTCCATAACTTGGCTCACGTACCTTAACTCCATCCAGAACAGCTTTTATGACGTCTTTAACAGTTGTCACCATCTCTTTGTCTTCAGAATTCACACCTTCCAGCATCACTTGATCAGACCAGCGAATGAGATTGGCCAGGCTCTGGTACACACGGCTGTAGCAGGAAGAGATGGCAGAACTGGATGGCAGGGAAGGAAATAGCCAAGAAAAAAAGGAAAAAAAAAAAATCAATTATGGAGATATTATCAAATGCTACCGGAGAGAGCATGATCCAAAGTGCATTTCACACTGTTAGCATTGTTTTGACACCATCCACTGTTGTGGTTCCCCTTTTCATTCTGACATTCATGATTTGTGTTCAGCAGGTGACAAAGCCTGGGCTTTCAGCTCTGTTGCAGTTGCTCTCCTGTTCTTTAGAGCCAAATGGAACAACAGCATGAAAGTACAACCAGCTAATAATCTGAGCTGCAAGCTAACACAGCAGTGCTAAGAAGAATGCTCTTTCCCTTTTAATCCACACCCCCATCCTATGCCTCAGCTTCAAAGGTAACTGCTGTATCCTGCATTTACGTCTCACTGATGTTATTTCAGTGTTATCTATGCTTTCCTTCTCAACTCCCCTCAGAAAACGTTATACGTAACTGCAAGCTGAGTGCATCATTCCTTTACAAATCATCTTCCCACTGCTCATAATGCCTGAGCACGAGCAATTAAAGCCCGCTTCTTTACAGAAATTGAGCTGAATGAATTTCAGGTTTGGAAGAGGAAGGGTGTTGTTTTGTTTTGCTTGTAATGAGAACCAGAACCCAAGCCATTGTTCTGAAGGGAAAGAGATGAAATTTGGAAGGACAACAACTCTAAATAAAAGTTAACTGTAACAACAGTGCTCAGAGGCACTTTCCTGGCTGCTCTGAAAACACTTCATTACTAAACAAGGTGTGTTAACAGTACTGCTGATGGCAATTCTTTGTAAAATTAAATCAATTCCAAACGGCATCAAAACCATAAAGAGATAAGAGAAGGTGCAATCTTGCCATCATCACAGACAGGAGCGTTCTGAGTCTTCCCATTTCTCCCTGGCACTCATTTGACACTGGCTTAACTCCAGTAATTTCATTACCTGTGAGATGAGCACCAAACCCACAAACTTGAGTGAGATTATTTAGGTGAGCGCTGTTTGCAGAACGACTGCCAGCTTACAGCCAGAGGGATGCAGTCAGCAGCAAGGGCTTCCTCGTTTGTTTGTTTTACAAGCACAGTGTTTGCCATTTGTTCTAATTTTAAACGAAATTAACTTAGTAGGAGATATTTCCTAAATAGGGCCCTCCTCCATCTCTTTCTCTGGCTTTGATTTCTTTGTGATTAATCTTCGGTCTGCTTCCTTCTAAGGAGGCAGTAATTGAAAGCCTATTTTGTGCTAGATTTAATTACTTTTTTCCTCGATGCAAACCCTTCCCCTAAAGCAAAAAGAAGTCCAACAGTAATTGTAGGGCTTTCTTCCACACTGACACAAGTCTTGCTCTCTTTTCTTGAGGGGGATTTACCATCAAAAGCACCCCTTTGTGTCCTGCCACTAGTCAAAATAAATTAAGTGCATATGTAGTCATGAAAGGACATGGCTTTTAGAGAATGACAAATCCCCTTTTTCTCTGTGAAGCCAAAGAAGGCAGAACGTACACAGGGGATCCGTGCTGCAGTCCAGAATGAGAGATTCATCACTAAGTAAGGAGGGCTCCACTGACTGCTGACTACAAAAATTCTGCTTGCAGGCTAAATGTGGATATCCAACTGTCAAGGTTATATTACCCCACTTCTAAGGGAAAGGGTACGAGGAATTTGAAGAATAAAGCCATGTGAAATATTGCTGCTGCTGAAGACCACTTAGCTGATATTTATTTCCAATATATTCTTGGAAGGAAAGATCACCCAGCGGATACACAAATCAAAGCAAGCGACTACAAAGATGACATTTTCTATCCTAAAAATATTTGCTGACATTTTACATGTTCTCCTGATGTAACAGGAAAGTTTGTTCTCTCTTTCACTAAGTGAAAGCAGGTGCTTGTCAGGAATTTAATGACTGCAGGAAACCTGATAGCAACGGAAGAAACTTTTGTGCCTGAATCCAGAAGCCCGATGAATGCTCCAATTCTAACAGCTACTGCTCTTTGTACTTCCACAAACCCAACCTAAATTGCAGCCCCCCTGTCCCAGTGCTTACTCACCCTGGTACTCACCCATTGTCTCCTTCCTTTTGTGCTGTCAGATAAAAGCATGCCCTACGTATTGGGACCAGACAGCACTAAACATCTCTGTTAATAAAATATTGGCACCCTACAGCTGTCTTGACAGAGATAAACTCTTCTTGCAGCACAATTGGACTGAACATCTCAAAAGCAAAAGTTTTGGAGAAACTTACTGGGAAAACAGGAACTGAGCAAAAACCAGCAGGATTCAGAAATATATATATATATAAATATATATGTGCAATTCTCTGCCTAATTTTGCATGTGTAGTAGTTCTGCTTATTCCTTATTGTTCAATGATATTTGCTTTTTTTTTTTTTATAATCAATTTCTCCATCACCTGTAAGCAGCAGGCAGACAGATCTCTGCGGCTTGATGATACCACAGACTTTATCAATGGATGTCGAGCTTTGCTTTGGCCAATTTCTACATCTTTTCTGACTTCAAACTCGTCGTCTGACTGGTTTAAATGTAATGCAGTAGGCATCAGAGCAAACCTATAATCAGTCTGTGGAGAGCATGCAGGAATGAACTTGGACTGGCTGATCTACAGAAGCACATTTGTTTATTTCTGTTCTGTATCTGCTCCCGTCAAATAAAATAGAAAACAACCAACCAACCAGCAGTCAGCAGTGCGGGCTGAACTTATCAGTATGGATAAACTGAATGCAGAACGAGATTACCCCGAAGAGAAGTTCTTTTTCAGGCAGAAGCTACTGGAATTTGTTAGCTTTAAGGATGCTGCTGTGGACTTCAAAAATAGTAGAGCATCTGAAGGAAATCAGTAAATGACAAATGTTTACGTTGATGCTAAGAATCAGACCTTCCTCCCCTCTAAAACCACTCTAAGTTGTTTTCTCTTTCCATAGCGTGGACTTCTTCACAGCACGGAGTTTGTTTTTAAGTTGTGCCTGAAAATTATCCACCATTCAGTAAAAATGGCAGTCAACCTATTTGTTACTATACCGTTTTCCATCTCACATGCCCCATGATACAAAAAAGAAAGAAGCTGAGGAGCCTGCTGGCCTGCCATAGCTCCAAAACCCAAGAAGGAAGGCTACCTTTGTTGGATGCGTGGGTCACTTTGCACCAGGGGCAGGATGGCTTCCAGCACTTTACTTGCTGAGCCTGGCAGCATCTCTAATACTTTCTTATCAATTGCCATTTTGTCCACAATCGTCTTGAAGTAGCGCAGAGCACTGACGACCTCCTTCTCCTTCTCCTCTAGCCATGATAAGTTCTGAAGAAGAGGAAAAAGTGAGAGAAATGTAAAAAATGTCAGGATTTTAGAGGAAAAAGTTACTTTTACTTACCTGAAGAGGAGTGAAACTGAAAAGGTATATTCTGCTTCAGAACGCTAGGAAAAAACCCTTCCACCATAAACATTACTCTTTCAAGCGAATAGTCAGTGCAAATTTGCTCTCACATTCTGACTTTCTGAATTACAAGATGTGCATTCCAAACTGAAGGCTAACTAGATCAGTTTTTTTGGATAAGATTAGCACTACTGATGACTTCTAGGGCACGGCTTTGAAACCAATGCAACAAACTGGGAGCGTGAGAGAAAAGAAACAGATGAAGCACAGACAGTAATGATAATGTGAGACAGGAAGCAACAAACAGTGGCTTTAACAAAGCTGTGCTTCTCCCAGAAAGAACCCACAGAGACCCGAAGACCCCTCGAGCTCCAAAACAATCCAAACAAGATGCCTCCACTCCATAGTTACAGTGACAGGCACAGTGTTCACCCTTATCATCCTGAGTAGTTCTGCTGACTCCTATAGGCCTACTTGTATGAAAAAGGGCTACAGCTTTGCTTCTCCATTTACAAATAAAAAACTCATTTCCAATCAGTCTGCAACCTAATTTGTTTTGTGATGGTGCTGGGACAAGGGAACCCACACACCTTCCACAGGGACAGACCGTGAAAGCCAAGTTTTGGCATCAATGAATGAATGTTGCAGAAGGGAACAATTCAGTGGTATACAGCTGAGTTGTTGCCACCAACACCACCAACACCAACAGAAGGAAAGGAGATTCTGAAGTGATATATGACATCCTAATGGCATTCTGGACAGGGCTACTTAAAAAAAAAAAAAAAACCTCAACAGAGTATGCCTGGAGGACTTTTAATGCCACAAGTAGTTCCTAAGTGAGATTTAAATTAACTACTGAACATCGCCAGAAAGGAGCAGAGAGCTTAGCAGAGTCAGGTTTCATCCATTATCTCTTCAGTAAATTCAGCTTCAAGAATTAATGACCTATGGGCATTGTGAGCTCCCTGTACTCTTGTCAGCAGTTGAACTGCTGCTTTTTTACAAAATCAGGCCAGCAGCCCAAAAGGCTTCAGGAAGAACAATTTACAGGCAGCAGTGGTTAGTAACCGGGGGCCAGATCCACAAAAAGAGTCCCAGGTCCCATCTAGCTCTGGCTTTTGAAGCCTAAGTCCAAATCCGCTCCATCATTTCCATCTCATCTGGGAAGTCCCGAGCTTTGCTGCTGCCCCCCCTTCTGACAAAGCTGCTGGCTGGGCTCTTCCATTCCTGCTTCACAGCCCACCCACAGGCACTAAACTTCACTGCTGAGGAGCATGCTGGCAACTCACTGAACACAAAAAAACACATTTCCCATTCTTCAGGCATGCACCCTCACCACTGCACGGCCCATTCCAGGCTATGGAGAGGCACTTCATGTGAAATCATTACAGATTTCAGGGATGAGAGAGGCTGGACGTTCCGCAAGCAGCATGCCTATGGCCTGTGGTCAGAGCTCTCAAACAGAAGTGAAAAAATGCAGATTGCAGTTCCTGCTCTGATTAATGTTTATATATTCATTCAACAACTGTTTCCTGTAGAAAGGCTTGTGACTTAATGGCTTAAACACTCTCCTGGACACAGGAGGGATGGGCCTGGGAATGACACTTGGAAGCACAAAGCTTTCCACTGAGCACACCAAGGCATGCATATCAGCCACCGGACACTATTTAGGACACAGCCCTTTTTTTCATGACTTCCCTGCTAGCTCATTGGGAAAGAACCGTAGGAGAGCACCTTTTATGCACCTCTTTCTCAGGTCCAAAGACCTTGTATCTATGTGAGAATACATACGCACAGACGTGCTCCAAAAAGAGCCTGAGTGCCCTGCAAGAACGGCAGGTTCTGTTACAGAGCTCAAATACATAAATGTTGGTTGTTGCTACAAAGCTGAAGGTTTTTTTCAGTGTGTCCCTAAAGCCAAAACAAACATAGGATGGTATCTTTCTGGGCTGGAGAGAAGACTTGGAAGTAATCTCTCACTGAATTCCCCAGCAGAGGTGAACTTGCCCCAAGGGCTATATCCCCCAGCGATGGAGCAAGGGTGGTGACGCACTGAACAGGTTGCCCGAGGAGGTGTGGATGCCCCATCCCTGCAGGCATTCAAGGCCAGGCTGGATGTGGCTCTGGGCAGCCTGGGCTGCTGGTTGGCGACCCTGCACATAGCAGGGGGTTGGAACTGGATGGTCATTGTGGTCCTTTGCAACCCAGGCCGTTCTGTGATTCTGTGATTCTATGGAGCAGATCTGTAGCTGCAGGAGCTACTAAAGCAGTGCTACCACTTGCTTCAGCAATGTCCCATATGGGCATTAGAGGAGATCATTCAGGCAACACAGCATCTCCTCTCCACTTTACTGCCTACCTGACATATACAGATATTTATTTTTGCATGAATTTGAAAGGTTTCCCTTAAAACACTCGTTACAAATGCATCACATACGAAATGCAGATGGGTTACAGATGGCCATACAACCACTTACAGAAGCATTAACAAGTCACTTCTTTCCCTGCAGTTTGGCAATAAAAATTCTGTCCAAACTGAAGGACACTGCTGTTCCTACAGTATGTCCTCAGATAGGAACCAAAGATGGCCCAGCACAGAAACAGGCTCTGAAAAATACTTTTGCCACATCCAAGTATAGGAGAGAAGAGGAGCGTGCACATTGAGCACAACCTTCAGGTTACGTGCAACAGTTTTACATTGATTTTTAGTATTGCTATTTCTGCTGTAGAGTGATTATCTACTTCAAGAGTATAAAAATAGCACCTACAACTTGAGAAGGAGGAAAGGCTTATTTAGTATAGCAAGTGTGTCTTCTGACACAAAATCTCTTATTTGCCAACACATCTCTGTGTTCCAGTGAGGAACCCTGGTGACAGTTCAGGCACATCCTCTTCTCCACTCCTCTCCACACTAAGCTGGTGAGCTTTTTCCAACTAATTGATTAGCTGGACTGTGGCTATTAAATTTAGATAAGGAATCCACCAGAAATCAATATTTCATAGTACAAAACGTATACGGCTGAAATAATTGTTTACAATAATAACAATGATTTCGAGTGCTCGGTTTTCCAATTAAAAAATCCCATTCTGTACATAAAAAAATGCTACTACGTATTTGCTACAGAACAGCATTTTGAAAATGGCTCTTCATTTTGTAATTACCTTCATTTGTGGTCACACATCAATTTAAAGGAAAGACTGCTGCGTTTTCTACATGCGTTTCAGTGAATCAATCAATAAAAATAACACTGGGAGAAAACTTCCCAGTAAAATGGTCCGGTGCATTTTTAGAGCAAAAGTATGTTCTACAAGATATGCCTCTGAATTGATCTCAACACACCATCTTCAAATAGTGGTGGAACTAAAAGCCTTCAAAGAGTGCTCTCAGACTTTTGGCAGCAGTCTGGTATGCGTGTGGGGCAATGTGAGGTGCTCAGCTCCCTGGAAAGCTATCTGTTGCCTCCTGCAGAAAGAAACTACAGCCTGGGAAGTAAAAGCCTCATCCTCTCCTGTAGGATGAGGCAGAACAGGGCTACAAAGTCCTCCAGCCACTCCTCTGGACGTTAAGCACATCACATAGCCTAAGATAGCTGTACCTTGCTGACTGCTCACAGTTAAAGTACAGCAGTCCTCAGTGGGGATAAACTAAAAGTTTGCATGTCTGGTGCTGCACACTGGAGGAGGCTTTCAAGAACAACTGAGAAAGACTCTGAATTATCATAACTAATTTTAACTTTTGGTTTAATTTGTACTTGGAAATGTATTGCAACAGTACTGTTACAGAGAACAGACTCCATTCTACGTAACAACAGAAGAGATAACACTTTAATATGTGTTTGTGGTGGGAAGGAGGGGTGAGCTCAGCTCTTACAGGGACTGAAGTGCATTGGATGTGAGGAATGGTGTGCTGGAATCAGCTGCTCCTTGAAGGCATCTGTTTGACTCTCCCTGATGTCATCAGAGATTAAGCACATCTTTGGATGAGCTTCAAGGATTTGCTCGCCAGGGTTTTGGCTTTTTAAGAAGATCACACCCCAAAACCAGGCAGTTAACTGGGAGCTGTAAGCATAATCATAGGGCGTGCGTGTTGGAAAGATGTGTCAGGCATTAAACTACATTCTGTAATGAGATATTTAAACAATGATGGAAGGAGGCCTCATCAGCAACTCAAAAAGAAAATACATCTCTTACTGTATACTACACAGCACAGTTTAAAACTAACCATAAGGCATCTGGAAGTTCCCTGACATATCTGCAGACTTCTGCATAGGACAAAGTCGCAGACTGAAAGCAGGGCTGTAGATCTTAAAACCTGAGTAACAGAAAGCAAGAAACCAGTGAGCCTAGGAGAAGATGCTCTCCATTTGCTTACTTTGTTCGCTGACTTCTCTGGTGTTTTCACTGTCAGGTCAGCTTGCTTTCCCTTCTTGGAAGGAGTTCTCTTTATTTTTGGTGAATGAAACTTGCCCTTCAGCTTCATAGTGAACGAGGAGAGATGGGAGCGCTCGGAATCTAGGAAGACACAGAAACACATTACAAGGTTAGGGTGAATTGGCTGAAAACAGGGAAGTTGTGCTACAGCATTATCTGGGAAACCAGCCTACGAAAAACATTGCAACCATGTAAATTTGTTGAGTGGAACAGGATTAAAAAACATAATTGCGGCTCTCTATTATGTTTGCAACCGCAATATGACCACCATTTCCTGCTTCCCCTTGGAGGCAGCAAAAATGAAGTGCCAAGGCAGGAACAGCAGGATCCTATTCCTCTGTGCCTTGTAGAGGAAAGGAAAAACACATCTCTTAAAAGCACTCAGCCCCAGCAAATCCCAAAGTACTTTACGAAGGAGGTAACCACCGTCCCTCTCTTGCACATGACGAAATGAAGTCAAGGGGATGAAGTGGCTTGTTCTCAGAGCAGGGAAGGACTCTGGGTGCCCGAGCCTTGCTCGTGTCTTGCTGGGGTCAAGGAGCCACCAAGCAGGTACCCAGGCCAGGAAAACACAGGCTGACCTACTGCCTTTCACAGGCTGCTGGTCCCCAGCTCTGCTCACTTGGCAGCAATACCTTTGATTGGGGCTGTGTGAATTATCTGAAGTACCAGTCCCAGCCATTCACAGCAGGTTTCACACCAAATGTACCAACACCAACCATATGGACGGAGGGAACGGCTTCAATGTTGGTGCATCCCCAAAGGTGGTTAATGACTGAACCACTTGGTCCTTTTGAAAAGTGCCTTTTCAAAGTTTTCTGATGATCTAAAAGAAGTCTCAAAGGTTTGCAGTCAGACTTACAGATGTCTTTATCTGTTAATCCAGCAAGCTAGACAACTCTATGCTGCCCTGAGAGCAATTCAGAATGTATTTTAAGCAAACAGCACTTTAATAAATGAAGGTTTGAACTGCCTCTCTAGCGACCAAAATACTTCAACCAAAGACACTGAACTTACCTTTAACTACGTTATCAAGAACAGTAAGCAGTTCTGCTGTGTGTTTCATTTGTCTTTTACGTTATTTGGGAATTGGCTGCACTGAGTCAGAACAGCCCAGTCCCCGCGTGCAGCACTGCAGCACCTCGTTAGCATGCAGACTGCAATTAGAAAATGCCGCTGAGTCAAATCTAGCACCCCGAAGCTAAATACCACACTGCAGCGTGAACACCACTCCTAATACTCAGAAATCACCTAACCACAACTCGAGGGAAAGAACCTCTGCTGGTCCCCCTTAGGGGCAGTTTCCCCTTAAGCTTTTACCAGGCAGGGCATTAAGACCCTGCTATTAACACCCTCACTGTAGCCAAAACTCCAGTTAGTGAGCACCTCTGCATCAAAACTCTTGCAGGCACCCTACTAATAGAAGCCTCAATTATCATCTTATCTGGTTGCAGACCCGTTCCCCACTTACTCCAAGTTCTCTTTGCAGTATAGAGTCCTGTTCAGCACACTGGGGAGGGAGGCACTACCAACACTGGTCACTGCAGATAGACCCAGAGGTATCAGTTGGACTCTGAGGAATCACTGGCAGCAGCTGGCACCCCAACTTAGCAACCATTTACGTCATTGCTTTACATCCACAGGGGGATCTCCAAACCTTTAAAACCTCTCCGGCTCCACAGTGTTGAAGGTCACCACTGGAAACAGCGCCTGGCTGCCCTCGTACACCACAGAGAAGCACTTGTTTGGTACATCATGGGAGAACTTCCATACACGTGCAGATATGCAGGCTGACAGAAGTCATGGCTCAGACTTCATTTTGGAAAGGACTGGCAAACAGTCACAATAATTAACCTACAGGGAAATAATGGTAGCAGCAACAAATTATGTCTGGCTCCTCCATGTGCAGCAGCAAGATCCAAACTGCTTGTCTGAGGGGGAAAGAACCCTTGCTCCTTGCTTGTTTACAGCGATAATTTAGCCTTGTAGAGGCAAGCAAGCAGGAAGATTTCAGCAGACTGCAATTTCCATTTCCTCTTCCCATCAGCCATCTCTACCCAACTCTGCTCAGCAGTGGGTGCACAGCCAGCAGCTTCACAAAGATGCCTTGTCCATGGGGAAAGCTCTTCTGCCCACAGCAGATCCCCTTCACTATTGCCACCAGCCCACCCACTGCCCTCCACCTTCTTCCCCTTGTCACATCAAATGCTGAATCACTTGCACGGCAGCACTCTGAGGGGACAGAGACCTGAAGAGCCAGGACAGGAACAAGTGGAAGCAGAATGGGAACTCCTTAAAATAGTACTAATGAAGTAAAACAGCTGCCAGATGCAGAAATAAAGGTTATTGTTTGAGCAACCCCATTAAGACCTGCTCTGACAACCACACATTCGTGCAGCTTTTTACTACTGTCCTTACAACTACAATAAGCATTTTCCAGATCTGCTTCTAAGTTTCTGATGCATCTGCAGTTAACCAAATGAGTCACAAACTCATTCTCTTAGACTCAGTTGCACTTGGCACTTAAAATAGCTCTCATCTTTTTCCAAGCGTGTTGCAAGCGCATCATCCTTGAACAGTTGGGTCTTAACTTTGTTTGGCACATCTGTGAAGGTGAAGCAACTTGTCTGAACAGAGCATACAGCCAGTCAGTGATTCAGGTGCACAATCTCTCTGTTTCCAAACATAAACATCACAGTGCAAACCCTGGTCCCCCTCCCGACATTCATGAGTCAAGCTGTGGAGCTGCTGGGATTATATTGGACTGGATGACCTTTAAAGGTCCCTTCCAACTCTAAGGATTCTATGATATTCACTGAATGCCAACAGACATTCAGCATGATGGGCTTTAGGGTTACCACGCAAGCATTATAAACACAGTTTGCATAGTAATGAATTTGGATGAAGTGGTCTCAAAGAAGTTGCACTGAAATAGGAAGGCATTTTAGATCAAAGCTTTTACAGAGGAGGGCTAAAAGCTGCCTACAAAAAGCACAGCTGTGTAAGGCTGCCTAGGTCTGTTACCTCTGCTTTTAAAGGCTCACTTTCTTCATCCAGTATCCCATTCAAGTACATAGCATGCTATGTCTGCCCAGTTAAAAGTTCAAATGGCACAGCATGCCTTCACTCATCAAATCATTTGATAACGTACACAGAGAAAACAGAGCCACGACAGAGCTCCAAACACTTATCCTGTCCCTCCGCACCTTCCTGCCTGTCTGCAGTAACCAGACTCCTTAATGCAGCATTGAGGCTGTTCCTGAGCTTGGGAATCTGCCCATTGGAGACTGTTCTATCCAATTACTCCCTCCTCCTATTGATGAGGAATTGGCAGTGTTTCACTGAATAGCAGCACCAGCCTCCCGAGCTCCTCCTTCTCCCTGAGGGCAGAAGTGGGGTACGCAGTATATACACTCCTACAGAGTCCAAATATTAATAAGATGAATGGGAAAAGGCAGGGTAAGAAGCTGGACGTAGTGATTTCAGCTGGAATGGGGAAAAAAAGACACTGTTGTATCAAAGCACTTCTGCCTCAAAGGAACTGCTGACTTCCCATCCCCTCCTATTTCATCCACCTGGATGCCTTGCTGCTGCACACCACCGGAAAAAGAAAGAATCCCTTCAAAATTACTTTACTATGGATTTGAGTTTCTTGATTCCTGACTGGAAGCTTCCATACATCACCCGCTTCACGGCTACTTCCATTCCCCTATTAAGAAGGCTCCTGCGCTGTTGTGTTTGAACACGCTCCAGCTGTTGAGTCACGGCCTCGCACGGCTCTGAAGCCCATCTCTCCCAGGTCGGCACGTGCCTGGGCTCTGACCACACACCGACCTCAGGAACCTCCTTCAGGGTGTGCTCTGATGGCCCTGCTGCTGGCCACAGCTGCACTCACACAGGGCAGGCCCACAGCCCAGCCCCACAACACGGCCCTGCTGCTTGCAGCGTGCTGTAAAGCTGGGTGCGATGAGGAAAGGACTGTGGATTGCAAACCAGACAGGAATAAGAGGCACAAAGAAAGGCTGATAACCTGTTTGTGTGCCTGTGTGTGAAGAAACTGGACTGCTTAGGGGAAAGCCAGCAAGTCAAAGCCTTGTGCCTGCAGCACCGCTAGCATAGAGAGATGGTTGTTTTCCACTCAGGTTCAAAAAACCACGAGAAACTAAACTCAAAATACACACGCTGGTGAATTCCAGCAGCCCAGCCTGGCAGCATACTCTTCACTCTGAAGTCAAAGTGAAAGCTCACCACTGTGCAGAGCTCAGAGCACAGAGCAGGCCATCACCCACCCGCAGCCGAGGGAACCTTCAGAGAGAGAAAGAAACCCCCATGTCTGCTTCCGGGCTTGTGGAGATGTTTGTGTGCTGCTCGATGACAGGCAGGCTCCAGCCACAGCAATGCACTACCGGACTGTTCAGCTTGGCCAGTGTTTGCATCACATCCATCATAAATGAAAATATACCTTTTTTTTTTCTTAAGCTTCAGCATGCAGTATCTGCTCTATCCCACACCTGAAAAACGAAACCCTCCGTCCTCTCCCATTCTGCACGTGTTCACACACAGCAGCCCTGCAGCTTCAGAGAGAGAAAGCCTTAAAAAAGGGGGGGTTAAAGTTCATTTTGCAGCTTGAACTGATTCTCAAGGCTTGTTACAAAGAAGGAAGGAGTCTAAAATCTCATCCCACAGCCCCTTTTAATGGCCGTTTGGGTCTCTGCTGGATGCACACATTTAAAAGCTACCGGATTAGAAATAACAGACATCTCTCCCCATGTCATAACGAAGCTATGGTGCACATTTTTAATCAGCCGCTCCTGCCATTTGTGCCACGAGTCCTTTGAACACAGAGGTGACTTATGTAATGAATTACACAACAATGCCCATTAAAATGGCATTTGTTCCCCGGGGCATAGCTCGATCATTTGTGGAAGACAAAAGGCAAGTTGCAAGGCTTCAACTAAACCCTCGCTGACAGGGACTTTAAGGGTTCAGAAGCAAAAGGGGAAAATAATGAGATATAGTTCAAAAGGACCTTTCTGCTGAGCCTGCCCATTGGGTGCTGCAATGCACTACCAAAGGAAGCAACAGCGATGGGGCTGCTGCTCTTGGTCCTCCGGACCCAGTTCTGCTGTCAGAAAAATGAGAGGACAGTTACATCAGGACGGGCAGATGGGTTCAGGAGGGCGTCTGATGACAATCACAAAACATTCTGCAAGGCACAGATCTGTCAAGATACTACATGAGTATTACTGGAGATCCACGGAGGATTAAAGGAACAGAAAAGGAGGAGAACTCCATCTATGTCCCCAGTTTTCACGCCTGCCATGCCCAGCTCAGCTCTCCTTGACATGGCTTTCTGCTGCATTGCACGCCCTCTTTCTCCAAAAGCCCTAGAGATGGTTTAGCATCTAAAGATGCTGATATGTAGCGCCCACATGATGCCGCATGCTCTCCAAGGGATGAGCTGCTGTCCTGAACACAGAGAAGACAAAGAGGATATTCCCCTCAGACTCCTGAGTGTTTTATGGGCATGCTGCAGAAGCCTCAGACCTACCACTTCAACCTGAGCAAATCTGCTTTCCTCAACCTTGTCATCACCCACAGGGACTGAAACGATGAGAATTCATCCAGAAACAAAACAAAAACTGGGCAGGGGATTCAGAAAGAAAGAAAAGGGAGGGTCCCATGTCGACCAGGAAGCTCGCCCACCCTAACCTTTGTACCTTAGGTGGGGCTGGCTCTGAGCACCACGGCCCCCTCCAGGGAATGCTTGCCAGGAGAGCTGCCAGATTTTGGAGGAAAGCAGCAGAGGAGGGGCAGCTGAGGATCAAACAATGGCTCCTGAGCGCTGAGGAAACTTTTCCTTTAACATCACGTCACCTTGGAAGCAGCCAGCGTTTGCAAGCGGAAAGACCGACTGCCCTTTTTCTATTTTGGCAACATTACAGTGAATGAGCATAAAGCAGCGAGCATTAATGATGTGCAATGACAGCACACAAACTTCTATGGAGAAGGGAGGCTCAGTTCGCTCTCAGCTGGCCAAGCTCTGCTCAGTGACTCACAGGCTTCATTATTTTTTATGCCGCCCTCTGGGGCCTCCAGAGGAAGCAAAACATTTTTATTTGTCAGAGAGCACATTTTTATTTAGGGTTTCTTTTTTTTTTTCCTAAGCAGCCGTGAATGAGACATCTCCAGCTGCAGCAACCTCATGTGGAAAGAGCTCACAGTGTCTGCAAGGGAACTGGGAAGCACACGGGGCAGCTTATCAATACAGCCACATTTCCCAACAGCAGCAAATAGGGTTGGATAAGTCAACAACATTAATTTGATGGTGCATTAGTAGTACAGCTCTTCTTTCTTCCAGCTTCGTGTTTGGAAGCAGATCTTTGGGTTGTGAGGAAGGAAAGATGCACTGCATAAACCAGCACGGGCAGAGCGGATAGTGGGGTGACCTCCTGGCCCCCTCTTAGCCTCAAATAATTCAGAACAGAGGAATCACTTTGCATGCAGACAAACTAACTTGGAATCCCTTTAGCTGCTGAAAATGTTTCTGCAACGTTACCCAACAGATTTACAGGTGGAAAAACAAAGGGACAAAGCTACAGTTCATGAGACCAGGAGGGAACTCAGAGGAGCAGAACTTGGCTACCCAAGTTCGGTTTTTCCCAGCTAGCTTTGAGGCTTCTTTTGAAAAATACAGCGTAATTTATTGATAAGCAGCAATTGGGACTTCTGCTCTGCTTTATCTGAAGGAGCCACTCCAGCACTTCGGTTCCCTATCAACCCACAAGCAGAAATGCTGCCATTTACCGAATCACGAGCAAACCTTTGTGCAGCATCTGGTGAGTCTCTGGTAATTTCCTATTTAAGTACTGATTTTGCACAGCCCTGCAAGCCCGAGAGAACTAATGGGATTACGACACTGGTAACACGACTCGTAGCTCCCCTGTGCCAACAGCACTAAAACAACACAACAGTCAAGCAGTCTCCAACATCAACAGCACTGCTGTGCTCCATGCTCGCCCAGCTCCATACATAAAAACCACTGAGGCTGCTAGCTAAACATTTCATTTTGAACTGAAAAAACAAATCCAGAGACAGGGCACAGATTCTGCATCACTTCAGCAAGCAGCTCAGAGCACAGGAGTCACAAAGGCTGCGAGGGAATCTGTGCTCACCAAACATGACTTAATATGGGGTCTGTGGGCATCCCCACTCGTCTAACGGCTCTATGAGGCTATAGGCATGACAGTGATTCAGACATCTAAAAATAAAGCCCTGCAGGCCCAAGTATGCCTGCGCACTACCTGAGTCACCCCATGCTGCAAGGAGTGTGAGCCACAGCTAAATCATTTCATTCACTGCTGTTGCAGCCAAGCAAAAAGCCTGGTCACTGAGCCTGGCTTAAGCTCTTTCTCCCCCTCCTCTCCTCTCTTCTCCTCTCATCTTACATTTAGACTCTTTCCACGATCAAAAATCTTTGCTAGACTCATGTCTCAATTGTACGGCTGTCAGCTTAGAAGCTCAGACCTGAAAGATTATAACCCAGTGTTGCTGGAGCTGTTTATCCATCTCCAAGGTGACAGGATGGCGTCAGCGGCGCTCTCCAGGACAGCGAGCAGAGCCGTGTTATTTTAGATGCTTTGGGGAAAAGCGTAATTGCTCACAACCTGCCTGCAGGTTCCATAGCTGAAAAACAAGGTAGTAAATGAGCCCTGAGTTTGCATTTGTCCCACAGCACCAGATTTGAATGGGAAAAAAATTCAGCCCTCTCATCCTTGGAGAATAACCTCAGCCCTCATTCATTAGGTGACAGATAAAAAGAAAGCTGGCTCGGCTCTGACTGACACCATTTCCAGTTGCTTTGGTCATTACTAATTATAGTCATTTTATTTTTGACTTCTGATTGCAGACTCTCTGCACATTCGGAGTCCATTGCACAGCTAACCTCTGCTTTCTGGAAGGCCTGGGAGTAATTGCACACGCTGCCCAAAAGGCACTTCCCACACTGCTCCGAGCTGAGCTCAAGAAACAAGATCAAAACATGGAAAACATTCGCTTGAACATGCTCGATTCTATTTTCCTCTTTAGCGAGTGCCATAGATTAAGGGCAACAGTCCAGGTGAGAATGTGAGGTAAGCTCTTTTCCACGGACGCTAAGAGATGAGCTAACCTCTCTGAAAGGAAGCCTCATTCCTCACTGCTCTGCCTAGCACCGTGTCCCCAGGGCTCAGCTGCTGAAAAGCAGATACTCAGCTCCGTAAGACGAAACATGTCTGCACAGCTCCAGAGCACCATGCTGGGGGCTCACATTTCTGCAAGAGAAAGAAATGTGAATTTCAGGAACCAGGCCAGCACCACCTCCTCCAGCAGCACTGCCATAGCAGTGTCAACTTCCCTAATATTGCTTACTCAATAAAACAAGGCAGCGCAGGAGGGCTATGCAAATCACTCAACTTTGAAGCACTCCTGCCCCACAGGGCCAGCTCTCTATCTCCACGTACACAGGCATGTGCACACAGCGGTACAGCAGCACCGCAGGTGTGAAATTTCTGATGTAATGAGGTCAGCAGCTGCTTTTACATTGGCGCTGTGCTGCTTACACAAAGGGTTAAGAAGCTGCAGGCCATATCCTCGGTTCTGTACCCTATTCTATAACTGATAGGATCTGCAAACAAACCACCATTTTTATTGCCTGCCTACAGGCAGTAGGAAATTGTAGTCCTCTATAAGCACAATTTGAAACATCAGTGCCTCCAGTAAGGGGGAACCGAGATGGTAACTGAACGGAGCAGAGCAGCAGGAAGAGGAAATAGTGGCCCTCAGCTTTGTCCGTTGTAGGATTAGCACATAGCTCAACCAACATGGCAGGAAGCACAAGGTACCTTAAGGAGCCCAAGTGAGATGTCCATCTTTCACCCCGCTGCACATAAACATTGTAAGATGCATTTGCAGTAAACCATTATTTGTGTCAACCCTGCCTCATCCTACCTCCTCTGGCCCCAGTTAAGTCCCCCTAGCTACTCCCACAGACAAAGGTTTCAAACATACAGCTACAAAGACCTGCGGCTCTCCCTGCTCTGCTCAGCAAATCCAAACTTTAAAACAAACAAAATTAAAAGAAAAAAGAAAGATACAGAGCAGCATACTCATACAGAGCAAACCCTCACAGATCTGTGCGAGCGTCAGCAGAAGCACTGCAGGAACCTGAAGAAAGACGTGCTGACTGCAACACACCCCAGCCTTCTGAAGACTGGAGGCCTCACTAGGATGGAAACGTTCACTAGGATTTCACTTGTTAATTTAGTGCTGAAGCAGAAGCAGCTATTTCAGAGTGACGAGGCTGAAAACCCACTTAGCAAAGGGACGGCTGAGCCGTAGTTCTCTAGGGCTCGATTCTTTGCTCAGGTGCAACATTATTTCTTCTATCACCCTGGCTAGCTATTTTTAAGCAGTCACTGAGAATTAGCAGAATTGGCCCTACTAAGAATCAGCCTCTAATTTTTATGAGCTTCCAGTGCAGTGATACAGGAAGTTAGCTTGCATTTCAAGCAGAAACACCTCCAATGCTAACACGCAGCAAAGAGCTGACAGCTGAAGGGAAGTAAACCAAGACCTATATTTTACCAAAAACAAAGCTGAGCCTTATCTCAGCATCTCTTTGCACTCCATGCTGAAACAATTCTTTTATCACCGAATAAATTTTGGTGAACTATCAGCTCTGAGTGAGACCTTACCAACCCCTTCCCCACTGCATCCTGAGCAGAGGGTGCCATTGGGGCTCATCCTGCCCCACTGACGGACCTGCCATGGACGCATAGGCCAAGTGCATTCCAAGACTATGATCCTCTGCATGCGAAAAAGTGTATTTCCAAACCTACTGCCCAGATTCTGTGGCAGAGAGACTGAGGAATTTATAAATAAGAAATAATTTGCGACAGTACTTCTATTTAATTTTGGTTTTGACAAAACAGCTTAAACCACAACGACCAAAGCTATTTAAATCTCTGCAAAACAACACGCAATCGTCTGGCGATCCTGCTGCCCAGACCTGAAAGGTGAATCAATACCAACTGCACTTAAGAGATGCATTGAGCAATATTTGGGAGCTGGTTTGGTCCATCTGGCAAACAGCAAGCAGCCTGCTAGGAGAAAGCCCAGCCTGCATGGCCTGAGGGCCCCTGCTTCTCCTTGGGGTAAACCTGGGGCTTTGTCAGAGCTTTAGCACGATTAACTCCATGCTTTTACATGTCAAACCCATTCAGTAACCTACTGATTTCTGCAGCGGATTTAGTGTGTCAGGGCAGTTGGTTTCTAAAAGACAAAGGCGCGTTTAGCAAAATATCCTCGGTGCCATTGTTAGAGAGTAAATACCTCCCAGACCTTCTGTGTTTAATGCTGCCACCTGATAATGCATGCCTACCCTGCACAAGCTGCAGCTTTGTTCCAAGGAAAACTTTACTTTGCCCTTGCCAGAAAAAGAGAGCTTTCAGCTGGGCCCAGCCAATGAGTCAACAAAATGACGCTGCAGTACGGCGACAAGAACTGCTGCAAGCCATCCATCAAGTGATCAGCAGCCCGCCAACACGTGACCCAGGTATATTAATACCATTATGCAGTATAAGAAGCATCCAGTGGCAGCTCAGTTAAATACCATAGCATTAGAATTGCTATTTAGTATCAAGAGCTAAAAAGTACTGATGGCTAGGATGGTACATTTCTAAGACTCAGCAATAAGAAAAATAATGGGGACATGGCACTGGCAGCCCATAGACCTTTATATTTTCTCTGTTCTTACCTGAGAGCTTATGGTGCGTGCATGCAGAGGGAGAAAAAGAGAGGAAGAGGAGAAGATGGGGCACTGCTTGGCAAACTTTTCGCTTGGAAATCTTCCCTTCCCTTTCTACTCCATTTACAGATCTACCTACCATCACCTTGCTTCCTACCCCAGTGAAGTGGGTAAGTGTCCCCCGTGTATGCATCAACTCTGCTCTGAAGCTCAGCAAATAACTCTCAGCTCCATCCACTTCTGAGCTGCTGATGTCTGTAGAAGAACGACAGATGGAAAGGATCTTTCCTGCTCCATTTCTGGTAACGCTGCAGTCGGGAAAGTCTTTGAACATACTAAATGTGCCATCATTCTTCATTAACCTGAAAAACAACTATGCTCCTATTACAGAGTCTGCAAAACATGACAGTGTCTCAAAGAAATGTTGGAAGAGGCATGTGACTTGGGAAAACCTGCGTGATAAAAATATATAAAGAGCCCCAGGTTCCTCCACAGAAGACCCTTGACAGCCTCTATGACTTTAAACACTGCGCTTCCACATCCATCCTGATAACGAACACAAACCAGAGATCCAAGGAGCTCCTAACAAAACTGCCTGATTGCCATTTTGCTAAAAGCAAACAGAACCACCCCACAGCACTGTATATAGCAGTCACAACATTAAATTATGGAACTGAACCCATTCATATGGAAACTCTGGAAGAAGAATCCCAGCTAAAAACCTATAGAAAACACTTCCCTGACTTCAATACATCAAGCACATTCAAGTTAATTTGCCATTCACTGGTAGAGAACAGAGCGGATGAAGAGCTGAGCTGGTTTTCTGGCAGCTGTAAGAATCCATACTTCATGGGAGATCACTTGAAACTCCAATACACTTCTAATTTATCATGATAAAGCGTATTAACATTCAAAGCCATAAGAACCTTAAGAACCTTACAGTTCAGACTTCAAACCGTAACGACTCATCCACCCAAGGAAGTCGATTGAAATCAAGGGGAGGGCTGGGAATTCAAGCACCATATTCCCAATTGACATCCTATAATACATGGTTTTACTTTGGAAAAAGACTGCCCACTTGCCAAGTGGACTGAGCTAATTAGAAGCCAAACTAGAAATGAAAGGAAATACTTGGGATAATTCTCCTATTTACGGGAAGCTGTTCATCAGAGACGAAAAGATAAAGTCCAGCTCTGCTGAACAGAAGTGGCAGCCAAGCCTCCAAGGAGGTCTCTCTTGCAGGCACTCTCCCTGCCATTCAGCAGTCTGCTCTCAAAACTGTTCACATTAATTTATTCCCCCCCCCCCCCACCAAAGACACCACAGTTCTTAAGAATGACTTTATTCCTTTCTGTTTCTTTAAAGGATGCTCTTGTGCTACCATAAGGAATAAAGAAACCAGAAGAACTAAACCTGCTCCTCCAGCAACTTAAAACGAACATACTCCATTGTGAAGCAGACAATCCTGTTCGGTGCTCCCCTGTTAGGAGCCATGTCTGCATTTGCAAAATAATCCAACCAAGAAATGCAGCTCCACTGGAACACTTGGCAATTCAAGCATCCAGTGGGAGAAAGTCAGCTGCAGACCTAGCAGGAGAGCTCCAGGCTTACATTTAGGTGTTAGCCTGAACCTAGCTTATCACCAAGTGAGCATCCCGTCTTACACAGGAATTTGCAATGATTCTTTCAGACCTTTAATGTCAAATCCACCACCTTTGTGCCTCTGCAATGACCGCATGGTGGTTTTTCATTTTATAAGATGTACACAGTCAGAGCAACTTGACACTTGCCACCCATCACACAAAAAGCTAATGCAGAGCAGATGCAAAAGCACACCACTATTGGTGGGAGACCTACCTGGATGATGGCAGCTCCACTCTTGATGCCACTGTGGCTGACAATAAAGGACAAAAGGACTCACCCTGACCATGAATCCATGGAACATTCCTATGACCTGCTGGAAGCACACACAGCCAGCCAGCAGGAGGCAGGCAGTAAACAGTTGGGCAAAGCTGCCCAAGGAATAATCAGGCTCCTGGGATAGAAACAACCAATGTTGTCAGCAAATGAGCCTGCGGAGTCAATCTCACCACCTGCAAGAAGCTCTCCAGATGTAACAGGATGAATGCTTACAGGTTTTTTTCAACATTTTAAACTAAGAAACCACTGCCTCATTTCCTTCCTTAGCTCCCACGACAAGATAGATCAGGATCTGGAGGGTCCATAGCTCTTCCTAATAGGGACATAACCCCATTCGTTTTCTAACATTAAGTCTACCAAGCTTATTTCATAAAATCAGCAGCCAAACCAGAGCCTAACAATGAGATATCTATTTTGAAAAAATATCTAGAGGGGAAAAAAACCCCAAAGAAACGGAACCATTTTTATCTAAAATACCCATAAATCACTTTATTTACAGATTACAGCTTGGGGTCTCACTGATGGGATTCCTCTTCTGTTTCTGTCACTCCAGCATCTGCTCTCTTCACGTGAAACCAAAGCCCTTCCCAAGGACATCAGGGCACTTTCATGATCTGGACCACTCATATCCCAAGGAGTCTGCCTAGTTCAGGTAGCTACAAACACACAACACCTGATTGTGTTGAATTACTGAACAAAGAGACAGCCATCTCCAGGATAAAAGGAAACAGCCAAGCACAAGAAAAAACACAAAAGAAGAAATTATAGACCAGGCATGAGAGCAAACTACACTGCTTCCAAAGCGTGCTAGGGGCTATACAGAGCCCACGTATTGCAGATAAGAACTCAGACTGAATTGTACAGATCTGAAATACAGTCATGAGATTCCTGGGCATGAACAGCTTCAGAGAGCATCGCTGTTTCAGGACAATTTCCATCACCTTAACTTACATATTTTGTCTGACTGTTAACAGTTTTCTATCACCTCCATGTCAGTATTACCATTTTACCTCCACGGAAGCACAGCCCAGAAGGAGAATTCCAGGGTTCAGGCCCACGCTATTGCTGCATCATAGAAATCACAGCATTGCCCTATTACACAAAAGAGCACCTGCTGGGACCCGAGGAGAAACAAGAGGAAACAAAACAAGGAAACCAAAGGAGGAAACAAAACAAACGAGGAAAATCCTTAAACAAACAAAGATTGCCTTTGAAATCCGCTCAATCCATCCACGTAAGTGCTGCTTGTTTATGACGATCCCCATTTCCAAGCCAGTTCTACATTTTCAAGATGTGTCATTTTGTCTTAAAAATATGACCTACATTTGAATTTCTATGCAAGGGCACAGATGCACACGGCGCTTTGCATGTTAAATATGTGGCTTTATTGAGGCTTAAGTTTCACACATGCCCATTATTTCAATAGTTAATCTGTTCTGACGTTGCTTATTGTTACGGGATCTAAAAAATAAGAGAGAGCCCATCATTAAGAGTTTGATAGCAAGTAGGCTATCTTCTGAGGGGCTCAACAGACAGGGAAGGAAAAAAGGCCGCCCAGCTGTCAGTCAGACTTTTTAATCAGGCTGAAACACTTTGCTGCTGAGAGGGGGTTCAATCTCTCCAATCCACACTGCCATTGCTCATGCTGCTTTCTTAATTAGCAGCAAGTGGACAACAGCTGTCAGTAGCCCGGAGGCCAGAAAGTTATCAGCAGAAAGAGATGTGTGTTACGGAGGGAGCTGTGCATGGCAAGCCCTGGATCAGTCCATATAGGATTCCACAGCTGGAATCGATGCTGACACACAGCCCCATACAATGACACCAAAAGGATGCTCTTCCAAATGGCTTTGGGCTGGTTGCTTTAACATATGACTAACAGCTTTCTGGTTTTTGTTTTTGTATTCCCGTAACAGGAAAAGTTAAGCTGAGAATAGAAGGAAATGGGAAGGCCATCCTAATGTCCTGATGGAAATACACGGGGGTCAACTCAAATTAAGTCTTCAAGTCTGCTCTGGAGGTTCTGAGAGTAAAAGTTGAAATGCTGGGAGCTGGGGGGAGATTTTTCACTTACCTGAAAGAAATCCTAGCTGAAGATACAAGCTTAGTCAGAGGCAACTACAAGCTGTAGCCTGAAATAGCACGACAAAGAAAAACTCTACCCAGCCATTATCATTTCTGGATTAGACCCCATTGAATCTAAGTCATTGGTTATGACCTTCTTGTGGCACATATGACTCCAGCATGGATCAAAAACAGATTTCTGCCCTAAAGAGAAAATACTGTCTGGTCAAACCTACCGTGCTGTTATCTGACAGCTCCCTAGCTCTGGATGGTGGCCTGGCTCAGCCCAGGAGACCATGCTAAGGAACAACGCTTCCCACCATCAGTCTCTCATGGAACCTACCTTGCTAACAGAAGCAAGATACAGGCTTTGCTCCCGAGGTACAGAGGACAGAAAACATGAACTAACAAAAGAAATGCTTTTCCATTTCAAAGAAATAAAATAATAGCTTCCCTATTGGACGCAATGATTACAGTAATTTGTGGAAATGGGGGAAACTAAATGCAATTTGTCAGCGATGAAATGCACCGTTAAAGCTGCCCGTTGCCCATGCGCTAATGAAAATCTGCCATCTCCCTAACAACCACTTGAACCTCCTCAGGAAAGGTGGGCTCCTTTCACATTTGGCTGTAACCCACTCAGAAGGCATAAATTGGGAGCAATTTTCCAGAGCCTGTCTGGTAGGCTGAAGCTCCGGCGCTTCTAAATATACATCGGCTCTGTGAGTTTGAACCTACACAAGGGAAGATGGGCTGCAGATGGAAGCATTTCCCCAAGCTGCCAGTAGACCAGCAGCACATTTAAAAACCCTCATCAAATTAAGTGCTTAATTACAACTCAGACTTTGAGACTCTGGAAATTAGGATAATCTTCTGGGAAATTTATGAGTCTTCTGCAAAAGAAATTACGACATACAAGCCAAAAAAAGCACAGAGCTTGGAGAGCACCATCCCATCAAAACACACCTTGTGCTAGATTCCTCACCCTAATTCCCAGAGAACATTTGAGGTGAGATCCTCAATTTAATTTCAGATTCTCCAGACTCGGTGAAAAATTGGGATCAGCATAACTGGAGTGCTAAATCATGTCAAAAGTTGTGCAACTTTTGTCGAGAAGAGCTGATGGAAAACTGGCTGCCCAGGGACGTTCTCAGACCTGACCAGGTGAGCGTACCAGAGGCAGGCTCGCTGGATGCACTGCTTGGAGATGTTCTTAGCACAGCCACCTACACTTGGCCAGCAGATCCTGGCTACAGCCTTGCCGGCCTGCTCCGCTCCTCTAGGTGGCATGCTGTGTGCACACAACATACCTGCACCTTCCTACAAACAAAGTGATGCTGCGCTATGCAGCGCTGTGTCTGCCACTCTCACCAGCCAGCAAGACCTCAAACACCTTAAAAACGTGACTTGAGATCCCAGAGCTCTAGCAAGAAACTGAGCAGCCAAAAGGAGCTCATGGAGAAGTAGACACCATCTGATCAAAGCAGCAACTTAAATGCTAACATTAAATGAAGCCAAGGTGGAAGCTGTACTTACTGTTCTCGCCTCACTGCAGACAGCACTTTTCATCACCACCCATCACAGAGCAAAAAGGACAGAGTAAATGCCTGCACAGTGCTCCGAAAATATAAAGCTCTAGATAAACTCAAAGAAACTATTACTCACTTTCCTTTCTGATTCATGAAGTTATTACATCAAAGGAAACTGAGTTTTGTTTCTCAAAATAAGCCAGGACATCCCACATTTCCCATTCCTACCACCCTCATGAGCCACATTCAGCACCAGGAGAAGCTCCACTGCTCGTCCCTTTGCTGTGAAACACGTACCACTGTTTGGGGACACATCCCCACCCATCTCCAGAACAACACTGCTGAGTCAAAGCCTCATGACACACGTGGGCAGGATGTGTTATAAACACTAAGAGTGTACGTGCAAGAAAACTAAAAGCTAGGAGAAGCAAAAGGTGGTCAGAGGTGACAAGGCAGAAATGACATCCTCGTGTCAAAGACAACAGAACGGAAAGCAATTCAAACATGGAACTCAATGGCAAAATGAAGGAAGTACTGAACCATGGGCTGGAAATATCTCAGAAGCTGAGCTAGGGAAGAGTGACACTGAGTCTCAGAGTGCAAGAGATCAGCTGCAGGTGAAAGCTGTATAACTGAGGCCTTGGCTGAAAGCCAGGCCAAGGAACATCAGCACTAGGAAGCCCTAAGAGCCATGGAGCCAGGAGGAAGCCCTGCTCACAGCCACAGAAGCTGCAACACCAACTCAGCATGGGATAAATGAAGTAAATTTGTACCCTGGAGCAAGAGTCTGGGGAGTGTCCAGACAAGCCCTTACAAACATTAACCAGCTTGAAGTTGAATACCTCCCTGTAAACTATCCTCTAGACTTTGACACCGTAAGAACCAGAAACTTTTTTCCAATATAAAATTCTGAGGCAATGAAATATGAAAGCAGTTGTCGATACGGCTTAACCAGATTCGAGTGCAGATCGTTTGACAGCAGATGATTGGAGCTCACACTGCTTCCCACTGATCTTAAGGCTTTCACAAGACTTTTCCTACGGCTCGCTCACGATGAACAGCTGCTCTGGCAATTGCTCGAGTCAGCATTACTTCCTGCCATGAAAAAAAAACCACCATCAATATATCTCAGTACAGAAACCCATACTCTCTCTAAAACAATTCACCATAGGGTTTACATATCAACAGGCTGTGCGTCACCGACACTCCCTTAATCGGTTACACCCAGCACACAGCTCAGCACGAAACAGCTGAAAGGGAAGATGTTTTATATGAGTTCCCAGGGTAAAGAGCTCCCGAGAAGCACCGATCTGGGACTCACATTGTTCCAATGCAAGAATAAATATCTGAGTCCAAACTGTGTTTCCTTCACCACCGTTGCAGATTCAGACATGAACAAAACCCATCTGAGCCTTCCCGCTTCACTCCTGATGTTCTGCACCAGGAAGAAATCCCAGCATCACATAAAACTGTAAACTGAATTAGAAGTGCTGCAGATTTGCTTCTAGCCTCTCAATAACGCTGCCTGTAGCAGCAGTGGGGCTCACTGCCAACCATGGAGAGGTCTGAAACTCTGTCAGTGCTGATCTTATGCTGAACGCAAATGTTTGTGAGCTCTCGTACAGCCACACAGATCTCCTTGTCTAGCAGTGCTGCCCACAATGAGCCGCAGTGAGGCAGGGTGTCAATACAAACATTATTGTATTAATTGCATCTGTTGATTAAAGCAGCCCAAGAACAGCCTTGTTTCAATTGCTGGCTTTATAATTCAGTACTGAAATGCTACTATAAGCGTTAGATGGATGTGTCAACAGATACAACACAAAAGCATTTGTAAAGAGTGTCTCACTGCAGTAATCTGACAGGCTGCACAGCTACACAGAACAGTGGCCTTTAATGACACAGCTTGCTCACGTATCCCTGAACCTCGTTTTTCATTCCAATCTTCTTTTGTTTTTGCTAACTTTACAGCCAAAGCTGAGGGAACACATGCACTGCCACCTGTGTGCATAAGGAAGATGCGTAAAGGTGCACGTGCAATCTGAAAACAGTGTCTAACACTGCTTTTTGAGCTAAGTCTTCTCATTGAGGAGTTCACAGTGTCTCTCCTCTGCACTTTGGAAGCTTTGTTTGACCTTGAGGGGAGAAAGAGCCTCCAGCCTAACAGGGGAACACAGTGCTGGTGGATCAGCCCGATGCGGACACGGCGCAGCGTGTTCCTTCCAGTCTCAATGGAAATCATCTCTGCCATTCCACATGAGGTCAGCAGCTCCATGCCACCAAACGAATGGCACATCCAAACTGATCTCTCCCTCATTCAAACCCACCTGCAGCTCACCTTCTTAAAGCTGATGTTAGCCATCCCAGGAGAAGCACATGGCATTACCCACTGAACAGTTCTCATCTCTAAGGAGGCACTCACACTCGCAGATAACGAAGAGCTCAGCCTGGCAGAGGCTTTATTTTCCTCCACTCTCACTGGAGGCTGAGGTGTCACAAAGCACTCTTGTGCAGAAGATGCTTTAAAACATTTCCCATCACAGTGCAAAGGACAGGTCTGAACGATGGCACTTGGCACCAGCTTACCAGGAAACACCTCATGCCATTAAAGTCCAAAGGCACACACAGAGCTTCCAGCTGGGAATTCCTTACCCGGGCTGGGCTGCAGCTCCTGGTATCTTCTTGCACAGGAAAACACTGCGCAGGTTCTTTCTCCAACATACTTTTCCAAAGCAGGATGAAAGCAAAGCAAAACCAGAACGCGCAACAGAGAACAGGGGCAAGAACTCCAGTATTTACCCCAAAATGCACAGAAAGCAAGCAGTAGCTTGGGCTCTAAACTACTCCTGCCCACTAGCCTGGCTGCAGTTCTGTTAAACGTTTGTCACAGCCAGGGTTAAAACTCAAGAAGTGAGTGGCAAGGCCAGACAGTGCCCCTGGTGCCATGAGTGCCACTGCCTCCCTGTCCCTGCTGCCTGCTCCAGTCACCCTGCCACACTGCATCCCTGCAGCCCAGGCCACCACTGCCCTGCACTCTGCCACACCGGGCACCAACACAAACACCATTCTATCAGTGCAGATACCTTTTCTTCTGCAGAGCTTCAAAATCAGACGTGCCTTTCATTTGCAGTTATTGTGCGAAGCAAAGGCAGATAAATTGCCTCCCAGGTTTCACCCAGCAGCCAACACAATTACTGCAATACCTGCAGCTTGCAGTAGCAAACACAGCAACACAATGATTATGGTTGATCTCATTTTCAGTTTTACAAAATGTGGAGCAAAATAAATAACTGTAACCTCAACTGGGCTTCTCCTGACAAGCAAATTACTGAAACTTGAGTCAGAAATCACATTTTACCCATCGCAAAAGAGTAACCCTGGCAATTCTTCTGGTATGATTCAGGATAAAGGGCATTTTACAGCTGTATGAGTTGGAATATTTTGGGAAAGAGAGATGTTTTCAATTCCTTCTGGTTCATTTAACAAAATCTAAACATCAGAGCTTAAAATAATCCTGATGGACAAAGCTGGCCAGGCCTTCCTACCCAGCACAACATAACCACACACTGCATCAACAACTATTCCATATCCTCTCCTTTGGTGAAATAGGGGGAGGGAGAAAAATAAGCCAGAGCATTTACACAGAAGAGCAAAGCCTCTCTACCCAGACTGATTTGTTTTACCCTGGAAGTATTGACAGATGAGTAATGAAAACTCTGCTGCAGACACAGACTCCTCTTTAAGCAGCATCAGTTAATAAACCACAACCACAGCTGCAAAAATAGTGAGGAATTTAACCAAATGACCCCTCCAAGGGCACTGGAGGACACAAAGAGGAACCGACTCCGTGATTTGTTATCATCCCAAAGCTAACACCATAACGTGCAGCATTGACACAGCGCTCCTGTCCTGCATATGAGAAGGTTGGATAACAGCTTCATTGAATTTATGCTATTGAGCACCATCATTTCTTGTATCACTTTGTTTCCACATTGTGATAATGCCTGAAACACGATACTAGGTTGCCAAAGCTCCCCGATGCGAAGTACCTCAAGAATTAAATGATAAAACAACAACAACAACAAAAAGAAAATGATAACAAAACACCCACAGCCTGCGAGCTGTCCCCATGGGGGAAGCCACAACACTGCCAGCCTTGCAGCTATTTTGTATAAGTGATCAACTCTGGATCCCAGGCTCAGCGCCGGACCCCCATCAGCAGCCACGTTAACACGACGTGCACAGAACGGCTTTGGAATCAGTTATGCTTTCACATGATGGGGGAATTCTTTGGCTATTGCCAGCGGGGCAATGCCATCAGACCACGTGAGCCACAGCTGCCATCCCACGTGATATTATTTACACAAGCCATGAGTACCTGCTGAACTTGAGAAGCATCAAAACAATGACATCAGCACTCACCAACCTTCAGACGTGGCTTTGATGGATGCTAACACAATTACACACCTTGCTACCAGAGCTGCTTGGGATCTGCAGACACACTGACCTGCCAGCCATCATCCTGGGTCCACGGCGTTCCTCCTGCATCACCTGAACTTCGACCAGAGCCAGAAGTGTAAAACACCATCCAGGTGGTAACTCCGGACTCAGACAACTGCCGGGTAGGTTGTTTGTTCACTAAATAGCCCTAAGAACCCAGGCAGCTCCAGGCAATGCTGAGCTCTGGGCCTGCATTGGGCAGGGATGGCCGTGATCCCTCACATCACAGCCCTTCCCAGGCTGCCAGCCAAACAAAAGCCGAGGGAGAATTTCATGCATCTCACTTGCGGTGTACCTGATGTCTCCGAGGAGCCCTAGCCATATTACAGTGAAATGTACACCTAAGGTTTGAGGTCTGCTGAACAAGGCTGTAATTCAGGAGAAAACCTACCAGTAAGAGCTGCCAATGCACGTTTAAAGCACTCGTGTAACTGCTTTCACCCGAGACAGATGGGAGCAAAACCATCTCTGTTTAAAGTCTATCTGGAAATGCAGTCACGAGACCCAAACTCTCTTCACACAGATCTCGTGAGATCATTTGCCACTTTTGCTGTCATACTTCAGCATTCACCCACCCCTCCCTGGCCCTGCCTGCCCCTCCGATCCATCCCCAGAAGACACATCTGAAGCAGCAGCACCACGTGGCAGCACTTCTGCAATGATATTGGATGGCCCAATGGAATACAGGATGGCAGCACCTTCCCTTCTGCCACGATACAGGCATGATTTGCAGTCTCTTTTCTGCTCAGTCTTCCTCAGTAAATGCACAGAACCTCAGATCAGCAAGTCCCCTGGAAAGTGACTCAGTCTGGCTGTAAGCCTAAGAGTTACAAGAGAGGATGGATGAGCAGTCATGTTTCCATAGGAAAAGATGCTACCAATTAAGCCTCTCCTGCATCTGGCATCAGACTTAACCTAAGATTCCACGTGCCTTTTCCAGGAGCATTTACACAGACAGGCCAATGCTCTTTATGGAAGTCCCCATAAATTCACAGGTGAGCACTGACTGACGCTGTTGGTAAACCCTCCTGGTTCCTCAAACATACTATTCTTGTTTGCATGTCATTTGGTTTAAGGCATCTTCTAATGAGAGAAGCAGAATCCGTGCACACACACACAGAAAAATCATTTAAATGTCAAAAATATCCAAAAATGGATATTTCTTTGCTTGGTAAAGTTTTAGCACTCATCACTCCTAATGATGAAACCCAAGCTGTGTTGGAAGGTCAGGCAAAAAGTGGATGGGAAACCATCTGCACTTTATTTCCCCATACACAAACAGTCAAATTTATGTTCATAAAGCCAGAACACAAAAGAAAAGGGTAACATATCACCCAGCAAAAGCTGTTCTAAGCAGTACTGTCCTGTTATGTGATGCCCACCAGCAGAAGGATTCACCAAACACAGCTGTCTGGCATTGGTTGCAATGTGCTGTACATCCAGAATGAAAATATTGATTTCCCTGCATGCCCTTTATTAAATGCTGTTTGGTTCGGAAAGGAAACTTTCTAAATATGGAATTAACTCCTGTGGCTGTTCTGTCCCCTCTGTGGCAGCAAGGACAGGACAAACCAACAGCCTGGGAAGCACAACAACCACACCAAAGGGTGGGGGATGAAACAACAGGCGTTGCAAACACACTCCTTTGCTACCAGTCATCGAAGATTACCTGCAAACTGCCATTTAGCAGACCTACAAGTACATATTTAGTCTACTGATAAAATTCTGCCAAGGCTTAATATACCAACCAAGCCGCAGCACCTTTTTACTTGAAATTTGCCAGCTCTTCATAACTGCTCCTTAACCTTACAGCTCTGCTGATGCTTTGCCTTGTCTTTCCAGAAAGCCATGAAGAAAAATGCCATTTGTTCTCTTTCGAGCCAGAATTATCCCATGTTGTTTGTCCATGAGACACGAAATGGAAGTTTATTTAGAATGCAGACCATCTCTTTTCTTCTGTTCCTGTGTATACCCACTTGTTCCTTGCTCTCAGCACAAGAGCACTATCTCACAGACTCCAAGGAAGATGAGCTGTAGTATCAACCATAATAGCAAACAGAGGACTCGAAGACCTCTAAGTGAAATAAGCAACACAAATAAAAGAGTACCAACAGCCTCATCCATCAGCCTCCTTGGGATGCTTCACATAAGCACCTCTGCATATGTGGGGACATCATTTCTTTTTCAGAGACAAAACCATTCCCTGCACGAGCATCAATGCCCTCCCACCACAAGAAGAGATCAGAAGTGCATTTGTAAGAACAGGTGCTCCATGCCAGCTAACAGAGCTGTCCATTTGTCACTGCAGTAACGTGAATAGCAGAAGTGCAGAGCATTCCTTCAGCAGCACGTCCCAACCTGCAGCACTCCTGCAGGCTGAAATCCACCTTCTGTCTCTGTGCCTTCAACAAGCTTCCAGGACAGCTGCAAGTTGCCTCCTCCTTGTCACCTTTCCTCTTCTTGTCCTCCTCTTTGCCTTTTCCCTATTCACCCTATTGACACGCAACACACTCCACCTTATTATGGAATAAATCAAGGGTTAACCTATGTTTAAATAAGACCCATGACCTTGCATCACTGAGAGAGAGAGCTGTCAAGGCATCAGCCACAAAAGCAGTTACAGATGGACTCCCTTCCCTAGGAAGGAACTCCAGGTTTCCTCCACTCACCCAACGCTGTGCAACAACTAAAGCCATGCTGGTGGATGGCAAATGGGAAACAGTCTCTGCAGGTGAAACCGTGGACTGAGATGAGAGCCATCAGCACAGTGCTCTGGCAGTGACCTTCCACACATCCCTGAACGCCAGGAGGTTAGCAAGAGCCAGTAGGAGTTACCCCCACACAGAGCCACACAGATATATTTAGGCACTGCGGTTCAAGGAAAACCATTGCTTGCACTGAAAATAAACTCAGCAATTGTTTCCAGTTTCTGCTCTTTCATTGACTAAGGCACAACCCAGCTGCCGTGCATTCCAGCAGGCTTCAGCTGTCCTTCTTCCCCACTCCTTGCCCACTTCCTTCTTAACGACGGCCACGAATATCTCAGCCCCGCACCACTCCTCCTGCAGGCTGCAATTCTGCACACACCAGTGCTGATGCTGGGCAGCACACAGCACCTGCCAACCCTACGCTGCCTTACCACAAAATGCAAAATCCCACTCTTTGTACCGTTTCCTAAGAAGCACTAAATAGCAACCTCCTCGTGTTCTGCACCTACACAGGACTACATGGAACTGTTGATGCTTACGAAACAAGTTGCAATAAAACACAGGGGAGATGCTGCCATCTGAGCAGCCTGCAGCAGGAATTGCAGCGTGAGGAAGGAATGGAACCCCACTGCATGCAGGATCGTGCACTGACTCTTCAGGAGAGCTTCATTCTCAGACTCCAGGATAGAACATTCCATAGGGTATTCTTACTTGGTTTGAAAACCATCACTACAGAAACCACTTCTGTTGGTCAACTGCAAAGGTTCTCACTTGAAAGCCTTCACTGAGACTCAAAAATACAGCGCAGCAGTGAGGGCACAACTGAACTGAGACAGAAGGGTGCCCAGGAACCCACCTGCACCTCAAGTGGAAAACAGAAACTGCACAGAACTGCGTGGGTGTAAAAAAAAAACCACACGTACAGAATTATTTCTGGGCTGAGACTGACCCACGAGAGGGCTGCAGTCCAAAAAACAGCCTCTGTAGAAATCAGATCCCAGTGAACAGCACGATTCTGAGCGGTGTAAAACAGCATGCAAGGCTGTGCGTGAACAGTAAAGGTCCTCTCAAGATGGGAATGATCTGTCCCCAGGATTGTGCTGCTTCCCTTAAGAACACGATTCCTCCCCCCACGTTTACATTACAAACACCGGATGAGACTTCAGAGATGGATTTGCTTATCAAGCAAACGTGTATCAGAAAAAGGTGAAGACAACAGCATTTCTGGTCTGCTGGGAACACCTCCAGTTGGGTCCTGAGCTGAACAGAGAGAACTGCACTCCAGGCAGCTGGAGCAGCCCTTAGCAGATGGTTACTGAAAAGGCAAGCTTAGAAGGGATGTGAAAAGCCTGCAAGAAGTCATAAGATTACGATGGAAAGCATCAAGTAGAATAAACCTGCAAGGCACAGCACCCGGATGTTCTCTGGTTTTAACCAAGGGCATTAATGAACAGATCCTCCCTGTGGAAAAGCCTGTGGTTCAGAGCTGACGGTGTCTCACTGCTCTCTTATCCTCTCTGTACGACGCAGAATTGTTCAACTCCCTGAAGCATGTAATCCATCAGGTAAATAAATACAGGAATTCACGTATTGCCATGGTAACAGGAAAACCAAGCAGAATCTGTGGCCTGCTCTGCTTTCCTGGCAGCCCTGCTTTGGAAGGAACAAGTACCTTCTGTAAGTGAAGACCAAAAGTACAGATGCATCAGTTCTAGAGCAAAGAACAACCAGGGCCGGATGCTGCTCTTCCTCCTCGGGTCAAAGGGGTTCTGTTTGCAGAAGGTATTTGGAAGTCTGGCTGGAGCCCGAAAAACGGGGACTCCAGAACCGCCGCAACTGAAACACACCGCCTTGTTCTGCACCACCAGATGGATCCCCTTCACTCCAAAGCAGCGCTATGAATCACTCCACAGTGGCCCTTCTGTTGAGCACAGGGCAGAACTGAAGGCTCCTGAGGGAGCCCCGTCCTCTCCTCCCTGGTGGACAGGAGCTGTTACGTACCACCATTTGTTTTTGTATTTTATTAAGTGCTGACAACGCGTTTCATTTAAAAACCCAGGGAGCAGAGGCACATAAGACCTCTAGGGACCTAACTCTAATAACATTTTTGCACCCCCACAGCCTGACTAGATGAGGGCTTTCTCACTCCATATGAAGATGCAGACAGTCAAACCAAAGCCCCACACCATTCTGAAGCTATTCAAGAAGACACGTTATCGGCCAACAGCCTCGTTTTATTTACAGCACAGTGGGTCCTGCTTGTCTTTCTGTTCCCATAAGAAAAGGCACACACAGACATACACAAACAAGCAGATCTCAGATCTCACAGTGTCTGCTCCATGACTCCGCATCCTTTGTTCCGCCACTGTATACATGTGGACAAATATTACCCCAGAATCACTGCAGCACTACAGGCTGTGTTTATATGATGGCCCTACTCACCCAACTCTTTGTGTCAGTCCTAAGTTCCGACACTCCAACTGCGACCAAGACGAAGCAGCTGCCTTCCAGCCCTCCTTCCCACCCTTCCCCATCTCTTCTCCTCCCGTTTACACTCAGACCTCATCTTTTTGTCTGTTGATCACACCCTCCTTAAAGAAATGCAGACACAAGCAGCTGAAAGAGCACAGTTCCCCAAATTCACACTTTCTCTTATTCAGCACATCAGCACCACGCTCCACACCCACTACAGCACGCCTCCGCATGAAGGCTTCACCCACTGGCACCTTCAACACTGTACACTCACAGCACTGACCTGGGCACGGATCCTGCATGATGTCTTGAGTTCTTCAATGGGAGTTCAGTGTGTTGCAAGGCCGGGTCTCTACGCTGCGCAGCGTATGGGTTTGGTAGGGTATTTTTGGCCTTTCTGTTCTATTGTATACGGAACAGCACTGCGTTTGTGTGTGTCTACAGGGTCATCTTCCAGCGTTTGAACTCTTCACGCTGCTTCGCTGGGGTGGAGCTCTATTTACTATTCTCACAGGGTTATTGACTGCACGCGAATAAACAAAACGTGGTCACTTATTTTTACATCTGCAATTACTGGCTATAGCACGGTCAGCATTTACTAAAGCCCCAAGCCGAGTTCACCCCTAATGGAAACGAGTGGCCATCGGTTCAGAGCTGGCCCCAGCACTATGGGTGCTGCTCAGCCCTTCCTTACGCCGCTCCCCGCTTCCAGGAGGAAAAGTGGCAGCAATACTCCAATAAGCATGGAAAAGAGAGAGCCAGAACCCCCCCCCACCCCAAGCAAAGCGTTACACTGCGATGCTATGTAAGGGATGGTGCATCGGATTAACCTCTGATATTTCTGGAACAGCATTTGTCCCATGATGCGAGGCACGCTTGTTAGACAGTGACTTAGTGCTGAGAGCTGGAAGCACGCCTGTGTGCCGCACCGCCACGCCGGCTGCAGCCTGCTCCTCCCTGGAGGCTGCTCCAGAACCGTAGCACAAGAGAATGCCTTCTTGTACAGCGCAGCACAGAAGCCAGAACCAACCAGTGATCAAAGCCACGAGGGCTGCCCCCTGTCTGAAGCAGGGATCTTCCTAAACCACTGCTCTGGGAAGCCCCAGCGCTGCACTGCACACATCTGACTCACACTGCTGCACTGCCCCGCTAGGGAAGCATCTAGCTGCTCCTTACGACAAGAAACCACCAAAAAAGCATTGGTTTTTCTCCGCTAATTAAATGCCATGTAATTAAACCAAATAACTTCAGCTCTTGATTGAGGCTTTCGCTGTACTGCAATGGGAGGAACGGGGGCACCTCCAGTGACAGCTGAGCACCAGGCAGTGCTCCGGAACCTGCAGGGCGTGCGTTGGGCGCTTCCAAAGCAGCACCGCCGGCTCACGGAGAGCCCCAAAGGGGCAGCTGCAGCCCGAGCCCTTCCCTGCGCTGTCTGCCCACAGCCCCGTCTGCTCGGATCGCGCACGAACACCGGGAAAGTTGGAGAAGTTGCAATTAATCGCTGCGTGTAGGCCCCGAAGCGCTGCAGCTCTGCTGTGATGCTCTGCTACACTGAAAGGACGGTGCGAGGGGGGGGGGGGGGGGGGGGGGGGGGGGGAAGGAGGAAACAAAACAACGGCAAATAAAAGGAAAAAGGAAAGGGAGACAAACGAAATAAAAAGAGAAACGGACCAGCGAACACAAAGCCGGACTAAATAAATAAAAAAATAGGGAAAAAAGAAAGAAAGAAAGAAAGAAATCCACCAGGAAAACAGCGCGGCACCGCGGCACAGCACAGCAGAGCGCGGCACGGCACGGCTCGGCACAGCACAGCAGCGCACGGCTCGGCTCGGCAGCCCTCCCCGCCGGCCCGGCCTGACAGCAGCCCCCGCCGGCCCGGGAGCCGCCCGGCCCTCCGCCTCCCCCCGCCCCAGGGCCGCGCCGGGCCCGCGCCGAGCAGCGGCAGCTCCGGGCCGCGCCGCGGAGGGCGGGGAGGAGAGCCCCGCCGCCCCGCCGGGCCTCCCGCCGCTCACCTGCTTTCTCGATCTTGCCGGACATGTCGGAGCCGGGGCTCGGCGCTCAGGCCCGGCCGCGCCAGGAGCCAGCGAGCGGCCGCGGCGCCGCCACCGCCGCCTCCTCCCGCTGCCGCCGGCCGGCCGCGATCCGGGAAAGGCGCCGCGGCGGCCCCTGGGGCTCGGCAGGCAGGCAGGCAGCGCTCCCGCCCCCCGCCCAGCTCCGCCGGGCCGCGAGGGGAAGAAGCGGCCCGGGGGCTCCCGCCACACACGCACACGCGCGCCGGGCCGGGACGCAGCGCCGCCTGGCGGCCGCCTCGGGAAGCGCAGCCACGGGCGGGGCCCGGCCCTGAGGGAGGCGCTGCGGGGACGGCGGTTCAGCTCCACGGCTCAGCTCCGCCCCGTCGGTCGTTCGCCGCGCGTTTTCACGGCTCGCGGCATCGCGGAGGACGGCGAAGCCCTCTCGGATCCCCGCGGCTCCGGAACGGGCAGCGGCTGCCGCTGTCTTGAAGGGAAGCGCGGCGTCCCGCTCCGCAGCGCCCTGCAGCCGCCCGGCTGTCATTTGCTCCCGGGACGCTCTGACGGCTGTCGGTGCCGCAGAGGAGCGGGTTCCCTCTGGCGGGAGGCGGCAGCAGTCGGAGCGGCCGTTTACGGCAGCAGAAGGGCCGCGGGTGCGCTGGAAAACCATCTCCTTTCTGCCGCCGCGTTGGCAGCGAGCAGCACAGCGGCGCCCCGCCGCCTTCCCTCCTTTACGGGGCCGTAAGCCGCGGTGCTGAGCCGTGCGGACGCTGCTCTGCTCCCGTCCTCCCAGCAGCAGGAGAGGGGCAGCGGGCAGAGCTCCTTTCCCCCGTTATTTCTTTACTGGGGGAAAACAGCCGGCAGCAAACGTGCGACCCCGGGGTCGCATCCCGCGACCTTCGCAGCCGACCCACTGAGACGGGAAGTTGTGCAAGAAGTGCCAACGCGATTTCCGAGCAGAGCGCTCGTGCCCTCTAGCGCCCTTCCGTCCCCCGGGCTGCTCCGTCCCGTCCCCGTCCCTCGCACGGCCGGGCGGATCGCGTCCGTCCCTGCAGCGCTGCCGAGGTTCGGTAATTCGGTGCCCCGTTCGATCGGCGCTGCGGTCACCGCCCCACCTCAGAGCCGCCGGGATGTGGCGCTGAGCGATGTGTCGGTGTGCGCGGGGATCCGAAAGGGCCTTTCCGACCCCCGTGGCTCTGATTAACAACGAAGCCCAACGGCGGACACTGCGCCGAACTGATATTGCCGCTACCAACACAGCCTCCCCTCTTCTCGTGGGGAGGGATGAAAGCGTTTTGGGGGCAGCAAACAGAGGACGGGGTTCTCACCGCCCGTTAAGGGATGCGGCTCCTCTGAGGCGCACGGGGGCAGAATAGAGAGTGGTGGGATGGAGAGGAATTGCTCGGGAAAGGAGCGCAGGTGGGGCCAATAAGGGGTGCAGAGGAGTGGTGCGGGAGGGCCCAGAGCTGGGAGGTCAGAGCATCTGTTCCCTGCAAACAAGACGTGTGACGTGGGCTGCATCAAACACCACCCGAGCAACAAGTCCTCCATTTAGAGCACATCCCCAATTCCAGCCTCGGCACCCTGCGGTTTTACCCGGCGTGCTGTCTGACAGCACCTGGCCGTGGGATGACCCCCCGTGAGCAACGTGCTGCAGCAAGATCCGAGCGCTGCCTGCAGCCGCGCAGCCGGGGCTGACGGAGATGGGATCTCCGCACTCAGCGATGCCCGTCCTGCTGCCACCCGCAGCCGTGCGGGTCCCGTCCCATACCCGCAGCCCCTCGGACCGCTCCGCAGCCCTGGCAGACGTCCCGTTGCTCGCACGTCGTTGCCGGGACTTGCTTTTCCCCACCGGCTTTTTCCTTCTCCGCTCGGCTGCGGGCTCTAGAGGGCAGCAGATGCCGGCTGATGGGCACAGCGACCTCCGAGCCCCGGCTGGGAGCCCAACAACGGGGATGGGGGGGGCCGGGGCCGGCCGTGTGTGCCGAGCACCCCCCAGCCCTGCTCCCTGCCCCGCTCCATCACTGCCTTTGCTTTTCGCCCCCCCCCCCCCCCCCCCCCCCGACAAATCTCCCAAAGGAGTGAGACACCAAAAGCAGAGGCAGTGCTGAACGCTCGGCGCTCCGGGGTAACAAACAACTTCAGGCAGCTCCGCCGAGCCGGTCCTCCCCTACGAGCTGGGGCTGCGGTCTGTCGGTGGGGACGGGGAAGGTGCAGGGAGCCCTCCTGGCTCTCAGCCTGTCCTGGGCACTCACTGCCGCTCGCAGATCCTGAGCGCATCTTCTCGGGGTCATGCATGGTCCCAAGGCCATCCCTGCAGCACAGCTGTGCCATCAGCTGCTGCTTCTCTGCATCAGTGAGACCACAGACAGCCCGAGCTGAGAGATTAGAGGAAAAAAACTGGAAATAAAGAAAAAGAAAGCATGGAGAATTTTCTCCCACCATCAGCTGCTGCTGCTCCCAAGGAGGTGGGTGCCCCTGGCCCTGTGTTGCAGCAGCCCACGAGGACCTGGCAGCAAAATTGGGAGAGAAGAGATCCACCCATCTCACAGCCACACCACTGCTCCATGCGAAGTGCCCCCAAAACTCAGCTGGGCTCCCGGATGACCCTCACCCTATGGAGCAAACTGAAGCTGAAGGTGCCCCGTGCCCCTCCTCCTCCCCCTCCTCCTCCGCTGGAAAGAGCGAAACCAAAATGAATCCAAAAAAAGGAAATCAAAATCAATATCCCAAAGTCAAATAGTAAAAATCCCATTATGGACACAGAGGTCACCTGGAGAAAAATGCACTCGGAGGTGACAGCCCTACTCCTGGATCCCAGGTGGGCAGACCCCGCTCCCAAGGCACAGTGCCATCTGCCCACCTCACAGCAGCAGATTGGACACAGTGGGCACAGAGGATGGGGGAGAGGGACCCTGCGAGGTCTGTGGGGTGGGGGTTTGCTGTCCCCCCCCCAGAGCAGGGCTGGCTGACCCCACGCTGTCTCCATCACGCCGTGAATCGCAGCCTGCACACATTGCAGGAGGCATTGTCAATGTGGGGCACGTAGCCCTGATAATGATGCAAACTTCAAACCATTATTTCTCAGCCCAGAGCGCTTCTCTTTGTCATCAAGCCAGCACCGAGGGGTTGTTTAATGCTGCTTTCCCTCCTCCTTTCTTTCTTTTATTCTTAAACTTGACCTCTGATTCTGGCTGGGAATTTATGGTGGGCTCTTTTTATTCTTGTTTTTTTTTTTTCCCCTCTCTTTCCCCCCCCACCATATCAGCAGCAGAGAGAGAAACTTCCCATGAAGTCTGTTTGCCAACAAAGCTTTCTTAACAGACAGACAATGGAAAAGCAGAAGAGAATGCTCTGGGCTGGATGTGGCATTTCCAGCACTGCAGCGGCTGCTCTCTGCCCCCTGCAGCTGCCCAGGAGTGACCTTCAGCTCTGTGAATGGCCCATCTCCTCGCCCAAGGTGTGCCTGCATGCCCTGCTGCTGGGGCTGGAGCATCTCAGCTGTGCAACAGTCCCATCCCAGCACTCACCTCTCCCATCATTGCTGCCACTTTGATTCCTTCCAGTCCTTGTTGCTCTGACCCACCCAGGGAGTCATTTAACCCCAAATCCTTCAGGGTTTATTTAGCTCCATTTCTGATAAATCTGGTGCAGGTGGTGGTTGGATGGCAGAACTGCTGCATGTGGGTGGGTCTAAGCTGCAATGAGCCCTTAGGGAAGCAGCTGGGCTTGCTGACCCCAGGCCCAGGGATAAGCAATGGGCAGAAGCAGCCCCTTCCCTATAAGCCAGAGGGGTTTGGGGTGGAGGAAGAGGAAGCAAAGCTAGAAACACCATCGTGACTTTACCAACTTCACCTTCAGCAGGAGTCAGTGCTCCTCAGCAAAGATGCGGCAGAAATGGAAAAGATCCAAAGGAGTGCAACAAATAGTATCAATAATCCATGAGAAGAGATTAAAAAGACTTAGGACTGTTTAGTTTGAGAGGGGATGGGAGAGAGGGGAAGATAAGGAGGGCATGGCAGAGGCATACAAAGCGATGAGTGGAGATGCCTGGGAGCACGGACTGCCCTTGCAGAGCCAGGACGAGAGGCATCGGTGTGGTTGGAGGACAAACACTTTGTGAAGTGACAGCGAGAGCTCCAGCTGCAAATAGAGGAAATCAGATTAGAAACCCAGGAGCAGCGGCTCCAGAAACATCCCTGCTGCATGGGGACAGCGCGGGGACAGCACAGCGCGGGGAGGGTGGCACAGGTGGGTGGAGGGAGCTGAGAGAGTTGGAGGGTTTTGCTCTCAGAGGCCAAAGAAAAGGATTATACAGGAGCTTGTCAGGAGGCCAGTGACATTTATAAAGTATTAATCCCTGCAGTGTGTGCTCGATAGCTGCTCCGTGCTGGCTCCTGTCCCAGCCCCACTTGCTGGGCTGCTTTTCCTGGGAGGAATCCCACCCCTTCCCTATGCCACCCTGCTGTGATGCTCCACTCCCTTCCTACCCTGGGCCCCCCCGACCCCATCCCCAGTGCCACCTCCATGAGCTCAGCCCCACTTCATCCTTAAGTGACAGTTAATGGTCTCAATGGGACCATGGGGGGGAGAACCACACGCGCTGCCTCCATACCCGCTGGGTGTGCGGACCTGAGCATCTCATCCCCCCTCGGGGGAGAGAAAAGGAGTGACTGCAGCTTTAAAACAAAGATTAGATACAATTTCTCCCCCCCCCCTCCCTCCCTTTCCCTCTCCTTTTTTAAAGGGAACGTGTCAAGGTTTCCATCAATAATAGATAATGGTGCATCACTCTGGCAGGTTACACCCTCCGGCTGTTTTGATATTTTCCAGAGAATTTGTCAGCAATCTCACTGCAAAGGAGGGTTGGGGGAGGGGGTGTGTGTGTGGGGGGGGGGGGGGGAGGCCTCATTAATTTTTTGTCATTTGCATTCCTGCTGTTAAATAATGTATTGATTGCTCTTTCTCTCTCCCTCTTTTAATTCTCTCCCTTCCGCGGCGTCTCGCAGCCGCTGGCCCCGCTCTGTGACGGATGAGTTGTCAGAGGCAGCCGACAGCTCACACTGCTGCCATGGGGCTCAATGTGACCCCCGAAGCGCCACGCGAGTGACAGCTCTGGGGCCGGTGGCACCGCGTCCCTGCGTGGGGACAGAGCAGCTGTGGGACGTGACTGCGTCCCTTAGAGCCACATCCACACCTCCCCTGAACGCCTCCGGGGATGGGGCTGCCAACGCTTCCCTTTGCAGCCGCTTCCAGGTCTTGACCAGCCAATGGTCAATGTAAACCTCCCCTGGTGCGACGTGGGGTTGGGATCATCCAGGCTGGGGAAGACCTTCATGAGATCATGGAGTCATAGGGTTATCCAGATTGGAAAAGAACTTCATGAGATCATGGAATCATTGAGGTTGGAAAGACCTTCATGGCATCATGGAATCACTGAGGATCTTCATGACATCATGGAATCATCGAGGTCGGAAGAGACCTTCATGATGTCATGAAATCACCTAGGCTGGAAAGACCTTCATGACATCATGGGATCAGATTGGAGAAGACCTTCACGAGATCATAGAACCACGGAATCACTGAGGCTGGAAAAGACCTCTACGTTCACCAAGTCCAACCGTTGACCCGTCACCACCATGCCCACTGCGCCATGTCCTGCTGTGCACAAAGAAAGCTTTGGATGCCACAGAAATGCAGGGATGGCCACCAGCCCACCATCACATGAGCTGTCATGGAGGCTCCCAGCTGTGCAGACCCATCCCCTCCACTGCCCCCCATGGTGGGGTGCCCAGCCCAGGCAGCTCTAGCTCACAAAGGGTGGGGAATGTGGGGGCATTCAGGGCTTTTTCCTCCTTCTATTGGGAAATCTTCCACTAGGAATCTTCCCATGGAGGTCTGAGGATTCCCGGTGCCTCGGTCTGAAGACCCAAGGCAAGGTGCTGGGGAGCCAGGTCCAGGTCTGCTGATCGAAACAAGAAGTTGCACTTGACTTCATTAAAGCTGTGCTCGGCTTAATGCGGCATGCTTGCTTTTTAATTAATAAGTACTTAATTACATAGTTAATATTTTAATATTTCCTTTAAAAAATGTCTGATTTAATGGAGTTACTGCCAGCTATTTGTTTTGTATGACTTTTATGTTTATCTTCCTCTTTCATTTCTCATTTCCCCCTCCACCCAGCACTTCAGTCCCCAAAGCTCTTGGTTGATCTTTGCAGCTAGAAATTAGCACTCGGGCTTTCAGCAGAAATTGAATCTGGCCCCTGGCGCTGACGTCCATCAGCCAGAGGTGCTAATGGGAGTTATTAGCACTCGGGTTCTGCACCACCAATACATCGGCCCCGAGGGAGGAGAGGGACCGTGTGAGGATGGAGCGGAGCATCCGGAGAGGAGTGGGGCTGGGGCTGCCTCCAAGGTCACCCCTTCCTTGGGAGGATGGAGCAGGGTGGTGAGGATGGAGGGGATGGATGTGACCTCCCGCAGCACTGACAGCTCCACAGTGCCCCTCCTGAGCTCTTGGCTCCTTGCGTGCATGTGGATAGATGTACTGAGGACACCAAATGAAAGCTGCTATGGCTTCCTATGCTTCCTCCTTCCCTAGCTGCTCCCTGGCCTGCAGGTTATTCTGCAGAGCATCCTGCAGCATCCTACAGGGTATCATAGAGCATCCTACAGAGCATCCCACAGAGCATCCTTCAGCATCCTACACAGTATCCTACAGAGCATCCCCCAGAACCCCGCACCATCCTGCAGAGCATCCCGCAGCATCCTACAGGGCATCATAGAGCATCCCACAGAGCATCCCACACCACCAGGGCTGTATTCCAGCCATGGCAGCCTTCTCCTTGCTGTGGGATCCTGGCCTCAGCCTCTCTGCAGGGGCACATGGTGGGGAGAGCGGTGCTTTCGCAGTAATCTCCACGAGCAGCCTGTTAGGATAATAAAGCAAATAAACGGAAGAGTTATAGCCGAGGCACTTGGGGCACTGTAAAACAGGCTGAAAGCAAATACAGCATCGTTAATCCATCATAAAATAACAGCCTCTTACGATCCCAAATGCATCAAAATGAATGGGAGTGCGGCGAGGTCACTGTTTAAACGGGGAAGTGCTGAATGCGAAGCAGGGCTGGGAGAGATGATGGGGTGGGAACCAACCCACAGCCACGAGGATCAGGAGAAGGACCTGGGGACACCAGGCTGGGGGGGCCATGGGGATGTCCCTGCCTGTGTGTGGAGGCTCTAAAACCAGTAAGACCAGTGCAAGCCAGTGGGCGAGGTGCGATGTGTGCATTGCTGTCACCATGGAGATGGAGGTGTCAGTGGGGTCCCAGCACTGGGGGTCAAATCGCCATAGGTGAAGGGGCAGAGAGTGTGGGGAACAGGGACAAAGTAGTGAAGCACCCCAGTGTTGGGATCCCTTGGGTGGGTTCGCCAGGCTCTGCATAGAGATCCCCAAAGCAACACATGGGTGAGGTGTCTGAGTACAGTGCCACGGTGTGCCCAGCACCGGGAGGGCTGGGGAATGGGGACAAAATGGGATCCTGGGGTCAGAGTGCATCTCAGGGTGCACATAGGGAAACCTGGCCCCAGGGCAAACCCTGGGCTGCAGGGACAGCGAAGGCACAGAGGGGACGGGGACAGACAGACGGACGTCTGTCACATCAGAGTTCAGTGTGTCACAAACCCCACGTGCGTTCCTCACCCACTCCTGCCAGCATTGACCCCATTCCAGATGATGCTGGGATGCTCCATTGGGACCAGGCGGGCGCACGGCCCCCTCTGTGAGCAGAGCACCCCCGGGGTCCCATCTCTACTTCATTAGCAGCCTCCTCATTAAGCCTTCCCTGCCCTTCTGCAGGGTTAGCCACTCTCACCTGTTTAATCCAAGGAGATTATGTTCTGGTCTCTTTTTAAGAAAAGCCAACCCCCCCACACACCCTCCCGTCTGCTTTCAGTTCTTTTCATTTCACCTCGTTTAATTCCTTGCCAGCTTAATGAGTCGGTAGTAATGAATAAGATGAAAATTAGGGCTTAATAAGTGTGAAGAAAAGACCGTTCTCACCGATGAAGTGAGCACAGGGGTGGGAAAGCACAGCAATAACCCAAACCCATCCCAGCAACGGGGAGAGTGCTGGGACAGTGGTGCCATCCCTGCCCTGGCCCGGCTCACGTTGGAGCTATGCCATGCTGTGCCATGCCATGCTGAGCCATACTGTGCCATGCTGTGCCATGCCATGCAGTGCCATGCTGCGCCATGCCATGCTGTGCTGCCCACCCCATGTCTGCACCTGCAGGGCTCTGTCAGCAGGGGCAGAGGGACTGCTGTGTGCTGTGGGTGCAGCATCCCTCCGTGCCACCCGGACCAGAGAGCTTCGGCTCATTGCCAGGACAGAGAGCAGCACTGCAAGGATGCTCCAATCCCCCCCAAACCCTTCAGATTTACTTTATGTCTTTCAGTGATGATGATGGGGGTTATAAATGCCAACGGGTGTCCCCTCGGAGCCCAGCCCTGCTGTGACAAGTGGCCCCAAACACCCCTCCATGTTAAAGCAACGACCCAAGTCCAGAAGCACCTGTGCTGGAGATCGACCGCCTGATTAAGGCTCATTGATTGCCCTAGCCTCATTAGCATATCGTTAGTGCCCGTCCCTTGGCGGGCTGTGACCCGGGTGGATCAAAGAGCGCAGTGCATCGGGATCAATGGGAAATCAGTAACCAGGGGAGGGGGCAAACCCCAATTGGGGCCCCCACCTCCTCCCCCCGCGGCTTTGGCCACGCACCGGGCATGGCTGCGCTGCTATCTGGGCACGCTTCGGCCCGTGGGGCTGAGGGCACAGGAAGGGCTGCTCGGGGCACCGCCGCCTCTGTGCCATCCGTTGTTTTTCGTGCGGTGAGTCAGGAGCCCCATTTAGGACTCCCATCTGCGCCGTGCCGGGCTGCGCCAGACGGTGCTGTGGGCCCCCATCCAACTGCTGCTGCTGAAGTGGTTGGGTTTGGTTGGTTGGATTTGGGTTTGTTTGCTTTTTTAACTCTTTTTCCCCTATAACTTTTGCACGCAAAAGAAGCAGGACGGGAGCAAGGGCTCCTCCAAGCCCCCCCCAGCACTCCGTGCCCAGAACGGGGATCCCCCCCACCACTGCGCTGAGCGCATCGTGCAGTGTTTTCATTGAACCACAGAACTGTTTCAGTTGGAAGAAACCCTTAAAGGCCATCTGGTCCCACTTCCCACAATGAACGGAGACACCCACAGCTCCATAGGTGCTCAGAGCCATCTTGCAGGTGGCGGAGCTGCTTGAAGCCTCCTTCACTCCTCACCCTGGATGTTTACCCGCATGCAGGTGGCTGCAGGCTCTCAGAGCTCCCACTGCTGCTGACAGTGAGTCCAACCCAGCGGTCAGGCTCGGTGATCTTAGCGTTCTTTCCCAACCTGAACTGTTCTGTGACTGTGAGCACAGAACTCAGCGCCTCCTGTAGCATCTGTGCATGGGACCCAGCACGTCACAGCCCGCTCTGTCCATCACCGCCATGAAGCTGCCCAGAGCACCACCAGCTCTGTGTATGTGGGTGCCCACATCGCTGCTGGGCGTTAGGAAAGAACTTCTTCTCTGCTGCGGTGGCACAGCTGCCCAGGGAGGGTGGGTTCCGGACCCGCAGAGATGCAGCATTTGGGGACATGGTTGGTGTGGATGCATTGGTGGTCGCGAGGGAACTCAATGGGCCCAAGGAAAAAACAGCAGGTGGGTGACAGGGAGAAAAGAGGTTGGGGATAATGAAAGGCAGCAGAGAACAGCGATGACAAAACGGTACCGCTCTCCCCTCCAACTGCTCCTCCGGTCCCAGCAGTGGCTGCTGCGCTGCGCTCAGCTCGTGGTTCAGAACTCACAGCTGCTCAGGGAAAAGAAGGAAAATAAAAGGAAGGAAGCTCATGAATTATGGATCCCACGGAGCTCAACCCTTCAGTGCCTGCCAGCCGTGCCCCATCGAGGAGAGGGTTCTCTCCCTTTGCCCCACTTTGTCCCCAGACCTTCAGCTGCCGGACACGGGTTGGTGGCAGAGCTGTGCCCGTTGGGTGCTGCTGGTCCCACACACACCGGGAGCCACCATATATTACACAACACTGATACTGCACGTGCCCACTGGGAGGGTCTCGGATGGGATGGGGTCTCCAGTGGCTGTGATGCTGAGTGTTGTAATGAGGACAGTTCAGTTAAGGATGAGGCTAAACCCTTCTGCTGACTGCTCCGAGCACGACGATGAAATATGCTTAGTTCACGTATTTCCAGGATCTTTCTGTCATCAAGGCAAGCACTGTGGTCAAACTGAAGGGGATGGACTCTTTAATAGGGCTTACTGGGGTAGGACATGGATGCTGTGAACTAAAAGAGGGGAGGTTTAGACTGCATATGAGGAAAAAGGACGGGGATGCACCGGCACAGTGTGCCCAGAGAGGTGGTGGTGCCCCATCCCTGCAGACACCCGAGGTCGGGGGACGGCTCTGAGCACCCACAGAGCTGTGGTGTTCCCATCCATTGCCAGGGGTGGGATCAGATGCTGCTCCCCACCCATCACTGCCCATGAGAGGCCAAGGGGGGGTGGGGGGGGTACCTGGATTCAGTGCTTCCTGCTGAGCTGTGGTCTTTGGAGAGCATCTGCTGAGTGTGTCCTTCCATCCCCGGGCATCGCCCCCTCCATCATTCTCTCGTTACCGATCACGGATTGATTTAATTCCATGTGCCAATAGGTTCGCCTTTTAATTTTCAGGATGACGTTTAATTAAAGGGAGGTGGGTCCGGTCCTGTCAAACCGCATCAAAGCCCGCCGAGCCCCAGGTGAGCGAGAACCCCCCAGCAACTATCAGTTATCCATTTCCCTTTGTCACACTTAACGTGGCAGTGCTGGGGCAGCACTGTAGGGCTCTGCCCAGGGAATCATCGGCCCACTTCCACCAGTTGGCCCCAGATACTGAGCTGGGAGGGGGCTGCATGGATGGACAGACAGGAAAGGGACGGATGGACGGACAGAGAGCCGCCCCGTGCCGCTCACAGCACTCGGGGGCAGCGGGTGGCCTTGCTGGATGCAGACAACTTCAGTTCTTGGAATGAACTTTGGATGCTGCCAAAGACGGGGGGGGGGTGCAGGGCTGGGGGGCTGCCAGCACAGCTCTGCCCGTGAGTCAGCAGCGTCAGCTCTCAGCTCACCGAGCAATCTGCAAATGGTGCAAAGCTGCTTTTCACAGTTCACCTCAGCTGCTAAATGGCCTCAGATTTACAGCCCGGGCGTTCGCACTTGAAAACGGCCGAGTTAATGAAGGAGGGGGGGGTGGAGAGGGGGGGGTTCAACCAAACACGCCCATCCCACGATGCCATCGCAGAGCACGGGGCCGTTCCCCACCATGGGGGGACCCCTTCTCCTGCCCCGAGATGGGGAGGAAGCGCTGCACCCACAGCCGGCCGGCAGTGAGCACTGTGCCATGCTCAGCCCCAGCCCCACTCTTCCCCCTTTTCCCCCAGAAATTGGGAATGTCGGCCCCGTGACAGCCCTTAATTCTAATGGTGTTTGCTCTCTTTTGAGATAATGTCATCTTAATGCTCTCGAAGCGGCTGCTATTAATCTTGCACTGAAGATCATTATATGGAGGGGAGGGGAGGGGGGGTAGAACAGGGGGAGCTGCTGCACAGATTGATCAGGCACACTACAGAAAAGTGATGTGATTTATGTCTGTATTACACCACATATTGGGATATTTCTTTAATATGGTCCCTGGGCATATACAAGTACGTGCAACACGCACGGCAGCATTTTGTTTGCACAGATGTCATTAAATCCCAGTGGGAGAAACACCCCATGGCCTCTCCATGAGACCCGAGCCCACTTCTCTCTTTTTCTCCCTGAGCAGCTCCAGCATTCAGCCCCTCTCCCTGTACAACAGCACTGGGAGATGAGCACAGAGCTCATCCCTCCTCATCCTGCATTCCCAAATGCAGCACCCCGAATGCAGCCCCCACAGACACCCCAGAGCATGCCTCCTCCCCATGCCATCCCAAAGTCCCTGTGCTGTCCCCACTGTCCCCGTGCTGTACTCTGAGTCCCCATGTCATATCCAGTCTCCGCATACCATCCCCAAGGTCCTTGTGCTGTACCCCACGTTCCCATCTCCAAGGTCACCATGCTGTAATCTGTGTCCCCGTGCCACCCCCAAGGCCCTCATGTTGTCCTCAAGGTCCCCATGCTGTACCCCATGTCCCCATTGCCTAGGTCCCCATACCATACACAGTGTCACTGCGCCATCCCCAAGGACCCTGTGCTGCCCTCAGTGTCTTTGTGCCATCCACAGTCCCCACGCCACACCCAGTGTCCCTGTGCTGTCCCCAAGGTCCCCATACCATACACCACGTCCCCACGCTGTAGTATCACTGTGCCATCCTCAGCATCTCCATCCCCAGTGCCCCCACATCATCTCCAGTGTTCCGACTGCTGTCCCCAGTGTCCCCACCCCAAGGTCTGCATGCCATATCCCGTGTCCCTGTGCCATACCCCACATCTCCATCTCCCAGGAGCACACAGCTCAGCAGAGCACACGGGCAGAGGATGCCGGCGATGTCCTTGGAGGTGCCCTCCATCCAGCAGTGGGACAGCGGCTCTTTGCCCGGAGCCTTCTCCGACCTCTCGCTGCGTTGGGGGCTCACAGCTGCCTACCTCTGTTTTACTCAGCCCAAAAACACAGCTCCTCTTGTCCAAGAGCATCACCTCACGGGGTGTGACTGCATTCCCTGCAGGGACAGCTGCTGCGCTGCGCCCTGGGGCCGGTCCAACATCCACCGAATGGAAAACTCCCATCGACATCCATCAATCCAAGATTAGAAAGGGTTTTATAAAGCCCGCACTACCTCGGGGATGAATGATAAAATACAACCCTTCTCAAAATTTACATTTTAAAGAAATCCAATTTTCCACGCCCCATAAATCCCAGCACTGTGTGTGGTTATGGGACACACCGGGCACAGCCGTGGCTCTGCGAACCCTCCTGGTCCCATCCTTCTCATTTGGATCTCACTATGAAAAGGCACTCATTGTGTTCTTAGTACAGTGCCGAACCACCTTCCCTCCCCTCATCCTAAGGAAAACCTTTAATAAACACTCCAGATTAAAAAGAAATGCTCATCTTCTCACTGAGGTTTCCAACACAGCTTCTGCACTGCTCTACCTCCGGAGTTTGCGCTTCTCATCTCACACGTGTCTGTAATGACAGGAACCAAACAACGCAAACAAAGGGGATCTGCAGAGCTTCACAGCTCTCCTCTTAGGCACGTCCCATTAAACACTCAAGGTTTGCTTTCCTTATGTTTATCTGCAGGAGAACAATTTTAAATGCGAGGATCTGATTGTGTTGCCATTTGCCATGGCTGTTGGCTCCAAAGGGTCTGCTTGGTGGGAAGAGCACCTCCGTGGCGCTGATGTGGCTCTGAGGGATGTGTCCACAGGTGGTGGGTTGGGGATCTGAGCACTCCTTCCCAACCTTAACAGCTCAGTGATTCTCAGAGGTGTGCTAACTGATCAATGCGCTAACCCTGATCAATGCGCTAACCCCGATCACCTGCACTCCTGTGCCACACTGCAGCTTTTTCCTCTTCTTTCATCAGATAAAACCAATAATCTGTGATGAGCTTTACAGACACACAGAAAAGTCAAACCGTGCAACAAAAGACCCCGTGTGCTGCAAAGGAATCCCCCCTGACCTCCCTGCAGAGCCTCCCCCCATTAACAAGGAAAGCAGCGCCGTCGTTTGTTCCGATCATTTGATTTTAAAAGGGAAGAAAAAAGATGACCTCAAGAACTCCAACAAGCTCACAACACGTGCACATCCTGATAGGAACTTATTAGCTGATCTTAAAGCCAGACTCTGAGCTCCTCAAAGCAAGATGGAAAGCAACTCCAACTGCTCGAAGGCAGCCGTGTTTTGGGGTTGCTGCTGACCCCATCCATACAAGGCTGCTTCTGACCCTGTACCACAGCCAGGCACAGGGAACCCAGCAGAACAGCTGCTCTCCCATTTCTGTGCAGAAAATCTCCTCTGAAGGACACCAGGTGAGAGTGAAGAGCTGAAGCTCTCCCTTGCTGTAGGGCATTAGTGATAAACCGGGGGAATTTGAGGCTCCTGTGCTGTCTGATCGGCTCGACCCCAAGCAAGGAAGCAGGTCCTGTACTAAGCTTGGGGAAGGGGGGGGGGGAAGCCCAGGAAAAGGATTAAGGTGCTAAACCCACTGCTAAAACCTGCACTGAAGGCAGCTCGAGGCTGATCTGTCACCCTGTTGCATGTATTTGAAGTAAATCTACAGCACGCCTCTGTAATAAGGCCACACAGGCAGAGGGCAATGGGAACGTGTAAAGTTCATGCTCAGCAGCTACAGAACCTCACAGCTCCTGTCCCAGTGAGAGCACGTGGGGGCCACCTCATAGCTTGGGGCAAGGAGAGATGGGTTCCCTGCAGAGCCCCAGGGGCAGAATGTGGGGTCCTGGCACTGCAGGGTGAGGCCTCAGCAGGCAGCGCAGCTCCATGGGGCTTTTTTTTGCTCATCTTTGCAGCTCACAAATCCAGACGCAGCAGAACTGGCAGCTTCAAGATGAAGGTCCTCCACAAACGCCGTTTCCATCGATTCCCCACCGGTGCTCTCAAAACTCTGTGCTGCCTGAAAGCCCAGCGCCTAAGACATGAATGCAGAATCATTACCCGATGCAGAGCTCGAAGGCTTGGAGATAAATATCCTGCTATTTAAGCTGCACTTTTACCTTGAAAAGCAATTTGCAAGCCCGCAGAGCAGCACTGACAAGCCTCACGGAGCCGCGTGCAGAGAGGCTGCGGTGCCACGCTCTCACCCTGGGACTCGGGGCACATCAATCTCCTCTCCCTTCATCATCACCAGAGCTTAAGACAGGTTCGAGGAAGGTGGAGACACCAAAGAGAACAGGCAAAGCACCGCAAGCAAGTCTTTCCCGGAGAGTTTGGATCAGGCTCTGAATTATGGGGAATCACAGAATCATGAAGGATGGAAAAGCCCTCTCAGACCCCCAAATCCAACCCCAGCCCACCCCACCGTGCCCACTGACACAGCCCTCAGAGCCACATCTGCCTTCTTTTCTCCTAAACCTGTGCTCGGCGCTCCCCGTTTTCCCTTCTTACACCTTCACATGGATGGCTATCGGTGGTGTGCAGCTCCCAATTAACCTGGGCACTAATTTAAAAAGAAACAACCAACGTGCTTGTTTCTAAGGAGACATTACAAACTTCATAAGGAGGTAACAAATATACAAGAGAGGGAAGAGAACTAAAGGCTTTGGTTTGAAAATTAAAGTTGTTTGCCACGGCTTGATGGCTTAATCAGTCGATCAATATTGTTCATAGGGCAGGCAGGGAGGGAGCCACGAGCTGTGATGAAAAATGCATGAGGGGACAAGGGAGACCTGGGAGTAGAAAATTAAAAAGTCAGCCTGTTACATTTGTCCAATATTGGCAGAGAAATTAAAGTGGTTTGGGGAGGGGTGCTGGGAGGGAAGAGGGGAGCTGTGATACGCACCGCATATCTGCTGAGGGTTCCCTTCCTGGGAGAAACTTTCACATTAATTAAGTTGCTTTCTTAGAGAAAAGATGGATTTTGTAACCTTTAGCACTTGCGAGCTCCACGAGAACAGTAGGAGGGGTTTGCATATGGGAAAATAAAAAGGGATTTCTGCCCGTCGGGGGTGTGATGGGAGAGCACAGCGACCGCGGAGCGATGCTGTGCCAACATGGCGAGGCCAGGCCTCCTCCTGCAGCACCGGGTGAGATTCAGGTACCTCTGTGTTACAAAATGCAGCTCTGTAACATCCGTATCCCAAACAACAAAGCAGCAGCACTGTTCGGCACGAAGACTTTTCCCTCTGTTAGTGACTGCGCAGTGAGGGCTGCCTGGCAGACACGGGCAGCAGGACAAGTGCAGGGCCAGGAGATGCTCCAGAAGCACGAGCCAGCTGCTCCCCGGGGATCGCGGTCCTTCCTGCTGGCCTCGAGGATCTGAGCGCTTCCAAAAGCTGCAACAGACTCCGATGACAAACAAAACATCAGGCTGCTCATCCTGCTGAATTCCACTCTCTGAAGTGGAAATATTGCAAGCTGCTACACTTAAAAAGACTGCGTGGATGGGAAGCAGTGCCCCTCGCAGGGCCTCGGGGAGCAGAGCCCTCCCCACTGCAGTTTCTTAGGGCAGAAATGCGACATGCAGTTCATGTTACACTTCCCAGCACAATTATTTCTGCACTCGGGTAACTACAGTGGATTTTATGGCTCTCCATTAGGCTTGCCAATTACAGGTTTAAGTTTTCAGGCTCAATTAACACACGAACTGGCTGATGTTGTTTTCTGCGACTAATTATCTCCAAGTGCCAATACACGATTCCATATATAATACTTCTGTGAACTTTGGGATTTGCTTTCTACACCATTATTTAAGTATAAACAAAATGGAGCAGACAGCAGTGCCTAAAGCAGACCGGATACCATATTACGACCTTTTTATTATTAAAAAAAATGCTTACTCCATCAGAAACCCAGGCCTTCCAATTAGTGCAGTAATGGGACGGATAGCAGGGCTGCTTATTTACAAGGCTCTCTCATCTAAGATGCACACACTGCTCTGTCTTGGGTGATCTCTGTATCATAAAGGCTGCTTGGGTCAAATAAGAGCCAGGTAGTTCAGCTGCAGTGGGATGGGACACAGCACCACCTCCATCCTATGGCAATGCTTCTATTTGGTGATGGGGGGGAAAGGAGTTAAAAAGAAAGAGTCAAACCATCCTCAAGCAAATACATATTCATCTCTCATACACAATGCCATGCCCCCAAAGGAAGTCATACACACCAAATTTTCTTCCAACCATCTCTCCCCTTTGTAAGAGCCAGTCTTGCTTCTCTTCTGTACCTACAAAGCTGGAATCCCCACATCCCACACTGTCCTCACAGCAAGCACCTTCATGTTTCTGCTCCCATTACTGCTAGCTGCACTGTTTCACAACTGCTGTTGGTTCAGGTTGAATTAAATGAGTGCTGTGAGATAACAGCTGATTTCAGGTGCCCCCTCTCCCTTTCATACAACACGGTTAACTTCACTCAACATTCCCTGTTGACAACCAGAGCAAACCTTGCCACCACCAAAGCCTCTGACCTTTCCATCACCAAAAGCTCTTCGGGCAAGCAGAAGGGACCTCAGAAGCTGCGCTGAAGGGCTGAACTACTTTCCTGCTTCCAGACCCAGAACAGGACAAACGAGTTATGCACGCTGTCGCTGCTCAGATGCGTTTCCTAACCACTTAATACATGCAAATTTTGTTAACATTTTTCATGACAATTTTAGTAAAGGGAAACATCTGTTCCCCCCCCGCTTCTGAAAGTGCCTTGCATCTTCCAAGCTGCCGCGTGCCTTTGAAATTCCATGTTTAATCAACACCATAATCTCTTCCAGAAAAAGACCAGCACAGATAAGCAGCCTCACAACAAAACTCTATCATATCAGCATATACATGTTTAAATGCTTCCAGTTTCTCTAAGGAAAAGAACGGCTATGAAAAACTCACACCAATCCCAAGGATTCTGTTGGTTAAACAATGAGAGAAATAGCACAAATTCTGAAGTACAAAATTTATTCTGAGCTTATAAAAAAAGCCTTTAACATAGCAAATTCTGTTGCAAAACACAAACCGTACAGGGGCACTTTCATTAACATTTAGGCCGAAGATCATTACCATCAGACCTCCTCAGACAGATCATTCCAGCTGAGAAGCATCAAGGAGTCACAAACAGCTCCTTAGCACCTCCAAAACCCATCCATCTCACACGTACCTTGCAGAGTGAGGACTTTGAAATAGCAAGCTGTGTTAGTGCAACCTCACTACTGAGTGCAGAACGGATGGGTCAGAAGCAGAGCCAGCAGTGAAGCCAGCGGCTCTCCTCCCAGCCCAGCACTGCTCACTCCACACACATCACCTGCTGGGCTGTGCTGCTACTGCCTGCAAGTGTCATGGAAAGCTTCAAGTGTCCGGAAATCCCTCCAGGTGGGCGGCAGGCCATCCTGCAGAAACTTTCCGCAGCGCTGGCACGGAGCCTGGAACAGCTTTATGTAACTTCTTAACCAGGTCTAAGAGAAAAAGGGAGAGATGTTAAGAAATGTGGATCTGGACATTCCCTTATGTCATCATTCTTGTCAAGCAGTGATCCCAAGGACAGGGAATGTACTTTGGCGAGGCCCCAGCGAGGTACACAGTGATGTTATAAACAGAATGTGCAGAAGATTACAAGGTCATACGTAGCTGAATTCCCACTTTATTAAGAATATTCTGCTTTTTTAGTCACTTAAGCACATTTGTTAATGGCCATTCATGCACTCTGAGCAGGAGGTTTTTGCAGCAGGAGAATCTCTGCAGAAGGCAGATGTTCCAACGCTCCTCATATTTTTCCTGGAATTTGATTGTTCCTGATGGGTACCTCCTTCAGCTGAATATTGGTTTATCTCTTCCTATGACCATCCATCTCAGCCCCACTGCAACACTCTGAACTCTTAGCAGCTGAAGATATAAGCACTTTCACAGCAAAATGACTTCCTCCCTAATGCGATTTTAAGATCAATACTCATTGGTCATAAAAATGCTGTAAGATTTTAAATCTGATTACAATGGTATATATCTATAATCAGGGATATATTTACAAATACAAAGGCGAGTGCTGAACTACAAACAGCAAAGAACAGGTGTTCTAGGTGCAGTTCTTGCTTCTCCCCATCATCATACATAGCAATGAGCATTGCATAACTCAATTCCAAACTCAAGGAGATACACAGCTGAAAAATACCCAGGGCAGCAGATTTATGCTGTGAGGGACGCGCATGAATCTTGTCATTTAAAGTCCTATTGAATTACATCAATAAGAGAAAATTGTTCTCTGTAGAAGAGGTCAGAGGAGTTTATTGAAACAAATCCTTCCATCTTCATCAGAGCTTTCTCTGCAGCAACCGAACCTTTGGCCATCAATAGCTCTCCTCCCAAGAACTCCTCCATGGGTTTAGCACTAAGTGCAGGGACAAGGGCAGCAGAACACTACAAGTAAATTGCTGTTATTTACTTCAGCTCGGATGGACCCTGCTTGCACAACAGAGAAATCGAATTTTCTGAACCATAACACAAAAACAGTAAATAAGTTAAATTGGGCACTTGAGACATCCGTGGAAAGGGAAAAGAACAAGTTCTTCGCTGCCATCAGAAAGCTGGGGCTTCGGTACACCCTGTCATGTGGATTGCACAGCTGACATGTGAAAAGACGAACGTATTGACACTTGTGTTGTACATCTGTTTTTGCTTCGTTAACATTTTTAGCAGCATTTTGTCCAATCAATACGGCAGGCCCATGGTTCACACAGATATGCTACTCATTTCTATTAAACATTCATTTCCAGACATGTGTTGAGACATGGATTGGACCAGGAAGAGCTGCTTTCACCTTCTGAAAGCCACGCTCACGTGCAGCCTTAGAGAAACGTCCTCTGCACAGCTCTCATCTTAGTGGCCTTTTTATTGAATAAACAAAGAAACAAGCACAGCAGGTAAGCGTGTCTGACCTGAAATTACATATTGGAAAAGAAAGACATAAAAGAACCAGTGCTATCTTACACACCCACAGATTGCCAGTGGCAAAATTAGATGGTGGATTCTACAAAGTCTCAATTACATTGCTCCAAGTGAAGGGATAATGCAATAGATGAACTAAAAAGTCTGAAGACCAGAGAAAATCCCTCCCCAAAATCTCCTTTGGGAGATTGCAGTGAGGAGAACAGCAACCATGTTCCCTGCCAAAATTCATCTTCGTGGAAGGCGTTCTGAATCATAAACCCTTGTGACTACCAGGACTGCTTGCATCCAAGTGTATTTCACAAAGAAAATTCTAAATACAAGCAGAATTAAAGGTGATAAACTTAAATCTACCCATGAAGTTAGAGCAGGATTTTATCAACTGTATTCAGTAACAGTGGGATACCTCAGCAAGCATTTCCTGTGCCCTGAAAGCCACCTGCTGCTGCACTGAGCACGTACCCATGGTCCATCAGGATCCACGTTTGGGCCAAAAGGACCATGGATTCTTCCTGATGACATTCCTGCCTCCAAAGCTCTTCACTCACATCAGTAATCCTCATCCCCTGCTGTGCTGGGCACACTGATGAGCAAGCTGGAATACACTCACTGTGAGTTTCACTGGAGCTGACTTTATGTCCAGAAACCAACTCTTTGCACAGTGAGCACAGTGTGACCGGGCTGGACTGTAACAAAGAGTGTGGGGCGGTTTTTTCTGCTGTCTTTAGAGATGACCCAGACTAGCTTTGCAAACTGGCATCGCTGAGCGTATCCTGTGGCTTCTGATAGAGCACCTGAGCACAGCACAACCTTCAAACATCAGCCATCCCACAGTACTGAGGAAGATTTTTCTTCCTTGCCCAGGTATGAAATACAAAGAATTACAGTTGATCTGTGCTGTCTAGCTTGGTTAAACAGGTGAAGTCACAACTGCATCACAACTGCCTCGTGCCATTTGCTGTCAGCATGCTGAAATCTGTCTGGAGGTCGTTAGTTATCTTTAAATCCACTTACCATGAAAGATCTGACTACCACGTCGGGCATCTGGGGCAGCTGGTAGTGCAGCAGGGCAGTGGTCGCATGATCCGTCACCTGTGCCAGACAGAAGGAGAACATTCCCTCATTCATTCCACATCTCAGACAAAGCGGTGTTACTTTGAAGAAAAAGAAAATAAACTCCACAGGTAAGTGGCAAACCAAAGGCTGCATCACTGCAAAGACGCTCTCGAAGAAGTTTTGGGTGGCTTTTTCCAGCTGCCTTCCATTCCCACTGTCAGCCTTCATACAACCATCAGCTACAGCAGTCATGAAGACTAACTTCCTATGCACACAGTGAGATCAGCACATCTTTGGAAATTCAAACATGTGGCAGAAGCTAATAATGTAAAATTACACAGACTGGTGGCCAATGTGAGCAAAGTGATGCAGGAAGGTGGCCAGCTCAATGCTACATGGAACAACACCAAAAGAAGGACCCAGCCCTGCAAGGTATCTGAAGGACAGAAGGGACCAAACAGACGGTCGCTATCAGCATTAAAAGGACAGAAATTTCTCAAAAATAAAATAAAAAGTACCATACTAAAATAAAAGCCTCCATGTCAAGTAATTCATCTAACTTCCAATGCCTGCAGCAGAAGAGCAGAACCTATGGCTCTGTGATTGAAATCCCACACGTTCTGTGAAATCATAAACAAGCAAAGTTACTGAACAAACCATGTCAGAGGAAAACACTGTCATTTTTGCTTCAGATGTTTCCATTTTTCACTCTGGTCATTTTTAAATAGAGAATGTATTCCCTTAACGTGCATTCATCCCTTCAAGAAAAAAAAAAGTGCAGCTAAATTAGAGATTCCTGGCAGAGGTCAGAGTGTAAAAAAAAGAGAAAATAAAAGAAAAAATGGAAAAGAGCCCAGAAAATAAAAAAAAAAACCCAAAGCTTTGATTGTGGTCTGCTTTATTGAGGAGAAAGAAAAGAAAAAAATACCCTGATTTGAAACTACGTTTTAATGGAAGATGAGGATACTCTTCTCCATCGTTTTCTGATGTGAATTCTTTAAACATTCAAATTGTATAGATTTATTTCAGGCTGCTTACGTTGAACAAATAGGAATCGAGCTCTCATTTCCTCAGAAAACAGGAATCAATTAATATGATTATGGTTCATAACTACTTGCATTAGTAAAAGGTTCCTGATAGAAAGCTTTTTAATCTATCAGACAGAGCCATAACAAGATCCTCCATCTGGGAATTAGAGCGGGATAGAATACAAAGGACACATAAACCTGTAAGAGCAAGAATAATTTCAAATAACAGGAGAACGAAGCAATGGTTCAATAGGTTTGTAGCCCTCAACAGCTCCATTACAGCCTTTGGGCAGAACTTATCGGCCCAAATCTCTGGGCTGCGCTATTAAAGGCTTCGGATAACAAAGCCAGTAGCACTCCTGCATCCTATCGTTTGTAGGTCTATTTATGGGCCTCATCAGTAATTATCAAGAAGATGAAGAGTTCTTCTCAGGTGCTGCCCATATATTTCCCAGGGCCTGGCTCGAAAGTACGATAAATTATGAGTAAGAAAGCGTGAATCGACATTACAAGTGCTATTCCCAACTAACTCCATTTGTTCCTAATTGGCATTTAGTCTAATTCAGCAAAGCAAATCACAGTGAAGTGCTCTGAATTTCACTGCAGGCAGAGGGGCTGCTCAGGGCTGTGAGTCTGCAAAAGATGCACTCACAAAAACGCTCCCAAGGCCCCATGGGCAGTACTGTGTCCAGGCCTGGGGACCCCATACAGGAAGGACGTGGAGCTCTTAAAGTGGGTCCAGAGGGGGGACACTGAGATGGTCAGAGGGCCGAGCACCTCTCCTATGAGGAAAGGTTGAGGGAACCGGGCTTGCTCAGCTTGGAGAAGAGAAGGCTCCGGGGAGACCTCATTGCGGCCTTCCAGTACTTGAAGGGAGCGTATAAACAGGAGGGAGAACAGCTGTTTATGAGGGTGGATGGTAATAGGACAAGGGGGAATGGTTTTAAACTGAGACAGGGGAGGTTTAGGTTGGATATTAGGAGGAAGTTTGTCACCCAGAGGGTGGTGACGCACTGAACAGGTTGCCCAAGGAGGCTGTGGATGCCCCATCCCTGCAGGCACTCAAGGCCAGGCTGGATGTGGCTCTGGGCAGCCTGGGCTGCTGGTTGGCGACCCTGCACATAGCAGGGGGTTGGAACTGGATGCGCACTGTGGGCCTTTTCAACCCAGGCCGTTCTATGGTTCTATGATACGACTCTGTGACCCTGACCCATATAAGCTATTTATATGCTTCCATCCAATGCACTAAAAAACCAACAGGATTAACTATGCATTAGCAGCACGGTGAAACTCAAGTCAGTCACATCGCTCAAACAGCTCATGCGGCGTTTGGAAATGACTGCAGCCCAAGTCCCGCCAGCGAGGTGAGCTTCTCCTTTTAAGATGGTGCTTTTATAGGATAGCACCAGACATGTCAAAGAATAGAAAGTTCTGAAGATATTTATGAGCAGCCGCTCTCCTTCTGCTGTGTTGCTACTTCTAACAAACTGTATTTTTCCCCTGAACAACAAAGTTGTTTTCTCTTGGCATTGAAGACGTAGAAAGTTGCTTAAAAATACTCTTAAGAACAAATTTAAATTGACTGGCCACTTTGGTGAAGTTGCACATATGCTGTTCCCATTGTAATGTAAAGCTAATGAGATTCCGCAGGGAGATGAAAGCCACCCCAGCATTGCTAGAACACTAATCACATCTTCTGAACAAAAAGGAGGCGATTTCTACCATAAGCAAGTGCTTGTACAGTGCTTCTGCACCGGATCAAAGTGGGTGTCAAGACTGAGGAAGAGGACATGGGAATCAGCCCCCCAGATCAAACCAACAGACATGATGTCAAACAGGAAAGGAGTCGGAGAAGGACATGCAGCGCATAGGGCAGCAGGGAGACTCAGCACTGCCGAGATAACAGAGATGATGACAGGAAGCATAAATTGCCCCAGATTTCTGTTTTTAATAATAAAAATAAATCAAAAATCAATGCTGAGCTTTTACTAATGGCAATGTGATTTCACGCCACAGCAAAGCAAAGCAGAACAAACTGAATAGGTGCCAGCGCATCCAAGGGACGCACTTCTTGTTCCAGCCGAGCTGGAATCACAAATGAATTTATTCCAGGTGCAGGATGGCATTTTGTGCATTTCAGGACTTTTATTTTATTAACTTCACTTTCATTGCTATATCTTCCCCACTATCTCAGTTATCTGTCACTTTCTAATTTCTCTGCCTCTCTTTATACAAGAACATGCTCACAACAGCACACATCGATTAGGATAGCTGTTGCTCCGAACCTTGAAATAGATTTTCAAGTGATCTCAGAGCAGAGCTCAATACCTCACAATTCATACATTGAAAAGCATCTGGCGTCTTTGCCAAAGGAGAAAAAAAAAAAGCAATCTCCTGAAGCCACAATTTTGCTAAATAGACCAGCTATTGTTTAACTAAGCATGTTCCCACTCCGACACAGAGGAAAAAACACTTCAGGGACAAGAGAAAAAAATGCTAGCAAAGAGATGGCCTCAGGCTTCTCCTTTTAAACAACCCTAAGCTGTCCTGGGCTGTATGGAATTCTGCTTCGCTGAGGTCCAGTCTCGCTTCCCATGTGAACGAGAGAACTTCCCTTCTTAACAGTTAATTGTATTGCCTGAGAGATTTTCTTCTCATTATCTGTTTCCAAGCTGATTAGAAATGCGCACTCCTGAAATGCATCTCCGCTCTCCGGTCCGAGCCCCAGATGCATGGGGAACAAGAAACGGACTGATCCTGGATCAGACCTGATGTTCACTACAGCGCTGTGCAGATTAAACCTTGCACCCTCAGCCCTACCACAGAGCAGCCCGGCCCCAGCAGGGCAGCTGGGCAGTGTGTCTCTGCTGCTGCCAGGGGCTCCTGTGCTGTGCGTGGGGAGGCAGTGATGCCAGGTGCCCCCAGTCACTGTGTGCTGGCTCCTCACAGGAGAAAAGGTCCTGAGAGCAGTGCTCAGCTGTGGGCAGCAAGCACAACCCCTGGGATTTGGCTCTGCTGAGCCAACACCGGGCATTGCTACAGCACTGCTCCAGCATTGCTACAGCCACCCAACAGCAGTGCTTCGCTGAGATTCTGCAAAATGGCACTGTTAGTCATACATTTGCAATGCTGGAAATTCATTCAAAAAAGAATCCCACAGCTCAAAGGCCGGGCATGCTGAACAAATGCTTCCTCTAATGGCTGTACAAAGCGCACAACCAGAGACCTGCGGCACAGCTCTCCACCACAGATGAGGTTCCATAGAGGTATGAAGCTATATCTGGCACAAACACAAAACAGAAAAGTAAGAACACTTCATCTGACTGAATCACAGCAGCTGTCTCTCTACTCTAATATTTTCTCATCGCTATTGGACGCGCTCTTGAAGAGTAGGTAAAAAACTTCCCTTAAGAGTCATAACTTTTCTTGCAACTTCCTTATTGGTTTATTCCCCCGAGTGCAGCACTGAGAACTCAATCTAATATAAAGGGATTCTACAAATCCCCAGGAAGTTTTTCTTTTTCTCTTTTTGTAAACCCCACTAAGTTCATGGCCTTAACAGCAGCCTATAGCAATGAGTTCTAGAGGATAATCAGAGTGCGGAAAGAGAAAAAAAAGCTATGTGTTATTAGTGTTTAGATCTCTTCTACCATGGAAAACTGCACAAGTGCCTCTGTTCATTTCCAAGGATTCCCATTACTCAGTCTGCACTGCAGGTACGCAGCGGAGTCTCCCTGGAGGGAGTCAGCGGGTGGCTCGGGGAGGATGATGGATGGTATGTTGGCAAACAAGCGCTGATAATGCCATGGAAATCCTTCACACACCTTTCCCCACACCCCGCTCAGTAAAACGTGGCCATACTTTTGTGGAGCATAGGATTTCTTTGTCGTTTTCAGAGCTCAGTGTTTAAGTGTTCATTTTGCTTGTTCTGCTCATCTGGACTGGGTCACAGGTTTTATTCCAACTAAGCAGGTCCCTGAAGACAGCCACACGCTGATGGTGCAGAGGAGCAATGATGCGGGTGACCTGGAACAGTCCATCCCCTCTCCTTGAGCAGACAGCATCAATAGCCTGATAGCTGTCTCATGCATGCATTCATTTTACACGTGATTTTATTCCGAGATTATTGGCAAGAATACATCTTCATACATTACAATACTTATATGCCCTTGGAGTGGAGAAGATTGTGCTCCGGGTTCCACCTGGGATCACACACCTCGCAGCAGCTGGATAGGCACCGATAGCTTCTCAAAGTCTAGTTTAAAATGTGGCTTGGGAGAAGTGATCAAACCAAAAAGGAAAGCAGTTTGTGGCATGCTGGAATGGAGAGCATGTCGGTATAAATAAGAGATTGGGATCAGACAGAAATAAACGAGCTTACAGCTTACGTGTGACTCAACCAGCCCAGATGAGCACATTACACAGCAGCTCACTGAGCAGCTGGCAAATGAAACAGTTAACGTCCAACACCGTCTCCCCCGTAGCACAGTTTTGATCCATTCAGAGCAGTTCTGCTGCACTACACGTCTTTTTTTGAATGCAAATTCACAGATACTACACCATTCTCCACATATATTTAATTCTCTGCACGATGATCTGGAATTGTACATTCTTTTTCCTAAGATTTAAGCACCAAAATAGCTCCTGATTCCCCTCTTTGTTCCTCCTCCTGTGCTAGTAGACAAAGACGCACGAGGTGTTAAAATAAGGAGGCTTGAGATCAGAACAGTTGCCACTCCTGCCGAGTTTAAATGTCAGACTAATATGGAAGGCTGAAAACCTTTTCAGTGCTCCTTGAGCTTCTGCCCTTTCATCCTCCCATTTCCCAGCTCCATTCTCTGAATCTAACCCTGCTGGTGGCTTCAATAGCTGCAAAGCTTACTCACCCCAGGACCAGACTGAAGAAGACTCTGGGGAACTCACAAAATGACTGGATGCTTTAACAGTAATGGGCCCTCTGGGAGCTGTCCCCCATCAAATTATACACACCCGGGTACCCTGCCTATTAAGGAGAGAGAGAAAAGGCATGCTGACACAGCCAGCGCTTGCAAACAAAAGTCAGGACAAATTTAGCATCACTTGACAGGGTTGGATTGAAGATCAGAGGTCTCTGGTCCTTAACCTGGAAAGTCATCCCGCAGCCCTGTGAGATTTTGACAGGCTTGCAGCTACCACAGACAGGTATCCTGTGAGCTCCAGATGCTGCTGTATTATCTCTGAAAGCAAAGTTTGAGAACTCGGTGTGGCTTTTAATGAGAAACGTCCCTGCCCTTCAGTGATGGGTGACTTCACAGCATCCAAGGCAGCAGGGCTGGAGGGATGCCTGGGCTCCTCGGTTACTCATCTGTACTTTTCCCACTTGTACAGCACTCCCATGCCATGGTACTGCTGACTGCCATGAAGAAAACATTCCTGGAAGATTCAGAAATACCCTCTGACATATTTACCGATGATTCTTTAGTCACATTAAAACATTTGTTGTGAAGACCTTGCAGTACTGCAATGCTAACAGAATGTAATAGTTTCCCTCAAACTATTTTAACTACTTCCCCTGTTTTGCTACTGTTGAGCAGCTATTGGGGGATGTCTAAATGCATACAAGCACACTCTCAGAGAATAAAGAGAAAACCAAACACAGCACCACCGAGAGAAAGCTTACTATGCTGAACTACAGCATTTTCTGACATCTGTTTGAAAACCTGACTTCAGCCTCAGCTTTAGCTTATTTAACTACCAGCTCAATTGTGCAGAATCTATTGATTAGAAAGCAGCATCACCTTGCATTCTGACAGACTTTTCATGCAGGAGTCTCAGAGCTCTCTACCACCAACCCAGCAATAGCTCCTGTGAAGTCAGCAAGTATTCCCCCCATCTGAAGGGACACTGAGAACTGATCCAAAAAGAGGTTGCCCAAGGTAAAGCAATGACAGGGCTGGGAATGATCTATACAAGGACAAAGCTGTTCCACCGGTTCAAGGCAACCCTTATTCCTGTAAGACTTTCCTTTTTTTTTGGTACATACTTTTGCGTTTGGTGTTATTTATTGAGAGAGTAGTAGAGAAGAGGAACTTCATAGTCAGGTCACATCACGTTATTTTAGAGGATTAGGAAGAGATCAGCTACTTATTTCATGTACACACAGATGTGTCCACAGACAGACAGCAACACAAATGCATCTTCTCTCTTCATACAGTTTTGAATTATCATCCAAGGCATTTTAGTGAAATCATTATTAACTAGAACTAGAAAACAAAGATTCCTATGTATCCAAAATGCTGTCACATAGGCAGCTGTCAGAAAGGGTCTTTCAGAGCTTCTCACTGAGCTCTCTCCCTTCTATCTGAAGGCTCTCACCTGGACCTGAAATTCGCTGTATGGACTTATGTCCCAGCTCCTTAACTTGGACTCCTAAGCAAACTGTCAACTTACTGTACATTTATCTCTCATGCAGAGAAAGTTATACAATCAAAACCTCAAGATTTAGCATCATTTATAACTTTATAACTGCAATATAACTTCACTCTTCCAAGTTATCCTAAAGAAAAAAAGCCAGGAAGACAACCATATGCCCAAATGAGACTACAATCTAAAACACACGTGGGGAAACTGAGATGATGTGCTTAATTACGGAATCTTAAATTTATTCTATTGCAAAAATTACTTAAAAGTATACTGATAAACTATTTACTAAGATTTATGCTGTTTTACTTCCCACTAGATTACCCTACTTGACACAAAATATTTTTGAGGAGTAAGAAAAAAATTAAGAAAGAATATTTAATCCACTAATCTCTGGAGTAAAGAACTGACTACAGCTACATTTTGCTTTAATGCTAGGCAGAGAGGGAGAGCAACCAAAGGGAGGAGAGCCTCCCCAAAAGCTGTCCTTTGATCTCCAGCAGGCTAATACCACAGGTCAAACATCTTTGCTTCTGACTGCATCTGAAGTCTTGGAAGAAAGATGCACAAATAGAGTCAATATGCCATACTCTGACCCCTGCTTTTATGCCCTTTAGAGTCCCTGCCCCGTATTTGTTACAGAAACTACAGAAGCAGATGAAAGGCAGCGAGTGTGCTAGCTGGAGACTTGGGCTCCTTGAACTGTGGCTTGAAGATAAGGAAGAAGAATTTAACCCCAGATCAATCTGAACTTGCAGCATTTTTACAAGAGGCCTTCAAAGAGGAACGTTCTCCTCCCTGCCTGGAAGACAGCACAGTACCAAGATATCTGAGTTTCCAGAAGAGGAAGGCAACCAAAAAGAACAAATCCAACACAACAAAATCCAAAATTATTTCCCTCCCTCCCTCCAGAAATTTAAACCAAACCAGAGAGTACTTGAAAATTCCTCACGAAATTTTAAGTCCATGGCAACAAAGCCTCCAACTTCCCATTCCAAACCACTGACTGAAACTGTGATGGGAAATAAATGGTAAGGGGTTTACAACAGATAAGTAAGAAATAAAGAATGTTTTTTTTTTAAATTTAAAACCAACCCTACCTGTATTTCATGTGTGTTACAAAGAGAAAAATGATGTGGGACTTACCTTCTGAAACACCTGATAGTTGGATTTGGACCATATGTCAAGCTGCAATAGGAAAAACAAAGTTATATGTTACTACATGTGATTACCATGATCAAGAATGGAAGCAGCTGTTCAACTCAAAGCACAGGCAAAGTGAGCTACGGAGCCTTACTTCTCAGTTCACTACTTTGACCCATCAACCGTATCTGCTGCAATTTGATAAAGGGAAATAATGACATCAGAGTTAATTTGTTTTGCAGTGAAAAAGGAACACAGTTCATTACAGTTTCAATAGGAAAATACGTACGAGATCTGTTGAATTAATGTGTTCCCTTTAAAAAATGCTCATCTGTCTGAGGCTGCGGCTGATCTGCACAAATATTCATCAGCTTTGGTCTGTTTCTAAAATGAGGGCATTCTTACTAAGTTGCTGCTTGTCTTGTGTCTGAGTAAGTGATTCAGTTACAAATGACACAAAGAACGTTTAGCTGAATTAAGCCAAAGCACTGCTCTTCTGGGGCTAAATAAAGCATCCCTTAGGAAACTGCATTTACATCCGCAGACAAAAATCACACTGGCTGTAGATAACTGCACACATCCATGACATAAGCGTGGGCTCAGCCGGATAGGAAATAAATGTTAGTAACCCCAGAAAGCAGAAGGTAATGCTGCCCTTGTTAAACAACCAAATGGCTCGCACGTCGGACAGCTCTAAGTGATGTGCCAGTGCTCTTTAGCCCAGCCCCGTGGAATATCTTGTACTCTGTCACAGAAAAGCAGCAGGGAAGAAGAAAAAAAAAGGAAAAGGAGAATTTCCTTCAACTCCTGACTTGCAAATCACTTTTGTCTTATAGATCCCACTATACTCAGCCACTAGGATAAGAAAAGCCATCAGCCTCACTCATTAGTGCCAGGTTTCTTCTAACGTGAACAAAATCCCCTGGATCACACGGCATGCCCTCGCTTGCAAATTCACCTTTAATTGTGGAGAAATAAACACATACAGTGGCTCTGGCTTTCTCAGAGAAATGTATTTAAATGCACACATAAAACCTGCATTACATTACTTAGTCGTTCCATTAATTGTATAATACACCCATTTTATTAAAATATGGCAAACGATGCTAAAAATGTAAATAAGAGATCTCAAGCTAAATGTGCAGTTCTGAGAATAAATAGAGTGTGGTACTAAAGACACTCTGCCAGGTTTACACCTTTAAAGAAATGGATTTAAAGGAAGGGACTCCGTGCTGCATTCACCTCCTTTATTACAAAGTGTAGCCAGTTATCTTAATCTGACTTGCAGTAGTGCTCACAAGCCGCAGCTGGAATGACAAGCCTTCTGAAAGGCACCCAGGTTAGAGCCTGAAATGGAAGAAGTCCCAGCATGTGCGTCAAACACACAGGAGGGAAAACACACATTACTATGTGCCGTAATGAATGCACATAGGTAAAATGGCTGAGAATGCTACCAGTCCCCATCCCTTTAAGCCTAAAGCTGTTATGTGGCTGCCTTCAGAACAGTGGCACAGAAGTGACTCCTGAGTCTCCAAACCTCAGCCTGGACGGGTGATGATGTTAAAGATTTTAACATCACTTCTGGATGGACGTGTCGTGGCTTAGTAGTGCTGACCTTGCCGTGAGACAGAAGGCAGCTGACGCCTCGATGCCTTTTCCAGGTCAGCCGAAGGCAGAAGTACCCTAAGGCACATTACCTTCAAAACTTTACACTCATGGCTCTTAAGGCAGGTTCAAGAACCTGAACACCGACACCGCTCCTACGAGCAGCAGCCCAGCTGGGACTTGGAGCCACGCACGATTCTGTGCACAGTGTACCTATGCCTGTGGGGAAGGAAGCATTGCATTTCCATATTAGAAAAGTCTACACTTGGAAATAAAATATTAATACGGATTTTTTAAGCTGTTTTTGTGTAAGTTTGGGCTTGCTTCAAAAGCAGCCGGAGTTGCTATAATTGGAACATATATACACGGTTTTGCTAATCTCCAGCGATCACACCCAGTGGGTGATCCTCTCTGGGTAGATTCGAGATCTAAAAAAAATGTAAGAAAAAAGTCCACTTCAGATGGTGCATCAAGATGAGTCCAACAGGTTCTGAAATGTTCATTAGCTGACAAGGAGATTGGAGAGCTGCAAAAGTAATGGAAGTCTCTTAGGTGTGATGGCAGCCACGTCGAAAAAGGAAAAAAAAGGGAAAAAAAAAGAGCCACCAGCCCCTCCCCAGAGCACATGCAGAAATCCTACACGACTGACCACCTTTCCCCCCAGCCAGAGGATGAAGGCAGAGGCGGATTAAAGAATGCATCGTTACAGGTCTATTATTCTTCAACTTTTCACTTTCAATCAAGACACACATTTGTAACTAAAAAACTGCTGAAAGCACAATTCCAGGGCATCCTCTGCATGTGAATTAAACTGGGGCTTTTTTTCCCAGCACCCCGTTCTCCCCACCCACCCCCAGCATAAGTAACGAGAGGCCATTTTCTGAAGGTCATCTGAACGATTTCAAAGGCGATAACAAATCAGAATGTTCCCTGCATCTAATATCAAACAGGTCCGGTGCCAACACTTATTAGAGAAATCGGATTCAACCCCCCCTTTGCCCAAACACACACACATCCAGCTTTGAAGTGGAAAGAATACGGGGATCAGAAATTACCCGAGAGACAGCTCCGGCTGTCTTTGAAGCTTTCCTTTGATACTACCATTTCTTTTCCTCTCTTACGCTAGGAGGCTAAAAGCTGCCTTTTCTTATTGATATGGGGTAATTAATGAAGCCGCAGCATTAACATAACCCCAGTTCCTTAACATGATAATTCAACAGAGACACTTATGTTTCTTTAGTTAAGTTGAACGGATGCAGAAATCAGAGTTTGGCTAGGCAGGGATGTTAAGTATCCACTCCAAATGCGCCCTGCCATGGTGCTTCGTGGTGTCTGAATCCAAAGAGAAGCAGGGTGTTACCTACCTACCGTGCCAGCAGAATCCCGATGCATCTCTATTTTTATTGGCAGACTGGGTTAACTAATGGTTCAGTTGATGATCAGCCTGCCCTGCAAGAGCGAGCTGCACAGCTTCATTTATTCAGGAATCGGGACAACATTAGTAATTAATTACTATCCATGGTTAAATTCCAGTGCACAATGAGTATGTCAGAGTTTGAAATCGAAGGTGGCACGGTGCCATCGCTGAAGCTACAGGGCTAATTAAAACGCATCAGTATGGGGTGGACGTAATGGGCTGGTACAGTAAGCAGGAGAGCGGCAGAGCAGTCAGCACACAGAGCCGGCTGCATGACAGCGCTGCCAGATCTCACCTATTGTTTTTGCAAAGTGTCACCAAAAATGTCTAAGTTATGCAGCTGGCAACCTGGCAAAGACACATTCTGCAGGGTTTGTGAATAATTCACGAGAGAAGTACATGAAGCACTTAAGAAACACACTGATGCTTTGTCTATATAAGCAAAGCTCAAAAATAAAACGCCAAAGTGCAGTCTCCTATTTTACCCATGGAAAGCTTAACACTACTTTTCATTTTTTTCACCTTCATTTTGAAAGTATTTAAGTCTGTAGGAGAGAGCAACCAATTTAACTAGACTTGAGTACAGCAGAAACCACGGGAAGCCTTCACATAAGCTCCTGTCAGTGCAGACAGTGCAACGTCTAAGTGAGCAGCAACCCACAGCAACCTGCATAATGCAACGTCAGCTCTCCTGTGTACCTGCTAGCTGTGCCTCAGCACGCTGCCACGCGCAGCTCCAGCTCTGAGAGACACCCATGTTTGTTTTATTTCTAGATCTGCCTGCCTAATGCACCAGAGGACATCAATACCTCTCCTGTTTGCTCTCTCCCTTCTCTTTCCAGAAATACAAAATTTGCTAAACCATTTGTGCTTTCCTCTTCCGTGCCTCACAAGGCATGTTCCACTTACTGCCTGTGCCGTCATTCAGTTTCCCAGTGATGGCCATTTCTTCTTTTGTTGGATAGTGCTGAATACATTGCATTGCCCCAAACCTTGCCCTTTTGAGGAATCCCCCCAGAGAATCTCACTTTTGTTACTTAAAGGACCTTTTGATATGTGGGCTTAGGAGGCTTACTCAGAAGACCACCACTCAGCTATCTGTGTGTAGAGAAGAGCAAGGATGCTATGACTTATTCCACTGTGACTTAGTCCTTTCTTCAGCATGACTTACAGAAAACAGAGGAGCTTCAGAATTGCCATATTGTATGATGCCTTTTTAATTAATCTCATCCTTGCTGTTAACAAATATTAAACGCTCCCTAGAAATACATAAGCAAACCCCCAAATCAGCAAGTACTGTGCAAACTGCAATCACCCCCCACAGCGACCCCAAAGCTTCTCTGTACTTTTATTATCTAACGAAGAGGATACCCACTGATCTCCTTCATACCTTTCTGAGTCTCTGAGTGCTACTGCTTCCCTCCCAGCCCCAGGCTGGAAACTGAGAAGCTAGAACAGTGGAGCACTTCCCCTACGGCAGCTGTTGTGACAGAGAAGGAATTGGAATGGACTGTGTTTGCAATTGACTGTAATCACTCATTCCCAGCAGGCACAATAAAGTAAAGCGAATCATTGCAAGAGCACTATCTTATTCTTATACTCCAATTACCAGTGTAGTTAATTAGTGGAAAAAAAGGGAGCCCACTGTTTGTCAATATGTGCTCCAGTTGGCAAAACTAGCAAGCTACGCATTTATTCAATCTTCCAAGCCAAATTTACTCATGATTTAAGTGGCTGCAACTCCAGTTCTACCGAAGTCAGACGAAATGTTCCTATTTATACCTAAAATGCAGACCTTGAGCTTTGCTCCAGCCTTGAGATGGCCCAATGGAATAGCAACCGCCACGGTACGGACATGGGTTCATTCAGCGTCGTGGGAGCAGTCACATCGCCCCGCTTAGGATGCTGAAATGTAAGTTGGTAGCGAACAGCCTCCCCTGCAGACTGCTTGAAGCGAAGCAGGTGTTAGCAGGGCTGCTCAGGAGGAGCAAACTGCTCCCCATGGACACAGACAAAGGTTACTGCCCCGTGCCTAAAGCCAGCCGTGGTGAGAACCGCTCCCAGATGACAACAGTGGAGGAACACAGCTCTCCTGAGAGCTAACCTGGAGCGAGACAGAAGCTCCACGCCAGATGCTGAGTTTTGCAAAGGAACTTTTACTCATCTTTTCAGCACATACAGCATAATTATATTTCAAGGGAGCCTTGAAGGAAACTGGATTCATCGGAGAAAATGAGCACACCCACATGAAATGTGGCATGGGAAACCATCAAGCAGTGTCAGTGCTTTTTAGGTTATTTCTTCACTTCCCAGCAGAACTTGGGGTGAAGAGGGGCTGATGCCTTAGTCTGCATTTATATGCTGATAAAGTCAGAGCGAGGCGCAACTGCTTCTTCTGCAAAGCAGTGTTTAAACCCGTAGATCTGAGCAATGCAAATCAAAAATCGGTCAGTTTTTATTTTACTGTTCCCTAGGCCAATCCCCCACCCTTCAAGTGAGAATCTCTCATCTGGGAAATATAGCTGTGTTACGCTCTTTGGCAGATCTGCTCCTGGCCCTTTCTGGGGAACAGAGGTTCAGACTGGAGCCGCTGAACCCTGGGTCAGTACACAGCGTGCTGCTGTGCACTGAAACACAGTTATCACTTCTGAAAGGAAAAAAGTCTCACCTCATTATAACATGGCCTATGGGTGCCAAGTACTCATCTTGATATAATGAACTTTGTATTTTAATAGGCTTCATAATCAGAAGAGAAAGCTCCAGAGAGAAAATGTGCAACATGGAGGCATTTAGTGCTGTTTCTGGCACAGGAGTGTCCTGCTATCTCAGTAACAGAGACCACTCCACCCTGAAAGCAGGAGCAACCTGAGCCAAGGGGTGTCAGCTCCTGTCCCCAACTTGGGCTGCAGGCGGCCCTCTAGAGTGCATGCAGTCAGGAGAAATGCAAGGGTTCAAGCAGGGTGAATGGCTGATGAACCAAAACCCTCGTGGAAACAGGGAACACTCGCCTTTAGTAGCTGCTGTTCAAGATAAGCTAATACTGACAAGGAAATTACTGAGGACTACCTACCTAGCAGTGATTCTCATGGCTGAGCTTATCAAGTTGAACACAAAGCTAGTCCAAGATTTCCCAAAAGCTCTCAGGAAAGAGAAAACTGAACCTTGGGCTATTGATGTGCTGCTACACTGAAAAAATGTTTTCTCAGTAGACACTATTAATGAGGCAACTGGGGGTCTAAGGTGATAAATTAGAAATTCAAGCAAGAGCATCAGAGCTTAGAAAAAAGTCAGACATTCGGGTATGAAAAATCCAAGGAAAGCATGATAAATTTAAACCCTGCAAAACATCCACAAACCCTTCTGACAGTTCTGTGATCCCAGCATACTTGTGATGGGATTCCTTTTCTCTGACATTTAAATATCAGCTAAAAATAAAATTGATGGTTGCTGGATACACAATAACCTACCTTGCCATCGTCGGTATAGACGTTTTCATTGTATCCTTTTACTATGGTCCTGTCAATGAAGAGGCTCCGCATCACCACTATCACTTTTAACACTTTTCCTAAGGTAACCTATCAAGAACAAGAGGACAAACAAGGTGAAGGAGAGCTAATGGTGCCTGAATTCACAAGACCATCACGTTAACAGCTTAAGCTGATGCAATCTTAGTTTTCAATATTTTATAGACAGAACAAAAAAGATCTGAAAACACTGTGCACATTATGAGGAAGAGACAGACCATAAAGTGCAGAGCAAACATTCATTTGCAACTGAAAATGTATGGATTCATAGAATTCCCTTGTGCAGACACAACACAGCCAAGCAACTCTCTCCATTTTATACACAACACAACTCAATAACTTGTCAAAAACAATGAGCAAATGTGATTAGTTTCCATGTATTCCATATTCTCCAATGTGAGTCCATTTAGGGAAAAATAATTTGAAAGAAGACTCAGACTCTCCTAATGCTAGCTTTTAACAGAATGCCACGGGTTCACTGTAAAACACTTCAGGTCCAATAAGAAAGTAAAAATACTTACAAGAAAACAAAGTGGGAGAATAGCAATTACAATAGTAAAAATCTTACATCTTGAAGGTTTAATTTTCTTTTGTTGTAATAGCAAAGGGCAAGGAATAAAAGCAGCATCTTTGTCTGTCACAGTATAACAGCAGAAATAAACCTAAATTACAGTATTGACAAAAAAACAATAATGAAGATGTTTTAATCTAAAAATCAATTGAACATTCAAAGATGAACTTAGACTTCAATCCTGTTAAAACATCTAATAAGGGTTTTGGCTTTGCGTTCTGTTGTACAAATATTGCAGTTTTCACCCATCCCCAAAAGCACAAAAGTGCTCTTTATTCTCTTAGTCAGCACCAGTTACTCATGTTGAAACAAGGTGGGAGGCAGCAGTCGTTAGCAGAAATTAAAAAGGAAAAATATACAACAAATCAATGAAGACGCAGGGTGACTGATTTCTCTGGGAGTGGATTTATCTGCTGATGTCAGCAGGAAGATGATGATTGTTCTCGCATGTGTTCATCTCAACTGGATGAAGTGCTGGAACACAGACAGCAGAAAACAGGCGACGTCAACACTGATGGACTGTGCTGGAGGACGGAGGGCTGGGATGGGAAACGGGGGTAGGAATGGAGTGGCAGCACAGAGCTTTTTAGAACAGTCTCCCAAACTGCTGTAAATACCACTTTTCCATTTTAAAGAACTATACAGAGGACAGTTACAGATCCTAAAAGGAACTGATGACAACTCTTTGGTGTGGGATGTGGAAAAAGCAACTCTGGGCCAGAAGAGTTAGAGCAAGAGGGAAGAATGAGTTGACAGCAACAGACAGATCAAGGGAAAGAGAAGGGAAAAAGAAGTCAATGACAGCCTTCAAGATGACAAGCTGCTAGGCATGATTTTGCAAAAACATAAAGGAGAAAAGCAAGCCATAAGAAATTTTTGAAGAAAAAAACATGTTGCAGACGCAGGGTAGCCTGCAGGAAGGCCTGAGCTATACCCACAGCACAAATAGCTCTTCCTGATTCCCACCTTCTTCCATCACGCTGGGAGTTCATGAACATGTATGGAACTACTCAGCCTTCTCAGGCAACCCTATGAAGGTCTCAGTTGCTGTGAATTTAGGCCTGAAGGTGGTACTTACTGGGATATTCTATAAGACCACCAAGTTGGTCTCTGCAAGTGAAGCAGAAAGAAGCAGAGGAATTTCAGCACTGTAACAACTACGTTAAAAACACAGCCTCAGATGTGGCTGCTCTATGATGCTGATCATCTGCTGGAATCAGAAGAACTACCTTGCCATAATGGCATCGTTAATTAGAAACAAGATGAGAAACTGGAGATGCTCTGAAAAAAGTCGTCGGCACATTCAGAGTTAATTGGCTTTTCTACTTACTTTTTTCTACCTCAGTAAGAGCAGCAGTTTTCTTGGATAAATCCCTACTGAGCGAACTGCTTCCATCTCACACTGCAATTACACACAGCAAAATTCAGAGGAGAAAAAGAAGAAATCTTAAACAAAACAGAGAGCTTCTTAATGAAGAGCAAAAAGACAGTCCTACAAACTCCCAGACACGGCTCTATATGTAATATTTGCTATTTTCATTCCCTTCACACACTTCACTGGATGCTCACTTCTTTCCCCTGCGTTCTGTGTTCATATCTCACATTGCTGCCAGGCTGAAAAAAAAAAAAACCACTTGGATGAAGTTGCTCTGCAGCCTGTGTGGGATGTTCCTGAAAATCCTCAGAGTTAGTAGTCACACGTAACAAACTGAAAAGTCCCATGTTTGGCACTCCAGCTTGCTTGCACACACATCCCACTGCCCCCAGACCTCCCCACCAGGCTGACCTGCACAAATCCTCTCGCCATGCTTCTGCATCAGCTCACTGCCCTTTTACAGGTCATCCGTTTTCACAGCCTTCCAGCAATTCACTTTTCACTTTCAGAAGCTGTCGCTGTTACCAGATTGCAGCTATTATCCATCATGCAAAACTGAAAGGCCAAATTTTGCAGGCTGGAACAGGACAGCAGCTCACATCACCCACTTGTTGAATGCCAAACAAGCATGGTCGCTGCCTTCCCTCATCCCCCATATGTGGGAGAGCTGTGTACAGCCACCCTTAATGCATGCTTCAGAGTGAGTTCCCTGGGTGAGGTGCTGCGTTGGAATCTCTACTCACACAGCAGTATTAGCAGTGAACTAGCAGTCTGGCACTGAAACAGAACACTCCCCTATTCTGTGCTGCTGTTGTGTTGGCATGGAATTCCTATAGGTTTTAGAGAGGTTAGAAGAGAAACCAGGACCTTCAGACAATTGTTGCAGGGTTGTATCGAAAGGAATAACAGGATGCAGTTACACGTGGGAGCCGAAAGGATGCCCCACAGCTCTTTAAAGGATAAAGCACATTCTCTGCCGTACGCAAGAAATGAGGGACCTTTTATTTTTCCCTCTAATGATCAAGACTCATAACCATTTTCAGAATGTAATGTTTGTGTTCACACTGACCACATTTTATAGATCACGTTTTCCAGCCAACGGTTTCCCTCTGATGCCTGCTGAACGCAGGCAACTGAAGACATGTGTACGGAGTATAGCTTACACCTTTGGTCGCAGAGCTGCATCCCCACAGATCACCTGAAGGAAGGGAACAAAAACCCAATGGCTGATAAAAAAAAGCAATCAGAGAGTTCTGCTGTGAACTCGGGGTGCACAGGGTGCTGTGCTGGAGGCCAAGGCTCTCCCTGCTCCAATGGACATAACGCCCCCCTGCACTGCCACAGATAGCAGCTGCACGAAGCTCCTCTATTACACCAAAAGGATACCTTTCCATTGCGACAAAAAGGCAACAATTTCCTTTCTAAGCCACCTTCCCCCATTAAATTGCAACCTCTTCTGTCGATACCCTGTTAAGACAGCACTTGGCTTTTTAATATTTTGCCTGTAGGATATATGCCAACTTGTCCTTGATGTGGAAGATTTTAATTCAAATCAATACGTGTACAAGGTCACTTTAAAATTCAATTAATATGAATGAAAAAATATGCCCCACAGTTCTGTGAGCTGAAAATGGAACAGCTGCGAGTTAAATACTTCTGCAGCTTCTGTTTTGGTCTGTGTAAAAACAATGCTCTTCTCACTCGTTTTTCACCGGAGTGCACTGAATTCAGGCAGTGAAGTTATTCGTAATGCCCCTGCTTCCTCAATCGGCAGGCACCAGACGAAGGTAGGACAGGCAGCTGATTGAAATCTGCAATATTATGCAGCTTTTCTGACAAAAATACAGAAAATAAAAATCTTGAAATATCCCAGTTTTAAAAATATTTTGTCTATCGCTAAGATAACTCTCAAAGAGCAGATGACAGATGCTGTATGCCAAGACTGGGGGAGGGGAAGCAGAATAATCAGTGAAAATGCTTCAGATAATTTCTTGTGAGGCTGCTAAGAACGTTCCCAGTTAGCACAGCTCACCAACTGGAGAAGAAAGAGACACCTTTCCAAATGAGTCAGTGTCAGGGCCAAAATTAATCCGCAAAATGAAAAGCATCAAAACCCATTTGCCATGCCAGAATTCTGCCTGGAAGAAATAGCTTGCAACACACCCCTTCATTTTGCCTCTTCATTGGAAAGGATAGCAAATGAAAGGGCCTTTTATAAATGGTTTTAAAAATGCATTAACAAACATTCTTTCCTCAGATTTATCTGAAAGTTTAATATTAGGAGAAAGTGTGCTGACAGCACCAAGCGCCAGCACTTCGCAGAGCACTCCCAGAGCTCCAGATTTCCCCTCAGCATCCCAGGGAATTTGCTGCTGATCTGATCTGCAGATGCTCTGCATTGCAGAGCTAAAAGAAAGACAACATTACTTTCAGTTAACAGGGTACCTCCCTGCTAGTACAGAAAGGACCACGAGTTTGTACGAGGTTTTTAGTCACCTTTCAAGGAAGAACAAGGCAACATCAAAGCAGAGATGCAACCAAGCTGTACACACTCCCAGCAAAAGGCCAGGCACCTGCTCCTCCTGGAACTGCCAGCCAGAAGCCTTTCCTCCCACTCCTACATCTATCTTACTAATCACTAGAATGGCTGGAAATCCTATTTATATATACTGGAAAAGAAGGTTTTGTATTCACTACATAAATCAAACTCCCCTCCCAGAACCTTCAGCTCTGTTTCTTTTCCCTGTCTCATCTGCTGCTGTATCAGTGCTGCACTTTCCCTCACATGCTCATTATTCTTTAATGATGCCTATTTGTAAATAGCAAGATAGGATGCAATTAAGCTATTAGAGTCTAAATAAACAAACGTACTAATTAGTTCTTTACAAGGAATTTTTTCCTCTTTTTTTTTTCCTCCTCATCTTAACATAAGGGGCTGGAATTTGCCTTTCATTAATCAAACCTAATTGCAATAGTGCACGGTAAAAAGTTAACATAAATAAAGGATTTAAATGATTTTGCCATATTAAGGATAAGCTGGTGATGCTCTCCTTTAGTTCCATGGCACATTCTGCTAATAAAGCAAACAAAGTGCCACACAGTGGTGCTGTGCCAGCAGCCAGCCACGCTTATGGATTGTGATGCTGGACCAGCACTGCTATGGAGGGCAAAATGGATTTTGTCTCTCTCTATTCTGAATTACAGCACAGCAGGAACTTCACAGGGATGAAAATGGATCTGGACCTTGTTGAAAATTAAACTTATTATAAAAAAAATACTTCTAACTTCAGGTCATGATTTCCCTCAGAATCCATCTTCCTCCTAGAAAATCATCATGATTTTATGTAAAACACTGATAAACAATATTCAGACATAAGAAGTTATTCAGATTCACAGAACAGATGTCTAGCCTATTTGCAATTAATACAGCCCACTTCCATACAATCAGACTGTTTAAAATGCTTGGAACAAGATTTGAGATTTGAAAAGCAAAATGTGTCTGATTTTACTGAGAATGAACAGAAACTCTGTAAAAATGCTTCGTGTTTTTATAGGAGAGATCCACTAAAATTCTGGGCATCTGTATAAATGCATAAAATGTCTTCAACATCAGAAAGTTTGTAAGATAACATGAAAACAAGAAACGGCAATTTCTGAAATGAGCTTTGCTTTGGCAGAAACAACTTTTCCAAAGGAGAGTTAGTTACACAGAGCACTGTGCTTCAGAAACAGCTCAGTGTACAGAAAGCCATTCATTATCAGTAAAAATATTTACCTGGTGTCCCTAACTTGCAGAGCAGTGACCGTACATAGCTTTACGAACGCTGGGGTGGCAAAGATGCTTGAAGACCAAGTGGCTCCTGGACCAAGATGAGCAGAAGTTGCTGTGTTTACGTAGGGCTGGCCAGGTGCTTGGCCCTAAAGAAGTCTATATGGGACTAATACTTACTGTGCTGTAAAATACTTCTGATATCAAAGGAATGAATTGTACTCAGGAATTAGAAGTTTCACACTGAAAAAAATGGTCCTAACGCTGGTAATAGAAACAAGGTATGTGAAACAACCATACAAAGGTTGTACCACCCTTCACGAGAAATAAACAAAGTCCATCTAGGAATTAAACTGACTGTTTAATACCATCAAAACTGCAGGTATTTTTCATTAATTAAAAATCAATTTGTGTTTTCTTAACACGAGATGAGGTTTCTCTCTTTACAGTTCCTGGCAGTTGACCAACAAAATCTCACAAAAATCTTAAGAAGGCCTCAGTTCCCTCTGCTGCTGCTGCAAATTAATTTTGCATAACACTGTTATTAGAGCTGATATAATTCTATGTTTAGTCTTTTTTATGCAGAGCGCGATTAAAAGATTAATAGAAAAATCACTAGTGAAGATTGGGATTAAACAGCACCTTGAAATGGTAAACTGCTTTTAAAGTCAGTTGAGGATTTCACACAGCTCTGAAAGGCTTCAATTATTTATGTGTTTGGTCTGTGCAGCATAAATCCAGACTAATGAGGTACAATTGCTGTGTATAAATCTACAACACAAAAATCTCCTTATTGTCTGGAGGAAGCAGGACCCTCAAAGGAGCAGGAGGCAGAAACCTTTCAAGGCACAGCATTTGTGCTCACAGGAATACTTTCTTCCCCCCCCCCAACTTAAAGTTCTCAGCTTATTGGAGAGCTGTACTGTGCTGAGGGAGAGCTCAGCACCATGCAGAGGTTACCAACCCCGGGACTCAGACCAGCAGCTCCTGCAGCTGTAATTACCTCTCTAGAAACATGCAGGATCTGAAAGCTCCACTACCACAGCTAAGGACGTATCTTGATTTCCACATGAATACGAAGGTGGGCACCGATCAGTTCGGGGCTGAAATCTCCTGAATTAGATCTCTTTTTCCTGAAGATGATGTTGAGGCCATTTCCAGTAATTCTGCAGTTTCAAAGAATCTCACAGGCACGCCCTGATCCTTCTTCCCCACCTCCTTCCAATAGTTTGCCCATTCTTAAAATATATATCCTGCTTATCAGTGCCTTTGATGACGAATGTGTGTGTTTCTGGCAAGCCAAAGGATTGGATTTAAAGATATCTTAATATAACAACGATGCCTCTGCAGTAAAGACCTTCATAAGCAATGGCAGGTATGATACAAACACCACACAAATGAAAATGGTTCAGATTATGGTTGGTTAATTATCTCTGGACAAACTATATGGCCATGAAGTATTTTTAAAGAAAACCAACATTATCTGGATCCCTTGGCATTATGGTAAATCACTGCTGCGGGAGAGCAACTCCACATCTAACTTGGGATGAGTTCAGAGTGAGAAATGACAAGTTCTGCAGAAACCTCCCTTCTTCTGGGGGAGGTGCTCTTCACACTGCCCATCCTGCAGCACCTTTCGCTGAATGATTTGTGGCTGAAAACAGCAAAAGCTTCTGCAGCAGTCGAGGCCAGATGGAAAGTGCCATATTGGCAACATCAACTGAGACAGATGGGAAAGAGGGAAAACCTGCCTAAAAGAAAAAATGATAAACCCATCACAAAATCACATGCAAAAATACTTTAAAAACAGTGGTTTTGATCTCTGATCCAAGGAAAATATGCAATCCATTGGTTCAATACAGTGCTGTTGTCTTGTAGCAACAATAATGTCCTTGATTTAGAGACCAACGCTATTTGGTAAGTTGTTACTAATTGCAAATGAGGCTTCTTTTACAGCCACCATTGTTCCAATGCACCTTGCTCCCAACCAGTTTTACCCAAGATAACTCACAAAATCTCCCAGTTGTGCCCAATTCTTGAAAAGCATCACATGCTTTCTGACCTCAAAAAGCCATCAGAATTGGAAGGCAATTACTGGGTACAGAGAGGGACTCTAAGAGAATGGAAATGGTTTCCAAGCAAGGAAGTAAAATGAGACTTTTTCTTTTCTACAGCGAAACAGTTAAATATGAAGTCAGCTTAACAGCAAATGCAAAAGCTTCCACGACTTAGAGCTTCTTAAGACTGCACTGATGAATTCAATTCTTTTATGGAATATGTTGTTCCACTTGGTGAATCCAACAATTGCAGATTAAATGATTTAATGCCACTGGAAGCCAGCTGTATATTTTAACCTCTGACTCAGTTAATCTCTGGCAAATTTTGGGCTACTCAAAGAAAGTTAATAGTAAGATGCTAAGAATGGATTAATTAAAAGGGAATGTAATCACAGCTACACTTATTATTGGGACGTAAATAGTAATTTTGAAAAATACAGGCAAAATCTAAAAATAAGAGTATTCAATTTAGCAAACACTAAAAAACCATAAACTCTTGATTCAAGAAAGCTGTTTCGACAAAATATCTCATCTCTAGATTCCTTTCACCATTTGCTTGGAAACAATAACTGCACTCACACATACACTATACCCAAGCCTTTTGTAGCAGCCTATGTGAGGACGTGCCACGAATGATCTGTGATGGAAAAGACTGATTTGGTCCCAGATTTTCACTCGGATATAGAATTTTCCACTTCCATTTAAAAGCTCTCAAAAGATGCGACTTCAGCCTTTTGCTCGGCTGCAGGAGAACTAGCTTCCAAGTGCCATGCTGTAGGAGTTCAGCAGACCCTATTCCTGTGCTGCTGTCCTAGAGTGAAAACTTCACAGACTCCTCTCTTTCTCTAAGCACAACAGCTGCCTGTGAAAATTGAAGTGAACAATAGGCTCTTCTGGAATGAAATCTTGCTTGGTCAGGCAGAAATAAGTCGAATGTATTGGACTTGTTTATCTATAATCCGGCCTTTACTGCTCATTTACTTCAAAGGCAAATTCTTGACTCCATCATAAAACAGAAATTCATTGGACCAAGAACAATTTGAACAAATTTAGACAAAGGAAACCAATATAATTTCTCTCTTCCTACCCTACTTCTTTTTCTTCTTAATTATCATGATTGAGATATACTCATTGCCAAGACTGCTGAAAAACACGGTATCTGACCTCACGTTCATATTTCAACAATCTTATTTAACAACCAAAAGCATTTAAAGGTGAAATTCTTTTTATCATCTATTTGCCTAAAAGCAAAAGAGATCTTACACCGCTGTGTCAAATGAAGAGCAGAATGTTTCTGGGAAAAAAAACAGTCTTTAATAGCCTGCCTTTTAGAAATAGCAATGCAATCCCTTAAGAAATCCATCAGAAAGGACAAAAGGACCCAACTCACCAGCAGCATTGCAGAGGTCCCGTTGGGCCGGGAGAGCTGGATAGACATTTCAGGGAACATCCTATCAATGCGATTGATCACATCATCAACGTATCTGCCAAACAACACGACAGTTACACACACCTCCTTGTCACAGACTCACAGCTTACTGCTTATTTTTAATGTCCAGAGGATTTCCTTGAATTACTTTAATTACCTTTGATACATACAAGATAGCAAATATGTACAGAATAAAAGTATGAGAATAAAAAGGAACTGACTGACCTTGAATACAGGCAAACTATGAGCAACTCATGTTGCACATACTGATTACTTCAACACAGATATTGAAATATAAAAATACACAGCATTTGCAAAAAGCAGAAGTTGGGATACAAGCAAATATGGAGTTTTGTTTAATAGAAAAGTATTTTTGCAAAGCATTTTTAAATTGAGCCAGATACCCTTTGTTAGGTAACGTGAAAGTCTGCAAATGTTTGAAACAGAACAGAAGACAGAATTTGTCAGGCAACCTCCCCAGGGATGTTTTGCCCATCACAGTCACAGGACACCCAGATCAACGAGTCCTGCTTACTCACAGCACTCACAGAATGATAAAACCCAGTAAAACCTCTCCCACCCTGGTAAGCTGTCTTAAAACCTTAATCCGCACTTCCAGTTGAGCAGAAAAGTTTCCCCATTCATTTGAATGACTCATTAACAGCTTGTTTGTTAATAAGCAGCCAGAATAGCCACAAACCAAGATCCTTCTTAGCATGGTGAAGGAGGAGATATATAAGTGCTTCAGGATGAGTAATCTACACATCAACAGATCAACAGTACATGCCTAATTTTAAACACTACTGAATCCCAAATCTCGTGTGTGTGAATGGAGATGTCTGACTGAGATGCTGGTGAAAAGCAGTTCTGTATTTCTCCATTAATTTATGGTTAGGAAGGTACCTCACAGCCTTGGACATTTTAATGCAAATAACTGCAGAACTGAAATTTTCTGAGTTTGGGGTGATAAATTAAAAATAAATAAAACACAAAGTTGCACATCGTAAAACAAAAGACAAAGCCTACATGCATTAAGGAAGAAAAATTCAAGTAATTCCACATCACAGAAACAACACTCTGGACTTTGGCATTTTATCTGCTTGTATCTCTCTGAAAAACCCCAGTGGCCACGTACATTTATCCTTTGAAAAGATCCATGTTGGTTGGAGGTGATTAATTCTTCAGCTCTCTCTTAGACCTGATCATTTTTAAATGCAAAACTTGCCTTGACTGCATGCCTTCAAGCTATGCTCAAAGCCAACTGCCATCACGTGCCACCTGAGCAGCAGAAGGAGATCTTTGCTTTTCTCTCAGAAAAGACTGGTGTCAGGCAGAACAGGGAGCTCTGGGCTTGTCAACAGTCCTGCCCTGAAGTAAACCCACACATAAAGCTATGCAATTAGGTCAAAAGTTGATATAAAACAGAAATCTTCTGAAGACCACTGTTCACATTAATTCAGTGTGAAGTTCTACCAAAAACTGGTAACTAAGATAGTGGGGTTTGGAACTGGTTTTGAAATGCTCAAGAAAACCAATGCAAGAAAACCAATCCAACAAAAAATAACCAAAAGAAATCCGTGTTACTTTGGCAAGGCATAGCAGCTATGGGGTCCATGTCTGCAGGTGGCCTTTTCCTTCTTTTCTCAATCAAGAGAATCCCAGAGGAAATCCACAAGTCCTTCGCCTTTATTTAAAAGCAGACATCAGAGTTTCCTGAAGATGCATCAGCCCAGAAGGGTTCACATATAATTACTGAATTAGCCTGACTACATGATGGCCTCGAATACAAAATGACATACAACCTAATGCACAGCAAAGCTCTTCTAGAGCTATGCCCTTTCAGAGAGGACATCAGGTAAAACACCCTGCTAAGTATGGTTAGGTTAAAGTTGGACTTGATGATCTTGAAGGTCTTTTCCAACCTGAGCGATTCTATGATCAGTATGATAAGTGAGAAGCAGCATGGCAATGTAGAAGTATAACTGGTGGCAACTGTAGAGCAAACTGAAGAGCATACAATGAGGATGAGATACAGTGCGTTCCTGAGGCTGTCTGCAAAGAAGGTCAGAGAAAAGGCTGCTGTCTGGAACTTATTTTGCAGAACCGAAATGCATTAATTTAGTGTCAAAATAAGCGAAATCATAATTTACACATCTCTATCCAGCAAGTCACAGCTCAAAAATATGATGGCTCCCATTTATGTTACAGAACTTCTTACAGACTCTCAGAAAAGTGTAGCACTTAAGGACCAAGAAAAGTTTAATTTTACTTCTGCTATGAGCACTTCCAACATATTCAGCATGTCTCAGTTCTCTCCTGCTTAGAAAAGATGTGGGTTGGAATGAGCGTTTACAGACACAAGTAGTAACAGAGCAGGGAAAAGCACATGGAAACAGATTTGCTGAAATGTTAGGCATATCTTCAGCTTAAGAAAAAAAAATACACTGAGCTCTCAGAATTACATACAAGCTGAAATCATACGGCAGTAAATTCCCCTCTCACCCTAAAGCAGCCGTGCTTTCACCTACAAAGAGTAGAAAAGAGTGTCCAGAGAGGCAAAGGATGCTCCAACAGGCCTGAAGACAGACTGCAAAAGACCAGACCCAGCAGTCCCCACTTGCAGGCACAGCACAGTATTTAAACTCTTTACAGATGGAATTTAATCTCTCTTATTCCTCTATGACGGAAATAACTCAAACCAATACATGAACACCTGATAATTTTAAGAATCTCAGTTAGTGGCTCTCTATTGAAAAGAACTTCAGGAAACCTCACCATAACTGCATCCTACCCCAGATGGGTTCTGACCAGTAAATGACAACAGGACTTCCCATCACTACATCCTATCAAATACTACACCAATTTTGCTAAGGTAATTTTAATAGTCAGAGGGAAGATTTTTAAAGAAGCTTTAATAGCAAGTTTGTTGCAACTTCCCCATCCCATTTTCCTCATCCTTCTCTCCCTCGTGTCACAGATTCATGCTTTTTACGGAGGTTTTAAAATTATTTTTGATCAGAAGATCTTTATTTTAAAAATGATAAATAGTACCAATCAGTGGTATGCATCTGAATGTGCAACCAAACCCTATCCAGTAAGATGAGAGCTGACATCAGAGATCCTCCAAGGCTGCCAACGCTATAAATTGTTATTTCCATTTTAATGCAGTAGGGTACTTTTCTGTATAAACATCCTATATTAATACTGCAGAGGTCAAATGAACCAATCTACTCCAAGAACATCAGCACAGACTGGAATGGATTCTGAATGTTATCCTCCAAATGAAAACCTTCCTTGTTATGAACATGTAAGATAAAACAATGCTAGAACAAAGCAACAGAAATATTCTGTGAAAACTTGGCAGTAGGCTCATATATAAATCCTTTGGTCCGTATTACAACAATAATGCCTGGAACTGACAGAAAAAAAAACTTTTAAAGCCCATTATAAAATACTGGTTATAATGGACTAATTAGCTATGCAAGCCAGATGAGATGCTGCATGCTAAAACACCAGGCTGACAACATAAAAATAATTCAGGAACTACCTTTGCAGACAGACACTCTTTGATTCACACCTAGGCCCCCTGTAACACAGTCATATGAAAAACTAATTCATTATAAAATGCCTTTAATTCCGTACTGGACAGATGGCCTGGTTCTCTGATGTGACCTCTATCTGCTTTTTTTATTTTTTATTTTTTTATTTTTACTGGATCAGATCCAGTGATCCAACGTTAGTGTGATGTTTAGCAGCTTAGACAAGATTTAAATAGCATTCATCCCACGCAGTATTTCACTCGCATGCTGTTCATTTTTTCCACACAATATTACCGTTTGAAAATTAGAAATATAGGTGTTTGTAAGCAATTTTGGAGGAGATCTTTCTAAAGAAGAACGTTTTGCTAAATGATCTCAGACAGAACCAGACAGATGTCTGCAATGCAACAGAGGTGTACCATTCCTGAATCGTGCAGTGGAAAAGGGCTGCCCTCCATCCCATACAGTGTTGATTCTGTTCAGTCTGTGATTCGTGGCATTCTGGACAGCAAAAGGGGAAACTCTCCACACATTCCATCACTTCCTAGCCCAGTAAGTGCTTATAAGTTCTCCCAGACTTATGGGGAGGGGTTTTTGTTACTGTTTACATCAGAGCTAATAATTTCTTATTAGAAATAAATGGCTTTCAGACAAATTGATTGGATATTATATGTTAAAACATACAGCCGCAGTTCTAGCGTGATTTATTAACCACAGAATTAAAGTTTTAATTTGATTCAGCCACCTGCTGAGCTAGTCTCTGCAGGTAGCAAATTCAAGTTGATAGAAAGCTTTTGAGAAGCATCAATTAACAATAGTTATTAAAACAGTGACCTCTGTCAGCTTTCGTGAAATGACACTTCCTGCTCGGGTAGGCAATGAGGAGCATGAAAAGGAATTCAACAACTCTCACGCTGAGAAAGCAACATCACGCCTCAAGACATCTCATTAGGCAGCTGTCATAACCCGCGATATCTATAGACCAACCTGGAAATTTCTGCCTCTTTCCCCAAGTTCCACAGTTGATATGTTGCTATTTCAGGTTCTTGCTCTTCTATCTAGAAGTTCTAAAGATGCCCATGTTTCCTGACACCAGCACTGCAGGCATTTGCCTGTTTTGACCACCTTCTCCCCTGGCCAAAAACTTCCTTGCCAGGCAGCCTTGCCTTACAGCTGCACCACCGGCCTCTCACCCTCTGAACGAACTGCTTTAGTGGTTTCTTCTCTCTTCTCTCACTCAAACACAAAGTTTCTGTTGGTGAGGACTCCAGCCAGGCTCCTCGCTGCAGCTCATCATGCTTCTCTCTGTTCTTTCATCATCTGCACGCAAACTCTCTCTTCTGCTTCTCCTTTAATGCCTCCAATTCCTGCTGTGAAATCTTTATTCATGATAGGTTGTAAAGGAAAAGCATTACATTACTCAACTAAGAAACTTCTACTGTGAGGTACACTGAGGGCAAAAGAGGCAAACCTGAAGTTGCAGTTATGGTTCTTCAGCCTTGGGGTGGCAACATGTGGCTGGCACGAGGGGGGCTGGCATGGCAGCATCTTGGGAGAGTGACCCCACAGGTGGGAGAAGCAGCAAGCCAAGAGGCATGGATTGAAAAGAGCAAATTTGCTAAGATATCCTGGACAACAATTCATGCCCAACCCAGTCTCAGTATGGGGAAGCAAGACAGCATGCATCTGAAAGCACAAAGATTCAGCTCCAAGCCTGAGGGATGGCAGCTCACCACTGATCTCAGCAAGTCAGCTCTTCAGCTAACTGGTTTCAGCTGTGCTAAGGAATCTTATTCTGGTCACAAAGAATGACATTTCAATACTGAGTGGATGCAAAAGATTAAGTCATGCATGTGCCCAAATAGTCTAAAAGTGTTTACATATAAACACAGGGCAGTCTGCTTCAAAAGCATATGCATGGAGAGCTGCAACCAACCCTTAACCATCTGCACTTCTCACTCCGTAAAGGCCAAATTAGTACAGCACTTAGAAATGCACCCTGAGTCCTTTGGACAGTTCTGCTGAAACTAAGACAGTGTTTAGGGGTTGGACTCACAGAGGCATTTCAAAACCTGAGGCTGTGATTCAACAATTTCCAGTCTCCAGCACCAATAGTGACATAAGGCACTGACACATCCCGGCCCCCTCAACCATGCTGTGCTAGGAGAGCTGAATCAAAGAACCGATCTGGCTTCAAAAAGTAGGAAATGCTTTGGAGGTAAACCGGTTGCATGATTCAGCCCTGTGCCTGCACAATTCCCATGGGGACCAAAGCTCCCAGGACAGGAATGCTGTACAGCGGTGTCATTCTATTACAACAATAAAACATTGTCTTACTGCAAAGTGTGTTTTTTATACTGCCTTGTTCACTCAACAAACAATTGTGCATTATTCAGTGCCACTGAGAATCTGCTGGTAAGGGATGAGGTGTGAGCACATCAGGAACTTCCTCAAAGGTAAGAAGTGACAGTGATGCTACAAATTCAGGCAGGTTCCCATGCTGAATACTTACAAAATGCAAACCTGCCCTGAACCAGCCTCTGGACATCCACATGTTTAAGTTAGATAAGAACACCTCTTTAATACAGTCACATTTTGTCAGAGCACTGTTTCATTTGGTTTTGAAGAAAGAGCAAAAAGACTTCTGTTCACAACATCGGATCCAGTGCATCATCTTAAATAGCACAACTTTAATAAGGAAAACTGCAAATCACAAACAGAGACCTTGCAGTCAAATTCCCATAGACATCTCACCATATGGCTGAAATAGCTTTCCTGGTACTTATGGAGAATGTTCTTCAAAATGCCTTAAATGCACAGTAGTAATCAAGAGTTGAATACGGATATTGCAATGTGTGAAGGCTGGTTAACAAAATAAGCATGCATCTGCTTTACAGTCATCACTAGAATCTTGTCTGGGCTTGTTACTAGACCGTGTGCTTTATGAAAAACATCATTAACTCCTTTATATGTACCTCAAGAGGAGAAACTGCCCTCCCTAGCATCAGTAATAACAATTCCAGAAGCAATGGCTCACAGCACATAAGCATTGTTTATTTCTTCTTGTTTGAGAAAGTCGATGCTGCTCCACAACCAGCACTAAATGCTAACAGCAGTAATTTCCCAGGGCCTGGATGAGAATCAGAACTATTACACGAACATTTATCCACAAAGATGGTTCTTGTAATTTATCAAGCAATTTGTGTCCCACCCACTAGCTGAAATTTGCACATGCATATACAAGTTTCCATACAGTAAAGCTATGCCAGAAGTCTTCGGGATTAACTCGGGCTAAGACATCCAGCTGGCCATCACAGAAACCTGCCTGCACAAACTATGCACACCTCAGCCCACGGGGCTTCAGAGAGAGAGGCAATGCCCACCCCACCCCCTCCTGCATCGTGTTAGTCCTGCTTCTAAAAAAGACAATTGGCTGAGCTCACCTGCCTTGCCAGGCTCCTAAACAAAATAACGGGCTCCTTGCAGATGGGAGGGCTTCCATTGTTTGGGCTGACTACGTGATGGGATCCCAATGCTACACATTATTCCATGCTGTCATTTCTTCTGAAGTTAGTATTTTATAATACATTATTTTCAGCTCAGTTACTGAAGAATTATTTCAATAGCACAATCTTCTCACTTTCTCTCTTTGTGCTTTATATCTCCCTCAACAGAGGGGAAATGACAGTACTTACCTGCTTTTATGAAAAGCAACAGATAATGCATGATACCTATCATGTATTCCATACCTATCACAACTAGTGTGATTTTACTTCTGAGCTCATTGATTGATGGGTAGAAAACACAGTATATTTTGCACAGTTAGACCTTCCTATGCACTGTACTTGATCACACTGACAGCGCTGCTGGAAGATCTCAGCGGTCACTTATGTTACGTGTATCAACCCCTGAATTTAGAGAAGGCTACAAAATTGCACAGGGTGGGAAGCAGGGAGCATTAAGGATACAACCCTCTGAGGAATGTCTAACAGTATCAGAGCAGGAGAGCAGAGCAGAGCACTCCTTAGGACAGCTTTTGTTTGTACTGGTTTAGTTACCAAAGCTCTGATGTCTTTTCTGCTTCAAACGAAGTACCCCCTACTTAAATCAGATCCTGATGGCACGCAGGCAGCACTCCGTGGTCTTAAAACATTCTCTAAATTCAGAATGGCTCAGTACTCTGACAACCTGTTCCAGTAGATTTTCTCATCCTTACCATATGTTTCCTTCAGTTTTGGCTACGAAGAGAGTAACTTAATGTCTCTGCCATGTCAGCACCTGATGCAGGCACATGCACGTGTGTCAGAGCTGCAGCTACGCTCCTGAGCACCTGTAGGTGCACTGCATGGTTATCTGCTTTACCTTATCCAGCATTTTGTGACTTCCAAGAAGCTATTGGTGTGAAGATACTCAGCTTTTACTATTACCTCAGAACCCCTACTGGACTCCAGCTGTACTGTGGAAGCAGATTTCTACAGCTCGTCGTGGTGCAAACATCTAAGGATACTGAGATGAACAGAATGCCTGAAGGAGCGCATTAGTCAAGAGAAGAAGCAAAGCAAAACAAAATCACAGACATGAAGACATTAAAAATCCGGCTTCTGCAATTTCACTGAAGTCCCCACAGTGACACATTATTGCACTGCTCAGTTCCTGCTTTAGAATTACACTATTCCTGCAGGACAGGATTTTGGAGCACATAACGGGAGTAGTAGGAAGCAAAGACTCTAGAAAAGACACACATCTGTGTGCACACACAGCAAAACCTGTTAGGTTTTCAAAAGTCAAGTTAAACATGAGAAATCCTTGAACACAAGAGGAGTTTAAAATTAAGTTTGGTGGCTCATAAATAGGCCCCCATTTTGGGTGGGTGGGGGGGGGGGGAGGGAATAAAACTATGTAATATTGTACCAAACAACGACATGTGCAACCCAGTGCAACCAATCTGTTATACAAACTTTTACCAAGTATCTCTTGCAAGGTTTATGATCACCTATTTTCTGAGTTTTCTTGATTAATCCTGATTTTTCTCTTTGAGATTAGGCTGTGACCAAGTATTTCAATCTTTCTGCACTCCAACAGAAATGGAAAATCTCTCTTAAAACTCCAAGGTTTATCACACGACTCCTTCAAGGGCATCTTTCGACCCCTCTGGTACAAAAACTGCATATAATAAGTATTATATAATTAGGTATTATACATTCAGGAGTCTACCATACAGACACTTAAGGAAAGAAGCCCTTCAGAATCCTGTTTTCTAAAGCCCACATCTTTCATCGCCTTTTACTCCAATGTGACTTCTTAACCAAGCAGGTTTCCTCAGGTTGGGATTTTTACAGGGCTCACTGAAAGTCAGCAAGGAGGGGAACTAATTCCCTTAAGTACTCAGGAAAATGAAATTCCCCTTAATTCCACCACCACTCGCAGAAGTAAACAACAGAGGCTGCTAAAGGGAACGGATTACAGTAGCAGTAACCCCTGGGCTCACCAAATCCAGCCCAGATACAGCAGCAAAGCAACTCTCTGCAATCACACTATGCCTTTTTGGCTACCTTCCCACTCCTGTAATCAGGTTCCTCCTCATGTGAGGTTATTTCCCCTCCCACACAAGGATCAGCGTGCAACCACAGAGATCAGAATGGCCTGACGGTCACAGCTGCTTTCTTAATGCTGGAGCCCATGGTCTGCCTGTGCTGCTCCGCTGTGCTCAAAAGGCAGGGCAGGGATGAGGCTCAGCTGGGCCTGGAGCCAAGGCTGTGCTGTCAGAAACAAGGCTTCTGCATCCCTCTGCCTTACCTGCACAGCCTCCCGAAAAAGCAAACATACATCAGTGCTCACGCTGGACGTATCTGCAGGAAAATACCTCCTTTAGAACCACTGTGTCCTGTGCTAGCATGGAGAAGTGCTATATTTTAAGTATACTAATAGAGAAAACATCCTAAGTAAAAACAAACAAACAAGGAATGACAATCTCCTTCAAAAAAATACATGAGCATTAAATCTGCCTAGCTTTGCTGCTAGATAGATTTCTCCATTCTGAGTATGCATTAAAGAATATAGATCTCAAAACACTACAAAAAGTGAGTTTTGTTAAGGAATGTCAAGTTGATTACCCACAAGAAAGCGATTCCAAGTTGCTACATAGTTTTTAACAGCAAACAGGCACTGATGAGCAAAAGCACAGCCTCTGAGCACCACCAGCCCATACTCACAGGCTGCCCACTGCAATGCAAGTGGGGGAGCAAAGCGAGCCAGCCCCAACCACACGGCACCGCAGAGTGCTGCTGCAGCTGGGCCAATAAAGGGTTTCTTGCAGACTCTGAAGACAATATGAGCCCGATCAACCTTTTCTAATCAGCAGCCAGTGTCTCGCCTGTCTGTCAATGGCAGCGTCTCCCAGCGGGGAGTGGTTTATTATTCTAATAAGATGCTCCAGTGAAGAGAGGGTCAGCCGTGAATCTCAATCAGCAGAAGATTTAATTAGAGTTTTTACACTGACTAAAGACACTTCCAGCACACAGACATAATGTTAAATATGGAGATAAATGATAATGTATTTTAAAGCAAGGGTACTTTTGTTTTCTTTGTTTTAAACATAATTCATGTTTTCCTTCATTTTGCCATGGCTGTTCTCATTACACAGTTGCACTGCCCAACTTACACACCTTGTAATTACAAAACCTCCTGTCAAACCCACCGAGCAGAGAGCTCTGTTTTTTAGGAAAGAATCTAAAAGAGCATAAACAAAAACCAAACCCAGTTAAGAACCAATTGGTTCATCACAGAGCAGAAGTTACATCATTTGATACTAAAGGCCTGAATAACATATACCAATATGTTACTATAGTGTTTTAATTAAAAATGTGCTATCTAAAGAAGTGAACAGGAATCAGTTCCATCAACACATAGACTTGAAAACTTCCTGTATGAGGAGGCAGAACTTTCATTACGAGGAAGCTTTAGTCAAAGGGGCAAAAGCTGAAGCCAGCGATGAGGGCCAGAGCTATTACAGATACTTCAATCATTTGGAAACTATTATCTCAAATTCATGCTGCTAGCACAATACAGGTTCGCCTAGTAACATGACAGCAAATTACATGATTAATTAGCTAACACGGAGCTACTGAGAGTCAACCAGTTGTAGCCAATGTCCTGCAGAAGCAGTGACGTTTCTGAACATCAATGAACTGGCAGATATTCCAAAATCCCTCTCCATTCATTCCCACTTTGCATTCACTATTCAGTGCACTGACATGTATTTCTGTGTTTGACTTCTGTTTCATCATTTAACTATTTCTCACTTCTTGTGTACTTACAATCATAAAGCTTTCTGCCAATTCCAAGTACAAATGAAATGCAATTACAATAAGTCAGACATTCTTAATGACACTCCATGGATATTTTTAAGAGACAAAAGTACACAAGGCACTGATGGTACTGCATAACTGCTTGGCAAAACGCACAATGAGACAAAGATCACACAGCACCTCTGAAAAGGAACCACGGGGATGGGAAAGCTGACAAAGGCTGGACTGGAAACAAGTGGACTGTGGTTACAGTTACGTCCTCAGCTGCACTGTTGCAAGGTTTGCTGCTCTGCCTGCCTGCAACCCGTCCCATTAGATGGAAAACAGACTTTTATGTAAACCGCAGCTCATAAGCAGCACAAAATAAAGACAGAAAATAAGGGAAAACAAAATAGCACTTATTTCGCTCTTTCCAACGGCTTAAAAAATCCCTAAAACATCAACTTTAGTTTAAATGTGTTTGCATATATCTATTTCACAGTATCACAAGGCACTCAAGGACCACTTTTCCATCCCCACGTGCCACGCTGCATCAGTGCTCAATGACAGCTCTCGAGAGGCTCTAAGCTCAAACCAGAGCTAAAGTTTTCCGAGTATCCCATCCTTCACATTCAGGAGATGGAAATTAAATACTTCTTAAGGGTTTGAAGGCAAAGTCAACTATCTACGCAGGTTTTGCGTGTGAGAGAAGACCTCATTGCTGAGGTTCACCCACCAAAGCATGCAGGAAGCACTGACTCCCATTCCTGCTTTCAGAAGGACCTTTGAAATGCCAATCAAAACCTCAGACAACACAGTCATCTCTGAAATCTGCTATGCCTTCTGCAGAAGCACGCTTTGATGAGGAATGTCACCCCCAGATGGGTGCTTAGCACCTGAAACATCAGATTAATGACAATCATCTGGGAATTATTTCCCAAATTTGCAAATTGACAGATTACTTGCCAACACTACAGCTCAGCAACATCTGCCTAACAAGCCTAGTAATTTCTTTCCTTTTCTTTTTTCAAACTTAGTTTTAAGACTGAATCATAGAAAAGTTAAAAAGCAATGAATGCTCAAACTTAGCTATTATTTATAATGATGGTAAAGTACTGTTAGCTATGACCATGACTCTTCAAATTATGCGTCTGCTATGTAGCCGATGAGTCCCAAAATTAGATCTAAGTTGGATTTGTCTTTCAGTCCTCCACAAAAAGCTCTTTTTATAAGACCTGTCTACAAGGCACAAATGTGTCATGAGCAAAAGCATCATCTTTGCTGAGAAACTGTCAAAATCCCAAAGCCAAAATGAAACAGAAGGATCTGCATGTAAAAGGCAAGTAGAAAAGCTTGCTTTTGGCTTGAGGGAAGCTAAGTTTCACAGCACAACTTTGGACAGAGCTATAAAATTTTGACTTAAATTACATCAAAACAGTAAGGTATTCTTTGCGACTTCTACAGCGCATTTGATTTTAGCACCAAACATTAAATGTAACAATCAGCAAAAGAGCTCAGCAATTATGAGATTGAAGGCAACCGGGGAGCTTGACACAGACTGACAGGCTCCAGCCAAGCTTGCTGTGTAATTATTTCATGCGTCTGTGCTTTGTCTTGCATCACTGAAATGAACACCTTAAGGCAAGAACACAAAGGATACAGAAAAATACATCAGCGTGCATTTCTCAGAATGAATACTGACAGCGGATAGTTAAGAGCTTCCCATTAGGCCTCACACATAGGAATGATTCGGTCATTCATTCCTCACAACACGTCACTCCTGGACTCTGAGTCTGATAAGAAATCAACTGGGCGTGAACAACTGACAATAAAGACAACAGTCCAGCCTCCCACCCTACATGCAAGCACCTGCCTTGTAGTTAATGCCTCCTCTTATCCCAGCTTTGTGCAAATGTGACTTGAGTTGCTCTCAGCACTCCCACCGTTCCCAGAAGATACAATTCATACAGTTCAAGAGGGGAAACTGAGGCACACAGCAACTCAACAAAATAGCAATTTGCTCTGCAATAACTTATCCAGGAACCTCTGCATCTTCAAGTGCTTTTCAACATACATGGTTGAGAATGAAAAGGCTGACCACTATCCCACAATTATATTTTGTGAGGGATGGAAACAAAGCACTACAGGCAATAGCAGAGCACAGTAATCAAATACAGAATGTAATTCTCACTTCCTTCAAGGTGTGCAGGCAAACAGCAATGGTTAAATGAGTAATTTCCTGTTTTAGTCGTGGTCTCTACACCAAAGTATTACTTCATTTGCTAAAATAAAATTTGTAAGAACAAAATAAAAGTCACAGGAAAAAAAAGACAGAGCTGAGTCTACTGCTCATGTTAACAGAGCCTTCCTTGTCCAGTGTTTTATGACCTGTGTTACCCATGCAAAGATAAGAAGCATGGAAAATAAACCTAAAACAACGAAGCACGTGTCCAATTAGAGATGCGTGTTATGTTACTAACACTTCTTTTTGAAATAACATACACATACTCATGAATAATATCACTGACATCACAAAAACAGTGCTAAGATTTTGTTAGGTAAAAATCTATATCAAAGAGGAAGCACCATTAGGAACACAAATAACAGCAGGGCAGCATCTGGAAAAGAATGAAAACCATGTTAACTTCACCCCGTGAAACTTCTAATAGCTGCATGTTATTTTTTTCTACCAGCAATTGGACAAATGGGACAAGCAAAGTGATTGCACCAAAATACTTAAAACTATTACAAATGAAGGTGATGTTTAGAGGATAATGTCACGACGTGACGTGATCAGCTAAAATCTGCTACCCAAGCTTTTTCCATTTAGCCCGTCCATAGGGTTCCTTGTAAACACATGAATACTCAGAGAATGCCCTAAAGTGAAATTAAAAAGTAATAACAGTTATTTTTAACACCAAGAGAACACAGCTAAGCAGTTCTCCTACTGTGTGTCCTTTCTAGGTAGACCTTCTTCTCTCTCCATCTCAGATACCAGGTCAGTTGACCAGCATCAAACCCAGTGCTGTGCCCACCAGATCCCCAGGGATGGGGACAGCCACTTCTCTCCCCAGGTAAAACTGACTTCAGTCTCCTGCTGAGCTCCCACCTATACCCATTGCTTAGGAGACTCACTCTTTCTGAGTTACTGTCAAAGATACAGGTAACCCCTCGTTGCCTTCATTCTTAGGTAAGACATTCCTGTCTTCTTATTCCTTCTCCCTACCAGCACGCATCGCATTTGAAAGCACTTTTATTGCCCTCATAGAACAGCTGTCTAATTTCTCCCTCAAATAGCTGAAGGTTGCTTGGAATCATGAGGAGGCACAGAAGTGACGTAAGTAATAAATACATTCACAACATGTTCGCATCGCACCACATTACAGTTATGCAATAACGCCGTTTTTGCTAAGCCATCAAAACAGAGACCTTCTCCTCCCACCTTATTAGAGCTCTACTCTTTTTGCTTGTCATCTTTGACAGTGGAATATACAACCAATGAATATGGAAACACTCTCTGACTTTGGCAAGCGGCTGGTTTCATTTATTCTTTTCCACTTGACTGCCTGCTGCAGCAAAGCAGCCTCCAGTGCTCCCCACATCAAACAGTCCAGCCAAGAAAGGGGGTTAAAGCAATCACATGATAAAATCACAGCTTTGGCAACAGCTTTGATATCATTATTAAGCTCACACAAATTTCCTCTCTTATCTAGCTTGTTCTTCACTGTCTAATTAGTCCAACCACTGATAGAATGCTCTGTTTTTTGACACAGACACAAGCAGTTAAACTAGTACTTGTGGTCTTTCATTACACATTAACATCTTCATCCTGAGCTTTCCATCTACTGAATGTACAGGGATTCCCTACAGGGCAATCCCAGCATTCTGCTCCAAAGGTTGCAAGGGCATCTTGTAATGGTTGGGGCTGCAGAAAAACTTTTAATTAATTGCCACCTTCTAACGGCGCTGTTCTCACACAAACATTACCTTTAAGGCAAACATACATCAAAGAGTCAGAAATGTGCTGTTTTAGCACAGAACCACAATTCCCAGTAAAACTAACATTCACTGAGGGCTACACACTGCCTTGGATCTGTGCACATCCTGGAAAACGAACACATGCATCAAGGATGGTGCACAGCCCCAGGTTTCTAACGAGATACGGCTTTTATCACTCCCAACTACGAAGCATTCCAGTCAATCTCCAGCAAAGTAGATGGGAATTGCTTCAAATCACTGTGCTCATTCGCACGAGGCTGCGCATCGCACCCAGAGCAACACTATTTGTGGGATTAGTTTGTGGAACGTGACACCAAAACACCAACAGCAATGAGCCCAAGGCCTCTGTGGGCTGATGCCATCAAGAAAAGCATTCACGGAGCTGCTCCTGACCAGGACACACGAGCTGAGGCTATCAGTCCTTAAGAGCTCGCAGCAAATGGCAAGAGAAGCTCTTCACACTGTGAAGAAATGATGAAATCCTAATTACACGCCCTCTTTATCCACAGTGGATGGACGGAGTATTTGCTGAAAAGTGAATAAATCGCATGGCTTTTTCCCTCGGTGTTAAAAGGCATTGTAAAATTTTACACCACCACTAACGCACATCTCAGTAATTTACTGCGGCTAAAGCAACACCCAGGACCTCTGCCTCCTGTACTTGCATGGGTAGAAATTATTATCCTGCTAATGAATATCACAAGGAACAGTTGGTTTTAGTTAAAATCTTTTCTTTGGGCAATCTGTGTCGATCAATGCCTGCTGCTTTTTTATAATTACTTTGTAAGAAAACAGGCAGCTGTATGGTACTTATCGGAATGAAATGAAATTCAGCATATAACTACAGCCAAAAAAATGGCATTGATCGGGTATAACAAAATAAAGAAGATTATTACAGAGCCTCCTGCTGCCAGATACATCAAGATATTAGGAGATTAGATCAAGCTTAAATATTTTTGAAGGAGTCATCTTTCTAAAGTTGCATAGAACAGCAAAGGTATCGACTCAGCACTGAGTTCCCAAGCACCCAGCACTGGAATGGAGCCATGCAGAAGTTGTTCTGTAACAAAGAGGTGTTGTAGCTGAGCAGTGGCACACAGGGGCTGCTCAGAGCAGTGCCACCACACTGACAACTGCAGGACCTGCAGAGAAGACAAAGCAGGGAAGGACCCCACCCCACCACATCCCCCATAGCACACACTGGGCCCAAATGTGCTGAGAACCACAGCAGTGTGCTGAAGAACTGCTCCCTCCCACCAGCAGTACAAGGCTCTGGTTCAGATCTTACCCAAGTCCTCAAGTCATACAGCTCCAGCTGGGGCCCAAATAAACATAAATGCAAATCCCAAATATATTGCACTGGAAGAAGGTTTCTGCTGCTGTCTGAGTGCTAGTTTAATAGAGTTGGATCAGGTTTACAGAGTAAAAGAGATTGTCAAACTTATATTATACTAGAACATGACATACAAAAACCTAGAAGTCTGAGAGGCAGAAGTGGCTCTGAGTCCCAGAAGGTACCTGCTGTAGGACAGACTGCTACGTCACACTTTTAGCATCTATGAACTACAAAATCAGATCACCCTTTTTCCTCCCTCAGTTTTCAGATGCTCATTAAATCTCTGTTGATCCAGTATTCAAAACTGCCCCTAACTACAGAAATCACATACATCCTTAATAAAGCACAGAAACAACAGACAGCTGACCTCAAGAACCCTGCAGACCAAAGACAGAAGGAGAAGAATACAGCTACATCATCCTCCTTCCTTCAGTATCTTTGCTATCTCAGCACATTACAAAACACATGCATGGTGTCAAAGCTTGTCAGTGGCTGAACAGTGAATACAAAGCAGTGAGTACAAAGAAGAGAAAACATTATCAGAGCTTTATTTTAGAACTTCCACTGAAATGAAAAGCTCACCTGGACTATCCCCTTCTCCCTTTTTTTGAAGCACAGCTTGGTGAAGTATTATTGGCTACAAATAGGAAGGACTGATGGATGCTACGGTCCCAATAAGTAACTGGATGTGACCTCATTGGTGTTGTCTACTTCAACTCCTCATGAATCAAAACAACACTTTTGATATTATTTTTCCAGTTAAATTACACGGAGAGCTAACCAGTAAATACTACACAACTAAAAGTGACAGACTGCTATTTCATTTCGTAGCAGATTGTTCCACCCAACCCCCAGCACTTAAATACAATGCACAGAAAGAAACAGCAGACAGCTTTGGCCCCCACCCCTGTGTGCCTGCCGAGCTCTGTGAGCCCCTCATCTACTGCCAACAGGGGTCTTTCACTCCTGTGATGAGGACTAGTTAGCCATCTCGTGCTATGTCTGTAAAGCAGAGATAATAACTTGACACCTGTATGTACAGCTGTTCTCTAGATTAAACTCAGTTCAATGAAGTTTAATGATATGCTATGACTTTGGAATTTTCCCCTTTAATACAACAGGGGTTGAATCATGGCAGATGTTTCTCAGCTTTGGGATGTGGATGTCCCTGCTTTGGACCCTGTGAAGAGTCAGATTAGCTTTGAACTGTTACAAACCACCATTTGGTTTAAAGGTAACTTAAGTCAGTACCTCTACCACTGTGGTGACAACGACCTTATAGGGACCGGCACGTTTCTTAGCTATCAGCAGTGGGGAAAAATGGCCAAGAAGAAAAAGACTGCAATTGTCACTTTTCCTTCTGTGCCTTGGAATAAAACATTAATGCTCACTGTGGCAGGGGATTGGAACTTGATCATCTGGGAGGTCCCTTCCAACCCAAGCCATTCTAAGATTCTATTTGAAGGAACTAGAATTACCCAGGGGTTTCACTGAATCCCTGAAAGAAAGGTTTATCACTTCTTTAACAGCATCCAGTCCCACTTCCCTAGAACAACCTGTCTCAAAGCAATTGCTGTCATCTCTGGTTGGTAGGCAGAGAAGAAACGTGAAGAAAAATCCAAAACAAAACACAACATGGCCGTATCTTAAAATAAATTGAAACCAGCGTATTTTCAATAGCTGTTGAAAATCATTGTGATCTGTTTCTCAGCACTTATCTCCCTGTAACAAAGTTGTCAAAACAGTGATTTCCTGTTTGCTCATTTCATTTTGTTATATTCTACGTGGTTCAAAAAAAAAAAGAAAACCACCACCAAAACGCCTGGGGACTCTGTTATGCTCTGAAGTAGTGCTGTAGGTGGCAGTTTCAGCAGGTTTGTGCTACTCTGCAGTCTTCCTTCGAAGAAACGTAATACTACATGCACGCTATTTGCATTCCTTTGAAAGACTCTGAAGGAATGCATAACAAGGAGCAGCAGCATCACCACACACCCCTCCACTGCTATATGGATCAAGCAATGAAGCACTGACCCCCCAAAATGAACTGCATCACACATCTGCAGGAAAGGCATTCATCGATTCCCCGAAAACAAAAACAACACAGATGTGACCCAAACCGTGCACAAGATACCAAATACTGAAATTAACATTGGGTCTATGTGGCACGCGGCTACAAAGTAATTAAACCTATTCATGTAAACATTACTGTCTTACAGCATAAGGAACAAACTTTTAATCTTTTTCTTCATATAAAAAGGGATTAATTTGCAGAGCAAAAGGGTCACACATTTCAGCAACACGTTCTTTTGCAGTTCCTGTTGCATTGCCTCGCAAAGTCAAGCTAAAGGAATACCGTGAGAAACTTAAACATGAACAGGGATATTTAGTGAGCCCCGAGTATTGAAACTTATTGGAAACTGATCTCTTCCTTATTAATACAATTCCCCATCATGTACAGAAAGATATCTCTGTGTTCCAGAATGCAAATAGAGTTTTAATCTTTAATTATATCCTCAACCTCGGCTCTTCTAAAAGAAGTACAGATGTGGGCCTGAGGATTATTGCTTTATTACAATATCATCTCTGCGGCATTTAATGAATATTGATACTTAATACAGCTCTGCCAGTAGGGGGAAAGGGGAATTTTAGAACTGCACAAAGAACTTCTGATGGCTTTTCTCCAAAAGGAACCCACAGCCACACACTCTGCTCTTTCACTCTTGAATACTTTTAAGAACGACCCCACATGTTGGATTACAGCACAGAGTACTCAATGAGACCCCAGGAACAACACCTGCATGTCAAATAACCACAGCCCCACGGTATAGATGCTGGGTGTCACAGCTGCTGAGCGCACCTTGGCTTCAAGGTATGAATTCCTGGCTGGGATTTCAGACCTCTAACACAGCGAGGTCACACTGCATAAACACAATCCAAACATATGCTCTTAAAGCAACAACGCACGTTTCTTGGCTGAAGCATGCTTTGCCATTATCTTGAATATCATCTGCCTCTTTCATAATGAAAATCCTGATCCTAGGAAGTAATTAGATGCTGTTTATAAAACAACATGCTGAAGAAAACCTTTTTCTTCCCAAACTCTTGGCAAAGGGCTCATCAGGATTCTACTTAATATAGAAACGGTAATTTATACCAGTTCCAAATAATTTATTCTGGCACATCTAATGTCTGGGTATATCGTTTAGACACACATATACACACATACCTTTCAGCTGTTTAAAACAGCATTTTTGTTTTTATTACTGTGTAATTATTTTAAATTGAATTTCTTCCTCAACACTCAGCTGCTGTGTCCAATAGAACTCTGTAATACTGCTTGTATGACAGAACCCTTAAATCTGTTAGGGCAGAAGCACGATGAAAAAACATCAACGCTTTGACAATGCTGGTATTGAACCAAGCTCCACAAACAAAGATTGAGATATGTGTGAATTTATTTTCCAAATCCAGATGAACATGTGTCTGCTGACCCAGTAAAAAGCTCTTAAAGGAGACTGCTCACTGAAGAGCTGCTTTTGGTAAAGTAACTCCAAAGCATGGAGACAAGTGTGCACTTCTTGTCAATACCACTTTCTCCTCTAGAAAAAGAAAGCAGATGAGATGATGGAAGTTTTGTACAATAAACTAAGGAAGCAATTCTGACAGCAGATTTATTATAAACCAGTCACTTAAACAGACAGATAGATGGAAGAAGTGCTTATAGCTCTGCATTCTGGGAATGTTGGAACATGGCGTTGGAACAGAGTTTTGTTACATGGCACTCATACAGCACAACAAAATGGTCTCATGCCCACTTAAAAAAAAGCAGCTCTCTCGAGTCTCCACCCAGCACTCCTATCCTCAAGTCCTTATTCTCTTCTGAAAGAAAAATCATCTTCATAGCTTTTTGTTCCTCATTTATCTACAGCAGTATTATAGGCAGCACATCTTTGTTTTTTTATTTCTTAATAAAGAAAAAGTAATTTTGCTGGTCTGCTCCTAGCAACACAGCTTAAATTCACAAAGATTTTTCCTCCATCTATTAAAATGTTTTCTTTGTCAGGTTAGGGAATACATCAGAGCACAAGAGATTTACAAGACAAGTTGAGGAACCCAAAAATACAAAATTGGACTCATTTTTACTCAAGCCTTTGTATCTATTGAGCCTGAAGTTGTCAAACCAGAACCAGACTCCCCATTCCTTATTGTTTATAGCCTGCTTATTTCTGCAAAACTACAAATGTCACAACAAACGACCCTAAAAAGCACCATAAAGAGCAAGAGTCTCAGTGCTTACAGTGGTGAGCAAGTTCTTGTTCTGGCAATTTCCTTCCAGGCAGAGAAGACAGATGGTTCATTTGGGAGCACTGAGCAAGCCCCGTGCCACAGAGCTATCCAAGTCCAAGGGTTTTCAGCTGAGACCCCTAAAAATTCCCATTAATACTAACTGACCCTCCTGTGTGTGCCAAGGAATACAGCTGCATGAATATGAAGTCAATCCTGTGCTTCCTCTTTTCTTTCTGCCTTGCCATCTCACAGTGGCTCCTGCTACCATTTCTCAGCAGCACGGTGCTGCAGCAGAGCCTGCTGGGTCTCGTGGCTGGTTGGGACCCCTGGGCTCACAGCTCCCAGCCCTGCCAGCCCACCTAGGGCACAGCACTCAGCTCTGGGGGTCTGGAAGCCAACATCACAATTCGCTTCAGAGATGCGGTGGCAAACAAAATAATGCAAGTAAACTAAATAAGTCAATGACTTTGTTTCACAAGGATGGAAAAAAAAACCAACAAAAAAAATCTAAACCTAACAGCCTTCTTATTACTAATAACATTGAAAAGCATAAACAAAATAAGTCATTCTGATTTTCAGAAGCATTGCACGAGTACACTTTCCTGGTCACATGGAAGGAGCTGACAGCTTTCAGCACTTCAGCAAACGCTGCTCTGAGATTCTTTAACAGAAGGAAGGAAGCAGCAGCCAGATGAGAAGCATGTGAGGGAACGCATCTATTAGCAAGTACAGGGAGATGTCTTGTTAATAGAAGACAGAAGGAGGGACAAAGCAAGCAGAGAAAGCAGCCAGCAGTTAGTCACTTTCCCATAAAGATATGCTTGGCTAGAAATGAGACACATATCAAGCTTGTATTCTGCACTTCCAGAGTCGGTGAAAACCAAAACCGAAAAGCAAATGAACACCAAAAGGCCTCCCTCCAAAACTGAGATACAGTGAAATCAGGTGAGAGATGCCACCTGACATGCCAAGTTCTCTGTCTCTATTCAGCATCCTTAGGAGCCCTATGATAATAAAAACAGGGAGAAAATGAAAATTTTACTGACACTGCTTGCATAAGACAGAAGTTTTCCATTTTAGAAAACATTTTTTTTTTAATTAAAAATTGTTGCTGAAGCTTCTGATAGCTACTATTGTCAGTCTAAAACTTCTCACTTCCCAACCAGGGCAAACCAAAAGGCTAAGGCCAGCAAGGGACAAATGAGTGGGACTACCAAGCAACAGCTTGGCCATTAAACCCCTTCTCCAGCTCCTTCCGAGAGCAGAAGGTAGGATGAAATGCTGAGCATTGCTATTAAGAATATAACATATGGATAACAACTGCAAAAGTTCCTTTAAAACACGGGGAAATTAATAAAGATTCAACAATGCTACCTGCAACTCAAATTATAATTTTAATATCAAAGTAAGCATTAAAATAAATATTTTAGAAGATTTTTTGTCCAAATCAGTATCTATATAAAGTCCCGATCAAGAGTGTTTTCTGCATCCCTTTGCAGGCTGAAAAGGATCACTGCAGTGCCACTGCTTGCTCTGGTTTGATATCCTAAAATAACAGTTTGGCACATAAGCAGTTGTTCTTGCTCAGGTTTAAGAAAAGCAGTAGGTAACATAGTTGTTCTGAGCAATATGTAATATATGCTTGACTCGTCACACTGTTACTCAGCCCAAAGACCTGCCACAGAACTTTATTTTCATAACATAAATCAAAGCAGAAAAAAAAAAGACAAAGAATAGTTACTCCTTTCCCAACTAATCAATAAATCTAAAATAAATAAATAAAAATAATATTTTAAAAATCTCTGAAGTGCCACTGGAAAATTTGTATTGAAACTAAAAGAGTCTTTTTCCTAAAATGTCCTTTCAAGGAGATGCATGATTTTGCACCTGGATGTTTTCCTCCTTTGCACTTAAAGAGACTGAAGAATGAAAACAACAGAATTATTCATCATTATTTGCATGAAACCGCAACAAAAATCAAGATATTAAAATTCCATTTGACACACCTTTTTTTTTTTTTCTAAACACACTTTTCAAAAGTCTATTTTTATGTCTTTTAATAACCTGCCTCTGCCTTGTATTGGATAGGCGACATCGAGCTCAACAGGTATTTGATTTCATTTAATATAACCATTATTCTCTTCTTAAAACACACCAAGATAGCAAGTAACAAAATCTGAAAGGGCAAAGAAGTCAGAGAGGAAAAAATAAAGAGGATAAAGAGCCAGCACAGTACAAACGTGTTTTGACTGTGAATAGTGCTGGAAGCGGTAATAAAATATCAGAATATAATTCCAAGACTAGCTAAACTTTGTAATTAAATTTTAACACGGTACCTATCTGCAAATTTTACATAAAAGTATCATTAAATGAAAAGGAATAATCACCTGCAGATAAAAAAAGACATCAGTACTGTTAGGTTAATTTGTATATTGCACACTCTGAGTAAAGATTTATACTGCTGCAATGTTTTTTCCCTTCCATTTGACGCAGAATATACAGGTACAGCCTCTTCTATGAAAAGATGTTACAACAGCTCTTTCTCTGTGACTAAAGCAATGCTAGTAACTGGAGAAGCCATGATTTTAAGGCCTCTGAATACAAATCATTACAGCTAGCATGATAGTGCTCAGCTTTATTGACGTCAGTTGACAACATCAATTTTCAGCTCAAAACTCAATGGTCCAACAAAGAAAAAGAAAAAAAAAACACTGAGCCAAAGTCCATCATAACATACCTGCGTTTTTCCACAAATACACTACAAAAAGCATCTGCTTTTCAAACTGGTGGCTCTGTTACAGCTGCTGTCCTAGCCACTTTTCTTTGAGCGATGCCTCACTACCGCAATCGAACACTGTATGGATTCTTGCATTAGCAATCCTTTAAAGTTAATATACGTGGGGAATGTCCTGCTTACTGCCACCTATTCTCAGGTCATATAGAAAACAAATCTAAACTTCTTGTGCTTCCTTCATGAGCTTGGGCCCGTGGAGTCTGGTGACAAGAGGGACTGTTATTATTACAACCGTGACATTTTTAGTAGCATGGTGTTTATACATCAGTGACTCTTGTTCTATGAAAAAAGCACACGGCTTCCACAAAGATGCTCAGTACAATGAATAATTGCTTAGCATTTCATTTTCTACATAATAATCACTTTCTTATATGTAACTAAATATTTTAAGCAGTTTATTAATTCATAAGCTTAGTTGTTAGCCTCTCTGTTTTTGGCATCAGCACACAGACTGCCTGAAGTGTTGATACTCCATGTCCTCAAACAGTTTCTAAGTGTCCTCGTAATTGCTTGTCACCTGTAAAAGAGGTCTAGATCCAATGCAAAATTAACATATGGTGAACAGATGGACTCAGAACAGATATTTGTCAAGAAAGTACTCACACCAAAAAAGGCTTGGCTTCTGCCTTTCAGGACCTTCAGAGAAGTCCTTCTTGAAGCTCCAAGTCATACTAATCAAGGGAACGTCATTCCTCAATGACAATTCTGTGTTGCAAAAATTTCTATGACCTGCTACTACTAACAAGAATCCTTGCAACTTTTCTGTTATCAGAGCGCTTCCTCTTCCAGGAGGGGAAACAAAAGATTGCTTCCATTGAATATCCCAACCACCCAACAAGAATAGTTCACTTGGCATGAAACAAAAACACAAGCACAAAGTTTTTATGACTATTGACTTCGTAGTGTATTTATTTTATTAAAAATCCAAAATAATCCCCACCCCACTGTGCAAACTCTTCAAAATATTCACAAGATTCCATTACTTACTGAGGAGGTAAGACGAGAGTTGTTGGCTGGGCTTTCGGTCTGCGTTTTGCAGATACCCCCATCTGGTTGGCCGAGCGTTTCAAAGACTGCTGATTCAAAAGGCCAGATGCTAGCCCGGCATGGTACTGCAGCTGGGGAAGGAAAAAACATACATTAAAACACAAACCACTGCAGTGCTCTGTGTCAGACTTCTACTATCTGTATCACTTGATTAAAAGTACAGCCAGCCAGTAAGCTAATGTATGCTATTTCATGTATTGCTTGGATAGAAGATGATACGAACAAAAGCGTATAAAAGTCTGCTGTGAAATAGATATTACAAGGAAACTATGCCATTGGGAAAGTAAGATGATGTATCAAAGACTTGAGAAAGTCCTAACTCTCCTGAAACTTGGAGTTGCATTTTAACATTAAGACTGCTCTTCTCTCAAGGGATCGAGCATCCTTACTTTCCGAAAGAAGGTAACAGGAAGAAAGGTGTGACTTTTTCACTGCATAAACTTTTCTTTTTACAATAATGCTCATCCTTTTTTCCTTAAAACACAGCATTCACAAAGAAGCTTCTGTCACTCTAAAGAAAAATCCAGCCTTTAAAATATCAAGTAGCATGTCTTGGTAGTGTTACAGCGGAAAGATCCATATCAGTAGCTTTCTTCTCTAACCTTTTATTTTACTTGTCAGTAAAAGACAATTTATGAAGGACATGTGTGAATTTACAAGTTTCAGTGCACTCCCACTGCTCACAGATTGAGAACAGTCACAGTGCTGTGCCTGTCCTGAAATCAGCTCCCAGTGCAACAGGTTCCAAGTTCACCTCGAGACGCTTTCAGCTCAAGCCCCTGGCTCTCCTTTTTGAAGGGGAAGGGGAAAAATGCTCAAGATTCAGTATGAGACAAAAACACAATTCCCTTTTTCAGCCAGTCCCTACATTGACATTTTCATTAAAGCATCTGTAGATTTGTTCTGATACGGGTGAACTGCTTAACAAGTTACCCACACTGATCCCATGATCAGTATACAAAAAGCTGTACAGTTAGGAAATGATGACTTACAACAGTCAGAACATAAAGCAGCTTTAGGCACAGCTATTCTGCAGGGTACTGACCAAATCCATGGGACGCAAAGCTTAGTAAAGAGATCTACTTGAAGGTGGCTGTTAACATGAGCAAAGCCAGCCAGCCAATCAGATCCAAATGGCAACACCTGGAGAAAATGGAGGGCCTCTTGACACGGTCCTGACTTCCCTGGCACATGGTGTGAGCAGTGGCATGGCACCAAGCACTGAGCACTGCCCTAACAGCTCCTCTGAGCCCCATGGATTTTGCTCAGATTTGTTCTTCTACAGATTTCTGAAATGAAAAAATCAATGAGAGCAATGGACAGTAATCGTTCCAAAAGCAATGTTTCAAAGTGTCAGGGGCTTAGTTTTCAATCTTCACTCCCAGAATTTGCAGGGAGTGCAATATGTCGGGAATTAAAGGGAAAGGCAGCTCTGGCAGAAGACCCTCTGACTCCAGGAGCACACCTTTCCCCCCTTGTATCCTACAGCGAGCTGCTCTCCTTCAGCCATTTTGTGCTGTTGACGCCATCAGTTCATGCACAGAATGACATTGACAGATACCTCAAGTAAATAACATCATTCGGCCACTTGTTCCAAGACAGAGGTAATCACAGGTGTTAATCATAAATGAATTTTAAATGTAACCTTTTGAAAACGTTTCATAACCTAACTGGCTAGCCTGACATTTAGTGGGCAGACACAAGGAAAGTAGGAAGTAAAAATAAATAGATCCTAAGAAACAATTCTGTCCTTGAAGGCTTGCTCCCAGTGGTTAAGCTATTTTTATTAATTATAAGTATTTGTACATAATCTACCTTCGCTTCCAGGAATGCAGATCCAACTGTCAAAATCTATAATGGCCCATTAAATATTTACCAAACCATCCTTATAATGGGAGAAAAGGTCAAAGTTAATAAAACTGACAGGCGGTCCTGTCCAGCTTTATTTATTATTAAAGCACCACACGCAGCACTGCACAGAACACATTCCTTTTTGGGGGCAGAGGGGTGTTAACTGAAAAGATGGGGAAATCCTTTCTTAATCGTTTGTTCTGAGCAGGAGAAATAAGACTGAAAGCAGCAGTCAAGCAAGAAGCCAAAGCAGCATCAGAAATCCAGGCAGGTGAACTGCATGTCTCTGAGAGCCCGGGACCCAGCTGGGGACCGCAGCATGGTGTCTGCGGATGGGCACAAAAGCCTTCTGCTGCTGTGTTCCCAATGACCTCCCATCTGCTTTTGACTACCGTGTTCATTTAAACAAGCAGACTGGTAAACAGCAAGAGCTCTGTCTGTAACACAGCTGAACACTTAGTAAACTTGAGTATTGGTGCAGCACTAGGTGTATGGCAAGCCATTTGTTGGTCAGCCACTAAGGAATTTCCCTATCATTCAGAGGCTTCATTCTGTAATGAATGCCTCCATGCACCTCTCAGCTGTTGGAAATTCCAGCTGGTTAACAAGAAGCTTAACTCTTTTCTTCCTTATGAAATACACCTCTAAAATTTCAGCAACATTGATCCTTTTTCCCTCAATACATACAAATGAAACAAAATCTATTTCGGAAAACTAAAAACCAACGACGAGAAAATCAATATCCAGCAGTTAGCAGCCAGGATACCCATCAGTGCCAACTCGAACAGTGCCACGAGAGCTGATATTTTCCTTAAAACTGTGGATTCAAATGTGCAAATCCCACATCTTAAAACCAAGAGAGGCTCTCATTCTCAAGGCTGTTGGAGAACTACTGGAAATACAACTTCAGTACATGGAAAAGCTTTATCTGATGGTAGATAAGACAGAACATGGATTATTTTTAATTTTCCTGATTTGGGAGATTCACTAATTTTTTTTTCCTATGTTAACAACCACATGGTGTTTTCAAAAAGAAATGATTCTCACTAATGTTTTATAGCTGCCAAAATGTATGTTTTCAGAGTATTTGAGAACGTGAAACCTGAATTCATACAGGAATGTTGCTCAATCTTCATGACCAAAGTAAACACATCTCAACAAAAGACAGCACTTTGGAGTGTCTTCTCACCGCTGCAATTCCTTCATTCACTCAACACGCCTTTATTTTTAACGTGAGCTATTTAAAGAGAAAAGGCTTACTAGAGAAATACAGATTGGATAGAGTTTCATAAGCACTGATATATTTTATAAGTTCATCATGCTGTACCTTCTCCTCATTCTGTCCCAGCAGCTCTTTTCACACCAGAAGCAATGCAATCCACTGCCTACAAGAATCAAAACAAAACAAAGAAACCAAGAGAAGAACATCTCTATTTCCTTGGAAGGCAGCACTGCCTTCTGCAACTCATGTTTAAGATCTGGAGTTGGCAGCACTCAGGCTGCAGCCTGCAAGGGGCTCAAAGCAGAACGATGCATTCAGGTCTCATCACTCCAGCAGAACAAACTGACATCATCTTGATGGAGTACATACGTTTTGGTGTATAGGGTTACTTTACAGTGTATGTTATGAAAGTACATACATATATAGAGAGTTAACTCAAAACTTTTGAAGTTAAAGCTTCATCATTAGAATCACGCGGGGCCTAAAGGTCTTTGCTTACATAATTCATGGGTTGCAAACTTCACCTACACTGACTGCTGACCAACCAAGCCATTGCACTCTGCTAACTTACAAGGCCAAGTAAAGGTGCAGAAATTAGGAGGGTGGGTGGGTCATAACAACCTGAAGCACTGACCACGTAGACTCCCAAACACAACCCATTTATATATCAGCATTACTCAAAGCCTTCTAAGCGCCATTTGGTCTGATTTAAAAGATGAAATCAGAAAAATGACTTTTGTGATTGCATTCTGTGTAGTGACATTTCTTTCAGACCTTCACATATTTAGATACAAACCACACACATACGTGAGAAAAAACCTAACTTTTTAATATATATACACACACACACACACAAGACAAACTTTGAATCTCTTGAAGCAATTGGGTTTTATAGAAGTGCCTGACAGACACTTATCAAAAGAATTTTCACTGCAATACTAGCAAATACATGCACATTTGCTCCCTTTTAAGTTGCATGGTACTTTGCCCCCCATCATTATATTATTTCTCCCTTGCAGCTAACAAGGGATTTGTCTGTTATGATAAAACCCTGGCTGTTCTTTTGAAACGAGCAATGAGCAGGCAGCCAGGACACTCCCACAGTTTCATCTCTGCACACTAAAGTAAGCAAAAGAGAAATTACACTACCTTAATTGTTATTTTTAAGCTGTCTCAGATAATGAGGCTGGTTTGGAAATTCTTTTTTTTCCCCAAACAATGTTTGATCATTTTAGAATAGCTGAATTCTCAGCTTGGCCATAACAGCATCAATAAACCAAAAGAGCAGAGTCTCCAATTTATTTACTCATTGGTTTTCCTCTTGTTGAACCGGGCTACAGGCTTTTCAATTAATAAGAAAGCTAGATGTTGTGCTTTTGCTCCACTTTACAACTTAATTAGGACACTTTGTTCTATTATTTTAAACATGTATCCCCCCAACACTTTCCAGTTTATGAGATTGTTTAAACAACAAATATCTATCCATTAAGGGAACAAGAGCTTACCCCCATTTCATTCTTTTTTAAAATCCACTACAAAAGTTATTCCATCCTTTCCTGATCTCCCTGATCCAACTAAACCGTGAAACTAATGAGCTCACACTTCTGTTAAAAGCCTCTTGCATGCAACTGATCTTATTTGCATTGCATTGGGATGCACAGTGCCAGTGCCTCCGCTGGTCAATAAGCCATTGGTGGGCAGCGCTCCGCAGACACGACCTTGCTTTTCCTTAGGTCTCTCCTCCCAGGGCTAGGGAATTGAAGAACAAGTTCAGACATTCACATACTTGATAAAACAGGAGGAAAAGCATCAATATATTTCCCTGTCGGTCTTAATGCTTTGTCTTCCCTATGTCTTTTATTCTATTGTCTTTGGATTCATACTTTTGCTGAAAGCGCTGTTTTAATTAGCACTAGATTTCAGCCTCAAATTGTGTTCATCCCACACTTTTCTTCCAAAAACACTGAAGTTCTGCTGATGAATGACTGCATCAACATCCCCTCATTTCAATACTGCTTGCAAGCCTTTGGCTTTTTACCATGCAGAGATAGCAAATCTGGCACTTCCAAGGAATTGGTCAAAACTTCAGCATCTGCATCCTCACTGCCAATAAAATCATCTGCACTGTGCAAAGCCTCTACAAAAGGCACTCCTCCTCTTCCCAGTTTTTTTATTATTTTTTTTTTTGAGTGTTTTAGAATTTATTAAGTAGTTACATACTCATACTTATTGGTTAACATCAAAGTGACACTGCACAGCCGACAGGCTCTGAGCTTCAAAGAGTTAATCATAATCTGGGGCTACAGACCGCACTGCCTTCTTTACCTCTTCTGAAGACATAAACATTTTATGCTACAAATGCCTATTAAAATGTCCAGGCGTTCTGAAGTGCTGATTTCAGATGACAGTGCTGCCTGAAATAAATATAATTCAGTGGAAATAAACTGGCATTTCATTGGATGCGCAACTACAACCTGTACACATAAAAGCATCCCCAAAAGCAGGATGGAATGATTACATCACATCCTGCATCTAAACAACAGAATAAAGACACACACAGCAATAAAAGAGCAGCAATTTCAGGTAAGCCTTAGTCCAAGGTAGTAGTTGGTACAGAGACAGTCACAGCCAATAGTACAGAAGTGGAGTCACTCCACTTGATATGTTCACTCTGTGCATTCACTTTGTGGACTTCATTGAAGTCTCAAGAAGTAAGACATGCACTGGACCAACATTGGACAGAAAACCTAAATTCTTCTTTGTGAAAAGGATTCTCCTTGCACAGGGCAAACAATCTGTAGCAGGGAGGAGCTGCCATTAAAACAAGGCTGAATAAGGATTCCATTTGTATTTTCCCTGGTGCTGCAGTGCTCCTTTAAAATCCCCCAGAACTCTGAACTGAAGACACTGTTGTTGTGCTGAGCTTATTATTTTCTAAAGCCCCAGACTAAATCTTTTGTGTTGGGGGCTCAGGCAGCAGCTATGTCAGGATAAAGAACAGCATGCAGCCTCACTGACAGGGGATGCTCAGGTGCTTAAATAAGAAATGTGAAGGTACTTGAAAACTAAGTGGTAGAATGAAGGGCTGGAATCAGCTACAGAAATCCCCTTCCAATTGCCTACCAGCATGCCAGAGGTTGCAGCACTATGGTTGAGCTTTGCCACTGTAGCAAACAAACTACTTGGAATAAAGAAAAGATGTTCTCCTTCAATGAAATGTCTCCAACGTGCAACTTATGCAAACCCAATAAGTCCAAGGGGTGCAGCCAGGCAGAGGTAAGGAAGGCAGCTAAAAACATGAGTGAGCTCCTCCTGAAGAAGCTTCACTGACCAGTTTCTCCAGCTGAAACAATATTATAAGATAGCTAGAAACTGTAAATTACAAGATTTTTTGGTGTTTTTTTTCTTCTTTTAATTCTTCAGAATAGCCCTTTATGACTTGCAACACGGACTTCTGCAATAAAGCACTCAATTTAAGCAAAATTAGCATTCTGCTTTTAATAAGGACCTTTATATGGGAAGCTGGATAACCATACATCTGCAGTCCTTCAAAGGAAATCATCCTACTCTATAGTGCTGGAGACCTCCAGGTATTTTGCAACTTGATTTTGTGCAATGCATTATTAAAAACAGCAAAATACAAACAAGATTTAAGATGTTAGACCCCCGGCTTCAGTGATTTCTGAATGTCTGTACTTCAAAAGGACCAACCCATGATCGATGAAAAATTCCAGTTGGGAAAAATCAGGTTAAAAGAAACGTCAAGCAAGACTTTGAAAAAAAATAAGCATTTATCAAAATGTTAGCCAAATTATTTCCTTAGACTTCAAGGAGTTAAGTTATGAATGTTTTCAGGAATGAACAAAGAATCCATCGGGTTTGATTGATAAAAATGTAGCTTTTAACTAAGACTGAAAAAACTGAAGAGTGGCAACATTTTCCCCAGAATAATGTGCTTCCTCTGCTTTTTCTCAGCACAGTGCACATAAATCAAAGAAATGTTAAAGAGGCCCATACATCACCGGCTGGCATTTCTAAACTATTTACAAAATCTGTAATAGTCAAGAGGATGGAATATATAGAAGTGTGACCAGAAAAGTTACTGAAAGAAAAAAAGGCACTTCTGCCATCCCAGCAGGGTTAATTAAGGTTGGAAACAACTCTCCCGATGGTACTATGCTAAATACTAAACCAAACCAATCCTGATGACGCACAGTTACAAGAAGCAAACAAGACCAAATATTAGCCAATACGGGGAGAACGTGGATTGGAGCAATATGCCTGTTCCATGATTAAGCACATGGTTCTGAAAACAGATGAAGCAAATGATCCAATAAGGCTTAGAGCACAGGCAAAAGCAGGGCTGATTCTGCAGCTGCCAGAAGAGCCCCCAAAATATCAATAACTCCAGCACTCAGCTGTGTATCCATCACATTTTCACACCCTGACATCTGAGCCTACAACAGACTTATACAGATGAGGTTTTCCTCAACAACTTTTACAAATGAGAATCTCATCTCCTCCTCTGAAAGGAAAGGCTCGGATTATGGAAAGTTTATCTGTCCATCTGTTGAAGATGTCACACTCTGACTAGAGAGTGCAAAAAGCAGGGAGCTGTTTTACAACCAAATCCAAAACTTACTGTAGTCAGAACTAGTGTAAATGCCATATGCTTTGCAAAAACACCTCTTTTGCTATGCTTTTTCTTTTTTTTAAACCACAGCACAAAGAGTTCAAAAGCTGCTGTAATCTTTATTTCTGAAAATAGACCACGTCTCCTCATCTTCCACACTTGGGTAAGACAACCGATCAGGAAAACAAGGAAATACTACAGCATGCAATGCAAGCTAGAAGAGGCGAGCTCCCCTGCAAGAGGGGCGGTTTCAGGGATGGCAGCAGCTTACAGAGCCCTGAGTGGGGCCTGGAGGGGAACAGTGGGGCCTGGAGGGAATGGGTGCTGGGACGCAGCACAGAGCAGTTCTGCAGCTTTCTCTGCCCTTGGGGAAGGTTTCCAGCAGGAGTGTTTCAGATGAAGCCAGTGGGACCTCAGAAAGATTTTAGGATTAAAACAAATGGAATATACCTCATATTATTTTCATGGGAGTTTATAATGATATTGTAATTAACTCCATCACACCACAAGATTAATCGCCTTTAAAATGCTCCTAGTCATTCATTACAGGCCTAATTAAAATTCTCTTCTGGTGCTGAGCCAGCAAGAAATGTGAAACCCCTTGCTAACTACCCATACACGTCTGCTGTTATCCATCTCTTCAGCAATACTATCAGTTTCCACTGCTCAGCCAATGGTTTGTTTTTCATTTTCAAAAGAAAGAATGTATCAAAGACAGCAATAAAAGCGGTCAAGACAGCGCTTCAACACCTGCACCAGCAGACCAGCTCACTACAGCTACCCGGTTTATTTCTAGTTTCTCTGCAACAGTTCGGGACTTCTACAATAGCAGATGCCTTCCCTCCCACGCATCAATTAATTTGCAAATGCACTCAGGTTGTAGAAATAATGAAGTGCTGAATGCTTTCCTATTGGCAAGCCTTGCTGTCAGGAGGTGGATGCTGTAGGCGAGGTGCTAAAATGCGCTGCTGCTATATGCATGCCAAAGGAAAGACACGTCACATGAAACTTGGTTGACAGCTAACAGGGCACATCAATTATTTTATTTACCCCTCTCTCACTGGCACTGGAAGGAAGAAGCCCTCTCCGGACAGCTTTGTATTATATTTACTTAGATGTTTATAGCATACCCTTTTATTGTGAGATCTCAGCTTTTGCGCTGACCAATTAAACATTTCATATTTAAAGGGTAATGTACAGGAGGAGAGAAGCAGTGTTTTTTTAATGTATTGTTATATATGCTCAGAAAACTGCATTAAAAATTGTTAAGGCTACAAGCAAAGCATTCAGTAACGAGGCAATACCTTTGCTCATGGTCAGCACTGACTTTGATTGCACGCTCCTTTCCAAGGGACCTCCAGTCAGCACCGTCCATGGGATCGCACGGATGCACACGCAGTCACCCAGCACCCGTTTTCATGCAAAAATGGTATTTACAGTATTACACACAATGCCCACACACTTATCTTCTCAGATGTCATCTACGATATTCTCCTGCTTTATCTGACTTCTTTGCAAAGATTAAGTTCACCTTCACAATTCTTATTCCACTCATACGGGGTTTAGATCTGAGCAATCTCAGACCTTAAAAGCATTGAATGATTTACCACTTTGTACACCTAAAGTAGAGCTCCTACAAACCATAACAGCTGACAGATGCACCACAGCTCTTCAAAGCTGCCCAAGAAGGCTTTAAGTTGGGTTGTGAGCAAGGTTAAAATCTTTTACCCCCCACTTCTATCGCTTGAAATAAAGGAGCAGATCACCATTACTTTCTGTCTTGATCAGCCACTAATTGGCACCGAAGCACATCTTACTAGCTACATGTTGAAAGTAAGTGAAAAACTGAGATTCCAAACCTTCAGATTGAGTTCTGTGCTCTGGAAGACAGAGTGTTCTCACGGATACAGACCATTCTCATTTTAAGTCTTAGATTAGAAGGAGCCACTGAGCCCAGGAGAGACAAAAGAAAAGGCGCGTTATGGTTAAGAGGCTGGACAGCTGGAGTCAGCACAAGCTTCTGAGGAAATAGTAGGTCAACCTAACAGAACCTTTGTGAGTACTCAGCCTTGCTTCATACCCACTGTAAGCTACTTCTGTCCTGACAATATATAGCTAAAAAAAATAACAACAGTACACGTGCTCACCTCTGAAGTCTTCCAAGGCACAATCTTATACTATCCCTCCCCCACGTTCCAATGTTTACTACCACAAGTGTTTACATGAAACACCTCAGCTGCAGCTTGAATAGAACTTCTATTTTTAATTACTTTTTTTCTTTTGGTCTTTCCTTGCTAAAACAAAGAGCCCTCTCATCTCTCCCCCAGCAGTAAAGATGCTGATACAAAACAAGCGAGACATCCATTACCTTCTATGAGTAATATAAATTCAACTTGTTTGATCATACAGAGGGAGAGCAGGAATCCAAATGCTTTTGATCACTTCTCATGTCACCCAACCAGAAAACCCAGATTTAACAGGCTCCTGAACAAATGGCAACAAAACAGTTTTGCAATTAAAGTAAGGCTTAAAATCTTTTTCAAGCCTTAATAACTGAATATGTTATTAGTAAAGGTACTAACAGGTAAGGAAATTTGCTGTTAAAAATAGATGATTTTCTGCTTCTAAAATACACGATTTTCAGGCTGACCTTGTAGCTTTTAAATTTTTATAGCCTCTTCAGTTCCAATTTGAGATTTTCATATGGGGTAGGCAAGCCTTCTTATGTTCTATATTAAATGCGAGACACCTCCTTGGCATGATCTGCAATATTAATAATATAACAGTACCAATTTCAGGAGCAGCAATGTAGCACCAGCACATGCATACCTACATGAACGGAAACTTAACCATGTATATCATGGGAATCTGTCATACATCACTGAAAAAAACCCAAGTCTAAGATAGCTCAAATCTAATCTGAGGTTTTCTCTTTTGCCGTACAAATGCCTGACCTTGTCATGCTTCACAAGGTAACACCAATGTATCTGATGCAAGAAAACATATGCTTCTCCTTACTGGGTTCAAAACAGGAGGAGAGAGGATGATACTCAGGGCCAAGCCTGAGCTTCTGAAGAGCAGACTTGCAGCTGTCAGTGTACTCAGTGCAAACATCCCTCACCAACAAGCCCTGCAATATTCACACAACCAACTGCCCCAGCAGAATTTGAAATGTTATGTTTTGGAAACAATAAACACCACCAATTTCCAGTTTAGCTAGAAATTTGCACTGCTCTTATCAGAAGGGCTTTGAGACAGGCGTATTTAAGTTGCCATGGGAAAGAATTAAAACAGTGGGTAAACCTGAATGATTAATTTTTATGGACTTCAAAAGAGGTTGGCGTGCATTTGACTCTTCACGGATCAGCAGTCTTGCAGGCACTCCTCACTAACCTAATTAACACTGAACTCACTACCACGGAGCCCAGACATTCCAGCTCTGCATCAAACTCTGGACATACCTTATTTCTACAACCTAAGAAAATCTCACAGAATCAAAACCCAACATTTCACCAGTGCCCCACTTTAAGGCACGACCTAAACAGCCCTCTCACTGCTATGTACACTTCATCAATAATGAAGTAAAAACTGCTACCGTTATTCTACTGCTTCAGGTGACCATCATAAAAAAGGCATAATAAATTAGTAAGGATGCTACCTACATCCCCATCAAAGCTTATTTTATCAAGTCAACAGTTTAGCAACATTGAACAACTGACAATTCATTCAACTGCAAGCATTTCCCCAAGTCATTAAAGAAAATAAAAGAGCAAGTAAAACTTATAAATGGTGCTGAGAGCTGAAGGCTCACTTCTGGCATGCTAAGCAAACAGGAACAATCGAAATCCACGGAGCAGTTTATAATTTATACTATTGAGCCTAATGCTTGGACAGTAAGGAAACACATGGCTCTGCAATATGGGGATTGCTCCATGAGATCCATCAGCACGGGGACACCGCTGTGATGTAGTAGCATTGGTTTATCTGGTTGTTGCAACAGTCACTGCAAACTGAACCGCATTGGTTTTGGACATTTAGAAAAAGTATTTATTAGTTCAGTGAGCTTGTACTCTTTGGTAAGACCATGGTTTACTTCAGTTTTTCTTGGACCAAGTTGCATAGTTCTGTGCAAATATATGCATGCAAACTGCCCAGCACCAGCAGCATCCCTCCTCCTGTCCTGTCCCCCTCCCCATAATCCCACATTGCTCGGAATGGCTGTGAGTGTCAGTTACTCAGTTCTACTTTTAGCTCCGCTTTAAATAAAAGTGCACTGAGCAAGAGCTGCATAATGAAGGCTCGCAACCACAGAGCTGGTACAGTCTGCAATTGGGCAGCATCACCAAGCTGTGGGGTTTTCAATTTCTGATCTTTCTGGCAGACTTATTTAACTAGGTAGAACAAAAGCAACATTTGCCAAGGGAGGTTTCAATCCACACACTGGAGCAGACAAGCAGCTGGTTTCGGATGGAAGTCTCACTCCAGACCTGAGGACATGCTCAGAGCCAACTGACTTGCAGCATGGGCAGCTCTTCCAGCCAATCTTCAGTGGAGTCAGAGGGCAGAAATGCAGCAGCAGCAGGACACCGATCAGCAAGAAAGCCAACCAGTTTAATTTCCATCAAAGGAGAAAGATAAATAGATTACATAGAGAAAAATACATTAATCACAAAACTCTCCATAGTTCACATCTTCTGAAATATACAGGGCATAAGATGGGCAGCATTCTGAAAGGATTCAGCATTAAAGCACAGCTGACAGCACTTCTGTCTAGTCTGTAGAAGAAGCATGAAGGCACAAGTTTGTTACTGCTCTCAGTCAGCAACCAAAATGATTGTTCCTTAAAGTAACTCATCTAAGGAATTCAGAAGACATTTCTCTTCTGGAGCTGATTGCACAACAAGCATTAGAGCAGAACCTGCAGAGCAATGCCCAGCACACGGTCATAGCACTGTGCCTACCATAACAGCTGCCACCAGCACTGCTCCTCCCAAGAAAGCAAGTGATTATGCTTGATTAAGTACCTATTTTGCTCAAATACTCGAATTTTTCTTTCCTTTTCCTAATTTTATGTTGGCATAACATAACATGACAGCTCTTATATTAAATTGTTTTCATTGACAACGGCATCCTGCTGGCAGGACTACCAAACTCAGGAAAGAACTCTGTGATTTGAAGGGAAAATGAGGGAAAAAAAGCATAAATTAAAATAAGCATTGTACTATCGTATTCTTAGTGATCGTTTGCTGCTTTTTGTTTTGTTCTTTAAACCTTGCAAGCTTCCTTCCACAAAGCAGCATTCTCTCATAACATGATGACTCCCTGAAATCTGTGAGCTTCATGAACAGACGACATACGCCTGCTTTCAACCTCTTTGAAGTCCTCAGGTCCAGCCAAGCACATCCTTCACTTACTGCTGTATGTCAGTACCTATTTTTAAAGCAGGTCATGGATGCTTACAGAAAAGCTACAGATCCTTGATTCCTATACATACAGGAATGACTACATATTACAAGGTAGAACATAGGAAAATGCACTAAGGACAGTACTTGGTGAGCTAATGTAGACTCTTGGAATTCTACAACAAATAATATCAGTAAAGTGGTTGATATCCCACCCAACTGATACTTTTGAGAAGTGGTTTTTATTAAGGGTCACCTTTGAGCCTAACAAAACCCTCACTGTGGCATGACCACGGGCGTATCATCATCAGATACACAATGCAGTATCCTCTGATCCAGGAAAGGTTTCCCTGCTATTCACATCTACTCCACTTTAACACCCTCTCTCCTTTGTTGCTCTATGAAAGACCCACACAGAAGAGTAAGCTTATCTGTACAGTAACATAAAACAAATCATCACGAGGGATGAAAACCTCTAAGAATCACAAACACATTTTGGTTTATCAAATGAAATCAGCTTTTTCTCCATCAATTCCTCTTCCACATCAGGATTCTTTTGGCATTATATCCAAGCCCCTGCATGTCCCACATCCCTGCTTTTACTTTGTGCAGGCTGCTATGGCAAAGCAGTCATCTTGTTTGTGATGCAAAACTTAACAAGAAATGTATTCACGTCTCTATGCACGTATGTCTTCCATGCCTTTTACATGGAAATCTGGCTTTGAAACAGCACATTTACCAAGCAGTATTCCAAACCTGCCTTGCCACTACAGACAACTGTGTAATACCAGGCTGTGACATAAATGGATGTTCTTCTGATTCTTCACAATCATACGTTTCCACTCCCTTTTCCACCAGTGTGCATTTTAAAGGGACAATCCTCTACAAGAAAGGGATTTGTTTCTTCTATTTACATGGAGCGTAGCAGTCCTTCCATCCACTTCCCACCTTCCAGAAGGAAGGGATCAGTTTGGAGGACAGCAACTAACCAGTTCCCTTATTGACAAGGCAAAGCAGGCTCATTGACCTGTGCCCTTTATGTATTGATGCGCTAGCTGAGTAAATTAAGGCGTACGGGGGAAAGCAAAGAGCATCAGAAGCGGGTATAGGACTCAGAAAAGCATAGCAGCAATTTTGTATCTTCTTCAATCTTCCTGAAATGTGATTACAGTTGACCTTTAAATCTAGTGGATCAACCAATCAATTCTGCTGAACAACCCCGTATGTGATCTAAGAGCATCCCTTTACTTAAAAAAGGAACTTTCAGTGGTTGCCTGGCATAGTCATTTTGTTTTGCTGTAAAAGTTACTAAGATTTGTCTCAATTGATTTTACTTGCAAGAAAAACACAACATCAGAAAGTGCAGCATCAGCAGACACTAAAGGTCTTTGCTTCTCACAGGATGAATGCAATATCAATAGTTATTAGGATGTATTCATACAAGGTACACAAGAGGGATGGAGAGAAGATGCCAGTAATCTCAGTTAATCCTAACACAACCCCGACTCAGGTTCCTTAGACTGTGGGAAAAAAGATTCAAGGAAAGTGATAAACGTTCCAAAGTATTTACCAGGCAAAATGCTGAACTTGGAATGGAAAACATATTTAACAGCTCTTTAAGTAGCAAAGCTTTTGTGTCGTGCTAGATGTCAGGTTTTATTTCAGCTGATAAAATGTGCCTTAACAGATAACCCAAGAGAGGCTTCAGGAAAGTATTAGTCCACAGCAGGCTCAGAAGCGAGATAGCAACCAACAGCGACCTGCTCCTCACACAGCAGTCTGTCTGATTACTCCAAGCACTCATTCTGGAGCACAATTATCTGACAGATGGGAAAACAAAGCCATGCACAATGAAGTGAGCTGTGAAATTCATCCAGCAAGCCACAAAGAAAGGGAAGGAGAGGGCAACTCCAGTCATTCCCGTGCCATTAGCAGCACTGCTGCTCTCGAAACCATCACCTTTCCCATCAGGAATGACACACACCATCTTAACACGTGTTCACACTGCCCACGAGACAGCAAAGTCTTTCATGCAGAAAGTTCCTAACTGCACTCCACATTCCACGTTAGGATCTCACAACAGAGCTTACCCATCAGTCCTGAGATCTCCAAAGTTTCTATACTCAGCTCTGGGAGATGTCCCCATCCCCCCCCCCCATTGCAGCCAACCAGTGGGGGGTGGGGGGCACAAGGAAAAAAAAGCAAACTGAAAATGTGACATTGAAAATTCTGAAAATACTGAAAATACAAGATCTGACTCCAGCGTAAAACTGAAGCATAAGGCGAGCCAGAGAACTTGCTAAGGCTGAGTGCACAGATAACTGCAGAGAAAACTCTAAATAGAACCCAGCTGAAAGCATATGGGCAGGGCAGGGAACATTAGAATGAAAACCTGAGCGATGGTAAAACACACAGCAATGTTTTTTCCTTAAAAGCCATGCAGGGACAGAAACATATATCCAACCACAATAGGAGATAACCCTGGGAAGAGAGAGAAGCTATTGCTCTTTGAATGCAGCTTATGTGATGTAAAAATGGCATTTTCTCTGAATGAAGAAATATTTTAACACAAAGAAAAGCCAACTTCTGAACTAAGGCCCAGCCCGGCAACACTGCTGTAGCTGAGAATGTCATGATTTCCATCAGAAAACTCTTTTGCAGAGATCAGGAACAGCTGTCTCAAACCAAATTAGACTAAAACTGGAAACAAGCTGTCAAGACCTCAAAAATACGTTTTCCTTCATAGAAGAATGTCTTTAATTCAGCTGTTTTAGTGGTGGTCAGCCAAAAGAGGGAAGTAAAGTCACACTCTGAGATTCCAAATGCTGTTGCAAAGACACTCCTTTTAAAACCGAGTTGCTCTTTATGTAGATTTATTCCTTTGAGCATTTGGAATAGGAAAAATGTCAAACAGCTCATATCACAGATTCCTGAATATTTTCAAACCATGGGCAGCTTCAAACAGTTTAAAAGACACCGGAGGACTCTTTCTGCTCTAGTCCACAATCGTGGTGTTTTTCAGTAGCAGTAACAGAATGCTGCAATAAGGAAAATAGAATAAATTGCTGTTGACACGAGAAGATTAACATAGTTCACTTGAACCCACCATTTGTGAATAATAGCACATGGGCACAGTTTCTTTTCACGCATGCCTGCTGATCCTGGGAGGCTTTCAGTGAGTATTTTCAACATCGATTTCCACAGGAATTGCAGTTTCATATAATGAGAAGTAAACACATCTATTTTAGGATATGCTGTAAAATGTCACATCTAGATATAATTAATTTGTGTCTAATAGCCCACAAAACGTATAGAGCACCTATAACACTATGTCACTGCCAGTTACAGAAGCTTGGAGAATTCAAACACAACAGGCAAATTAATCAAGCCTGGTGGGGGCTTTCAATACAACTTCATTCTGAAGCATAAATCTGAATATCAAAGACCACTACGACTTTATCACATGCCGTAAGATGTAGCTGGTGGACTTGGCTTTCCAACCAAAGCTAAAGTAATACTGAAAATATCCTTAGCATTTCAGCATGCTCATCACTTTCTGTACAATGATGTACACTAATTCCACCCAATAAGTATTTTAGTTATCACTATCAGCTTGTCAGTATACGTCCTTCTGAAGAGCAGCTATCTGAGAGCAAGCCAATTATTAGCATGTATTAGAAAAAAAGCACACTCCAAGAAATGCATTTTTAGCTAAGACACCAGACAAGCACACAGCTACAGCCACAAGCCATTTCAGCTTGCCCACCTGCCTTGCTTTAGGCATCTAACTCAAGAACCTAGAGCCGCAGCAAATTCAGCAGAGCACCGGAGCATGACTGAACTTCACACTCAGCCAAGAGCCCCGCAACAGAGCACAACAGGGGAACACTGCTCAGCATATAGAACCTTCTGATCCTTCTGTGAAAAGATCAAGAAGGTAAAAGACGAGCAGCCGGTACAGTCAATCAGCTTTCAGTAGATCTTTCATTAATCCAGAGGACATCCTTTTCTAGGTATACTGTAACTGAACAAATGTCAGTGGCTCAAACATTTTATTCAGTTTTGTTTCCTGTGCAAATGGAAACCTTACAGCCAGGACATTTAAAAAAGAGATAAAATAAATTGCTACATGCTCGGGCTAATCTTACACTGACACAGAAGCTGATAACACGTGCTGATAAGCCCTCTCCATCTTCAGGACTATACAGCTCTAACTGATTTAAATGCCACCTTATGCCAATGAGAGGTATCAGATCCAAAAGGAGTTAGGAGCAGCAGCTCACAGTGCCACATCCATATTCTCATGTACCTTCTAGTCTCTGTCTCCCAGCCCCAAAGCGCTCTGCTGTGGGGCTACACAAAGTTCTACAAGGTTAAGGGATGCTGCCATAACCACAGAACAAGCCTGACAGTAGTTCCTAAGCTACAGTGCCAACCACCACATTCAGAGTATTGTTCTTCCATGTTTCTGCTCATAGCCAACTGATGATAGAAGAATATAATTGCAGTAGGAAATAAATAAATAAATAAAGCTCATTTCTATAGAAGCAGCACTTTACAACAGACGTGAAGTCAGCTCTTGTTTTTCTACAGGAGTCATTCATCAGAGCTCTCTCACAAAGCAGCACAGCAGCCTGATGCACAGAACTGAAGCACCTCTCACAGCCTGGTCAGGAACCTGACCAGATTTGAAACAAGAAGTTCACTTGCAAAAGCAGACAACTGTTTTTCAAGGATCACTATGGACTCCTTGGGTTACACATCTCCATTATTAGCAGTCCAGCAGTAACTCCCCCCCAAAAAATTGCTGTCATATTTTTGCCAAACATACATTTCCATGAGGTGGTATCCAAACTGCACTGATTATGCACAGCTCCTTCCACAGACCAGCCTCACATTTATTTGCTTTCAGGTGACTTCCATGTTCTGTAGCCCAGTTCTTTGCAGTACCTGATTAAGATACAGCTGGGTAGAACTGAGCACTGCTTATGTGGAATTCAAAGAGCTAAGTCACTCTGTGAACTTTCTGAGGGGACCGACTTCAGTAACTCTGAAAGAGAAATCCAAAAGAGATTAGAGAGGTGAGGGCAGTTCTACATAAAAATAAATAAATAACAGACACACCAAAAGATCTGACAACAACAATAGCGGAGAGCAACAGGGTGACATCATTAAAATTCTGTTTTGCTTGATTTCCTTTAGAAGCTATAAAAAAAGCTTTTCCATATAAAGAACGCCAACGGGATGTTTATCAGCTCTATCAGTTATTTTATATTAGTACTCATATCCCTTGAATACCCTTCATATGAAGGTCCCCAAGCACTTTATAAACATCTCTAATTTGACTCAGAGAAAGCGAAAGACAGCTTCCTTAGGGAGATGAGGACCCAACACGGTTACAGTTCCTACCTGTGGGCTGTGATGGAGCATGCCAGAATGACCACACAATAAAACCCTACACCCTAATTCAGAGGAACCACCAATAGCGGGGCCAGACCTCAAGAGATGCTTGAGTCAAATCACTGGCACATCTTACTTTTTTAGGTAGCATTAGATTATGGTTTTCTGAGACAGTTTAAGCCAAACAAGTATTTGAGCAAACACGTAAAAAGGTGGGGGGGTTACAAAGGATAAAAAGCCACAGAATTTCACACGTGATAAAATCTGTTTGTTGGGAGTTTTTGTGCAATCTCTCTGCTGGGACAATTAGAGAGACTGAAATCTGTGCCACCCAGAGGAGGGCAGGCAGGTGTCTGCAGCAGCGAGTTGGTCAGAGCCATAGGGAGGGCTCACAAACAAAATTCAGAGCAGTGCTGGCTCTGAGGGTTGCTTATAATGCTCCTCTTCTTCTGCAGTCCAACATATTCTTCAATTAATCCCTATACAACACGGATTACGAGTGATACTTGTGTTTCTCAACTTTTAAATGTCTAAATGTTCTAAAGCCTTTTATTTCAGTCTTATGTTTGTACCATGACGTTCACCTATATGCTGCATTGCTGTGCCTGTGCACGGCTTATTTTTATTGGAAGTCTGTTATTAATATTAGAAATGCAGTCTTAACCTGTTGGGTTTGATGACAGCATTATAGAGCTCAGAAGGGAAAAAGCGATCGCTGCTTTGCACATCAGGCATCTCAGTCACAACTCAGTCACCCAATGGGAATGGGCTCAAGAGCTCCTGCAGAGGGAAAAGGCAGTTATGGGAGCAAGAGCTGTGAGTGGGCAGCAGCGTTTTGGTTAAAATAAAGCAGCATCAATCATTTCCATCCTGAAATAGGCTAACAGCTAGAACATTAATACTTAGCAAAGAAACAGGAGAAAAATACTCATTAGCAAATAAAGGTGTTGCAAAGCATTAAGTAATTCCCACCAGCTGACAAGGGGGCTGTGATTTATAACAGTGTGTATTGATATATCACTTCCCATAATTAGGAAAAGTGAGACCAGTACTGCTTACAGCATTATTTTGATTAGAGCCCTGAAAAATACGTCGATTAACAACAAGCACCAGGCACAATAGCCAACACCTTATCATACTCTCAGGGTGTTTCAGATGTGAAACAAAGTACTGTAGCAGTACACAGTAAGGAAGGCAAATTCCATACATATAAATCCTATCCCACAGTGGCATCCTAGTATCAATTATCACAATTTTAAGTCTGGGAAGATCACAGGCACAAGCCGTCAAAACCATGCAACAAAACAAGCCAGAATCAAAGGCTAATCAAGTCTTTCTTTTAAAGTGACAAGTAAGTGATTGCTACTCTTCTCTTCCCGAGGTAACAAAACTAACCTCACTCAATCTACTGGAATGCCCACAAAGTCCAAATAACCTCCTCCTAACAAGGAGATGGGTGCAACAGTGTTAGCCACCGTCAGTGCTCCCAGATGCAGCTTTGGGAAGCACTTCTGGGCACAATCAAACCTAGAGGCAATTTTGAAACTCATAACCTTTTCCACTGTTTTTTCCATGGATACTTTGCACACCGCCTGAATTTTCCACTCTCCTATTTTCTGGTCACTAAAAATCAACCCTGCAACAATAAAGTTTAACATTAATCATGCAGACAGCTGACTAATAATTAATAACCATGGCAGCTGGAGACAAAGAGGTAACCACCTGTTGCCTTGTCATTTAAAAATAAAGAATAAAAAACCATTAACGTGGTTGTCAATAACAAAGGCATTTCACCAAAACATTTGCCTAACATTGCATGAAATTAAAGCCCATAAATGGCATTCTTCCAGAGGGACAGGCAACCATTAGTCACTAACTGTATAATACTTGGCACTTATAATGCATTAATGCATTTCTGCCCAAAGAACCCAACACACTCGAGACACATTTAGACCAGAAACTCCCAAGAAGTAGGTTAAATATTACTATTCAATTCTAAACATAAGAAAAATGAGGCACCAAAAAAATCTCTCATCCCGCTCAAGGTTACAATAACAATTAATAAGAAAGGCAAGAATAGAACCCAAGCAGCCCAGCTCCTATTTTGTGCTCTGTACAAGGAGACCCCAGGATGTCACCAGGACATGCATGGTGCATTTCTCCAGTGCCAGGAATACAAACACCAATGGCTTATCTACACTACAGGCAATCCAGAAGAGCCCCTGCATTCCAGTCCCTCTATGATGCACTGATTTTGCACCTATAAACAAACTGAGATGTGCAGCACTAACATCGTTGTTGGGAAAAACGTATAAGCAGCTGTTCAGTTTCAACTGAAATCTTATTCTTTCCATTTCAGTCCCTCTGTAAGCAAACCAAGGGATTTTGCTTTGCCCTGAGTCACTGCTTCACAGCTCCCATCCGCTGAGAGCTGAAGCTGCAGCACACACCCTCCTGCTCCCACCCAGCACACAGGTGCTCTTCAGAAGTAACCTCGGGAAGCAATGGGTGAGAAGAGGATGCAGTCACTGTGACACCATTTCTGCCAACACCACACATTTGTCACTGCCATTACAGCATGCTTGGAAACAACTCCCAGTTTGGGTGGATGAAATCTCAGCAGAAAAAGCTGAACCTTCATACAACACTATGTCAGAACATCACAACGCCACGTTTTTATAGAATAAAGTCCTGAAAGGACAAAACCTTGGCTGTCTGCCTGAACTCCCAACCAACTGCCAACACAATAACTCAGTTACACTGTCCATGCTACTGTAAAACTACATTAAATTCACAATGTTTGAGCGCATCCAGAAATGAAAATTAATGTTCCCTGGAACGAGCACTTCATTTTACAATCAGGAAGAACAAAAAAAAAAAAAAGATATTGCTTCAACGTTGTTCCTTTAGTCTTATGGTTAGCATTTAATGGTATTTATTGTCATCAAGCTCAATATTTGTGTCTAATCAATACTAAGCCACCAAGTGCAGCCCAGCAAGTCTGGACTTTCTCTACAGGCTCTATTGATTTTTTTTTCTTTTTTGAGACCTCCAACAAACACAATTTATACCAATAATCTATCAGAGAACATATCAAGATAATTTAATGATCAAAAACTGTAGGTTCCTTTTTTCTTTTGTCATGTGACTGAAAATCATTTTAACTCATTAACGGTAATTATCTCAACAGTTCAATTTTACATTCACGTAAAACAACAGGAAGCTACTAAGTAACAATCTGAAATCCAAATATTTTCGAGATGTATTTTCAGCTGCATACAAACAGCAATATCTTTCTCTAGGTTTGTATTTATCATTGCATAACTTCCAAATAAATGCATGACAACTGCTCGCTTCTGCTCTCTCGCAATATTTACAGCATCTCTGATAAGTCTGTGGAAGTTTCCATACCACATCATGATGATAACATCCAACATCAAACCCTCTATTCAAATACATCCATGGACATTGGTGCAAATTCCTGAAGTGCTGGAATGTAAGAAGAGTAAATTGAAGGATGCAACATACGTTTGCCCAGCTCAGTGGTGCTGCCAACAATGTACCTCAACGAATTAAAGGCAAGGACAAATGTTAACATAACGCGATCTGTTCAAGATGACCACTGCTCTATAATTTCCCTTCTTTGGGCTACTGTTAATAGTATGCCTTGGGAGTCTGAAAAGAAACCACATCCCACCAAGGAAAAAAAAAACAGAGAAGATGCAGAAGATCTTCAGTAGTGGGTCAGGACACTGCAATTACTCAGCAGCTCAGAGAAGACTTGGTTTGCTGCTGTCCAACAAGCTCAATGTTTTGTAATGCTGGTAGAAAGAGCAATTCTGGGGAGCTGGGCAGTTGATTCATTTTGAGTGTTCACTTCAAATAAAAATAAAAATTAAAAAAAAAAAACCAACAAATAAGCAACAAATCTATACTAGTGATTACATCTCAAATGCTGAGCGTAAGCTATTTGGCAGCACCCCCTAAGAGAGGGGGAACCTGCCCTATAGAACACCTGCCCAGCTCAGTGAGCAGAGCATGCTGTACATGTGCTGTTCCACTGCAGTCAAAGGGAATGAACACCTTAACAGACAATGCCTCGGGCATGCACAGGGCGAGGGTATACAAATGCTCTGCCAAGGGCAAAGAGGGTGAACAAATATACACTACAGGCAATAAATAACCTCGTTAAAGCAGCAGTTCTTCCCTTTCTGAAAGCATGAGTTCAAACTCCTGGATCCCAAAACCCTGCATCTACCCTAACTGCTAGCATCACCATAGCTGGATCAGACAGCCACAGCAGCATGAGCTCATTAAATGTTTTATATTTGGGCTATGTACATTATATTGCTTTAATCCCATCATCAATAATTACATTCCTGCCCAGAAAACCCTTTGTTTCCCTCAAAGCTTTCCTCGACTTCTATCAGAATGGCAGAAGGAAGCAGCTGGCAACAGAAGTCAGCATCACCACACAGGGCAGTAAAGGTAAGCAGGACCAGGGCACACACACAGCCAGAATCTCTTCCCACTGTCACCTCAGACATAACTCAAACCACAGAACACCTTCGCCACATTACCCATCCAAAACAACAGCTCCGTTTTGTCTCATCTCACATTGCATCTTCAGCATTATATTAGAGGGCACATAAAGATTCTTCTGAGTAACAGTACTTGCATCGTGATGAAGAAAATGTCATTTCTTAAATAAAATTGTAGAGGAGAAAAAAAAATAAATCTATGAAGACCTGAGTACTGTTCCAAGGCTACTACGTGCTTCTGCACACCCACAGCCACAGTAACTTACCTGCATGATTTCTACAAAAGCAAAGACAAAACCACTTAGCTCTTGCACTAAGATGACTTTAAACTTTCCATGTTTATGTCAGCACTGGTTTTTAAGCTCTGTTAAACACCTGGAAAGGGAAAGTTGTACAGCTGTTTGTATGTGTACTTAATGCTCTTCACAAGCTGTTGAGTTCCCAAACAGCTGCTTCTGTTATACGAATGACTTCACCATCTGCAAAACTATTGGATAAACTACAGTAAGTAAATATCAGGATAGCAGGTGCTAATAAATAACAAGAGCTGCCAGGATAACACAGTTCTGTAGGGAAAAAGTCAGTGAACACCATTTTCACTATACTTCCCAACATGGCTACTTAATCCTAAAAGCTTGGCCTTGCCCCCCAAACCCACCCAACAGCGGGTATTCATTTGACCCAACATCAAAACAAAGCTTTTAGTCTCAAGAAATAACTACTGCAACAGTTTGGCAGTGCTGTTATCTAAAGAGCTTTGTGTGGATCAGGGTATTTGGAAAGCTACTGTTACTATATTAACAGAGAACTGGCCACAGCTGTATCTTCCAAAGCAGATATACTGATACAAATGGACACAAGAAATATCTCAGCTTTTAACCAGACTAGGATAGGAAATGCTGATTTACTTATTTTTTGAAATGCTGATTTACTTATTTTTTGAAATGCTCACCGTTTCAGGTCTCTAATTGTTCTTTCAGCTTTCAATAAAATAAATAATTAACAAAGAATGCAGCAAAGCCATCCCCCCCCCCCAAAAACATACAGTACTTTGATATACCAAGCAATCATTCCCTTCTCATGAGATAGCCCAGCTATTGTTACTGACCTTACTTATTGCAAGCTGCTTTATTACCACACTCCCACACTTTAAGAATAAACAAGAGGCACTGAAACACACAGTAGAAAGTGTGCATGTGTTCATTCCCCCTTTGTTTCATGGATGTCTTTTAGGACTTGCACCATAGCCCTGAAACTCTACTCCATCTATCCTCCCCTGGCAGCTGTGCGGCTACTCATGTCATCAGCAATGCATGAACAATCAGAGAGAGAGGAAAATGCCCTTATCTCAGCTCATCAAAAATACAAGCAAGCAAGCCACAAAGGGGTCAGAAATTAAAAATTAAATGTGTATTGACACAACACCGCATCTAAATTCTCCCTGCCAAGCAACAGAAAACATCAGGCACAAGTAATAACAACAAAAGGTGGTCAAAAGAGGTAATGAAATATCACTTATTCAAGAAGTGTTTTTAACAATTAAAAATTAAGCAGCAACCTATGCAAGCACCACGACAGCTCTCAATGCTAATGGCAGTATCCAGCTGTTAATATCTCCAACACAGGTAACACATCTGCTGTCAGGAACAAAGGCAACCTACTCCTGTCTGCTGGTTACTACAAACCTTAGAAAAGTAGCTAGTAAAATTCAGAATAACTCTTAGGTCAAAAGTAGTTAAATAGAAATTAAGCAGTCTGTTTTACTTCTGTTATAGAACTGAAATAAAAGGTAAATGAAAAGGGACCCAGGGAGGCTGTGGATGCCCCATCCCTGGAGGCACTCAAGGCCAGGCTGGATGTGGCTCTGGGCAGCCTGGTCTGGTGCTTGGCGACCCTGCACACAGCAGGGGGTTGAAACGAGATGGTCATTGTGGTCCTTTTCAACCCAGGCCATTCTGTAACACTCTTAATAAAAAAAAACTCCATTAGAATAACTCTACCAAAACTCTGATGATATCCTAAAGAAGTTTTCAAGTATAAATGTGAAGTGGTTTTGTCTGAAAGTAGCAAACTAATTATTTCTTCTTCAGTGCCAATAATTGGTTTGAGTAACAGCAAGAAAACTAAGCAAACAAGATACATTTCTCAACCACTAAAACTCCACTTCTCAGTTCCCTATTTGCCAACCAAGCCAAATTTCTTCAGGTGTTGAATTCTACTGATGGTAGCAGACATTAGCACATATTTGCATTCTGAAGAGCGACCATACAGATATATCGTGGAATTCATACAAACATCACTACAGCACTGTGTTTTAAGCCTGACTAACGTTAAATCAGCTGGCTCAGTTGTTGATAACAAGGATTTGCCTACCAAGTCCTTGTGTAGTCAGAAAGTCTTCCTTCCCCACGTACTGCAGTAAATAATTTAGAGTTGTTTCTTTTAATGCCCCTGCTATTTTCAGGTTTATTATTCTTGCTTCCTTCTGCTGCCTGGTACACAGCTGTTAAGAGCTACAGCTCTGGAATCTCTCACAAGTAACAACTGACAGGAATGAATCCATCTTTTATGTTTTGTAACAGATCAATACTACTTCAAAATGATTTTTAAGGGGAATCTTAAATACTAATGAGTTTCATTACTTCTATAAAAAGTAATACACAAATTGAAAAAAACTAGGATGGGAACAGGCAACCTGAAGCGTAATGATGCTCAGACAGGGATTAATATGATTGCCATAATGCAATGTTTACTTATTCAATAAAATCAGACGTGAGGAAAGGGATATTTTTGACCCTCCATGAGAACAGTATGTTCAGAACAAATACGTCTATCAGTTTCTATCCCTAGACATATTCAGCAAACAGTACTATTGAATCATTCTCACCAGAAGAAAGTTTCTCTCAACAATTCATTTTTAAAAGCATAACAAAGTACATTATCATTACCTGCAATTTCTTATTACATTACTTAAAAATACATTCCAATCCACAGTTTCTTTTAAAGTCAAGTTCACATAATGTTAATGACAGAAAATAGCACAGAAAGCCATTGATACTTCTGACAATGACAACTTCCCTCCCAGTTTCCTTTCTAGAAGTAAGTTTGGTAGGGGACAAACTCAACATCCTCTGCTTTAACATCCCACTGATTTCTGCTACAGTGTTTACTGACAGATACCATCTACTTCAGACAATGCTAAACAGATATCTCGGAAACTATGTTTCAGCTTGGGAATTAACACACCTCTTAGAAAAACAAGGGCCCAACCATGATGTTGTAGACAAGCCTCCTTAATTGCAACACAATTTTCACCCTTGAAAGTACATCCGGGTACACGTTGTGCTGGCCAAATTCATACTGTTTTGACGCTCTTATATACTGAGAGGTCTCCTGTATCACAGATCAGTCATTCCAGAGGAATATACAACTAAACTACGCTGATGTATTCCGTTACCTTATTTGACCATTTGTAGGCTTGAAGAAGTTGGCTGTAAAGAGGCGTTTTGTCCTGAACAGGATCCAGGCTCAGCAGTCCGCTGTTGTGCAAGGGATGGTTCTCAGATGGTTTACCAACCAGATTGCTCAGACGCTCCAGCTCACTGAAACACACAGGCGTGTTTTTAAGTCAGATTTGGAGATACACACAGCTGAGTTGTACAGTCCTCCTACAGAGACAGCAACCTTGTTTAAACTCTATTTTAATACCCATGAGTGTTTTAAATACTTGCCCAGTTTGATTAAAGAAATGTAATCACTGCCATTACCCAAACAGTTAGTCATAAAGCACACAGCTCCTAAGTAGAGAAAGCACAAACCAGGAGTCTGTAAGGCAGTCTGGAAAGAGTCAAACTATGGCACAACCTGCCTGCAAACACTTCCACCACCCAAGCCATTTTATGAGCAAAGCAGCCTTAGAAGCTACAGAACTGTGACTTGAAGCACTGGCTGCAATACTATAGGCTACCACAGAATTATCAAGCAGGCAGATGCCCTATTATTTCAATAAAGCACTGGAAATTGCTATGGTCCTCATGTAAGTATGCAGAAGAACTGGCATTGGTCCTAACCCTGGAGATGGTCCTGCAAAGTTTGTGGCTTCTCTAACCACACAGATGCATTCCAAGCTGTCAGGGCAAGGAAGCATCTTCTGTTTCTCATGAGCAACTAGTACACCTGTAGAAGTGTACAAAACACCCAGCTACAGCATAATAAGTACCATTTTTCCATGGGAAAAAAAAGCTCACTGTGAAAATGATCTATTATTACTTCATACACCTCATTTGTCAAACACTACATTTAAAAATAACAAGAGTTAAACATCTTTTAAAGCCTGCATTAATCAGCTGTAGAAGAAAGACTGGCTACTTTGGCCAGATATGAAGTGCAGTTTTTCCAGAGACACATCTAATCAAATGCCTTTCCCCTTGACTTGTGAACTTAAATCCTACTCTGATTGAACTGCAGAACTTCCACTAAAATAAAGAGTGGGACTTAGCTCCTTACGAAAGGGTGATTTATGACAATCTCGGTGAAAAAAAGTCCCAAATATCTCAGTCTGCATTTAAGGAAGTTAATACGAAATAAACAGCAGTGATTGGGAACTAACTGCACTTCCTCACCACAAAATTCTTCTTAATTAATCATGGTTTCCTCAAGTATCCATGGCCTCTATTCTTTCTAAGTCTCTTGTGTTGGGAACACTTTATATATATGCTTAATATTTCTTGACACGGGTATACAATAAAATAAACAAAATAATCATAGAATGGCCTGGGTTGAAAAGGACCACAATGACCATCTCATTTCAACCCCTGCTATGTGCAGGGTCGCCAACCAGCAGACCAGGCTGCCCAGAGCCACATCCAGCCTGGCCTTGAATGCCTGCAGGGATGGGGCATCCAGTGATCAATAAATCCATTAACTCGTGGAAAAGGGGGATGAAAAAGGAGCTTCACAGTGAAGCTACTCTCATCCCAGGTGTTAGGACAAGGACTAATTGCAAAGAGATGCTGAAGAACTGCACAACACTGAAACACTGGATGAGAAACTGCAGTGTAAAGAAGCATAACAGAGCACATGCGAAAATACAGGTCAGAACCTGTTGCTATCCATTATTGTTTGGAAGCAAGATGTTGGGGTTATACTAGTTAGTTCTTTAAAAAGCTACTGATAGAGACAAGGATGACCAAAGGGAGGGCACAGCTTCCATGCTGGGAACGATGAGGCCTCTTCAACAAAAAGGGATACAACAGGAGCCTATTAAGCTGCGAGCAACATCATTCATAAAAATGATTAATCACCTTCTTTCCTAATTAAAGGGAATCGGCAGGTAACAGGTTACGTTCATCAAGCACTACACGTTACAAAGCAGCAGGGCCTACCAGGCAGCTCTTCTGGCTCACAAGGCCCCAGACCCAACGCCTGCAGAGGCGGAGGACACCCCGTGCTCAGACACAGCCCCACAGCTGCAGCTCCTGCTGGGCCACCGCAGCCCCTGAGCCCTGTGGGGGTGCAGCACTGCCCGGGTGTTCCCCACATCAATGCTTCTGAAACGTACCGGCCTGCACTGAACGGCCGCGGTTCTGCACGTTAACCTCCCAGCTTTGGGTATAGCTTTGCATCACCTGGATGCTAACGATTACTCAAAGAAGTGCCTGCTTCTCGTTTTAACAGGAACAGAGGAAAGTCCTCCCGCCCTCAACAGCGCACACCTGGGCACGGCGCCTCGCAGCAAGACAACGTAGAGGCGAGCACCGCGAGCAGCACTCATCCCTTGGGAGCGAAGCACCCGGGAGAGGCACCGCACGCGGCTCTGGGAGGATCGACACACTGTTTTGCATTGCGCGTGGCCTAAAACTTGCCCTGGCTGCGGACGCGTCCCGCCGGAGGCGCTGCCCGCTCCCCCCGCCCGGCCCAGCCGTGCCCCCACAGCCGCCGCTCACCCCAAGTCGCGGCTGACGGAGTGCAGGCTCTCCTGGAAGGCGGCCACGAAGCCCTTCTCGCGGCCTTCCAGGGTCTCCTTGTTCCGCATCCCATCCTTCAGGCAGTCGAAGACCCGCGTCACGCTCGAACGCAGCGCCTGGATGGCGGCGATGGCCTGGGAGAAGGCCTCCAGGTTCACCCCGGGGCTCAGCACCCCCTCCGCCATCTTAGCCCGCACGGCTCCCTCCCTGCGCGGCCGACAGCAGCGCGGAGGCGCGGGGCACGCTGGGAAATGTAGTCCGGCAGCGGCCGCGCGGGGCATTCTGGGAAATGTAGTGCGGCGCGGCGCTCCCTGCCCCGGGTGGGGGTCAGGCGGCAGCCACAGGTGGTCGCTTTCAGAACCTTTTTGTATCGCCTGTTTGAAACAAGCAGCTGAGGAAACGTCTGCCCGGTGCTGGGCAGCAGCCAGGGGCAAATCACAGAATGGCCTGGGTTGGAAGGGACCTCAAGGATCATGAATCTCCAACCCCTCCGCCAGGCAGGGCCACCAACCTCCCCATTTACTAGACCAGGTTGCCCAGCAAAAGATGTGAACACTGGCATACACATCTCTGAAACACCCATCTTCTTCCTCAAAACGCTCATATTTCCTACCCAACTGTCCTGTTTTCACCTGTCTCCCCAGCTCTCCGCTGGCAGCATCCGAGTTACCTCAGGTGCTGGGGCCCATTGACCTCCTTTAACGTTCTGAATGGATTTCTGCAGGCACTGGGAGAGAAACAAAAGCATTTAGAATGGAAGGGAAGGCCCCGTCCTGCTGCAGGGCTGCCTCAGTCTGCCCCACACCCCCGAGCAGGTGCTCTCCAGGCTGTGCTTCAGCCAACAGGGTGAGGACTCAGCCTTAATTATGGGATGTTTGCAAAGCGCTGCGGGGTTTGGAAGTGTGAGCACTGTGCTAAGAAGCACCGCTGGTTTGGTTTCATGGCAGCTGCTGGTGCTTCTGATGCGACCATCAGCTCCGGTCTGAGATGGGTGTTTTCTCAGTTTCTGGAATCAATAAGAACCTCTCCCACGCAGGTATTCATTACATTCAGCAGGCACAATTCGCACAGGTTCTTTACTTGGGGATGTTTTGTGTGTTTTTAAATATGTAAAATGGAAATGAGGCTGACAAGGAGCAGCAGAGGTGTCAGTGGCCAAGCGAAGCGAGGCTTTGCTCTCCGCTCAGTGACACTTCCCTGTCTGTCATCCCATGGATTCTGAATATCACATCTGATCAATTAAATGTTTCCAGACTACACGCAAGGTATTGGCCAGTGAAGCCCTATTACTTAGCATAAAAATCAGGCAAATGAAATGGGTGCGCTGCTTCTGCTCTGATCTTCGTAATGCTCTCCCATCTCAGCACAGAGGTAAGGCACAATGGAGGCAATATGGTCTGAAGCAATACAGCTCAGCCCACGTAAGCAGTGAAACACATAGTGCTGTACTGAAGAGAATCAGCAATGGACCGAGTGCGTGTAGTAAGGCAGATACGAACAAGACAGGAATACTTCATTCTTTATGCAAATAAGGACTGAACCAAAGAGGCAGAAAGGAAAGCGCTGTCTCAGCCAGAGCAGCAGCCTAAACTGTTTGCAGATCTGTGCTGTTAGTCACAAAATACCTTCCTTTGCAATAGAGTAGATAGAGCTGCTCTTCTAAAGGAACGCTTGTAAGCTGAAGGTCCACTCCTGCAGGATCCTCACTGCCAGGTTCAGACTGTGGGCACACACTGCAAACGCCTGCACTTTGCTCTGCACGTTACACCCAGGACATGGATGATTCTTTTCCATTTCTTGCCCTCAGCTGTTAATATCAGTTTTATTTTAACTGTCTCCAAAATCCCCTTCAGGCTGTTGCCCAAGTGCAAGGATTACTGATTTTGCATCCTGTCTGAAACAGGAAAAGCTTTAATGTTTGGGTTACTGTTTTTAAACTGCAGCAACAAAACAGTGGCCAGAAAACAAAGCTGTAAGGAACCACTTGTAACACACCCCTGAAGAGCAAATAACAGAGCACAGTTTGGGCTTTGAAACTCAAAGGAGGGCATTCAGGCTGTTTGCTGCAGGAGTCTGCATCTCCTTTCAGAACTGAAGAATCAAGTTCTCAAATCAAAACTCCCTTTTCCTTTATTTCTCCTCCCCATTTTCCAGCAACTGAAGCAGAAGTCCACATAGAATCATAGAATGGCCTGGGTTGAAAAGGCCAAAAGTGATCATCCAATTTCAACCCACCTGCTATGTGCAGGGTCACCAACCAGCAGCCCAGGCCGCCCAGAGCCACATCCAGCCTGGCCTTGAATGCCTTCAGGGATGGGGCATCCACAGCCTCCTTGGACATAGTTTGGTGTGCTTGTCCACAGGGCATGCCTTGCCTAAGTTGCACACTGCTTCTCCCCCCCCCCACCCCAAGAAATATTCCTTATGCATCACCTTGCCCACACCACTGCTGTAAGATAATCTCACCTTCACTACGGCCATATCCAAAGCTGGCAGTACAGAAAGCCAGGGGATCTCCAAGGTACTGATAAAAACTTTTGCCTTAATATCACTAACTACACATTAAAGCAAAAACTCAACTGGTGTTCAAAATGGGCACTGCTCCTTCCTATCTGACAGCTGTTGAGTGGGCACCTGCAAGATGATGTGGGTGGCCTAGCCTGGACACACACCAACATCTGAAAAGCATCACAACTGACACTCTTTAAAGCCTCCAGCAGAAGTTCCAGGACCTGGTGATCTCCCTTCAAGAAAACAGCATATGGGCTAAATCCACACTGGGCAAATGCAGCATTGTGTAGAGATGCAACCAGCAGCTGCAGGCCTGGAGCAGCCTGCTCTGTTAGTTCAGCACTCTGACCAGCCTAACGCACGCTGCCTCTCAGCACTGCTAATCAGCTTTGGCAGACTGCTATGCCAACGTGATTACACTGCAGCTAGCCCAGTTATCCCCACACACTGCTGCTCCGTGCCATGTGGACAGACTAAGAGATGGGATGTAGGGGACTGCAGTGAGCTGCCAGTTCTGGATGTGTTTTGTGGCTAGAGACAGAAGTGGATGCTGGGTGCTGCCTGTCTGGTGATGTCAGTAAGCTCTGAACTCACGTGGAGAGGTGAGGTGGCAGAGGAAGAGAGGCAACAATCCACAGCAGCACTGCATGCAGCTTGACATGTAAAGCAGAGTTACCTCAAGAAGCAAAAACTTAGCTGGGGAAGAGGTAATTAAGATGAAGCTCAAGATGAACCTTTCACACCAAAGCACGTGATGGTACTCAAATGGCAGCTACTAGGAATGAAGTGGGTTGTAATTAATCAGCAACACCAAAGAATTGGGATGCTTTCTAAGTCCTTGCCTGAGCACTGTAAACCATTTGTTAGGGAACAAAGCGCCCAATTAGAAAAGCATTCGCATTTAAAAAGACATAATTCAGTTGCCAGGAGAGACAACTGATGACCACTACTGAGTTTCATAGCAAGTGCAGGTGGCTCCTTGCTGAATGCCTGGACAAGACAAATAAGCACTGCAATAAATACTGCAATAAATGACATTGGAAGAACCGATCTTCATCTTCCTCTGAAATAGATAAATGCTGATCTTCATTCCGTGGCAATCTGGACTGATACTCACCAGCAGGGCCCCTTCATTTCTTCATGCTTCATCGCTACAATCTTGACAGCAGTTCAGATAAATGTAATAAACGGATATGGGTTTTTTGTTCAAATAATTGCGAGGCTCAATAATGCCGTTAGTAAAATATCCCTGCTATTTTTCCATCCATTTCTTTCAGGATTTCAGTCTCCAGTTTGCCTGAGTGTAGAACACAATGCAATCTCAAAGCCGAGAAGCTGTGGGGTTATCTACCCGTGTTTGAGGCTTCTTCCTGGAGAAAAGAACGCATCCTGCCTGCTTTTAGGCAGCATGGGAATGGCAAAGATACTTCCAGATGTGGAGGAGCCTTCATCCTCAGTGCCATTTCTTATTGCCCCCTGAATCAGATCCTCCCACTATAGCCAACAGCAGTGAGCAAAAACCTTCTGCCAGAAGAGCGAAATAGCAAACAGAGCCAACAATAAGTGGTTATCATCACTTTTCCTGTGGGGTGACCAGAGTTAGCTCAAAACCATTTCAAGCTCTCAGGAGAGAGATAGCTCCTATTAGAAATGATCTTCCCTCCCAACACAGTGTGTGGAAAGCACACCTGGAGGCCTTCCAGTCTCCTTAGGGGTCACTGCAAGTATAGGAATTACACTTTGGGGATGGCCGGTCAGCTCCTTGTCCAGTGCCTTCTTTCAGTTATTGGTTATAGAGTGCCCACATCACACACACACACAGCAGCACATAGCAGCTCTGCTGACAAACCTGCTAAGGACTGGACGGATGATGACTCTCAAATTCCCTCATCTGATGAAACCAGCACCCTTGACATTGGCTTTAAGAGGATTCAGAGAGATTCACTGCTCTTCCATGCTGTGTCTGGAGTTTCAGCCTCCAGGGAAGCCAACCCAGCACCTCATCCCAGCAAGGAATTTGCATGAGGAGTGTAAAGCTAAACACAAGAAGTAAACCGTACCCAGCAGAACTCATGGTGTATTTTATGCATGTAGAAAATCTGGCCCAAAATGTGTCACATTTCACTTGTAAAAATAAAAAGCTGCTGTTCTATTCTGCAGAGGAATATACTCAGCCACTTCTTCAAAGTGATCAAGTGTGGAATCTGATGTAAAACCGAATGGGAAGAAACTATCGTTATTTAAAGGCTACGTAACTGCTTAAAATTAGAGCTGTGAAGGCATCAAAAAATACCAGAAATCACAGATGGTTTGCAGACAAATTCACATTGCATTTAGTCCACTCAACAGCTAAAAAAAAAAACCCCATGCTTTTGCCTTGCTGTTCAGTCTAACTGTTCATGCTTGCTCAAAACATATTTCTGTCTTTAAATTGAGCTTTGAGTCATGTTCTGCTGCCCTATACATTCGGATCCCAGTCACTTCAGAGATCTGCACATGTATTTTTAAGTGATGCAGTTAAAATTTAATCTATTTTGCACACTTTCTAAAGGACAACTATCCAAAGCAGGTTAAATAAGACATCAGCAGGGACAAAAGAGCAGCAAAAACAGCCACGTAGCTCTGCATTATGCAAGTGTCTGAGACACAATGACCCAGTTGCTGCTTCTTGCTTCTGTTGATGATTCTGCAGTATCAGAATCAGTTAAACTTGTTTCTTCTACCTGAGGATTGCAGGATAAGGCTATTACATCATCCTAGGTTAGCCCTTAATTCTGTAAATTGGTTGGTTTAACCCCATTTGTATTTTTTCCCTTTATTATTGCTGGGCTGTATTTTTGGATGTTCTATCTCATCCTTTGGGATTTCTGTCTGACAGTGGTTCACCCCACTTCCCTTTTCACAGAGGGCCAGTATTTGGCACAGTCATTCTAGCTTCACTCCTAGCAAGGATCAGCAGAACTTGGATATGATGCTTGAATTCTGCCCTTCCTTGCAGAGATAGGGTTTTACAGCAGGCAAGGAGAAGCTTGAAACATCATGGTTACTCCATCTTTGGTTGGGCACAGTCACTAGATATTGCATACCTTTGAAGAGTTGCGGCCATGTATCTGCTCCCATGATGCTGGATGTGCTCCCATACATGCTCTCCATGTACAGTGGAGTCCATCACACAATATATGGCCATCCTTGGCGGGACCAAATTCTAGCAAACAACTGAGACGAGCAGAGTTTGTTTTTCCCTGGTCTCTTGAAAAAGAACAATATGGTACAATCATATTCAAAGTGTTCTAAAGACCCCAGCTGGTAAATATTATCTGGGAGGAGCCTTGCTAGGGCAATGAGACCTGATATGAATTGGAGTCAAGCACAATTCTTACAATCATCAGCTTTATTTCTTCTAAATATGAATGCAGCATGCCAAGCAGCCATCCTGCCCAGCTCTGAGCTTAGCTTTCTCCATTCCACCAGCCACTTGCCAAGAGCCATTTGGTCCAGTACTTCTCATAAAAGCCAAGATATTTCTCCCAACTCCTCATCCTAATTAAGCTACTTGCTGGCTTTCATAAACACCTCTCCATCAACCAATCAATCTCAGCAGGATTTATAACAGATGAAACTGGGCTGAACTGCCTTGAAAGCATCAGCTACCCTCAACAAAGCCTTGTTCTCTACTCTTCAGCTTTAACTACATTCCTCCTTCAATTTCTTCTCCAGTTGTAAGAGAAGATAACCAAGCCAGCAAAGATAACCATAGTCCAATATGTTTAGAACTGAGCACTCCCTTCCTTCTGGCAGTGGGAGCTTACACACACACTGCAGTCACACTGCTTGTGTTGCATGGGCAGGGAAGGAGCAGAGCCACGTGCGATCAGCACAGCCAGCATAGGTTGGGGTTTTTTTCCCTGACATTGTTATCCGAAAAAGACTTTGCTTTTTTTCTCAGGCCAATATGGTAAATGGTGTCCAGTTAGCTGAGGAAAAGGTCAGAGGCATTTTAAAGTAAAGAAAGGCCATCTCTGTCACCTGAATCCAATTCAGAGTGATATATTACCCCCAAAGGAACAAGAGAAGAAAAATCCTTATTTGCTTTATTTCTGCATATTCCTTGCACAGCTACATTGCTGCATCCCTCCTGTGGAACTGTGCTGTTTTCAAGCAGGAGGCAGGCAGTCCTTCCCTAAATGAGACAGACATTGTCTAAGCAGACAATCACCCCTTGGAATTTGCAGGTCTGATTCCATACTTCGGGCTTTAAGGTCTCAAAATAATAAAAGTGACATCCATCTCAAAAAAAAAAAAAAAAGAAAGAAAAGAAGACTGAAAAGATTCTGCTTCTATCTAGAGGTTATTCAGTGCTCTGCTATTGATACGGCGTCTATTGAAAGATTTAAAGATGAAAACGCAGCGTATTCAAGTAGTGATCGTTTTTCATCGTCACTTAGTGGCAGTGCAGCCTGCAGTCAATTGCAGCTGATTTATCTTTTCTGCTATTGATTGGGTGTGGGGCTCAGGCACCTGGCTCTGTCTGTGCTCAACTGCTGCAAGAAATGCAGAAGGAGAAGGCAAGGGTTGCGCCAAGCAATCTTGTTTTCATTCTCAATTGCTTAATTACCTCCTTTAAGATGATGAGATAAACTGCTAGAAGGTAATTTGCTTATGGACACCAGGCATTTCCTGCCAGGAAAAGGGAGCAGCAGACAACACAGTTTCCCTGTGTGGCTCAGTCTACAAAGTGTTATGGGAACTGGGTTCAAGGCACCAGGTGTCAATGCAGACTTCAGGTATCAAAGGGACAGATCTTTTGCATAAAGTTCCTACAGCAATTGGACAGAGCAATACGATGGGAAAGGTGTTACAACAGAGATGTAACGATAGAAGGACCTGCACAATAGAGAGATACCATAGAGGAAGATTGCTCACCCGTATCAGAAGATTCCAGGTTTGCAGGGGAAAGCCTCACCAAGGACAGATCTCCTGAAAAAGATCCTTCCCCAGTGGCAGTCAGCCCTTAAATGAGGTCTAAGAGAGGTGCAGCCAGGCTCCACCCCTCCTGGTCACACACATGAATTGCCTTCACCTGTGCTGCAGGGCTGACGGGTCCTTTCCCAGGTGCTCAATCAGTGGTTCAGGCCATGGCTCAACAGTTTGCATACAGTGCCACTCGGGTCCCAAGGTTCCCATAGGCTCCTGTGGCAAAGCTGCTCTCGTGTGCTCTCGTGACATCACGGAAAGGCTCCCTTGGCCTTCTGAATGTCTGAGAACTGAAAGTATTATCAGGAGGGTTTGGATGCTCCAATTCCAAAACTCTATGCACGATTTTTATATGCATGAAAGTAGAATTAATTCTGGTCACCTTCCGAGTTTAGAGTGAAGCTGGAAAAAAATAAAAGTCAAAAAAAAAAAAAATCCCAAACGAACCAACATTGAGATGCGAGGCGGGACCTGTCTGCTCACAAACAGAGCTGTGTTGGAACCCAGACTCCTGTCTCAAGCACATCTGCTATTTTAAACAGAGCCAGATTTCTATAGATGCCCTTCTTCACTAAAGCCAAACCCAGCAGTAAGTGCTGATACAGAGGCTGTGAATGTGATGACTGAATAATGCTTGCGGGAATCCTTAAGAGACCCAGAAAGCTTTCTCCAGAAGCTGTCATGCACCTCCCTGATGGATCACAGCTCACAAACCATAAATGCACTCAATGTGGGGAGCAGTCAAGACCAGGTCTCCAGCTTCCTACAGCAATTGCTCCATTATGGAGTGAAAATGTACGTTTGTGCTGTTTCTCTTACCAGAAACCAACTGAAATGTGACCCAGACACCTTTAAAGAATCTGTGTATCAGCCTTAAGCATGAGGGCAGGAAAAGAAGCATGCAAAGGGCTGCAATGAATGAGTAGACCTTTCAGCCTCAGCTCTGCATGCGTCTTCCTCACCCAAGTGGTGCCAACGAGCAGGGAGCGCTTTGTGTGCTCCCTGGAATCCTATTAGCTGGTAGGAGAAGCACAGAAATCCTATTTCATCTTTTATTCCCATCTGATTGGATGTCTCTTCTTGAAACCTTTGCTAACTACCATGCTAAATACAGCAAAAACTGGAGCAAAGAAGAGCTTAACCAAATCGTAGGAGGAAAGGGCCTTCTCAGAGTTTCATCTGGATGTACATCTCCATGGCATGGTGTTAACAACCACAGATCCAATGAAGGAACACAACCCAGCACCGGAGCAGTGGGACACGATGTCATTCAGGTCAATGCTATTCAGCCCAGAGTTGCACCAGCCCTCCATGTCACTGTCATTTATCCACAGTCCCCATGCTGGCTTTGGGCACTCCCTTTCTGTGCGCTGCCTACAAAGCCTATGGATCAGAAGGAGAGGCGAGCTCTAGGCATTTCTTCAAAAAAGCAAACCTACTTAATTCCTTGTGCTCCCTGCTTTTTCCTCCCACTCCTGCTGGGGAGACCCAGCTGATGAATTCATAGCACAGCAAACATTAAGACTTGTCTGCAGGAAATACCTCCAACTGCAAAGTGCATCCCTTATCCTAGAGACAGCAGCTTAACCAAAACCATGCAAGCTGAACAAGTAAAACACATATGTAGAGGTTCATCCCAAGCATGAACATCAAGTTGTTCTCTCCATTCTCTCCTTCCCTGTTAATCATGCCCTACTGAGTTTCATTTTCTAATCATGTCTGTAAAAGCCAATCTTCTCACAGAGACCTGCATTCCTCTGCAGCAAGCTCTGACTGATCCGAAACCTTTTGATTAACCATCTCTTAACAGATTCATCAATCTGTTCTCAAGCCTGCACACGGGAGCATGCATGTTCAGCAGAGATTTCTTCTATAACTTGATCTGCTACGCTATTTTGGAGAACTGTTTCAAACTGTGCCAGCTAACTCCTGCTATTTGCAGACATGGGAGGTGGGATTCTACAGCATGACGGTTTGCCAAGGTAGCTATATGAGTATACTAGCAACAGAATATTTCTTCTGCAGCTCATTCTGGTCCTTCGGATATACTGTACTAGCAGAAGGACTTCCACTGCATTGTCTGGATGAGGAGCTACGAGATATGGTTTAGTGGCTTGTGGTAGCAAGGGTAATGGGAGGATGGTTGGACTGGATGACCTTGTAGGTCCTTTCCAACCTTGTGATTCTATGATTCCGTACATCAGCAGAAGGGTTTTGTTGACAGGACATTACTTTCACTCTTTGCAATGCAAGCCAGTATAGCAATGATAACACAACTTACAACCAGGAGTCGTCGTTTCCTCCTCAGTATTCACAGCTGCCAGAACAGGAATATGGTCTCCGCCTTGAAGAATAGAGTGGCTGAACTCTGCCTCCAAAAATAACCTGCACTTCTGATCCATTCTCTATTCTTCTTCTTGCAAGGCTTTCCTGCACAGATAACAACAAATTAGCAAATTACTCCCTCTGCAAGAGCTGGGTCGTATTTCACCATTAGAGCAGGAGTCTTATTTGCTTGGGTGAAAAGAAATCCACAGTAGCAGTATCTCCTATCCTTCATGTCCCAGTGTTTCCCTTTCGTTTTGTCGTATTTAAAGCCTCAGCATTCCGTCTCAAAATAGTGTCAATAAGTACAAATCTCACTGCTTTATTTTAGGCGCCGCTCAGGAGTGACAGCAGCACCCAGATTGGGAATGTTGCTAAAAGGATTGCTGGAAGACCTGAACAAACACATCTAAGCTGTTCCTGAGCGACAAAAAGGGAAAAGATTCTTTCAGGCACAACAGCAAGAAGGGACAGAAGTGTGCTATTCTCATCGTAGGCCTAAAAGCCAAACAAGGCTCTCTCGTAGTAGTCCAAGCACTGCAGCTTTGTGAGCCCATGGGGCAGCATTTTGGCCCTTGCTGTGGGATGTTGCATTCTGACATTGACATGAAGGATCGTGCTCTGAAGTCTGCATTCTGGTGCCCCTCTCTGGCTGTCATACCCAATTTTAGACAGGAGAAACCCAATACAGAACATCGATCCAGTTCTGTCTGATTTGCCAGTTAACAAACAGCCCTATGTATGTAAACCAAAACCTCTGCAGACCAAACAAAGAAGACTTCAAAAACTTTCCTTCATAGAATCATAAAATCATTGAATGGTTTGGTTGGAAGGGGCCTTTAAGGTCATCCAGTTCCAACCCTGTAGGCAGGGACACCTTCCTTCAAGTTTAAAGCTCTCTATTACTATACAGTGAAAATACCTTATCAATGTTATGGGCCCTAGCACTGGCCTTTTTGTTTTCTAATGCCTGAAAAAAGGACAGATATCCTCTTGCCCATTGAATCAAAAGGCAAAGCCCTTTACAAGCCTATTAGGAAAACAATATTTGCAGCAAAGCACCAAGGAAAATCCTCCCATTACTTTTTACAGCAATTTCCTTGGAAGAGTCCTTTCTACCGAGAACAGCTGGACTTAATTGCAAATGAGCTGAGTGAAGGAAGTGCATCTGATTGCAGAGGTAATAAAATCCACGCTTGACACCTTAATTTTTTTAATATATATTGGCCACCATTTCACCACCGCAGCTGCTGGATTGCAGGTGAAAGCTCTCCAAGTTCTGGCAGGAGAGCAGGCAGGGAACGGATGGGCTCGTGGAGTCCTTCAAAGCTTGCTGCTTGAGCCACAGCTTTTTAATGCTATTGATTCCTAACAATCGATACTTTTTTCAATAAGAAAGTCTCATATTACCCCTTTTCCCAACCACCCTTTGCGATGAACTGAGTGAGGATGAAAAAGCACTTAATGGCTTTCTTTTGAGGTCTTTTTTTTTTTTTTTTCCATTTCCATTGCAGTCTCCTTTTCCTGACCATGTTCAGCCCCAGCCCTGCTGGCTGACACCACATTGCTGTGCAGTGGGAGGCCAGATCTTCTCCAGTGTCAACATTTGACCCAGAAAAGCCCATTTCTTTGAAATAAACGAAGTTGCAACCACATCAGCCTATTGCAGCTAGGATTATTTGCTTAAAACCTACCACAAAAAGCAAGAAGTTGTGTTTCTTCCTCATTCCTGTCATATTTCTGTTAATAGCTTAGCTAGCAGTGAGCTTAATGGACAAGGCTTGTAGGTACGCTTTTGCTATTATATTTGGATCAAAGCATCATTTCTGCTGGGATTCTTCTAGGATGACTTTATCCAAAGCTGCTGGGAAATGCAGCCCTTCTGTGTCATGAGAACACAAAACTTTGCTTAGAGATGGACCTGAGGGAGTCAGAACTACGACTGCTGCCACCTAAGATGCCTTAATACTGAGTTACGTCTCTGACTAATTGCAGGGAATCCATTTCTGCTGGAATCCGTATTGAGTGCACAGCAGCAGCAGTGTTTGCTGACAGGGCAGTAAGTGCAACGAAGCTGGAATTAGCCCTAAATCTGCCCGGGTCCTCCTGGTAGCAGCAAATGCTCCCCTCTGCTCCTCAGTCTGTACCCAGACGGAGTGGGACCTTCATCCACTTCTCAGCCCCACTGAATTTCTGCTGAAGGAAACACCGCAATGCTCTTCTGGCCCTCTCCTGCCTCCTAACCTGACAGGTTTATTCCCTAACAGAACCACATTTCTACAAATACAGCTCTTTTTCACCCACGTATTGTGAGCAGAAGCCGATGATCAGGACTCCTAATAAACAGAGGCTACTTTTGCTTTCTCTTCTTTTTTCTTCCAGCGTAACACTGTGCATGGCAGCCCAGCACTCCAGAGACACCCTGCTGCTCCACAGACACCTGGCTTGACGTTAATGAGAGCCTTGTGGAAAGGCTGCTGCAGAATCTGTAACGGCGAGCTTCCCTCAACCACAAGAGCACTCCGTAGCATAAGCAGCAATGCAGCTATGCCCACAGGAGTGCAGGTAAGGAGGCTGGTAAATATTTGATAAACTATTGTTACATGGGATACTAAACATAAATATTTAGTGTAATATTTATTTACATTCGTATCCTACGTTTGGAATAATGCTATGTCTGAAGGCAAGCGTGCATTCAGATGTTTGGTCTAGTAATACTAAGAGATGTGCTTAGGTAAGACATTAAACACAGAGTCACGATGCAGGCAGGAAAATGAAAGGATTATCTAATAAGACCCCCACATATATATTCATGTTTCGCTTTCTTTGTAGAGCAATTACACCACGAGAAATAAATGCTGTGTAAGCATCAGCATCTTTTTATAAGGTGGGTTGGTTGGCTTTGAACACCCGACTTTTCGGTTGGTAGGGAATGACCTTGAAGGGCAGCATGGCAAAATGCTGGGTGGGCATTGGGGCAGACGTGCAGACATCACCCCCAGAAAGCCACGAGCACAGGCAGACCTCGTGCCTCCTTCATAGAATGGAATGGAACCGGGGCTGATTCTTTGGAGAAATGCAGGGTGCGATAATTGCAAAGGTAAATGTTTCCTAAGAGAAGCCCTGGGAATGTATTGTCTCCCTGGCAGGGCTGCGACTCATCCTCTGTAAGGCTGCCTTTTGCCTTCATCCCAAAATAGAGGTGGCATACAGTTTGACGCATTAATATTTATTAGAGCTCGCAGTGCAGCAATAGCCCTATATCAGAGCTGACTATTATAGAAAGACCTGCACTATAGCAAGAGGTGGCCCTTCGCTGGGGTTTCTTTTCCTGCCTGATAGCACATTTTGGACTACAGTCTGTGTATACATTGAGAACTCCTTTTACAGCTGCGTTGCATTGATGATGACAGCCAATGTCTCCAGCTGAAGGTCTATCCCAAGAGTTCCTTCAGTTCTGACTCTTTTTTTTTTAATGAATTAAATGAGGTTAATTGCAATACATCTGTTTGTACGTGCAGCCATAAGCAATGGCATTTGGGGACCAGCATTTTGGACCCCCAACCAAAGCCTCGGTGCCGGCTTGGCAGGAGTATCATGTGCCAAAGTAGAGGAGCCACCCTTGGAGGACCAGCAAAGCAATAAAAAGCACTTAATCTCTAATTCATGGTCTTAAGTATGGCGCACATTGCCCAGGACTGGTCTCACGAGCACTCCACAGCCACCTCACAGCAATGTGCTGTGCCATTGGCTCACTCGTAATGGATATTTGCTGTCTGCTTTACAAAAATCCCACTGTCACTGTTTATATCTCTGTTGCTTCCCCCCTCCCCCCCCCCCTTTTTTTTCGTAGCATGCACTGTCTTTTTAGCAATATGCCTGCTGAATATTAACCACTCTAACGATCCCAGTGCATCTCCATAGTGCCGCTGCTTCCTTCAGTGCTAGCTGAAGTGATTTTCTGCCTTTGTAGCAATTTCAACAGAGGCCAAGGACTGGCAGAGCTACAGCAGCCAAGCATCCTGCCTCCTCTGTCAGTTCTGCTGCACAGGGTGGAAAGCTTTGATTGCCATTTTGCTTTATTGATACTAAGTCCACAGTGCTGTTGCCTTTGTGGCTGGGCTCTGTGCTACACAGGGTGAAGAGATGCTCAGTCCCCCCAGAGTTTCCTTCTGAGTGTTTAGGACTTGCTCATGCAATACGTGCAAACTGCTACCCTGGTACCAAATCCAGAACCTTACCTGTGGGGATGAGGAGACAGAGCCACTTTAGTGTGCCGTCCTCATGGGTAGATCAGTTATTGCCAGGTAGGGAATTAAACCACAGTGCCTTCTATCCTGAAAAATGGGTTAGTCTGGAAACAGAAGAGGAAGGCTTTGGGTGCTTTGACACAGGGTAAGCTGGAACCCTGCTGCTCATGTCCTGAGTGTGCTTGGAAGAGCTAAGGAACAGCAGAGGCAGGAAGGAGCCCGAACTGACCTCTCCTGTGTGCTGTCAGCATTTCACCTCTTCGAGTGCTGCTCTTCCTTCCACCTCACCGAGCTGCAGTCAGGACATGCCCTGCACCCTGGGGGGGTAACCTGTCTGAGTCTGCTAAGAAGGAGCCTCCCCTCTCTGCCCATTTGACGTGGCCCCCAGTCTCCTCCCCAGCACACTTCAGTTTTCATTGACTGACTGCTAAGATTGTGCCCGACTTCATTGAGATGCTTTTAAAATCTTCATCTTTGCTATTTGTATTGATTAGCTTTGTCCTCTTAATGGGCTATTTTTTGTCTCCTGGCCTGTTGCACCACCGGGTTATATATTACTCTTCAGGGCCCTTTGTATGGATTCATAGATGTGAGTACGGATGGGGACCAACGCTGAGAAGGGATGCTGATGTTTGGAACATACACCCTAAATTATCTTTCAGTGCTTAGGAAACCATTCACAGTGTGAACAACAACAACAACAACAAAAGCAGATGAAGAATCTGATCATTGTGTTCTTCTGCATAAATAAAGAAATAAAGCAAAAGCAAAAGTTGAAAGGAAGAGAGCAAACTGCTCCTCAACGGGGTGAGTGTGTTTAAGAACTCGGAGAGCCGACGTGCCAACTTCATCCCTGCAGCCATTGGTTCTCAGCTCAAAAATAGAGACGTAGCAATGAAGAGTTTGCACTGATGCAGTATTTTTGCAGGTTAACCTCTCCAGAGAAATTCCACCCAAAACTGAATGCAGCCACTCCTGCAATGGAAAACAGTAGGAGTTCAATTATGCACTGCAACACCGTGCAAGAACTCAAGTCAGGAATATTGTACAGAAATAAAAATAGGGGGGCAAAGTTCAGAGTGAGAGGACTCGGGTGCTCTGGCTAGCATTGCTTTATGAAGCACAGCCCATCATCTGCCTTACAAAGCTGTGGCTGAGTTGTTAAAACATTACAAGGAGGCATTACAAGTACACTTCAGTTCCATATCTCATCTTACAGCCGGCTTCTCCCAGAGCCTCCGGTGCGACGCTACGGCATTCATCCAGTATTGATTCCGGGGAAACAGAGCTCCTGAACTGCCCAAACAGCGTTTGCAGCACGGAAGGTTTCCATTGAGATCTGCCCTCAGGACACCGACCCGGCAGCCCCGGCAGTTCGTGAGAGCCGCAAATACTGCACTGCAAGGTGATGGGAGTGCGGCCCATTGATCTGATGGCCTCAGCCTCTGGGAACGTGCCCAGTGCACGAGTCAGCCCGGACCTCCGGGATCAACTGCAGGCAGAAGAGCTGTCCCACCTGCAGGTGATTCCCCTGGCTGTTCTATCGCTGCAAAACGCCGTTTGCCATTTCCATGCCTCATTCAAAGCCTCCCCTCCCCACTATCGTTTGGTAACCCTGGAGCACGGACCAGCTGCCACCTTCCGTCCCCTTTGTCGGGTGCTTGCGCCTGGGGTTTGACATTCAGTTGCCTCATTCCCATCAGCTCACTGATACCCCCTGCGGGGTTTGTTTAGCAGAGCCTTGTTATTGTGGGCTGTGAGCTCCCCGGCAGTGCCCGCTTTGGTCCTTCCAATGCAATGAAGATGTCTTGTGACAGGTGAGGCAATAGCTGGAGATGCCGCTGATGCGTGCTGGGTTCAGCTCTTGAAGGAGGCAGCGAATGCTGCCGGGGGGGGGTTTGCCTGTTTGCTGATCCCAGATATTTCGTGACTGGACTCCGCTTCCCTGAAAACCGCCTCTCGAGAGCTGTGCTCTAATCAAATTAATTTGGCTGTTGGCCACCGAGGAATAACAATAAATCCCGAGTCCTGAAGGCTTACGGAAATTCGTCCCTACGTAGGATATAATTTTCAAATAGAGAGGAGGAAGCAGATTTGCAGAAGGCGTTCCTCAGCTGACAAAACAAGCTGGAACACAGCAGGGCAGAAGTGAGGGAAGAGCCTGGAGGGTGCTGGACGCAGGGCTGCGTCTGGGAAAAGCACTTCCACGTCACCTCACTGCCAAGGCGTCGCACTCCGAACGTGAGCCCCGGACAGCGTGCAGCCAATGGTCCCCAGCTCATTTTCAGCAAGTGATGAACCTTCACGTCCCGTGAAGTATGAAAGTAGAAAGCTGCATTCTATTATATTCAGCAAAGTTTCCCAACCCCGTGTTGTACATACTGTTTAAATATATTCATTACCAAAGGTATAGTGCCCTTGAGGAGCCGAGGCAGTTGCTTGCATTGCTGTGCAAGGAATTTAAGATACTTAGTGAAGTTTTTACAAACGAGGATGCAGAGCTGTGTGGAGTCTTTCAAGACCCCCAATCCATCTAGGTAGAGCTGACACTTTAGCTGTAAAGAGACATCCCTGTCAAACTACTTACATATTGCATACAGAATGAGGTAGCTCTCCATTTCTAGTGCAGCAGTAGCAGGAGTCAGAATGGAAAGCAGAAGGGCTGTAGAGCTCTTCTTTCAGACTCCTGTGGCTCCGTGTGCAGGAATCACAATGGCAACGGTGAGAGTTCAGTATTTACATTGAATGCACAGTGCATGAGAGGGCAACAAAGTGTTCCGAGGAAGAGGAATCTGACCCAATACAGCAGTGCTTCCATCCTGTGCTCCAGAAGCTGTTTGCATGCTGAGAGCGGGGAGGGGGGGGATGAGGCTTTTTTCAGGTTATTCCATTAAGTTCTTCATTCTTTGTCCCTCTGCCCTGCAGTGACACTTCGGAAAAGAAATGCATTTGTATGTATCACACGTAACTATGATACAAGAGATAGAAAACTGTCTCATAGGGGCGGTTTCTGAGAGTCAGTAAGAGTGATAAGGCTCAGTTCAGCCCTCAGACGTATACCAGTGGCTTCATCTTAGGGCTCCTTTCATTTCTACACATCTTGCATTTTTCTAACCTGTTGCTGTCCTTCTGACACACCGGTTACCACTGCACATGTTTTCACCTATAGATGTGTTATCCCCTCAGAGGGTTTAAAAACGGGAAGAACTGTTTATCTCCTCAAAGACGGGCTGCTCTCAGCCAGGTTTTGCTCTCTGCTGTGTGGCCAAGGAAGGGCAGTTCGAGTGCCTTCTGCAGCCCACAGCCCAGCAAACAGAGCCACGAGGAGCAGAGGCCCGGGCAGCAGAAGGCTTTCTCCTTTGGTCACACATCTCGAAGGAAGGAACACCACTGAGATGTGAAGTGCATTTGTCCATTATGGTGTGTGCTAGGAGAGGTACATTTTAATGCCAGCTTTCGTCGGTAACCATTTCTTGCTGGCAGCCATATAAAAACGATGGGTAAAATCTGAACATGGCTGCAAGCAGTGCCTTGTTTAATCTGCTTACATAATGTAATTTTATAAATTCCATCTGCCAACACCTTGATTGTGCCTGCAGGAGCTCACCTGCTGCCTGTCCTGCCCGTCAGAGAAAGCTCTGCAGGTGAGGTGGGTGTGATGCGAGCAGCCCTGCCCAGCCTTGTCCCCATCTCAGCCCAGCCCCCCCGCAGGCTCTTGCAGCAGCTGGAAGCTTCAGAGCTGCTTTACAAACCGCCCGCTCTTGCAGCAGGTGCTGCGTTGCGACCCACTGGGGAATTGTCCCGCATCTGCTCCGCTGAGCCATCCAAGCAGGGCTGAAGGTCGCAGCTCGGAGAAGTCCTTGCAAGAAGAGACCTCAGCCGGCTGGGATGTGGTCCCGGGTAACGTTGGACGGCTTTCCTATGACTCAGGTTTTTCTACTTTGTCCTTCCCTCTCCTTCTCTAAGTGCGCGTTTTGCCGGTTCGTGGTGATGCAGCACAGCTGTGGGTACCGTGCCCATTTGAAGGCCAGTTATCATTAATACCTCTTTGACAAACTGTCACTAACCGCACGCAGCCCTCTAAGCAGAGCACTTTGGGCATAAAACAGCGGGACTGCTGCAGAGGGATGAAAGCCAAGGCGTCCCTCCCCCCGCCTGAGAGGCGGCGGTGCAGCCGGTGCCGAAGGAGCAAAGCGCCGACGGAAAATGCGCCGTGGTGAGCAAGGATTGCACGGTGTGGCAGCTCAGGAGGTGGCACGGGGAAGCAAATGCTCGAGAGCGATACTAGAGGGCACTGTAAACCTGGCAGTTTGGGCTTCGGAGTGGGACGGAGTGAAAACGCAACTGTTCGCTATTTGCGGTTGTTAAAGCTCTCCTGGTGCTCAGTGCAAAATCAGCGCTAACCCTTGGGTCGGGAGCAAATTAATTTGTGGAATTGCGTCCTGTAGCCTTAGATTTCCCCCCCCCCACCCCCTGCACTTACAGAACAGGATCCCCATTTGTTGCCAGGCCTTCGCACCGCTGCCGGAGGGGCTCCGCATCCCATAAGTGTAATGCTTGGAGGGGAGGGCAGTGAGAGCCATTAGGAGAGCTCAGGAACATCTCTTTTTTTCTTTCCAAAGCTATCACTTAACAGTAATGCGTTCATTAATTGGCAGCCAGACCACTGCCTGGCTTCGTTTAAAAAGGCAATGGTTTCCTTCCATTGCGGTAGGGTGAGGTTCCATCCCGTGCCTTTCGTGAATGCCAACAGCAGTTTCTTTCCATGCCTGCTTAAGGATGTGCACCGAGCAGTGAGCAGAAGGAGTCCTGTGCTGTGATGTAACAGAGGTGTTTCAAGAGTCATTCAAAATGTACTTAAAAATAAGTATACACTGTTCTAAATGAAACGCTCCCATCAATGCGATCGATAGACGAATGGATTTCAGCATCTGCCTCCCCAGATACCCCCCATCCTCCCATCACTGCGATTTATAATTCGGTATTCAGCTGAAATTAGTCAGACTTGAGCTGAAACAACAACAGACTGACAAGTAAACACAACTTCTCAATTTCAGTGTAAAACATTGACGTAGAACCAAGCTCTCTGCTCACAGCGCCTTCTCCGTACAAAATATGCACGGAGCCACAGGGAATGAGAGGGAAAGGGACCTCGAGAGGTCACCTCGTCCATCTCCTTCCCCCAGGGTAGGACCAACCCTGCCTAAATTGTTCTTGACAGGTGTTTGTCTAACCTGTTCATCACTGGAGGCTTTTAAGGAGAGTCTGATCTGTCCTGGTTGTCAGCTATTCCTGTAGATGGAACATTGTCCCCTAAAATCTAACCCAAATTCTATTTGCTGCTGCTCAAGCCCACTACTTCTGCTCTATCCTGGTGGACGTGGACAGCAGTTTACTACCCTTGTAGCATTTTTACACTCTGCAGGATCATTATGTATCTTTGCTCAGCCATAAGCAGTTGACAACCACTCCTTCTCCCCTCCTCGGCAGTTTTGTTCTCTGGGACTCTGATCCTTCATCTCATTTTCCAGATTTTTCTGGAAGTCTGATGGCCAAAACAGCTCCTTCCCAACGCTCTGTAAGGGTGGAAACAGAGCAGCATACCGCTCTTTGTTTACACATCCTTATGTCAGCACTGCTTTTCTCACTCCGGGGCACCACAGTTGGCTCAGGGTTAATTTGTTGCCCACAACATTACCCCCACTCCATAGAAATGCTGCCTACGCAGCCATTTCCCGACATACGTTTCGATAGTTCCAGTACATTCTGTTTTGCTCTTGTCCTTTTTGAATGTCAATCTACACTTTCCAGACTGCTGCTTCAGTTTGTCAAGATTTTGCATCCTTCTCCCGTTCCCTGAGAGCTCTTGCAGCCCCTCTCAGCCTGGCGCTGCCAGCAGATGCAATGAGTCTGCTCTGTGTTCCATTGCCCAGCTCACTAAGGAGACTACTGGGTAATGGCAGAGCCTGCAGCACCCTGCTCCAGCCATCCTCGCACTTCATCAAAAAGCAGCTGGTAAAAGTGTACAAATATGTAAATCTATAAATATATGTATAAATATCACCTCCTCACAAAATATGCATAGAGCCACAGGGGATAAGAGAAAAAGGGATCTTGAGAGATTACCTACTCCATCTCCTTCCCCCAGGGTAGGAGATGGACTACATAGACCTTAAAGCATTTCTCCTGGACAGTACCTCCTTGCTTTTCTCATGGGAATGCCATACAACAGAATACTGACAGCCTGACTGCAGTCAAGATCTATCCCAGCCCCAGCTTCTCCCCTCTCTGAGACCTGCTGCCCTGTCCCAGGAGAAGGAGACTGGTCCAACATGATTTATTTTCCACAGAACCACAGCCTGTGGGGCTGCCGTATACCTTCATGCCATTGGAGCTAGCCAAAAAGATCCTGTCCCTGCTGAATCATAGAATCGTGAAGGCTGGAAAAGGTCATCATCAAGTCCAACCCATCAGCACTGTGCCCACTGAGCCCACTGAGCCACATCCTTTGAAGGAGGGGACGGAGCTGCCAGCATCCAGAAATGACTTCACCGTATCTGAAATCCACGCAGCACTCAGCACTAGTAGAAATAGCAAAGCACAAGAGCCCATGTGGGTGAGCTGTGGTTTATTTCCACCCAGGACTGCACTCACAGAGCACAGCACCTCATAGAAGCCACCATACCTTCGAGCTCTGTTAACCCCTAGCACCACTGCTCTGCTTGCACACAGTCCCTCTGCCTCCCTCCTGCAACGACAGAAAGTGCATTATCTGGTGCTACACGATCTCATTACTATCCTTGGTGCAACGGGTCAGACCCAATATAGGTGGGAGCAGGTGTAATTTACACGCTGAAGGGAGTCGGAAGAAGGTGTAAATTACTCAAGCTCCAACTACCTAAGATGCATTTAAAATTCTCTCCAAATTTGGCACCAGATATATGGGAGATAATAAAGTTTCCCTTTTCAGGATCTCGTGTATTTAAAGCCTGCTGTGTTCAATCTTTGCAGTCACAACAATGCTCATTCATAAATATTTCCTAATGTTTGATCCTATTAGTATGTGCAGCACCGTGTTGGATTAATGGTCCGGAACAATGGGATCAAATATATTTTGGGCTCCGGAATACCACGTTGTAATGCCTAATATGTGATGAGATATTACAGATAGGTTTGTCTTCCAACCAGATTGGATTGCACTGGAATTTTGAGAAACTCAGATCCTGATCTTGGATAAGAGCTGAATTTCAAGTGAGCCCTCATTAGCCGACACGCTGCACCAAACCTGGAGCCCTGCACACTTCCAGCACAGGATTCTTCACAGTTTAGATGCAAATGCTGTTTCTTAGCCCTCTCTCTTGGGATTTATAACATATTCATCAACTTGTAGTACCTAAGAGCCCTGTCCGATTTTATTTGGGAGACCTTAATTTGACTCCAGTAGGAGCTGAATAAAATTAATAACTAATGCCAAACTGGGTTCCTAACTGGGGTGCTGGGGCAATGTCCTTCGGTCGGCACATCAATCTAGTGCAGTTGTGCTGGTATCGGCCTCGTTCATCCCGTGTGTGCTCAGTGCCATCCTGGCATGAACACGGAATATGCAGATCTGGGGGATACACGTTAATAGTGGGTCCATCTGCTAGGATCTTTTATTAAAGAGAAGTGTGAATGCAGTTGCCATGCAATCCACTCTTACACACAAAGACCACGAGTTACGAAAACAAGAGCAAACATCTCCCGATTTTGCCTTGCTGGTAGCACACATTCATCATTTCTGCAGCTGATTTTGGCTTTAATTTAGAAATCTTCACAAAAACGAACTTGGAGTGAAAGAGCTCAACAGTTAGCAGTGACTGTGCATAGACGCACGCACAGCCCTTCCTCTGCAGTGACAGACAGGATATTACTTTCCCACTGCATATGAAATTAATACCAGAAAGCATAAGAAAAAAGCATGTAAATTCCAGCCCTTAAAGCCCGGTCTGGAGGATGCTTCTGCTGCCTCAGACAGCCATAACCTGGAGGAGAAGTAGCTGTTCAAATTAAAAGCAAGAGAATCCATGGGCTGCTGAGTGATGAGGCAAACGCTGAGCGTGGAGTCGCAGCCCAGTGCCGATTCATTCAACTCCATCCAAAAGGAAAGCCTCCTACAGCCCGTTGCTCTCAGAACTGCTGTGTCCTCCGCCTGTCTCTCCCATGGACGTGTGCAGTTCCATGCTAATAGATCGGGGGGAGCGCGCTGTAATTCGTTTAACAGTTGGCAGGTCAGACCTACGTGCCCTAGAGAGGCAAGTGCTGATTCGGATGTGGAGGGGAGAAGGTGCCCTGGTGACATCAAGCCAAGGTGTCCATGATGATGAGCACTCCTCACCCAGGAGCTGCCTTTTGCCCACCAGCCTGCATTGATGGAGAGCTTTTGCTGCCATCGTGGCTCTGATGTTCACGCTCATCCCAGAAGGCTGCGCTGAGGAATTGCTCCTTTATTCAAGGGCACTGAGATCAGAAGTACAAGGCAGCCCATATTCTCCTCCTTGTTTCACAGATATTGAGTGGGCAGGAGAGTAAGCAAGGAGACAGGTTTTTTTTTTTTTGCATATTTTCAGAATGCAAATAGATGAGTGAGCTCAGCTCTCTATTCATTGCTTCCAACATACATGACACAGATGATGCTGTTCCCATTGTCAGACTGAAACCGGGGGCTTGATGACAAGAAACTCGCTGAGTTTCCATCTGCACAAGGCTGGGATGGTGGCTGGGTAGGGAAAGTCACCGCACTTACATACGTCAGCTCCACCGACCACGTCCACAACATACAGGCTGTGTTTGGGATCTGCAAAGCCAGTTTTGCTCCCAGTTATTCCTGCAAGATCAGCTCTCAGAGCTCCTTGGTGTGGCCTCATTTGCACCTACCCAGGGGACTGCCCCCTCTTCCTTCCAGCACAGGTATGGCTCTGCTCCTTGGGTTGGAGCCAGCAAAACTACTGAAGCAGCAGCTGATCGAAGCGGTGCGTGGCTCAAGAAAAAGTGTTAAGATTGATTATATATGTATTTATTAAGTTCCAGCGAGGCAAACAGCATATTAGCATAACTGGGTCAATTATTTGGCAATCAGCACATGCGTGCCTGGGAGGGAAGCATGTGCAGAAATCTGCTGTTTTTGTGCAGCTGAACACATCACCTGCTTGGAAGAGAAGAAATATGTTTATTCGGGTGCTAAAGAAGAGAGAAAAAAGAACAAGTCAACCTTCCCGAGCTAGCTGATTATGCATTTTCCACATCAAATTGTCAGCATTTATTCAATTACTTCACTCATTACAAGTTTGTTCTTCAACCACTAACCTAAAAACCCTCCCTGCTGCTGTCAGCTCCATTAGAAGTGACACATCCCTTCCTCGGCTTAAAAAGAATTGGAAGGCATCTTCTCCCAGCTCCAGGCTATGGGCTGGGAGCTGCTTCCCATCCCCGTTTCCCAGTGCCATGCAGAGGGGCGGTGCTGGGCCCGTCCCTGGGAAGCCTCTGCTGCTCCCAGCCCCACACGGGGCTGTTTGAAAGCACTCCGATGCTCCGAGGAGAGGATGAGGGGATTTGCAGGGCTCTGCCAAGGATACAGGTGAGATCCCCAGAGCCAAAAACGTGTGGTCCCCAACACCTCCATTTGAATAGTAAGTCGAAAGGAAAGTTCCCCTTTCGGAGGGGTTGTTAATTATAGATCCCTCCTTCAGAAGCTCCTCCTGTTTTTATCCGTGCTTACTCCCCCACAGATGGGAAAGATAAGGAAGGCTCTACCTTCCCCAAAATCAAATAAATCTTCAGTGCTTCCTGAGCTGATTCACTTGGCTAAGCTCTGATTTGATATATGAAACAGAAGACAAGGCAAGAGGCGAGGCACAGAAAACAACATCTTTTCCCCATGTCAAGGTGAAGCGCTTCCCATCACCCAGCCCGTCTCCCCCGGAGTAAATGGGCATCCATAACATTTAAATGATCAAAGTTTTTCAGCGGAGGCGGCGATGGGCTTTTTCTGACTTGTCATGCTTGTTTTCCTCCAGCAGGCAGTGACCTGCCGCCGCTCAGCCTTGCAGTTTGGCACGCAGGAGCTTTTGGAGGAGCGTTCTCTCCCCAGCAGAACAGCAGCCTCATGTTTCCCTGCACAACAACCTTTCTTAGCCTGAAATGCTTTGCATCCCATTTCCTTGATCTGGCTAAGCGCTCGCATGCTGAAAATCCCACCCTCCCTCCAGCTGTCCTTCTGGCAGGAAAGAGACAGCGTCTCCTCTCTGGAGAGTACAGTCACTGCTCCTTTGGTTATCTAATCAGGGAGGGCAAAACTCACCCAGGGCCTGCAAAATGCAGAGATTGCATCTGAGGTCTCGTGCGCAAGGCGGGGAGCGGCCTCCCCTCCTGGAGCAGATGCTCTCTGCCATCTTCCCAGCCAGTTGCTCTAAGGAGAAGATTTAGAGCACTCCAGGGACGGAGGCACCGGGCTGTTCCTTCTGCTGATGGCAGTGTCTGCATGTGCTGAGGAGCGGGCCCTGGTGTGCGCACACCGACATCGGTGCAGGAAGAACAAGAGAATAACCCCCCCCACCTTCCTGCACTGCACATCACAGCTCTCTGTTGCTCGGTTTCTTGGCCCCTGTGTGGGTTTTCTGGTGTTTCTCAGAACTACAAAATACGATGGCCCTCTTCTTTTTCCAGCATGGCTATCTTACCTTTGCACAAAGCACAAGGCAGTGGGAAGCACAAACCCTCCCATTCCCATCACTCTGGGAGATCTCTTCACATCCACCTCACCGAGAACAAAAGGACAGCACAAGGGATGGGATAGGGAGGGTGAGCTGAGACAGACCTCCCAGCGGGACCCGGTTCAACCCCATGGCACAGCAGCCGTCCCCTCCATCACCCCTATTCCCCCCCCTTCAGAGGCACTGTTATTCATTTTCTCCTCCCCCCGCCCTACACGCTTCTCCCCAGAGGTCCTGGCACGGGTGGAACAACAGGTCAGGCATTGGGCTCTGCAGACACTGTGAGAGCTTCTCTTGCTCAGGGGTCCCTCTCCTGCTCCTGGGCTGGAGCACATTTACAAGCCTTGTGCTCCCACCTAATAAAATGCTTACTCACTTTCGGCAGGCGCTTTGACATCCTTGGCCGCGCATCGCTAGATAAGGACTATAAAAAGAACGTATCGCTATTATAGGTGATACAGCAATATGTATCCTCGAGTGAAAGATCCTTTGTGAGGCTGGTTATTATTCTGGCACTAATCTCACCGCTCTCTCCATGGACCCGACTCAGCCCGAGTGTTCGTAAGCACGTCGCCGCCGAGGAGCAGCGCTGCGAGGTGTCACGTTTGCCTTCTGTTGTTTCAGTTCATCCTCAGTCATCCCAAGCTGGGGAAGCACTTCCCTCTTCCCCCACGCGTGTCAAAATCACCGCTTGCCATTTCGATGCCGGGAGCCAAATATTGCCTTCGTACAAACAGGTGCCAGGCTGCATATGTCAATAGAATTACAACTGCGTGTAATGGGTTTGCATTTGGCCCTTGAGCCCCGGGGATCCCTTTGGGAGCTGAAGCCGTATTAAAAATTAAGGGCCTTGTTCTCCACCCTTGCCTATGCCGTGGTAATTAAATCTCGGCACAGACCCATTGATTTTCAACCTTGTGTGAGAAGGCAGTGCTCAGCATGAGGGAGGGGCAGAGCCGGCCCTCCAGGAGCAGCACAGCCACATTGCTCCCCATAGGAAAATCGCCCAAGAAGGAAACAACGCTGAGCAGGAAATATTTGCCAAATCCTTGGGCAAAAGAAGGTAAATGGTCTCAAACATTTGCTGAAACTGTTCCCCATTCCTTCCTGCAAGAACGGCACTGATAGGTGACCCACCGTGCAGCACATGGAGCCCCTGGGGCAGCTGCTCCCACCTCTGCAGGGCATTTGGGTCATCGTTCCCCCTCGGGATGCGTCTGGAGCCCTCACCTGCATAGGTGTGAGTATTATTGCCAGCCCTCATCTTCTGAGCTCACAGGGATGAGAAAAACGACTTCAGTTTTGCTTTAAATGCGAAGTAGTTTAGAAGTGTGACGACTCATACTGTGCTGTTATTCTTTCCAATTGAAACCTAATGATGCGTGCATATCACTTAACTCTGATGTCAATAATCAGCACACCACTTGGTCTTTGCCATGGCTATTAGAGGGAATGAAAATGAAATACCAACTCCTTTTTATCCTGTTACTGTACCATAATAACTAATAAAGGAGTAATAAGTGAGACGTGGGGAATTTCCAGGGGAGTCATTACTACACAGAAGACCTAAAGGCACAAAGTGAAATCCGGGAATACCCACCTGCCCTGAATTCCCAGCTAATGTTTCTCACTGCCATACAGTGCTTACAGGGAAAAATAATAAATAACATGTGGAAAGTGTCTGTGTCATGGCTGGAGTGGAGATGGACCCAGAATCGCAGTCCTTCAGGCAAAGGCTGTCCCATACTTCAGCACTGAGGCTGAGCCACAGTCAGGGCGTGCTCCATCATTCCCTACCTCTTGCTTCTGCTCCAGGATTTGGGAAACATTTCCCAGGGTGGTCTGTGTGTTTTCCATGGACTCTTCAACAGGAAAAGCCATAGAAGGACCTCAGAGCAGGGGGGCAAAGTAAATCACGTAACAAAACACTGAGTCAGTGAGATTGCAAACCACATGCAAGTTGGACAGTGCACTTTCTGGCTTAGAAATCGTTGAATTATTGGTTGGGAAAGAACCTTCATTTTTTGGTGGTGATGTGCATAGGGGACAGCGGGGTTCTTTGGTTTTCCTCCCCAGAAATAGATTGCCATTTATCCATCTGCATGCCAAAAACCTGCAAGAATGACCCCCCTGCAGCACCTGCCTGCTGTAGAATGGGGTTCACACAACAGAATCTGGCACGGGTGGACCGAGATCTCCACCTGCCACTGATTCTCCTGAGCAGCACCCACAGCAGCCGTGCCCTGTGTTGGGAGGAACTGCCAAACCTCACAGACCTGCACGTTTACCAAAGGAAACTCAGCTTGCTTAAATCCCAGAGTGCATCTCCACCATTACCAAAGCATTTCCCAACCATCTGATTTCGCCATCCCCGAGTCCCTGCTTTGTTTATCCTATTAATTCCAACCACCCCCTCTTCCCCAGCACACGCAGCCTCGCTTACAGCATCTCCGCCAGCAGAACCTCCCCAAAATATTCGGGACACAGCACGGATAGCTCACACGTGTGGGGAAACCCTCGTGACTACAGCTTATTCCTTGAGAAAACATGATCTCGTGATTATTATTTCTTAAAAAGAAAAGGAAAGGGGGTGGGGGGGAAGGGGAGGAAAGAAAGGAACGGGGTAAGGAAGGAAAAGGAGGGGAAGACAGGAAAACGGGGGAGAGAAGAAAGGGAAAGGGGAGAAAAGAAAGGGGAAAAGGGGGGGAGGAAAAAGAAAAAAGGAAAAGGTGGGGGGAAAAGAAGGAGAAGGAGCGGCACAGCCGCTTCCATCGTCTCTCGGTTCTCCGTTCCCCGCCCGCCGCTCTCCAGCCCCGCACCGCGCGGATCCCGCAGCCCCTCCGGGCCCCCCCCGCTCGCAGCCTCGCCTTCCCCGGGTGCTTTTCTCCCTCCTCCCTCCCCTCCCCGCCCGCATTTCCTCCCTGCACCTTTAAGAAGCACATTGCTCGCCGGTGGGATGGTGTGTGCTAAAGCTGCACAGAGGAAGTTACGCAGCCCGGATCAGGCACGGAGATAAAAGCTCCGATTGTGATTGAAAGTGATAGCAAACGGGATTTCAGCCTCGGCATTAACTTGCGAGGGGAGCCGGGCACCGCACCGAGCTCCCGGCCGCCCGCCCTTGGGGCCCGGCCCCGGAGTTGGCCGCTCCTCGGGAGCCCCGCGCCGCAGAGCCCCCCGGTAAGCGCGGAAAGTTGGGGGGCGCGGGGTGGGGAGCGGGGGCTGCGCCCGAAGCGGCCCCGCAGAGCTGCGGGGTGGGTGCGGGGACGGGAGATCCATTGCCGCCCCCCGCGGTCCCCTCACCCCCATCCGCTCCCCGCCCTGCGGGAGCGCCTCGCCCCTACGGAACGGGCGGAGAGAGATCAGCTTCGGATCTCCGCTTCGGAGTTTCCAGCTGAGCGATGCAAAGCCGGCGACGCTCGCGACACGTTTCCCGTTTTCCCCACTTTCTTTCTTTTTTTTTTTTTTTAAGCCTAAACCTCGAATTCTCGTAGCGCGCAATGAGCCCCGTGGCATCGCTTGGTCGGGAGGCACAACCGCGTGAAGGAGCGCGGCTGCTGTAAGCGAAATGCACGGGTGTTCCTTCGGGGAACGCGGCGCTCCTCTGAGCTTTGCCATATTCCGACAGCTCCGTCACAGCGGTGCTCCCAACCCCGCTGCTGGGAATGCGGGGAAGGGCTCCCATCGCGGGGACGGGAAGGGGCGCACAGCCGCGCTGGGGACGGCGGGGACAGCGGCCAGGTTTTATTTTCGAGGCAACTTCTGAAACTGAGAACTCCTCCGTTGAGTTCACTTTGTGTCCTTAATTCCGGAGCAGCTCAGTTGTTGCTGTCTCTTGATTTCAATTGGGTGTTAATCCAATAACAATAAATAAATAATAATAAAAAAAAAACAACAAGGAACCAGCTCAGCCGAGATACAATCTAATTCCGTGTTTTTAATACTCTGGCTATCAGTCCCCTGCGATTGCTTCATACGCCTCAAAGAAAGCAGAGAGCATTGATTGCATTTCTTCCCATGAACTGCAGTTTCTTAATATTATCGGGCAAAGATTTATTTGCTCGGTGCCAAAGCAAGGCAAGCAGGGCAAAGCCTTCGGGTCAGAAAGTCTCTCTCCCCCGTTCGGGGTTTATCTCAGAGCCACACCGTGCTCCCATTTCTGCTAAGGGACGTAGCTGCACCGCGTGCTGTTGCGATTGACCGCCTCTCAATTCCCAGGCAAATTACTTCCCTGGGAATCTACAACATTTAGCAAGCGTAACAAGAAACTAATAGATATTATAGATCTTCTCTTCCTGGGTTCCTCCCTGACAGCCGTTCAAGTGTAAAATATGGTTTTACAGCTATGAAAATAGATCCATAAACGTAACAGCGGTGGAGTCCTCATTAAAAGCGCTGTATCCCAGCACCGGAGTCTCACGCGCTGCAGTTGTTGGGTGCTTGGCTGGGACTGCTTGGATGTAATAATGAGGAGCTGACTTATTTTAACTGCGAAGACAGCTCTGATGTCAGTGGGACTTCTAAACACTCTGTCACGCCGCTTTCATATTTTTACTACATTTACTCATGATGTAAAAATAGCAGCCAGTCTATTCTTTCTGCGGGAGTTTATTCAGGTCCAATGCATCTGTAATAGGCTCTTCTTTGAGAGCCAGCGATGAAGCATGAGAGATGGCTTCTCCCTTCTGAACTCATTCATCTCAATCAGAAACCTTTCAACCAAAGATTGGGGGAAAGGGGGGCAGCGGCACAGCATTACGAACCCCCCCAGAGTGGATCGATGCACCCACTAACCTGGAGTCTTTGAGCCTTAGTGAGCTTCGTGAGAAAGCAAACGCTGAGCGTGGTGCTGAATGAAGGAGACATCTCCAAATTGTGGGAGAAAAGTTGGAGAAGCCAATAGAGGGGGAATGACCAAGAGCCGAGTCTCTGCTCTGGATGTGTGCCTCCCGCCTCTCCTATGACACTTTCTCCCTGCTGCTGGCAGAGGGTTTCACTCTCCTTTTTCAGTTCTTTGTCGTTTGGTTTTGCAATTACTAAAGATTTGTGTAGCTCCACTGGAAAGACAACAAAACTGCAGAATTGTTGTTTTCACCTGAAACGACTACCGAGAAGGTCATTGCTTCTCGTATTGGGTGAACCTTAAACGTTATTAGGACTTTAAATTGCTTTTTATTAAATGTTATTGTTCAGATAAATCATACGTGGAGATGCTGGACCGTGGATGTGTCTCCCCAGCTATCACTTTATTTGCTTATCTCCTTAAGACGTTCAATTTTCTGTCTGTCCCTGGTCTGTGTCTGCATATTCTCCGTCTTCTAATGACCTCCAGCTATTTCTTGATATTATTTGAAGACCCATTAGGGCTATTGTTGTCCAACTGCCATTAAAATCAGATACCTTAAGCAGGGGAAGCTCTCTTTCCAACCTCCCAAACAGCAGAAGAGCCATAAGCATCTTACTATGGATTTCTTTTTATTAAAGTTGTATATCTCCCTTTTACAAACCCCGCCGTGTGTCTGGGATCACAGACCCAGCTGAGGGCTGTGTTTCCCATGGGACCCCCTGGCCTCATTGCTCCAGCTGCACCCCCTCTCCCTCCCAGCTCATTTGTCTTTCAATTTGCAGGTGCAGCCCGCTAATGAACTCCCCCTTTGCTCTGAGCATGAGAGAGGGACCAGACCTCAGGTAGCAGCATGGCTCACAGCTGAAGGCTTGGGAACTCAATGCTCCATTGCCAAAAGGCACAGACGGGCGGACAGACAGACAAACTGCACGTGGTGCCTCCCAGCACTGCAGGAACAGAGGACGGTGCTGCCCACTGCACAGACCCCACCAATGCCACCAACCAACACAGCGGCTCCGACCCCATCACCCCTTGGGAGAAGGGGACTGTAGCCCCAAAGCTCCTCTCTGCCAGCTCCCAGATGCTATAGCAATTTGACACATTAATGTCCCAAAGCCCCAGTAATTGTCAAAGCAGACCACAGTTTAAGGCGCTCTACCCAGCGACGCGTTTGCAGCAGACACGAAGGTCGAGGAACACCTGATCCAGCACCATCCCGCAGCCTCTCCAATTTGCTCCTATCAAATTTCATCAGCGACTCAGAACTTGATCTTTCTATTGATTGACTGGAGTCACCTCTAGATATTTTCATGCTGATTTGGAAGCCCTTTCATACGATAAAAGGGGAAAAAAATGAGGCTAAGGAAGACTTTTGACCACTGAGCAGCAATCCCAGACAAAACTTTCCCAAGCAAGTCATTTGCAAATTTGGCTTCTGTGCAGAGAGAAACTTTCCACAGCCGAACACAACGTGGGATCACTCCTGTCCTCACCCTGCCCTCCCTAGAGTGGACCATCTGTAAATGAGGAGTTTCCATGCTGAACCTGAGAGCACCCCCTAGCCCAGCAGCTGCCTCCCCCTGGACTCCCAGCACGTCCCCAGCCCAGGGTCCCTGCGCTCAGCCGCAGCTGCCATGCTGTACCTGCTGGCTCTCCTCCTGCACCGTCTCCCCTTGGCCATGGGACAGTATGACATTTGCAAGTCCTGGGTGACCACCGACGATGGCCCATCATGGGAGTTCTACGCGTGTCAGCCCAAGGCCATGAGGATGAAGGATTACGTGACGGTCAGAGTGGATCCTGCAGGAATCACATGTGGGGACCCTCCGGAGAGGTTCTGCACTCATGTAAGTATTTCCCTCCTTTCTAGATGGGACTGCGTGTGGGTGGTCAGGAAGAGCATCCTGCTGGGTGCTGCTGGAGGAACACCTCCACTACGGGCGGTGATGTCGGTGTCACACTGAGCAGAGCTGGGTGGTGGGAAGTAGTGGACTGGTTTGGTGGTGGGGTCTGAAATTCAGATGTACCCACACAGCAGCGAGTGCATCACCTGAACTGAATGGCTTGGGTTAGAGGGGACCTTAAAAATCATTGAGTTCCAACCCCCTGCTGTGGGCTGGTTGCCTCCCACCAGCTCAGGCTGCCCAGGGCCCCATCCAGCCTGGCCTTGGGCACCTCCAGGGATGGGGACAGCTGACTGGGATGTCACTGCTGACCCACCCCAATTAGCTGCTAAACCCAGGGCACTGCGCCAGTAACATCCACATGGGGCTGTGTTGTACCAGTGAGGAGCTCAGAGCAGCTCCAGACCACTGATGTCCCCAAACCCCAGCTCTGTCTTTGCCCTACATGCAAAGAGCCCACGGACAGATACTCGCCCTTGTAGTTAAAATCTTTTAACTTATTTTCCCTTAAATATTAATCATCGCATTTCATTCCGTGCACCACAAAGCTCAGCAGGAGCACCTGATTTATAATTCACAAGGCTCTGCGTTGGTAAAAAGAGTTCAGGGGTCAAAGCAGAGAGTGCAGTGACGTGGCCACAGCGTCCCCTCCCACTGCCAGCAGTGACAACTCAGGCACCACTGCAGGGAGGGCATCCATGGGGGCACCAACCCAGGGGTGCAGGGGAAGCACCATGCTGCAATTAGCAGTGCAAGAGGGAAAGGAGGCCAAGTTTCTGTTGCCAGCATTGTCCAGCTTTGTACACCCCGTGACTCAGTTTCCCCCAGGAAAAGCTCCCCCAGCTCAGGGCTCCCCATGAAAAGCCAAGAGGAAAGTTCTGATACACCGTGGGACATTGAGCATTAAGGCCATCACCACATGTCACTGCTATTCAACCCTTTCTGCCCAACCTGCGGGGGCTCATTGAAACCAGCACCGTTTCCACTAATTCCAGCAAAGCAGCAGCTTTTCATTTTAAAAGATCATTGGAAAGAAAAGCCTAAGCCCAAGGATGCCAACAGAACAGTTAACTATTGGTAGGGCAGTCCGGACTTCCACTTATTTGGTTGCAGAAGGATTAAAGATGAACAACAGATCGCTTTCTGCTTTGCTCACGCTTTGCAAACTCCCTGGCTGACGATGCTCAGGGCTCCAGCTCCACTGCCCTCCTCCAGTAAAAAACCACCACCTGGGATCAGCTCTCTGCCTCTCCCTGTTCAGTCAATATCCAGCTGAAATCCTTCTATTCTGGGCACCAGCAGCATTTCCTCACAGTGTATGACAGCACATGCTGCACCGCGTACGGCCGTGAGCGAGAGCTGCACCAACACACAACATGGATTCACCTCTCCCTGTCCCTGCCTGACCCCAGGGCAGAAAACACAGCAAAATCCCAACAGATTCCCTGAGAAAAGGGAAAACAAAGAGCATTGGGTGTTATTTTGCAGCCCCCTCCAGTGCCTTTCCCTGTCCCATTATCAGTTCCCTTTGGGTTTTGATTATTGCCCCAAAACAGGTGGACTCCCAAATGAGCCCAGCTGTCCAGCAGAGAATTTCTTAGGGTGACTCTATTGCTTTCTTGGTGTCATTCAAAATAGCAGGAAGCTGTGCGTGAACTTAGGCCAGCACCGCTCAGAACTAACCCTAACCCAAAGCACAGCCCCATAGGATGCCTGTGCTGCTCAAATAACTGAAATCAAAACAAAACACAGACAGGAGGTGGACAATGGACCCATCGCTGGAAGGGAGTGGGGCCAGGACCCAATGGGGCAGCATGAGGATCCCACAAGGCTCCGACCTTCCCAGCTATGCCTATAGGGGATTACACAGCTCCCAGCACGTTCTGCTTGAGGAGGTGTAGGAGGTTATGAGAGTTGTTTGGAGGATCATTTTCTCTCTTTTGCAGCAATTGCTGCTTGCATTGGGCTGCTCTGTTCTGGCAGTTTTGCTGCTCATTAAGATTGGGAGCTTTGATTTGTTCCCATCTGTTGAGCCATCCCCTGGCCATGTCAGTACCTTTCTGGCAACATCACCTGGAAACTGTGCCGTGCCTTCACTCCTGGCAGGGCAGGGAGGTGGACAGGCAAGGAAACAAAAGCTCGAGGGGGTTCCAAGTCACCTCCAAAAGCAAAGTGGGAAAACAGCAGAGGTGTAGGCAGCAACTGTTCCAATGGCAGTTCTGGGAGATGGAGGCAGTTATTTCCAGGTGTCGGGATGGCATTCTCGTTCGGTCGATGCTCTTTGATGCAGGGTGAGCTCTCAGCCCGTATTGATGGGTCAGGGGTATTTTTATTTAGCGTCAGCATTGTTTCATCAGCTAATAGGGCTTGTTGACTTTGGCATGGCTACATGAAAGGAAGAGGCTTTATTTATTCATTACACATTGAGTCGAGGTTGATGTTTAATTCTTAGCTAAACTTTTCTGAATGACATGGGCTTATAAGGCTTGTGCTAAAAGCTATTTCTCTTATTAGACAGGGTGCTAAAATTGGAAAAGCAGACAAACTTCTGGGCATAGAAGCCTTTTTCCTTGGTTTCTCAGCTCTGCAGCCACCCCAAGAGTCAGGATGAGGGAAAGGAAAACCCCTTCCAGGAGAAGTAGATGTTCTCCCCCTGCAGTGAATCAGCCCACCCTTGGCCTCAGCAGGGCCAGACTCAGAGCTGGCTGTGCCCTCCCTGCATGGTGCTGGGGACAATCACTGTGCCTCAATGCCAACTCTCAGCAGCACAGAAAATCCACTCCCAGGTGCTGAAATGCTCCCTCAGTCAGGGATGGGATGCTGCTTCTTTCTGTCACACCTGTGCGGTGTTAATGGCCCCATTCCCTTCTCAGTACTCCAAAACATTAACACAACTCCTGGAAAATCCTCCCCTCTGCTTGGAGGAGTGCCTGGAACAGCTGGGAACTGCTGCCATTTGCAAAGGTTCCCCAACCTACACGAGCACTGCTTTGCAACACAGGAGGAGGACCAGTGCCTTTCAGCTCTGTCCCCACCCTTACTGACTCCCCAGCATCAGGGCTCTGCACAGAGCACCTCTGCAGCCCGGGTCAGCAGCTCCCTGCCCTCAGGGTCAGACCCCTGGACCACACAGCATTGCTGCCCAACAAATTGCACACCGCTCCTCTCCTGCCACAGAGGCCATTCCAGTGCAGCAGGATCTTGGTGTTACAAAAGCAAAGGCTTTCCAGAAAACGAGAGAACACAGGCTCAGCTTCAAATTAGAGAGCGCTGAGCAAACAGGATTTCTTCCCCCCCCCCAGTCTGCAGCAGTTCCCTTAAATGCCCGATTCGGGACTCATCACGCTGTATAGCAGGATGGTGCTTTCCTAACAAGAGTCACTTCAACGCGCTGATGGAAAAGGCTCAGCGATAGAACCCAGGCTGTCAGGTAGATTTAATTGGTACGGTGAGCAGAAAGTTTACTCCCACCTTGAAAGAGACGGGAAAGAACGAGCTGCTCTCAAGAAGAGCTTTGCTCAAACATAGCATGAAACAGCCAAACGCTTTGCATACAACAGCAAAAGGGAGGGAATACTCCGTGCAGCAGGAGCCCAGGCAGCAGGTAGTGTGGGTGCAGGGGTGCCCGGCACCATGCTCTGCTCCTCCTGCATCAGAGCACTGCAACAGCACCTCTGCTCCTCGCTTTTCCCACCCCCAGCACTAAGCTCTGCCCTCCCCCATTCAAACTACCCGGACCTCTTACAGAATAAAATATTAATGGCAGCGTAGCAAGCCTCTCTGCAAAGGCTGCATGTATCGAGCTCGCGAGGCGCTCAGGCTTTTAGAGAGCAGGACACTTTTCCTACTTCCTAAGCGTTTTCTGAGTCCTGAATCAATAATGCTCTCCGGGTCCAGCAAACAGGTCGCTGCCGTGCTGCTGGTAGGGGCTGGCTGTGCACAGTCCTTTCTGCAGCAGGGGACAGGGAGGGATGGGGCAGCTGGATTCCCAGACAGCCTGCAGGGGTGTGCCCTGGGAAGAGCAAAGCTTGCAGCTCACGGTGAGGTAAAAGCAGTCACCAAGGTTAAACCTGTGCATCCATGCATGCGTGCCCACGTTTGCAGGCTGAGGGTCCCCAGCTCCACAATTTGCTGGTGGATCTCATGCTTGAGGTCACCCCTTAACCTGCAAACCCACCAAAGGAGCAACGGTGCAGCCCCATCCCAAAGTGAGCCCGGCATCACTCTGCAGCATGGGGTTACTGCAGCTCAGCGGGGATTATGGGGTCAGAATGAAGGAGCGCTCACAAATGATGCCATGGGAGGAGGCCGGGCTGCACGCTGTGTGTATGCACCCAGCACAGATTATCTGCTTAGGAGTGGAATTTTCCACGTGGCGCTTAACCCTCACATTGCCCACATTTGGGCTGCACACACGGGTTTGGGTCCGAGGTGACCCTACAGTGCAGCTGGGGCTGCTTGGGGCACCCCATAGGTTTGGAATTGCCATCACTGCTGCTATGCCAGCACTGTGTTGGGGTCCTCCTGCAATGGGTCACCCTTGCAGCAGGCTGAGCTCAGCCAGGTGGTTGGAGTTGGTTGTGTCAATGGATTTTTTTGTCTGTTACTGCCTGTGAAGGGATTTTTGTGTGTGAGAGCATTGCTGTGAGGATGGGAAGGGGATGGGGGTCAGCCCTGGTATACAATGGGCAGCAGCTGCCTTCCCCTGTAGGCACTCCCTTTGCACTCCTGAGGTCCAGAGTTGGGTGCAGACCCTTTTCACATGGGTGTATTGAGGAGACTAAGGGGAACATTTCCAAGAGTATGGGGCAAGAGCTGAGGTTTTCTTTCTCCTTACATTAAGGCTGAGTTGAGGAGCAACTAATGCTCACCTGCCCAGGATGTGCTGGGTAATGCCAGACCCCACTCCTCACCCTCTTCCTGCCTTAGTTTCCCCACCAGGGGATGGGATGCAGTGCAGCCTGTCTGTTCCAGCATTACACCGTGGCTGAAATAAGCATGAGATGCTTCTGGAATTCAGAAACAGACCGGAGGGGGAAGGGGAGCAGCAGCCAGTGAGCATGGGTTGCATCTTCTCTCTTGCAGAGAGACTGGCCCAAGGGAGCAGCAGAGCCTTGAGCAAGGAGCGTGCTGCTCAGTGTGTCTGCTGCTGGCCAAAGGAAAGCAGTGAGCACACAGCAAGGCATCAGGCTGGGCACATCCTGCACGCATTCTGCTGACTCATGGGATCCTGAACCCTGTGTGCATTCTGCTGACTCATGGGATCCCAAATCCCACATGTATTTGCTGACTCATGGGATTCTGAACCCCAGATGCTTCTGCTGACTCATGGGATCCTGAGCCCTGCGAGCAGAGCATATCCTAACGCCCAGGGGTGACCTTGTTCTGACACCCTGCAATCTGAGGGTGGAAAGAAAGGGAGGGAGAAATCGATGCCCCCAACCACTGCAAGATGGAGCGGGGAGGAAGAGGGAGTGACATTCGGCCAAGCCAGAATTAGCACAGATCTGTGGAGGGACCCCATTTCCACCCTATTAATAATTCATCCCAGCTCTGTCTTTACCTGCTAATAAACAGGAAACTGCTTGTTAGCGAGGACGTTCTTCTCCCCTTTTGCTTTCTCTGCCCTAAGCAGAGCCCGTTGCAGGCAGCTAGGGGAAGGGAGGCAGCAAGCCAACATCCCCACACACTGCCCACATAGGCACAAGAAGTGGGGCAATCATTGCAGCAGCAGCTCAGGAGTTTCCCATGCACCCTACATTCCCTTACTCCCCTTATCCCCAGCTATGCATCTCCCTCTTCTCTCTGCCCCAATGTTGGGCTATGTCGTTGCAGACACATGAGCAGAGGCTGCCTGAGTCCAGGGGTCAATCCAGGATCTCAGATGAGCATTAATGGGCCAGAATAAACTACTCCAAGCCCCCTGCCCCTAAACCCACAGAAAGGACAGAGAGGATAGACACCAGAGCACAGGTTCCCCTTGGTGTCACAGCCAATGGAAACCATCCCATCATTGTACAATGGGAAAATGATCCTGGCACCAGGACACAGTGCATTGGAGCCAAGAAGCTCTGTCCTACAGCCTACAGCCCCCAGGACATGGGGCTCGATGTCACCACTGCCTGCAGCCCAGCAAAGCGCGGGGCTGCCTCGCTCCAGAGGCACCTCATAATTTCTGCTCAATTATTTCCGTGCTCCCAGACATCGCTGCTGCTGAGTTATGCCACTTGCCAGCTGTTGGAAATAATCGCTGTAAATTAATTACGGTTGTTTCACCCCTCTGATCCCTCCCAGCCCCCACGAATAGAGTGAGAATTAATTGTCAGTGAGTAGTCCCAGTTCTCTGGGAGTCCCATCCTGGCCACTGGCAGGTTACGGTTTGTGCCCTGAAGCATAAGACTTAATTACCCACTGATGTTATTTCTGATCATAAAATCACCGTGTCTTCCCATAAACCCAGACAGAGATGTTGACCCCTCGGGTCACAAACAGCAAGAGTGGAAACACCCAATAACGGCTATAGGACAACCCCATATATTCCCCTGTGTAAATGGGATTCGGGTTGGGAAGCAGTTGCTTTGTGGAATAGATATTGGAAGAAAAAACTGGAAAGTCACTCGACACACACATCACACAGAAGGCAGGTTTAGCCCCATGGCAGTGCAGGGGATGAGGACAGTTGTCACTCGGCTGGGATGGGGCCATTAATCCGGGGATTAATCGGGGAACTCGAGCGTAAAGAGCGAAACAACAACAAATGCGCCGCAGCCGCCCTTCCAGCTTTATCCCACCGCCACCTGCACAAAGAAACCCGGCGCTGTGCTCCACGGTGAGCAGTGAAATCAAACTTTGGGTATCTGCACGCTGAGAGATGAGGACGGAGAGATGTCACCTCCACCCACCGCGAGAGCCCCCGGCAGATGCCGTGCAGGAGCTGCCCATCAGCACTGCTGGGCCATCTGCTGCCACCCAGGGCCGCTGGGGGTCGGGGACCTGTCCTCCACCAGTCCCACCAGTGACAGGTGGTCTGCAGGACACCCGCAGCTCGGTGGCATCGGAGCATGGTGGGGACGTTTGCAAGGAATCAGGTGCACGCCAGGATTTTGCCGACGCGGTCGTTCTGTAGGGTCGGCTGGAAATCTGATACCAACCCCAGCACTTTGCTGCTGTGCGAGGCAACGCAGGGACATCGCGAACCTAATCAGCTCATCTTTAAGCTGAAAATCAAAGGCAGGGTTGGAGGCACACTGCGGGGAGTGGAAAGACCTTGGGATGCACCTGAGAGCTCCTTAAGATGTCTGGAGAGTGGCGGGGAGAGGATTGTCACCGGGTGGGCGGAGGTGACGTTCAGCCCAGCACTGCCAGCTGTTGGGTGAACCCGTTCACCAGGGGCTGTCCCATCTGCACAGCCCACAGGGAGCTGGAGTCCCTTCCCAGGGTCTTTAATGCTGCTGGCGGTGGAAGGGGCAGCGACGCTGCCCAACCGTCCCCTGCTCTTGCACAAAGCATGGAGTCACCCAAGAGAAAACTGCATCATAGCACGGACCTTTCTGCCCAAGAAATGTATTTTATTTCTTTCCCCTCAGATAAAAATCTTCTTAGAGAAAAGCCAAGGATTCCTCACTCCAGCTGAAAACACAAAGTTTCACTATCTGGAGCTATTCCAAGCCGGTGTGACATTGCCATTATTCTTATTAGGATGCTGGTGGTGATTAAAGACAGGTTGATCCCAGAGTGACTGGGGTTCTAGCAAAGGCCTTGACCTCAGCACCAACCTAACCGAGCAGAGGAGACCCAGCAAAGCAGCAGCTCTGTGGGGTCCCCTGGCCAAGACACCAGCTGGAAGCTCACACCTAGTTAGGGTTACAAGAGCAGTACAACTTTCACATTGTCCTTTTATTTTTCATTGCTCACATCTTTACACCCCACCTCCCCCTTAATATTACTAACATTATTACTGATTTTCTTCACGGTGCAGCTAGTGGTTGTAATTTCTAGCTTCCCTTTGGCATGGAGATCTACAAAAAGCTGCAGCTTTATTTCTGTGCAGCTTCCACCATTCACAACAGATGTCTGGTTTGTTTAAAATATTCAACAGCTTAGTGATTAATCAAGCAACTTCACCTACAAAAATATATAACTTCATGCTATGAGGCTTAAAAATGGCATTATCTGCCAGGAAAATAAAGCAAAACAACTTTGTGCTCTCATTAAGAGCCCTCGAAAGCAGGCAGGCTTTGTCTGGGGCCGTTTTTTCCCATTCCCTCTCTCCTGGCAAAGTGGGAAGCAGCTCTCCTGCAGCACCCTGGATTCCTGTTGTGCCCCGACACATCTTGTTCCCAAAGAAATCCTAGGAGAACCCCTAACTAGATCCCTGCTCTCCTCTTCAGAAGGACCCTTGTGCAGCATTTCTGCAGAGCACAGATGGGAAATGAAACCCACGGGCTGCAGTCACCAGCATGGGGCATCTCCAGATGTGTCACCCCCAACGGAACATCCATCTCCAACCCCCCAGAATGTTTGTCCCGTGGGGGCGCATCCTTGCCATTGAGCCATTGGTTGTGACAACCGGCCCTCAGCTTTTCCCACTTCTCCCCAAGGCTTTGCCAGTTGGGCAAAGGAGCTCAGGCAAAGAACTCCTGCAGCACTCCTTGGTGCACACGCAAGAAAAGAGCAGCCGGGGTTGGGGACCTGCAGCATCCAGTTGCCGTGAGGACATTCACGACTGATTTAATAGCGTGAGACTCTGAGTGAGCTGCTTTATTTTAAGCGCACGAAGACCAAGTTTCCCCAGCTAATGCATTCTGACTTTCAGATTGAAGACATAAATATCTCGAGACTTTGGACAGATTCTTTGGAGGACACATGGCTTGGATAAGGAAACCAGATTCTAAAATAATACCTGGAATTGTTTCAACAGAGCTATAACTGATCTTACCAGGACCGGCGGAGCAGCCAAATTACGGCCATCTGTTTCCGCTCCCCCCTGCCCTCCCGGCTGACTCGAAACCACCCCACCAGCAGAAAGTGCATTGAGCATCCTGAGGAGGAAGGGCATTTCAATAAGCCAAAAACCAAAAAGGAACACTTCATTTGAGCAGAGGAAGCCATGGTGGCATGACTCACTCGGTGGCTTTTGAGGCTCTTCCCAACTTCCAGCACTGTCACTTAGAGGTTATTTCCACACTCGCCCTGTTACAGCTGAGCAGTAATTGAGCCACGTGCCACCCCAGGGTGCTTGAAGACCAATTTGGGCTCACTGCCTGCTGAGCCACGTGCAGGCACAGGTTCAGGTGTACAGGAGCCAGCAGGGATGGTGCACTCCCATTTTCTGTTTTCTGGGATGAGCAGATGGAAGACATGCTCTGCTCCACCCTGTCTGCACCACGGCACATTGCATTCAAACCCCACTGCTTCCCCATGCTGCTCCTGGGAAACCTGCCCCACTCCATGCCACCATCCATCCCCACAGCTCTGGGCCAGGTTTTGTCATTGTGGTTTGACTGCAAAGCCATAGTATCCTTAAGGTTGGGAAAGACCTCTCAGATCACCAAGTCCAGCTCCAATCCACCGTGCCCACTGACAACGTCCTCCACAGTCCTTGATTACCTCCAGGGATGGCCCCTCCACCTTCCCCTGTGCAGCTCAGCCACTGAGAGCCTCCAGAGAAAGCCTCGATAGGAGCATCGGGATGGCCTTTTCAGGGCTGTCCTATTAAGCCATTTGTACGACCACATTCGCAGCAGAAGCATACTGCAGCACAATATGTTGCCTCAGCACAGGAAACACACTCAGAGCCCCCATAGCTTCAGCTGAGGTGCATTTTTCTTCCTTTCCCATCAACCACCGTAAAGCCGTGCTAAGCGGCAGCCGCATCCCTCAGCAGGAAGCTGTGTCTCATTAGCAGAGGTAAACAATTCCTCTGAACGTGACGAGTCAGGAGAGCATATTAAATATGTCAATACCTCATTCTTTTACTCCCTGCTCCAGCACAACGTGTTGCAGCAGGAGAGGACAAAGCACAGCTCAGAGCCCGCAGTCAACATCCCCCATTGCAGACAGCATCTCCCCAGTTTTGGGATGGAAACAGTGCCCCTTTTCATTAGCTGCTTCCCCTGGCAGCCCCACTTACATGCACCAAGCAAGGCACCGGCCACTTGCAGGACCCCTCTGCCCACAGCTGCTGCTCCGTGCACTGCAAAGAGCCCAGTGCTCACACCCAGTTCAGCTGCTTGCTGTTCTGCTCAAGGTGGAATTATTGGAGCTTTTGGAGGCTTCTCAGCACTGTGGCCTCTGCTTGCTCACATCTAACGTATCTCTGAGCCACATCGAGGCAAAGAAACCCATTTTACACATTCAGGATATAGACAGCCCTAAGTAGATCCAGTACTTCTGGTAGCCCAGCTGGAGATAGCAAAGACCAGATTTTCCAAAGCACCTCATGCCATACATCAGTGTCCACATTCAAGGTATAATTCCCCCACACTGCACCTGAGAACACCCACTTATGGGAGCCAGAAACCCTCTGCTTTGCCCAGGGCACACACTGGATACCCTAATAGCAGACCACAAGCACTTGGGTATTCAAAAGATTCACAGCTCAAAGCAAGCTCACAGCCAGGACCACAGGCAAAGCAACATCTCTCTACAAAACAGCTCTCAGTCTTACCTTGTTAACGTGCTGTGCTCAGGATCGCCAGGCTGGACCCCACCTCCCTGCAGGCTGCTCACCTCCAGGCATCAACCTCAGTCCTCAGGCAACAACCTCAGCAGCTGGGCTTTATCACCTCCTGTGTGATAAGGTATTGGCTGCAGCTGAGCCTGGTGCACTACCAGCACAGGTTTGGGTCTGAGAGGGAAGAAAAGAGATGCTTTGTATGCAAAGATTTGCAGTGTGGAGCCATGAAGAGTTTTTCAGGTGGTGATGCTTGCTATAATGCATCCCTACAGGGGTTGAAGGGCAGGAGAGACCCCAGCTTGTCACAAAGGGCTTTGACACATTCACGAGCAATAAACCCAGCAGCCCAGGTCACCCTGATGTGTGCCTCCAAGCCTTTAACGCTTTGGTGTGTATGACCTTAACTGTGCACTCACAGTGCAGTTCAGCACATGGGGACATGAGGAGATGGGGATATGAGCAAAAGGGGGCATGAGCACATATCACCTGTGGGCATAATGGGATGGCTTTACCTTTCCTGCCATTGCACCATACCTCGGGAAGCACCTATCCCCACGGGCAATGAGCATAAAGCTCTGCTCTCTGTAGAGCCCTGAGCATGGATGGGGGATGGGGCTCCCTCCTGCAGTGGTGCTGGGCCCCACAGAGCCTAGGGATGGCGTCAGGAGCCACTGGGGATACAGATGTGCCCACTGCAGCTGTGCCGGGGGGCTGAGCTGTTTGTTCTTGTGAGCAAGCAGGCGTGAAGACGGCCTTCCGTGGGCTTGTAACTTGGCCAAGCTGAAATGAAGTTTCTCAGAGAGTGTCTCAGGGAAAGTGCTCTCTATGAAAATCACTCCTGTGCCAAATTGAAGGGCCCTTTCCCAAAGGACCTGTCAGAGGAAACAGCTCGGCTGTCCATAGATAGGGCAGAGGCCCCATGCAGAGCCAGGCTTCCAATACTCCAGCTCAGCTGAGCAGTCAACATTTACCAAAAGCACCAAAAAACAGGAATGGGGCAAGTAGGGTCCGGCTGGGATGCCCACGTGTTGCCTTTTCTCGTGACCACTGTTATTGTTCCAGGAGAACCCATACCTGTGCAGCGATGAGTGCGACGCCTCCAACCCAGACCTGGCCCACCCACCAAAGCTCATGTTCGACAGCGAGGATGAGGGGTTGGCCACGTACTGGCAGAGCGTGACGTGGCGCCGGTACCCGGAGCCGCTGCTGGCCAACATCACTCTGTCCTGGAACAAGAGCATCGAGCTGACGGACGACATCGTGATCACCTTTGAGTACGGCCGTCCCACCATCATGATGTTGGAGAAGTCGCTGGACAACGGGAGGACTTGGCACCCGTACCAGTATTACGCAGATGACTGCATGGAGGCCTTCAGCATGCCAGCACGGAGGGTCCGGGACCTCTCCACCACCAGTGCCAACAGGGTCCTCTGCACGGAGGAGTATTCCCGCTGGGCGGGCTCCAAAAAGGAGAAGACCGTCCGCTTTGAGGTGAGGGACCGCTTCGCCATCTTCGCTGGCCCTGACCTCAAGAACATGGACAACTTGTACACCCGGCTGGAGAGCGCCAAGGGGCTCAAGGACTTCTTCACCGTGACCGACCTGAGGATGAGGCTGCTGCGGCCGGCGCTGGGGGGCACCTACGTGCAGAGGGAGAACCTCTACAAGTATTTCTACGCTGTCTCCAACATTGAAGTCACCGGCAGGTAATGGCCACTGTATTTCTTTGGTTATCTCTTCTCGGAGGGATGAGCAGAGGGTTAGTGATGCAGAGCTAAGCCACCAGCGTTGATGTCAACTGGTAGATGATCAGCATTCCTCCCTCTAGTAACACCTTTCCCAAGCCAGGGCAGCATCGCTGTCATAAAAGAGATGTGTCCTTGCAGGGAAAGGCTGAATCACCCCCAGGGATGCCCTCTGCGGGGGGAGAAATGAGGCTCTCCCCATTAAACTCCATTGGTCCAAGCAGGATCATCCTGGCTCAGCCCCAGCTCCAGCCAACAAGCTTTGGGGAGAGGCCAAAGCCAGCACCAGCTCTGGGGCAGGGCTGGGCAGGAGGGGATTTGTTTCTCCTGCTTTTTATTTCTCGTTTCTCTGTGCAGTGCCATATGTTATGTTATGACATCAACCGAAAAAGCAAAGTAAGGTGGAAAACTGCCGAGATGGCTGATTTCCCATCCAGCTTGTGGATGCAGCTTGTGTGAGACTCAGAGGCGAGAGGGGAAAAATCTCCCCATCACCCACCACTGCTAACAAGAATCTCCACAGCGACAGAGGAGCCGTTTGTATTGCTTCCAAACTGTTTGCTTCTGAGTCTCGCAAGCAGAAATGTTCTGCAGGTGCCGCTGAGGCTGGCTTTGACTGCGCTCCAAGGGAGAGGAAGGGATGGAAGAGCCCTTTCTTTTGGCAGGGGGTGACGGGAAGGGCAGCGGGGTGCTGGGGGCGGATTAGGCAGAGTGGGGCTGAGCAGCCACAAAGCAGGCAAAGGCAGATACAAGGCCAGCATGCTGCCTTCCCTTTGGCTCCAAGCATGGTGGCTCCTTGGTGGCAAAGCTGCAGCGCCCGGCAGCCAGCACTGAGTGGACAGAAAGGGTTGGAGGGGATGGTTGGATATCGGGGCTGGTCAGACGTTGGGCTACTATGGGGATGCAGAGTTTTCAGCTCAGAAAGTGGTAAATGAGGATGCCATATCTGATGCCCTTGTGCAAGGACCTCTGGCTTCTGAGCTTGCAATGTGCTGTGCAAGGTAACCAAGGACTCATTGCTGTGCCCACAGTATATTTGGGATGTTTGTTAGTTTAGGATACATGGTAAAATAGAGCTGTTACTGTGTGGTGTAGGGGCTGTGGTGGCCCATGGCTGCCTGTCCCCACAGATCCCTTTGCCTTTCCTGCCTGCCTTGTGCAGGAGGTGTCCCTTCATCTCTTGTTCCTGGCTACAATGCTGAGATTACCCATAACCGAGCCTTTTGCTGCCTGCCAGGTGTCTTCCTTTCCCACCCTGTTCAAACCCCCACCACATACCCTATAATAGCAGCAGAGATTGCTTTGAGAGAGAAAACCCCAACAAATTTTTGTGACAAGAGTCAAATAGAACAGGGGAGGAACACGGGCTGGGGGTGGCACAACCCCTTATGAGACATCAGAGACTCCACTTCCACCCTCACCCTGGGCCACTGCAATCAAACTGCAAAGGTCCGGTGGGAGCTGCAAAGCTGCATTTCTGCCAAGGCTGGGAGGAGAGGGGTTGGGGTTTGCTGGCTGGGTCCTGGAGGTCTCTGGGACTGGGGGACAGATGGACAGGGATGGAGTTGATGGCTGTCCTGGGCTGAACCCCCAGTGCTGAGTTGCTGAGGAGCTGCAGATAAGCAGTGCATCAGGTGGAGCAGCTCTGTGTGAATTCACTCTGCTCTGGTGGTTATTCCAGTCCCAGCAAGCAGGGCTCTTTTTTTTTTTTTCCTTTTTCTTTTTTCTTTTTTGTCTGGAAAGCAATCTAATTCGAGCTGTAAGCAAAGCCAGTTATGCACAGGGACTAAGGCCAAATTAAATCTTGTGTGCGGTCCAACAAGGGGAGGGGTATCCAGAGGAAGAGAGGAGAAATCAATGCAAACTGTGCAAGGAAGGGAAGGGGTGTGTCGTTTGGGATTCACCACTGAGATCATAGGAAATGAGAGGGAAGATGTTTCTGAAGAAATAAAGGCAAAAAACAGCCATAGGATCCCAGCTGGGGTGCAGAGGAGCTGGTGATCTGCAGATGGGAGCAGCCCAGCATGGATGGAGGAGGAGTGGTGCATGGCTGCAGTGCATGGCATTGCATGGTGGTGGTCCATGGCATGCAATGAGGGACACGCATCTCTGGTTGCAGCTCATGGTGAAGGGAAGAGCAGAATGCTTTGCTGTCAGGGCAGGTTGCAAAGGGTGGTTCCTCATGCTGGTGCAGCGCCATCCCAGGACCTCATCCAAACACAGCCATCCTTCACCTCTCTCTGCTTCCCATCAATGAAAACCGCTCACCACAACCCTGCAGAGCTTTGCAGAAAAGCAGAGAGTGAGGGAGCAGAGGACACGGGGAGAAAGGGAAATATTCTGCTGCCTTCCTTTCTTCCATTAACCAGGCTGGTGGGGGCCCGAGAGCTTGACAGGACCTGAAAATGAAGTGGGTCCTGAGGGCCCTCACCCCCTTCCTGGTGCTGCTGCTTTGCACTCTGCCTGCATCTCCTGCAGCCTCAGCCTGGTGCATTTCTCCTTTCAGGGCTGACAGTTTATTTTTACTGTCTTTCTTTTCAGTATCTTTTTCTTCTTCTTTTTTTTTCCCCTTCCATCCTGTCCCTATTGATCTGCAAAGTAACCAGAGCTGCAGAGGAGTCAGGACAGGAATAGACACAAGCAAGCCCTTGGCCTGTGCGCTTGTGCTTGTGTGCGTGCCAGGCAGGTGGCTAAGGGAAGCGGAAGGGCTTTTCCCCACAGATCTCTGCTCACTGCTCATTGTAGAGTCATAGAATCATAGACTTGGGTTGGAAAGGACTTTAGAGATCATCCAGTTCCAGTCTTCCCCCTGGTGCAGCAGTGAGCTCAGTTGCCTTCTTGAGAGCGCACGGATGAGCTTTTCCTGGCTGCTGGGACTGGCAGAGGGCAATGAATGCTGCTGGTTCTGTCTCCATTACACATCATGTCTCTTTGGAGTAATCTTTTCCCCTCCATAACGTCAGTCACAACAGTGCTCAGTGGGGCACGCTCCATCACAGAGACATTAATAAGCTGTAATTGAAGTTAATGTGCCATGGCTGGGACACATGGATCCAGTTAGGAGAAATCAGATTGAGCAGAAGTGAATCAATTTCAGGCTGATTATTAAGATTTTTCTCCTTTGTCCTCCCTGCCCCCTGTGCACACTGTCTGTCTGTCCTGCTGGTGATAAGCAGTCCGTGGAGAAAGGCAGGAGGGGGGAGTGACACTCATCACTGAGCAGCACCATGCAATAGACACGAAGCTCTGCAGCAGTCCCCTTAGATTTTGCATAACGACTGGTGTCCCCACTGAATGCCTTCCCATGAGGATCAGGTGGGACCCACCAGCTGCATGACTTCTGCATTGTAGAAAGGAGATAGCAGGAACCTGGGGTACAGGATCTGGGGAACAATGGGCTTCTGCCACATGGGCATGCCCGGGAACATCACCCCAAAACAAGCCCATTTCTACTCAGATAGAAGACGTGCACTGGCACAGCTGTCCAGGGAGTGGTGGAGTCACTGTCCCAGAGGTCTACCAGAGCTGTGGGGATGTGGCACTGAGGGACATGTCAGTGGGCACGGTGGGGTGGGTTGGGGTTGTACTTGGAGATCTGAGTGGTCTTTTCCAACCTTCAGGATTCTGTGATTCTACATTCCCCCACGGTCTGACCCAGCAGCTCACAACCAGCCTCACCCCCACTCAGCACCTTTGGGAAGCCCACAAAAACCAGGGTGGGCACAGCCCCCACCGCCCTGCTCTGTCCCCACAGCCCCTTGCAGCCACACACCGATCCCTGGAGGTAACAGCATCCTGGTGTCAAGGACGGCCAAGCCTGCGCCAGCGGTGCCATGCGGTCCTCACTCCGTCCTCATCTCTGCGCCAGGCAGCCCCGAGAGCTGGAAGGATGAATTTCCCTGGCACTCACCCAGGCTGGAATTAGCTTCGGTTCAAGCAAAACCTTGCTCTTGGTCATATAGTTAAATTAAGTTAAGGCACAGCAACTGCTTGCTTTGCTTTCCTACAGTCTCGTAAAGGGCTTTACTCCCACGGAAGCTTGCTGGGAGGGAAGGAGGCAGTTAGGGATAAATCCCCCCCTGTACCCTGGCACTGCTGACACTCTGTCTATAGGCAGATGCCCAGGTCCCATTACCTGCTCCTTGCTTAATTTTGTGAAGGTTTTTATTTCCGCCCAGGTTTTGTTGCCGAGCTGTGTCCGGCCCTGAGCAGATAATAGAATTTTGTCGATAGACTGAGAAGGTGATGTATGTTAAAGCACTTAATATAAAGAGACTTCTACAGGAGCCCAAATCCAATTTGGCCAATGAACTCAATTGCAGGCGTTATTGCATTCCAGGAGAAAGACCAAGAGCATTTACACACATTACTCTGCAAATATTTACGGTCATGTAGCCCTGCAACGTCCTCCTCACCCTTCCTCCCTTCTGCTGCCTGACCCCCTAATGGGGAAGCTTGCTTCTGTGTTTGCTTTTTTAAGGCAGCTTTGAATGCAAACAATGCTCCACCAGTCAGCGGGATCCTGACAGCTGGTGAGTGTCAACTTATTTCAAATAAATAGCCACTTGAATGGGAACAGCCAGCTAGCAGGCTCTCCGTTTTGGCATCTTTTAAATTGTCTCCTCTTTGCAACCCAAACCTCAAATCATTTCAAAGGGCAGTGAGCAGAGCGTCCTCCCCTCATCAGTCCCCACCGCACAACCAGAAGCAAAAACCCGCAAGGAAAAGGAACCACTCACAGCACGTCCCTCCGACCCAACCCGGGCCCTTTTTTCTTTCTTGCTCATTTTTTGGCTCTACAAAAGGCAGCAAAACCCCAAAGCCTCCCTCCCTGCTTCACACTGAAAGAAGCAGAGCATTAAGTTGGCTCTTCCTCCCCGTTCGGCTTCAACCACAGCTCAGTTACACTCCTGGCTCTGCTCCTGGGTGAATGAGCCACGTTTGCCCCATTCTGTGTCTGCATGGCCCTTTCGGCCCCGCTCTGCCCAAGAGATCCTCAGCAAGAGACAGTGCCTCTTACACGGACCAGCCATTAGGAGCTATTTTTCCTTGCTTCTGCATGCACAGATGGGCCAGAAACAATCCAAGCTGGGCGCTCATCGTGCTTTGCCCAACAGATCTGCTCCATGCTTTTGCTGAGCTGCCAAAACAGTCGCAAAGGAGCAGGTAAAAAGTGGGTGAGCCACGGGCAGGCAGCTGCTGGAGCGTGCTGTGAGCATGGCTGGGGATGACAATAGAGAGAGGGGAAGAGTTATTCATGTTTCCCCAAGAGCTGAGATCAGTTGAAACACCGTTCTCCTCCGGGATGGAGAGGAAAGAGCTCCCTTCAAACACATCATCCCATGAGACTCATTAAAGGCTCATCAATTACAGTGAGAGCAAACAATTCAGGGGAAAGCGATCATAATCCTTCCTTTGGATGGCAGTCATTAGCAGCTTTCTGCTGTGTTCTATCTCTCCCCAATGCCAGCTCGGGTAAGCAGAAAGGGAGCAGGGGGGCACCACTGCCAGCCCAGAGCATGGATAGGAGAGAGCATGGGAGCCAGTGGGAGTGTACCAGGTCTTAACCGCATCCCTGGGCCACCTGCAGCAGCATCCTCACCTCGAGCACAGGGTGGAGATGACAGCGTGGGCTGGACCAGAGGGAGGCTTGGAAAGAGAGGTGGTCGCACACCATCGTGGCTTCTGCTGCCCTCTGTCCTCACCCGTGCAGCAAGGAGGTCAGGAAGGAAAGGAGCAAAGAGATGTTCCTGAGTTTTGCGCTCTTCAAAACGCAGCTACGGGCAGAAAAGAGGTTGTGAAACACATAAGGATCTTAGGAAGGGAAGGAAGGGCTGAGAGGTCTTTTAGAACTTGTTTCTAAAGTCATTGGCAGTGAAAGCTCAGGGGAGGTGGCTGCTTTCCTGCGCCCGCCCGCGGGCTGTGCCTGCTCCCGCAGCCTGATGTCTTGGCGCCAGCTGCTGTGACCTCCAGGATGCTGACTTGGGGAAACGCAGGGATGGGGAGCTGCTCTTTATGGCTTAAAAAAAGGAGAAAAAAAAAAAAGAAGAAGAAGAAGGACACTTTCTGTAAGCTTTGCTTGGCTCTCCAAGCGCCTTCCCGTTCCCTGCTGGAGGCATTGGCAGCCTTCTGACCGCTCTGCACCACTTGGAGGGAAGGCAGCAGCCAAACGACCTGCACTAAGGGTAAACTCATAAATACCCTATCGTGCAAACTGCAGCGTGTTGGGCCAAGTGTTGCTCTGGCAACTTTTGCTGAGGCATGGTGTGATCTTGCAGTGCAAAAGGCAGCTGCGTACACCTCCCAGCAGCAGAGCTGAGTGTCCCCAGGTCACCGAGGGTGCTGTGCTCCCGCTGGGTTTGCTGTCACCCACCATGGCTGCACCACACGTGGGCTCTGAATACTCACCAAGAACCGCTGCCATCACTGTTAGTCTGGAGCCATGAGCTGGAAAGGAGAATCGTAGAATAGAACCACAGAATCACGAAGGTTGGAAAAGACCTCTAAGGACCCCGAGCCCAACATCAACCCCAGCTCACACCCACTGACACGTCCCTCAGTGCCACATCCCCATGGGTCTGGAACACCTCTGCAGACAGTGATTCCACCACTCCATGGGCAGCTATGCCAGCACCTTACCACTCAATCTGAGAAGAATTCGTCCATAGTATCCAACCTGAACAGGATAAGAACAGCCGCCAGCCCTTCGGAGCACCCTGTGCTCAGCGCTGTGCTGCAGGCAGAGCAGAGCCAGTTCTGGACCGGGGCCATTGCTGCCTTCACCATTGCAGAGCACAGGTGTCTGCCCCACTGCTGCTCTTTAAGCCTCATTGCTAAGTAGCTCCTAACCTTTCCCTTCATCCTCCCTTCCCTGAGATGGCTGCACGCCCGGGAAAGAAGAGAAGAGACGAGCAGGACGAGCGGCTCCCACCCAGGGGACCGGGCTAATGTCATTTTCTCCAGTCTCCACCAGCTGGATCTTGGCTGGGGAGCGATGCTGAGCACAGACCGGCAGCGGGAACGTGTCCTTGGGCTGGAGGCCCAGAGGGGGATGTGGAAAAGCCTGGGGAAGGGGTTAAAGCTGAGCTGCAGAGCAGGAAAGCCCAGATGCAGAAATGCTGGGGCAAAAAGGGAATGGCAACGTGGGCCAGCTGCTGGCTATTAAATAATGCAGCCTGATTGATTGCTCTGAGAAGTGCTGTGCTGGGGGGTCAGCTCACTGGGGTTACAGTTCCCTGCTTAGATTGATGATCCTCAAAGGTCAAAGCCAGCAAGCAATTCCCCAGTAAAATTGATCTTTTGGATAGCAAAACTTCTGCACAGCAGCGACGGGCTGAGCAGTGAGAAATAGGTGAGAAGGGTGAGAGGCTGCCTGCGTTTGCTCTTTATTTAATTCTCCTTGTTTACACCAATTAGGGAGTGAGGCTCTTCTCCAGTAAAGCAGTGCCCGCTGGCAAAGGAAGGGACACCGTGCAGGGACGGGAGGAGGCGGCTGCGGCTCTCCAACACCGCTGCTCTGCTTCAGGGCCCGGTGCGGCCGCAGTGAGGCTCTGACCCGCTTTAACCCCCTCCCCTGCCTGCTTCCTTCCCTCCTCCCCTCCCGCTCGCTAATTCGGAAGTGAGAGAAGGAGGCCGTATCCGCTGGACGCTGAATAATTCAGAGCCCAGCTCTGCAGCACCGAGGGCCGGGCGTCACCTCTGCCAAAGGGCTGGGACGGCTCTGCCGAAATCTGTCCCCACAATGGGCACGGAGCAGCTGAAGTGCATCATCCCCAGGGGTGAAACTGCCCAAAGCCACCCCGTGCTTCAGCTGCGGAGTGTGGGTGCTCGGAGGCTGTCTGCTTTCAGCCTGACGCAGCTCCGGGCTCCAATGGAGCACACTGAGCGTGGCAGCCCCTGCTCCACGGGCACCATTTGCTCCCCTGATCCCCTCTATCTCTTTAGAGGCTGTGAAACTCCCTGCCCTGCTTGGCCAGAGCCGGGCAGGGCTGTGCTGTGGGGATGCTCACCCAGTGTATGCTCAGCCTCTGAGCACGGTTTGCTAGAATTAAGGACAGGGAGGGAGGAGGGAAAGAAATCATACATGAGGTCGGTGTATCCAGCCATGCATGAACAGAGGCAGCAGAGGCGGGCTCACCACATCAGCACGGTGCCTGGGAGCCTCTTTGGGGGCTCCAAGTGCTCGTGGGCATGCGTGGTGCCTGCAGCCAGGAAGGGACCTGAGCACAGCTCCCGGCCTCATCCACTTTGTTCATTCCTGGGCTGCCAGAGCACAAGAAGAAACAGGCTGTTCTTCCCACAGCTTCTCTGCAAGCATTTCATATCCCCTTGGCTCTGCAAGGAGCCCTACAAGGCAGAACACATCCTGGTCAACTGCTCCACACATTCACATCAGGTTCAGCATCGCTATTTTCTAATGGATCTGCTTTTAAGGGTGTACACTATTACATGACGGGGGAAGCAGTGAGAAACCATCATGATGTGCTGGGATCCACTGTCCAGAATGAAATGGGATGTTTGGTACCCACAGCCTCTGCCCGATGGGCTGAGCTGGGTGCTGGGCAGAGCCACGTGTGAGCCGTGAGCTCAGCCTCTGTGCTCTGCACATGTCACCTCCCGAGTCTGAGCAACAGGAATTGCTGTGCACGGTGATAATGGCTCCCTGCACGCTGGCCTACAGCTCATTAAAAGTTTGTTAACGTTTGCAGGTTGCTGAATAGTGGTTTTCGTTGTTGCCTTTTCCAGTGAGGCACTGACTACAGGGCAGGTTCTGGTGGTGACGTTTCCTGGACGTTAATTTGGGCACAGTGGGCTGGGGTTGCACTGCACAAAGTGAAAAGAGGCTGTGCTGTGCCGCTTCACACGTGGGAGAAAACACTCCTGAACTGAGCACACCGTGCAGGGGTCGAGGGACTGCCATGTTGGTGTTAACTGCTCTCCTCCATCCAAGAAACCAAAGCTGTCCTTTCTGCCTCCAAGTGAAAGCCTACATCTGGGCTGACAGCTGCATTTCTGTGCTAGAAACTCATTCTAGGACTCATTCCTGGGGTCTCGAATGGAGACTGTCTTACCTTGAAATGGTCTCTGCTCCCATGGCTGGCTGGGAGGAATAAGGAATCTCCCATCTCGGAATGCACTGTGCAGATCCACCCGGGACATCATAACCCCACAGCACCAAATTCCCCGGGTTCAGTGGAAAAGCACTGTAGAAGGAACAGCAGAGGGTTAACCAACCCGGCTTCACCTCTCCATTTACAAACACGTCGGGGTAAGGACAAGGTGCAGCAAAACAGACATCTCTCCTGTCTTCTTCCAGGTGCAAATGCAACCTCCACGCTAACCTGTGCACCTTCAAGGAGGGCAGCCTCCAGTGCGAGTGTGAGCACAACACCACGGGGCAGGACTGCGGCAAGTGCAAGAAGAACTTTCGCTCCAGGTCTTGGCGAGCAGGATCCTACCTGCCCCTCCCCAACGGGTCCCCCAATGCATGTAAGTAACCTGCACAATGCCCATGGTGGGGAAACAGCTCTCATCTTCTCCTCCTCCATCTCAAAGCAGCACGGGGCGCTCAGCTCTCAGAAGGGAAGTGAGTATTTACCTGTGGTGTGGTGCACAGAGGAACGAGAACTGATCCGGGTGGGCGCAAAGGGGCTCTGTTGGTGGGTGGAGATCAGTGATGAGTCCAAGGATGACTTCAGATCTGTACAAGTATGGGCCAAAGTAAAGGTTTGTGGCTTCGTAACAATGTAAATTAATGTCCCTTGGAGGAAATTATTTGGCCACAGTAGAGCCTTGGCTTTCCCATAGCCCACGAGCCTAGTGAAGCTGGCTGCAGGAGCTGCACCACAGCGATCCTGGCTGATTTCTGGATCCTGTTCTGTGCGTGTCGGCGTCGCAGGCAGCACTGAGTGCTGCAGTCCCTCTGCTCAGCTCCCGTCTCATCCAATTGCTGCAGCAAGACAGTGACAGAAGTGAAGGTGCGCAGATGAGAGAAAGGATGTCTACCCACCATCCTTCGGGCCAGGGAATTGGGGCAGGAAGCATCACAGATGGGCCACTTTCTTCTGGGTTTCCATCCAGTCCACATCAACAGACTTGTTTAAATGTCATGGAGCCACAGTAGCCCCTTCGGCCTTTCAAGCAGAAGCTTTGAGCATTACCAAAGAGAATCTTTTCCCTCCCTCCCCCCAATTTTTTGAAAGATTTATGTGCTTTAAGATGATCAAAGCTGAAATCCAGGCTCCGAAGGCCGTGACGGGAATGTTTTGTGTGTGCCAGGGATGGTAGACGAGCAGGTTCTTTGAAAGGGAACGAGCTTGTCAGCTACCACCAAGCGGCTGCATCGCTTCAAAGGAGACTGGGAAAGTTTCTGGTGTTGACAGGCACAGACATGCTGTTCTCTCCTTTTCCCTCCCCTCTGTTCCTTGTGTCTCTCCCTATCTCTTTTTCTCCTCTGCTCTCGTTTCTCCCATTCATCTCTCTTCCCATCTGTCAATCAGTCTTCCTTCTTTCCCCCCACCTCTCTGTTGCTTCCCTCTCCTCCATCAACATCCTCTTCCTCTGCAAGAGGGACTGCTCTCCATAGCCCTCTCCTCTTGGAAGTCTTCCACCAGTGGCTCCCTGCTCTGTGTTCGTGCCAAGCTGAGCCTTTCCACGCCTTCAGGTGGCAGATTTGAATCCCGTGGCTTTGCAGCCCCCTATGGGAAAGGCACTGACACCTTCTCTCCCTCTGAGGTCTGCATGGATGCTACAAACTGGTCCAGACCCTGCAGTCCTCACTTAGCGCAGGGAACATCACCAGGTGTGCTTGTCCTTCACCGGGCATCAAAGGTAGGTCAAGATGAACAGAAAACCTTTCAGCCAGGACCAAGATGGTTCTTCTACGCCATGAGAAAGGCGTGTGATATCAGACCCCGGGCATCTCCTCTGTGCTTTGACAAAAGCAGCTGTTAAGACGATGCATCAGGCATATTTGACTATGAGCAAGGCCTCTGCTAACTAATTGCTGTTTGCTCCCACTCTGTGCACCTGTTTGATCTCCTGCTTCCAGTGACCACACTTCTCCTTGTCTTTTCCAGGTGCAGCTGCAGGCTCAGCCTTTGGCAGTAAGTAAAAACCTAACTGAAATGCTGGCATTTAACACCTCGCTGCATGCTCCTTGTGGGTGTCGCTAGGAAAAAAAAAAATGGTTGTTTTCTGTCCATTATCATTTTCCAGGCAATAAGTCTTCCCTAATTGCTCCTCATTTGCTGTCCTGTCAAAGAGTCTTATATTTTCTTCCCCTGACTTCAGCAGCCTCATTTTGCCTCTTCCTCTGGCATGGTTTCCCCCCATGAGGTTCGTTAGAATGGCAGCCGGAAAGGAAATAAAAAAAGACTCTTCAGAATCACCGCTGCTCGCTGTGAACTTTTCCCCCCCAGTACTGCAGGCTTTTGCTCTGAGAAGGAGCTGGGTTTGAGTTATTTGGCGCAGCACCCGGGCTGGGTCACCTTGGGCTACCTATAAAAAACCACATACAGTGTGTGTACGTCTGTACGTCCACGTGTATGTATATGAACATATGTCTATGAGGTGTCTGCAGCAAAGAGTGGAGAGCTCAGCAGGGATTTCTCTTGAAAGATGGCTGGGATAATAAGGGGTCCTTATTTAACAAAGCTGGAGGTGGTTTTGGTATCAAAGAGCCCTGAGTTTGGGGGAAGCAGCAGCTTGGCTCTGGGTTTTGTGGCTCAGAATTGCCCTCCAGAAGAAACAAATCAGAGAGCTGAATGAATACTGAGCTCTTCAGTTTGCAGGCAAGTGGGAAGAACTGGAGGAGAAGTGGTTTCAGATAACTTCAAATGCAATTAAGGAAAACGCACCTAACTGAAAGCTGGAGAATAGGTGTTTTCTTTTTTTCCTGGGTAAACGAAGCATATTTAGAGTAATTTGATTTAAAATTTTCAAATAGAAGCTAAAAGTCTCCCTTAAGTAATTTAGGATTAAAAAAAGAAAAGCTTTACGAGTCCAAAACACTCTTTGCTTTTCTGATCAGGAACGTTTTGGCAACCCTTCTCCCCCTTTACGCAACCTGGCATCCTCAGCTCCGCATTTGTTTCACTGGAAAATGTTTCCCATCAAAATTTCCTGCCAGGATGAAGCTGGGGGTGTGCTGAGAGCAACGTGCAGGAAGCAGACAGGAGGGATTTGTATCCAAGGCCAGTTAAGGAGAGATTATTTAGCCCGCATAGGAGACTAGAAGTGACCTAAATTAAGTATTTAAACTAGCTCAGGGCTATTATGAAATTAAGCACAATAATCTGCATGAAGCAGCGGGACAAACAAGGACACGAGGGCAGCAGGTGTAAGTTAAGCAGGAATTTGTGTTCCACATGTTATTTCGGTCCCGGCTGTTGTGGCAGGCAATGGGCATCGCACCCAGCACCCTTTGCCCTGGTGGATGGAAGATGTGGGTGGGAAGGAACAAATGGCAGAGGCACAGGTTGATGTCGTTGGTGCTGAGCGGCTTTGGGGCGCTGGGGTGGGCACGGCTCTGCCATCTGGCACGGGGATGGCAGCCAGCAGGAGCCCATCCTGCTCTCTCCTCTGCACAGGGCGTGCTTTCTTTTCCTCTTTTCCAGTCTAATTGGCAATTAGTTTATGATAGAGCTGTAAGTATTTAAGCTAATATCGGCACCAACAGGGTAAGCTGGTGCAGCCACAGCCTCCAGCCCCGCGCGCACGCGCTCCCAGCGTCACAGCCTTAATCTGCAGAAACCTCCCAGTGCCCCACTTGGAACCGTGCTGGGAAATCGGTCACCAGCTCAGCCCAGGGGGGGGCAGAGAACGCTTCTGTGCCCTGCAGTAAAGTGCCTCCCACCTCTTCTCTTTGGTAGCATTTGAGCGACCGCAGCGGGTTACCACTGCAAAAACCACCACCGCAAAAACCACCCCCACTACCACCACTACCACCACCACCACCACCACCACCACCAGCGCCCCCCTTCCTGCCTCCACCACCACCCAGCCAGGTGGGTGCCATGCTTCCTGTACTCCTCTTTTTGCCTTCTTCCCACCCTGGCTCCTCTGGTGGGGCTGCTGTGGGTTTTCTGTGCTCTAGGATGATACGGGGACATGGATAAAAACCAGCCTGACAGGTTCACATCCCTCAACCTCGGAGCGGTCCTGGTTTGCTTTGCCCCTGTTCAGTCCCAGAGCACTAGGAGCAGGTGCCATGGTTCCTCCAACCATGAAGCCAACAGTTATAGGTCCACCTTGGAGCCCAAGACCACGCAGTGGGTTGGCATCCCCCTCTCCTACCATCAGGGCAGCAGGAAGAAGCCAGCACTGGATGCAGGGAAGCAACAATTTTCCCTATTTTTCCTCCTTTTTCTTTTTTTTTTTTTCCTCCAAAAAGGCACAATGGAAGAGGACAGGTCAGGTTTTGCTCACCTTCCTACCCAACCTCCCCCAGGGGGCTGCCTCTGCCTTTGCTGGCTCTCCAAATCCTGCCCCAAGTCCCAGCTCTGGTGCTGAGCTGCAGGCTGGCTGCCTGCTCAAGGGCAGCGTTCAGAGGGAGCTGGCACACACCAACGATCCCCAAGCAGCTCTGCACAAATAGAGGGCAGAGAATGGAGCTCGCACACGCCTGTAACACCCCTTCCTAATTTCTGCAATCACCCCGTGGAGGAAAACTTTTGTGCTTTCTCCTGGGGGTTCCTCCTCCCCTCCCCTGCGAACAAGGAGACATCATTTTCTCTTTTCTTTTGGAAACGAGCAGATAAAACTTAACAGCAGGACGTTTTTTTTTAAGCTTCTCATGGGGGAATTAGACACGCATTCCTCCCATTGCCATGCTTTCTGGGCCTGATATTTCCCAGGAGGACGATTTACACCCACAGTATGTTAGTAACAGTCTGTCTGGGGGAGCTGCCAGAAGCCAGTCAAAGGGATGAGGAAACTTGATTACATGTTTATGAATATCTCGCTGTATGCAGGGAGGTACCCCGCTCGGGAAGCTGGGGGTTTATCTCCAAATTCCATGGGCTCTGGGTAATCTTCTGCTCTGCCCAAAAGCTCTCCTCACCCATATACATAACCTACAGTGTGCATGGGGTGGTTGTTGGCCACCCAGTGCTCCCATCACCACTATGTCCACAATGGGGAACCACCTCTCTGCCGCACGCTTGGGGTCATCTGATTTTTATCCATGCTCACCCACAGCAATATTTTAGGCCTGTTTTGTTGTTACTGTTTGTTTTCTGCAAGCGCTATGTGTACGTGGGTGGTGTGCTTAGTGCCTATCTCACATATGATTTGTGAGTGTTGTCCATCTGGGGTGGGCAGGGAGGCAGCAGCACAGTGTTGGGGGTGAAGGGCCAAGCTGCTCTGAGCAACCTGGAAAGCACCCTGCATTTCAGGGTTATCCCTTCTCCCTGGATAGAATCAATGCCCTCATAGTGTTTTCACATCAGCCCTGAGCACCGGGTAATAAGTAGGTAAAGAAATATAAACTACAGAGCAGCCACCACATCTGTGCCTCTACAGGGGCAGGGCTGAGCTGACCACCTCCATCACCCCAGAACATAGCATCTGTGATGGGGAATCAAAGCACAGCCCGATCCTCATTTGTCTTAGAGCTTAAGAGAGTAGAGTTTGCCCCCAGTTCCTACCTTTGTGCAGGAAAGGAGATTCAGGCTGGGGTTTTGCAGCTGTCATGGTCCGTTGATAGAGGGAATCTGGTCCCCTGCCTCCAGTCTGCCATTTGTGTCCAGAGACATTCTCCCCACTGCAACCCTGCAAAATGTAAAGTACTTCTTTAAATACCACAAGGGGCTCTGAATGGAACTCACCTGAACCTCAGGGAAAACACCTCATTAAAAAAAGGAGACCCGCTTGCACGAGCTGCAATAACCCCGAGATGGGGAACAATCCCCAGGTGAGATACTGTCATTGCCTCTCTCCTCAATTTTAGAAGCATGAAACAAATTCCTCCTTACTTAAAAGTCAGCTCAGACAGACATTAATAACCCCCCCCCCAGGTCCCTGTCCCATCACTGTCTTGTTTCGCCCTCTAACATACACGCTGTTTTTTCACCCTCTGAATTTCTGCTTCCCACCATAAGCAAGCATCATCCGACCTGCCTCCGAGCCCGCTGCCTCTGTGCCCATGAAGGAGAAGGAGGAAAAAGCAGGTATTTCCAGCCAGACTGATGTGTTCTCCCTTCTCCTCCATCCCTCCGCACGCTGGGATAGCAGCCAGGCGCAGCACGTAGACTTACAGCGGTAGATCAGAGCTGGGCCGACTCTGGGTTGCGCGGGTCTGGCAGACAGCGGCTTCCTTTGGTTGTTCCCTTTGGCTGTCGCGGTGCTTTCTGTGGTCAAGGAGGAGCCGTGCCCACGTTCTTGGGATGCTTTTGTGCCCACTGTGTGGTGAGAGGGGAAAGGAGTGGGTTCACCAACACGGGCTGTGTTCTGAGCATGGCGGGGGCTGCCGAAGGGAGCAGAGCGGTTACCCCAGGGAGGATGGATTAAGTGCCATTCTCCCCTGCCTCCTGCAGGTTTGGTATTTCTAAGTCTTCCCCAAGCCTGTCAAATCCCCCTTGCCATTTGTTACGTTTTTCCCCCACATTCAAAATAAGCAAAAGGAGCTTTCTTGGTTTTTTTTTTTCCTCCCCCGTTTTCCTGCTTCCATTTTCCCTCTGGTTTGTAACCCAGCAGTGCCAATTCACTTCTGGGATGGACAGAACCGACCTAAGCTTTGGTTTGGGTTTCACCAACTCCCTGGTGCTGGACAAGCACATCCGATGCCCTTCTCTCCCAGATGGTCACACACCTGGGGAAAGACAAGGGCTTCTCAAGGTCCTTCCCCTGTACTTCTGCACTGTTTCAAGCATCTCTTCCCCCACTGTGTTTTTCTACAAAGAATGACTCCTTGGCTCACTTTCTGCCGCCTCACCAGAAACCCCACCAGGACCCGGGGCTGCCACCAGAGCCTTTGAAGCCCCAGCAGGACGTGCCTGGTGCTCCCGTTGGCGTGGAGTGGGTTTGGGTGAAACACCTCTCTCCCACTCCCAAAACGTAGAACTGTCCATTAATGTCACAGAGCTACAAAGGAAAAGTTCTCAGGATAATGAGCATTAATAATTTTCCTGGCTCTGCAAACGCGATGGAGTGGAGGTGTATGCGAATGACTAAAAAGCAAAATGCCTCCAGGGCTGTTTTTTATTGTGACTCTAATTAAACCCTTGCCAATTTGCACAGGGCTTTCTTCATATTCTCCTTTAACAGCGTATTAATATCAATTGGTTCCCACTTTCCAGCTGAAAAGGACAATGTCTGTCACCTTCTCTTAGAGCTCATCATTTAGGAAAAAAAATATATTCTTTCTTATTCTGCATTGTTTATGATCCCCTTGACGAGGCTGGGAAATCACATTTCTCTCCTACTCGGGTTTGTCCTTTGAAACTTGGCAAGGATCAAGGGATTTTTTTTCCCTCCTCCTCCTTATGTTACCCAATTGGAGCCTGAAATTAATAATGTGGCTTTTGAATTTGCATTCCTCGGTTTGTTTTCTAGCAAACCTGAAGATTGTTACCACTACTGAGGAGACAGAGAGGGGTATGGAAGCGGTGGGGTTGTGAGCGTGCAGAGAAACCAAACTAGGGATCTATAAATGTCCCGCTGCTTTGATTTCCCTGCAGGGGCTTGCAAATTCTCTAACTGCTATTTCCAAGAAAAGAGCAGAGGCTGAAGCAGGCCGAGCTTACAGCAGAAACCAGGACTGGGTGCCTCCAACGTAGGATACGTGCGCTGTTCCTCTGCAAGCACACAGAACTGAACGAAAGCAGTGCTTTCGGAAGGGCTGAGAACAGACAGCTCAGCGCACTGCTCCCCTCCCGTCCTCTGCACTGCAGTGTGGGGATGTTGGCTGCCAAATCCCACCGAGGCACAGAGCCCTGCACGGCACGCGCTCCCAGCAACAGCCACAGGGCCAGGTTTTGTCCTCTAGCACAACGCAAAGCTCCCTGCTGGTTTCCAGTTCCCCAGCACCCCTCCTAACACAGCTCTCTGTCTCATTGCTGCCAGGCTACCCTGGCCTGTCGGCGGCCGCCCCGCTGCAGGTGGGCTCCCCCCCGGCCAAGGTTGGGGCAGCAGAAGGTAGGAGGCACGCGGCTGAGCCGGGTCCTGCCAGCCAATCCCCGCTCCCACCGCTTTCCTTTGTAGCCCTGCAGATCTTCTTTCCATGCATCTCTCTCTTCCTCCCGCCTGGGAAAAGCTGGGGGTTTGTCTGTGCCCTACATGCAGCCGGTAATCTGGTGAGGCTGGATTGAGCCTCGGGGTTTAGTCGCATACATGAAAGATGAGGATGATAAGTGGTAGAAGAGATTGTTCTCGGCTTGCTGCTGGGGTGAACAGAGAGGATCATGGAAATCCTGTTGTCTCCTGAGACCAGAATAACTTTGTAAACAGATAGGCTTGTGTCGTTTATAGCATAGATGCCTTCTTACATATTTCCTTGCTTCAGGTCTCCCACGTGTCTGCCTACGGTGAGCTATGAAGCTCCTGCTGGGAGCCCTGGGAGGCTGCTGGGGCTGAAGTTGGAGCTCCTCAGGGCTCCCACTGGCACACACGCTTCGGCAGCTGCTGGTGGTGCTCACTGCCCTTTGCCAGCTGAGATGCCTGTAGCTATCTCCCCCATAGACATCAGCATCCCTTCCAGTGCAGAATGTAACACCAGCTGGAGCCGGGCCAGGACACAACCCAGCATCTGCTAATAGTCAGTGGGGGAAGTGCTGGAATTCAGGATCGTTGGAACTGTTGTGCTTTTGGGCTTATCTCTAACCTCACAGAGAGGAAAAATTGTATTTGAAATAGCAGCGAGATAGGCCAACACCACTAGCATCAATGCCAGGTGATGCTGACAGTCTGTACTGAACAATGGGGACTTCTGGGTCTTGGCAGCAGTCTGCTTCTCTCCACGCTTCATGCAATGCAGTGACCACACGTCAGCACTCACCTGTCCAGCAGCTCCCCTTAGGAGTAGCTTCTGTACTGGAAGACCAATCTCCAGGAGATTTTGTCTCCCATACATGCCCCAGTGTATCCTCAACCACACGTGGCTCTACCCTCCGTACCTGAATAGAGCTTCCAGTGTCCTTTTCTCACCTTTTGAAACAAGCAAGTGCAAGATTTGTATTAAATCTGATGTTCTCTCTGACTGATGCCACCTTAAGCTGTTCTGAGCCCAACAAAAGTGGCAGCACCTGAACCCAAGCTGAAGGCACCAGACCCTCCCAAGAACATTCGAGGTAAGGTCCCTTCCCAGAGATGGGGCAGGGCTGTTTTCTCCCTCATTGCCCACAGGTTGGGGACAACGCTCCCGTCCCCAGTAAGCCCAACATCGTGCAATCCATTCTCCCACTCACAGCTGAGATCAGCTCAGTTCTGCTCATTCCAGCCCATGGAAGCCTTTCTGAAGGCTCTTCTAGGGTTGGCAGACGTGGATGGGTGGGACAGACCAGAGAAACCGGGAGTCAGTTTCCCTGTCCACCATTCCTTGAGAGGCCATTTGCCTTTTCCACACTTGGAGAACGTGGAAGATACACTGGGGGTCCCACGAGCACCAACTCAGCCACGGGCAGCTGCTTCTCCTGGTGGATCAGCCACCACCCAGCCCAGCACGGCAGGCACGGGGGGCTCTGTATCTCCACCTCAGCACTCAGATATATTTTATCATCTCGTGTAGCAGCTCCGAAGAGCAAAGCAGGGCGCACAGCACACTCTGCAGGCAAGAGGCATGGGAAGAAGTCAGGTAGGTGCTGGGATGGGCAAGCGGGCTGGAGCAGCCTGGGTTCTGCAGGATTCTGTGCTTTATACCACCTCCGTAGCTTTTGTGCTCTTAGCTGTGGTCCTAGCTGCTTTTTGAGGGTGGTGAGGGGCTGTCTGCATGGCCGTCATCAAAGCAAGGCCGCAGACAGGAGCTCTTTAGACCTGTAGATCCTCAGCCTGGCCAAGCCAATCCCACGTGTAACCAGGGGATGTGTGGACGGCTCCTTCTGCCCATCACTCAGCTCTGTGCATTGCAATACTGCCGTGCATGGAATTTTTCATGCATCAAACTTTGAGGAGGGGAGAAGAAGAGGAGAAATTTAGCAGCCACCAGCTGTCTGGTGCAGAAATAGCTTTCCACGCTGCCAGCGCGGTGTTCCTGACTTGGCTCATCATTGTTCTCATAGCAGAGATGCTCGCGGTAGTGTAGGACGCAAAGTGGTGCGGAGCAGTGAGAAAAAGCTTGTCTCTGATTTTTCTTAAGCATCCTCAAAGAACTCAAAACTCATCCGGCTCCAACCAGACACCGGCCCAGTGGCTCCTATTGAGACATATAAAGGTAAGAGGAGGGAGTGAGGAGCTCCAGGGCTCCCAGTCCTCGCCAGAGCTGCAGCCTCAGACATGGAGAAGATGGGGAGGGTTTGTCTATGTAAGATCACCCACCTCGGGTGAAATACTGCTCGTGAACTGCAGCAGCAGAACCACGTGAGCTGCAGTTCTTTGGATAGTGATCAGGCAGGTAGTGGTTGTTTCACAGAGGGTCTCAGCTCCTACTCAGGCAGCTGCAAATCATGGGGAAACCTCTGCCATGCTCCATCTTCCTTGATCTTCATTTCATCGGCATAAATCTCCTCCTTCAGCCCTACGTGCATGCCTGCTCATCCTTCCCTGCCATCACTCTGCCATGCTGGAATGTTTAATGTGGGAGCCTGGACCCAAACCCCTGATCTGAACCCACCTCCACCTCTCCAGCACTGGAGAAGCTCAGACCTGCCCAACGCCGTCCCTGCTCACACTGTCCCCTGCCAGCTGGCTGGGACACCTCCAGAGCAGGATGACTGTGCCACTGAGCAGCCAGGAGCCCTCCCTTCCTCTTGTGTTGTCCTCTTCAACTCCCAGAATGGTTCATTATCCTGAACACAGCACTACAGTACTGCAAGGTGTCCACCATCCCACGTCACAGTAATAAAAAGCAAACACAAGAAGCAAATAACCAAGTTCCTCCAGCTAGAAATTAAACCTAGGTGGCTGTTTCTCAACACACACCCACAGCTGAGAAAGGTCAGCCCAGCACAGTGGGGACAGGAGCAACACTCTGCTCAGCAATGGCAACCCTGTGCCATGCCAGGCAGTGCTGGGTTACCTCCCTGTGCCCAACTCCCTTGGAAGAAGCCCACACAAGCCATTCATCCTAGCACATGCTCATTTTAAGCTGTAACACACTCAGCCAGAACTGAGAGTCATCACGCTTCACAACAGGCATTGCCTGGGGAAGTGCTACTGCAAAGGCAATGCTAAAAAGGGACACATGAGTAAAAGGCCAGAGAAGCAGCCAGGGCTTACCTGCACATGCAGCAGGTTCTGCTCATCCAGAGCTCTCCCATCACCTCCTCTGCCAGCCCAGCTCCTCCTTGTCACCACCAGGCAGGGCACAGTCTTCCCCAGGGCTCTGCATGCCCCTGCATAGCCCCATGTCTCTCCCTTCTCCCAAACATCAAGCTGGGCTCTACTGATTAACAAGGCAGCTCTTTAATTAACACCTGACAGCACTCCACAGCCCCCTGGCTGCTCCTGTAATTATGCATTTCCCTGAAGAGCTGTGTCCTGGGGCTGGCTCCTGCCTGTCCTTACCCTGCAGGGACAGACTACCCTGGCCCCACTCCGAGCAAAGACCTCCAACCCAACCCCCGTGCAGCAGTGAGGTACAGCCCCCACTGCAAGCACTCAGTCCCACAGGCAGCAGCCATTGCGTTTTGCTGGAGCAGAAGGTTTCCCCGCGGCCCACCTCTCTCTCTCCTCCTCTCTGCAGACTGCGAGTGCTACGGCCACTCCAACCGCTGCAGCTACATCGACTTCCTGAACGTGGTGACCTGCGTGAGCTGCAAGCACAACACGCGGGGCCAGCACTGCCAGCACTGCCGCCTGGGCTTCTACCGCAACAGCTCGGCGGAGCTGGACGATGAGAATGTATGCATAGGTGAGCACTCATGCTGCCTCGGGAGCAGCACTGGGCCTGGGACCTCGTGCTGTGAGATGGGCTTCGGTTCAGCCCATTCTGAGGGTAATATGTCCACTGGGATGCTCTCACAGGACAGCAGCTGTTAGGGTCTTGCAATCCACCAAGCCCAAAGTAATATCTCTGGGCACCAAAGCCCAAATAATCTTTCCAATTGGGTCCAGATGCATTGCTACCACGGGGGCTGCCTATGGTGAAGGTGAGGGTGGTCTCAGGCAGCCATGCGCTCCCTCAGGGTCAGTGCATGGCACGTAGCCAGGCCTTTCCAAAGTCCCCAGCTCCTCCATGGGGGCATGAGGAGGCACAAAGCCTGCGGGCAGGGTGAGCATTCACAGCATTGTCTTCGTGGCCAGAATGTAACTGCAATCAGATCGGCTCCCTGCACGACCGCTGCAATGAGACCGGCTACTGTGAATGCAAGGAAGGGGCCACGGGGCCAAAGTGCGACGACTGCCTGCCCAACTACTACTGGAGACAGGGCTGCTTCCGTGAGTAGCCGGCAGCACTGCGGGCAGCCACCCCAACAGGGCACAGGGAGGTGGGAGGTGGGCATGGACATGGGGGGAGCTCCAATGAGGAGGGAATCTCCCACGAGAAAGGGATCTCCAATGTGGAGAGGATCTCCAGTGAGGGAAGTGGTGTCCCACCAGGGGTGGCACTTCCAGAGAGGTGCAGATCTCCAACAAGGTGCGTGTCTCTGCCCGTCCCATGGTGAGGGGTGAGCTTGGTCATTCCTCCCAAATCCAAAACAGCTTTGAAGTCCACAGCCCCAGCTCTGTTCCTCTGGCATTGGGACCGGTCTCGCTGTGTAGGGGTTTGACGATGGAGCCCCTCGGAGCCAAAGCAGAAAACCAAAACCTTGCTGGTTCCTGCTGCATCCGAGGGGCTTCACACCCCGCAGCACAACTCCCACCGCCATCCCTCCTTCCCTACAGCCAACGTGTGTGACGATGAACTCCTGCTCTGCCAGAACGGCGGCACCTGCTACCAGAACCAGCGCTGCATCTGCCCGGTGGGCTTCAAGGGGGTCCTGTGCCAGCAGTCACGGTGCGAAGCTGACAGAAAGGACTGTGATGGTGCCTCCAGCACACGGGCCGCCATCAGCACCGTCCTCCTCGGTGTGCTGGGCCTGCAGCTGCGCGGCTGGGCTGACCTCTGAGGCCAGGAGGAGGGAGCCCAGCCGAGGCACAGCACCGAGGGGAGCGCAAGGCAACGGTGGCTCTCCCCACCAGCTCCTCTGCCTTCCTTCACGCTAGGACTTGCACAACGTCTTTCGGCCACTTTCCAAGCAGCTGAAAAGCAGGGGCCGACTCCTGACCATGGAACCACGCGGGGCAGCTGCAGCACAGAGCTGATGGCTGAGCAGCAGTGCAGGGACTGCAGCAGAGCCACGCGGATACGGCCGTCCTTCCTTCCCCGCTCCGCACAGGGCGACCCGAGGCCCTGGTGCCACAGTGCCGCAATCCAAGGGAGATTTTCTTTATAAGGGTTCGTTTATTTACTTTGGTAGAAGCCGGGGTGTCCTTTTTCTTTCCTCCCTCTTAGCGTCCCATTTTGAAAGAGCCTCTCATGATAACATCAGAGCCACGCAACACCACAAGGAAGGGAAGGGAGGGAGGGAAGAGGGGACTCTGCTCCATGCCGCTGTGTGGTCCCGCCGCCAGCCGGGCCTGGCTGCTCACATACCGTTGCCTACAGCTCCAGTTGCTGCATTGATTTTGTATCTCATTGCCGGGTTTTGTTTTCTTGCACTTATGGAGAACACAGAGGCCATCAGGCGTACGGTGCGTAAGGAGTGCAGTGTCTTATCCACACATTTCCATATAGTGTACGGTTCCAATCCTTTATTTTATTTTATTTTTTGGTAGAGACTTATTTTTGTTTGAATTAAATGTTATAAAAGAACCACAACCTAAAGGGACATTTTGCCATGAGCGTTTGATTACGGTGTATCCTCCTACAGTAAAGCAACTACCAATTGCTGCTTGATGGCCACGTTTTCCTTTCTGTGTGCACAGTTAATTACAGGTAAAGACTTATTTTTTTGATTCATAAAGTCCTCTTGTGTTTTCTGAGTCGCTGGCAAGGTGCACCACATGGTGAGGGAAAGGGGAGGGATGCTGCTTCATCACTGAGAGCTGTTAATTATTTCTCCTAATTACTTTGCTGAACTTAGGTTGCACCACTAACTGTAGACAATGAACGCTATATTAAGCCCCAGCCTTGTGCTGAAATGCCATCTCCAAATGAGCCTGCAGCTGAAGAACATTGGGTAGCCCAGGGGTGGTTCTCCAGGGGATCTCAGCTGCCCAACCTCCCACATCATCCGGCAGCCTGGGACTTCAGTGTAGAGACTCATAGAGAATCACTGTGGAGGGAGCACACTCAGTCAAGCATGTAAAAGAAGGCAGGAGAAACCCGAGACAAGAAACAAGGGGATCATCATCAACACAAGAACTTTAATTGCGTCGTTCCCAGAGCCATACTGAGCAGAGAAATTTGGTGCGTGTTTTGAGGGGCACGGCAGAGGTTGGTTACAGGGCTCAGTTAGTCTACTATAGAAGAAATGAGGGTTAAGTTCACCTTGCTGAGATTGGAGCATTGAGGGAACGGGCTGACACAAGCATTTCCTCCCTTTAACGCAGCCGTTTGCTGTCTGTTGCCATTGACACTTGCTCTTTCCTTATACTTTCTTACTGAGATATATTTCAAATCCTTATATGTTACTGTTCTTACAAGTAATAGCACAGAACAGACTGTAACGAGATCAAGGTCTCTAATGACATTTCTGGAAGGTGAAGCACACATTCTTCTTTCCCTGCACCAGTGTTTTTCTCTAGCAAATTAGATTAAGCAATGGAAAATCTACTACTTCACAAAGCCATATCCCAGACCAACTGCAGCCAGCAGATTCCCTGCGAAAGCACACTTATGAGATGCAAGTGGGAACGTGCCAAGCAACGGCAGCACTGAATTCCCATAGAAAATAACCACAGAAGAGCACAACAAAGCTCAGAACAGCCCGAGATTACTGAAGGTGATACACCACTAAACTAAGCTTTTATGGGGGGCTGGGGAGTTTCCCTTGTTTGAGTGGTGATGTCTGGGGGGGGTCTCCTTGTTTCCATGACAAAACATCCCCAGCTTCCTTAACTCAGTTCCAGAGGTGGCACCACCTCCCCATGAACCCCGAATACTGCAGTGTTCAGTGCCTGGGCCTCTTTAACCAGAGCCCAATGAACTGCATGCAGAAGTGTAAAGTGGTGCTAATCCTCCTGTAGCAGTATCAAAGGACACCTGAGAAACATTGAAGGTGGTGGACAGGGCAAGAAAACCAAGAAACAAAACCAATCCACCCAATAGAGCTAGAAGAGCGAGCTGTGGTTGCAGGCTGGGCAGTAGATTGCACCTTCAAGCTCCTCCATGAAGCCAGCCCCGCTCGGTGCAGCTCCAGGTACTGCCTCACCTGTCCAGTTGCATTGGAGAACTTAGAATCAGAAAACAGAAACCCCTGCAAGACAAGAAAAAAAATTCACCTCTCACAAAACCTGGCATTTAAAAGAATAATGTAAATTTACAGAGAGCTTCAGCACTGCAAACCCATTAAACTGCAGACATTTGTTAGCACATGGGTGTTTACACCAAGAGAATCAAGCATTATTGAAATCACACAGAAAGAAACCATCACAGCAAGTATCTGCAGAGCTGAAAGTTCTTCTCAAGATTGAGATGTTTGTGCATTAACGGAGAAGCTGTCCAATGAGCTCAATACCTCGCCAGTGGAAAGGTGAGCAGACAGGTACTTCTCCTTCCAAGGAAAGCCACTTGTGCTCTTTCAAGAGGTTCTCACGTCAGCAGCCAGCATTTGATTCCTCTAGAAGTTTTCAGATTGTACTCCTGTCTGCAAAAAGGTGATCTCTTCAAACAGCACAAGTAGAGCTTTTGATTTTGCTTGTTTACCTCAAATTCTTCATTGATTTTAACTATTGACAGCACTGAAATCCACGCAATCAAAAGCCCCAGACAACAAAACCTGCCTGATGTGATGGAGGACAGACCCAGCTGCGGAGAAGCCTACAGCAGTTTGGCTTCGTGCACATTTGCACGCTCACCAAACAGAAGTGTGACACCTATGGCCCACGTGAGCTGGACACGGAAGCGAGGAAAAAAATCCCACCTATAGGAACTCAGCAGGTATGCTGGTTCTCCATTGGTTTTGTTCTAAGGATGGGGAAGCAGACATCTCCTCTGTGAGAGTGATTTGCGACCCCACGCAGGCCAGGGGGAAAACAATCCATTAGTGGTAGTGAGCGGTAACAGTCTCACCAACCATTTGTATTCTGTAATCAGCTTCCATGAAGCATCCTAAATAAAGTTCAAGGGGGGAGCTGAGCAGTGCTGTCAGAAATAAGAGCAGACCTGGGTTCTGAAGAGATTTCCACTGCCATCTTCTCAGCACTCCTGGCAGAGATTTGGGGCGTGCGCCCATTGTCATGCAGGAATAGCACACTGATTTCAGATGCAGAGAAGAGCTTCAGACCGTCCTAAGGGCTCCTTTTATCATTTTGATTCTCTAGGTGTCATAACAAGTTTCACTGCAGGGTGAGACGTGTGAGGAAAGCCTAAAGACAACTCGTTTTTAACCACACTGCTGTTTTCTCCTGGCCTACAACACAACAGAGGTCCAAGAGCTCCACCCTACCCTACTCTGCAATTCCAGGGATTCAAGTAAAGGGATGGGAAGCTCTCCTTGTAGCCAAGAAAGGAGTTCTTGCTTGGTAAAACAGTGACATCAGGACAAAACAGGACAGCGTAGTCAGCCAGGCTGTACAACCAAGTTTTCTACTCTTTCATTGTATTGAATGTACTCAGCCTACCTTCGTTTTCATTTCTACCCCCATTTGCCTGGGAGCTGGTGGCAAATCAGTCGAGGCCTCAGCAGGCAGGCACACATGGCTAGAAGGTCTCATGTATCAGCAACATCCAACGTACAGGACTGCTTAGCTTACATTTATTTGTATTAAAGAATAAGGCATTTGGCTCCTTCCCAAGCATCTTAAAGACAAGAAAGGAGACCTAATATACGACTTGGGAATGGACTCGTTGTGGCAAGAGACTGTATTATGTTGTTAACATTATAAATTCCATTTACAATACAGCAGCCATTTCATCCATCATTTATTCATGCAGACCAGAGAGAGCGCCTTGCATTTTTAGGACCACAGTTCTGCTTACTCTTGGTATTGTCACAGTCCACAGGCTGTGAATAAAGAGCCCACCTCCAGCTGTCGGCCACTTCAGTCTCTCCATTCTATAGGCAGAAAGTAAACTGCAACACCTCACCACGCTTCAGTAACTACAAAAATAACGAAGTCACTTAAATCATTGGGTTTCCATGTTATTTTTTTGGACCTCAACTGAGGCTGAAAACGTTTACCCTCATTCAGTGTTTGGAAACTGCCATTTTTTCTGGGCGCAGCTGTCTCCCAGCTCACGTGCCTTCGCTTACTGGATCCGGCTGCTAATTAGTGCCTGCACACAGCTCATCTGTGAGCCAGTACTGGAACCCCTCATGCCTCACCAGTACTACCAGCACTGAAATGTGCATGTAGACAAGAGGCTGGGAGGAGAGGCTGATGTTTTTGGGTCTTGCTTCGGCCTCCCCCTCAGCAGCACTGCACTGCTCCCATGACTACCGCCCACACCACACATATCACCTGCTCTCAGCATTACTCAGCCATATTTGCCACTGCTACCACACCAAGAAGCATGAAACCCCCCAGTTTTTTTCTCCAGCATGGGATAACACTCCTGCAAACTGCCTGCCTTCCTCTGGTGGGTTGGCAGGTATCTGTAGGTATAGCTAGCAAAGGCATCCTCCCGTAAGCACTCAACTGCACACTGCATGTGCAATGATACACAGGTAAGGAGAAGAATTGAACAGGAAAGTACTAGGTTGGATATCATCAGTATAGATACGGCTATGGTTTGGAGCAGTGGCATGGAGTTACACTTCACCTCTACTGGAAAGGCTGCTTTATGTACAACCAAAGGATTAACAAGACAAAAACCTTTAAAAACAGCACTCTGCTCACACCAGGGACTTTCCCTTCTCAGTGGCGTCAAGGACCGATAGCATCACACCAGGAACGTTTTTGCACTAAGAATTGAGCTGCCAACCACCCAAACATATTTCATTCCAGATATACCCTTAATGGCACAGACTGACAATGGGAGGAAAAAGCTTCTGCTGACAGATCTCAAGTTTAGGGGGTTGGACTGGATGATGTCTTGAGGTTCCTTCCAACCTCTGCAGTTCTGTGATGCTGTGAACATAGACAAAAGTAAACCTAGTTTTAAATAAGAGAAATGCCTGAGCCACTGACCACGCCTCAGAGATGATTTATGGGAAAACAAATTATAGAATTACATCACTTATATGTGGACATAATACAAGCAAAATGCAGCGTTAAAACAAAACTCCTTCCAGCATGGAATAAGTACAGTTTCAGAAGAAAACGTGCTCTGAAATGCAGATTGCTTAAGCAGAAGGAAAACAAGAGAAGCCTTAAGAGAACATTCCCTTGACAAACTTCTATGTAACAGCCAGAAAAGCATCCTCTCATTCACACTGTTGCCAGCTTTGTTTTATTTACAGAAAGACAGACTTCATGGCTTCCACAGCCATAGGGTCTTTCAGCAGCTTGCAGAACAGCAGCCTTTTTAATGTGTGAAAAAACAGCAGACAGGTCAACACAGCCCTGGCAAGTGGAGCCAGAAGGTTTAAAAGACAAAGGTATTTTTAAGCGTTCCTACAGGCATAAAGGGAGAACCCATCCCAGCATGTTATCTATAGTGTGGGAGTGACAGAACTGCCCGGTTCACGGCAGTAAAATAAGCAGCCTTCGTTCTCACACAGCGCGCAACATCAAGGAAGAGCGACAGCAGTTTTAGAAGTGCATATATTGCTGAGAAGGTCGGGGTTCACTGAAACAATTAAGATTGCAACACAGAGAATAAGTTAGGCTGAACACCGTGCATATTCTGCTTTCACTTCGCAGGCATCTCAAAGGTCAGACTTCTCCTCCCGTTATCTTAAATGCTCTGCACCATATAGCACAGGGAACGGGACAGGCACAGTGACTAACAGCCTCCCAACACACCTACAATGCAGTTGTTGCTAGTAAAGCACATTTCTCTGAGCTTGGATACATCAAGCGTGTAAACTATACCAGCATCAATTACCACCTGAACTGCTACACAGTTTTGTTCTGTAAGCCACTTGTGTGTCACTGAACTGGATCACATACACTACTTTGGCAGTGGGATAAAAGAAGAAAGGTAGCACTAATCACTGCAATGAATGTGTCACAACAGAAATAAGGTTATGGTTAAACTCTGGCCAGAGAAAGCTAGCAGCTCATTTGCTCAGGGAAAGCCATTGCCCTTATGGAACCAAAAGCACCCCCACATACTGGTTAAGTGCATGTTTTTCAGTACTTCACCCTACCAGAACCTGCCCCCCAATTATGTGACAATGCTTCCATTTCAGGTGCAAGATTCACTTACCAGAGCTCACACACAAAGATAACACTGCTTTCTTTTTAGTCTTAGATCACATCAGGCCACAGCAGTCATAGCACAAACAGCCCTTCTCAAGTCAGAGTTAGAAAGGGACAGCAGGATACCAACCTGGTTCATGAAGCACTGCATTTGAACACAAGAGCCAGGAGATAGCAACCTGGCTTGCAAGCAAAACCCTTAACTCACGTTACTGTAGCAAGGCACCACATTCTTGGGCAGAAGCATTCAAGACCATCTCCATGCAAAACGGCACACAGAGGAAATGTTACCGCTCACTTGCTTAAAACAGACGCATTGTATTCCAGAAAAAAAATTAATACTTCATTCTTAAGAGAAATAATTCCACTTTTATTGTGAAATGTTAATGATGAAAGGATGGCTTTCTTAAAAATAGGTGTTTTTCCCCCCCCGCGCACCTCATTTTACTGGTTACTTCCTCTTCATCAACACAGTGAAAAGAATCCAGTAATAACACTTAGAATGAACTGCTTCCCCTTTTTTTTTAATCTCTAGATCTCCAAGAGCAACATACAAAGAAACTTAAGTGTCATTATCAATAAGTGTTAACCAGATCTTTGACTCAGATTCCACAGTCCTGTTGATTATTCATCACAAGGACTCACTGGGTTCAAACAGACCTCCCAGGCTTTAATCTGCAGTTTGTACTGCCACTGCAAGAGGAAAAGGATTCCAGCTGACGAAGCAGCAGCAAGAGCAAAACTCAAGGCACATTTGTATAAATGAAAGCTCTTCTGTTCCTATAAAAACAGACAATAAAATACACAAAATAAGTAGAATTCTCTTCATTCAACCAACGTACATCTGCCTTCAGCCTTCCCTGAGGCACTAGTGGAACACGAGGAAGACTCATCGTTACCACGTTACCAACACACACACTTTGCTATTAAATAAATTAGGCTTACTGATACAAAAGGAAAACAGTCTGGCTGTTTTGTTGTTTTTCCCCCCCCTCCCTCCCCCCCCTCTTTTTTGTTTTGGCAAGGTTAGGTCTGGGTTGGTTTTTGTTTGTTTTTGTTTTATACTTTGCTCTTGTTCTTCATTAAAAAAAAAAATCACATAGCTAAGAAATCTGCATTTGCACAAGGAAATGAGAAGTTATATTTGCCCAATTAAATCTTAAAATAATTCTGCATACTGTACAAATATACAACATTTACAACCTTAACTTCCTAGATGACAAAATTCACCGCCATTCCAAGTGATGCAACTCTCCAACTTTTCTCTTCAAAAGCTCTTAACTGCCAGATATACAGTCCCTTTAGTAACTACAGACATTTACAATGATGGATCTACTGACAGTAGTAGTATTACCATACGGGAGTTCCAGGTGTACTAAATATTTTAAAATACATTCCTTGCTAGATAGAAATCTGGGAATAGATTTTCAGTAACGAGCCAACATTGAAGTACTGAAGTCAGTGAGAGGTCTTTCTTCGCTTGGCACTGTTGGAGTCTGTGCTCACTGATGACGACTTTGATGTTCTCACTAAAGTAAGTGTGTCTCTGTTCCACTTACTGCTACTACATTGACCTCTCTCACTGCTGGCTTTTGAATGGTGTTCCGGTAGTGGAGCTCTCCTGTCATGTTCTACTTTAGCTCCATAAGGCAACGTGGAAGGTGTGTCATGCTGTCCCTTTGTTTGGTGGTGCTTCTTAGAAGGTTCTGTTCTGGCAATCCGATCCCTGGCAGCTGAGGACACATCCAGACGCTGCTGCAGCATTGATTCTCGAGTGCTCTGGGCTGACTGACTGCTGTCTTTCGGGGTCTGCTCCTTCCTTTTGGTTTCAGTTCTGCTGGCCATACGTGCCAGCCGTGGGTCCCGTGGTTTCTCCTTATCAGCAGGGAGTGCTGCAGCCTCCGCTGGTGCAGAGATGCTGGCTCGCCGGGAGTCTGCAACCTGAGCTCCCTGTGGCAGCTGAGGCATTCTGCTTCCCTGTGGGGCTGCATGGCTAGGGCCAGCAGCAACTTCCCGTGGTCTGCTGGCCTCACTCGGATCTGCAGGCTCACCCATCTTCCTACTAGAAGAACAAGCCTCTGCCAGAGGAGCCTTCGTTGTCCCTGCTTTGGTGGGAAGCTGGCATGGGGGATTCTGTGGTGGTGGTTTAAGCTTCAGAATCTTAAGTGCATCTTTCTTGTAGCTTTTGTCTGATGTCTTGATAATTGCACCTCTTCTCTGAGCATCCTGAATCAACTTGTTCCAGTCTTTGTTCTCCTTTATGGTAAAGAAGAAAAAACCCCACCCACACCAAAAGAAAACATTTATCAGAAGAAAAACACAGGGACAGAGGTTTTGGAGGGTACAAAACCCCTTTAATCAAAGTACCTGGCAACTGTAATGGAAACCACATAACGTTCCTTCTGGAATAGAAGGATCTAAACTTTCACTGGTGAAACAGCAATAGGCACTCTGGCTGCTGTAACACAGGGAAGGTTACTTTTGGCAATCTGTGAGCTACTCTAGGTGTTAATTTCTGTATCTATGAAGGCCCAGGGTACTTCCAGTGTGAAATGTGGGTCTAATGCCCCCTAGTGATGTAGCTAACACCCCGTGCAATGGAAAAAGAATAAAAACCAAGAACAATAAGACATTAAGACTATTCAAGAGTACTTCTGCACATTTCATAGGACCTTTACAATCCCCCCCACCAATATCTGTTTCAGAAACATCATTTTCAAAAAATACCATGAAATACTATCCTCAGAAACCACACGACTATACAGAGTAGCGTCAAAAACAACCCGAACATCAGGGGAATGTTTTGGGGGTGTTTCGCAGTTTTTAAATCATTTTCCTTGCTCCAGCATCCTCTGACAACTGCAATAAGTGGAAGAACAGTAAGGATCAAGAAGGAAAGTACCTCTGACATCACTCTATCTTGCCTATCTTTGAAGTCTCCATTCTTCAATTGTAAAGGACAGTGTTATAATTTAGTTACTGAAAATACTGACTTAACCTAAAAGGGTAGATTACAGACAATCATTTGATTAACACTGTACCTACCATGAGTGTTTTCAGTCTTCCAAGGATGAAGAGGCTGAATCTGGCTCGGGTAATTGTAACGTTCAAACGCTGAAGACTTGCCAGAAACCTAGGAGACATGACAAAATGAAGCTCCTAAACTACCTCTTGGAAAAGACTCTGAAGTGGTAAGGAAATGTTCAGCTAAAGTGAAATGAAGACAACAGAAACAGCCCATGACCCACTCCCAGATGCCATTGCAGCAGCCCTCCTTTACATGAAGGGCTTCAGGTGAATTGCTTTTCCTTCTTTCTCCATTGATGCCTTGCAGGGAATTCCGGTCCTTTCCAGCTCTTACCATTGATGTTTCCTTTCTTAGTGCAAATCCCCTCTTAATGCCAACTACTGCTTCCTTAAATGTTCTTCAAAGTACAGAAGTCATCAACCTCACTTCACCTATCAAGACTTTAAGCTTCTTTTTGACTTGAACTGAAATAGATTAATAATATTTGGCATGATTAATGGAAAAAATTTCTACTGAAATGCTCTATGTTGGACTTCAACATTTTATTTTAAAGGTGGTTGCACTGGCAGAATGTGAAGGAAAACTTGCTCTATCATGCTTCAAGATCTGAAAAACACAATCCTTGCAAAAGAAAATATTCACATTGCAAGCATGAGATTACCCAGCCTGTCTCCCTGGGGTCACAAACCAAGGTGCTGCAACCTACAAATAAATGTTAACTGTATTCTTGAACACTGATTTCTGTTAGGGCTTCTTTACATTAATCCTCAAGAAGTCTTCAGAGTGGAAAAAAACAGAAACACCACTCAGTTATGAAACTCATATTCCTCCTCTGATGAAAAAGTTCCCAAAATGCACAGCTTCTTCTGTACTAACAAAGTTTGTAATTCAAAGACAAAGACAAGCTTCCACACAACTTCATGTGAATAGATCCAACATCAGTGCCTAACACTGTGGTGATGACACTGAACAGCAGTGTACCTGTACCAGAGTACCTGCAAGTAAAGACTGCAGAAGTCACAGAACGACACCAGAGGATTTGGCCACTGCATGAAAAAGGACAGAGGTAAGAACATGGGCAGGGGAGCAGATCCAACAGCACAGGTGATATGGATCTACAGGTCTTGGGGAAGCAAGAAGTGGTCTTGAAAGAATGTCACATTCTTAATAGCATTTAAAATTAAAGGATTTTTTTCCTTTCCTTAGACAAACCTCATCATCTTTCACCTGTCGGGTCTTGTGAGAGTTTTCTCCTCCTTTTGCAAGGTACTTTCAGAGTAAATTTAATGCTAGACTAACAACCTTGGAGACCAAAATACTTTGCTCAGCTAAGAGATCAGCAGTAATGGTGATGGCAAACTTTCCCATCACACCTTGCCAATGACACTTGACTTTGTAACAGAGATGTCCAAGTCATCAGTACGTATAGCTTTTAAGGCATACCATTGCCAAAGTTTTATTACATAAATCTCCAGCACAGTAAGTTGCAAAGTTTTGTTCTGAAAGAACAGATGGAGGTTATGGCCCAGGCCAGCCAGAAGTACTGGCAGGTTCTGGCTGCCCTCAGTTTCCAGTCTTAATCAATTAGATTCAGACACCTTTAAAAAGCATCGTTGTTTAAACACAATTTGGGTTTTCCATCCTTCCCAAAGCAGCACAGGTCAACACAATTAAAAGCCCTTAAGTTAACAATTAGGAAATTAGTACCAGAAAAGCATAAACAGCTTAGTGAAACCTGGTGTGTGGAGGCAAAGATTTCTGTTTATGTGAACAGCCTTCCCATAGATTAATTTAAAAGCTAATGAACTAGAAGGTGGCACACTTCTACTGCCATTTCTAAATTGAAGCTATCACTAAGCTACAGAGATTATTATTGAAGTAAATTAAAGCAAATTAACAACTGCGTAGCAGTCTGGAGGGACAAACAGTACACCTGGCATTCAGTTCCTTCTGTTTCAGAATGGAAAAAAACCTACACAAACTATCAAATCTGCAATCTTAATTCAAGACTTTCTGCATATTAACTTAGCCATGTTGCTCTACAAATCAAAGATACAGCTGCTCTGCATGACATTCCCAAACTACGTAACTAGTTGACAGTGCTTTTACAGATAGAATGCTGTATTAATAATATAACAACAGTGACAAAAAATGTTAAATCACAATACAGAGTAAAAGCTAAAGGAAAAGTCTTGCAGTACACTAAGGAGCCCGCCAAAACTAAACAATGACAGGCTAAAACAGACATGTGCATTCATCAGCATATAATGCAGAACATACTTAGCATTTCCTACACTCTGTTTTGGAGGGGATGTCAAACCACTAATGTCAATTCATGCAGATGGCTTTTCATTTGCTAGCTGTGGTGACTTGCTCTCTAATAACTTTTCTACTGATAATGTTAAAAATACAGTGACAATATCTAGAGTGTTACTGGAAATGAGACTTGCAGATCACTGGAGATGGACATACCCAATTGACCCTTTAGAGCTGTTTGCCCGGACACATGTCACTATGATGCAATCTTTCTCTCGCCCCTGAAATGCATCCACTGTATCCACTTCTCCTGGGCTGTTGAAGAAAATATTATCAAGCCATTAAATTGTTAGTTGGATTTTTAAGCAACACAGTGATGCAAATGGCCTAAACTATCCTGAATGATCAGCTGTCAGAACTATTCAAACTAAGCCTCTGCTTCTGAACTTGAAAAGATTCAGTGTATGAGTAAAAAGCAAAATTTCCTTTTTTGAGGCCAAGATCACTGCTAAAAAAGCTGTTCAGTTCCACATCGCTTGGAATTTTGGATTTTCTTTCAAGTCAGCTACGCTCAGAACAGCAATAAAATCAAAGCACATAGACAAGCAATAACTAAGAAATGGTACAAAGAGACCACATTTGTTTTAAGAGAACAGGTTGGTAGTGTCCTTTTTCAAAACCATTACCAAGTGGAGATTTTGGCAGCACATAAAAACGTTAAAGTTTTTGCTGTGATTTTAAGAGGATAATCAAGGGACTAATACACAAGAGCCACTTCCCATTTGAAACGTCATGGTTTATTTACCTGTTATTCTTGAACACTCTGTCTAGTTCCTCTTGAATTTTCTTTTTCTGTGCACTGTAAGGTGTAATTATTCCAATGCGACGAAGACCTAGATCCTTCCTTTTTTCTTTAATTGTTCTAATGATTTCTAACACCAGTTTCACTTCTTGGGGATTACTAAAAGAGCTGAACAAGAAATGGAGGAAATGTTAAAAAAAATACATTTGACAGCTTCTGAATTCAACAGTTCAGCCAAACTGAAAGTGAAATTGAGATTCGGAGGCCCCCTTGGAACTTCCAGAGCTTCCTTCACACAGATGCTCAAAGACCTTCAGAAGCAGGCCCTGACAAGGTACTAACAAGGAGAAACGTTCAGGCTACGCCTCATGCTCCCTTAAAATGATATAGCTTTGCTTTCCTTACAGAATATACAAAAGAGAGGACCAAGCCTGCCATCTTCTGGTCTTACCTCAGCATGCAGCTGTGAAGAAAAACTAACTGACTAAAAATAAATAAGATACATCAGAAACTTAAACCACCTCTTGAGTTAGCATAAACTGTAAGGATTCAATGGCATCTAGCAGACAGTCACAACAGGATTAAAACTATATTCAGGTAAGTAAATAAACCCTCCACCACCACAAGTCAACACCTGCTTCCAGCAGAATTTCTCCCATAAATCAAACCAAGTTGAAAATGCAGATCTGGCTACTTGATACATACTGGAAACAGTACAAGAAAGAACAACTCTTCAGCAGGTAACTGATTCTCAGCACATGCACAATTTGGCAGAGTAGACTGCAGGACTTACTCTTTGTCACGCTCCTCACGGCCATCTCCTACATCAAAAACAAGATAGGGCTGGAATGGCCACTCTGAAGAACATCTGTTCTCTTCTGTTGCTCTGTAAATAAGTTTTATCACTAGGTAACCATAAGAAAGTGATGCACAATTTATTTCCACCATCATTTTCATAAAGGCAACCTTCAGCTTTTTTCCAGAGCTCTTAATTTTCACTGTTACCTGCACAAACTGAAACCTAAAAATGAACTCCATGCAGTAAGGAGTATGATCCTTTTCAAGTGAACTAGTTATGTTATGTATAACAGCAAGCACTAAGAGATTAAATGCAAGTCTCCCACTAAGCATCTTCCCCCAAACCCTCAAGAACTTTTAGAATAAAAAAAAAAATCCTGATATGAAAAGGCTCATTTGAAATCCCCACTGCTCAGAAATCAGAACAGACAGCTACTCACTTGTCAGTCTTTAGAGTCTTGTCATAAATATAACTGGATGGGAAAAGGCAGATGTCAGGGTGCATTCGGTACTGCACAGTCAGCTGCACAACTGGCAGACGTCGTAAAAGATTATTCTGTACTTGTTCTTCCAGGTGTCTCTGCAGGCGTGCCATTAAGGACTGACCATAGCCATATTCCTGAGCTTTCTGTCAGAAGGAAACATGAATTATTTTTGAGGAGTTAAGTCCAAATTTAACAATAAAAATTTGCTTTTTAGACTCGAAACTATCTGGTATTTTGAAATTCTAAAACACTGATGAAATGACAACACTTGTACTTCATTTTTACATTTGTATTTATCCTTTCTGATATACAACAATTTTAAGCACAGTAATAATGAAAAGTGAGGTCTCCCAGGTGGGATCTCTAAATAAGCACGTAAGTTCAAAAAAAACCATGTGCCTCTAAAAAAAGGCAGTCCGTTTCTCCTCTTTTCTTTGTCAGATGTTTAAGAGACTTTTCTTTATGGCTAGATGCAAAATAAGAGTTCCCATATGTTCATTCTTAGAACATACTGATAGGGTAAGAAAGTCCTCACACAAACAGTAGTCTTCATCCTAATCCTGTGTTCCCTAAGGAATGTGACACTGGATGGAGCTCACAATGATATAACAGAGCCTGCAGCAGTACAAAGCTGATCCCAAATGAAGTGCCAGGTTGTACAGAACTCTGTGCTGCTGTAGCTATTCTTACTGGTGCAAGAGATTAGTTGCAAGTCTACAGAAGTCACGCTCACATCAACATCAGCTAAAATATCTGAAGGCAGTATCAACACAGGCTCCACGTAACAGACTAAACAGGAATCGCCTGGCAGTATAAAATGCTGTAAGCTGACAGACACCGTGATCTGACTTCGAAGTGTTTTTTTTTTTCCTATGTTTTTTTTTTTCATGGCTCTTACACTATACCCGCCAGATAGTATAAAAAAATACAGTTAAAACACTTACTATTGATTTTATAGTGGGAGGGAGCTGCCTGGGATCTCCAACAAGGACAAGCTTATTACAGCGATGAATCAGTGGAATCAGTGTTTCAACTTCACATGACTGCCCTGCCTTTTGTATACATGAATAGGGCAAAAAAAGCAGAAGTTGTAAGCAAAGGAGTGGAGGTATGTAAAGTGTTCTGTAATACCAGTTAGAAGTAACAAAAAACAACTTTCTAATGCTTAAAAAAATATTCTCTAGTAAAAACTCAAACCAGATTATTATTTTATTATTAAATATGCAGAACTTCCCAAACAGATACAACACAGTTGTGCAGAAATCTCTATAGCAAGAACCACACTTGAGCCACGATTTTTAAATAAGAGATGTGTGATGCTTTAGTGACAGACAAGTCAGCAAAAAAAAAAAAAAGCAATTAGTACTTAATCTTTCTTCTCACTGCTCTTTGTGGCAGGACAGGCTGGTTATCAGATAAAATATGGGGACGGGGCAGTCAGCCCAGATCATATTATATCAGCAAGCAGCCACAAGTAGCCTAAGCAGAGAACAACGAAGACTTCAAGCATGGAACAAGATGAAATTCTAAATAGCTTTACTGACCTCGTCCACAATGACACAGCTGAAAGGATCGAGCCCTTGCCTCCAGAAAGCAGATTCTAGAAGACCTCCTCCGCTTGTGCTCAGTGTGCAGCAGATTATATCAGACTCCAAGATGATATCTGTCTGTACCTTCTGAGAGTGTCCCCGAACCTTCAAGTACAATAGAACACCACGTATTGTATTCTCTTTTTGCTTTCATGAACTGCATTTTTTACTGTCTGGACAATTCTAACCGCCAAACCAATCATGAGTAATAGATCATCCCAATGAAACTTATCTTCATGACTACAAACAAAAGTCTCAAAAGCTGACTTGACTAAGCAGTACTCTCACTTAAAATCACAGATCAATCCTACTGAAGTGGCAAACTTTTGCCTCTACAATTATGCAATCTAACTCTGTGTTTGCCATCAGGTTTGAAAGTGGAGATCGGCACTCCCCCCCCTCCCCTTCCACGCACAAAGTCTCTGGCTGTCACTTTCCTTAGAAAGGCTTAAACATACCTCAACTTCAGTAGGACTGCAAGAGGCATGAAAGTGGTGATGAATATAGGTCAAATTAAATTAAGAAGGTTGTGAGCTCATTTCTATCTTCTTCACCCAGTATGTTACATTTCCTTTTAAATCTACCAAGAGAGAATTCTCAAATCGTTTTTCTCCTCAACAGCCAGAGTACACGTGTATCTCACATCTGGCAATCCACAACTCAAAAGCAGCTTGTCTTTTACTTCTTTACCTACTTAGAAATACTACCAGCTACATCAAATCCAAAGCTTCATCACAATTAAAGGATACAAATATCCAAATACATTAGCTGAGGTGTATTAAAGAGCCCTGAAGATAAATTCCTACCTCTTTTAGTTGAGAAGCAAGTTGCTGTCTCTCCTTTGAAAGCCTGCCAATTTCATCATCTAGCATTTGACTCTACATGAGGAAAAAAGGAAAGAATCCACATAAATATCAGGAATAATTAACAGCACACGTTGTACTTATCTTTCTTCCTCACGTACTATAATTCATTTATCATTTAGACTGGTCCAGACTGTCTCTAAATATCAAATGCGTCTGAAGAAGTTGATCAGTTTCTCAGAAAACTGTCAACATATTCACACTTTGAAACACATGATACTGCATTCTCACATTTCTGTGCAAATAGAAAAATGGTTTACCCTTAGAAATCTGTAACTTGAAAACAAATGCCAACTTCCTAGGCAAGAAGATGGAAAACTTCCAAATGCAAAACATTTCAAATCTCAGATTTTAAGTCATCTTACTTCTTCCAGTTAAACAAAACAAAGCTTTGGAGCACACAGTAAGATTAAATAATTAATGAATACAGTTGCACTGAGAACTAAAGCGTGGCAGAACCAAAGGAAGGTTGCTGGGCATTAGAGCAATAAGTTCCATAACTGCGCAGCTAAAAACATCAGTATAAATAGACACACAAAAAAAATCCCTGAAGTTTCTTATCCTGGAGGTCCTCTAAAGAAAGCATTTTTTACTCTTTAGATACAGTTATGAATAGAAAAAAAAACACCAAAACACCCAAACAAATTAAACACTGTCAGTTTATTACCTCCCTCTTTTCACATCTGTGCATGGCACGCTGACGAGAGAGCATGTCCAGCTTCTCATCCAGAGCTGCTTTTTTCTTCTGAATATCCTGGTCACGGTCAGTTGGCTTTCGTTCTATAATAAATTGAAGGAAAATAAGGAGGGGGAATAGTTCAACTGGTTACAGTAACAGCATTACGTCATTAACACTGAACAGAAAGTCACTTTTTGTTGCAGTTTCCTTCTTCCTATTGAGGTCTTTTATCTTAGACAGTAAAATGATACACTTCTTGGTTCCAACTGTAGCTCTCGAATGATGCATAGTAATATGGCTTAAAAAGAATGGCTTTAACATGCATTTATTATTATTATTACTACTTTAAAATGTACTAGAAATGGTGTTGCTTAATTTCTGGGGGTTTTACTCCGACTTTAGGCTGTACATGTGCTGAATGCTTACAAAGCACTCAGGCACAATGCATGCCATTGCAGAAAGAAAATCTTTCAAGTGATCTCCTTTTTAAAGGACATACAGTCCCACATGTATAACATGATCCAGCACTTAAATAAAACCTAAAGAAAAGCCCAATTTGCACACTACTTACTCATTCTATGTTCAACTTGCTTATCCAGGCTAAAAGCCCGGACTTCACTGTTGATTGATCTCTCAGCACCCAGTCGCACTAATTTGATATCACCGCAGTTTCCTGTTTACAAAATCAGAACCAAAATACTTTTAGACTGCTTTAATCATCTTTGCACTTTAGTTTGAGAGGGAAAAAAAAAATAAAAATCAGTGCAACAACAGCAGTACTGGTACTGCTATATTCAAATTTTTAACAAGTTCTTAAAAAGTGGTGATTTGATAATAACACTAAGAGGAAAGGGAAAATGTCTACATATGTCTACATAAAGTGCAATTTACTTAAATAGAAAAAATACATCTTCTTAAAAAGCACAGTAACAATGGTATGAGGATGCAGCATCAGTCATGATCTGCAAAAGAAAACAGATGTACAGAGCAACACAAGTATTACACCTAACCTGAAGGAGAAATTGTAACAACTGGTTTAGCCTACTTAACACAGAAAGAGATTTTTTTTTAAATAAATAAATCTTACCCAAAGGCTCTTGTCTGTTTTGGCATTTCTCCTTAAATGCAATGATGATCTTTTTCATGAGTTCATCAATTGCAGCATTGGATGGTGCGCAAACCAGAAAACGGTTTTGCTTTATCTTGGCATTTTTTTTACTTGTTTTCTCATTCCTGGTGTTCTGGAGATTAATTAACAATAAACCAAGACAGGCTCTTTAGATTGTTTCCACTTGTATTTCAGAAGTCAAACTGCACATTCAACTTAATCCACATGCAAAGTATAGGGACTACTGTTACTTAAACTCTTTTAAGGTAGGCCTCACACTGAGTACTGCAGGTCATTCAAACAAACACCATCCGCACAAACTCCCTTCAACAATTATCTGGTTGATGCTAATACAAAAACCATTAAAACTGGACAGGTCAAAAAGCACTGTTAAAAGTATCTCAATACTTTGATGTACTAATTTCAATAAAATGTTTACACTACCAATTTGTACGTTTAGCAAATTTCTATTCTTTTTCAATTTTCTACATTCTGTAAAGCAAATGTTTTCCAAAGCATCCAAAAAGTATTATTGCCACCGTTACAGCCTATTTTATTCTGGTTTAACTAATTCAGGTTTAATGAACTGCATCCCTAGTCATTATCACTGCCACTCTTCCATTTACCTTAAGCTACTACTGACTTGCACTGAGGAACCAAACACCCACACAAGATGGCTGCATCACATTCACCCACCTCTCTCAAAACACGAGACAAAAGTCCAACTATAGTTTTGGACTTCCCAGTTCCAGGTGGTCCATGGATGAGACAGATTTTGGCAAGCCCTGGATGTTGCTTTACCATGGCATAAGCTGTTTCAATGGCTCTCTTTTGATCTTCGTTGTATTCATTCATACAAAACGTCTGAAGGGACAGGAAAATACTGACTTAATGCTGATTAAGTATTGTATAATCCCAAAACATTACCCATCCCCTTAGCTAAGGCTCACAAAATCCAGGTGCATGGAAGCTTCTGATACTAGATTTGCTCTTTAGACACATACCCAACCCAGATTGAGAAGTCGTAGCAATGCTTCCTCTATAAAATTGTGTTACCTTTCCCACACTGCACTTTCCTTCCTGAATAGACCACTCCAGCAAAGAAACAAAGGTGTGCCATTGCACCTGAACAAATTCAGCATCATCTCTATTCAGCTCATCAACCAACTGTGAAAAGCAGACTGACTCAGTGCTTTTGAAACCTTTCTTTTCACCCTTGGTCACCTCCAAAATCAGCATGCAGAATCAGTTTTGCAAAATTCACAAGATCCAACTGCCCACCTGCCATTCCTATCACTTTCCCTAGGCATAGGACTTACAGCACTTTCTGAAGATACAGGCAAATCCCTTGGACAGAAATCACTGTAACTTGGATTTATGATGGGTTTAGCCAGGGGACTCCTGCTCAGTAGTAGCAGACCTTTGAATGACCGTTGTGTGGGCACTAAGGAGCCAACCACCATACACTTCACTTCATTATTTACGAAGAATGACAAATTTCCTCGAGTTTGTACAGAAAGATGACAGACAGTATGCTGATCCTTTTGTCCTATTAAAAGAGGAGGGCGGAGAAATGACAATAAAAATTGTTAATTGAAAGAATATTCAAAATGTTTACTGAAAGATACTCAAACAAGTTATGTAAAAAAATCTCTCAGAATTAGCAGTTGCCTATTATACAAATAATTCTTGCCAAAATAACCTGTTTTCTTTGAGCAGCATTCATCTTGATGCTTGGTAAACCTCATACTTCACAGCTTAAGTTACAGAATACCGTGAAGATTTTATGCAGCGATGTCACAAAAATTCGTAACACCTCATATCCAGGAACAGTGCACTCCTAAAGATGCACAGCACTTAGATGTTAGTTTCTGCTCTTACACAAAGTAAGAATACCTGTATTGAAGTCGGGAGAAAATGCACAAAAAGCTAACCAGCCTGTATATTCAGTTGCTGGCTTTTCACAAAGCTTCTAGCACACAGAAGCACATAAGCATGTTGACACGCTGCACTGAAACAACAATTCCCCTGAGGTAACTGCTACATCACAACCCTCATCAACCAGCTCTAAAGAAGCATTTCATGGTACCATTTTTATTTCTGTCCCAATTGCTTACTAGTTAAGCAGCCAGATGCACGAGAAAATCGCCTCACAAGACCAACGTGATTCACCAGGTGGTCCTCAACCTCCCTGTCTTCCCCAAAGACATTTTTCTTCTTCTGGCCAACCAGAAAGATTAAGTCATCCTCCTTTGGATGGAGCTGCTTTGTCAAATCAGTTTCCTCAAAATAACCTACACAAAAATACGTTTTAAAGTTAGAACTGTAGAAGGAAAACAGGCACAACTACTTCCTGATTAACAAAATGCTACAATTAACACGTTGCATATTTCACTAACACCTACTTGATAACTGTTGGAAATTCTCAGAATCAGTAATTTTCAATCAGAGACAAGACCTGAAGCAGCAAAGTTTTTTTTTTTGTTGTTACTGCAGCCATTTTAACCTATGCAGCCATTTTGTAGGAAAGTTATAAATTCAGTCAGGGCCTATATCTTGGTCTTGGAAGTTTCCACTGCAAAAACACAGTCTAACTCTCACATAGCTAAAGACTACGAAATTAATTCCATCCTGCACTCTTAAGCCTGAGCCATGTAAAAGCAGAACAAGTCAAGGATTATTTTATTTGCTAGAATAAGCTGAAGCAACATTCGAAATGAGTGAAACTATCCCAACGCTATGCAAATAACTTCTGTACTAAACCAAACAAGATGAGGCACAAGTTCCTTGCAAAGTGCGAAGTGCAAATTAAAGATCCTTTCAGTATGTAAAGCAAATAAAAACTTTATACATTTGGTAAAGCAACCACGGTAGAAAAGGTGAGAGGAATAGAGATGAGATCCCTTAGCAGCTACATGGCAAGAGCAGATAGAAAAAACAGAGGAAAAATCCAACAACATCTGGATTCCTAGTACACTGCTACTCCAATTCCATGACTCAAGACAGCACTTTCAGAGCTGAAGAACCATATCAGTAAACAAAATGTATCACATTCTAAGAAATAAAGACGACAATACATCTTCTATTCAGTCAGTACATCCTATATCTGTATTTTGAAAGCAAAGATAAATAGTAGAGGGAAAAATAAATAAATCATCACCCTACCTTCCTACAATTATTTTAAATGGACAGATGACACTCAACACATATGTTATGTGCTTATTTCTATCTGTAAGTACTCGCTTGTTATCAGGCACTGTCTACTAGAATATAAAGACTAAGTCACATTTAAAAGCAAAAAAAACCTCCAAAAAACCACACCAAACATCACACTTACCTATAAACTCTGCCGTATTCAAATCAGCACAGAAGTTCTGTAAGTGTAAGTAGTAAGTCTTGTCTTTCATCTTCTGGTTTTCTACCCACTCTTGTGCCAGCTACGTATTAGAAAGTAAAAGCTACATAAAAACACTTAGAAGGATTTAGGGATTCAGAGGAACAGCTCATCATGACTCCCAAGTGCTGTCAAACAAGACATATGCAGCAAGCAAAAATACTTTTACTTTTCCTGCCATTTTAAATATACCTCTCTTACACAGCCCTTTAAACCAAAGGTGGGTTTTTCTGCCTCACATCCTCATGCACGCCAGCATTACCCTGGTTCTGACTTAATTTGTTTTTAGTCTTATTTCTACTGCAGAAGAGATGCAATGACTAACCTTAAAAACATACAGTTTTTAACTAAAGGAACAGTGTTTCCTATTAAAACTATTGTATAGAATTTTTTGGGAGATAAGTACTTCCTAGATTAACCTACACTCATTTTAACTTCTTAACATTAATTGAAACTTTTCTTTTGTTAAAACACAGAGGCTGTCATTGAAAAACCTCAGTTTCAAAAAAAAAATTGCTGTTTTAAGATTTAAATGTTATGAGGAACAACTTTTTTTTTTTTAATACCCCCCATTGCATGTTATTGGGAACATGCACAAAAAAAGCCTTATTATTTGTCCCAAGTCATTCCTGTGTTCAGAAGAACATATGAACCAAACAAGAATATTTTTGTAATGTAAATAGAAAACATAAAACAGTTTTACATCTCTTTCCAAAGTTTACTAACTACGGTTGATTAAAACAAACTGAGAAAAACTTACTGTTTCAAAGGCATTTAGCATCATCAAAGGGAAAAACGTATTAAAATAGTCATTGTATCCCTGAAATCTGATGGGAACAGAGGCCACTACAGATTGCACGAGAGTACTTGGAGGTCCAAACTGAATGGAGTTTGCAAACATTTCGTAAGTCCACTTCAGAACCTCCTTTACAAAAATATTATGATCGTGCTGCTGAGCTCCAAGAAAGGAAGAACAACGTTCTGCTTGGACAGGCCATCTGGAAATATTTGAAGCATTGTTGATCTGTGTATTATTTCGTGACTGGAGAACGTTATTAGAAATATAAGGTTGAGGAATATTACTGGAACTTGGAGTCCTGCATGTTTGCTTTCTTGTTGGTATAGCCTTTTCGCTCCGGGGTCTCAACACAGCAGGTTTTGCAATGCTAGCTCTGCTTTTTAAAGCTGGTGGTTGTTTTTCAACATTTTCGAGATCTTTGCTGAAGGCTGCATTTCGCGAAGAACTTACTGAGCTGAAGATTTTGGTAGTGGAAGGTTTTCTTGGTGGCAGGGAAGAAGGCTTGGCAAACAAGTGATCTGATTCTGAATTTGTGGCCAAATGCCTGCTACAGCAGTCTCCTATTTTTTTCACTTTTTCCGTACAGTCTTTGTACTTACACTTCACAACAGTCAAGGTATCATTCTGCTGAAGGCTCTCAGCACGATCTATTTCCATTTCCTCTGTTCTTGTAGTAGCTATAGTATTGCCTTCAGCATCTTCATCCTGGGAACACAATTCCATGTCCACAGGATCTAACTGAGTTAAAAATAAATTATCATCATCATCACTGTTTTCATCTGGTTTGCACTCATTTTCTTTTGAAGGTGTCACCCCAGATTCAGGCTGGACGGTGCAACCTCCTTCTGGTTTACCTTTATCATCTCCAACAGTGGCATCAGAACACAGACTTGAATCCATTGGTACAGGAGGAACCATTACATCACAGTCTTTAGCTTTGTTTGAGCCTGAACAATCAGAGACAAAAGTAGTTTGCGCAGCCTCGTTCTCTGCAGAGATGCTAGTGACATGTCCTCTCTCATTGACAGATGGATAAAAGGTCTCTCCCGTTTGTTTTTCTCTTTGCTTTTCAACAGATGGTTGATCAGAACATTTAGCCTTTTGTTTGACAGACTTGGTATCCATTGTGTTAACTTTCTTGCTTCTATCCTCCGAACACCTCGGAGTATTTTTCACTCGAACACTTTTGCTGAGCCTTGTTTGCTTTAAAAACTGAAGGTCTTGGCAAGCCAGCATTTTCTTGTTAATTTGTGTAGATAAACTCGGATGAGCAGTTCGTTTAACCTTCCCTCTCTGTGCAACTCCAACTTTCCCTGCAACTTTACCATAACTACGCAACTGAGCTAGACTATCTAAAGAGCGCTGGGACAATTCAAATGCTTTGCGGGGTGCCTTTTTCAGACCAAGTTTTTCCACTGTTGATGTTGGTGCAGGACACTGCCGAGCTTTCTTTGGAGGAACAACAGCAGGCGTTGTCCTGCCAGGCTGAATTCTTTTTAACGTACTTTGAAATAGTTTTTTAGTTTGTGTTGCACTCAGAGCTGTTGCTTTAGGACTTCTCTGAATACTTCTTGCTACCTTAGATTTAGTTGTATTTTTACGTGGGCTCAGAGTACTTTTCTTAAATGCCAGCTTCGAAGCTAATGAGACACTGGATGTAGAAGCTCTGGGTTCTGTCAATTCTGCATTCAGAATGAAGTCTTTATCAACAGTACTTCCATCAGTAGAAATCTCCACTTCATCTTTTGCATTTTCTTTAGTAGAAAATTCTTGCAAAGTTGAATTAGTTACTTCTGTATTATCAGTTTCTTTCTGATGAGAAGTATTTATCTCCTCTCTTGTCCACTTTGTTTCTTCTTCCATGGCACCATCACTTATATAATCTGTATCATAACCCCATTCATTTGTGTGATCCTGTGATAAGCCATCTGAATGACTGTCAATCGATGCTGAAACACAGTCTTGTTTATATTCTTGAGTATCCTGCCAAACTGAAAAGACATCAATTTCTGTTTCAAACTCAAAGTACTGAGAGTCACAGTCTTCAAGTGGCAAGGGAGAGTTTGGCATCTTTGACTCTAATGTGCTACCTGTAACATCATGCTGCATTTCTGATACAGGTTGCTTTTCAGGACACATATTTTCATTAAGTTCTTTTGTTTCCTCATTGACAGTAACACCGTTTTCTTCATCGGAAGAATCTAAAATTATAATGATTTTATTGCCATGGCTATCTGTATCACAGAGAGACTGGTTGCTCTGGGCACTGTTGGAGGATCTTACAGCACTTTTCACTTTCCTTTTAACATCACATATATTATGATGCATTGAGCTTTCCTGGCTTGACTCCGAGGGAAAATTGACACTTTTGGCATAAGCAGCTAACGACAATTTACTGAGCTCTTTATCAATCTGGGAGTTTGTTGAAGTATTATGTCCAGAAACCATCCTCACAAAATCCTCTTCTTCCTTTCCCTCTGCATTGTTTTCTCTCATGAAGTATTTTGAGCATACTATCAACCTTTCACTTGGTTCACATTTGACTGCCAGCGGACCAACTGGAAGAGCAGTGTTGGACATAACTCCCTTATTTTCAGAACCAGATGGAATGTGATCGCTCACTGACTTTTTAACTGTACAGGATGTCTTTGAAATTTGACCTTTACGGTCGCATTTATCTAGGTCACCTAAATTAGGCTGTTCTTGGTCTTTAAGACAGACAGACTTCAACAACAAACTTGAGTCATCTTTGGTGGATACGTTTTGCAGTAAGGTGTCACTAGTATCTGCAAGCAAAATACTGTTATCTTTGTTTCCTTGCAAGCCAGGTTGACTTTTAGCAAAGCTGAAGCAGTCTAGTGGCATCTCCTTTTGTTCCTGGTTTTTGGAGACCAGCCCATATTGAAAAGCACTTTTCTCCCACGTACTTTCAGAACTCCTTGAAATACCTGCTGATTCTCTGTCTTCATTTTCACCCACAGTATTTACTCCCTGATGCTTACCACAGTCTTTCCTCATACATGAGCTGCCAGTACAAAACACAAGTTGCTCTGCTTCGGAAGCACTTGTTGCAGAACTGCAGTTTTTCAAATCCGCTATTTGAGGTAACGGTCTAGAGTGCCCTTCAGCACTGTGTGTCTGAAAATGAAGATGCCCAAGTCTATGCCCGTCTTTAAACTCTGAAGAGGAACCGGCAGACGCATTTCTTCCCTTTACATCTGAGCTGCAAACATGCTCTGGAGAATCAACACAAGTTTGAGCAGATAGATACGCTGGTGATACGGCTTCTGTTTCCTGTTTGTTTTCCAACACTCCACTTCTTCTAAAATTCGAACTCTGAATACTTGTACTAAAGCCCTGATTACCCATAGCACAGTTCCCTGACATAAGATCATTGTTCCTATTTTCCAGAACTTTCCCATACATTTCTTTTGCAAATGACTTCTGGAGGCTTTCGCACTCCTGAGTTATCAAGTCCTTAGGTTCCTTTTTAATATTTACCAACAGGCAGTCTGTAGAGGTCAAAGATTTTGAATTTTTAGATGAATCTTTACAATCCTCTTCCCACGCACTATTTCTGCCAGTGAAAGAGATCTCTTGACAACATCCATCCTCACCTTCCTTTGATATGAAGGCAACTGGTGAACAAAGGTTCTCTCTGCCATGTACACTCGTCTTATAACCACTACCAGGTGCGCTCTTCTCTTGCTTCAAAGAAACAGTGGGTAAAGCTGTAGAGTTTGCATTGTTTTCTACAGATACAGACGCATTCAGTGCTCTGCTCTTTAAATTTCTTATAACCTGCTTTAAACATGTTTGTAATTCCTGAGTTTCTTGGATGTTCAGCTGCCAACCTAAAGATAGATTTCCTCGCAGAAGGAGATTGAGTTTGTCCAAATATTGCTTGCATAGTGCATGCTGACCGATCTGATAGCCTTCTTTAAGAAGGCTGCGTATCAACTGCACACAAGCATGCTGCACAGAGTTAAAAGCCTGTAAAGATATTGTCGATGAACCTCTTGCATTGCTGCCAGCTACTTTCTCAGTACACCGTGTAAATGCAATTGCTGGAAGCTTAGCACATCTCACCACTGCTTCCACCCACTCTTGTGAGCTAATCCACAGCAAGTGCAGGCACTTTTTGTTTCTGTGTAGTTCAATAATTGACACCAAGATCAACAGAAAAAATTCTGAGACTTTGTCACAGCGCTGGATTCTCTCATTAAGAATATCCTTGATTTCTGAACAGAGGTAGTGAATGACCTCTACTATATATGCCACACCCAAGTCCTTGAGATCCATTAGTGACTGAACAAAAGGAATGAACCACAGAAACGTGCTGTGATGGACACGCATATCTCCGCCAATATCAGACTGAAGCACATTAGCCAGTGTTTGCATATCTTCATACATGTTGGGGCAGTAGTCCGGACAAATAGCTGTTTTCCACCCAGTATCCTGAAAAATAAATTCATCATGTATTATGATCGTTACTCACATCCTCACAGTTCGATCTGCCTTTGTTTTCCTAGCCTTTCTGTTATTTTCTCACACATAAGGGATCTGTCATTAGTTAACATAAGTCAAAATCTAAATGAAAAGACAAAAAAAATCAAATATACACAAGAAAAAAATATTTCTTAGAATAACTTATGAAGCAAACGTAGAACTGTATTTCCTTTAAAAGAAAAAAAAAGCATTTTAAAATCTTCCAGAGTTGTTATCACAATGACATAATTTAATCTCAAATAATCAGCTATCCTATACTTAAAACCCTTTGTTTCTCCATATTTAAATTGAATTCAGAGTTTTCCTTCAGGTAATAATGTTTGCCTCAATCTCAATACCAATTTTAGTTTTAATAGAATTTCTGCCTAGTTCACAGACATGTTCTTCTTTCCTTTTGCAGCCTGAAAGTACCAGAAAAAGAAGTAGCCAGACCAGCTGCAGCAGCGTTATGAACATCACTAACAGAAACAGAACATATTCCCCTCTATTTCATAGATGATTTAAATTGACACTGTCGTTCAGTGATCAGAATGTAAAAAGAAATACAGTTGTTAATACCTTTTGAGGCTTTTCTGTGTTACAAGTATATACAATCTGACTGCAAGTAACCATTTCATCATCATAGTCTGTCTTCAGTTCAGATTTTGTCCTAAAAAGAAATATTAACCATTATAGATTCCACACAACTAGCAATTAGAAAGCCAATCAGCCAAGACACAGACTTCACTTTTCAAATACTGACCATGTCACTATTAGAACTTTTCCTAACTATGTTGTATCACTGACATTAAAATTTGTGAAACCTTATTCTATCCTGTTTGTAAAAGAGTGGAGAGGCAGGGAAACAGGAGGGACAGCCTCAGGAAATACATAAAGTCAATTTTCTTTGAATTTTTGATCCATAAATGCAGCCAAATTGTGGCTACGCTTGCATGTGGTACTCAGACATTCACTCCAGCAAGAACAAGAAGCAAATAGTGATGTTACAACATAAGGCTTTACTACCTTCTCTGAAAGGAATACATTCAGAAAACGTATAAAACTTTTATGACCATACAGCACCTTTTAAAAAGTCTAGAGAAATATTCAAGACTTAACACCAGCTGAAAGTAAACTCAAATCAGTCATGATACAAAACTACAATTAAATCTAAAACAGCATCATCCCATTGAAAATTCTGGAATTCCCATAATTCTATCAAGAGTCTCAGATGTGGCATTTTTCTTCAATCTCAAGTGTGAGTTGGTTATAACACTAAGTAAGGACTAAGCAGTTAGCAGCCTTCCTGATTCAGGAAAAAAAAAATTCTGAGTATAGCTGAGATATCAAGTAATCAAAGAGAAGCAAGCACGTACTTTCCTGAGATTTTAGAGAGCCTATTTCAACTTTGCATTGCTTGAAGTTGCCAACACCTAATTTTTCTCCTTACCACTTCCCCAACATAAATTAAGGCAGCATTGACAAGGAAACAAATACCAAGCTATTATGCTATTTGATATTAAGATCTCTGGAGGCATTTAAAGCCAGGCGGGATGGGATCCTAGGCAGCCTGATCTAGTTGCTGGCAACCCTACCAATGACAGGGGGTTGAAACTAGATGATCTTTAATGTCCCCTCCAACCTAAGCCATTCTATGATCATAAATGCTGTCCCATTCTAGTAATAAAAATGAGCTATTACTAAAAAAAAACAACTTACCTTACAAAGTTATTGCGTATATTCTTTATTTCACTGTTGTAGCTCACACTGTTGATAATGGTTTGAAAGGCCTGGACAGGATCAATAAGCTGACCCCATACTTTAGATCCAAGCTGATCCAAAATAACCATGAAACAATGCAGTGCTGGCCAGAAGGGGTCAGTGGAATCATCTGAAACATAACAGTAATGTTTGAGAGAATTGAAATACAAGAGTCCTGTGTGTTCCTGGACTAAGGTGGAATAAATTCTTACCAAGGCTTTTATTCTGCATTTTTTGTTTGTTTTTTAAATAAAATTAATATAAATATGACTAGTTGAGTAAGTTGCAACTATGCTTTTTAAACCCAAGACAAAAAAAGAAAGAAAACTTTTTTTTTCCTTCCAAGAAGGAAAAAAAGTCAGCTTAATTTGTACAGAAAGATACTGCTTATGCTGTATTTGATCAACAGGTACCTGGATAACTATCATTACCATTTCCCTGCTCTGATAATCCAAAAACCAAAGTAGTTCTTAGTGAAGAACTTACACCTCTACAACAATTTATTCTTCAAATTTAAGATGGAAGCAACTCATTTTCTTTCCTGTGTGTTCTTCCTTCTTCATATATGGTGATACCATATCCTCAACGTATGTACTATGCTCATAAATATCTTCATAAAGGAAATTATTTCTTTAAAGGGCAGCTCTAGTCTCCAGCTCATGTGCTTTTCTAGAGCTATGCCATGGCACACAGGCTACAAGGATGGTCCAAGGGCTACAAGCCTAAAATCTAAAGTCTAAATAAAACAGATGCAAGAATCAGTTTTTTAATCAAGTCCAAAAAAGCCAAAAGGTGTTTCATTATTTTAGTGCTAAAAATTCTAACTCTATGCCCTATTGAAATGTTCATTTCCATACGACCTGCATATTACACGAAAATGATGTGGGAGAAACGATCAATTTTGTTCTCTTAAAGCACCACAATCTTTTCCCTTATGAGGAGTTTGTCATGAATGTCACTTTTCAATATTTGTCAGTACAGTCCAAATATTGCAAAATATCAACCATCTCCCAGGAGAGAAATAAGCCTCAAAGTTGAAGTTTATCACCCCAGCATTACACCGCTAGAAAAAAATAAACAAAGTACTATATAATAATAATATAGAAAATAACAAAAGTAATATAGAAAATAACAAAAAAAACCAGAAATGAATAATAAGCTAGAAACTGCCTTAATCTCAGTGCTAAAAATTAGTTACCATCTGCTTCTTTCTCCATGGTGTGAAGTATAGACTGCATGAAGTCATTTTGTTTGTCTGGGCCCAGTAACAAGGAGTCCATAGCTTGCTCTTCCAGCACTGTTAGCAGCATACAAATACCTGCAAGAAGACAACCTTTCTGTACATTTCTGAAAACTTGTTCTAAGTTTCATCAAATCAAGGATTTTCCAAATGCCACTACCGCTATAACACTCAACCTAAGAGATCGGCAGCAACATACCTTAACTACCTAAACCACTGCAGTTGTGCAGTGTTCAATTTCTCCATTTGACAAGCTCCAAGAGAAACCAGTCTACTTGGAATAGCTCAGGCTTGAAACAATTGCTTACCAGACAAGACAGGTTACTAGTACAAGGCTCATTTCTAATCAGAAATACTCACCTAGCCAATAGTTCTTGTAGTTGCTATTATCATATAAATGGGATGGCAGAAGAATGAGTTTCCCCTTTTCAATCACTGAAGATCTGTAAATATCTGGACTCTCAAAAAGCCCCAGTTCAATAACTTTAAACAAGCAAGTCAACACTTCCTGTAAGTCATAGTAATCATCCCTGTCAACCTTCCCTAAATTCCTTGCTGTCAGGATGGCCCAACGACGAATCTAAGGATTACAACAAAACACACACACAAGAAAATAAACACAAAAACCACTTAGAAACTGTTAGAATCTGTTCTAACATTATTTAAAAATCAAGCTTGAGTGGAACAGAGAAAGTAACTTACCACTTCATTTGGGTGTACCAAAAATAGATAAATTCCTGGATATTTCTCAAAAACCTGAAAGGAGGTGTGATTTTCTTCCATTCTACACAGCACTTCTACACAAAGCTCACCTAAAAGGAGAAATATTTATAATAAATACAAACTTATAAGCTCACAAAACAAAAGAAATGGCACTCTGGTTTACTCTCTATTTGCTATTTTTGTTTCCTTCAGTACAAACACCACCATGCCTTTCCAACTATATGATAGAAGATACATACTGACTTTCTCATGCAGCAGCAGATATGGGTATTTCAGCACTTCTAGAAGTGGCACTCTCAGGTTATTCTCAAAATCTGGTCCAACATAAACAGGCAGCTGTGTCTCTCCATTCTCATCCACTATAAACAACTCATCATCTTCTCCAGCTTCTTCTCTTATGGATTTTTCAATGTGGGCTACGAGACGGGAGGTTTCCAATTCCAATAAAACCTATTCAGTGTGGGAGATAGAAAAAAAATCAAATTAAAAAGATTATATTACTTTTGCAAAGCAAATCATTCAGAATACTACTACAAGCAGAAACTCTGACCAGATTTTCAAAACTTGGAATTTCATTTTGCAGTTTCTTTCTTGGCACAGTATGTAACAAAATTTTGAAGTGGAATTCAGCTTGTGCAAATCATAACATCCTCACTCCAGAGGCAAGATTAAAAAATGACTAAAGAAAAAAACTGAAGAATGGCATTCAATGAAACTCAAACTGTTCAAACAATTATTTCAGGCCACAGGTAAAGCACAGCATAAAGAAGTTCATGACACCAGAACAAAGTCATATTCAAAAAAATAGAAACACCGATTTTAAAAATCTTATTTTCTCATGTATTTTGTGACATAACAGTGGAAGAGTGAGAATGTTAACAATGTAAGAATTGTTAACAAAGTCAGAATGACTGAACTGCTGAATATTTATCCAGGATTCTTTCCTTATAATATTAGTTGTCTGAATTAACTGCTCCAATTAGAAATCGAGGTCGTATCCCACAATCAAACCATGCAGAAAGGCACATTCAGTGGTTCAGTCACCCCACTTAATTCCAGCATTTATACAAGTGGGACTGTCCTCTAGAGGCATGCATTTTTGTGGACTTCTGAGAAATCTCTTTATATAAAGAGCTATCAGCTACAAATACTCATTTTGCATAAATACAGACACCACGCATGGAAATAAGCTTTTCAAAATATACAACGGGAAGCTAACAAGCATCTTAAAGTAACAACTTTGAAACACCTTTCATTGTTTTTAAGTCAGTTTCACATTGTTAAGGACTGCCAGAGAGTCAGACAGGTACCTTAGGCTCTTGATTTATTCAAATAATCATCAGCATACATACCAGGCTACCACCACAGAGGTAGAGCCCCAGACTTGAATTGTCTACACACATCTAGACAATGGTTAAAGGTTAAAATTATATACACACACACCATAACAGGTGACCTCAATCTCTGTCCCCACCAAGATCTTTCCCAGGGTCCATTCCCTTGCAGTCTCTTTTTGCATGAGACAAAAGTCATGAACTTATTGGTTTATCTTCATCACTTCATTTCATGGTACACCGTCTTTTCAACACATTCTGTTGTCAGCAGATTCTTCAAAAGTTATCCATTGACTACCTCTTCTTTTCTTCTATTCTATCTGATGGTTAGATTTTGGCCTAGCCTTAGCCTGCGGCTATACAGAGGAGGAAGCCAACAGTCTCAGGACTACACAGCCTTGTAAGCAGCTTATATTGTGACTTCTGCACAGGCGAGTTTTACCCAACCCTGTTCCTTTTTTGGAATTTTAACTAATCTCCTACAAAGTCCACCCGAGTTCCTATGATTATGACTATCTGATTCCCCAGTAGCTCTAAGCCTTTTACTTTCTTTTCTGTTAATTCCTATCTTGCACACATATGCAAAATCAGAGCTCTGAAACTCAAGCATCGTAGGAAACCGTGAATGAAGAGTAAAAGCAAAATAAAAAGAGGCAGAACTCAAAACTGAACAGAAGCCAATACTTTAAAAGCAGAGCAGTTAATTTGCTTGGCATACAATCTCTTGATTTGTTTCAAGCTGTAATTTCTAAATCAGTGACTTTAGTTATCACTACTTTGAATATATGCAAAACAAACAGGTCTTCTTTTATGCTTTGCTCTATGCAACCAAGTGTAAAAAAAAAAAAAAGCACAGTTAGAAGTCAGCATACCATGCTCCCCAAAGTCATTATAACACAACTCCTGCAAAACGCTCCCCTGTCAAGCCACTGAAGCCCCTTCTGAAGTTTTCCTTCGGTTTTAAGCTCTCCTTGCTAAGTAAAGGTTGAGAGTCAAAATGCTCCATTACCTGATGCAAGCTTGGCAATTTCTCCCTTGCTTTGTGGTATTCCACCACGCACTCCAAGCAGTAACAGAGATCATCGTTGGAACCTTCAAGATCTTCTGGGGACAACTGTTTAGAAGCATAGCTCTTCAGGTATTCAGTGGCATCAAGACCACTCGGTGTACACCATCGACATACGTTCATTCTTTACAAAGAAAGAAAAGGAAATCAACAGAAGTCTTACGACTGAGAGCAGTCCAGTATTTCCTTCCAGCCATAACAGTCCGCTCCTGGTTTGTTTTAGCTAACATCAGCACATGCAATTAAACAAAGAAACAGAGCATGTGAAAAACATTACACAAAAATTACAGAAAACAGCCCACTGCATGACAAACATTAAAAACACAGACACAGCACTACAAAAAGATCACATGAAATAGTCTTCAAACTGTTGGAAATACTGTCCTGACAGATTATTTGGATATCTCTGATAAAAGCAGATTCTATTCACAATTGAAATGGCAGGCATCCTGCAAGCAGGAGCATGCCTGCAGAAAGTGTTACTACTTTTATGCCCTATTACCCTATGCTTATCTTTTTCTCCCCTGGTTCCTCACTGCATGAGTACTTCAGGTTCACAAATCTTCCTGGCACTTAACTAAACATATGGATACTGGCTAAATATAAACTGCTGCTAGCTACAGTGAGAAACGCTCAGAATTGAAGATTTCTAGTTATGCAAAGACCTTAGTGAGAGCAGCAACGCTTTTTCACTATTCCAATAATGGACGCACGCCCCCTCCTGGCAAGCGAGAAATTGCGTACCGATCAGCGAAATTCATTCTACTACATGCCCTAAACCCGACGCAGGTAATGCCCTCTTGGCACTCACTGGTTGAGCGTCTCAGGCTCACAAGCCTCTCGACTATGCTGCTGCTATGATATATCCCCGTATAAGGTCTGTTACCAACCTGTTGTTTTTTAGGAATGTTTTGTACTATTCTATGGCAACAGGAGGGCAACGTTGCCAAAAGTTAGCACATTTGTTCTGTCCTGTGCTAGGCTCTCTCCACCCTGCGTATTTACCTTATCTTGTGCCTGTCTCAATTCTACCTGAGCCAGAATGCCCCAATCTCAACTTTACTCCATTCAGCAGCTTTCTTTGTGAAAAAGAACTTATAACCCTCTTGCAAAACAGTTATATAAGTTCAGTAAGAGCCCACACTACATACAGAAAATATTGGAAACTTCCACTACAAAAACACAAACTACCTCTCACGTTACACACATATAATGCTAATCATTTAACTTGTCCTCCTTACATTTTCTATCACTCAGGTCTTGCCTGTCCAGCACCAAAAATCAGCAGCCTTCCAACATAACAAGACTACTGATATCCTTGTCAAGGGTTTCTGATTTGTAAAGGCATTATCACACTGTTTAGGAGTGGGCTGTCTAATTTGTCTTTAGCTCAAGGCTCAGAAGAATTCCAGATGGCTGGACAGCCACGAGCTGCAGTCTGCATACCTATAAATTACTCCATCTGCCTTATCTCTATGACTGTAAATTACTTCATGTATCTACTAAGCATGCACCAATGCAGAAAGTTCATCTAAAGGACAAGTAACAAAGACTATCAGAGACCCCCAGTGAAATAAAAAGGACCTGAAAAGAACTATTAGTACTGATAAAGGATGCCAGACAACAGCAGAGACCATGAAATAAAATACTTATCTTGTTAGTTCTAATGCAGAAAAAACATTCCATTCATACAGAAACTACACAGCCATCTTAGACTCCACTAGTTCTAGAGAAGCATGAGTACCTGGAATGGTTGCACAAAATAAGAACTGGCAACCGCTCTTATTTAGCATAACAATGAATGCAAAAGTGAAACCTAGATACAGTAGAACCACACATTTCCTCGTATGTAATGCACCGAAAGGAAAACAAAGCACCAGCGGTGGTATTCACCTTTGGAAAAGGAAGCGATTTGCTGCAGGAGTTCTGGGTCACATGGTGGGAAGGCCCGGGGCTGCCCTGTGCTCAGGGTCGGGGGTTAAGGCCTGCAGCCACAGCTGCCCTCCAGCGGAGCACAGCACATCCCAGCTGCCGGTACCCGGGCCTCGACTGTATTTCAGAGATCCTGAAGAAAAGAGCAGGCATCAGAAATTGGGTCAGTACGCTGCAAGCCAAGAACTGGTTTGGTTTCTGGATTAATAGATTCTGTCTCTACATTAATCAACCTCTTCCCGAGTTGCTAAGTATCACTTAAAAGTTCTTTTCACTATCCAAACGCAGGCAGTGAGATATCCACTCACTCCGTTCTAACAGAGATGCGAGGGTTTACCCACGTACCTCAAGGAACAAATTCGCTACAAATAAGAGACCCGCACACACGAACGCCCTCAGCAGAAAGAAGCCCCGACCCGCGGCGCTGCGCTCCGCACACACCGTAACGGCTCCCGCCGAAACCCACACCCGCCCCAGAGGGACCCCCGGCCTACAGCAAGAATCGAAGGCAGCTTTCTGCCTCTTCCCGTCTCAACCACCGCCCGCCCCAAGCTCACAGCGCCTCAGGAGCCGAGCGGGCTGGGCGCTACCTCCACAGAAACAACGCAGCTAAAAGAAAGAAAAGGGAGAGTGGAGGTCGGAGCGCGGAGCCTTGGCGGGCGGAGTGAAAAGCAGCATCGCGGAGCCGAGAGAGCCCGCCTCACCTGAGCTCACCCCAGATGGCGGCGCGACCCGACCCCACCCCATACGCCCCGCCTCACAGCGCAGCCCCGCGCTTCCGGTCCGCTGGCGGAAGTAGGCGCCGCGCGGGCCTGGCGCCCTCGCGGCCTTAAAGGGGCAGCGGCCGCGTGCAGGTGGGACCGCCGCGGTGGGGAAACTGAGGTACGCGGCGGAACGGAGAGAGCCCGGTGGTGCTGTGAATGCAAACGATGACCGAATCCCGATCTTGAATTATTTAAGCGCTAAACTAATAAAACCTGTGATCAGCAGTCTGATAGTAAAAACACCTGGGAGAAAACTTCCCCTCAAGGTCTGTGGTACAACGGAAACCGCACCAGCTGCAGCTGCTGAGGGCTTCGATGAGAGCAGCACCGTCTGCTGGGCCTTGGGGACAAAGAAATCTGTCCCCCAGGCCGGGGCTCTGCGGAACCGAACGGGGATGTGTGTGTAGAGCCTTGCTTCAGCCTGCCCCTAGTGCTTGGTCAGACCGACAGCAGGGGGAGGTGGAGAAGGCGAGGCCCTGCTGGGCACATCGCAGCTTCAAGGCGCGGCTCTGCTGCAGGCACAGCTGTAACCCAGTGGGCTCTGCCTGTGATAACGACAGCCGAGATTTCTTTCTACAACGCCATTCGGACCATCAGTGCTGCAGGAAAACGCTTGAAGTGGTATTGTCTGTTTGAATCTCCTGTGTTTTTAAGGACTGGCGGTGCTTTTAGACTCAAAGGGTCTGTCCCGCTGTTTATAACAGCCGAAGGTAGAGCTCTGTCAGTGTTATTCCTCTGCTGGGTCTGGGAAGTCCTGGGTTGTTTGTTTTTTAACCTCTACACCGAGTTGCTGTTTTTAGCAATATTCAAATACCCACACGAACCAATTGCTTCTCCCTCCTCCACCTTTACAAAAAAAGGACAAAGGGAAAAGATCCTTGCTTATCCTCTCGAGTGCCAGGACTCACAGAACAGGATATGATTTTGGAAGCCTTCTTCTCCTCCAAACAATAGATTACCAAGGGAGACAGGGGTAAGGAACTGTTTACGTTCTCTGTGCCCAAAGTATGCATGAAAATGACAAGTTTCCCCTTGAAGAGTAAGACAGAGTTCACAAAAGCAAAGGGTAAAGATAGTTTACAGAAGGAAATATGTAGAGGCTGCTAGAAGAACGAGGATTGCAACCAGCTGGGATTAGGACAACCGCGGGGTGGAGGACATAAAGATGGAGTTTTGAGAACAGCTCGAGGACATTTGGTGAGCAAGTGATAAGATGTTCACAAGGCAAGTTAGAACTGGTTCAGAGGCTGCCCCTCCTGCAGGGTTAGAAGTTTAGGAGGAAGACTACGAGCCTTCACGAGGAAGATGATGAGCCTTCATCCCACAACCATCAGGAGGAGACCCCCACAATCACAACGCGTGTGCAAGGGGGAGGGAGCGTATGCTAAGGAGTTCTCAGAAACGTAATGAATATGTATACAAATTCCAGGAAAATCACTGATTATGAATTAGTTCTGCCTACATCTTATCTCAAGCTTTTGCTCTACAGTGTGCAAGTTAGGAGGATCTATCCCTCTTGCACCCGGCGTCTGCACAGCATTGATTAGATATACCTGATTTTCTAACTACTTTGTGGTTATAGAGTTTGATTCCACACATCACCCTTTTTTGCTGTAGGAGAGAGTTCAGATCTGTACCTTTCTCAAAGCAGCCACAGTAGCGATGGCCCCAGGTTCACAGTTCTTGCACTGACTGACTTGTTAAATGTGGTTTCTCTATTAAAGAATGTATCAGCAAAACTCTTCCTTTAGAATTTTGCTTTTAAACAGATATAAAATAAATCCTGCTATGGAGGTGCAAGTTTGTTCCTGTGGGACCTACCCTGCAAAATCTGCAACTAATCAGTTGTGCTCTACCCCACAAAAAAAATTAGGCTATGTCCATCTTTCAGGAATAAAAGATAGGATGTAGAAGTAGATGGCTTATATTTAAAAATTAAAATACTTCAACTTTTAACCTCCAAAGCTGCCAGGCAAGTTGGGCTGAAAACTTACCCTTAAACAGGCAGCTGACCTCATGCAGCATCCTGTCTGTCCTACAGAATTGCATTGTTTTCTATCTTCAGAGAGACTAAAGCCAGACTACAATTAACATGGAAAGTTCCCATCTAACAACCTTTGCTACATGACAGCCAAGAAAATACTCACACAAGGCCTTTACTTCAAAAGCTTTTAAAACTTTTGCATTTTCGTTGACAATTAAATTCTCACTTATCAAAATGAGCAACACAGAACATAATGTCAGAACCAATTTGTGTATGTTTCTAACACAGCATATATGAAATATAAACAGGCCATACAAATGCTTTATACACACAGTAAAATTATATTACATTCACTGAGTCAGTTTACAAATAACTTTTAGGCAAATTATTAAGAGATCATACAAAGACAGGAGGTGCAACCTCCACCTTATCCTTCTATTTTCATATCAAAACGTAAAAACTCGCCTTGGCACAATAAAAAAATATTTATGTGCATATATATACCTATGTATATACATATACACAGTCCGTTTTCTCTCTATATTCCAGATATTAATAAAAACATTTTGAACGTTTCATTCTGATTTACACGAAATGATGATACAATTTATGATCACAATGGAGAAAAATCTCGTTTCTCTTAAAGAGCTTAAATCTACAACGAGAATAAAATGAGTTGCTTTAAAGCATAAGACGTCACACAGTTGTGCTGTTTCCATCATCACAGATGCCTGAAGATGTGTTTATATTTCAGAGTTAAGATCACACCGAAGTTTCTAACTCCACAGAAAAGAAAGCAGTGGAAAAAAATATCTATTTTTGAGACTTTCAGAAAGAAATTTGGTTGCAATTAGAAAAGGACTTCTAAAACAAAGCTAAATTATGGTAACAAAAGGTGGCGTGAAAACGCCTGTATCTTCAATCAGTCTTCAGTATAAAACAAGAAAAGCAGATATGCCTATATTCTTGCTTTTCCATTATTTCATAGCCCGTGTACCTGCAGTTGTTGAGCTGCACTCCCTTTCCAGCAGATCCCTTTGGCAGTTAAATATGCAGTTACATTGTTTTTAAGGCAGTCAGTCATCACTCTCCTCACTGGAGTCAAAAACATCACTGAGTTGGAAAACCTGCTTCTTTGGATTGACTGTTGCATCACTAGAGTTAGACTGCTTCCTTTTCCTCTTTTCCAACTTTTGTTCAAGTTCTGGCAGCGTCTCTTCAAAAAGATGAACAATGATTTCTTTGAAAAAAGAAAAGGGAGTCTTAACTGAGTCTGTTCAGAACTGGATCCCTTAAGGAGAAAGGATCTCACAGGCAGAAATTGTTTTGTCAGTGTTAAATGCAAGTATCTTACTATTCCATAGTGATTATAATGACTGCAGCGTAGATCAGGCATACGTTGAAACATAAACCAAAAAAGCACAGTCAAAACTTGTTACAATTGAGGTACTAAACAGAAGGGGTTGATGAGCACTGTGTGAAGATGCAATTACAAGGAAACTGTTGCAATACATTAAAAAGGAAAAAACAACAAACAAAAACATTTAGTAAAATAAGTATAAAGCCTGTGGTATTAGCCAAATTGCTTAAGGGAGAAAAACTAAGAAAGCACGCAGTGAAGTAGAAGATGTAACCTCTTAGATTGGAACAAAAAGCTTAAGGAGAATATGAAAACAGCTGGGATACTAACCAGAAAAAGTCTTTGCTCGCCAAAAAGGAACATAGGTGACTTTTAGCTTGTAGAATTTTGCTTGAACGTAGCTTCCAGGAACGTCTCTGAAAAGATAAGAGTTGAAAGGCACAGTGGTGCAATGGACCACTACTGACTCTACATGAGTTACCAATTGAATTGAACTGGTCAAACAGTTAGCTTTGCTTCAGGTAGAAAGCACAGTCTGCAAATCCTAATACAGACAAGTTTTCAAGGTATCAAATCCCCTCAATGTAAGCACCTAAAACATATCATTACACATACTCACTACCTAGTTAGTAAAAAGAAACAACAAAGCTGAAAAAACCTGTGGAAAACATCAAGAGGATCACACAGAAAGTATTAGCATTCACAGTATCAGTACTTTTATGTTCAATTTTTACTTTGTTTGGAAGATTGTGCAGTGCTATGCAAGGATATACAATTGTACATTAGCAAATTAGATAGTCTTTTTTATGGCTGCAGAAAGTTGATTCCTTTGAGGAATTTAGGACAATCTGTTTCAACTATCGTTTGTACCCACAAGAAAAGAAAAGAGTTTTTACCCAATAATATCACTGAGTTCTTCCCAGTTTATTTCATTAGCATCCTCCACCTTCATTTCATACAACCTAGGAACATAACAGAAGCAGTTTGTAGGCAGAATTCAATAAATAATTCAATAAGGTTCACAGCTCCCCCAGTCAGAAGTTACAGGACTTTTTGTCCAAAGAGTGGTACAAAACCACAGCCATACAGCTCACAACCAGCATGCTTTTATACCACCACTCTGAACAGTAAGAGATACAAAAACATCCCAGTAGCTCTCAGCTATACCTTTTAATAAGGTTGATGCTGGCTTGCAATCCTTTGGTTCCCCTGTGTAACTGCTGCCCTTTGGTAATCTTGTTGGTTAAAATTGAAGTCCTTTAAAACACACAAAAAAGGTTCCTATTATTTCATGACATTCCAGGTATCTAAAGGAAGCAACCCCAAGATGCCACTACTGCAGCAACAAAGCAGCAGCAATCAGGCCTGGAGGTCACAGCAATGAGAAAACTTAGCACAGCTGGCAAGGAGTTGATTTCACTATCTCAATTTAGTATAAAGCCTTACCATTTCTGCTTACATTGTCTCCAATACCTAGTGCCCACTTTAGTTTCAATCTCAGTCCATGGTAATTTCTGGAAAAGTTTCTCACGGTCAATCTGGAGACTTCTGTGAGATTTTTTGGATGAGGAAAGAGAATTTGCATTTTCCAGTTTTGTTCTTTTTATAATCACTTCCTCCACTGCACGCATCAACCTTTGGATCTCTTCTTTTGACCAAGGACCATAATTAATTGCTAAAATTCAAAAATATTTATGGTTAGGACATAATTTATCATACATTATTAGGAAAAAATGCTTCACTTTGCCATGTGTTTATTTAAAGGATCCATTTCTTATACCTGCTTCCCAGAAACTCCTTTGCATACCAGATGTGAGAGGAAAATTCAGTCTAATGAGAGTTCAGCCTAAAGAACAGCACCAGTTCCTACCTCCTATATTTCAAGACCCTGCTGTCAAATTCCTCACATCCTCCCCAGGACAGCATTTAGACATCAGAAATGTCAATTCCATTTAAGAAGATTGCATCTGTCCCACTTCCTCTTCCTCCCACCCCACCTTTTTTTGTTTGTTTTATTTCTCCCTCAGATTTGAGGCTGTTCTCTTTTGCCTGAAAGCTTTTTCAATTAGAATACACAGAATGAATTATTATTCTTAAAAATTACATACGTGATTTGATTTCAGAGTATTTCATGGCAACAGAGAGATTAGAACGGGACATCTTCTCAGCAATCTTCTTCCAATCATTGCCATGGACAGCATGGTACCTCTTCAATCTTTCTTTTTCTTCTTTAGTATACCTAATAGAAGAAATGGGCACAGTTTCACATGCAAATTCAAACCCTTCCAACGTCGTAAGAGAGATACCACAATTTCAAGTCACGCTTTATACTGGAGGGATTTCTAGCAACTAGTTAGAAAAATGAATTGCCCATTAAATCACAGAAACATGGGATGATCTTAATTATATCCATATTTAACGAACAAATAAACATCACAGAATGCTATCAACCTTCCTTTAAACTCTTTCAAATTACTGGCTTACCTCCCTTTGTAATTATTTGGGTCAAATATCTTCCTTGCTCGGTAATATATAAGTCTCCAGGCTCGTGGTATGCCCTCAGCTGGAAGGTAAACGATACAATTTTAAGAAACATTTTTACACTGGTGAAGCAACTTAAAAAAAAAAAAAAAAAAAAAAAGAAGTATTTTTATGGCTCTGCTTTTAATCATAGATTCTCTCCATCCAAGAAATAGTACCCTACAACACTTCAGAAACTGCACAGGAAATAGTGTGGATAGAATCTCCAGAAGAGTTCCAAAGATGTAATTGTTACAGCCATGGTAAGATTACACACGCTGACAGCTGGTACGTAGTTCTGTGAGTGTGTAGGTGAATATCCAAAACTGAACCTTTGAACTCTGAAGCACAAATCTGCTACTCTAAAGCTAAATCTGCTTCTCTAAAGTATCCAGTTTGGATGGACTGGGTGTAAATATTTATAATGTGTTGATCATATGCAAGTAGCTTATTGAATTGTTCTACTAATAAAAAAGCATGAGGCAGCCACCCATCAAGAGTCCAAGCACTTTTGCATGCTGGCCATTTCGACTCTGAAAATCAGGGAATGGAGGCATTCAGCAAAAACAAAGTGAAGATCCTGGCTGAAGGAAAGATCCCTGAAGTGGAGAAAGGTCCACAGAGATAAACACACCTAGAAACACCTAACAACCTTGGCCAAGACTGCTAACAGCAGTTGGCATAACACCAATATCACTTTCTGTCAGACGTTCCCAGAGCAGGACTGGTGTCTCAAATGAGAAGTCAGCACCATGCCAGTGTGACAACACAGGTGGAACAACTGAGTTCGTGAAATCGTCAAGAAGAACCAAAGTATCCAATCCCAAGGTTACTGTTTACTCTGTGTTGCCTGTGCTAATGACACAGAACGCAGCATGGTGAGCCCCTGAGAAAGGGCTCTGAGCAGCTTCACCAGGGACACTGCAAAATGAATATATTCGCTATACAAAGCAGGAAAGTTTCCTAGCCATGAGAAGTCTAACAATTAAAGTGAGGAAGAAGGAATTGTGCCTCTTGCAAACAGAATCTCATTAGTTGGAATTTTATTTGCTTTCCTCACACTTTGGAATACTAACTACCCTGCTAATGACTTTATTTCTTCCTGTTTGTGACATCGCTGGATGTTGAACATTTCAGACAGGATTTAATCATTCCTTCCCATTGATAAATCACTAAACTTGGTTACAGCCTAGCAAATAATGTACCTTAAGCCACAAAACCCAAATGGAAGTCTGTATGTGCTGCTGGTCATGATATAATTTTCCTTTCTAACTTCTTCCTGACCTAGAACAAATAATAAGAACAGTACACTGTGCAATTATCAACTAGAAAACCTCAGCAACATGTTCCTTTTTTTTGCCAAATCTACCAACTTTACTGCTTTTCAATAATAATCTACTAAAAAGAAAAGAAAAAAAGAGATATCCCCCGTTTGTGGAATGCAACACTGAAATCTAAGAGACAGAGCTTTAATGCTTACCAAGTTTTTCACAAAAAAGATGCTCTGCTTTTAGGCGATTGATAGCTCCTTTCTCTTCTGGATACCTCGAAGTAAACAGGAGCTTTTCAGCACTGTCTATCCCAGTAATTGATAAGAAATCTTCAACATTTTTCCTGATTTGATTATTTTCCTTCTGGGAAAATCTGCCAAACTTGATAGCAATACCTAAAACAGAAACTTTAATTAAAAAAATACCTAAAGTAGCCCCAGGTAGGTAATACTTCAAGATAACAAAGATGTTTTAGCAAACATATAACAGAAGATCGACAAATTCAGAAAGTAAAATGGCATGTGGAACGGAAAGAAAACAAGAGGCGGGAGCAGGTAATTTAAGCATGCACTCTGAGCTGTCATTTGCTGATGAAGGAGGAGATGCTACAAAACAGAGCAACAAAAAACATGTTCACTAGAATTAAATATACTGAAACAAGAGCATGGCTGTGAGAGGACACAAAAGCAAGCTATTTCCCCTCTGTCAAAAGATCAGCATAGCTCCACACTGTTTCACTGCAGCATTCTTTTGAGGTCTCACCTTGTTTTTTAAACTGTTTAAATCTCAACAGGTCTCTTCCAGCCATTTTTCTGATTGAATGGTCAGACAACTGACCCACATGAGGAATAAACTCCCCCAGTTCTTGTTTTGCGGTATCTAAATCCAAGACTGTAAACAAGTGCAGGAACTCTTCATCATCCACACTGAGCTCACCAGTAGCTGTGGTTTCAGTAAACGAATTATTCTGGTCCTCCTTTTTATCTGATGTTGAGGTTTCTGGTGTCCTGATTAAAAAATTAAACAGCATTAAAACCAACAAACCAACCAACCCACCAACAGCAGAGCTCCAAAATAGAGATTGTTAGTATCTCTACAATTAAAAGTATAAACACATTCATTAATTAAAGAATAAGGTCTATTTCAGACATCCATACACTACACCCAGCAAAAGCCTTTTCATTCAGATGTAATTCATTATGACATTTGAATGCTTACAGTATTCAAACAGTCTCTGAAATCAGCCCCAGCTTCCTTAGAGAACTCTTAAGACAGACACACATAAGTAATAGTGGCTCTTGATAGCAGTGGCAACACAGAACTTTTCTGTTTGTTATTCATGCTCTTACTCTTAATGCTCTATCAATGCTGAAAAAATACTTTAAAGATTATTTTTATTACTATTATTGTTTATTCTACATCAGTGCAAATGGTAACATATTCTTACAAACGTGCACTGTATATTCATAGAATACCTAAGGTATATAAGCAGGATTCTACCATCTCAGCATAACACTCAGGTTTTAAAGCTGTTTTTAAAGATGTATGCAGTAGAGACTGAAGAAAGACCTGGGACTCAAATACTGCAATATAAACCTACTTAAGTGGAGTAGGAAAAATAAACCAAACTTACATTACGTCAGAATCTGAAGAGCTGTCTTCTGTGATATAAGTCCTGCTTTTTATAACCTTTGCAGCCCGTCTAGAAGACTTCTTAGCTTCTTCAGCAGGTTTGGAGGAATCAGTGGGTGCGTCCGTAGGATCCTCACTGACAGCAGGAGAAGCACCACAGGCACTGCCTCTGCACTGCGCTGCTGCCACACCACCCTCACCTGTGGTGGATGGTGACTCCACGTCCTCCCCTTGCTTCTTTTGCTCTGGACATGTCAGAAGTGACTCGTCAACAGTCACATCGGTGTCCTCCTGTGTATCCTGGGTATGGCTCACTCTTCTCTTCTTCTTTTTCAGCCTTTTACTGCCAGTTTTACCAGGTGTTTCTGAAGCAGGCGACTCGCTTACCCCATCCTCTTCTGGCAACTTTCGTTTTCTTTTCTTCTTAACAGACTTTTTAAAACACACATCAGCATCATCCTCCTGACTGCTATCAGCACAGTTCTGATTCACAGAGACACAGTCCACATCACTGTGGCCATCCGTGCCCTCGCTAAGCTTCCGCTTCCTTTTCTTCTTCTTCCTCTGGGAAGCACTCATCACAGCTTCACCACCAACTTCACCTTCCAGTTCTGACACAGAATTCTCCAACAGAGGCTGCTGCTCCTCTCCCTTGTTTTTCTTTTTCCTTTTCTTCTTCTTTTTAGAGACTTCGCTGCTCTGTGCTGTGTGATCCTCAGAGAGCTGCGGAGAAGCGCAGCTGAGCTCTGCATCCTGCATGCTGCCATTCTCATGGCCCACATCGGACCGTCTGCGTTTCCTCTTCTTCTTCTTCTTGTGAGAATCCCAAAGGGGAAAATCATCACCATGTGCTTTCTCTGTCATATTTTTTCCTCACCTTAAACGAAAGATGAGTTTCACTCAGGCACTCAGCGTGACATACATACCGTTCTCTTATACAGTAAAAAAAAAAAATCGGTGAAATCTATAGAACTGCTGCAGAAGGACTCAGCACAGGGGGAGCAGACAGGGCAGGGCCTTGCTTGGCAGTACAGCAAACTTTGCAACGTGAGTGCACGGAAGCGCCGCCGCCCCCATCACACGCACTGCGCATCCCAGCCTTGGAAACGCCGCCTGGAACAACAGACACTTCGTTAGCATTGAGCTCACTTGGAAGAACTCCGTAATAACGCCGCTACGTTCAGCACCGACAATCTAACACTACTAAAGCACTGAGGCATTACGTTTTCTGCTCACAACCTCCTGGCTACGCTCCGGTTATGTGAGCGGCCGTGCCGGTACCGGCAGCTCCATGCCAACACCCAAAAGCTCGAACCTTTAACCAGGAAACACTACGCGCAAGACGCCCCAACCCGCACCGTCCCCTCCGCACCGCCTGAGCGACCGCACCGTTACCGCCAGGCCGGCCGCGGCCCCACGCAGTACAGCACCGCCGCTCACGCGCTCGCCCGCCGTCCCCCCCCCCACAGCGCCCCCCGCGCCGCTCTTCCCGTTCCGCCCGCTCTTCCCGTTCCGTTTCTCCCGGCGGAAGCGTTCCCGCCCGGAACCATCACATTGGCGCACCCACGGCGTGGCGGTTGCTAGGCGACGGGGCGACGCCGTTCTGCCCCCCCACCCGCAGGGCCGGCCCGCCCCGAGGCCCCGAGGAGCAGCAGGGCGGTATCGCGTCCCTTTTTCCTCCCTTTTTCTTTCTTTTTTTTGCCCCTTCCTTTCACCTGTTGCCCCCGGACGGCGGAGCGGCTTCGGCATGGCGGGGCCCCCTCGGCGCCCCCTGAGCCTGGCGGAGGTGGCAGCGGGCAGCGAGAACGAGCGGCTGGGGGTGGCCCGGGACAGCATGCTGCGCAACCCGCGCATCCTCAAGGTGAGCCCCGCGGCCGCCCGGCTCCCGATCGCCCCCATCCCGCAGCACCGCGGCCGGGGCTCCCCGGGCTCAGCGGCTGAAGTGCAGCGCTCGCCCCCTGGGTGGCACTGCGGCCCCGCGCGGCCCCGCGGCTGTGGCTGTGGCTGTTCCGGGGGGTCCCGACACGCACAGCGGAGCTCTGCGGTGCGGTTCAAAAGCAAAGTGCGCCTTTCAATTCCCGAACTCCTACGGTAGTGCTTTTTCTCTGTATCCTCTAACATTGACTGGGAGCAGCGGTACCATAGAATCGTTTGAGCTGGAAGGGACTTCTAAAGGCCATCGGGTCCCACTCCACGCACTGAACGGAGACACGCACAGCTCCGTGGGTGCTCAGAGCCATCCCCTGCCCTCGGGTGTCTGCAGGGATGGGGCATCACCACATCTCTCCACAACCTGTGCCAATGCTCCGGTGTCTTTGGTTAGAAGCAGAACTGGGTTATGATTTTCCTCACCTGAAGACCTCCCTGTGAAGGATATGGGGCAGACAGCATAAGCAGGGCGCCGGGCCTGCGTGTAAAAGCAGAGAAACCCAGCAGCACAGAGGCAGCATCCTCCCCATCCCTCCATCCTAATTCTGCCTCACTGTAGAAAAGCATGACAGTAAATACATTTTAGATGACACGTAAAGCAGAAGAGTTTGTGTTATATGATAGTTAAGGTAATTTAAGGAATAATTGTAAAGGTTGGTTGGTCTGACTCATCTTCACAATTCATCCCCCTTAAACTGAAATACATACAAACCACCAGTAAGCGCCGTAGAATTCCAGGTCTGAGAATCTGTAGCTGGGTAGTTCTGTAAGGAGCAGTGCTTCCCCTGTACTGCATTCAGTGCAGGTAGAATTATATGCAGTCATGAAGATTATAATGTTTAGAGTGGGATATTTGTCCCTCCCGACTGCAGCATCCCACCAACACTGCCCATCCACAGAGGTCACTGCTGTCTCCTTCCCTCGGGTCCGGCAGTTTGCTCAGCCCTGGCACAGCTCAGCCTGGCAGCCCCCTCAGACTGGCACAGCTGCTGCAGAGCATCTCAGCATTGGAATTTCTTAGCATTTATAAACCATAGGACGTTTTATTAAGGCTTAATCTGGATTACTGCTATCTGATCGGGTGAAATAAGATTTGAGACAGTTTTGAGGAAAAGTAGTGATAAATTTTTGTGTTTTAGCATTCTGGACAGCTTTTCTCAGTGTTTCTCTGCAAGAAGGTTTCCTTCCCAGTAAGCCAGCTGGTAGGGATGTAAAGAGACGTGCACCCACCTGATGCAATCCTCTAGTATGGTGTAAGTGAACTAACAACAGGGATGTTTCACACGCAGTCAGCAGTAATTTAACCTCACAGCAAACTGCTGCCTACCTTCTCAGTGCAATCTCATGTTGCATCATACCTCACTGTTGTGTGCAGTGTGTCCCACGCTGATGGGATGGTGCTGATGGTGGCATACCCACAGCACCAGCCCTCTGCCACATCCCCTCTCCAAGCTTCCAGCTGCAGTCCTGGGTCTCTTCTTCCTCCAGAGGAGCCCTGGAGATGCAGTACTTCGGAGCCAGTGCTGAAGGGTTTGGCCAGCAGTGACACCTGCCAACCAAAGACATGAAGAAGGGGACAAAGGCTTTGAGACAACTGTCACTTGGACAGGTGCTTCTGGCAGCCATGGGAGGGCACTGCAGAATGTACAGCTGGCATTGAGATGCACTGGGCAGCAAATACAGATCTCAAGGCCTAGGAGCGATGGATGGGATGTTTGCTCCCCAGCCTGACTCTGACCAGCACTCAGTCCCTGAAACTATTATTCTCTATTACTCTCTGGGAGAATATATGGTAGGTTTTAATTAATCAAGGAATTAATTTTGTTGATCAACATATGTTTTCTTGCAGTATAAAACTGAGGAAAGTATTTCATCTAGTGATGCCAGTAGAAATCTGAGCAAAGCATTTTTGCTTGCTTTGTTTTTACCTGTAAAAGCCTTAGCAAAGCACTTTGCTCAGTAAAGACTTTCTGAAAACTACTCTGTGGTACAAAAATAATCCAGCTCTAGGCAGGAAACAACTTCGCCACACTTAACCCCCAGCACACCAGTATCATCCTCAACAGAGAGCTACCAAGGTCCTTGCCTCGCCAGCCCATAGCAGCACACACACCTGCTGCATGAAGGTAAATGAGAAATCACAGCTGTGAAACCCACACATCAAAGCACACTCCGACCAGCTGAAGTGTATTTGGGTGACATGAAGAAGTTGGGGTCTGGGAACAGCTCTCTGTGAAACAACTGAGCCCAAACTGAATCTTGTAATGTCAAAAAGAAAAGCTGTTTCAGAAGCAGGAATTCTAAGGAGGGAGAGAGGGGCTGAAGAGGCTCAGGAAGGCTGGCACCCATAGGAAAGGCTGCAGGAGGTTTCAATCCCTGTCATCCGGGCTGCAAGAGAACCAGATGTAACAAACAGAATTTTTCAGAACTATTAGCATCCACAATAGTTGCTTTAAAATCTTGTTACTTACATGATGACTGTTGCCAGGCTCTTTTTACTGGTCTTAACGCCAGAACATTTAAGGTTCATTTCCCTGAGCTTTGTTCTTCAACCCCAAGGGGTAAAGGCAGAAACAACTCACCAGATTTCACTCTTTCCTTTAACGCCTGTTGAACCTCTCCATAAGTGACTTCTCGGCCATCTGACTTATTACTGAACTGCTGAGAATTATTGCAAACTCATCTTGCTTTCTGGAGACATTCATAGAAAGGACAGCTGTGAAAACAAACAGCAGCATTTTATCAAATTGTGTCACACCATGGAAGAAAAAAAAGCTCGTCTTACATGAGAGACAAACACAGAATCATTAAGGCTGGAAAAGACCACTAAGATCACCAAGTCCAACTCTCAACACATCAGTAGGCATGAACTAGGATATGGTGCAGAAAAGGTTACTGACTTCAAGTTACAACTGCCCGCATCAAAAACATCCCTTGCAGCAGTAGTTGCTGAAAGGACAGGCTGCCAAGCACGCTGGAGTTCAGGCTTTTATTAATAGACCCATATTGTGGCAGTAATGGGACTTTGACTTGCCTGAACATTGTGCTCAACCTTTGAGCCTTTCACCTCTGGTTTACTCTTTTCTTAGACCTTCTCTCCCTGTCCACATAACTCCTTCAGCTCTCCCCACATGGGCATAACAGGGAGCCAGGTGCTCCTATCTCACCCAGCCCTTCCAGGAGGCACAACCGGGATGCAACATTCCTTTCCTCATCCACTCTACCTTTGTGCAAGGACGGCTCACCTACACTGGAAGAGAATTTGATAAAACGAAGGCTTCTCTAAAAATAACACCCATTGCTGGATGCTCAGAGCTGTGACAGCTATTAGAAACCATGCAGTGTGTGTGCGATGGGTGGGACCGACAGAGAGCAAAACCATTCCCTCTCCCTAAAAGCGTGCCAAAAAAGCATGGGTCCTGGTGTCTCACTCTATCTCCATGGTGCACTCCTACCCCAGTGCCTGGGAGTCCACAGTGGCAGCATATGGGCTGAGAGCAGCCAGGAGAGCCCCCGAGGTAGGAAATGCTGCTGACAGCATCGCTGCCGTTCACAAGGCAGCTCCTACCATCACTTAGATAACTTCCCTCAGCTGTTAGCTTCGCTGATTTAAAGAACCATTCCCTTTCCTGATATTGCTCTCAGCTGTTTGTACTCAATGCTCCTATTCCAAACTTGGTTGGGGACCAGTTCTAATTTGTCCATTGTAGGTGAATGCAGAGAAGAGCAGCCACAAGGACTGCGAGCTGCGGTCGGAATAAGAGCATCTTTTATTAGCTGTTAATTATACTGTTTACCTCAAATTGCTACATGTGCTGAGCATCCTGTGCCTTGCTGCTCAGGGGCGCTGAGGATTAATTAGTGTTTATGCAGCGTTCTGTGTGCTTATTATTATTATTATTATATCACTCTTACTATTATATTTCCTCAGTCTAAGGCCAGCGTTGTGCTTTTACAATGTATTCTGAAATGTCTACGCAGTACAGCTCAATAATTCATTAGAGAAATAAGCTAATGAAGGGCTGGTTAGTCAAATAATCATTAGATTTGGTTCCAAGCTTTGTTTTGCCAATGCTCCGACTTCTGAGGGTTTTCTTCTCAGCATGAACTCGTTTAAGATTTTAAATGAATTATTTGGTACGCTAAAAATTAAACTCCTTACGAGCTTTAACGCCCTCCCACGTTTTGCACAGACAACACTGAAATAAATCAGCATTTCCGAGAGACGAGTAAACATTCTGCAGTGCTGAAAATAAGGGGTTCTTCTGGTGGGTGTCTGAAGGCAGGATTCAGGCTGCAGACACACAGCAGTGAATCAGCGGGCAGAGGGGCAGCAGCAGTGCAGGGCACCCATAGCTGCTCAGCACAAAGATAGGCGTGCGGGATGCGAAAACAAGCAAAAGGGCATTTTGATCCTTTATGTGAACAAAACAATGCAAATTGGTGAGACTAATAAGCCCCGAAACATTACAAGGTGAATGCCTTTCATGTTTGTGAAAATCTTCTGTGTTTCTCCGTCTAATACAATGGAAATAAAGCTTCAAAGGCCCTTTGATTTAAAAGTGCATTATTGAAGTCAGCCTGCAAAATAATAACCATTAGACCGAATTGTTGCATTATGACCCTAACAGCAGCGCTGCCGGAGCAAGGAACGCCTGCACAGCCTCTTGCATGAGTTGTTGCTGATATAAAATCAGAGATTAAGCTAAAGGAAGAAAGAATGTTAGACATGAGAAGAAAAAATAAAATGACAAAAAAGGTCACAAATGGGTCCATGTATAAAATGAGGCTGTCATACTCGCAGTGCAACAAGAGCTACGTCAGGCTATAAATTTTTATGATGGAGCTGGAACTCAGGCCTTATTGTCTGGAAGGTTTAAGAAACTTTGGGAGAGAGCCAGTACCCATTCATGGTGTTGGCTCCAACCCATGCTAAGCCAGGAGATGATTTGCAGGCTAATTCAAATCCAGGACACCATGCAAAATGTCAGGGACATTTGAGTCCCTGTCAAACAGAGGGGAAAGGTTTGTAATAATCCCCAAGGCTCAGACCCACACATGTCTCACAGTTCTTTTCAGAGTTTATTCTGTTCTGCCATTTCAACCACCAACCCGAGAACATGCCCTAATCTACAAGCTGTCCTCTGCAGATGCTGAACCCACGGGGCTGAGGGCAGAACCACTGACCCACTGGGGACTTGCAGGAGCATAGGAACATCTCTGCCTTTATTTCCTCTGCACCCTCAGCTCCTCACCCCATCAGCAACAAATAGCCCTCCTGTCCTGGAAAAGGTACAAGCAAATGTCCCAAGCATGCAGGAGGAGCTGGAGGAGGCTCAGTAAGGGCCCCTCTGAACAGCAGGGCACTGGGTGAGCGCCCAAAGGAAAGGCAGAAGGCTCTTCATTTCTAAACCTTTGCTAAAATCATTTCTCCTCTTTTTATTTAGCATGGAGAGCAAGCAGGGGTCACTGGGAGCAACGTTTTCTGTTCCAGGTTTACAAGTTTTTCGCCACACTTTCCCAAGGGCAAATTGCTTTCCATGCAAATTCCTAGAGATGCTCTTATGCTTAATTACTGAATTTGAGAAGCCTTTGTCATCTTGCAGGGATTGTTTTGTTCTTGCTTGGCTGCTCGCATGGTGCAGATTAGACAGAACCTGATTTTCAGAGGTTATTATCTTTGTTAACCATTTACACTTAAAATGAATGACATCATGACTTTTCAACTTGCATTTATCTGAAGGGACACTATGTGAAGGACAAGTGAAAGCGGGACCCTATGGCCAGATTTCTTACAACAACAGCCTTTAAGAAATTTCCCGACTGGGGCAAATAGCTTTAGTTGGATTTTTTATTTCTAAAGCAAATCAACGTGCAGATTTGTGCCTAAAAATCTCACAGTGAAACCCGATTAAAAGCGACGGCGTCACTCCCAGGCTGAAAAATCAGAAAGCAAGCAGAGTGAAGAGCAAACTAGGCTGAAAATGAAGATCATTTTAATGGCAGGTTCGGGCTGCCCGCCCAGGTGGACGAGCGCCTTTGTTTGCAGCAGCTTTGTAACTTCCCGACGTCCCTTTACGCTTGCTCCCCTCAGATCACCTTCACGGCTGCTGCACGTTCCCTTCGCCGGTTCCCGGGAGGCTCCGATCGGACGGCGGGGAGGCGGCTGTGACTCCAATAATTGCAGTGCGTTACGGCACGTTCAGGCACTGAGAGATGCTGAGATGCAAGTTTCCCCGCACTCCCCCACCATGGCCAGCGCCGCGCTCTGCCCCTCTGCTCTGCGCCGCATGGGGCTGCTCACCAGCCCTGCCTCCGCCATCAGGGAGATCAAATTGGGATCAGATTAGCCCCAGCAATGAAAAGCACAGTCCCAGATCACACTCGCGGTTAGTTAGCATTTAGATAGGCTGGGACAGGGGTCCGTACAATAGGCATCAAAGCTGAACTCTTGGTGCAGCAAGAGGGATTAATTTCTTTAACCAACATGGCTGATCTGGCCTATCTCATTACCCTGCCTTGTCAGTGTCGATGTTAGATTTGATTGAAGATTATACCATTTAGGCCTTTCCCCTGTTTTCCACAGAAATCGGGCCTATTGAATTGCACATTCTTCCGTGGGCCCCTGTCAATACTCAGTGGCCTGAGCCTCTAATTCTGCTTCATTTAAACTTCATCAACTTTTCCAATCAAGTGGAAGGATCTGAAATAGGCTCCGTAAGCAGAAAGGCCCTTTTTCCTTTTGTCAGATAATTTATTCTGTTTTCTCCTTCTCTCCCCTCTTCCCCACCTCTTTCTCTTTTTCTTCTTTTCGCTCCCTTTCCCTGATGCTGAAAATGAGATTACAGTATTTAAATGACTATGATAATCAATCGGGGGACCTTGAGCCGAGATTGAGGTTAATTTTTCTTAGCAGAACAAAGAAGCGTGATGCCGCTGGGGATTTGAAGGTGCAATCTGTGTTTCATGCCTGTATTCCTCCCCCCTCGTCCGAAACTGCAGTTTTAGTCGTCTTTTCTTGTTACTAACTAGGCAGTTGTGGTGATTTTTAGCAGAGGCAACCCCTAGGAGAGGAAAAATGTAATTTTGGGCCGATAAATAGCTAACAGCCTTCAATCAGCTATTTTAATGGGAAAAAAAAATCACTTACATGATGTGACTGCAGATGGAATGAAAGTGCTATCATTGCCTCGTTTGTATTTAAACATAATAGGAATCATTTTCAGCAGTGCTGCAAGCAGCCCTCCCAGCCTGCACGGTGCAGCTGTGGACTCTGAACTGAGCACCTCTGTCAAGCAGCCACTTGGCAGCTTGCTTGGTTGCCTCGAAATAGTGGAGAACTTCTGTCACGATCTTGCTAATCAGCAATGGAATCACTTACGTTCATCTTAAAACTCGCACCGAAATGCTTTGTTAAGTCTTTAGACCACGCATTTCTAGTTGTAACACAACAGCATTCGCTCACCTGGATCTCTCCCCTTCCCTTCTTAGGAAGAGACAGAAAAAAATATGTGTATTTCTTTGCTTCCATCCCAGCTGTCTTGTCAGTGCTGTTTTACATGCTGCCACCCAATGTTATCTTTTATTTGTGTCAGGAGAGAGGATTTGACAAGTTCAGTATACAATGTTCATTTGGCAAGGCAAATTTTTCATACCAATTTTGAGTAGAAAATGAAACCATCTTTCAACAGAATGAGCTGCATCATTTTTGGACAGACTTATTATGGGAAGAGGAATTGCAAAACTTTATTTCCCTGTATGATCCCCCCTCTGAAAAACCAGGAAATGAGACATTTAAACAAAAAAATAAATACATGTATGAACGTTTGAGCCCATCCGTTTGTTTTAGAAATAAAAAATAACCACCGGCTGCTGTCAGGTGGCTGTGGCCTCCTTTTTGTTAATCAGATGCTGCTGAGATGGGTTGCATCATAATGTAGCTTTGCTTCAAATCTTTTAAGCTGTCAGAAAACTGGGGAAGGCAGAGCGACTTTAAAGTTCGGCAGTGTTCACCGAGCAGAGCAGTCATTAGCCAACAGCAGCAGGGGCTGAGGGCTGAGGGTGGCAGAGGTGCCCATGGTATGGGTGAGGAGGAGCCAGGTCCCCCCGAGTTGCGAGGGGAGCTGGGTGCTCTGCCTCCATCGGGCACCCCCAGTGGAACTTCTGGTGGTGCTGAACAGCCCAACTGATGGAAGAACTCATGATGAATCCTGTTCTCTCTGTTGTCTCCCTGCATCCCATGTGTGTTACGAGTTGCACCGGCACAGCAGCTTCCCTGGGGAAGAGGCTCTGTGCAGCCCCACCTCAACAGGCTCTGCTCCGTGACAGGGACTCCCTGGTGCAATGGCATAGCAAGCTCCCAGGATACTTAAGCATGTATTTTTTTCAGGAATACCACGTGTTAAGAAAAGACCTCATAACCTTCAAACTGTGATGAAGTTCATTTTACACCCAGTATCCCTGCAAGGTTACGAGGTGTAATCTGAAAGCCCCGCAGGGCTAAATGTCCTTGTTCTACAAGCCCACAGGACACCCGAGCCTGCAGTGGGAACTGGGATGCTCTTCTATGACTCTCTGTGGATTTTAGCCACAGCAAAAGCAGCAGCAGCCACAAGATGCCTTTCCAGCCCCATGGACTTGGAAGGAGCTGCGTGCGCCTTGGGGCAGTGGTTTGCTGTGACAGCCTTCTCTCTTTAAGCAAATGTTGACTCACCATGGGGAAATTAAAACTCCATTAGATGTTGCCACATTGTAGAGCAGACCCCATTACAGCAATCGAGTTGCAATTAATTGGTTTCCACAGAAATTACGTAATTCTGGGAAGGCACGGGCAGATGGGAAGAACAAGGCTGATCTAAACAATAATTTCCCAAAATGATATAATCTAAATAAGCTAATGAAGTGATTACAAAGTTATTAATCTAAATATGAAAAAGATTCAAAAGAAAATATTGGGTATGTAACAGTTTAGAAAGTACAGTGGACTTAATAACACTCTGGTTAGTGTCAGTATGAGGCAATCAGCATTTGGGTGATTGTTTAGCAGATTAATTATGTTCCATCCAGAAAACTGCCATTTCCAAGTGTTCTGTCTTCTGCTCTTGTTTGCTCTGTTGTTCACGCTGCTTAACTTCTCAATACGTAGATGGAAGGGGTTGTATACATGGAAGGGGTTGGATACATGGCACTGCAGGTTTGGGGATTGTTTTTTTTTTTTAATTAAGGTTAGCTTGGGATTGGGAAACGCAGAGCTAAATAACCGAAGAAAGAGACTCTCTTGCATGCAGGTAGAGTAATTAATCATTTGGAAGTACTCCAGCCTGGGAAGGGCCCTCCGTGCAGGCAGCCCCTCTATGGGGAGCTGCTCACTGCATCCATGCCCCAGGCTCCATAGGGCCCCACTGTGTCCCCCTGCCCACCTAGCTCCCACATTGCTCCTCTGCTAGCATGATCAGGGGGAGGAAGCATTTGTCTTCTGGAGAATAAATAACTAGGCCTTATAAGTCATTAAAAATGTATTATAAGAAAAATACAGTACGGCTATAAATAGAAAACAAAGCAACTTGTACATAAACTTTTACAATGGCTGTTACTCAGGCTATCGTCACAGCCTGTTTTTAAGTGAATTTAGCATCTGTGATCTCTGAAGCCTGCTATTGCCTGAAACCTCATCTCCAGCTCTGGCACAGCACCGCTGCCTGTAACCTGCCCCAGCTCGGCCCTGAGCATGCAGCACCTGCAGCCCCGCTCTGTGTCCTGTCAGCCTTGACTTCAGAGCCCCTCATGGTGAGCAGAGGTACAGAGGGGCTGAGTGCTCCCAGACTGGAAAAGTCAAAGTATTTTACTTATTTTTAATTCATTTACAGAACTGTGTTTGAGAGAGTCTGACACATAGCAGTGACTTCCTTACAAAATAGCACCTCTTCCTGCAAACCGCCACTGATACAGATCTTGGCTTAACATGAAATGAACTGTGTAGCAATACATTAATCATTCAGCAAGACATCAGTGCTGTCTGTTTTATTACTTAACCAGCAGTTGATGTAGGTAAAGCCATGTACTCCTAGCCTTTCTTGAGGAATATACATACTTTTGAAGCATGCACGAAGTTTGTCAGGAGGAGACAAACTGTGCTTTGTGTTTTCAGATTTGAATGTTAAGGGTTTGTGTTCTCTGGGCTGCTGGGCCTTGGCACCCAGAGAAAAAGGTGGTATCTCAGGCTTTCAGCTCACTTCAACCGTTTGATGTTCAAGCTTTGAAAAATCAAATACTAACTGTGGTCCCAGCATGACTGATTATGGCTGAAAATTCCACAGTGGAGTACTCAGAGCACTTAAACTCCCACACGTATCTAATAGGTTGCTCTAAGGGAAGGACTGGGCTGCCTTTGCTGGACAGTGATGAACAATTGGGGATCGCAGCACACAGCTGTACTGAGCAGTCCGTGTTTACATATTCAGGTCAGGGAAAGTAGGCCACAGATCCGGGTAATGAATCCTAACAGCCTGAGTTGTGGTTTCGTGGTAAGGAGGAGGTTTTGTGCAACTTGTGTTTTAAGAAATGTGATGTTCCCCTCAGTACTCTGCTGTATGCAAAAAAGCTGCTGCAGTGTGGTTCAGAGGAAGAGCAATCTGTTTGTTTGCAAGAGTAAAAGTGCCAGGGGCTGGAATGCACCGCTCTGCAATTCCCAGCACTGGTGTCTTTAGGATCTGGGGTCACACTGTCCTGTTTGCTTCCATTAACACAGCCCTGAGTCGTATCTCCGTTTGCATCTAATTCTTGATCAACCGTAGCGGCTCAAAGTACTTTAAAAATGAGCCTGTGCACTGCCACTGAAGTCATTCTGTCCTGCTCCAAGAGTGGGATGTGTCACAGGGGTGTGAGGGCAAGCAGATTTCCTCTTCTGCATGGATGTGTGCTCAGGTCTGCACTCCCAGGCATGGAAACAGCTGGGAGGAAACACTGGCAGAGCATTTCCTAACAGAGCAAACCGATTGGATGTGCTTCTGCCAAAAGATGAAACTCAGCAAGCAACGATTGAAAAAAGCAATTTCTTTTTTATGAAATGTGTGTTCTAAAGTTCTTTTTGAGCCAAACTTGCAGGAGCATCTTTCTAAAATGCTCCCCCAGCCTCCCCGGTAGCAGTCTGGTCCCTCACCTCCCTCCTGCAAGGCTGTTAGTGTGCAGCAGTCCCTTTAATTTGAGAATTTAACAAGGAATTCTAAATTAGGACATTGGAAAACCTGTGATCCTATCTACCATGTCTATCCCATCAGATGTGGCTCTGTGCTTTCACTGCCTCGCAAACAAAGGGGAAGAAAGTTGAACACATGGTATCCTCAGCTAGAAAGGGCTTTGCTGTAAGAGGATATTGAGTTGTTTCATAAAGCCCAATATTACGCTTGAATTATGCCTGAATAAGGAGAAAGGACATTGTTAAAGAGCCCTAAACATTGACCGTAGTGGATCTTCTTTCTTCCAGAGCCTTCAGTGGTGTTGTTTTTGGCTGTTAATGATTTGGTATTGTATTTATAAGCCAGCAGGGTAATCCAGAGAGCAGCAGGAGGGGCAGTTGCCTTAAATAAAGCTTTACAATGCTGCTAATTAAAATGATCCTTCCTCTCCCTGTGATGACTAATGAGACAGAAAGAAGAACTGGGGAGGGTTAATGAAAATGTTGCCATGAGATTCCCTATTTTTAATTGGTCTTTTTAATGTTTTAATCTCCTTTATGGTGCAGGAGTGGAGATGGAGATATTGTCTTTCAACCTTTCTTGTACCGTGCCCAATAGGATTGTAATGCATGGCCTTAGAAAAGGGGCATTTTTTGATATATAACCAAACTATAACCAAACATCTGAGCCTGAGTGTGTGAATGTCATGAGATGGAAGAACCAATTTCGGACTTAACTGAGAACAGAAACAAGAAATGCGAAATCTGTTTTTAAGCTCATCTTCCAAAACTCCAAGGGAGCATTCGTACCCTGAGGATTGAGGCTCAGATCTATTGTGAAGGATTGGCACCGATGCTCAGTAGTATTTAGAGCTTTAGGTCATGATGCTCTGTTAAATGCAATATTTATCCCATGAGTATGTCACAGTTCACCTCAGATGTCAAGAATTCAATTAATATTCTGTTTAATAGAACACACCATGACCTAACCTTTTAATACTCTTAGTGAGTCTGAGCCCTCCTTATTAGTGTCACTCTCTAACTTTCCTTCTCAGTTGATGCATCTAACAACAACTGGGGTGGGGAAATTGGGAGCAAAGAGAGAGGGGAAGAGATTTAAATTACTTTTGGACCTCACTGTGAGGATTCAGTAGCTTTATCCCTTGTAAAACTCAGCTCACAGGGGGTTAGCACACCCTGCTTTTCCCATTTTTGCAGGGTTGACATCTTATCAGTTTCAACTTTCTATTGATTTCAGAACACAAAAGGCACCGCCAGATTTTTCATGGTTTGAGTCCACTTTTTCATTGAAACAGCGTTTCCCCTCCTCACCCCACACCGTCAAACTCGGGGTCAGGAGAAACCATTCATGTGAGTAGCACCTGCAGGATTAAACCTTTGCCTTGGAACTTCATCTGTTCACAGCAATAGTGGATTATACATACTGCAGACTTTGCCTATATCACTTTTGAAAATTATCTCTGAAAGTTCAATTCCTTGAAGGCATTGTCCCAAACTGGGTCTGCTTCATCCTGCTCCTTTTTTTATGCAAGTGTTCTGTAACACATTAGAAGTAGAAAGAGACTGAAAGCAAATAAGTGTTTAAAATTATTCCCTATTACATAGCCTTTATGTCTGGGGAAGTAGCTCAATAGCAGCAGATCATTTTAAGGCAGTGTTCCTGGGATGTGATTAGCACAGCTGAGAGCACCTGCCTGCAGGTGGGAGGGGGCCCCACTATTACCACACCTGTGATTTCAGGAAGATTTGTTGGGAAGATCAACCAATAAATACAGAACATACACCGCAGCTCCTTAGAGTGGGAGGAAGAACAGGCGTTGTGCCAGATATTTCCATGCAACTATATTCATTATTTATGCAGAAGAAGAGATATTTCAGGAAAACAGAGCTGAACCATGAGTGACAAGGTATCTTTCCAGAGCGTTGGGTGCAGGAAAATTGCACTGAGGTTGACAGCTTTTTAATGTAGAGTCTCTATTTCACTGAATTACTGCATGTTGGCATTTCGAAAGTACAAGATGACCTATTTATTAGCTGTGAATCAAACAGAAATTACACACTAGAAAATAAAAAAGTTGTATGTTTCTTCCAGCCGCTAAGATGCTTATCCTACAGAAATAATGTATACAAAAAGGAAAACCTGCAAACAAAGGAACATCAATCACAAGGCACTAAATTTAACGTTGTAGGACCTGTGTTCATCTTGTAATATTGCCATCGTATGTGCTCGCTTCCTTACATGTGATGTACTATTAAATATATGTGTGTCGTAATACTTTAAAATTCATTATCCTTGCTTCACTTAGGCTCCCGTCATCCTCTTCCCTCTTGAAAAGGGTAATAGTTGCTTGGTAATATGATTTCAACAGTAATGTGCTTCACAAAGCAACACAAAATGGCACTCTGAGGTCAGGCTTTCCATATTCCTAGTTGTCCTGTCCAAGCAAGTCCCTTCTCCAAGCACAGTTTGGGGTCGGGTCTTCCAAACCCAATCTTGGAAAACACAGCCACAGTTCAGTGATACAGAGGAATTCATACAAGTTGGGGAAAAGACAGGTGAACATCACCCATCTACTACCTTAAACATTCATTATCCTGTAGCTTTCGGTCAGCACTGAGGGTCATCAATAGACGGCGAGTCACCAAGCTTCAGTTCTGCAAGTCTTTCATATTCCACCATTAGACAAGCAGCTGTTGATCAGAGAAAAGCATGCTGATTCTGACTTAGAAATACACAGTTGCTACAAGCATGCAAGAGTGTAGAAATAATAATAATCTGAGGTATAGATTGATGCATGTCCCAGCAGTCTGCAAAGATGAAAATCTTCAGTATCATAGCAAGTAGGTGGCCTCATTTCCTTCCTTTGTCAATCCCTTCTGTTCCCCCACTCTTTAGCAAGAGCACAAAGTCTTGGTGTCTCGCTGCGTGGCCTGGATGTTGTTTTCCTTATCAGAGAAGCAGGCTTTGCAGGGAAGATGAAATGATTGCTGACTCTTTTCTTCTCATTAAATTTGTTTATGTTGTGGACCACTGAGGTTTTGCTGGCTTTGTATCTCCTGTACTCTCGCTTTGAGGATCCCCAGCATTCATAAAAGTGAAACCAGCTGAACATCCACAGCTCTTACATTACTTTTCTAAGTCCAGCGTGAATTTTTATCACATATGCATCATTGTATTTTTCTAAAGACAGAACTGAAAAGCAAATTGGCTATGCAGCAAGATTACTGCTGGGTCTCTTCTTGAAGATGGCAGTTACCACTCCCAAATCCCTTCCGGGCCAGCAGCCTGCCTTCATCCAGAATCAGGGGTCTGGTACACCCTCGTGACTGTGGCCAAAAGCACCAAACACCTTTGTTAGAGCCTAACAACAATCTGTCCTGAAGAGAGCAGTGAGGAATAACCTCCCAGTACCATTATCATTTCTGCTAATCCACCCATGTAGCAAGGAAGAGGAACTTGCCATTAAGAACTGCTGGTCCAGCTAAATACCCCAATGGGAAATGAAGAGAAGGAAAATTAACACAAAAATTCCTATTGGCTTCTCTGAAACCCATTATCTGAAGCACGTGGAGAACTTTATAACTGCACCTTTGGTTCCCCCACTTTGCCCTTCTGGGATCGCAAAGCAGCGTCTCCCACCAAGCTTAAATACCCTCCAGCCTTGCAATTAATCATTACCGCAAGGATGCCTATATTCCAGTAATAGCCTTTTCAGACTTCTCAGTATAGTATCCACTTCCTCAAAGCAGCTGGATAAAAAGTACATTTAAATACATGTTGACTCAAGTATTATTTGGAATAGACCCAGGGCAGTTATTTCAGACTTACACGTTCAGGTATTCAGAGTTAACATATAGGATCTTCTGAAGGAGAGAAGATCGATACATTACAAATATTTAATTGACCACTTGATGTTATTCTAGTCCCTCTGTGTTGAATCCTGAATGGTGAAATTTAACACGATTCTTTTTTCCTTGAATTATCCTCCTGCTCTTGCATATATACAAGCTATGTGCTGCAATGCAAGACTCCTCCATTCGTCTTTGTAATTTATCTCATTTCCTTTGGAATGGTGTCCCTCAGTGGCTCAGAGAAAGTGGAGCGGTTGTTTTAATAGATTTGAGTTTTATCTGCCTCTCTATTTGCAGCAGGGCATAATAATAATAAATTATGATACTAATAAGTAGGTTGTGCAGAACGGACTACAGTGGTACCACTTCCCTCCCCCTCCAAAAAAGTAATTTATGGGTACATTCTTGTGACTTTAGGGGTGTAATAAATTATCAGGGTTCGTTTTTCCATCCAATTTGAGGCAGTGCAGCTGTGTTTTGCAAGCAATAAACTCTCTTGTTGTATTTCTTAGCTAAGCACTGAAAAACACAGCACGATTTTTTTTCCCTCCCTTCCCAATTATTGTTGCAACGCCTGGTAGCTTCTCTGCAGTTAAGGGTTTGCCAGTGCTTCTATTATAAACCTCAATTTTCAGGGGCCTATAACTTTGCTCTTTTAAATCAGAATGCTAAGACTCGGTGTACATCTCTGTCAATCTATACACTTTTTATTTGAGGAACAAAGGCAAATTTTTTAAGGAGTCCAGAACTCCCAAATTGGAGCTATGCACAGAAGTCAGAGACACACACGGATGTGAATGGCTGGTAATGCTTGGATACATCTTCAGCTCCTGAGAAGCCCATAAATGCTGCTTATTGTGGACACACCTTGGGGCAGTATTTAGTCCTTCATGAAGTTTTCTTTGGATGTAGCAGACAGGAAGGTCAGCCATCTGCAGCAGCTCCCTCCTGGAAGGTGGTGCTCTGCCATCACGTGCTGACCTGGAGGCTCCTGCTACAAATCCAGAAGGTGCAGAGGATACAGCTCCATGCCCCCTTCCCACACAGCAGCTCGCAGGCTTTGCGCCTTGCCAGCCCTACTGCCACAGGGTCTCTGAATTCAGGCAGGAATTAGCAGCCTCTGTGGAGCTGGTTCCCTTTCCCAGTCCCTATGCTGTCTCCGTTCAGCCTGACACGAGCAGGGGTCAAACAAGGAAGGAAAACATTCAAGAGGATGTAATAACAGCGCTAGAACCACACAGGCTCTCCACAGCAACCTTGGAGACCCCCAGTAGGGGGGTCTCTAATAAATAGGACATTCATTCCCCTCTACAAAATTTTACTGAACGGGAGAAAAAGAAAATCCAACTGATTTCCCAACAGGACTTGGTTGGGGTGCAGTTACGTCCTGTTTGCATTGCGTGGGCCCTGAATGCCTTCCAGCAGAAGCAAACCAAGAGCAGCACCGAAATCGCTCTGGGTTTCCTGGTGCTCTCAGGAGGGCATCACGCCAAGGACGAGAGCAGCTCAGCCCCTTTTTGCTATGCTGTTGGACAGCCCTACCGCGCCACCAGGCTAACGCTGCCGCTACCCAGCCTCCTCCATGATCAGCAATTACGCTGTGAAGTCAGCCCCTTACTATTATGTTAACATAGTTCAGTATATTAAATGTAAAACAAGTCATAATTTTTAAAGGTACCTCGGCTTACTGAGTTTAAATGAAGGCAGCAGTAGGACGATCACAGCCATATGCAAATCATCTGCATTTTAAAGCTAACAATAGATTTTGCTTTATTGTTTTGGCATTTAACGAGTGGGAAAATAATAAATTAAGCCACATGGGGAATCCCTGGTGCTTTTACAAACTGAAGCAGTGCCCATTTGGAGAGAGAACATTCCCCATTTTTCTCCCTAGCTGCATTTCTCTTAACCCACCACCTTATTAAAACTTATAGGGCAAAATTCTCCTCTCATATTCCTCCGGCAGCTCTTAGTCCACGCTCAGCTCTCCCTGCCTTCCTGGCTGTCTTTCATCCCACGATCTCTCTCTGCAGAAAGGGAACAGAAGAAGAGCAAAGAGTGGTGAGGCCGTAGGGAGGCAGAAGAAAGATGTTGTCATCGTTTCTGGATAGCTGTTAGAGCACGGACAGCTTTTTCTGCCTGTTGTAGCAGAGAATGCAGTCTGCAGCTACCAGTGCAAGGTGTACAGAAGAGACAGCTGCATTAGGCTGCGGTCAGCAGCACACAGGATCCATGCAGTGAAAATAACAGGGCTTCTGCATCTACCTCCTGCATCACCATGCCAGGCACCAGCCACAAGACCACCACCAAAAGGCAGGGAGTAAATGTCTCACAATGACCTCTGGTTCCAAGTGCTTTTGAGGAGGGTGTTAAAATTGCAACACACAGGTTATAAGCAAAGAGCAGTATCTCCTTTTTAACTCACTCATCTCTTAATGATCAGAGCCTACAGCCTCAAGTCAGGTTCAGCTGTGAGGATGTTGGTCATCTTGTGCTGATTTAATGGGCAGGTGTTGCTCCTGCCAGCAGCAGTGTGTCGCTCACCTATTGATAGCTTCTTTGCCTACCCTGCTCTGGCATGTGACTAAGTGCAGCATTTCCTCGTGCAGAGCAGTCACACCAGCACATTCAGTACGTGCTTGCTTCCTATGTCATCTGTGAGAAATATCAATTATAGATGTCTGTGAACATATCCCTGCACCTGCTTTTCCCCAGGAGCACTCCCTTACCAACTCCAAAGGATGCAACAGAAATCAGGAACCAAGGTAAAGCAGCCAGCCTCAGGTTAACATGGCACTGCAGCATTCACTGGCAACAGAAAATTGCCAGGGAGAGTGAAAGCTTAAGACAAAAAACATCAACTCTGAAGGAGAGAGAGAAAATACTTAGAATGGAAAACTGCAAACCTCGAACAAGTTTTGAACATACCTAGGGGTAATCCAGCAGCTTCCATCTCACGGCTCTGTAAAGTCTTTATAAAAGCCCTGCAGTCCCACCACACATCTGTTTTCCACCAAATCTGCTGTTTGTCCCATTCAATGCATTTCACCTACTGAACATAACATTTGCACTTACATACGTGCCGTGCACTGAGATTGTAGATTTAAGGCTTGTGCAGCACTCTGAATGTAGAAGTGCTGCCCAAATACTAAGGATTGTGGTTGTTTTCATAATAATTCCTCACCGTTGCCTATGTTTGAAGTCAGGGATGTCTGGTGGCTGAACCAGACAAGCAGAACACACACAAAAGCCCAATTAGCTTCCTATCTCCAAAGCTCTTACGAACTCTAATGCATTAATCATTGTAAAAGGAAGATGAGCATCGGTCTGTACTCCGGGCTCTATTCAGTCAGGAGATAAGTTGACTGAAGCTGAGAATTACACCAGAAATCTTATCTGTTTATCCCCACTGTGCAGCAGAGGAAACCAAAGCCAAGGCAGAGCACCTCGCTGTCCCTCTGTGACAGCCAGCTCAGGACAAGCACGTCCCAGGCCGAGGTTCAGCCAAGCGTCTGTTCCCCATGCAGTGCTTTCTGTTGACCTCATAGAAAATCCAGGGACTGCTCAAACCATGGAAAGTCTAAAAATAACGTGGGAACGTGCATGGAAGGACTGAACAGCAAAAGTGTTTAGTTCTGCAAGAGATGCACAAATATACAAATGCAAGCTAAGCTGGCTCTAGGAAGAGCTTTTCAGATTACTTGAATGGCTCTTAAAAACGGATTAAAATACAGATTCCCTCTATTATTTTTCAATAACACAAGTGCAGCACAGAACTACTCACTAGTGCCACAAACTAGTTTTTCATTTCTGTTTTTGTTTCATGCCTCAATATCTTCCAGCTGCTCATGTCTCCTTTTCCTTCTCCTCACTTTGATCTATTAGTTTTCCACAGAAATGGGGTTTATAAATCATTGTAATGCAGCCCTGGGAAAGACGGTGCTTAGTGCAGGGAGAAATACATTGCAGCTAACAGCCACGGCAGGGAGGAAAACTCTCACCTCGTAGTGGGGCTTTGGCGACAGGTTACTGATGGCGCTGGGTTATTTTATGTCTGCATTCATGCCATCAGGGGCAGGGCCGCGGGGACCGCCGCCTGCACCCCCCATGCAATATTTCAAGCTTCCTTCTGCAGGCACAAACAAACTGCTTGGGGGCTCGCAAGGGAAGAGGGGGAGGAAAAATTGCCAGAGGAAGAGGAGGGGAGGCAGGACAGGTGGGGATGGATCACTCAGTTCCCGCTTTTGCACCACTGCATCTTTTTAAAAAGAGGCATTTGTCTCTAAGGCAGGCTGAAAAGGTGGGGATTTTGTCCCAGTCTCATCTGTTGGTGGCAGCAGCAGGATCCAGCTCTCCTTTGAACATCTGTACCTTGCGCTCCCATCTTGCACTCAACTTTGTTGCCCATGCCCACTGCTGACCCCAGCATCACTGCGCGTTAGGGCAGCAGCGCCCATGGCACAACAGCATAACCAGCCTGGGGTAAAAGTCTGAGCATCCCCCAGGGAGGTTCCCTGGGCCCCCTCCCAGGATCAAGAGTTCATCCTAAATGCAGAAAGCCCAACATCAGCTGTGGCCAGGGAGACAAACCTCTGCCAAGAGAGGTTTTGGTACTTATCTCCTGCCCTGGGGTGTAGAATGGATTAGGGAACTCTATTGCCAGCCTTGTTTGATGAGGGAGGAAATCTTCATATACTCCTAAGAGCAGCGCAATCACACACAAGCTAGAAGCTCTTTTAAGCACTTGCTGTGTTTTTAGGATCAGCAGCTCCTAATAAGACCACCCCAGGCAGACACACCATCCTTTAGTTTTGAAAGCACACAAAAGAGACACCATGCTGGAATCTTACCTATATCTTTAACAAAGCATTACCCCCTCCTCACCCTCTTCCCCATAATTGCCTTATTATTGTCATTGGTGCCATTGTTCATTGGCTCGTCCATAGAGAGGCCCGAGGGAGCAGTTCTGCCTTAGCTAAACCAATATCTCCTGCAATAACCCCCTGCAGTTTCCCCTTTGCTATCCCATGTTGAATAAATCCTCCATCTCTGTTTGCTGAATGATCATAAAGATATGATTGAAGTTTCAGATTTATGGTTTCCTTCAGATCGAGGAGCAACTCCAATAATGCCAGAGCCTGTTTGCTGACTGCTTCTGACAGGATATATGTAAAGGGAGATTTGTAAGTGCAGAAACACAAATGCAAATACTAAGGCAGGGTATTTTCTACAAACAGAGCAGACGTGTGAGGTTGAATTCCCACCTGCTTCCAGAGCATCCTTTCACACAGCCCTCCCTGCGGCTCACAGCACCCAGCGAGGCAGGAGATGTGCACCGTGTTGTACTCTAACAGCAAATCTGTCTCAAGCAGCCACTCTAGGGACCCACAAGAACTGGTTGCCTAGTAAGGGAGGATACTAACTAAACATCTCACACAACTGTGCTGGAAACTACTCTTAAGCTGTAGCTGAACTGGGGAAGAGAGCGGTATATTAAGGCAGTCCTTGCTGTCAGCTTTCTAAATGCCTCAACTCTTTCCTAACTGCATTAACACAACCATCTGGGTGCCTGGGATGCTCCTGGGGGAGCACTGACAAACTCTTTCTCTCCTCTGGGAGAATGTTCCAACCATTCTGCAGATCCAGCAACCCAAAAAGCAGCCGAAGTGGCATTACACTTTCAGGAAGAGGCCATTTCCTATTGCAAAACAAAGTATTGCAACTCACCCCTTGAGGCAGCAGCATCGAAGAGCAAAACCAGGGACTCCAGTGGATGGCTGTGAGCCTCCAGGTGGGCATGGTTACTGCCTTCCCCTTCCTCCCAGGTGTTCTTATGTTATCCATCTCAGCAGCATTTCCTGAGCAATCCCCATCACACAGCTGTAACCCTGGCAATCACACATTATGGGGTCTCACTATTTGCATCCAGGTTAGGACTTGTCTTTCTGACTCAAACACTGAGCTTTGATGAAATCCAAGCTTGTGAGTTTGGCACCAAAACCTGCACAGAGCATCCCAAATACATTCTCTCCAGCCCTGTGGCCATCACACACTGGCTTTTCCCCCATTTGCAGCTGTTTATGTTCATTCTCATTTCAACACAAGCCTATAAAACTCTTACAGGGTGATGCAATCCTAAATTAAATGTGTTTTAGCATCCCGATATAACAAGGGAGTCTTTGCTCTTTTAAATTAACACGTGTAGCTGAGAAGGGGACCTCTCCTGGAAAATTTATTCCGCTTCATTTGGAGACAGAAAACCCCACCTTGTAGCACCTTCTGTGAGAGCAAAGATTATTTGGTGTTATAATGAGGAATTTGTAATAACGAGAGCATTGCGTGTTACACTGGCTATGAAGAGAACAACAGAAAAGAAGAGAGGACTTCTGTGAGCAGCAGTGTTGTGTGATGTATGGTAATATTTTTCCTCAGTGCATTACAAAAGAAAAAAGCAAGATAAAAATATCTTCCATTTTCTCCCTAATTTGTAGTTTTCTGGTGTTAGCAAGGCTTATAAGACACATGCTCCCAATTAGCTGCTCCTCTTAATTTAAATGCTTCATAAATTATCTCCTGCGCTTGTGGATTATCACTTCATAATGCGAGTTAGCATTTAAATAAATAGCTGCGATGTAGGAAATTAGAGAGGTTTACAGTCTGAGGCAGCAGCATAATGAAGGAAAATACCACAGCAGCTGAACAGGGGTTGGGAGAGATGTGATGAGACAGATTTTTTCCTTTACCTTTTAGCAACCCAATTTGGACTGCAGCCGGGAAAATATGGGTCAGAACTCCAGCCGAGCAGGATCTTTCTGCAATGGCTGAGTACGAAGGGAACACAGAATTCTCAAGCACATAAAACATCTGATTCATCAAATATGATGCAATTATGAAGTGGGGTTTTAGAGCCAACTCTTTCTTGCCTCACGAGAGCAGCCCCTTTGAAAGCAACTGGGCTGTTTGTGCGCATCACCCCAAGCTACATCCGACCCTTCTCATTCAGGGCTTTTGGAAATGGACAGGACTGAAGGGAACAGTAGCACAGAGCAGAACTGGGATTGTAGGTAGAAGATTTGGTGGAGAAAAAGGTGAGGGACTCAGATATAGGATTAAAGGGAATTTTGTAAAAATACAGGTATCAGAGATGGGCATTAATTTGTAAGCCAGATATCTTTTGCCATATTTCTGGTGCCATTAGCAACTAGCTCATAGGCAATGATAGCTCTTTAACCATCAGCAGCGAGTTCCCAGTGCTGCTTTCAGCCTACTTTCACAATTGTCATAAATGTAGAAAATTAGGAAGTCTTGAGATTTTTCCTGGCCTGACAACTCCTTGGGGGACTCGGGCTCTCACCAGCATTTGCTGGTCTTGCCTTTGGTGTCACTGTTGCTTTTTCTGCCACAAGAGAAAACTCAGGGCAGGATCCTACCTGCAGTCAATCACACTTGACTGCCATTAACTTCATTGGGAGCTGAAGACATTGAGGCACTCGTGGGCTCGGGCCACTTTGGTGTCCGTCTTGCAGAGAGCCCAAGGTTGAGCACTACAGCTCTCGGGGAAGTTCAGCTATTACAGCTCCCTGCTTGCTCACACAAGTCCCAGCGTGTCAAAATCATGGGTACTTTTTCAGAAACACATGAAAATCATAGAAGCCTTGACAGCCTTGACCAAAGTCCAGCCTTAGGCAGGAGTAAAGTTATTAGCTACCTTATTTCCCAGAGAAAGAGCCTGACACATTAGGATTTCACAGTAACTGGCTGTAAGTGTAATGGGCAGGGTGTGATTTTGCTCGCTAGGTTTTGCGGTTTAATTTCAGCATGTTGAATACATTTTGCTGTAGGACAGAGCAAATGACTTGGGCAGATTTCTGCAGTAGCACAAGCCCCTCTGTGCTTAATAGGAGTTCTGTCTAACTGACAGCACAATTTGGATCTTCATTGTATTTAATATACTTCAAGAGCGGGGGTCAAATTGTCTCATCATTTACATCCATACAACCCTGCTAATCCCAGGAGATCTGCAGAGCTGAAGCTCAGGACATGTAACTGACTCAATTTTCTCTGCTTAGAGCCTTTCAGCTAATTTTTCTAGCAATGCACTCTTGGTTACAGCTCCGGTTCTTCCCAAGTCAACAGGGCTGGATGTGAGCGCTTAGTATTTAGAAAGTGAGAAGGGGCTCATCCCACTCCAAAATCTGGAAGGCTACAGGAGCTCTTCCTCCCTAACACCTTCCAGGCAATAAAAGGAAAGCAATGTGGGCCAACGTGAGCTCATGCTCACAATAGCTCTGCAGCGTCCCTTTCCTTCGTGACATATTTGCATCTCTATTACCATCACTTGATCTTGAGCACCAACCAATGGATGGGCAAAAGCGCAACTGGTTTCCTCTGCACCTTGAGCCTCATCAGCCTCTATTTTGCTATGCTATGAGGACACCAACTCTTCAGTCCTCACTGCAAGGGCTCTTCAGCTCTAAGAAAAACCTATGAAATGCTTTGGGTGAGGGGGCAGGAGATACACTAGGAAGTAAGGGTCTCATCCCTGCAACGAGATGGTGCCTCTGTGTAACTGAATCACCTTTTCTCCTAAAAGGGCACTTTAAGGAATAAAACTGGAAGGTGCTGCATATATCTTTCCAACTGATCTACTAATCATATTTCTTCAAATTTTATATCCCTGACCCTTGTAAAGGGATTGCAAGGAAGGCGTTTTTTAAGCTGCATTTTAATAAGTCAATATGAAAGCTCAAAATTATTTAAAGCTTCTTAAATAGGATTATATTTGATTTCTTATGGGAATAGTGGGGGATAGTCTAGTAAAGACATTCTGTCCTGCTGAGGTTTCATTACATTAAAGAAACAGCATCTTTTTTTTTTTAAGCAGCAAAAACTTTTATCTATTCTCTAATGAGAATGGAGATTATTCTGTACGTGAAGTGACTAAAGGTGGAAAGTTCCTGCATCTGTGATCAGAGATTAGAGCCTCTCCTTGAGTGAAAGCGGAGAGATTCTTAAACCAAGAGCTTGCCCAAAGTTAACAACTTGTCTGCTAGTCTGAGATATTGAATGTCTTGTCCTGGGAGGAACCACAGCTGTACTGACTTCAGGCAAATTGTGCTGCGAGATGACAGGTAGCTCTGAGGGCAGCCAGCATCTCATTTGCAGTGAGGGATTGAATTTGGCCCTAAAATCAGATCTATGCCACCAAGAAACTATTTTGCTGTGTTGGGAATTTGGCCGTATTCGGTCTGCTCAAAAACACACAGAGCCACATTCTCATTTGCTTTCAACTCCTTAAATATCATTGTGAGTATATGGATGCCATGCTGGCAGCTTTTTGCCTAATATTTTCTATAGGGACCCAAAGAAATTTGGGAGGAGGAAATTAAAACTACCTGTATGGAGCTGAAGGAGCCACCAGCAAGTTACATGGTGTAAATAGCAGCTTCACTGAGTTGAGTTGTGCTGGACATAAACTCAAACAACATCTGGCCCTGAGAACATAAAGGGATTTTTCTTGGAGTAACAGATGGGGAGGCTTATAGAAAAGATATTACTTAGGATGAAGCACAGAGAAAAGGTCGTAACTGCTCTAAGGGAACTTTTTTTTTTTTCCCATTTAACATTCCATCCCATCTCTTTAACATTTATAGAATGTTCTCTCAGCCATAGCTAACCCAAATCCTACTCTCAGATAAACCTCAGTGCTCCCTCTGAAGCCAACGGGAGCTGAACAACAACATTCCCCAGCTGAATTTGGTATCAGAGTTCCCAGTGGGGCAGAACCTTCCCTGCCCCAAATGTCTCTGCCACTTCCCCCACATGTGCTCATTCCTCCCACTGGAGATGGGTGGTGGCTGTAGCCCTGGGGATGAGGTGCAGGTCAGACCTCCGGCTAGCAGCAGCCATGAGCTGCACCCCTCTTCATTTGTCCCATATAACATGTCCTTCCTGCCTACAAGCTTTGTTTTATGAATCGCATGCACTGCTTCGTTGTGGCTTGACACCCACTCCAGAAACACGGATGCTTCTTTGACCTTCAGTACTGGCATGAAACCTTACATAGACACAAATTTATCTTTAAGTCAGGAGTACATTTAACAGAGCGGGAGAAGATCATTTCCAATATTTGCATCTCAATTACAGTCAAACCCCTCTGTGGGTCTCAGCCTTTGGGCCATATCCGGGCTGCCAGCTCCCAGCATTGGGACTGTTGGCAGAAGCAGTGCAGTGGGGTGAGGTGGCAGTGATTTATCAGTGCCGGACTGATTCGTACTGACACAAAGACTCTGAGGAAGAGCTTAGGGTCCTGCAGGTGCCCCCTGAGTTATACAGGGCCTTGCAGCAAAAGCAGCAGATCTTAGATCTGGCTCCCCAGCAAAGAATGTTTTTGTCCAAAACCATTTGCAAACAGCTGAAAGATGCAGCCCTGTTGCAGAGAAATCAAGATTTAATATTTGCAGTGCCCTACAGTTAAAAAATCATCCTTCAAACAGCACGCTGCATTTTAACTCAATAAACAGCAACCAGTATCCAGAGCCAAGGAACGTGGGGGGACACGGGATTTTTCCAAGGGAAACCTGGAAGGTGAATGAGCCCAGGAAGACAAATGAAAGTCTTACGTACACAAATACTTTCATATCTGCCTGGCCCTTTAAAACCAAAACGATAGAGTTCATTTGCATTTAGATCTCTTTGGCTCCCTCTTTTCATCTAAAGACAAATCCTCACAAAGGCTGCTTAATTAGACCAAATTAGATTTCCACCTAGTGGCTTGTCATTCATTAGAAAACGCTGTTCTTTTTTTCTATTTTGGTAATTATAGGCTGGTCTCACAGTGTTCACTTCAGGCTCCAAGTATGACTTGCATTCATGATTTCGTGCAGATGAGAGGAAAATTATTCAGTCGCATCAAGTCTGCCCATTTTACAAGTTGGATAAAGATCATCATTGGAGTCTTTTATGTAATGGGGTATACTCTTTCTTAAGTTCTAAATGATTAATTGTAATAGCGTAAGTACAAAGTTTGCAAACAAAGCTACAGTACCAGATAGAGGTGTCTTTCTACAGACATAGGATTCTGTACTGGGGATCTTTGGTTATCAGTGATTCCACCCTGCTGTAGCAGGTCCTGCCCTTGAGTGTAGAGCAGAGGGGAAGGAGCAAGCTGAGCTTGTGTGGGGAGAGCCCCCAAGGTAGAAGTGCCCCATGCAGCCCATGGGTGCAGCTGTGTCTGACCCAGTGAGGGGACACCTGTGTCCCACCGTCCACACAACCTCCTGCAGCCAGCCTTGTGCAAAACATCACTTCCAGAGGGGAGCGGTGTTCCGAAATTCAGACCTGAGGTGGATCAGTCAGGATCATGTGTCAGCATAGGCTACATGTGCAGCTGGGTTAGCAGCATCCCTGCCCTGCCTGGAGGGTTTGTAGTGCCAGGAGTCCAGCTGCATGTCAGACCCCCAAGCATTGCATCCTGCTGGACTCCACGAGAGCTGCTTGCCCAGACATCTCCCTGTGCTCTGGAAGGCTCATACCCCACTGTGGAGGACAGCAGTGTTGTAGTCTCTCAGCCTGAACACAGCCACACTCCTCGTTTCCCCCATCCAACCCCCACTCCCTTTGCCCTTAGTCACAGACACATTCATTCCCTGCCTCAGTTTCCCCAGCTGTTACAGCAGGATTATCACTTGGTGGCACATTCCGAAGTTTAATAAATCAAGGCCGGATTTTGTGGTCCTTCATCAAGCAAAACTTCCTTTGTCTTTGACCTTTAATGTTTATGAGGAGCTTCAAAGATAAGTGCCAACTTATTATTAATAATCTTCCTGGGAGGGGAAGTTAGCAGCAGTTAGCGGCACGCAGCCCAACATACCAGCCCTGCTTGGACCTCTGCATCAACACATCCAGATTTTAACTTGCATTTTAATACTACTCTTGTTTTCCCAACCATTTTTGTGAGAGATGGAAAATAAGTTTTTCACCTTTAAAAAAAAAAAAGCTGATCAAATTTGCCTTTCTCAAAACACTGAACATTCCCTTTCTCATCTACCTAAACCTGATGTTGAGTTACTGTCCCCCAGAGGCTTTCAGTAGCTCAGTTCTGATGTATCCCTGCACTTTGTAGCTCACTGCCTTCTTAGAGTGTAATCAAACATCAAGCTAAGTAGCAAATAAATCTCCCGATCTCATAAGCTGCACAGCAAGATCATGTAAATGCAAATGAAGGGCTTGATTTCAAGCTGTCGCGGGGGGAAGGAGGGAAAAATGCTGGGCCTTGTCACTGCCATCACTTCACTCTGCAAGTGCAGTAAATCTGCAATAATAATAGTAATGGCAGCGTGACGGGAGGCTTTACTGTACAAGGGGGTGTAATGAAAAGTGGAACAGAAGGTAGGGAAGGAAGCAGGGCCTGCTGGGTTGGAAATGCAGCGGGTTTGCAGGCATCCATCGGCAGGATGGAGCTGATGGGAGGGGATGGGGCAGCCCTGCTGAGCGGGAGAAGAGGGGATCTGTGGATCTGCCCAGCATCCCCTCCCAAAGGGCTGCAGGAGATGCATGGATTAAAAACCCAGGCCTCCATCTCTCATTGTACCCTTCTGCACACAGGCACACCCCTCTCTATCCCAGCCATCTTTAGCAAATTAAGGCAATGTGTGTTGATGGATCATAAATGCCTGGGGATGGAACACAAATGAGGTTTACAGCAAAACCTGTAAGCCTGCAAGTTCCTTTACTTTGCTACTCTTTTGCAGCTCACCCACCTCTTACAACACAGACCTGCTTCCAAGCCCAGCTTTTCCTCTGCAGCAAACATTTTCCAACACCATCAGACACTCAAACCCAAATCCAGGGATGCATGAATGGGAACCTACCCAGGAAGGGCCAGGGAGCTCAGTACTCCCAGCACTGCACTGCAGCCAACTGGGGCATCTCACTGACTGCACAGCTCCAGCACTGCGCTGCTTGGAGCAGCATCCTCCGAGCACAGAACACACCCCTGGTTCAAAAACAAGAACCACCCTGTTCAGGGGGAAGGGATGCATTAGCTGAGTCCTTAAAGAGAGTTTTAGAAAGCAAAGCCTCAGCACATGTTTCTTGCAGCCCTGGGAAGAGGCGGTCTCTGCAGGATGCACTGGGAGTGCTTCAGGAAAAAGCCTGGAGTTGTGTTTCCGAATGGGCTAGATAAACAGTATTTAAGATGCCTGATTTTCCTCACTGAGGTCATAAAGGGAGAAAACTTGCAGAAGGTACCCAGAGAAAATTAGGACCGCCTGGGATGCAGAGAGAGACGGTTTTAATTAGAGCCAAGAGGTGGGAAATAAGGCAGAGAAATGACATCTTAATGAGGTTTAATGAAGTTGTCTGCTGATGGGCACAGCTGTCAGACAGATCTGTATTCCAGCCAAGCAGCTTTGTGACAGTCTAAACCCGAACACAGGAAGCAGTGCTGGGGCTGGGGAGGAGAAAAGGACCTTCTGCACCAACTTTGGCTCTCTCCCACCACAGCTCATGGCACAGCACACCTACATTGCCCGAGGACAAGCAAATGAAACCAGCCCATGAGGTCGCAACAGCGTTTTGCAAATTTATGAATGAGAAAGGCTAATCTTTGATTACACTCAGCAGGATTCATTCCTGCTACATCCTTCCCCTTCTTTGCTTTTGTGGGTAAAATCCTTGGCATGCAGCCAGAGTCCTCCGAGCCCATTGGTTTTCTTCAGAGCTGCAGATTCTCTCCATGTTCAACATATTGGACCAGATTTTTTTTTTTTTAATTAATTATCCAGCACCTTCGACTTTATTTATTCAGTGCAAAGCGACTGTAAAATGCCACCTGATCATAAAAAGCAACAGCACACACATTTTGAGGTAAAGGAAACACCCAACTGCGTTAACATCACGCGCTCTGCAAAAGGGAATTTCTACCATTCCACAGTTGTGCATTCTGATGTCTGGAAGCCACTTTGCCTCTCCTTCCCTGCAGCTTCTCAGCTATTTCCTCCCACCTGCCACACCTTCGCCCCAGCAGCGGATTCTTGGCCTCTCTTAGCTGACCCAGGATCAGAACATGAGCCCAGGGCAAAGCCTTTCCTCACGCATCTGAAGAACGCTTCTCAATTTCCCTGCTAGATCAGTGACAACTCGCCTAAAAATAGCCTCCGTACAAACGCCTGTAAATACTGGAGAAATAGATCAATGCTGAAAGCTCCTTTATCACTCCTGGCACCAGTTTATGCGTTTTGCGTGAGCTCCCTAACTCACACCCAGCGTGCACATATGGCTCAGCACCACCGTGCGATATTTCAATGGCAGCAGTGCTAAAAGCCCTCTTGCTGCCATCGCTGCACACATCTGCAAGGAATGGTCCCTTCCTCTGCCAGAGGGCTGCGGGAGGCAGCGGGGAGAAAGCAGCCATGTTACACACAGGTTTGAGCAGGTAGCTGCGTTGGTTGCTTTCGAGAAGCTTATTGCTCATGTCTGCTGGCACCAAAGGATCCATAGCCTTGCACAGGGCAAGGAGACTGATGGAGTTTACCAAAGGATCTTAGTAAGTCCAGAAAATCCATTTTCTGGTGAGCTTGTGCTGCTGGGAATCACATGGGTACCACATCAGTTTCCTAGTGCTGTGAGTGGGTGGATTTAATGGCCCCAAGTTGTAGGACTTCCCTCCCAGACCTGGGAAGCCAATGCCCTGCTGTACCTGAAGCCCTGGTATATGGCTCTGCAGGCACAGAGATCTCAGGCACAGAGCAGTATTTCAGCATTGCCATTTGCCCCAACACCTACAACCCCAGCTTCCTCAACAGGCTTCCCATGGAAAATAGCCCATCCCAAGGCAACCACCCCATGCCTCAGGGCTGCAGGGAGCTGAATGCCTTGCTCTACTCCCTCTCCCCAGCAGGAACACACACACCCCAGTTGCCAGTTCCCTTCCCTCCTCCATGGCCTCTCTTTCAAGCAGCAATAAGGTTTCAAGACACACACATCCTGCAGTGACTTCACCATGGAGATGGGAGGGTCGGGACAAAGGGGTGAAGGGAGGTCAGTTAATCCCCCAGACAACACCAGGCTGGGATACACATGGGCTGGGTAAGAGTTCATTTTGAAACTAAATAGAAATGAGATTACTGAGCTCAAGTTCTCTTCTTTTCTGTGCTATAAACCCCAGGCTCTGCTCCCCCTCCATCTCCCTTATCCCACCACAACATGCCTTGTGTCTTGATTATTCCCAGGCAGGAGGGGCAGTATGATTGCATTTGGGGGAGTTTATGGAGGGCAAACAACTTGGAAGTGAAATACTTTGAAGGAAATTTAAGGTCAGCTGCTGAAAATCTACCTGCAGACACCATGACTGGGCACCCCAGCCAAAGGAGAAATTAGTCAAACAATTAGATTAAAACCATATATGTTGTCAAGATCCCCATTTCCAGCATGGCTGGATCACCTTATAACTCAGTTGTGAACTTGTGCCAAATTCAGCATCCCACAGGCTCCAGCCCTGAGGAAGCCTCACAGCTATCTATGAGTTCTCCTTTGTGTTTGGATCCAGGCAGTGGGATCTATCCAGTGCCAAGAGCAGCCAGAGCCACTGCAGGCACTCATGGCCACATTCTATACATGATTTTATTTTCAGAGGGTGTAGCTCATCAAGCAAGGTCTTTATTCTTCTTCTTTAACCCCATTCTCCTGCAGGCAGAACTGGGAAAGCCTCTGAGAAACTGCTATACCCTGCCAGGCTTGGATTTTTCATACGGGCTGTACATCGAAAGGACAGATGGAGGAGTCCCTGAAGGTATGGCAATGCCACTGAAATATACCAGTCCTCGTGCTAACAGGGACTCTCCTTCCCAATGCTCCTCATTACTTCTCACAAAGCAGGGGCTGGAAAAACAACATTCACCCACTTCCATTAATATTACCCAAATTTCTTGGTGATTGGTAAATCTTCTCTATCATCTTGGAAATGTCTATAGGATCACACAGACCCCAAGCAGAGAAGGGTATGGCAACTGCAAGAGTGCTACATATATATGGCTGCTTTGTAACTCAAGAGGGATCCTACTCTGTGCTCTCAGGGATTACTCTATGAAATCAGACTTGCTGAAGCCCTCATGCACAGCACACAAACCTTGCACCATTCTGCCTCCCTAAATAAAAGTTACCCTCACCCTTTTCTCTTTGCCTCACATTTCCTTTCATTTCCAGCAATAGGCCACTGGAACACGATAAAGCCTAGGACAAATCCCACTCAGAATATGCCCCGAGACTTCATCACCATGAACCGTGGTGCTCTGAAGGCTGGGTATACCACAGCCCGGCAGTTTAACTTGTACTACAAGGCCAAGGACGTTCGGCGCAAAGACGACGAATACAGTCGCTTTAAGAGATCTCCTCCTCACGTATCTCCGGACAGGACCTATGGCATCCCAGCACGGTAAGGAGGAAGGCTCAGGGCCCTTCTCAGAATGATGTTATCCCTTCCTACCCTCACATTTGCAACACTCCCACACCTCAGCCAGCGTGGTCTCCAAGAGAGAAGTGACCCGAGATCAGACATGCTGCTATGGAGTCACAGCGTTACTCGCAGGCCTTGCTACCTGCTTCCATCCTTCACAATCACCTGCCTAAATCTGGTCTGCATGCCACAACACATCCCAGGTTCACCTCTGGTATTAAGAGCTTGGAACGCCTTAAACATATGTTCTATGCCAATTCTTTGACTTAAAAGAGCAGAGAGCTGTAAGCCAGAATAATGGCTTCCTTGGGCAGCAAGTGATGCTGAGGCAGAGCAGCAGCATTTCTACCTGCTCACACTGGTTGAAATACTCTCATGCAATTAAGAATGAGTTCAAATTCTTTATCCCACTCTCTCATACTTGCTAGATCATCACCCTGCATTTAAAGTGGAAAAAGCGACCCACTGGACAAGTCCCTCAGACTCTAGGTCCTGATTATCCATTGTGCTGATTTCTCATGAGCAGTTGTAAACAGGGGTTCTGTGGGGGAAAACAAGCACCCTGCTCAGCCTGACCCCAGGCACCTGTCCTCTACAGCAGCACAAAGGGACTGGAGGACACGGGGTGCTCTGGAAAAGCCAGTTCAATTCCAATGCAAACAAATGCTAAAGCCTCCAAAAAGGTCTCCAAAGCAGCCCCGATGCTACTGGAGCACAGACTTCTCTTGCTCTGTGCAGGTCTGGACTAGACATTAGGTTTCGTTTTAAGAGCTGGATAATAATCACTACCAGCAAAACAACAGCAACAAATTCTAGAGAAAAGACATGATGAACTGCACTGTGTATTTTACATGATTGTAAATGGGCTTTGCATATGCAAATTGAATGGATTTTAAAATGGTATTTAATGACAATTTTCGTAGCAGACATTAACATTAATTGCATCAAAATGAAAATGCAGCATTAGCTTGCTGTTAGCTGCAAATGCCCCAGCTATAAAGCTTTATCTTTATCAGTATCAGCCCTCACCAATGTGACAGGGCTGCTCTGCAAATTGCAGGCAAAAGGGCTTTTATGTTGCAAAAGTATCCCCCAATGTAGACCAAAATCAACATCAATTTTGCTTTATTTCTTCATAAACGGAGGTTAAATGGCTGCCTGTAAGAAGTCCAGGCACGTTCCAAAAGTTTTAAGGAAAATCTGCAGACCCCACAACCTCAGAATTGGTGAGAAAGGGCTTTTAATTTAAAGTTATTATTGTGCAACTTGTCTGCTCCTTAATAGCTACCTTTTATGCAGACTGATTGTATTTATCCCCTTACTTTAAAAGCACGTTATAGACAAAATCAAATTACCAGGCTCACCAAGGAGTTGTTACAGCCATTTGGGTAGAAGTGGGGAATTTAACTCCCTCTTCATGACCGACGAGTTAAAGACACCCATGTGGGTCAGCACCCCCAGCTGGGGCTGCCCCACTCACCACAGATCTGTTTCAGGAAGACCCTCCCTGCTAAAAATCAGCTGGCTGTCAGTGTTCTCCTGCTTTCGGACTCCAAGCTCTGTATAATTCTGTTTCTCATTGCTGCCAGTTGGGAATGTGCTTGCTGTTAAGGTACACGCTTGTCTAGGGGCAAAAAGGGAGACCTCAGCAGCACGCAGCCCCTTTCCATGTCACCAAGCACTTGCTTGCCTTTAATAACATCTACTCGGATAAAGATCTCTGAAGTTTTTCCATTGAGAACAGTGTGTGATGTCCCCCTGCCCAAGGCACAGCACAGATGGTGCAGCCGAGGCGCAAGCAATGCCGAAGGTACCCGAGTGTCCCAAAGACACCAAGGTCAGGAGCTGTCCCCAGGCTCACAAGTACAAGCCCTCCTGGATCATCCCAAATGGAAACAAGCAGAGATAAATGCTGGGGTTGCTATTAGCGCCTTATTAATCACACTCCGGCCCTGCTGCTCCCTCTAGCACAGATCACTTTCTGCTTTCCGTTCTGGTGGATGTGTGCTGCACGGAGCATCTCACCAGGCATCAGTGAGAGCTTTCTGAGGCTCTGGGGCCTGTTTCCTTTCGCAGGATATTTACCTTCAAAGGTCACCCGTGCCCCCTCTCCATTAATTCCCTGTGGGCACCTTCCAGGGGAGAGAAGCAGCTCTGTTTTTTTGCTGATTCCCCCCATTCTCTCCCTCCCTCTTCCCAGAGAAATGTTTGCTACGAATCATGTGGCAGCTTTGTTGTGAGAGTCATAAAAAGGACATTTTTCATCTCTCCTTTTTCCTGCTCTCGCTCCCTCTCTCTCTCGGTATCAGACAAAGATTTATTCCTTCCCTGATGCCTGTGGCATTCGGAGCTGGGAGGGGTCAGGGGAGGCACTGATGGGACGATAATAGATAATGCAGCGGTTCCCCGGGGGCTTGTCCAGCTCCATAGCTGATCCATCAGCAGGCAGCACTCGTGCCAAGGTCAGCAGTAACGAGGATGCAGTGGGGTCCCAGCCCGCCCCACGGGGCAACCTCCAGCCAGGCTCCTCTGATTCACACTCCAGCTTCTGATCTCTACAAGAGCTGCCTTGTGCGAGCCACGATTTGCAAGAGTGCGTGCCCACTGGGTGCAGGCATCAGAGTAACAGCCGTGCTGCAGTGCAAATGCATCCAGCTCCACCTGTCCCAGCCTGCATCCCAGCTGCAAGAACATCTACAGATTTTCTTTCAAGGAAAATGCCCATAGTGATAGCTGACCTCCAGGAGATGAGCCCATCCTATCAACGCAGGCTCTTTGTGCATGGCATGTTGCATAGCTATAAGATGTTTGCAGCATAGGATTGCTGTTCTGCACTCAAGTCCTCTGTCCATTCATTTAAAATAACCTCACACACTACGCTAACAGCAGCTGTGCTCAATCCCCAATCTCTTCACATAGTGTTCCACAAAGGGAGGATGAAAGGTGCTGTGTGGACTGAGCCCTGATGGTATTCATAGATCTAGAAGACACAGAGGGGCTGTGAAGACCTGCAGGATCTTCACTGGTGTCAATACAACACTTGGAAACCCCCAGTGTAAATATCCAGACAAATATTTAGCCTCCCAAACTTTTCTGATTGAAATTTATTGTGCATTGAAATTAGTGGGTATTAAAGTATCATTTTTGGAACCATAATCCAGCACAAAGATACAGACACTGTCTACAGCCCGATCTTAAATTATATTGATTTGCACATAAGGTCACACAAGGAGTTTAAAGGCAAAACATCCCACCACACAGTTGGTACCCCATGCACAAGTTTTATCCCCAGGAGCCAGGGACACATTCCAGCAGTGCAGAGTGCATCCTAAGCATGCACACAGTCCAGCATTTCCAGGGCTGCTTTTAGAGAAAAGCTTTTCTTCTCCTTTCCTAGTGCAAGTTTGCTAATTCTGCCTTCCACATCCCTGCGCACATTCCTGAGCACAAGGACCGTGCAGACATGCCATTCTCTGCCATCCTACACCTCCTTCAAACCCTGCATGGCCATAACCCTGCCTGAGCCGTGCTGCCATCCACTTGGCAGTTGGCCTGTAGGTTGGGCTGACCTTGGGTGTGCTGGCAGGATTTCCCTGGCACTCTGTCATCCCCACATCTCCTGCAGGGTCCCCCCTACTGCCCACCTTCACTTCAGCCATCCCTTTCCTGAATTTCACATCCCATTTTCCTCCTAACTTCATCTCCTCCTACCATTCCGCCTCCCATTCTCTACAACCAGTCTTTACTCTTCACCAGCTGCTTTCACTGTGTTTCTGCAGCAAACTCACCCCCCTAAAGCATTCCTTCTCTGCAATCTCTCCTCTACAAATTGACGTAACTAGCCAAAGGCATCAGTTACCCAGTACCTCCTCTTTCCTTTGTATCATTTGCAGTGGCCTGATGCTCTGCTGACAATTGTCTCAGTGGCCTTTAGCAGCTCAGCTGTTACACTGTGTTCTCCTGCAGCTTCCTGGCATACCTGGCTGCTCTGTCCTTATCTTTCACCTTCCCCAAGAAGAGAGGTTTCAGTGCTTATACCTGTGCTTTATAAGTGGCCTTTCCTCCCAGAGCGCCCATGCTGTTCGCACGCAGCCAGAACAAAGTTTAGAAGGCTCCCCCAAATGCTGCTTTAATATTCCCAGCATTGATTTGGCACACAAAATGCATTAGCAGATTTATTTTTTGAAACACTTAAAGAGCATTTCAGGTCATTAACACATGGCCCCGCAGGCAGAAAGAAGTCTAGCTATCCAGCTTTCTCCTGGAAAGAACCCACCAGGAAGAGCCGGGCAGGCAGGAAGATGAATATTACAGCAACCCTTGGCCTGCAGGCACTGGAAGCAGAACAAATAACGTGCAAAGCCACAGAGCCGCCCAAAATTGGGGCAAACCAAAGTTTTATAGAGAAAAACATGTCTGAGCACCGACAAAGAAAAGCTACAAAAATATTGCATAGAGACTGGAAGCACTGTCAGGCTGGAGAGACCAAAAAAATGCAACCAAGTTAAAAAAAATAAAATAAAATAGGCCTCCCATCAGTTCAGATAATTGCATATCCTACCCAGCTCCACTGCAAAAGACACTTTGTGCATCTGCCACCATTCTTACGTTGCTAAGATAAGAATTTCTATTTCAAGAGTCATTTTCTTGTGTTGGACACCTTCCAGGCTGGGATGTGCTCTCATTGCCATGCATGCTTTCGCTGCTGCCTGGATTGCTCTGCTGTGTGCCCATTGCTTTGCTGCACACAGGCCTGCAGTGACCCTGAATGCACCACACAGATGTTGGTCATCCTGCAGCTGCAGTGAATAACTTCTTAACTACTTCAGGCCTTTGGGTGAAGAGTGAAACAGGCAGGTCAGGGTTGGGCATAGGGGAGCTGGGAAAAAAGATCTGAAGAACAAAGATTTCAATCCCTTATTACCAAGTGCATTATGCTGAGTAGGAAAGTAATTCACACTCCTATACAGGTCCATCAGTTTCTCCCTATCAATAGAGCTGCCTTTTACAGAAAAGCTTTTATGAACTAAAACCACTCACTGCCCCTGTGGACTTCTTACCCCTGCAAAGGCAGCGGCCTTCCCACCTCACCAAAGAGATTTGAGTGTAAACAGGTCAAGGGGAAGACCTGGTGCTTCGATTTGTTCCACACAGTGTTATGGAATTTAGGAGATTTTCAGGGGGAATCATTTCCTTCCAAACGGAAGGCCCATCGGGATGGCCTGCGTTGGCTGGAACAGCTCTGCCCCATAGCCAGGATCCCCCCGGGTTTCTTGGAGAACAACACAGAACATCAAGTCAGGAGAGAGAAATTTACTGCAGACGGATCTAAATAACCTTCAACTAAATCAGCCACAGGGCATCTCCAACCCCCAAAATCAATGCTAGTGCACAAATTGCAGCTTGTGAAGCTGGTTATTTAATAGGTCAGAGCCGGGCTGGTATCTTTGCTTCAAGACACACATTTCCTTGCACGCATTCAGGACTGTTACAAGTATACATCTCACTCTTGGCCTGAGAGGGAATAGTAAAGCAAATTGGTGTTCTTGTAACCATGTGTGCTCTTAAGTACAGCTATGAGTATCTGATAAATCTTTTAAAGTGCATGTTTACAATGGATTTTATTCTTTTTACTGTTCTGTACATACGAGCCCTCTGAGCAAAATAACAGATCCTCTGACACTTGGAAGAAGCCACTGCCTTATTGGCTGCCCACAGTGAAATAATTTATATTGGTGTTCGTCCAAATTACAAGGATTATAAAGAAGGTTCTGAAATTCAGAGTAATCAGTGCCTCAGTGCATGGATCCCGCTGCTGCCACGCGGGTGAGACCCACTATTTCAACGTGAGTTTTACCAGTGCAAAGACTGCAAAAAAAAATTGGTCCCCAAGTGTGTTCTACCAATTTTTCTCTTGTTATTTTCTTCAGTGGTTAATGGAAAGCGAGGACAAGCGGAGATCATTTAAAAATGATCTTTTGGGCCTCTCCATGGGTTTATTGCCAGGACCTATTTAGAAGAGCATAAAGCTGTAAGGGGCCTATAACTTCGCTGTATAGTCCACAGGCTTCCTAGGAAAATGAAGAGCCATTGCATTCGTGCTCTGCTTGTTTCTCCATCCCTCCCTCTTCTTGCAAACACGCATGCACGTGTGTGCAGGGACTTCTGGAGCTGCTAATTGAATTCACTTTTGTGAAAGCATTAACAAATTGTAAGTGACCTTTTATACAAATTTCAAAGTCAAGAATTCACCCCTAACTGCACACCCCTCTTCTGCCATTCACTGTTATGCAAAACCCACGAACAATTAAAAGAAATAACAAAGAGCCCAGCGGCCCTGTTTCCTAATTAGCTGCAGGAGGCAATGCTGGGGAGTGTGGCTAAGTGCTTCAATTACCTCGGCCCTCCTCGTTGCCCTTGTTAGAGCAGACAGGTCCACTGGCCAAAGGGGAACAATTAAGGCGAGGCAGAGCCAGGCAGTTTGCAAGGGGATGCGGGGCCGTGCCGGCGCTCGCAGAAGGGCCAGAGCTGTAATCATGCCCCAGATTCCTGCTGGGCTACACAGAGACAAATTAATGGTAGATAGATTGCTAGCTCCAGCCCATCAGTAACAAGGGAGGAAGGGAGACAATATAGCAGTACAAGGGAACTGTAATCAGAGTTTTCCTGTACTGTAAATCCCTTTCAGGGCAGAGGGAGCTGAGCACTCACGTCTCAGAGCTGCATGCACTGGCGGAACCCCAAGGCCTGGAGCTGAATCACAGATTCCAGCCTGTGCTTTATTTGCTGAAGATAATCTGTGCTGGACATGCTGAAGAGCTCCACAGAGACACTGGGACCAAACTGGTTCCCAGCGAGGGACTGATCTGAGCTGCTGGGAGACAGATTGGCTATCTGAGCCCCAGCCACAGAGAAGGGAGAGGAACACCAAAGACAGAACCACCTCAGGACAAAACCTTCCACCATGAGATCCACAGGGAACAGATACAAAAGCGGTGCCCCCTATACTGTCTCCTCCATGCACCAAAGACCCCTAAAGAGAAATCCTTCCCATGCAAACCCCACCAACCTTTCAAGAAACAGTTAAAACTTCAGGATGGTTTGGTGGTCACACAACATGACTTTGATTAAAAAAAAACATCAATGGCACAATTTCTCTGCTGCAGAAACACCCGCACTGCATTGTTACAGCCCTACAGCCCACTGCTGTTGAGCTGCCATTGAGTTTGGGGCACACACTCCCACCACACCTTGACCATCAGCAAGATGAACACTGCCGCACGGGCTGGAGCCTACCAGGAAACCCAAGGGCTGAAGTCTGTTCTAATATATTTACAAGCCCTTTTGTTATTGAGTAATGCAAGAACAAAGCAATTGCAAGTCAAGTTTTTACCCTTTTACAACTCCACAATCCAACTGATGGCATCCTTTAAGCCAGTGTGAAAACCCTCCCAGAGCAAAGCCCTTTGTACCCACTTTTGCCAGGTACCTTTTTTTTCCCCTGCTGATGTACAAACCTTTGAAAATAAGTTTGAGGGGAGACTGACAACCTTGAAACCACAAGAGCAGCATGGCATTGACGGGTGCTGCTCTCAGAGCCGAGTATTATAGATAGATTTTAATTTCATTTTAACAAAATAGCTGTCTCCAGTGGAAGCAGCATCAAGAGCTAAATGAGGACCCATCTTGAGCTGAATCACGTTGAACAGACCTCGGCGCTGTCATTGATTTTCTGGGAAGAAAAAAAACGCCTCTGGCTACTAAACCAAATTAGTAGTCACTGATGACCAATTATTTTGCCCCACTGTGAACGGAGAGGCGTACTAAAATTCCAGTTTGTCAGACCCAAGGCTCTCTTCTCAAACACCTTTCAACGAGCGTGTACCAAAAGTCCCTCAGATGGTTCTGACGCCTTCCTGTTTTCAGCAACTTCTCCTCCTGCAAAGTTTTAATGAGCTGCTGCTCTGAGGACGGCCTGCCAGAAAGGGACTCCCTCCCAGCTCAGTGGAACACTATTTGGCATGCCGCACAAATCACAGCTGTCAGGATTTATACACACATACACAAAAAAAGTGTCAGCCTAATGTTTGCAAATTATAATTACCATTTCCCTTGCATGTCCCTGGTGCCTTCATTTTAGATAAATCCCAGCTCTGAGGTATCAGCTGCAAAGCACTGAAGGCTCACATTGAATAGAATAGATTTAACTAGTTTGTAGCTCATTTAAGGCCTACACTGTTTTATTTTAATATTGTTAATACTTTATTATACTTTTTAACACTGTTTTCACAGTAAAATAGCCTATTAGGAGGCTGCAGCTCCTTTTCCAAGAGATTTCTGGCAGGCTAACGCCCCACATTGTGTAACCAAGTAAGCAGGCACTTGTCACTTCAGTTGAAAATAGGTCTGTACCCTCACTCTTGAAAGTAAATTAGAGAGAAAGTCTATTAAAGAGACAGGGATTGTTTCAGGGATAATAGTTTTGAAAATGTGCATAGATAAATTTTAAAATATTTAGGAAATGTCAACCTTAGAAGTGGCTCCAACTATTTGACTATAAAAGGAGGCAGCTGATTGTTTTTTTTTTCCTCCGCAATTATAAATAATTTGTTACATCCTATCAGAAGTTCTCTCCCTCTCCTTTCTGTGGCAGGGTGCTTGTGCCAAAACAAGGAGATCTGAGGTGCTGGGAGTGAGACAGGTTTTAATCCACAACGCGCATTTTCAGCAGATGCTCCCCCTCCACACACACACACACACACAGCATCCACAGACGGTGACAGAAAAGCCTCCCAGTTCAGAGGGTGACATCTGGGCAGGGTGACAGGATGCATCAGCAGCCCCTCAGTAAGCTGAGGTGAGGGGACGTGTTTCTATGGGCCAGCTGCAAAGAGGACGTACCGTCACCCTGCCAAATGGGTGCTTACCATCATCCACCCCAATGGGATCAGCATTTGACCTACAAAGAAAAAGCTTCCTCCCTGAAATCGCTCCTGCAGCTTTAGTCAAGGAAGTGTGCTACCCAATATCCCCCCTCTTCCTTGCTCCCTCCATAAGAAAAGCCGGATGAGGGGTCACATCCTACAGCCCACCAGAGCCCACACATTTAAATAGGACACGAATCATTCCTACTAGTTTCAAAGAGGCAGTTTGTGCGTGCATCATTCCAGGCGTGATTCTATACTTTGCTGGATCAGGACTTAAATGCGATTAATCACACGGCAGGGAAGTGTTTCTGAAGAGCATCAACCCAAATGTGTCCTTTCAAGCATTTACGTACAAGCCAGCTGTGGACTAAGCAGTCACCAACTGGCTGGTCCATCAGAGATGGTAAAGTCACCTCCATAGAGACATGAAAACACAGCTATCACAAAAATCAATAATCAAACACCACCCTTAAGGGCTCCGTGTTTTCCTGCATCCCTCCCTGCAGTTCCTGCACTTCAGGACATCTCCTGCCTTGGAGAGCCAAGGGGCAGGCCAAGGAAGCCAGCCTGAGAGCAAGGCTCACCACAGGCTTGTGCCATAGCTACCAACATTCACACCATGCAGTGAGACATCCAACCTCAGTTTTGCCATATCTTTTAATCCTTTGTAGATACTTCTGCCCAGCTCTGATCGGTGTGAAATGCCAAACTGGAAGGAAAGGAAATGAAAAGGGGAAGGAGAGGGACAAATGTAGGTGTCCCCTTTGGCACAGTGGCTCTCCAGATGGCAGTCTGGAGCAGCAGGGCTGATCTGTAAGCAGAGCCTTGAAAAGCCCTGCAGCATGTGATCTATGCAGCAGGATGCCCTTCTGATATGAATGCCCCCTGGGATGTGTGTTGCTGGATTGCCCATTCAGTATCATTAGAAAACACAACCACAGATTAGGCTGTTCTGAAGCATGCAGACAGCACATGGGCAGCAAAGGGGACTCCTTTAATTACAGCAGAAGTTATTCTGAAGACAAGTCATTTTTAATTTCTGCTGTAATGGAATCCCTCTTTCCCAGTGTCCCTGAGCTACTGCAGAGTACCCTTGCAAAGCTCTGAGCACTATCAGAAAAAGTTTAAGGGAATTTGAGATGTTTCCACTGCACATCAGTGGCATTTTGCACTTCAAGACACCAGTGAGCTGGGCAGAGAATCTGTGCAGTTGGCCTGGTCAGGTGGGGAAAGCACTGCCTTGTGTTACAGGAGCAGCAGCTGAAGGCACTGCAGCTACAAGTGCAAGTAGACCTGACGGCTCCACAGATTCAATGGCTGCTGCTGAGATGAGGAAGCCCCTCCCCAACAAGTTGTGCAAGGACAAGGACTGATAAAACTCAAGCTAGACATCCTCCATCACCCCTTCCCTTGGGTTTTCTGTTTGCTTCTCGGGGAGAAGAATAGCACCACAACCAGCAATAAGCGATATGCTGTCCTCAAGGCAAGAACCCTGCTGCTCCACTGCTGCCACTGCCAGTTCTACCTCCTGCAGTTTCTGATTAAAGCATCCTCACCTGGCAGGAGCAAGCCGCAATAAGTCCAGGCTACAGCTGTGCCTCCACTTGGGCACATGCTCCAGGAGTGGAGAAGGGAATCAGCACAAGGAGGCAGAGAGCTGTTATCCCTGGAGATTACATTGTCATCTTTTGAATGTTTTCCAGGCCTTCCACTCCCCTGTTTGACCTCCTCCAACACAAATACAGGGAGCTGTGGATGCAACAGCAGAGAGCACTGACTGCAGCACTCCGGCTGGAGAAGACAAAGGTAGTAACACTCCAACAACACTGCTGTTTGCTTCTGGACATGAACTCCCGCTGTCCCACCCACAATAGATGGGCTTCTCCCAGTCACAGGGAGGGATTTCAGCTAGGAAGCCATTCTCCCTGCCTACTAGAAGACAAAGCCTCATAAAGATCAGCTTCTTCCTAGCCAGGGTAGGCCTGGTTCCAGCCAGAGCTGGAGGTTGATGCTGTGGGAATGAACAGCAGATGTGCAATTTGCAGATGTGTGTGCCTGGAAGTGCTCTGGAGATAAAAGGGAGGCTTTTTTAAAGTATTCTCTTTTTTTTTTTTTGCATTGGAAAGTGTATCAGCTTATAGGAAACTGAACAAGCTCAGAGCAGCATGCTTTGGTCAAGGCCATGCTAAGGGCTTAGGCAGCTCTCCCAGAGACATCTCTCTGGCTATCATTAAGCATCTGCTTACATCAGTATGTCTCTAGTCACGGGGTGCCCACCTAAACTCCTGTTAAATTGAAATGGAAGCTCTAATTCTTTTTACATCACCACAGTACTAAAAAGCTCTACTGTAACAAAGAATTGGGTTTCAAGTTATCGTTGGTATTTAATGCCATCCTCATGCCAGAAGCCCTGCAGATTGTCCTTTGGACAGCATCAGCTCTGCTCAGGTTTCCTGCAGCAGTGGATAAAAGAATGGAGCAGGCAACAAACATTCAAAGGACCAACACCAGCCCTGATCCTGCCATGGCACAGCAGATGCCCTCACCCCGAGCAGTTGTTAGAGCTGTTAAACGTAACAATATTGTAATAACATTTAAAAGCAGCCAATGACTGTTTTATTAGTTAATGACTCAAGGAAGAGTCGAGCTAATATGGTAATGACCAATTTCAATGGGCTTACTGCCATCACAAAGTATGCTTTATAGTGGAATTGCTATACAGTGTTCTTAATTAGCAGCTACTTTATGAACGCACAAGCCGAGGATGTTGGAAAAATGCATCCCTAACTTATCTATTAACGACTGATGTTTTAATCACTAACTTCCCTCCATCAAACTCCTGAATTTTGCAGCCACCAATTACCAAGTTAAGCAACACAGACCTACAAACTAGACCACAGAGTGGACAGATCCCGTGTTTCCATTAACTGGGAGAGCAACACATCGAACAGCCAGGAAATCTCCCCCTCAGCGAGGGGTGGTGGAAGTGACTTTCCCAGCTGGTGAGGAGCCATTGCTCTAGTTCAGGGTTCTGCACAGGCAACAACCATCTCACTGAGATGACATAAAACTGAAAGTTGGCCATTGCCCAGAATTCCCTTATCAGCATGTTTTAGGTATCAGCATTAGCTGCATGGACATGAAAGATCACACACATCAAAGTGATCCAAAGTGACTTTTAGACAGATCATCCCAGCATCATTACGTTTTAAGACATAGCTGTTACATATATAACTTCACGGCCATTTCAGCCTCTTCTTGTTCATCTCTAGTCACAGAAGGACAAAGTGCGCGACACTCGCACCACGTTGCTCCGAAAAAACCCAGTGCCTCCAAAGGAGGAGTCCTTCTGGCACCTGCCCCACCTGGAAAAGGTACGAAGCACTTGAACTTAAGAATACCTTCTAACCTCACCCAGGTTCCCTGGGAAGTCTCTTATCTTATGAAGGTACATATAAGGCTCTTACCTCAAAGCTCTCCAAGACCCAGACCCTATAGCAATCCCACACTGGATGTGTTTAAACTCTGTTATATTTTGGACCTGGAAAAGGGGCAGCAGTTGGCAGATAAAAGGTTTTGTGGTTTACTGTCTAACCTGTGAGCACTTTTGTAATCGTCATCAGAAGCACCTTATTATACCTCCCATCAGTACTGGCATGGCCTTTGTTCTCTGTTGGTATTCCTGCAACTGCTCTGTATGACCATAACAGTCAAACCTACTTTTAGATAGTCTAACATTTTATCAGCTCTCACCGTAACTAATTCAAGCCACATCCAATTAAAGCATATCAAGACTGTAACACAATGGAAATTGCAGCAATGACAGCAGAGCAACAAGTCCCCAGTCTGCACCCAGTGAGGGTTTTCTCAAATGCAACAGCCATAGGCACAGAAATAAAGGAAAGAAGCTGCTTACCTTTAGAAGGCCTCAGGTACACAGGGATCTCCAGCAAGAAGCTCACCCCTCCACTGCCAACCCTTAAATGAGGTCTGGGCAGGGGTGGATCCTGGCTCCAGCCCTTCTGGTCACTCAGTGCATTGCATACACCTGAGCTACCCTGGGTTGGCCCTGCCTTCCACCAGGTGCTTAATCACTGCTTCAAGCCCTGACAGCATTTCTGCTACAAAGACTCATTTTCATCCCAAGAGTTGGAGATTCCCAGAAAGCCTATGCTCATGATATCTCCCTAAACTACCTGTTTGATAATATTCACTCTGAGACTGAGCAAAGGGTCTAGCCAGGTTACAGGTGTGCAAGACACTTCCTTGAACTGATCCAAATAAGAGCTAAGATGATGATTTCTTATTCTAGCAATGGGATCTGAGCATCTTCCTGAATCCATCTGCACATCCTGCTGTGCTCTATGGTACTTGTGTGAATTCTCCTATCTTTGTTTGTGGTGTAAAATGCAGGGAAACTTCAAGTGAAAAGCTGGGAGGCATTTTAGAAAGGAAGGAATAAGAGCTGGGCAAGAGAGATGGAAAGGAGACACCAGAAAGTCTGAAAGCACTGAAGCCCTGCAGAGAGTTGACATGGTCAAAATCATATCTGGCATTGATAGATACTTTTGCAAAGAGCCTCTCAACCCTCTGTTCCAGCCCTGGTTCTGATGGTTCTGGTTGGTGGTTTTTTTTTTGGTTTTTTTTTACCATGCTGTAGATTTTTAACTGCAGTTTAAAACAATGAAGGAGCCTTGTGACTTCCTGAAGCTAATTTACTTGTACAAGTTGGAGAGTTTCAACCAAGAAATGTATTTTGCACCACCTTGATGTATTCCTCTTACATCCTGTCTAAGACTGTCCGATTAGCATATGTCAGTAATCATTTATCCCAGCTGCCTGTCAGCACAAAGCTGCTGCTGCGGCTAGTGTCAGGGAAAGAACATGACCGATCGCTGTTAAACAGATTGTGTAAGTCACACGAGATACTGGGGCAAGCCTTCTCTTTAGAGCTCCTCTCACCCCAGACCTTTCCATCACTATTCATTTTTCAGCCTCCGTTTTTCTTTGTGCTTTCCCTTTTGTTTCATCCGTGATTGCGGTTGGATTCCCCCCACAGCCACAGGTCTCAAACACTACCTGAGTCTTTCCCTCTCTTTTCTTCTTCCTCCCTCCTCTTCCTCTCTTTCTCAGGAACAGCATGCAGGGAGGAGAAAGATCACTTACGCAGCATCTTCTATTTTCTGCATTCCTTTCTCATTACATTAAACTGGAAGGCTCACCTTTCCCTAGCTGCAGATCTAACAGGCACTGTTCATGTTAGAACTCGGATCAGGAAATTAATTGCTTAGTTGAGTTTCAGTGCATGGTTTCCTCCATGGAAAAGCAAGTTCTCAAACATCCATAAAAGTGTACCCAGTTAAGAGCAGAAATACCCCAAGAGAAGCTGTTGGCTTCGAAGAATGCTTGATAGACTCCAAACTGTGCTTTAACCATCTCTATGAATTTGGGTTCATTCAAAGCAATAACCTTGAGACACAAGCTGGCCTAACCCTTCATGCAAATTCAGCCAAACTCAGTCACTCACCACCGTCCCCTCTTTTAGAAGGGTGACAAAGAGCGGCACTCCAAAGAGCTAAGCGAGTTTGTGTGTACACCATTCCCGTTCTTGTGAAATCTCTGGACTTATCACTAGGTCCATGCAAGACCTGGCACCATGCTAGAGCTCACGGAGGAAGCAGAGAAGAAAATGAAGAAGCTTTGCCCTCCCCATTAATTGCCTCTGCCTGTTCCCTGCATTGCCAGGGCTGCATGGCATTACCTAGTCAGTGAGTTGCTAAAGTATAGACAAATTGACTGTTATCATTTGGTTTCAGCCCCAGTGCTTTGGAATAATGGCCCATGCCATTAGGCTAACCGTGTGGTTTGCGCGCCCTCCCACACTGAGGGCTGTCCAGCTCGGCGTCTTGCTCTGTAGGACTGACCTGTTATGTGGTCCCCTGGGCCCCCCAGACTCCCCGCTCATGGAAGAGAGGCAGGGCATGAGGAGCCAGTCATGTCCTAGTGGGCAGTTCATTAGGGGAAGTTGAACTAGAGGGGTTTTTACATTTCTCTGTTACAATCCAAACAGAAGTTAACTCCTTGCTCACTTCAGCAAGGCATTCCTACTGCCCTCCTCTTCCTCAACCACCCCAAGGCAAAAGGCCTCTGTCTTGTTCAGCCTGCAGCGATCTGATCCCTCAGCTCAGGTTTTGCTAACACAGCTGGGACCATGCACCAGGACTTCCCTTTTGTCTGCACTACCTTCCCTGGGGTCTATAAGAACTCAGAACCCAGCATGTACAAAAGCATGTGTCCCATCCTCGTGTCACCCATTGCTAACGTTGCATTGACCTGGGCAAAATGGCACCTCCAGTGTCAAATTCTGGACAAGATGTTGCTGCCAAAATACATCATCCCTAAAGCATTGCTGTCTGTAGAGAGCCGGTGCAGGGTGAGGCTTCGGCTGCCTCCATCTGAATCTTTGATGGCCATAATCCAAACCAAGAATGTCTGATGGCCATAATCCAAACCAGTGATCAACACAGGCCGCCCAACAATAGATTTTCAGGGCTCTGTCAAGTCAGTCCAGAAGGGCATTTATTTTGATAGCAGCACCTCATGAAGTGGAAGGACAGAATTTGCACGTGTCAAAACAGCTCCGCACTCCGTGTGTCACTGACACACAAAGTATTGGCTTTTCTTTGCTCATTAGAGAATCCCAACTTGCACACACATTCAAGGAGGCTTTCCAGAGAGAATATTCTTGTTTACTTGACCAAACAGGGGGAGGAAAGGAAATGCATCAACTTTGGACAACATTTTTGTCAACGTGTGCTGCCTTCCCGAGCAGATGAAACGAGCTGTGCTCGATGCGCGATATGAATAAGCGATAAGCAATTGACGAGCAAGTGTTCGGGTACCTTGGCAAAAGACTTAATTTGCAACCTGGCACAAAATCAAAGGCTCTGTCAACGACTGAGCGGCTCTCCCGCGTACGCCTTGCATTACCTGGGAAAGCTCTGTCAGGTAAATTTCCAGTGAAAGTAATTAGAGGAATCCCCACTGTATAAACTTTGCAGCAAAATTCTGGGCTCCAGAATTTGATTCTCACCAGGGATCCGATACCTGCTCACAGCCTGATCCTTCGTCAGAATTAACAGTTGAGCTTTAAGACATACACACAAAAATGTTCTGCATTTTTTTTTAATGCCTTACCTCAATTTTTTGTCTGAGGAGCTGAACTGACAAGCGTGGCTCACGTAATCCTGCAATTGTTGCCTTGTCAGAAAAGCCATAGGCCGTGCTCAACCAACCTGTGCTTGGCACACGCAGTGGGATGGCTTCGCAGTGCACCACTGATCCTCCCGGGTTGATGGGGGACAACAGAAGTTCTTGGAGTTGGGGCCTGGATACCATATAGACCAAAGCAAGTCTTCCGTCACCGTGGCACCAGATCAAACCTCTCTTCAGCTGGGGTTTTGGCTAAAAAACAGTCTCACCTGATGGCTGATCAGTGGCCCGAGTGAAATGAATTGGTGGGTAACAGTCCAGCCAGGATTCTTTAGATTTTCTTGTTTTGCCTAACATCAGAACTACCAACAACACAACTGCTTGCACCAACCTGTATCAGAACAGCAATGCATTTCCATGGTCCAGTCTTTCCCAGTATCCCTTCACACATACGTTGTACACTCAGCCTCTCCATCGTACCCTACTCTCCCCTCTGCCACTCTCAGTCCTTCCTTCACCTCAGAGATGTGGTACAATCATAGAATCATTAAGACTGGAAAAGATCCCTAAGATCAACTAATCCAAACATAAACCCATCACTACCATGTCCACTAAACCTCCATGGTAGATCATCCTTTCTCTGCTGTTCCACTGTTCTCCAACATCTCCTGGCTGACACAACAAAACAGCATAAAAAGAAAAAGAAAAAAAGAAAGAAAGTAAGAAAGAAAAGGGAGAAGGTATTTAGATCTGGCCTATAATTGAAGCCCCAGTCCAGGTGCCCCCAGACCATGTATGCTTGTGACTTCCAGTATCAGAGTGAACCAAGCCAGAAACCCAAGCATGCTGAGCCCTGCAGCATGAGGCACAGTGCACCTCGGCATCCCTCTGTGCAGCCTCACAGCCTGGGAAATCTCCAGGCCAGGCTCCAGCTGCACCCAGCCCTGATGTCCAAGGGCAGCATGAGCAGCTGCTGGCACCCAGGGCTCACTGCTGTTAGAGATTCAACCATGAAGGAACAGATCTGGGGTGCTTGCAGCCTCACAGATTGCAGTGGAGTGAAACCACAAATGTAGTGCTGTCTTCCAGGTAAGCCCCTACCATTGCTACTTCCTCATACAAATCCACAGGAATGCTTTGGATTGAGGTTTCATTCATGGCCATTCTGCCTTCTGTAAGGACTCTGTTTGCCACCTGACAACTTCATTTCCATGGCACAAAAGGGCTCCAAGTCAAAATCTCAAAGTGCCCAAACCGAGTAAGCTGTGAAGTCCGGCAAACATCTGCAGCCCTCATTTGCAGGAGGGAAAAATACACAGAGTCTCCGTGGGGCATTAAACGGAGCGTTTCCTGAAGCCTTTGCACACACATGGACCATTCAGCCCTGAATCCTTTGTCCTGATTTCCTTATCTTCTTGGAATTAGAAAGGTGGGGAGAGAAGACCCAACCCATTCATTAAGCAACTTCAGGACGAAACCACCGGGAAAAGCCGCAGTGTTTGTAACCCTGATAACCCAACACGGCCCTCCGAGCGCAGCTCAGCTTGGACAGAATAACGTCTGTTTTAAAAATACCTGCCTCTCCCTAACTTGTCATGGCATTTGTTGACAACCCTATTGAAAGCCGCTCTCAGTGCAGCTGTGAAGGATCTTTCAGCACCTCTTTCTCTTTCCTAGACAGTTTTTGAAAGGGAGGGGAAGGAAGGAAAGGAAAAAAAAAAAAAAAAAAGCCATCAATACAGGGGGAAAAAGGCATCAGCAGCCAACATCAGCTGATGAAGCGCCTCACCTGGGCCCCCAGCGCACCGCCTCCAATTAAATCAAAATGGTTTGTTTTTAATGGTCTTTTACACTGACAAGTGGGCTATCATTCCAGGCCTAGAGAGCTGTCAGGGAGCCGAGGCAAATCCTCCGTTGATAATGCCCAATGCTTCCAATTAGGAGCCGAGGCCGCTCCTGGCGCACTAACGATTCCCCAGCCTCCCCCAAGGCCCCTTCGGCGCTGGCTGTTTCGTCTTCCCTCTTCCTCCGCCGCAAATTACTGACACAAAACGGAGGCGCCCCGGTGCCTCCTCACCACGCCGGGCCCCGGCCCTGTTGGATTTAATGAGGCGATGGAAGTTTTTGCGGATCTTTCGCTAAATTCTTTTCTTGTTTGACAGCTGCTTGAGTGTTGACCTTATAAAAGATTTAGTGTTTCTCATTATTTTCTGTCAAGCTTTACAAGTGATAGCTTCACGGAAATCATTTGCATCTCGATGTGCGCGCGGTTCTGTCTGCACGGGGATGCTCGGTGCAGCTCTGAGCGCGTGCAGCACCCATACATTGTGTGTTCTATTCCCTCCTCCCCACCAAAAAAAAACCTACAGACACGACGCTGTTGTTTGGTGTCGATTTGGGAAAAGGAAAACAGGAGGAGGCTTGAAAGGCGCGGGATTTCTCAGGTTCTGTAAATGAGGGGGGTTTTGAAAAAGGAACAGAGATTGGTTTCCTGTAAAGGGAGCTCAGGAAAGTGTTTTGTCACCCACTAAAAGCCGATCAAATGGATGATGGAGGCTGGGTTGGGTGTGAGGGCGGCTGTGCTGCAGAAGCAAGGAATGGCAGAAGTGGGGCTGGGAGACCCTCAGTGCCTCCCTGTGCGTTGTTGCACAGCTGCCTCCTGAGCCCCCTCTCCCTTTGCAGCTCCCATTTGCCTCCCAGCAGGAGCTGACCCGCCTGACCACCCAGCAGCACCCAGAAACCATCCTTGGGATGCACACTGCTGCCTCAGGGCGCTCTGCCCACCCTGCACTTCCTACATCTCCCACTGTATTGGTTCTCCTCTTATGGATCTATCTGCTTGTGCCATGCACGTGGTTGTGCTAATGCTTGACAAGGGATCTCTTACAGACCTCCAATTTAAAACATGAGTATAACTGAGAAACCCAAATGAAAATAACACCCCTAAAGCTTTAATACATATTTTGGGGGCCAAGTATGTTTTACTGCCCCTCTAACTCGTTGCAGCAAGGGCTGATGTTAAAGCACCCCATCTAAAAGTGTCCTGCGAGCTTTAATTTGCCAATAAATATGCAAAGAAAAAGAGCAAATCGTTGCTTCTAATGAGTAGAAAGCAACTGCAGCTCCGGCATCCTGCAAAGGAAACCACCACGCTTGTGCCTGCAACCTGTGCTCCTGTCCCGCTACAGCCAATGCTCTAAACCTGGATTTAAAACAAAGTCCCATTGTAACAGCCCATAACCACATCAGAGCAGTGGTGAGGATCATCAGCTGTTTCTGCAGAAAGTACCGTTGGGTTCATCATTTAAAATATGAATTAGAAGAATCAGAGATGTGGATCCATCACCGGCACTGACTTCTCACACCGGTCTGTCACAGGAAGACCTCTGACCCAGGGACACCCTTATCTTGTCTCTCATTACTGGCCTGGGACTAATCCATACACCTCAGGTATCCCTCATTATGAGGGGGTTCCTCATTTTTTAACACAGCACTTGTCCCCTGCCTTACACCTGGTGCTTCCCACTTACTCATGCTGCGGCATCACTCACAACTTTGTCAAGGACTCCGCTAATTTTAATTACAGCCGGCGGTGGCTCAGTGTGACATTTCTCACCCAGGAGCATTGCACCAGCCTGGAGTGAACAAACTGCTGCTGCCTCCCCTGTGGCCTCAACCCAACCCCGCACAGAAATGTTGCCCAGCCCGGCTCCCAGCTCCCATGACACACAGCCAAGAGAAGCAGCTCAGCTGTCCTTACCTACAGACAGCAGATTTCTCTAACAACCCCATCTCCGGCCCCACGCAGGTCAGAGGGAAGAACTGCTGCATCTGCAGTGGGAGGTCAGAGCTGGCTTGGGGGGCTCTGGGGCTGTCCACCCATCTCTGCAGCCTGGGCTCTGCCTCCCCCATGCCATCCCAGCCAGGGGTTGTGGGGAAGCAACAACATCCAGAAACAGCTGTCTGAAGTCAGGCACTCAAATGCAAATAGAAGCACCCGGATGCCTTCCTCCAGAGAGGGGGAATAGCTAAATATGCTTTGTTTGTCTTGATTAATGAGATTACCAGCAAGCTTTTCAGGGCAAAGACTGCTGTATATTTTTACATATGCAAAAGCTGACATCCATCCAGCCAGAGCAGGGTGGGGGGAAGCAGGAGGAAGCTCTGCACATCCACGCAAGGCAAATCTATGGCACGAGGCATTGTCAGGGCCCCCAGTGGTAACCCCACTCCAAACATGAAGACGTGCTCACATGTCTCAGTTTAAACCCGTATCTGCAGCCTATTTTCCTTGGCCGGCTGCTCATGTAACCAATCATCTATCTGCTCCTTTCACTATAGGTTGGGCCTCATCTCAGTACTTTTCCAGACCGTGATGCTCGTAAGAAGGCATTCAGTGCCTCCCATTGAGAAGTGCCTGGGAGAAGCAGTTCCCTCCCCAGGGCAGCCATACAGCGAGCTCAGGTCAGGACCTCAGCCAGCATGGAGCCCTGCATCGGCCATAGACATAGGATTTCTCAGGATTTAAAGAGTTACGTTCATGCACATATAGCCAAATAAATCAAACATGGAAGTCAAGTTCCTGTTTCAGCCTGTTCATTGCTTAATGTCCGATGCACACCAACGCTTTCCTCAGCCTGATCACCACAAATCTAGGTGGTAACAAGTCACAGTGCTAAGAGGGCAGCACTTGTAGCAGCACAGCCCCACGGGGAAAGGGCAGTCTCCTCCCCTGCCTGTTCTGCACAAACATATTAAACTCAACCACATCCCACTCAACACCAAGGCTGGGACAGCTCCAGAACCCATCAGTCCTTCCCACCTGGCTGCCGAGCGAGCTCCCATTGCTGCCTGATTCAGCAAAGCGCTTGCCCGTTTGCCTGCATGCAGCCATCCCAGCACCTGCTGCAAGCGCTCTGCCAAACCGAGGCCCCTCCGCAGAGCGCTGTGTGCGCGCAGCCTCCGCCGATCCCCCGCGTACAGCCCAAGAGCCGCAGCCGCCCGGCGCCGTGCTGTGCTGTGCTGTGCTGTGCTGTGCTGTGCTCCCCCTCTGCCAGCCGGGCAGACCCGCGCCCCGACCCATCCCCTGTCCCCGGTACCGGGGAGCCCTGAGCCGGCCCTCCCCGGCGCTCCTTGTCCTGCAGTGACACCCACTGGTAACGCTGTTCTACCGCTGCCGCAGGCTCCCCGTCGCCCGCCCCGCTCGCTGCGGCCCTCGGGACGATTTTCTTCCCCATTTCCCCCAGCAGAACACCACCCCCACCCCTTCCGCTCTGCTCTCTCTCATCCGGACACCCTTCGGGGAACGGCAGCATCCCGAGGAAATGGGTTTTCAGGACAGCTAGGTCTGTTTTGTATGAAAACGACAGGGTGTTGGAACTGAAAGAGCTCAATCCTGCAGACATCAGTGCAGCACAGCACCTCTTGTCCCCTCACCACGATGTGGTGGTGCACGCCCTGCCATGGCCAGCAGGCCCCGCTCCTCCAGGGACACCCCGTGGCTGCAGTGCAGGGGGTGACAGGAATGGGGACACCCACATGGATAAACCATTTGGGACACACCTGGTCAGTGGGACACGGAGGCAGCACGTCCTGGTGCACCACCAGCCTCACCCCTGGGACTGCTCCTAAGCTGCTTTTCAGCCCTTGTGAAAGAGGGGCTGCCAGGATGAACCTGGGCTCTGCTGCACAGGGGTTTACTCTTTAAGGTCCTGCATGGCCTCGGGTGCCCCACGGTTCTGCAGGGCTCAGCTCAACCAAAGGAGAAAGCTTGCATCTGGTATAGACCCACACTGACAGCATCACCACTTGGATTAATGAGCTCCTAACTGCTGTAGAGGGGATGCTGTGCACGGACAAAATGGGGGACATTTCTGCCTTGGGGAGTCCAGTTCTGAAATAATAATAATATTAACAGTTCATTTTAGTGAATGTCAGCCACACTGACATCAGAACATGAACAGTGAGAGCACCTGTAGCTGCTGAGAACACCAAGTGTGGCCTCAGAGTGACACGGCCTTGGCTGGGGATGGCAGAACACTGTGTGCACTCAGGGGTGAGGACTGGACCCCTCCCCTACCTACACCCCATAACTCTGTACAGAGAACAGAGCTGAACTGGAGGTCTCCTTGAGACTGTCTGAAGGCCAGTGCTCGATTCAAGAGAGGGAACCCCAGCAGCAGACTCACCACTCAGATCAGTCCCTACATGTGTGATTATAACACAATCCCAATCCCATCCCTGATCCATCTTCTGGGTCCGATTCCTGGCCCCAAACCGCAGTGGTGTTCCAAGTGCCCATTCCCATCCCAAACAGGGTGCTCTGGTTGGATTGGGTGGGTTGCCAGAGCCTGGCATGCTGCAGAGAGCTGGGAAACCCCATGGAGGTCTTTGCCCCATTTCTCACTGGGACCAGTTGCTGTACATCTCTTGCTCTGATGAATGCTGCGAAAGCAATGCCAGCAGATGAATCATAGAATCACAGAATCATTCAGGTTGGAGAAGACCTCTAAGACCCCCCAATCCAACCCCAACTCACTGCACCATACCCACTGACACATCTCTCAGTGCCACATCTCTGTGGTTGTGGAACACCTCCGGGGACGGTGACTGCACCACTCCCCGGGCAGCTGTGCCAACGCCTGACCACCCTTTCACAGAAGGAATTTCTCCTAATATGAGAACACGGGGGACACACAGCCCCGAGCCAGGTCCATTGCACCCCCAGATCTGCGGCAAAGGAGGGGCTGACGCAGCTTTCCCCCTGTCCCTGTCCACCTGCGGGGCTCCTTTGTTCCCTGCCCCGCTCTCAGCCAGCCCTGAGCCGGGGCGGAGGGCAGGAGGTGGGGGGCCCTGCCTGGCCGCTGCCCGACAGCTGGCAGCCGTGCGGCCCGGGGGGGGCCCTGCCGCCTCCAAGCTGCCGGCCGAGAGCGGCTTTGGAAGAGGGACAAGATGCAGCTGCCCGGCCGGGAAGGGGGGAAAAGGAGGACATCGGCTATTTGAGAAATAAGCCGCAGTATCGCTCTGAAACAGCACGGCTCCACGCGCGCGGGTGCGGACGTTTTCCTCCTGTCTGCCCCCAGGAAAAGAGTCCGGGAGGAGGCAGGAGCGGTCGGAGCGGTCGGAAGGTGGGAGCCGTGCGGGAGAGTGCGACAGCGGCGAAATGTCCCGACGGGGCGGGAGGGGGGGAAAGAGAAACCGCTGTGCAGAGAGAGCAGCTCCAGCCGGGCCGGGGGTTCGTTGGAGGGGGAATTGCCGAACTGACGGCAGCGCCGCCGCTCCGGAGCTCGGCACGCGGTGGCCCCGCGTTTGCTTTTGCAAAAGGCTCTCTCTGCCCGTTCGCAACCGATTTCAACGAGAGGATTCAACGAAATCCGCAGTTCCGAGGCTCAGCTCGGGCTCGGAGCTGCCGCCTCTGCGCTGGGGTTTCGGGAAGGGTTTCAGCGCTTTTCCTCGCCGTTCGTTTTTCTTTATTATTATTATTATTATTTTGTATTTCGAACGCTCAGCAAAACTTTCCCTGCTCGAGAGCGAGCGGCGGAGCAGTTAATTGCGGGGAGGCGAGCAGAAAGCAGCAACCCTCCGAATGCCCCCCACCCCCCCGCGGCTAATCACCCCATTACGAGCCCCATCAGCGCCATAATGACAGCAAAGAGGGCGGAAACCGCCCGGAAAGCGCAGGGACCCGGGCGGCAATTAATTCGCGTTAATCAAGCTGCAAGGTGTCTCCGGCGGAGAGTGACAGCCCCCAAAACGCCTCGCGGCCAATGGGCGCGTTCACACGGCTGAGGAGCGGGGGGAGAGCGAGCCGGAGCGGCGCAAGTTCATTTTTTCCTCCTTTTTTTAATGATTTAATTTTGTATTTTTACATCAACCCCCCCCGGCCCCCACCGTGGGGGAGGCGCTGTCCGAGGTGCTGAAGTCGGAGTGACTCCGGAGCTGTCCGAGGTCCTGAAATTGGCATTCGGAGTGACTCCGGGCACCGGTCACGGTGCCGACGCTTTGGCTCCGGTTTGACTCCGGTTCTCCCACTCCCCCCCTCCCGCCACCCGGATCTCCCCCGGCGCTGTCCGAGGTGCTGTCGGGGAAGGGGGGCGCCGCGGCGGCCCGAAGGCTCCCACCCCCTCCGCCCTCCCCTCGCCCTCCCCGTTGATTTCTGGATCATTAAGTGGTTAAGGCGCTGCGGAGCCCTCACTATCGATCGCTGCCTCCCCACCTCCGGCTGGCAGCCCCCAGCCCCGCGGCTCCGGGCAAGGGTGGGGTGGCCGGGAAGGGGCCCCGGGTGAGGTCGGGGTCCGTCCCCCCCCCTCCCCACCCCCTCGGCGGCCAAAGTTTGACTCTGCCTCCCTCTCCCCCTTCTCCTGTCTGTCTGTCTGAGTGCAGCTGGGCGCGATGCTGAAGACGGAGCAGCCCTGGATGTAACGCGCGGCGCCTCGGAGAGCCCTGCAGCAATTGTTGCCCGGATCCCACGCTGAACTTTGCTCTTTTTTTTTTTTTTTTTTTTCCTTTTAGATTTTTTTCCTTTTTTTTTTTTTTTTTTTCCTTTCGCTTTTTGTTGTTGTCGTCGCCGTTATTGTTAATTACCATTACCAACCCGCTTCCGCCGCGCCCTCCCCGCCAATGCCTGTGTGAGCGCCGGCACCTCGCGGGGGCCATGGAGGGCTCCACCGGCTTCGGGATCGACTCCATCCTCTCGCACCGAGCCGGCAGCCCGGCCGTGCCCAAGGGGGACCCGCTGGTGGGCGACGGCCGCTCCCCACTGGAGCTGAGCCCCCGCTCGGAGGGCAGCAGCGGGTGCCCCTCGCCGCGTTCCCCGGAGGCGGCGGTGCGGCCGGGCCTGGACGCGCACCTGCAGCCGGGGCAGCTCTCGGCTCCCTCCCAGTCCCGAACCGTCACCTCCTCCTTCCTCATCAGAGACATCCTGGCCGACTGCAAGCCCCTGGCCGCCTGCGCGCCTTACTCCAGCACCAATGGACCTCACGGCGGGCAGGAGGCGGCGGGCAGGATCCCCACCAAACCCGGCGAGGACTTTAGGGAGAAAATGGAAAAAACCACCAGCAGCTCCTCCTCGGACTCCGAGTACAAAGGTAAGAGCCGCGCAGCCCTTTGCGGGGCCCCGGATATAAAGGGGCGGGGGGAACCGGGGGAGCCCCCGAAATTAGAGCGGGGTCGGCACCAACTTGGGGAAACTTCGGGAGGGAACGACGGGGCCGTGCGCGGCGCGGGGCCGGGGGCGCCCGGGAGGTGCGCAGCGCCGCGTTCCGCGAGCAGAATTCGGTTCTTTCGTTCCTATCCGCGGGGAGAAGGGAAGGGAGAACCGCCCGGGAAAACGCGAGGAAAATACAAGAAATAATAATAATAATACCAAATGAAATAATCGTAGGTTTTGCCGTGTATTTCCCCCGCTCCGGTAAGAAACGAATAAGAAAAGTCGGCGGGGTTGGATCCGATCTGTGTTATCGGTATTACTCCCGGTGTTGTTTTGGAGGTGGTTTTTGTTTGTTTGTTTGTTTTTGGTGGAAAGGAGCACGGCGGCCCCGGGGCTGAGGGAGGCGGCTGCGGCCTCTCGGGCCCCCACAGCCTCTGCCCGGGCCGGGGGGGGACCGGAGCAGCACGGGGGGTCGGCATCGACGATCCCTCCCCTCCCCCGGAGCCCGTTCTGCCGGCAGCTCCCGTCCTTCTCGCTCCCATCGCCCCCGCAAAAAAAGACACAAAACACTTCCAACCGGGAAAATTGTTTGTAGGGCCGGGAGCGGCCCCGAAGAGCCCCGAAACGCCGCAGGGGGGTCCTCGCTGTGATCGAGGGACGGAGCCGGGGCTGGGAGTGAGCGGGGGGGCAGCGCGGGTCGGCTCCGGCGCTGCGAAGGGATCGAAAACGGCCGCGATCCCCTCCGCGGGTTTTCAGTTTGTGTTTTTCTTTGGGGGGGGGGGGGGGGGGGGGAAGGATTGTTTGGCTTTGTTTGATTGTTTTGGTTTTGTTTGTTTGGTTTGGTGGGGTTTTTTCGGGGGGGGGGGGGGGGAGTTGGGGGGGAGATGCTGTGGGGTTTGGGTTTTCTTTTTGCTTCCTGAATTCTCCCCCCACAATTCTCACAGCCTTTATCCCCTTTCACAAAAAAGGGCCGAGGCTGGAAAAAGCGAGAGAGGAAAGGAGGGAGGAACGGAGCGGGGCCGTCTGCGGACGGGGAGAGAGCCTAAATGGGGGGAACCCTGCTTAAACAGGGGAGAAAACACCGCTATCATGGGGGAAATACCTTATTTAAATGGAGTGAAAACTCTGCATACATGGAGGCAAAAACCCTGCTTGAATGGGGGAAAACCTTAAAAAAAGCACAGAAAAAAAAATACTTCTTAACTAGGATTAAAAACAGCGCCCGATTGGAGTTGAAAGTCCGCGCGTAAATGGGGCAGCAGAGGAGGGCCGCCGTTCCCTCCGACCCCTTTTTGCCACTTCGGACATCGCCTTTCCCGGACAACCCCCCCGAGTTCCATCACGGAGGGGCAGCGCGGGCGGCCCGAACCCGGAACGGCCCGAACCCCGCAACCCGGCTGCGTGGTTTTCTCCTTATGTCAACTCCGAGCGGCCGGGGCACAAACACGGAGCCGCCCCGGGAACTTTCTGGGGAGCCGATGTTGAGCTCCGGGGTGGGCGAGGGGGGGGCGGCGGATTTGCCTTTCCCGGAGCGCGGGTGGCGAAACTCCGCCAAACTTTGGGACCGGACCCGGACCCCCCGTCCCCGCTGCCCTCACATCCCCCCCCCCCCCGGCGCACTGTGCCCGCTCGGCCGGAGCGGAGGGTTCCGGCTGAAGGCTTTCGCTCCCCGGTGGCTCAATTAACGGGATTATTGTCTTCCTACAGAGAGGCATCAGCTCGCGGCCCGCGCAGCCCCGGCCCCACTAACCCCCACCGCCGGGAAATTTAACATAAACCCGCAAACACCCGCGGACGCCGATTTCTGCCACCAAATCCTTCGGGAGGGGGAGCGGGAGGGCACGGCGAGCACCAACACGGACTCTTTTTTTCGTTTTTTATGATTATTTTGTTTTCTTTTTGTTCATTTTTAGCTTCCCCCCTCCCCCCCACCATGTTTATATTTTGTTCAACGTATGGTTTTCCACTCTGCCGTTTTCCTGTTTCTCGCTGATGTTTCGCAGCGTAAATCCCCGCCGGTGCGCACAGCCCCGGTACCGAACCGCGGCCCGCGACCTTTCGTTAGAGGCTAAAAAACGGCCCAAGCGCGGCCACCCTGCAGCATTTCGTTGTGAGGTTCCGGGAGGACGAAGGCTCCGGGCCCGGAGAGTTTTCTCTCTAAACATATGTGGCCTCAGTGTCTTTATTTTGGGGTTGGGTTTGTTGGGTTGGGTTTAAAAACTGTTTAAATAGAAATTAAAAAAAAAAAAAGAAAAAAGAAAAGGAAAGAAAAGAAAAAAAGAAAAGAAATAAAAGGAAAGGGGAAAAAATAAGGGAGAGGAAAAAAAAAAGATGAGGGAAATATATATAAATAAGGAAGAAAAAAAAGAATAATAAAGCAATCCGGGCGGAGAACTGCGGGGTTTGCGGGTCCCGCCGGGCGGAGCGGCGCAGTTGGGGCTCAGGCGGCCCCGGCACCACCGCACCGCACCGCACCGCCGGGATGGGCCGGGCCGGGCCGGGCTCACCACGAGGCCCCGCGGGTTCCAATTGAGGGAACTGCGGGACAAACGCTGCGGGAGTCCGCGCGGTGCCCGAGCTCTCTCCGCCGGTTTGTTGCTACCGCGCGTTGCCGCTTTCTTCTGAGCGCGTTTCCAGTCCCTTCCTGCCCTGACCCGGCCTCTCTTCCTCCCTCTCGGCCCAGTGAAAGAAGAAGGGGACCGGGAGATCTCCAGTTCCCGGGACAGCCCCCCGGTGCGGCTGAAAAAGCCTCGCAAAGCCCGCACCGCCTTCACCGACCACCAGCTGGCCCAGCTGGAGCGCAGCTTCGAGAGGCAGAAATACCTGAGCGTGCAGGACAGGATGGAGTTGGCCGCCTCCCTCAACCTCACCGACACGCAGGTGAAAACGTGGTACCAGAACAGAAGGTAAAAACGCACCGCTCGACCCCTCCCGCCCCACCGCGCCGGGCCCCGTCCTGCCCCTCTCCCGGCCCCGCAGCCCCGAGCAGAGCGGTGCTGCATCCCGCACCGCCCCGCCCCGCAACCGGGGGGATGCGCACCCCCAGCCCCAGCCGGCGGGGAGCAGCGGGCTTCCAGCGAAACACAACAGCATAACACATCGGCCCATTAATAATAGATACCAATTACTGCTTTGGGCATCAATAATTAACACCCCTTACAGTAATTACACAATTATTATTATGATGAATAATTTACCGGGGGAAATAGGTTTAGCGCTTCAGCGACGAAACCGTAAAAGGGTTGAAGACATTTGACGGCTCCGATTGATTCATCCGGACGGCCCCATCGGCGCTGTCGCCAAACCCGACGGAATGAGGGACACCGAGAGCAGCCCCCCCCCCTCCCCCCAGGCCCCTTCTGCCCCCACATTTTAACCCTCTCTCCCCCCGATTTCAGCCCCACTTCACTCTCTGCAATGCCCGGCGGCTTTGCCCACCCGTCGGGGCTTTTAGGCGGTGTGGGGACGGCGGGGTTTATGCGTAAATTTAAGAGATATATACGTACATATATGCGCGCACCCACACAAATATATCGCCGACGAATGCACAGCACCGACCCCGCGGTCCCTCCCGGCAGCGGCATTCCCGACCCCGGGAGCGGCCCGGAGCGCTCCGCGCTGATTTGGGAGCGCTGCGGCGCCGGTTCTGCGCATCGCACTGCGGTTCGGTGCCGGCGGGGCTGCCCGGTGCGCGTCCCGCACGAGATAAACCCTACGCGGTGCGGGATTCGTTACCCGCGGGCTGCGCACCGGGAAAGGTGGACCGTATCGGTCGCGGTTTGGAGCGCAGTGATTTGTATCGCGGCCGCTTTGGGGCTTCGGTGCCTCCGGGCTGCGCGGGGACGGCTAAATCCTCTCGTCCCGTTAATAAGGGCTACGTCCCTCCATCCCATCCCATCCCATCCTATCCCGGACACCTCGGGATCCAGCGGCAAGGGAGCAAAGCCTGAGGGAAGAGGATGCACAAGGGCGGGGGGAAGAACCGGGAGCGCCCTTCAGAGCATCCCCATCCCTGACCCCCTGTCTCGGCTTGTCCCCCCCCCAGGACCAAATGGAAAAGGCAGACGGCGGTGGGCCTGGAGCTGCTGGCCGAGGCTGGCAACTACTCAGCCCTGCAGAGGATGTTCCCCTCGCCCTACTTCTACCCGCAGAGTTTGGTCTCCAACCTGGACCCCGGCGCTGCCCTCTACCTGTACCGCGGACCCAGCGCTCCGCCCCCGGCCCTACAGAGACCTTTGGTGCCCCGCATCCTCATCCACGGACTGCAGGGCGGCAGCGAGCCCCCCCCGCCCCTACCCCCGCTGCCCGGCGTTCTGCCCCGGGCCGCGCAGCCCCGGTGAGCCCCGGCCCCGAACCCCGGGCGTGGGGGGGGCCGGAGGGGACCAGCCCAGCCCTGGGGCCGCGAGCGAGCGACAGACTCCCGCTTCCCCCCTAATTATAAATATATATATATATAGAAACGAGACCCCCCACCCCCTCCACACACACAAACACACACACCACCTTTTTTAATACACGAAGTACGAAAGAACAGAAAGAGCCGCCCCCCACCCGGCTCCGGGACTGCGGCCGCTTTACCCCGTTGTGCCCCCGGGGGGCAGCGATGTGGGTCCCTCCCCACCCCCCGCCCAATCCGAGGCTGCACCGGGGGCGCGGGGAGGGGCTGCCCGGGGGTTGGGGGGAGGGCTTCGTTCCAAGCAATTGCCCGGCCCGACCCCCCGGTACGGCCGGAGCCGGGGAGGCCCCTCCCCACCTATCCCGGCCCCGCTCCGGGATCGGGAAGAACCGGGGGGTACCGACCCCCCCCCTCCGCCACAGCGACACTTTGGGACCTCCGTAACCGGAACAAAAATAATAATAATAAAAAGGGAAAAAAAAAAAAAGAAAAAGAAAGGTGGGGGGGAAGGAAAAAGGAAAAAAAAAAAAAAAAAGAAACAAAAAGCGGCGATTGTAAATACGGTGCGCCAAATGTATATGAATTATTTATTTGTGAACCCTGAGGGCGTATTTGTGTAAGTGATGCTTTGTCCGTCTGTATCCCGGGGCCGGCCCGGCCGGGGCGGGGGGAGCTCGGGGGCAGCTCCCGCTCCCGTCCCCCCTTTTTTAAATGTGGAAATAAACTTCTTTACACACGAACGGCTCCCGCCTGCGCCGGGCTTTCTGCCCCCCCCCCCCCCGTTACCTCCCTGCCCTCGGGGGAAGGGGAAAGCGGGGTTCGCCTCCACTGCCGGCATCCGCCCGGTGAATTATTAACGCTAATCTTAAGCGTATAATTGCCTAAGTGCTTTAAATGATCGCTTTGGAAAATGGATTGTTTCCACCCTTGAAAAGTGTCGCTCAGATGGTTGCGGCCGTGGGCCCGGCAGCTGCTCCGGGACAGCCGGGCAGCGGCTCTCGGGCTCCGGGAGCCGACAGATGGGCTGCGGGCTGCGCCGGGCCCCGAACCCCCCCCCCCCCCCCAGAGCAAAGATCCGCGCCGCTCCCCGCCCCGTCCCCGGAGCTTTGGGTTGGGGGCTCCGAGAAATGCGCGGCCACGCTCCGAGCGGAGAGCCCCGGCTTTTGTGGCCGGAGCGGATCCTTTGCATCTGAATGGGGGAGTTTGGTAAATCCCCGGACCTCGGCGAGGAGAAGGAATGGGGGGGTGAAGATTGCTCCCAGCTCCGGGTTAATGAAGTGGGAAAGGAGTCTTTCAGAGCGCCCTGCAAACAGCCCCCTCCGCGGGCAACAAACCCCGTCCCCAATCCGACATGGATTGACTTAAACCCAGGGGATAAGTGCTTTAAATTAATCTCATTGAATAAGAATGAGGCCCAAACAAAACTCTTTAAAATCATATTAAAAATCGATCAAAGGACAACTTGCAGTGGGTGTGCTTTCCGCGGGGCGGACGGGAAGGCGAGGAGCGGGCGGCGGGCAGCCTTCCTTCCTCCCATCCGCACAGCAGGAACGCGAATCAAAGGCGCTCTCTAATATTTAATTGTCCTTGTAGCCGTGGCTGATTCCTCCTCCGACATTAACGAAGTACAAGGCTTCGTTACACGTCGGTAATTGCGATATCCCAATTTGCCTTTTCACATCTGGAAGGGTGGGTTCGAGGGAGGGGGACCTCCCGGCAGTCAAACAAAGGCAGCTCCCAAAGAAAAAAGGGTTGGGAGAGGTGCTGTGCGTGGTGGGCTCTGCTCTGAGAGAGGCATCGTCTGCGGGGGAGCTCAGCAGCCCCTGTGCGGGCCCAGGACTCCCAAACCCATTCCTGACTGCCGACCCCTCCTAGCCCCATAGCTTTAACCGGGGCACGGGGAGCAGGTGAGGATTGAGAGCTGCTTTGCCAGCGCACTGAGAGGCGCAAGTGGAAGGAAACCACCAGAAGTGGATTTAGCTGCTGTTTTACTGCTCTGTCTGAACGCAGACAATGCCACACCAAAACGGAGAGCTCAGAGCTGCTCCTGCCCCCTCACTGCGCTGATGGAGGACATAAACCCATGTAGCAGGGTGGTTCTGTTGCCTTCTCCTCTAATTAGCCAACTCAGCAGCAGGGCACAGGGTGCCTGCTGTCTGATTGCTCAGCTGTGCCCTCCACGCTGAGGTCCCTGTTCTGCTTTTCCCTCTCCCAAAGCCTCCATACTCAGGGCGCTGCAGGGCAGGGAGCACGCAGCCCGGCCTGAAGGAGCAGAGGATGGGGCTCCCATTGCTGGGGACTACACGGAGCCAGAAGGGCGCAGAGAAGCAGCAGGGAAGGCAAACCCACACCTGGAGAGGAGCTCGAGAGGAAGGCTCCATAGTGCCACTGTTACAGACCCAACTTCAGGCTGCAGGACAACCAGGCCCTGCTGGTCAACACAACCAGAACCAACCTGCCTGAAGCCAACAGTCACACGAAGCTGCACTTCTACTGAACACTGCAATGAACCCATCTGACTCATGAGCTCTCCAGCCCAGACCCCATAGCACGCACACATACCTCAGTGCTGCGTCCAACTGCTCTGCAGCAGCACAGTGCTGATGGAGCTCAGCCACACCACCATGCAGGTCCTCCTGGTCTGGGCACAGAGCTGCAGCTTGGCCCCACATGCAGCACCCCAGACTGTTAAGGGGGTGTTGAGTACAAATTAACTGCAAGCAGGTAACTAAGTTCTAGCTGAATTAGGGGAGGTACACAGATAAAGGCAGCTCAGAGCAGACAGAGGGCTGCTGAAGTGCAACTAAGGGCAGAATTGGGCTCCTGCTGTCTCAGCTGCAACTTAAAGACATTTTGTACTTTGGCTCTGAAGTTTATTAAGAGCAAACCAGCTGGGCTTAGCTTCAGGTGTGCCCACTTCCTCTAAGACTTTCTTTTTCCTGTTAATAATCTCCTCCTTCTTTCCCTAACCACCCCGTTAACCCAGACCTCCCTGCTAACAAAGATGAAGCTGAAAAAACGTTGTCACGTTATTCATCACCGTGTTTGTAACGTTACATGCCCACTTAATGCCAACAGCAATGCAATTTCCTGGAGTCTCACTGATGTGCTGATGGCCATAGCTGCTATTATCATGAATTTACCAATAGTCTCCATTAATTCGTATGTGACAGTGAGCCAGAAGCTCAGGTGCTCAAAGATCACTTCTTCCCAAACTCACTCCCTGCTTTGCTCCCTCTGAGTCATTTTCATCCTCGGGGGTTTCTTTTCTGTTTTCTAAGCTGACATTTGCCTTAGACCTGATTGCTCTGCCAAGCAGTAATCACAGAGTCAGGTGGGTCTTCTTGTTCTTATCTTAATCTAGTAATTAGTATTAATTTTCTCTCTCTGCAAAAAAACAGTTAATTTTCTGCTTGAGTCTTTTTAACATCTTTCTTAAATAGTCAGAAAAGTGCTGCAGTAAAACTGGTGTTCTGTTTGGAAATTGCCTGGGAGGAAAAGAGAATCATTTTGGTTCTCAGGAGTTGCATTCACTTGAGAAATTAAATACTTTCGGACTGATTTATTCCCTCCTACAGCCCTTTGCATGACTCACTACAACCCAACAGCAGCTGCCCTCAATTCTGTATTCACAAAGTGGGTATTGTTCTCGTGACTCTGTCCCCTTCTGCTGCTGGATTGGAACCCCCTCTGGCCCCGTGTTACATGGATGGGCTGCGCTTCGTCCCCTCCCTGGAGGAAGGCTCAGGGCTGTTGGGAGCAGCACAGTGAGGTGGGTGAGTACCTGGAGGGGTCTGCAGGTCTCCTGCTTGGAACCCTGCTCGCCCCATACCAAAATCCTGACCCACCCGAGCTCAGTCTCCCTATGCTAGGCATAGGTGTGATCAGCCTTGGTGTGTTCAGGATCACACTGTGTCCCTTTTTTCAGTAATGGGTACTGGCTGATGAGATAAGGAAGAACGAAGAGAAAAAAAAAAAAACAACACATGGGAAAAACACAAAATGAAATCTGTTGGCTTGGGACACAACGAAATAAAGCACAGTGCAAGGCCGAGCCAAAGCAGGGAGAACCTTGAAAGCCTGGGTTAGTAGTGGGAAGCGTTAGCAAGGCTCTGCAAAGGCTTTCATGTTCAGAGAGGTGAGACATTTCATACATATTCTGCATTTCATAATTAGGTATGACAATACGCTGCAGGCAAGGAGAAGTTTGGAGATTGCTGGATTCCACTCTGGCTCCTTCCTACGGTGACAATGTTTGTTCCCAAACTCAGACTTTTGACATGAAGTTTTGTGCCCATGAGCTCTGCCCCAAAGGGACCATGTGTCATTACACTGAAGAGTTCTCCACAAGCAGACCAATTTCACTGAAACTGGGGAGACTCCTGGGAGGCAGCAGCATTTGAGTAACAGTGTCCAGGGACAGCTTTTGCCCCGATGCACAGAGGGAAGGTGGCAGTGACTCGATGTGTTACCTGCAACAGGAGCAGAAGTGTCCCCTCAGACAGCAGCAGGGAAAGCAGCAGTCTCCTCTCCCTCCTCCTAAACGTGCACCTTGAACGCCTCGTTCGCCACCACTGCTTCTTTGGCTAAAAAGAAGCAAGCAAACACGTTGTAGAGTGTTTCTATGGGTCCTTTAAATAGGAAAGCGTCTCCTTTGCGAACACGCTTGTCTCACTTTGAGGTTATACAGACATCACATTTCTCAGAAAACCGTAATTAAACTCTTTTATTTTTCTCACAAAATATCACCTTAGAAACAAGCTGCATCTTCAGGAAGCCACATATAATTGCAGCAGTGCAACAGGACACGTCTGGATTCAATTCCATTTGGAACTATGGGATAAGAGGGAGGAGGTCAGCATCTCCAAGAGCCCTCCCCATTTTTGCCTGACAAACTGAGCCACTCGTCAGTCAGTCTGGCAGGTCACCCTGACCTCTGGCTGACGTACTCCAGCAGGTTGTGCAGCAAATGACTGGGAGGTCCTGGCTCATACTGGGATCTGCTGGTCGCCAGTTTTAGTCTGTTTTTTCTTCTTCTTCTTCTTGACCTTGGATACACCAGTGTCCATCCCACTGGAATATTCAGATCGCAAGATCTCAGCCAGGCGATGTTTGCCATGGGTCTTCTTGAGAAGGTCAGACCTGGGCAGGGGGAGGAGAACAGGAATTAGATTTTCCTTTGCTCTGCTAGGTGGGTTACTTATTTTACAGCTGTGGAAAGTGACATTAGCGCATTAGCAGAAGAACAGCTTCCTTTTCTTGAGGCTTGATTTGAAATTCCGTCTCATGCAAAATTAGATATTGTTGTGACAGGTTTTCACAAAGGTGGCAAAATATCATGCCGTTTTTAAAAGCAAGCCTTTGTTCTGTACAAATGCTCTTGCAGGGGTGGTGGGGAGAAGGAGGGAAGGTTGTGCTGAAGGCTGATGAATTAGGTGACACAGCAGTTTGAAAACTGTAATAATAATGAAAAAGACTAAGAGCTCTAAGACACCGAACAATGGAAACATTTTATAAACAGAGCTGAAATCCATAGCTTGAAAGCAAAAACCCCAAACAAACAATCAACAAAAAATGATTTCAAGAGTGTAACACCAGCAGACTCTTCCCTTGCATTGTCCTGCAGACATCACATGCACCTTGCAGCACTCCCTCTCCAGAGACCAGCTTTTGCAAGGGAAGCCGCATTCTGCCCAGCCTCTAAACTCCAACGTGGATCTCCCTGCAGCCCTAAACTGCCAGCTATAAATATAAAAACCCACTCAGCATTTTTCCACCACAAGTTCTGCCACTGTCCTGCTCTGTGACCTTGGGCAAATTTCATCCTCGTTGCTGCTATCTCCCTCTCTTAACTATCTGAACTGCAGTCTCTTCAGTGGAGGACCCATTGCTCCCTACAGCATTCCCACAGTCCTGGGCATGAGGGGACATCCACACCCTTTGGTTTAATACAAAGACCAGAACCAGATCTTAAACCTTTCCTAAGAATTAAACAGAAATCCACCTAAGTACAACGAAGGAATACAACAGAAGCCTCACATGCATTCCAGCATGTATCATTGATAACACATGGACCTCAGCAGTTCTAAAGGGTGCAGCCACACAGCACTGCCCTTCGCAGTTCCTTCAGGTGTGCAGAACCATGCTGGGGACCACAAATCCTTGGCTGTAGCAACAGATGAACTCCTTCATTAGGCCCAGTGTGCAAGGAAGGGAAGGGAAACAAACTCTTGGCTACCTGGGATATTTACTTGCCCCTTTTCCACATCTCATTTTCCATCACTGTGTAGTTCTCACAGCTGGAGTGCGTTCAATAGGAAGGCTCTGAATGGTAAGAAGGATAGTGTGATGATTACCTCTGTAAGAAGGTTTCTCTAGGATATAAAGCCTGGAAGACAGGGGAGAGAAAACTCTGCTATCTTTGGTGCAGCCTTCATTCTCTCACTAATTTAAGACCCAAACTCTGCGCTGGCAGAAGGGTTAGAGACTGGACATAGCAGAGAAATAAGGCACACAGCCACTGCCTGTTTTGAAACCACAAGAAACTAAGGGAAAAAGACAGAATCAGTTCTAGTGAAGCAATTACGCTGCTGGTAAAACCCTACCTACAGTACCTCCACAGATGCACCTTGTCAAACTGCCTTCCTACACCTACATGGCACTGCAGCACAGAGGGGCTCCAGGGAGTGCAGGCACAGCACCTGTGCAAGGTGTGCCCTCAGCCACTCAGCTTTGCTGGAACAACCTTGTAGGGTACCTCTGCAGTTGCATTCCCTGCCCAGACCCCTCCATCACTCGACAAAGTTTCTATTTGACACTTTTGCTGTGTTTCCAAATGTTTACTACAGTAATTCAGGGTTACCAAGCAACAGATCAGTTTACTTAACAACATGGAATTATCTGCCGCAAAAGGACAAGTAATCCACCAGTAGCTGCCAGGCTGAATTTCAGCTCAGCAGGGAGGTTGTCCAACACTTTATTATCAATCAGGTGAAATCATTGCCCAATTAGTAAATCAATACCCCCTGCTGGGGTGATCAGCTGTACACGGGAAAATAAGGATGTGGGGGAGAAAAAAAAAGAGAGGTTTCTCCCTCTAACGAGGGCCACAAAAATCAATGGAGCTGTGCTGTGGAACCTGTGCGGATCACTGAAAGTAGAAAAACAGCTGTCAAGGCCCCGATTAACCACAAGATGCAAGAGCCAACGGCAACAGTGACAGGCTGTAGTGACAGCATGCAGGGAAAGTGCACCAGGTCAGGATCCCTGGCCAGATCCTAATCCCTGCTGTGCTGCTGCTAACTGTACATTCCCTTCTCTGCTCAACTGGCCCAAGTCTCCAGGGCTCTGCTAGAGGAGCCAAGCTAACAAGGAAAGGTGCCCTGTGGTTATGAGACAAAGCCCAGGAGAACAGAGAGAGACCTCAGTACTCACTCTCTGAGCATCCTTGGGCAAAGTATTTAACCTCTTTGTCCTTCGTGTCCATTCTCCCACCTCATAACCCGGGATGTCTGTATTTCCCTGTTGCCGAGGGCTGGTGTGATGCTAATTGAACAGAGAGCTGTGTGGCAATACCAGATACCTGGCAAAAAGCTTCACAGAACGGCTGGAAACGTAAGACACATTTGCAACACAGACAGAACCCATGTTCCCATCACTGGATAAACACATGGATTGTCAGCATCTCTTTCTGTGATCTCATGTCTAGATATCATGCTGTATTGAGCTCTAATGAGAACACATCATGTTGATAACGGGCAGAGAAATCCACAGCCCTTTAAATTCCTCCTTCCAAACAACAGTTAGTGTTTTGGTGGGGAACTACAAAACACTGAAACGAAGGGGAACTCGCAGAGAAAAAAAATATATATTCACTAATGATTGACCATCTCAATGTGCTATAGTGCCAAGATTTCAGCAGGGCTTAAAGGAGAAAGGAATGCTCAAATGGATGAGAAAACAGCTAGTTTTATTGGCTGGGGGAAAGCAAGACAGGAATAGAGAAATCGTAACTCAGAAAATGAAACAGCCCCAACGCACACATTAGGAGGAACTTATCCCTGCACACAAGTTATCTGACTTCTCCCTGTCACTGCCCGCAGTGACCAGCTGCCCAGCCCTCCACCCAAACGAAATCCTAACAGTTTTGGATTGCAATGCCTTCCAAGTCCATAATTCAATTCATTCGTCTGCTTCAGAGTATCATAAAAAAACATCCACGCAAATCCTTGTTGATGTCAAAAACAAACAGAAAATCTCCTAACATGACTGCAACACACGTGATTAGCTTCAAATCATAGGATCACCGAGATTGGAAAAGACCACTAAGATCATCTACACCAACCACAACCCGTCACCACCACGCCCACTAACCCATATCCCTCATCACGGATGTGGAGATTCTGAAACATTCAGGTGTGAAAGGACTGAGGGACAGTGCTAAGAAAAGGATTGAGCAGCTGAAGCCATTTTTGATTTTCATTCCAAAATTCCAGTACGTGTAACACGCTGACATATCTGCTTCATTACAGAGCCGAATTGCAAGCTGATCTCTGAACTAAAAACTCCTACAGTCAGAGCAGTGCACCCACGTGTGCGTGGTTTCTCAGACATCATTTGATGGTTGAGAAGCTGCCTCTTTTTACCTAAAAGGTGAGCGTGCTTTTTCTTCTCCTTCCTCTTGGTCAGTACTGCTGGCCGTTCCTTTGTCTTGCGCTCTGTGGAATGCTGGTGTGATGCAGTGCAGCAAGTGTGACGACCTTTAACCAACTTGCAGCATCTGCAGCAACCGAGGGTTCCCAAATTGCTTCAGCTGAGGAAGACAGAGTATAAAGTTCTGACGCACAGTCCCAGAACTCATGGTGTGTCTTTGGAGGAGACTGAGGTAGGTTGTTTCATTTATCAGAAAGCATTTCAACATGGAGTGTGCTATCAATCTGCCTGACAGCATCTCCAACGGCTCCCTGAAACTGTGCCAGCAGCAGAGCTGGGTTACCTCTGGGCCAAGGCTGCTGCAACACCTGCTTTTTCTACTTATAGCGTTGGATGAACCATCTGCAGCCAACGCAACCCTGTTTGCGTTGGTTTTTCCATTGCTGTTTTTAGTGGAGTGGGGGCAAGAAATTCATCAGCAGTCCTACACTGCTCCCAGCAGACAGACTAGGGACTCTTATCTGCTGATATAAACACTGGCTTGAGCAGAATGCACAGAATTATTACTTGGTCAGATCGAGCATCAAGTGCTGTTGGAGTACAGTCAGAGCAGAGCAGCATTCACGTTGAGACAACCAAACAGTAAAGTTCACTGCACACCTACCAAAGACAATTATTTCAGCAACAGAGAGAGACAAAATTGGATAACAACCTTGCAACCAAAACCTTAAGGGCCTAACAACATTCATATTCAGAGCAATGCTGGGGTAATAATGACGTAAATCAATCCCCTCAAATAGAGCCATCCTGTATGCCTTACTTTGATCCCATATTACCTAAGGTTTGACTTAACCCTGAAGTTGAGGGGATTTTCACCTTCATTTTTATACTTTTTTTTTTTAAATGCACATGCTGTAGCAGCAATGACTATATTTAATATTCAATCTTTCTGAGCATTTCTGCAGCAATGAGTTCCACAGAATCCATTGAACTTAAGGACTTATCTCTTTCTTTGTAATGGCATGAGTTCACAAACAAGGCAAATTAAGTTGTGACTCCCCATTATGGTGAAACCCTTTGGCTTCCAGAGAGATCAATAGGGAAAAGAAACAGGCCACCAGTCCCCCACAGAATCCCATAAAACCCTGCTGATTCACAGTGCAAAACACCGAGCAGCACAGGGAGGCTTGGGGGAATGGCAATAGGTCCTCGGCATCTGCATTGTGAAGGAGTCAAAAGACATGTCTATTGGGCATGTCAGCTGCTTCCTGTGCAAGCTGCTTCTCTGCAGTGAGTGAAAGACGGTTAATCCCTCAATGGAAGTGGGATCAGCTTCCTTGCATCTACCCTTCAGTAAAAGCATGAGCCCGGGCACTTACTAAGCTGATGTACTGTAACTCCATATACAGTATCTGGTTTATGTGGCTTACATAAATACAGCATTCCAACTTCCAAAGAAATCACAAGCCCATTCTCAGATTGGATTTTCCAAAGCCTGCAATAGCTAAGGGGACAGTTGTTTTGCACAAAAAGATTAACAAAAAAAGACATGGAAGTTTTACACGTTTGTTCAGGAGAGGGCTGCTTCCACATTCCAGCACTGAACCATCACACACCTGGCTGCCACATCTTCCTGTCCCACCTTCCCCAACCAGGCTCCCTAAGGAGGCACTAAGCACAAAAGGAGGCTTCAAAAGAAATGACAACTTTTCATTGTCCTCTTAAGAAACATTTCATGATTGCCCTTACCCCACTTTCAGCTGGACTGCCTGCTCTTTCTTCTCTGGGCAGGTGCTGAGAAATGAGGCCTTAGTGAGCAGACTGACTAAAAACAAGTATCAGATGTTTGGAGACAATGTGTAATACAACCAATACTCATGGTATCACGTGAGAAATATAATCAGAAAGATTGCCTCATGACTACACCGCTATCATTTCAAGCCCCACACACTACAATTAAAAAACATTTGTCTTTTTGTGGCAGTCTAAATTCCCCTCTCTGCTTTGTCAGTGTGAAATCGAAAGCAATTCTCTGTAAATTAACAGAGCTATCTTGAATTTACGTTAGCAGATACTGAATTTGAATCTATATTCACTTTTTTCTAAACTGTCCCTTAAATACTAACATATATATATATATGTATATATTTTAAACAAACTGAATTAGAAATAAGTTTCACAGGCAATAACAGTTGTATGACAACGGACTACTTCTTGCAGGGTTTTAACTTTCCAGATGTTCTCAGATTTGAAACCTAGAGCTTGAGCAGTGACAAACCCATGCAAAGTCTGCCCACTTGTCTTGAGCTGCAATTGTATGACCCATGTGCAAATGAGCTTTGAAATCACTCTGACCATTTGTTCCAACACCTCCACACCCCCCAAGCCCATGCATCCTGTGCCTAAACTACCTACTGTATCTTGAGCTTGTCTGTACTATAATAGGATGAAGACTTGGGGAGGAGGAATGCTGTCTAGAAGAGGTGCGTAACAAGGGAAAAAGTAGCTCTAACAGAATAGCAACATCATAGGAACACAGAGAGGCATTGTTGCAGGCCAAGTAATCCTGTGACACGCTACTGTCAGTCATAGCTTGACACCCTGCTGGGCCAGCAAGACATCAAAGCCCACCCCATACCATCTTACATGCTCTTTATCAGCTAATCAGGCTATTCTTCCTGAAATAAAGCTCCGTTAAATCCCCCCTCACAGGGGCATTCCCATCCTGTTGCCCATCTGCTGGTGAGGGTCAGCTGAAGCAGGAGGCAGATCGGTGCTCTGTCCCTGGTGGCTTCTCAAAGCAGGACAATGCTGTCTCCGACTTTTTATTTTAAAATCCTTTCCCCATTCTTTCTTTCCTCTTCCCCCCCCCCCCCCCCCCCTCCAAAATACATACATGTGCAAGAGATGTCACCAGCCTAGGAACAATTAAGTGGATTAGTGCTTTAATTGCATGGCTAATGGGGTTTGCAGCAACAATTACATGGAAGGAGTCACAACTGATACCAGGAAAAGAAGAAAGATTTTTCTTCCTTTGAATCACTGCAGTGATTTTACAGGCAAGCCAGAAGTTTGTAGTCTGCTGTTGCATTGGGGAAGACCACAAGAGCTTAATGTCACGATCTCAGAAGGGAGGACTATTTGTCTTATGGAAACACCTCAAAGCACCTAGGGTGAGAGGTACCGAGCATTTTCAGCTCCAGCTCAGGCAGAAGAGAGTACTTGGGACTTTTCTCCTCTAGGTTTGACAGGGAATCTCAGATTCCTGATGCAGGAAAGGCGTACCTAGGAGACTGGAACAGATGTAAGACAGGAGAATAACTGGTATTTGTCAAGGCCAGGAAGGAAGAAGTGTATTGTGAGATAAATCAGCACTCACCCTGCCTTGGATCACAATAAACAGAATGGTCAAACTCGAAAAGTGAAAATACTCATTCCTCTGCAGTTTCCTTGATGCTTTTATCACTCCATGCCATATACCAATAGCAAGCAATTATGCACACAGCCTTGTCTGAGAGACTTTCCCTAGACAGGGATGAGGGCAGAGTTGCTACTACAGTTGCTCCCAAGCCAGGAATCACAGACCTGTGTAGGACTGTGTGATTGGAAATGAAGATGTGAATGGAAAAACCTGGCAGCTTCTACTGTGGAAGCACTTGGCTCCAACAGGACTGCTGCTGGAGCTCTATCACAGCCACAACCCGTGCAAGGCAGAGAACCACTCCAGTATATGGGAAATCTCATGCTTCACTCTGGAACACTTCCTGATCCTTCAAAGTAGTTCTGGAGTTAAGTATAAATAAATAAAAATTAGACTGCTTCTGCTTGTGTTTCAAGAGCCAAGAAAACAGAAAAGGTACACCGAAACCCAGGCTAGTCCATGGAGGCACTTCTCCACACTTAACACCTACCTTCAAAAAAAAAGCATCTTTATCAGAAGCCAAAGTGAGCTAATTTTTTTTTTTTAACTAAATTCCCATTCAAATGTTTAAGCAAGTTGGTTTAATACACAATTTTTAGGTACTCTACAGCAGTTGGGGAGAAAAGGAGAAATAAACAATAGCTCAGAGCACAACCTAAGCCAATGGCTCAGCATGATTTAGCCTCTCAGCAATCACACATGAACTCCTGGAGCAACCACAAGAACTTCAGGGAGCAGTGCATGTCCTGGGCTGGCACATGGCATCCCTTGGCTTGAGAACATCAAGCTGGCCTACCTTTTTGCTCTTGGTTTGGTTTTCTTCTTTGAGTTAGCAGTTGGAAGAGTAGTCAGGTTCTGGGGAGCATCTCTCAGGCCAAAGCTCTTGGCCACATGACCCAGGTGGATAGATTTGATGTGGAAGATGTGCTTGAGGCTTCTGGGATAGGCGGTGTAGGCACAAAGAAAAGACTGCAGTGCTGGGGAAAGGGAAAAAAAAAAAGTGAATTCTGTTTGCTACTGCATCTTTATATATATATATACTTAAAGATTCAGCTGTTCCAGCTGAAAGGACATTGGTCTTGTCCTTTGGGACACCTTCTGGTCAGCAGCTGGTGAATAAGGTTGGTGTGTTAAAAATCTGTGAAGGTTGTATATAGCACTGGTACAATCCCGTAAGGAGAAGAAAGGTGGTGGAGAAGGGTTAGGAACTGAAACAACACTACATTAAGTTGCATTAAGCTTGCCTCTTGTAAGGATGCCCCTTCTGACACGGAGGGCAATGTCTGCAGCACATCTCACATGAAGAGCTGTTGACATCAAAAGGTAGCAGAAAGGGAGAAACAGGGAATAGAGGGATACAGGGATGAAGAAAGGGAAATCGAAGCATGGAAGTGGCACAGGAAGACTCCTCCGATATTACAATCCCAGCAGTCCATGCATTTTTCACCAGTTACTAGATAGTCCCTTATAAATATCTGAGAACCAGATGGATTTCCTGACTCATCATCGCGCCGAGAACAGAGCTCACGTTCTCAGAAGGGAAAAATAATAGGATAGCGTGCAAATTTTCTCTTTCACATTTTTATATTCCTGTAATGCCCTTCCCTCAGGGCCCATTGCTCCAAAGACGATCATCCACTAATATGAACACCAGCACTGCTCCTCAATGTACCTGTAACATTATACCCAGGTTGTCCTCTCTGCTATAGGGAATACAAGGACTTTTAGTAAGGAAACTCTACAGCTCAGAAAATGCCTCCCCACAATCCCTCAACTGCTCCTCCGCTTCTAAACCTCCTGTGCCTCCCCAGCCCTCACCCCAACCACCACCTTCATCTCTTTCTCTCCCTCTCAGTCCCTGACAGCAGCAAGCTCTAAACTCTAACCTCTCCTGCCCTTGCCTGTTGAGCCACCGGACCAGCAAGTTTGCCCACAGCTTATGTCTAATCTCTTGGCAGCAGCAGGAGATTGGAGTTTATGAACAGTAATAAAAATGTCATTTTAGCAGATCAGCTCCTGGAAGGACCCAGGGAATCCATCAAAGCTCTGTTTACTGAGCAAAGCGAACTCCTTTTCCCAATCGATGAGAAGAAAAGATTGAGTTTTTTGCACCTTCTTCCCAATTTCACAACGTTACTGTTTTAGAGGCATCTGAACATCAAGAGACCTGTATTTTCCCAAAAAGAGAATGTTAAATTCCAAACACCAAGTCTCACTGTCTCATCTGAAGGCCATCCCTCTGAGGGCTTATAAACCAGCTCACATGCTCTCAACAACCCTGCTCTGCTGCTGTGTTTTTTCACAAAGTTATTGGTCGAATTCACCTGCTGTGAGAGGGTGCAACTCCTCAAAAGGAACAACACGAGCTTGATCCTGCGCTGAATCCAGTCCCATTGGAGTTAATATAGCTGTCTTTCTTTCAGCATTTGAAATGGTTGATACTAAAGATCCTGTTATTATGAAGGCTGAGCTCATCTCCCACAGTTCTTCAGATGGCAAAGGCTGCTGGTACTCATTCCCCAGACCATCGTTTGAGAATGAAAATGCCAAAGGCCCCTCACTTCCCAAAGTCCAGCCAGAAAACTGCCAGCCCCAGCGCTGACTCAGAGCATGTGAAAGAGAGACTAATCCAAATCTGAACTAACAGCCCTGCCACATCAGCAGGGTGAAAGCTCAGCTCACGTAACTGTCTTACCTCTGGGGAGCTCAGAGCTGCTAAGGGCCATCACAACACCCATGAGATTTAAATGAAGACCCAACAGTAGCCCTAGGAGATGCATGCTGGTCTGGGGAGATTTTAGATTTGCACTGATGCAAGAGAGTGGATTTAGGCTGGTCCTTTTCCCATGCACAGCCTCTCTTTTCTACTGAAATAGTAGTTGTGGTAAGACAAGGGGAAAAAAAGAAAGAACTACACACAATGGAGGTTAGATAGGTTTGTGGATAATGGCTGGATAAGCTGGTGGGGACATTTTGCCAGTGTTCAGAGCGTGTGGGAATAGGAAGAATGCACTGAAACCACCACCATCACAGGCTTTGTGCCACAGCAGTGGGCTCCTGTAACCCTGCTGTCCCTCTGCACACAATGGTGCTGAGGATAGAGAGGGTGAGAGCAGCTGCTCGACTACTAACCACCAACAGTGGTTTGCTTCCCTACCTTCCTGTAACCACAAGCAGCAGGAAGGTTCAGAAGACTGAGCTCTACCAGTCACTGCAGCTTCAGAGTAGTACACCTCTCACCACGTAAGACCTCAGCTTTCCAAAAGGGGCTCCACACTCCATGAAGTTTGTCCTTCAGAAAGCAGGGCTCAGCCACAGCTCTCCTCCCATGCTATCACACTGCTGGTCAGTCAATCAAGTTTGAAGGGCAGCACTTTCCCTCAACTATCTGAGTTAGGAAAGCATGGATCTGAAGGGCAGAAGGGACGAGCAGGCAGGGAGCCACTTGCCTTCTGAAAGCGGGCTGCAATCAAAACACTGCTTATTAACATTGACTGGGTCAGAAAATGGGGAAAAAGAGAAAAAGAGAGAAACAAATGCATCTCTGGCACAGTTTCCAATTGATTGTCTGCCATGAAAGCAAAAGCCAGCTGCCAAGTTAATTATTCATGATGCCTGGCAGAGAGGAGGAAGAGGGGGTTTATGGAAGCCACTCAGCAGTGGAAAATTTGCATATGTAGATAGTGGAATAGGAAAAGAGGTGGAGTACTCCTGCACAAGACAAATGGGATGCACAACACTTCAGAATTTCCTGACATACATTCTGCATTTCTAGTTTGTCGCTAAAAAAGTTTAGTGTTGAGGTCAGCAACAAGTGCATATGGAGTGCCTGTGTGCGTGCTTACCCGCAGTGACACATGCTGGATAAACAGACTACAGAGGTTTTCTGAGTGCAATCAAAAATGTTTTAGTAACATTCAGAAAAAACAGCCCCTTTGACCTCTTCAACAGATCCGATCATGTCTCCTGATTTCAAACAATTGTAATGCTGAGTGTAAATTCTTTGTTGAGAACAGCCTCCTCATGCTCAGTTACACGATGACATTGTACAGCTCAAAGGCCAGCTTCCCCATTTGTTTCTGGACCACTTAGTATGTGACTTATGTTGTATATGCAGTATAGTTCCTACCACATCCCTATCAAGTTTCCCCATCTTCTTTCCCAAATCCACCTCACTCATTTTTTTTTCAGAGAAGCAGAATGAAAAAGCTTCTGAGGCTGCACAGTTACAGCAGCTGCATATCCGGCCAGGCAAAGATGGATACACAATCTCCAGATTTGTTCCTAAGTACTATTATTATTAACTCAATCCTGTTTTTTCTACTTCCTGCTTGCTTTTGCATGCAGTTGTGATCTCTCCCATTTTCCTCCCATACCACACAGCAACCACCAGTCTGAGAGCTGCTCCCAAGACATCCTGCTGTACAGCATTCAAACACCCCTGGTGCAAAACAGAAAGCAACAAGGTGTTGCACAGGCTGCAGTGAAGCAGGTCACCCATGACCTTCCCAGAGTAACACACTCTCTATTCACACACGTGATTGGGTCAGAGCCCTCAGATGTGAATCCTGCTGAAAGCCAAGATTAAACCTCATTTGCACTTAATATGGGAATGTGAGAAATTAACATATAATATCATCACAAAGCCTTCTGGGCCCATCCCAACCCCTTGCAGGGCCCAACGGACCCAAAAAGGTTTCTTCCAACTTTGCTTTTCCCTGAAGCAAACCTTGGCAGCTTATGAGCCCTACTGGAATAAATGGAGAAGAAATGCACCGACCTTTTTTTGCCCACCGGATGGTCCCCTCACTGGAGTGAACATAATTCTCAAATTGTGTCTGCAGGACGGTGGCCCGCTCCCGGACTTCCTGAGGGTCCACGCCATAGGATTTCTGCAAGGGTGGAGAGAGGATTAGAGGAAAGAGAGAATTTGAGTCAGGAATAATGAAGCAGTTTACAATAGATTTAATAACAGTAAAATCACACAGTAACCACCCAGGGGCCAACAAAGGTAATCCTCTCAATATTACTAGAGGAAAAAAAAATTATAGATAAAGACGTTAAAGTCAAAGCAGCCAGTAAGCACTCCGTGGTGAGGAGAGCAAATCAGTTTTAATTTTGTGTTTTCTAACATCTTTCACGTGTCTTTTTCCCCTCCTTTTTTTTTTTTTTTTTCCTCCTCTGATTCAACAGGCCAGATACCACTGCTCATTTCCCCTGCAGTTATTTGGAGTAACTCCCCACAGGCTCCATGCCAGCCTTGAGTTTTTTTTTTCTTAGGACTTTCAGATCGATGTTTCAAGCTCCCCTGAGCAGGTCCCCACAGCACATAGCCCTTTCTTAGCATGCATAGGGCAGAAGATCTACATTCATGTCCATGCTTGAGAGAATGGACCAAATTCAGCACCTGAGAACAAAGCCAACTAAAATGAACTTCTCATTATTGATGTCTACATGAAGTTTCCTCACTGTCAACAAGCCATATGTAACTAATCATTATCACACGGTTCCTCTGGGGTAAGATAAGCCCCTTGCACCAAATGCACGACAGAAGAAACCTCCTTAAACCAAAAAGGCAATTTTGAATGTGCTCAAGCTTTCCCATAATTGGACTGCAGAATTTGGTTCGGAAAATGGAGAGCAAACAATGCAGGGAGCAAGCCATTATTGGGAGGAGGAAAGAGGTTGGCTCTATTTCTGAACTACCAAGGCAGATAGAGGAAATGTGGACAAGGAGCAAACATTTTTGATGGCAAGTTGACAGCAAAGTGCAAAGCCAAGCATCCATGGGTATGAATCTCCCTCAAGAAAGGACCACAACTCTCAAAAGCTACTCAGATAGGAACCAGCATCCAAGCTAGAGCACTTGACCCAAGGCAGTAATTTGATGCTGGTCAACTCCTCATCTTCCTCCCCAGCATATCTAATGCTGCTTAACACCCCCCACTCCCCTCTGCCCTGCTGCCAGTCCAGGGGACCCACATCACGCTGACTGGGAACCCTGGGGACTGTGGAAGCCAGGCAATGATGCTGACACCCTGTGCAAAAAGCTCTGTTGACCCAGATCCGCTGCTGTATCCTAATAGAAAATCCACCCACAGAAAGACCCCAAGTGCAGTTCACAGTCCCTGCACACTGCCTTCCTTGGAACTTGAGATCCCACAGGTCCCAGCCACTGCATCATCCTCCAGTGAAACAAACACACGTGGGGAACAGAATTCCTGCTCTCCCACTGCCTGAACTACATGCACTTCCAGCAAAGTCAACAGCGGTGTTTTAAGGCCTTGTAAGAGCCTCCCAGATTGCCAGTCTCTGCTCTCCATCTCCCAGTGCACTGCAGAGATGGCCAATACAGACTGCTTCACCGTCATCTTTTGGTTTGACTTAACGCACTCCTATTAATCAGCTGAGGCAGTCTCCAGTCGAGGGGCCTCTGTAAGGGTTTAATAAACTACAAGTGGTGCTGCCTTCTCCAAGTGGACACTCGTCATTGTGACTAACAAGTTTCCATTGACGTGAAACATAAAACTTTCTCCCACCCGCCCGCTCCTCCTAGCCCCCATCACTTTTCTTTTGTTAAGCCTCCTGGCAGCACAAAGTGTCACCTTCCCAGCGTTTTTTAATATGAATGTGAAATTAGTGAGGTTTGCCCTTTCCCCTGGCGGACAGAATCCTCTGTTATTAAAAAGTAAAGCACTTTAATAATGAAAACTTTTTCTCTTTTTCCTGTGTTTTAACTGTTTAAAATTAATGAGAAGGGCATAACGGTTGTCAAAGCGATATTGAAAGCCGGGTAGCCTGGACCGAATAAGCACGAAAATCCCTCCAGAGTGTTAAATAAACAGTGCTTCAGCCCCTTCTGAATCCCTCTGTTGGTTATTGTATACATTCTGTAACAGCACTCAGAATAGATCTGAGCACCGGGGAGGCAGAAAGGTTTCAGAATTCCAATAAAGGCCTCAAATTAAAGACAGCCTGGTGCGAATTCCAGGAGAAAATTAAAGAGACCTCAAGCTTAAGTGACAGGTGACTTGCTTCTGTGTCACAACTGTCAGGGGATTTAGTGATAATATGGCAATATATTACAAAGGACTTTTCTTATTCCCCCCTTTAGGTTTCAAAATGAGGCATCTCTTCTTCCTGGTGCTGGGGGAAAAAAAAAGTAAGACAAAAATGAGGGATAAAGAACTAGGTGCATAATTTCCAAAGTGTGAGGTCAGTCCAAGAGAAATAAATGAAAAAAGCAAATGGCAGGAAACATAATGCACTCAGAAAACAGCTTCTCCCCTCCTCCCGTCTCTACCTTGTCTTTTATCCCCTTCAGCCCCTCGAGACAGATCTCATTTTAAAATTGCCCCCTAATGGGAATGAAAAAAAAAAAACCCCGTGTTTGATTCCTGCCTTCCAGGGAGGTTCATCTTAAAAAAATAATAATAATAAAAAAATAACAAAAAAAAATCTAAATTTAAAACTGTCTCAGAGCCGAATTGAAAATAAAACCAGCACACCATGCGAGTGTCTGGGCAGATCAAACAGAGCAGTGCTACTGGAAGTGCACTGAAAGCCATCCCCTATGCTTTACAAGCTTTAATCCTGCTCGTGTCCTGGTTCAGGTGAGCAGGACAATTAATTTGAGACCCTTGCACCTTTTCCAAGGCCCAAAAGATAAAAGCCTACCCCAGAGGTTTGCTTGATCTACTCTCCACATAGATGAATTCGTTACATCCATTAAGTAATAAGCATTATCGTCATTGTGGAGAACTAGGGGGACAGAAGAGCTTTTTCTAGCCTGTACTTGCTTGGAATGAACCTATTCTGACAGATCCCTAACCACTAGCATAACCTGAGATCAATAACAGCATCTATTCATCTCTAAGAAGAAAAAAGGCCTGGCCATAACGGGACTTAAGCAGCTCAGGACACTGGGGGACCTCCCCACAGCTACGCTTGAAAAAGGCATGCTTACCTCTTTCAGAAGAAATTTGTGATTATAAAGATTGCAGCTTTCAGGTTTGAGAGGTGAGGGTAAGAACTGAAAGTCTCTTACTTCATTAGGAGGGTTTGTTAATGGCAGAAAGGACAGAAACTCAGTAAAACCAGACTGAGGTGGAGAAATTCTTTCTTAAAGCAGGAAGAGAAAAAAAAAAAACCAGCCCAAAACCCTGGCTATAACATCTCCTGCTTCCATTATACTTCAAAACAAAATGAAGGATTTTGTTTTAATAACAACTTTTTACTAACCTCCACACACCTCCTCCAGAACTCACCGAGTCCCCCTGCCCCCCTCGATAAAAGTTGAAAGATCAAATTTATTCTCTTTGTAGGCAGGTGAACATTCACACACCCAGACATAGCCACATATATATTTTATACACCTAAATATAAAATATACATTTTACAGGCACTTCAGCTTGCTCCCTGGCTGCACACAGAAGCCCAAAAAATGCATGTTCCAACGGGGTTCTTGTAATGGACTTCAGTTGAGGCAATGAGAACCGAAGAGCATCATAATGAGATTCCTGTGTGCACAACTATAATATATACATGACTCAATGCATGGAGGGCTGATAAGCAAAGCTAACTCTCTCTCGAATGGCAACATCACAAATAGATCAGGTTCAGCTCCTTGTAACAGGTCCTCCATTTCTCCCTGTCCTATGCAGTGTCCATTGCATCCCCAGCTTACTCTGCTGACTTACAGCAAACTTAGGGAATTTAGTAGAGATTAACCTTCCTTAAAACTTGGTAACATATCCCTGCAACAGCTGAGAAAGCATTAGACCTCTTACAGAGCCTCTGATCGTTAATAAAATAAAACTCAAACATCCTTGATTGCATTTAGTATATTTTTCAAGTAATTCCTCAAGAAGCCTATGTGATTTTGATAGGCCTACTGCAACCTCATCCCCATTAAACTACAGAGATTTCTTTTCCATCAAGTACTTCTCACTCCCAATTCTGTAAGATTCTGAGTCATATTAAAATTGGTAATTCTGTATTTTTAAGTTCCCACAGCAGGCTCAGTCCATCCTACAGCCAGAGTGAATCTATCACAGCTCCAGTGCAGTCAACAGCAAAATACCATTCACTTTGAAGGAAGAGGGAAGAGAGAAGTTCAATCCTACTTTTGATGGCAAGTGAAAGGAACCAGCTCCCTCTGTTTACGTACAGCAGCTGGCATGACAGGGCACGCCTAGGCAGCAGCACCCAGCAAAAATCAAACGAGAGCAACAACTGTTTTCCAAATACGTTTTGTTGTTGTTATTTGTGCATTCTTTTGTTTTTGTTTTGAGAACAGTTAGAATGGAAAAAGATGAGTATTTAAGTCAGAGTATTTTACAATTGCAATTTGAAAGCACGGTAGAAATATCAATCCTATCAGTCCCGCTGGCAACCAGGCTTACGAGCCAGAAAAGGACACAAAAAGCTCTTTTAAATAATTCCTGCATTAACAAAGCACATCTACATTTCTGGGTGTTTGTTGAACCAGCTAACAGACCATATCACCAGCATGTTCCAAACATTTAAAAGATAGGATATATGGTGATTTCAGTGAAAAGGTAAGAGCTTGAAATAAAGCTGTATCTCACAGTACCCACAGGTGGAGCTTTCTGTGAAATATAGGGCATGAAGGAAAAAAGAGCATCTTTCAAAAGCATGTCTACCAAAACCACCACAGTTCTTAACAGTCATCTGCAGGAAATGAGAAGGCACTGGACAGGCTGCAGGCTCACATACGTTAAAGCAGAAAGAACAAACAGGCAAAACTGCAACAAGAGGAAAGAAAAAAGCATTCTGCATCAGGCTTGAAGCATTCTTGACTTCCATTCAAAATGGAAGTTCTTCAAGGATTTAATTCCACAGAATGCAGAAACACCTCACCATCAATTGCAAATGACTGAATGCTGTGAATTAGCAAACTGATGGCAGACCCAAAGTTTGCAGAAATCAATGAAAAGATGACTGTCAGCCCAGCAAGCTTTGTTTCAGGCTCCAAGTAAATACAGGTAATAATTAAAAAGCCTACACAGCACATCACCAAATACATTTTACTCATTTCTTTGGAGTAATTTTATGTTATTTGCAATCTCCAACAGTTTCAGTGAAGAAAAGCCGAGAAGAGAAGCACTGTGGGAAAAAAGAAATAACACTTCTGCAGCCAGAAAGCTTTACTGTCTGCTACAACTATTTGTTGAAGAGTTAGAAAGAGCTGGTTTTTGGACAGCAGGTTAAAGACTGGACAATTGTGACATAAGGCAATTCTATGACTACTTGCATTGCCCGACGTGATGGACATACCAACCATCACACCGCAAAGATGGAAGCTAAGGGAGGAATATTTATGATGTTTATCTGGTAAATGACAATGGTAGCAATTCCAAATCAGCAGAATAACTCACCTTGCTTCCTGGTCTGCGCAGCCTGAAGCGATCGTCTTTCATCAGGCTGGATAGTACCTTCTCCATCTTTATCTCTGAGACACTGAAGTAGCAAAGACAAAAAAAAACCCTGCAATTTATTCTGCTTTTAAAAAAATAGTGCATAAAAAACTAAGGGCTGATAATGGATGGCAAGATGGGAGATGATACTCAACCCTCATCCAAAGAAACAAAGTGTTTATGGGGACACAACAGGATCCCAAGGAACTTCTCCTAGGAAGCCAACTCTCTGAGTTTCCTTCCACACAGGCACGTCATACCCCACTCCCACAAGATCTTATGTCACTTGCTCTTGCTACACTGCTGGACTCAGAGCCCAGAAGCACTCCTCCTGATGGACATGCTCTCACATTCATTTAAAGCTTCAAAAGCCACTTCCAATACCAAACACGCACTTTGATTTTCTTTACCGTTCTGAGGACTCACCCTCTTCCTCCCCTGGCACAGGTGTAAAACCAAAGCCCTGCACATTAGGGACTTAAAACACTCTATTTTTTTGTAATATATATTTTAAATAAAGGTGACTCAGTCAGCTATCCCTAGCCATGTTTCACACTTGGCATTTATTTCCATTCTGTCAACTCACTCATTCTTCCTGTAGCTTCAACCAGATGACTACTCTCCAGTCCTGCTTGCAAGACACTGCTGGCCCACTGCTATGGCCTCGATACCAATGAATCTTAAGAGCCACCTTCATTTTAAAGCATGCAAGTGGTCCCATTCAGAGATGCACGTAAAGGAGACTAGATATCCTTTGTCCTCTTTAACACTGTCTTGTGGGGCACACACACACCAGGTGACACAACACAGGAACAGCTGTGCAGCTTCACACAATTAATATTAAGGCTGCATCCAAACTGGGTCCCATTTCCAAGGGAGTTACTCAGATAACGAAAGTTGAAGTTTGTGGGTCCAAATTTTTGAGTTGCTGCATTTCAGCAGTGGGCAAAGGTCATCTCTAGAAAAGAGATTCTTTCCCTTTTTTATACCAGAGTAAATCATAAATACTGCACGGAAGCCAAGGAGTTCATTGGGGTTTACTAGAAGGTAAGGAAGAGAAAGTTTGGCGGCCCAACACTCCTCAGATTCCCAGATCTCACGTGGTCAGACGGATGCAGGCAGTTTCTGAAAGAAGGCACTGATGATTTTCCACAAAGTACAGAAACAAATTGTACCAACAAGGATCTTCCCTTTCTCTTCACTCAGAGATCTCAAAACTCCTGATAAGGAGGAATGAATAACTCTTTGCCATGTTCTATATTGCTACAGGATGCTGCATTCTTTCCACATAAAGCAACAAATACCTTTTTCCTGCAACCTGCACTTCCAACCTCCATGGCTCATCATCACAACGTAACTAAAGGAAATGAGATGGTCTGCAGAAAAGAGTCATCCAGCCTCAGAGGTACGGGCTGATGTGGCCATAAGATATCCTACATGGGAGAGGAGCCCCATCTCTGTGCAGCTGGGACTCTCAGTGCACAGATTCCTCCACAGAAGATGCAGAGAGGGGTGGGGGAGAGATGGGGAGAAAGGGAAATGGAGCATAAAATGACAACTGAGGGTTTCTGTTTGTTTTTGAAAAGTGTAACAGTAAATTAAAACATAAATGGCAACCGCTTAAGCAAGTGAAAAGTGTACCTCCCCATCCCCCCAAGGTTTCTTCGACACAGCTATGAATGAAAACGTCAAACCTTTGACATTGATTTGTCTGATATGTCACCCCCTCGCCGATCCTCCCCTCTCGCGGCGCGCTGCCAGCTCGCAGCCTAACAGATATGTGAACTTGGTTCTCAGCGGGGAGCAGTGTGTGAGGGGAGCAGGGGAGGGGGGAGCACAACGTGGAGAAGGGAGAGAAATGACTCGTGCCTTCACGGTGATGCGCTCTCCTTTATAAATTAGTTAGGCTGCCGTTAGGAGATAAAGAAATTATCTGATAGCTGTCGAGGCAGGCGCTGCTAGATTGCAGTTGAAGGAACTAAAAGAGACATAAGCAAAAATAAATAAATAAGTAAACCTCGGTGACTTTCTGCTGCTTCTTGCCTCTTCCCTATAGAGGAAAACGTGTTAGGTCTGTTCAGACAGAATGTTTTGGAGCCTAACCTTTAGAAAAAAAGAAAAATGGGGAAATGCACACAAAACGTCAGTGTGCATGTATGTACAGCTGGGCAGAGGAGCCACAACTTCAAGCCACACAAAGACTGAAATGAAAGTTACAGAGGCACACAGCTTCCTTGAGACCCATTGGGAATTACTGATCTCAGCAGAGCCAAAGTGAGATCGTTTTGGCAAAGGCTAACGCTGCTTTTCCACAGTGGAAGCCAAGGAGAGGCTTCAGGTACTGGTGAAAATTAATTGCGAGCGATTTCCAATTTCAAAGGCAGTCATCCCTAATTCCGAAGTGGATTTTCATCCAGGAACAAAGCCACGTCTGCTCTCATTACTTCCGACTCTCAACACTTCTGGACTTACTCCCATGCATGCTGGGGTGGGTGGAGGGGTTTAAGAAAAACTCTGGGTCAGATGCTCACCTCCTGTACATCAGTGTGGCACTACTCATTTACACCAGCTGAAGATGGCGGGGCCCTGTCTCACGCTTTGTCTTCTTAGAAATACATATTTTATGAAGTATTTACATTTCAATAAACCTCGCGGGAATTTCATTTATAAAAGGAAAAAAAAAAAATTAAAAGCAATTCACAGCACACACTGGAGCCCAACACGAAACAACAGAATAAGAATTAAAAACAACACAAATTCTGGTAACTTGTGCAGCCCAGGTCAGAAGCTGGGAAGACCCAGGATAAAGGGAAAAAATTATCAGCGCTGAAGAGGATCGGTGACAGCCCAACACATGCTGTCTTTCAGCCTCGCACTGAATTAAATTGTCAGGATTATCACCATAATGCTCTGTTTATGAAGAGTAATGGCAATTTGTGCTGATGGCACTCGCTGCCTTTAGCTTCGAGCTGCCTTCCTGCATCTTCTCTGTAATTCATCAGCTCTCTCTTCTTGCCGCTGTCCCTTCTCACACCGTGCACTGCTACGTAGGAAGAGCAGAGGACACATGACTGTGAACAGGCCGAATCGCCCACCCATGCCAATTAGACACTGATTTTCTTCCATCTGAAGACAGAGGTCAAAGGCAGAAAAATCACACTCCTTTTTTTGGCAGTCCCTTATCTCCAGGGCAGCAAGTTTTATGACGAACATAAAACAAACAAGAGAAGACAATCCCTGGAGTTGTTTGGATGTACTGATTTGAGAAGCAGAGAAAAAATATTCACATAAAGCTCTCCTTACACACTGAGCACAGTCTTCTAGATTGCTGAAGAACGGTGGCTAGCTCAACAACAGGTCTTCTCAGCAGATATAATTAGCAGTGTGAGTGAGTGACACTGCTTCTTAAACTTGTTAAAAAAAATCCAACAAAATTGGATAAAACAATTTAAAAAAAAAAAAGAGGGAAGTTTTCCTCTCCTTCCTCCAACCCTTCCCAAATATTATAAAATGGAAAAATACAACTTTCTACTTGGAGTTAAAAATTCACAATTATGTGGGATTTCACCTTTAAATGTCAGTGCTGTTTGTTACATGAAAAAAAACCCTGTCAGCTTAGCCCTCCATGTCTTGCTGGTGTCTGCTTAATAGATAGTTACCTGGGATGATGGATGGCTCTTTGTTAGACCACTAAATGGCTCGCAGCCTAGAATAAGCCCGTATTTACTGCCAACATTTGTTTGTTTCAAGGAAGCAAAACCAAATTCGACTCCAAGCAGCTCCACCCGACATAAACACAACAAATAAAAGAGAACTAATCTGTGCATGAGTTTACAGGACTCCATCAACGCTAGCACAACACTAAAGGGACTCTATTCAGCTGCTGCTCTGAAATGCCAAAGAGACAGCAATGCAGGAAGCAAGAGGAGTCGCATCTCCAGTTGCCTGCTGGGGAGGCTTGGGACCTGGCAGTGTTCCCTGCTAGCAGCACTGAAGGTTTTTTATCCCCACAAAGGGACCACTGTGCAAGGAGACCTGGACTGAAATATCATAGCATGTCAGCCATCGAGGAGCAGCCCAAAGAGCAGTCAGCTCCTCCATGAGCCTGGCTTGCTCTCCTTACTGCCTGTTCCCAAGTCCTGGCCACAGCAGGCGTGAGAGAAGCATTCCCAGCCAGCCTGGAAACACACCCTGCTTTTGGTCTGCTGAGTCCCCCCACCCCTTTGCCTTCCAGGACCATACTGGGCACTCACCACTCATAGAAACCTCTTCTATTTTTGCCACAAGGCACTCACACAACATATCTGGGCCAATTACCTGCCAGATATGACCCACAGCTCCCCAGCTATTTCTCTGCCGGATCTCTCCTGAAGAGAAAGCACAATCTCTGACAATATGGTGCTATGCAGGCAGATGGCCAGCTAGCATTTGACAGGCTCATTTGACTTGTGATCTCCGCATAGCCACAACTTGAACCCAGGGCCGCGGAGATAACAACCAAGCGCAGAGGATCTCCAACTCCCATTTCCTCCGTGCCCCTCACCACACACACATGCACACACACTTGCTCACACAATCTGCCAGCCGGATGATTTTCCACACGCATCCCCCTCTCCTTTTGCCAGCCTGGGGCTGGTTCTGGATCACAAGAATTAATAAATTCTTATTAAAACCTGCACGAGCTACAGTCCCGCTGAAAGTGCCACGGAAGGTTAATTAGCAAGGATGAGCTGAAACTTTTGTTCGCGTTTCTGACTCACTTAATCTTGTGAGAAGCCAGCAAGCTGACATATTCTGCCTCCGAAGGCGCCAGGACAAGCAGGCTGTTCCCGTGACAGCCAATCCGAGCCGTCCTCCCGATCCGGTGGATGTATTCCGCAGGTGAAGCTGGAGCGTTATACTTCAAAAAGGGAACATGAGAAGGGAAGGGAGGAATTAACAGAACACAGCATGTTAATTATAAACGAGACACTCAGTCTGCTCGTCTGAAACAAAGGGGATCTCAGCAAAACCCACCTGCTGTACCTCCCTCGGAATCAGTCTGTTTATCAAGAGCCCATCGGACTCATCGCTGTAACCATCACTCAACCCCCTCAGCCACAGCAGTTTCTTGACATGTGAATGTGACACATTGGCCAACTTTCAGATAATAGGACAGTTTTCCCCATCTCGGTGTCTCTCTTTGCCTTTTACATTTTATTTCTATACAGGCACGTCAGGAATCTGTTTGCTTCTTCCTCTCAAAAAAAAAAATTCTCACTAAATCCTCCAACCAACCAAAGCCCAGCAGTACCCATACAGAGCGGGATGCCACCTGCGCCGCATTTAGGAGAAAAGCCATGCAATTAAATATGGCAAATCTAAATTTGGCTATGTTTTTGTTGTGATTAAAGCAAATCATAGGTAGTTATTGGATAGAGAAAACCTAAGAGAGACGTGATATTAAGTCCTTTGGGCAGCACATGATACAGGTAGCAGTTGTCTTTCCACCTATGACTGTGAGACCGAACTGAGACGTTGCTTAAAGGCCCCCACCCAACTCCAGTATAGCAGTGCCTCTCATTTATTTGACTGAGAAAATGCCCAGCTATTTGCAAGATCTGATAAAGGGTGACATATTTCCCTCCCTTTAGCCTCCCCCCATTCCTTCCCCCCTCCTTTCCTAGAAAAATGAACATGCATAGAGATACTGCTTAGAAATGAGCCCTCAGCAGTTTAACTGGAAAAAAACCAACAACCAAAGCCCACTCTAGTGTTTATACCTGTGCCCTCTGGCAAAGTTTCTACTGGCTAGAGGTGTGAGTAAGATGCTGTGAGCAATCTAATTGCTCCCTGCAGGTCCTTGCTCTTGGACACAGCTCTCAGGACAGCTGAGATTTCGCCTTCTGGACACACAGAAGTCTCCTAGGGCTTGAGGTAATTTGCACTGCGTTCTAGCACTGGCAACTATATCTTTGGTAAATTTTATTAATATACAGATCTGGGAATTAAAGACTTTACTTCCCCAGCCTTCTCTGACCAGCTAGCTGCCACAAAATCTTTCATTTTTAAAAACACTAAATTAAAATCAAATTTGTTACCTGAGGGGATGAGGTAGAAATTAAAAGGTTGTTTCACCAATGCTTTGTGCCCTGTTCTTTTTACCCATGTGTCACTTGATATATGAGAATCTCTAAATCAGTTTTCCCCAATTCAACTAACCTTCCTTTTAATTATCAATCTTTTACAAAAATGAAATCTGCTTCACGCCCCCAGATTCCACTTTGAAGTGACAGGCTGCTATTTTTAAGGTTCAATCCATCTCTCTTAGTTTCAGTTGTTTTTTTTTTAAAGACAGTATTTCTGTCAACAGCAATGCAGTGCTGGTGTGGGCTTTTGTTTGTTTTAAAGGAGAAATCTGAACTATGCAGTTCTACTGAAAGCTGAATGCTTACAGCTAACCCAGCCCCAGTCCCAGTCCAGCAAAGACCAGCCTGAAGCATTCAGATAACTGCACAGATGCAGTCAGGAATACATGCATCTCCTACACCTGAGGCATCAGCACAAAGACAAGCCAACTGCAGAAAGAGGGTCCAGACTGGAAAGGCAGTTCATCCAAGCAGGACTGCATTTAATACATGCACACACATACACACACAGCGAACCTACCTGCACAATCCACGTGACTTGAGGCAGGTCTAGTCCACGTGCTGCGACATCCTTTAAAATTAACAAAGAAATTACCAAGTAAAAATGCTTCACAGATCTCAGCAAATTAAGAACTCTGCTGGGACAGTAATTATGCTGGGAAATAACTGGCTACACAAATAGGAATTTTACGTGCCTGTTTTTGGCTGAGATGGGCTGAAGGTCAAAACTAGTGAAGAGCTTTAAATACAGGGGAGACTGTTACCAGGTTAGCACAGTGAAAAGAATTCCACTACCATGGGCCAAAGCTTGGCGAACATAAAAACAACTCTTTCAGGAGAGCGGTGTTGAATTATAGCAGTCTGCTACAGTGCCTTCACACTACATCAGATAGAGTCACCTATCTTAATGGTACTGACACCTTTGGTTCTTCAGTTCATTTCATTGATGAAAACAGACCTGCTTACAGCACATAACCCCTGGAAGGCAATATTGCTACCGAGCTAACTTCTCCTCCTGCAAGTCTAAGAACTAAAACCAGGCTGCTAATGATGAAAACAGCTACAAAACAAATGATCAGTGATCCTAGGCCTAGAGAACAGCGTCCAAAAGTGCACTGATCTCCACCAAGAACTAATCCGTAGTTTCCTAAGTGATGATATGAGGCTGAGGAGCAGAAGACTTGCAGGTCACCTGGTGCTGTGATTAAAAAAATAAAAGGTCAACAAAGAACTTAATATAATCTTCAGGAAGCTGAAGCTCAAGGGGAGGAGACTTCAGCCATGCCTTCGATTTTTACCAGTCTGGCTTTAATTTGGAGAAACAAAACTCAGCCCTGAAGAAAACAGTCTGAAGCAACTGTCAGGCACACAGTTTGATGTGCCAGCTGGTGAGAAAACCCATCAACTTGGAGAAGGGCTTGAGTGAGACCCTTTAGTTATCTGCAGACAGTGCAGCTCAAAAAAATATCCTGTCAGATAGGAAACAGAGTTTAAATACTGTTCAAAATGGAGAGAATGAAGCAAGCGTGCTTCAATCTCCCTTCTTGATGTTCTGTTCATTAGTAATGTCCTCACATACTCCTTGGATTTTACATTCACCACGCGCAGTAACAGAGCAGGTGTGCAGATTTAACTCTGTTAGGTAATGTTTTGGAACACATGTATCTTTTAGCTAGTCGCAAAATAGAATATATTAAGAATGTAAGCAGGAGCTTAATGTACTAAAAATGTGTCAGCCACCCACTGAAGTGTTTTCATGCGACTCCCACACACGTTAGAAGACGAGGAAGCTGATGTTTTGGCAGCAAAGGCCTTTCCATAAGCACTAGCCAGGCTGCTTTGTGGCTCCAATTGCAGTAAAGGAGGAGACAGTTTCCACAGCGCCCACTCTGAAATAATATGCACTTCCACTCCAACACGCTCATTAAGAAACGACTTGTTCCCAGAGTCGGATGAACAGATGTACAAAAAGCCATTTAAAGGAGGGAGAAAATAAATCAAGAGAAGTCAGGGAACGTGTACAGCAGTTACCGGGAAAACAAGATTATGAACTCTACAGAGCAATCAGACAGGAGTGCTGACGTCTGATTTTGCTGGTTCTGCTATGTACCTCCATGCTGACAAGTCTTTGGTCTTTTCCTGTTCTGTGCTCTTTCTCACACTTAGCAATCTAGGAAAGGCTGTAGTTGAGCAGAGGGCTCTGACCTTGGGACAAGGGCAGCTTACCTGAAAGATGCAGATAACCAAGCTATCCCTGTGGTCACAAGCATGCATCTCCTACAAAGGGATGACAGCAGAGAAAGGGACCTCCCCTCTCAACCATCGGGACCAATTTCCCACCTCTTCTAAGATACCTTTTCTCAACACATCTGGGTGGAAAACAACTGCTGCAGATAGCGTCGTTCCCAAGTACATTTGCCAAAGGAAGAAGAAAAGTTGAAAGGTTAACCAAAATCATGATAAAGAGCCAGGGACATTTCAAGAGGAGCCTCTCTCCCATCGTCAGCCTTGCATTCGCTACTGCTTTCACAATGCCACCAACTCCATTCAGCTGTTACTGACATGTATCAGCAGCTATTCTCTTGGGGTTTAACTTGGCTTTCTTTCAGAAGTATCTTGGGATTTACTGGTAATTGGAGTGTTTTGCAAACTCTCGAAGATTTCTCAGTATCAGTCCACCTGCGCCTCCTGGAGCTCCTTTTTCACAAAGACCCTGGTAGGCAGCAGCAGGGTAGAATTAGGATAAAAAGTTTGAGATGATTTGCCATCCTCTGCTGAGGAAGGCACGAGCTTCTTGCTTCTCACATCTTTAGAAAAACACTTTTGGGTCATTGTACCAGGAAAGAGAATACAGCTCAAACAATTATCCTGTTTTACTGGCACTACGTTTATTTCCTACACAGAAGCACTAACCTGCCGCCAACGCTCTTTCAAGAAGCACGACAGATTTGCAATTCACTACTTTCACTTCTTCCCCATTGCCCCAGACAATTATCCCCCCCATATATTTCTCACACCACCATTCCTTAATAACAGGGAAATGAAGAATATGACACCTGATTGATGACATCACCACTGTTTCCTCTCAATGGGCAGTGAGAGGGAGAACTGAATGCCCATCTCACAGGAGCAAGGAGAAAGAAACCACTCCAGCATAATTTTAAAGAAAACCCTGAAGCCAACCAAATAATCTGAAGCCTTAACGTGGTGAAATAATGGAACCTGATCCCAACTGCAAGTCACAGAATGGCACAATTTAAAAGTCCAGCCTACCTGAAGACTCCTAGAAATGCTGAAATTCCTTCTAACAATTCACATCAGCAGCCCATCCTCATGGCATGCGACAGAGATGGTGAGGGAGAGAGAGAGGTTGGATGCAAGGGAACAAAGGGCAAAAGCCCCATACAGAGAGTGAAGTGCATTGCTGCAGAATATCAGAAACAGCACAGCCACAAAACTTTTGCAGTCGCCTTCGTTTGCTCACAATCTAATTAGGGCAAAGGAAATTGCTAAAGTTGCTTTTGAAAGACACTCAATGGTGAGGTCTTGAAGGCCCTGAGCTTGACAATTGGCTGCCTACATGAGGCCTAGAAGTACAGATGGAAGGCAGCTTGCTCAGGTGCCAGGCTGTCAGTTGGATTAAAATGACTCATTTATTTACCAAAGAACCTCACAAAGTGCTTTAGCTAACAGGCAGAGAGGGCCTAACGGCTCTCCAAGCTGGGGAAGAAGCTCTCGCGCCTTCCCGGCCTGCCAAAAGTCATTACTGCCGAGTGTGGAAAGCCATCAGCAGGGTAGAGACCCCCGTCGGCAGGGTGACAGATTGGGCTGCGTAATCAGAGGAGGAAGGAGAGAGCACAGAAGCTGTCAGAGGCGAAAGCTCTTGGCTGGGGCCGCCAGAAAACTGGCAAGATGAGTTAGCGTGACTGAGTAAACAGCAAACAATCTCCAAATGATCTTTCCTCTCTCCCTGGAAGAGATGAACTTGTTTAAAAGGCACATCCCAAAGGAAGCCGCAAAGAACTTCAGTGAAGGAGAGAGAAATAAATCTGGATGAGACCCTCTGAGATATACAGCCCTTCTTTATTTTCTTGTCTGCAGAAAATATTTCATGGACTATACTAATATACATATGACATAGAGCAAATTAATAAAAGGAACAGCAGGTCCCATTGCTTACTGGAGCGGAAAGATGGGTGGAGAACATGGCATAAGGGACAAGGGAAGGACAGCAACATTATTTGTGCTGCTCTTTTGTGAGCCAAGTTTCAAAATTTTGCGGGCACAAAACGTGGTTTTGCAGTGAAGAGAGCAGAACCATCTCACTGCAGATTTTTGCTGATACGAATAAAAGCATCAAAAAAAAGCAATGCCCTCGGAGGCAGGAGGTGGTCATAGTGCCTGGCTGCCCTTTGGACATCTGCGCTGGGGAGGCACCTGTAATGTGGGACTAGTGCAAAGCCTATCTCTATATTAAGGCGTCCATATGGTCCCCATTACTGTGGTAACAGGCCACCTCCTGGTTTCAATGCATTTGTCCTCCCAACATCTCTGTATAGAGGAGTGCTACTATCCCCATTTTACAGATGGGGAACTGAAGCTCAGAGATTATTTTGGACCTAGACGTACAACTTACTATACTTAACATGCTAACCATGTGCCAGCTGAGCCATAGTAACTGTAACTGTCAGGATTTGCATCCCTGCCTTGCAGTAAATGCAAAGTAGCTTAGACTGCAAAATGAAGTAGGGTTATGATAAATGTATCACCTTACACTACTCTCTTCACTGCAATCAAAGCTAATACACATTAACTCCCATTTATGACAGGTCAGGAGCAAACACACAACTATCATCACTCAGTTGACATGCGGCTACCTGCCTTGTCATCACAGTTCCACATCCACTTGCATGGAGACTGTAGCACGGCAGGAAATCAAGCCACATCTCCAGTGTCTCAAGAGGGGAATCCCATCCACTGGGATTTCTTTATCTAACTTATTTTTCTTCCTACCCTGTCATCAGCTGTATGTTTCCTGCCATATTTTTCTTGCTACAGGCTGCATTTCCCCTCCAAATTGTCTTACCCAGGAACTGTTATCCCAATGAAAGACATAAGAGTGTTTGCAATGATTCTGTTTTATCTTTGCCTAAAACTCAATGTTCAGCGTCTTTGTGAACTCCTAAAACAGAAATTTCAGTAACAAAATAAGTCCTTGAAATTTCTCTGTTACAGACAGAGCATGCACGAAGGACAGCACAGTTTACCTATTTAGTATACAACATTTACCATATACTACTTATCTTCAAAATACTTTATCTGCACCAGTGAATGATTACGCTTGGTATGTTCCTCACCTGAGACACTAAAGTATTATCTCCAGATACAGGAAAAAAATCAAGTAATAGTTACACTCATGAATTGCAAAGATGCATTTTGACCTTGATCAATTCATTGTAAAAGACCTCACACAGAAGAGGAGCAGGTAATACATACATCTTTACAGGTGATACAAAATATAACTTGGCAACGCTAAGTCAAATGCTCCTGCATACGTGGCAGTCCCAGTTCATAACTGTGTGCATAAAAATAAGAAAAAAATCAGCCCCCATTCTCTGAAAAAAATCAGTTGTAACTAGTTTCCTTTAAGAACAATGTGCTGCAAGAACAGGAGTCATTTCAGAGCTAGAGAGGGTTTCTCAGCTCTAATTACTCCCGATCGCTGTAATTTACAAGTTTGCGGTGGGTAGAAATCGCCAAGATTCACACATTTTCAGATCAACAGCTGCCACTATTAGAGAGCAAATCGTGCAGCCTTCTGCACCACTGCAGCAGGCTAGCTGTGGCACCGACAGGTCAGAAACGAAAAGTAGAAGGTGCCACCGTAACACAAGGGTGCCAGCAAACTTCAGTAGAGGACAAGAATTTCTCCCTCAGCACCCGTGAAGGAAGCTTGAAGGGCAAACCACGGAGAGCAGCAGAGCACGTGCATTTCTAATGACACTGTGCTCTGGTAGGGCTTCCCTTCCATCCCTGCAGGTTTTTGTTTTTAACCTTGGGGTAGTCATTAAGATGGAAAATATCACACCACACCCAATTTACCTGGCAGTTACGGGGCATGCTACAAATTAGGATTGCTTTCTATTGACTGCACACAGAGGGCAAGGCTCCAGCTTCAAATGAACAGATTTTTGCAGACGTACGGCCATGCAACATACTTAGAGGCTCTTGTATAAGATACATGTTTTTTTCTGCATAAGGTGCCTCACTGCAAAAGATCACACAATAGTTTGCAAAGAGGGTACCAGCCCTTATTTAACATGTGAGATGCAGAAAAAGGAGATGACCTTCCTCAAGGTCAGACAGCGAGCTGGAATTACAGTCCAGTGCCAAGTCCTCTGTTCTACCACTAGATTACCAGGCAGGCCCATTAGCATGGTGCTGCAAAGGGACTAAGATACTTACAGTGCAAAGTAAGATGCCGGTTTTGGATTTTAGGAACTCCTGGAAGACCTCTGTTCTTTCCTAGAGGATGAGAACAGAAAAAATGAAGAATAAGTACGCAATTTACAATCAACCTCAAAGCAAATAAGCTAGAGTAACAAATATGCCTCTTTCAACTCTATCATGTATAGCTTCAAGAGCAGTCAGGCTCAAATAAAAAAGTAATGGTACAGATGTGTGGCCAGGAAGGCACAATGCGGCAAACCCAAATGCTCTCGATCAAATCAGATTATTAAGTCCCGAAGATGCTCAGGTGCACAGCTGCACATGAGAACCATAGGATAAGTTTCCAAAGGAACAGGACAAGGGAAAGGAGATCTTGGTCAGAATCTCCTGGGCTGAGGCAAGGAAGAGGTGGGCTCCCAGCCTTTGAGGCAGCCTCCATAGAGCTCCCTGGGCGCCCTCCCGTGGCCCCAGCAATGAGGAGGGTCCTTGCACTCATAAGGGGCTCCTGAAAACCAGGGAACCCCATGGGCTCCTGAAAACCAGGACTGATGATGCTGGGAAAGGACCCCAGTATCAGCTTCACAGCTGTGTCCCCATCTCTAGTCTGTACCACCACAATTCCTGCTACTCCACTTCTAAACTGAGGTCAGTCTCCAAGGTAAGGTTGCCCACAGCTCCAGACACCACACTGCCCTGCCAGCAGTCCCATGTGACATCACAGACATATTTGCTGTCACATTAGTCAACCTCTGACAACCAGTAACTGAAGGCCTCAACAGCATTTGATCTTCACATTTGCTAGTATCACCTATTCAGCTGCTTCTGCCCACCCCAGCTGTAAGAAACAACAGTAAACTCCCCCTTCTTTGATCTTACTCCATTTACTCTCATCCTTTCCAGAGCTCAGACTGTCTCTGGCTTCTTATATACCATTCCCATCTTCTTCCTGTGCCCTTTTCCTCTTTTTTCCAAAATATCCTCACCCTCCATGTTCCAAACTTTCCTCCTCAGAGTTAGGGGCTAAGTGAACAGCCTGCTACACTGATGATATAGAAACAGCTTTACACGCTTGACTCCCAGCTAGACTTATTGTTCTAGGAAAGAAGGGAAACTTGGGCCTTGCTGACACGCTGAACCCTCTGCTGACAAAAATTAAAGAAGAGAGCACGCTGTATCTTGTTGACAATGACAGCAGCCGTGCTCAGCAGTACCATATGGGATCCACAATTTAGCTCCATTAATGCTCTTAATTTGAAGACATCAAGCACTAATTACACACTGGGTACTAAAAAGGCAAAACCCTTCCCCTGGTGCCAGCTACTTAGTGGTGTTCTGTTGCCTTAACAGCTGGTCAGGGTAGAGTTGGGCCAGACCAGGCCTGCTCACTCACTCAGACAGGCAGGTTGAGGAAAGGCCAGAATGCAGGGACAGCAAAGCACATGTTTCTGGTCTCCACAGGATGGGAATGAGTGAGAAAAACAATGGCTCTTCACCTCTTGCTTCATCAGAAAAGCTCTATTCATTTACCATCTCCGCTGTGCAGCTCAGAGTGGAGCAGCAGCTCTCTCTATCACAGGCTAAGGGCAAGATCAGGGGCTGAAGTTTCAAGGGAGCTCCCTCAGTTATTGAGAAAAAACACTGCAGTGACAGCTTATTTGGTGCTCTTCTTCTAGCCTCTCAGCTCCCTGCAGCAAAGTCCAAATTAATCATCCAGGCCCACCCTCCTAAAACCCATTTATTTTGGGGGTAATCACCATTATCTTGCCATTATTCCAGCCCGGTGAAGAGTAGCCTGTCAAGACACTGTTCTTTAAAATCAGTGCCAAACTGCTCCACTCTCATCTAATGGGGGTCAACTTATCATGTAGTAACATTTTGGGGCTTGGATGAAGTTTGCCTCTGGCATCAAAAGCCTTTCTTGACTGCATGAAAAAGAAGCATGGATACATAAATGGTTTAAGCATGCCCACTGGGAATACTGAACGGCTGCCTCAGCCTGCTGAAATAATACCTCTTTCCTCTTCAGCTGTGTTTTTTGGATATAGCTACCAAACTACTTTTCAGAAGTAGGACAATATCCTTATTCTCATTAGCAGATGGAAGAGTGAGGCCCCTAGAGGTGAAATGATTCTCTATCCTCTCTTCTGCCCTCCTCCCCAAAATAACCACAAAATAAATCACAGTGGATAAGAAACAAAACTCCGTATCCTGCCATTTTGATAACACTTACTTCCTGTTCCATGTTCCCATGCAGTCGTAGAAACTGTAATTGCACAGAGGAGACAGATGAACGTTTAGGTTGTTCAGACTCTAGCTCTCCTGAAAGGACATTAACAAGGAGCTCGTAGTGGAATTCCACTTGTTCACAACTGGAGAAAAAGATGATCATCTTATGTTGCTTTTCATACTGCAAGAAAACAAGAAAATTGCATTTAACCATTTCCTGCAGGCCTCTCCCAACTCCAAGACCTCAGGGTATCTACCTCCTTCCTCTTCTGAAGATACAGTTAACCAGGAACAGATACATTAAGGAGTTTTAAACCAAATGCTAAGCCACTGAAGAAACTACCTCACTGTCTTCATGAAAGACGTAAATTCAAAGCTTTATATGTAATCCATGCTAACCTTGACAGACTAAGAGATGTATGAGTAGAAATGAGTAAAAGGCTACTTAATAACATAAATGCAAATGAGAGCCTCACCTTGCATTTCTCTAGGACAAAAGCTGCTAATGTGACAAGCCTCAATTTGCTGGGGACCATCATGAAATACTGCTTAAGCTTCTCTGGAACAGCAAAGTTTTCCTGGTCCATACGGTTTGAGGAACTATTGGCTTCTTTTTCTGTTTGTAATGCTGGTTTGAGACTCTCCCGGATTTCATCTGCTATGGAAATTCTGATGGGATCATTCAAACTGATATCAGCCAGCCGTGTTACTCCTAAACCACAGGAAATGAAAAATACATGAGGCTCAATCTGGTGTGCTGCTGGGGAAGGTGATCATACAACAATGTAATTCCAGTGAAAAACAGTGAAGGGCAAGGAACTAACATGTAACACTTCAAACTCTGAGAGAACACGTACACAAACTTAAGCCTTAGTCAAGCACAGTTGTTGTGGAGTCCACTAAAAGAGTCACAAGATCCTACTCCAGCCAGCTGTGTTACTTTGCATTTACCAAGAGCATAAGACCCACTAGGCCTGGCTCAATTCCACCCTCAGAAACTGAATGTAAGATACAGAGCAAATAACACAGCAACTGTCCTGCCCTGTCCTTAGTTTTTTGGGTTTTTTTTTTGTTTTTTTTTTTTTTTGCCTTAACTCATATGTAAGGAAAGAAACATAAAAAAACAGTGCTTGCCACATTCATGGCTCTGGTACGTGTGTGACATATGTAAACACACTGACAGAAATTCCAGTAACAAAGAAGTGTCATAAACCCCATAAAATCAATAGGCATAATTCCACTTCAGCAAAGGGCTTCTTACTGGGCTATAATTTACCAAGACTCAAATATTTTGCAGTTCCCTGTGAATTTTTCAGCTAAAAGAGCTGACCATCTGCCTGTAACGTACCTTCAGTGAGTGTGGCTGAGAGCAGAACATTCTGACGCGTCTCCCTCTCAGCATTTAAAGCATTAAGTATCACAGTTACATCCTTCTCAAAGCCCAGGTCTAGGATCCTACAAAAGCAACAGAAATGACAAAAGGCACTGTAAGGAAGGAATGAGAAGAAAGTCTTAAGCCTACATAATCCAATTAAAGATAGCTGAAGTTCTAGAGCTGATCAGATCTTTGGCCCATCTAGCTTTATGTCTCATCTTCAGGTTTTGCCAGAATCAGATATGTCAGAAAGACACTGAGAGAATCTCTGTAGTTGAATAACTGTAGAATAATCTGTCCAAACGGGACATTTCTTCCTAATCCCAGACATCTGCTGCTTTTCTGAGGTCACTGAGCACAAATGGTTTGAAGATTTTCATTATTTTTTTAAACGCATTATCCATGTAAATGCAGGGGGTATTTTCATTCTTGCTTGTACCTAAACATCTGTAAGTTTACCTGTCTGCTTCATCAATGATCAGCCACTGAGTGCGACGGAAATGAATACATTCCGTGGACTTGATGTGATCAACCAGGCGACCAGGAGTTGAAATAAGGATATTTATCCCCTTCCGTAATCTGATTAAAAAAAGAGGGGAAAAAAAACGTTAAAAAGAAGGAAAAAAACCAACACACATCACCTGAAACTCTGGAATAGGACCCCAGAATGAGGAACTGGAACCTATAGACAAAAAATCATCGCCATAGTATGATGAGCAGAACAGTACTTTCTTACTGATAAAAACTGGAATTCCTTGCACAGCCAACTTTCACCTTTAATCATCACTGATATTCACAGCAGCACAGTCAGTGATACAGGCAAGGTGGAAAAAATATCAGTAATATTAAAAAAAATAAATCTAAAGCATGCAAGCCAGGTTTTCTTTCAAATCGAGTACTTGTTACTGTCAAGAGTAAACTTCTTTTTGTGTATGCTTATATATACACAAATGAAAATTCCATTCTGGATTACTGGCTTACAGTTCAATTTTTGAAAAGGGAAAAAAAAGATTTTTAACACCAGGAAATCTCTTCTCCAGAAACCAATTTCCCCCCTAACAAATACTACAGGCAGCACTTGGTGGTAAGCAAATATAAGTGTTTGTCAGAAGAGAAAAAATACTGACACAAGAGATCATCTTCTCAGAAGGCTCATCAACACTTTAGAAATAGATCCAACTGAGGAAAGTGAATACTTCCCGCTGACCCAGCCACCGTATCTGTGTAAGATCCAGGGGGATCACAGCTTGAACCAAACTCACAACCCCCTTGCTCAGTAAGAAAAGCACTCCAAAGAAGAGGAACAGATAAAAAGGCTGTAGAGCAGAAGAACCCAAAATGCAATTTAAGAAGTTGGCTTCCTACCTGGCTTTTTCTGATTTTCTCTTTTCTCCCCCCATAAGCACTCCAGGAACAATCCAGGTAAATGGCTACAGAAAGGAAAACCAAGAGCAACATAGGTTCCTCTTCATAAAGAAACAGCCTAATCAAAAATTATTCTTCTTGGCAAAAAGAGAAAAGACAGGGCTGGCAGCAGTGTGTGCCTGATTTGATCTAACAGATACAATCTACATGCACTATCTCACCCACAGCTAAATATCAATGGCACGTCTAGTTCTAGGCATGTAACTTACTCCCCACATTGTCTAGGAAGATAGAATTGAAATCATCTTTGCACCACTTCCATTCACATAATAATATTTCTTTTCCTTCTCCCCATGAAGTCTAAATGTTCAAAGACAATCTACACAGCTATTTCTTCATCTTGCCTTTGAGCAATATCCTCCTGTGGCCAAGGAAGACTTAAGGAAGACACAGGACCTATGAAGTTTATTTATATGTACACAGCCCTACAGGTACACAGTCACCATGTCTGCACATAAAATGTCAGTCTCATTGATACTAGCAGGAGTTTTTGCCATTTACTTTAATGAGGCCCAGCTCTTCATCAAATCCAACACTACCCAATATTTACAGGGGAGATAATCAAAGCACAGGACTGCCACTGCCTCGCTTGAGAAGAAATGCAGGACAGACACAGAGCACAGCTTGTGAGGATTGCACAAATGCGTGACCAGTAAATAAGTTTAAGTTTGCATGGGTCACTGCTTGCCAAAAGTACTCCAAAACAGTTTCTAACAAAAAGCACTTCTTTGTAAGGCTTAAAACAAGAAAGATGTCTAAGCAAGATCCGTACAATATCATCTCTGCAGCTGGCGTTAGAGTGCCAAAAAGAGATCAACTGGCCGTTTTCTCCCTTGATAATTACCCAAGCAAATTACACTCTCCAGCAGTCCAGTCCTTCCATGGTCCAGTCAGACCACGATCAAAATCTTCTGGTTTGGGTCACAGTGGCACTTGATAGTTACTACATATTGTATGTAACCAAGCAAAAAATTAGAGGGAAGAAGGGCAGCAATCAGACTTCACAGCTGAAGATCATCTTCAATTGCTTGAGGTCATGAAGGAATGCTACTGCCCAGTATTAAGAGATCCAAATTCCATACCAAGAGACTGCTCTTTGTAACTTTTAACTACTATGAAAGACTGAAGTACTTTAAACCTCACCATACAACCAAATACTAATTCCAGCATTAAAAAAGATTTGGAAAGTCCATAATTATTCCAAGGAAAACCAGAAGATGGAATGGGAATATGGACCAGATGAACCATTTAGATATGTTCTAATCCCACTGTAAGACACTCTGCCTCAGTAAAAAGGAACACATCACCATTAAATGACTTCTAAAAGCCTTCTGACTTCAGCTTTTCAACTGGCAAAACAACTTCTACTCCCCATCCGAAACCCACCGGTCTAGTAAGTTTCAGTAAAATGGTATGTGTCATTGTAAGCATTTCCATGATGATCAAAGGATAAAGAAAACAACACAACACAACCAAACGAAAAAACAAAGAACTGAATTCTTACCTTGAGTAGCTTCTGTATTGTATCAAAAGTCTGGAGTGCAAGCTAAGGAAATCAAACACAAGAAAGTGAGTTCTGAGAAAACTTTTTTAAATGCTCTGACTACACAAGTTACATATTATTTGGTAAGCTCTCAAGAAAGGCCATTGCCTTCAATGGAAAGTAAAAGTGACACCAATTGCAATTACAAGTTATCTGCGTAAGTGCACTTAATTGAAGCTCTTTAAACAAGCTCATGAAGAGTTTCCTATATGCTTAGTACTCGTGGAGCATTCTAGCAAGGCAGAGAGCTTACTGCAGTAAAAATTTAAAACAGCTTCAGATCCTTCTCTTTACATGGAACTGAGATGAGATATTGCACTGCAGGTTGTATGAAATACTGTGACCCAAACTGGATACCTGTAATCAACACTGAAGTTATAATTATTTCAAGCACAAAAAAAAAAAAAAAAAGGTTGATAGCTTCCTCTGAAATTGCGTTGGCAATTGCAAATCATATAAATCAAACAGAAGACAGTTCAGTGGAGAAACCAACTGTTGATAGCCTCATCTTCAGCATTCACTTATATATTTGAAAGAGAGACTTTAAAAATGATGTGTATGTATAAAGCTATGCACTTGCAAAACTAATTTCAATGGCTTTACTTATAACCCCTGCATGAGTTAGGCAAGCTTCTCCTTCCCACGCACTGAACTAGAGAGTTTCTCCAGTTTTGCCAATTAATATCTCGCTGCATGGAAAAACATAAGAGATTTCTTATGACTCATTTCAGTATGGCAGCAAGCAAAAGTGCCAACACACATCCAGAGAGCAAACTTTCTTTCTGTGAGGGCAAAAGGACAAACGTCTCCCAAGAGTTTTTAGGCTCTTGTGGATCCACATCTGCCCTACATGCAAACACTCAGCAAGACTGAAAGGAAAAGGGTCACCTACCTCTCTTGTTGGGACTAACACCAGTGCATAAGGCCCGTCACTTCGCTGCAAACAGAGAAGACTGCTAAGAAGAATGCAGTGCTAATACACATGGCATTTCCACTATTAACACCTAATAGCTGACAAAGCAAATTCTGATGGGTTTCAGTACCAGCTTGTATGCCATGGTTTGAGGTATTCCCCTCCCCTTTAAAAAAAATCTTAAAAAAAATCAACATTTTTTCAAATATCAATACCTCACTGCCATCTCTTCTCTGCTCTGACACCCACTCACAGTCATACCCAACATTTTATTCCACATACTGCAATTTATTCCATTATTCCCATTTATTCCATGGGCTGGAAAAGCATCACTCCAACTTTTTTATGGGTTGAAGGCCTTCCATAAAATGCACAAATGATGGCAGATTGGCAGCAGCATTCTCTGCTCAACCAGATGATCCAAACTGGGAGCAATTAACAAATCTCACTTGATGCTGGAAATTAGAAGCCTATTTTTCTAAGGACGTGGCAGTAACCTTTGTTTTTTCAGTTTTCCAAGATTCCAAGCTGTTGTCTCTTTTGCAATCCACCTGCTTCAAGCTTTACAATATAGCTTATTTATCTGCTGCATGATGTAAAAGTGAATGTGAAACATTTTATATATAAGAACATTTACATTTTTCTTTCATCATCTGTTCCTCAACAGTATAGGACACACAAGCCACATTCACAAAGTGAGACTGCTTGATCTTTGCAACAAGAATAGGCACTGATGACTTCAAGACAACAGATGGAATTTATTTTTTATTAATCTTAGTATCAAAACCAAAAATACTTCACTGCACCTACCTGTATTTTGGATTGCATTCCTTGCAAGGACTGTACAAGTGGAATTCCATAGGCAAGAGTTTTACCTTCATAAAAGGAAGAAAATTGGAAGAGTATCCAAGAAAAAAAAATTAAAAAAGGAAATTGTGGTACTCCAGAAAATGGAAGTATAATTCACCCCACTACTCTTAAACTGAGGTCAGAACTTGGAAAAGTCTTAATTAAGTAGAATGTTTCCAATAACGAAGATTGGTAGATCATACACTCAGGGGTTAAATTAAAAAGGAGAGGAAGCAGAATCCATCTAAGATCCATCTAAATAAATAATTCCATCCGCTCAAGAAAATGTGACATCAAGACAGTTAATTGTAGAGCAAGCACATAAGTTTATTTGATGAGAGTGTGCTGCTTAGCTCCACTGGCCTCCTGGACTTGCATCCCCAGCACAAGCCTTGGAACTGGCCCATGTGCGATAGCTGGCAGCTGCGCATCAACATTCAGTCCCACCACTGTGCACTGTGTCATTACAGAAGTTTGCACAGCATCTGTCTGTGCCACAGCAGTCCCACCCCAGGGTTCTGAGCCTGTCACTCTCATAAGCTGTACTAGGAACATGATGTTTTTGTTCTTTATTTCAGATCCAACTTAAAATGCCCTAGGAATGGAAACTGGCAATTAAACACTGACCTGAACCAGTCTGAGATCTCACCAGAGCATCTTTGCCTTGCAGGAGCACAGGAATTGTTTGCTTCTGAACACTGTGTAACAAACAAAACAGGTCAGGAAATACAGATGCAATAGAGCATAGAAACCTAAGGTTATAACATACAGTGACTGTTTCAAAACTGTTTACCCCTCATTCTGCATGTTCATCTCTGCTGTATAGCTACACCAGTAAAGGTGGCTTTTGAGGAAAGTCTACAGATACATGTCAGGTATGATAAATCACAAAAAAAGATGATTTTATGATTTAAGTACCAAATTAGGAGGTAGGACTCCGAGGTTTCCTCTCTATCCAAGACAATGACTTGCTATGTAACTTAAAAGTCATTTATTGTCCCAAAACGTGAGAAGAAACAAACCCCATGGAAAGTGGGTCAGCTTAACAGTTCTGCTGCCTTCAGAAACCAATTACATGTAATGAAACAACCACATATGATTGGCTTTAAGAGTTAGTGAAATGTGAAGTTTTTATATGGATTTGCTTACCTGGTCATACTACATATCTTCAGAACTGTAGTTATTGTGGCTATCTGGAGAGAGAATGAACAGGAGTGAACAGGTTTTGTTGTCAAACTGTCTCTTCTGCTACTTTTGTAACACAAGACAACGCAAAAACCAGAAAACACATTCTTTACTAGCCCAGGACAACCAAATGGAAAAGTTCCAACATCCTCAAAATGCTTCTACAAGTTCATCAGAATTACACCACTGCTGGTACAACACAAAATACCAGATTTGTTAATGAATATAAGCACATCTCTCATCTTTCAAAAGGCACCCCCTCTCAAATAGCGCATTCTAAGGCACAAAGCTTCCACAATACTCACCAGGTGTGGATGGAGGTCCAACTGGCTGAAAGAGTCTGTAGTGAAAACATTTTCCTGCACCTGCTGCACTGCTTTTCTGAGTTAGGGGAAACAAAGCAAAGCATACAGTATGGTTAAAAATTACACATTAGTATTTCATGCAGAAAGCAAAGAAATCAAATGCCAAGCAATTGCTTTGCCCAAGCAAGGGCTAGAATTGTACACACTGAATTTCAAGCACTGAAATTTGTTGTAGGTGCTGTAAGATACCTGTGAATTTCTGGGATATCAGGGTTGTTTCTAAACAGGCTGGATGTCTTAATGAAAAGTTTGCTTTTCTGGCTTTCATTTTGGTTGGCATTCAGTTGCTTCTTAGGAAGAGACCTTTTTGATGATCTTCCCTTTTCCCTGGTGCCAGTCTCTGCAACACGTTTCTTGAAGTTGTTTACTGATGGCTTAGGTTTACGTTTCAGAGGTGGGTTTCCATGTGGGGACGACTGGAGCTTTCTTTTCAGAGCATTAGGCTGCTTTGATGTTAGCAAACAAACCAGAGAGCAAGAACGCATTAATGAATGAGGATCAAGTAAATGGTACCATATCTCACTCACAGTGATCAACAGAAACATTAGCCCAAAAATCGATCCACTTCTTTTTAAATCCTCTGCACCTTAATTAAAGAAACAAAAGTAGATATGTATATATCATCATAAATAAACTAGGAGCTGTTTAGCTACAAAAAATCATTCTTAAAAGCTCTGCAAACGTCCACACATCATTAAAACAAGCACATAGGGATTCTTCATTTCTCTTGGGAAGAAGAACCCCATCCTCCACTCCAACCCGTCCTTCTGCCAGCTTTCATGACTTCCGAACTCTTTTTCTTTTACCACAATTGGATTCTCTTCCTTATCTTCCAGTCTGAGGAAAGATTTTTCCCTCCAGAAACAGTGACCTAGGAAAACAATTTTGCTTCTTTTGTCCCTAAAGCTCTTTCCTGCTCCTCAGCCCTTTTTCCATGGACGTTTGACACACCTGCAGAACTCCTCAAAGAGGCAATGTCCCCACAGAGCCTCGCCTTGCCTGTTCCTCTCCCATCCCCACTTTTAGATGCACACCGCAATGTTCTCTGTCCTCCCGTGAACCGTAACGCTCTCAAGCTCTATTCATTTTCTCCATCGCTTCTCAGGTCAGACTCCCAGCTGTCTCAGCACACGTTAAGCTGCACAGCGACCGAATCCCACCCGCGGCTCCGCACGTCTCACACCCGGCTGACCAACCCCTGTGCAGGCTGCACACCGACCCTCTGTGTTTCCCCCATACGGATTTATTCCCTCTGAAACCCCCAGCCCTCCTCAGGCTGTCCCCCACCCCGCTCTGTGGAGGCTGACAAGCGCCATCAGCAGAGCCCATCCTCGCTTATCCACCAACACCAACCGAACAAAACCCAGTCCTTCCATCCGCGGCGGCTCAGAACGCTCACAGCGGAGTTGCTCTGCCTCAATGTACCCACGGGAACCAGAGCCGCTGCGGCTGGAAAAGCCCCCTCAGGCGCCCAGGCCGAAGCGCAGCCCGCCGTGCCGCCCTCAGCGCCGCACCTCCGGACGGTGCCCGCGCCGCTCCCTCCGCCCGCGCAGCCCCGCGGTCCCCACACGCACGCACCGCTCCGGCCCCGCGGTTCCTTTCCCAAGCAGCCCGCTCAGGCAGAAGGACCAGGAGGACCAGGAGCAGTACCCCGCGCGCCTACCCGCCTGGGAGCCGAGCCGAGGTTGAGGAGCAGCGGCCCGCCCTCCTCCATCGCGCCGAGGCGGCCGCGCTCAGGCAGCGCCGGGACAGCCCCACAGCGGCGCGGGGCCTTCGGCGGCAGCGGCGGCGCACGCGCGGTGCGGGCGAGGCGGCCGTGAGGCGGCGGTAAGATGGCGGCGGCGGAGAGCGGGGGCAGCCCGTCAGTGCCCGCGGCGGGGGAGGAGGAGCCGCCGCTGGGGCTCGATTCGCTGGTGGAGGAGGCGGCGGCCGCGGCGGCCAGCGCCGGGTTCCGACTGACGGCGGTGAGGAGAGAGCCGGCGGTGCGGCTGCAGCACGGGGTCAGCGGCTTGGAGCCGCTGGCCTGGTCGGAGGACCACCGGGTGTCGGTGAGCACGGCCCGCAGCATCGCCGTGCTGGAGCAGCTCAGCGACGTGCACAGCGGCGGGCAGGAGATGGTCATCCACCGCACGGCCGTGCCCGCGCCCGGCGCCGCCTGCCTGCTGAAGGTGAGCCGCTGTGAGCCCGGCGGATCCCGCTGCGCTGTGCCGGCCCTGCGGGGGTCCGAGCGCCCTACGGGGACGACGTAAATCGGAGCGGCTCCGAGGACGAGCTGCTGCTCTAAGGATCGCTTCAGCGCCAGCACTGAGAGCTGCGAGTGCGATTCTGAGTAGAAATGCTGCTCGTGGTGCTGTTTGAGCGGAAAGATTTCCACAGCAGGAGCTGCTTTGTTCTTCTAGGGTGCATCTCATCTTTACACTCCTCAGCAGTCAGCTCCGGCTGAGCATCTTGTTCAGTAATCAATCTGTCAGTGTCACTCTTACTATTATTATTTCCAAAACAACACTTAAGATTACATAAAGCATCTCCTATTTCACGTTACTCCACTCTCAGTGTTATCTGAAGTCCCCCTGTGGTCACCTTGCAGAGCTGAGGTATGAAAACGGCCTTTGGTTCAACAGACAAAGCTTCAAAAGCCCCAAGTCCTGGAGGGACACAGCTCAGAGGGAGCACTGATGGTTGGATGCGATCTTTGCAGTCTTTTCCAGCCTTGATGACTCTAAGTCAGAACCTGTACAAATTTCGGCCAACAGAGAAGCTTCAGTTGCCAAGGTTGAGGTCAAATAACTATTAACTCGAGCGCTGTAGCACAGGCTGTGATAGAAATGCTCTGTTTCAGAAGGTTCAGGCTGGAGCAGGCTCTGAGCACCTGACTGAGCTGTATGTATCTGTTCACTGCAGGAAGATGGACCAGATGGCCTTTAATCATAGAATGAATCATAGAATGGCCTGGGTTGAAAAGGACCACAATGATTATCGAGCTTCAACCCCCCTGCTATGTGTAGGGTTGCCAACCACCAGACCAGGCTGCCCAGAGCCACATCCAGCCTGGCCTTGAATGCCTTCAGGGATGGGGCATCCATCCAACTCAAATGATCCTATGGTAATTAATTCCAAAAAAGCCTTCTTAAAATAACATTCTAAACCTTAAGTTTTTTTTTGTTATCTTTCAGGTTGGCCCAAAAAAGGAGGTAGCAGAATGCAAAGAGAAGTTTGCCAACTCCATGGATCCGACTGTTAGTCAAACTTTTATGCTGGATCGTGTGTTCAATCCAGAGGGAAAGTCACTGCCACCAATGCGAGGATTCAAGTATTCCAGCTGGTCACCACTGGGCTGCGATGCCAACGGAAGGTGCCTGCTTGCAGCGTTAACCATGGACAATCGATTGACCATCCATGCAAACCTCAACAGGCTGCAGTGGGTGCAGCTGGTGGACCTGACGGAAATCTATGGGGAGCGTTTGTATGAAGCCAGCTACAGACTGACGAAGGCTGACACTCCCAGGGGAGAACTAGAAGACTTCTCTGAATTTCAGCGACGGCACAGCATGCAGACTCCAGTACGCATGGAGTGGTCGGGTATCTGTACCACCCAGCAGGTTAAACATAACAACGAATGCCGGGATGTCGGCAGCGTGCTCTTAGCAGTGCTCTTTGAAAACAGTAACATTGCAGTTTGGCAATTTCAGCTTCCGTTTCTGGGTAAGGAATCAATTACTTCTTGCAATACCATAGAGTCTGGAATAAGCTCTCCCAGCGTCCTGTCTTGGTGGGAATATGAACATAACAACCGAAAGATGAGTGGACTTATTGTAGGCAGTGCTTTTGGACCAGTTAAAATCCTTCCCGTCAATCTAAAGGCAGTCAAAGGCTACTTTACGCTCAGACAGCCCGTAGTCTTATGGCAAGAAATGGACCAGTTGCCAGTGCATAGTATCAAATGTATTCCTCTTTACCATCCCTACCAGAAATGTAGTTGTAGCTTAGTGGTGGCTGCAAGAGGATCTTACGTGTTTTGGTGTCTTCTGTTGATATCCAAGGCAGGTCTGAATGTCCATAATTCCCACGTGACAGGGCTACATTCTTTGCCAATTGTATCTATGACGGCGGACAAACAGAACGGCACAGTGTATACGTGCTCCAACGATGGAAAGGTAAGGCAGCTGATTCCTATCTTTACAGATGTTGCTTTAAAGTTTGAGCACCAGCTGATTAAGCTCTCAGAAGTGTTTGGCTCTGTAAGGACTCACGGAATAGCTGTTAGCCCCTGCGGTGCATACTTAGCAGTTATTACGACTGAGGGCATGACTAATGGCCTTCACCCTGTTAACAAAAACTACCAAGTTCAGTTCGTTACCCTTAAGACTTTTGAGGAGGCAGCTGCACAGCTCTTGGAATCTTCTGTACAGAACCTTTTCCGGCAAGTGGACTTGACAGATCTGGTACGCTGGAAAATCTTGAAGGATAAGCATATTCCTCAATTTTTACAGGAAGCACTGGATAAAAAGATTGAGAGCTGTGGTTCTACTTATTTCTGGCGGTTTAAGCTGTTTCTCCTGAGGATTTTATACCAGTCAATGCAGAAAGCTCCCTCAGAGGTGATGTGGAAACCTTCACACGAGGATGCAAAAATACTGATATCTGATTCCCCTGGAATGGGCAGCACTGAAGATGATCAAGAGGAAGGAACTTCTAAACAAGCCAGCAAGCAGAGCCTATGTGACACGGGCAAAGGTATGGACATAGATGACACTGCAGATGATTCTCTTCCTCAGTCGAGTGACATAGGAGGCCGCGAGCCAATGGAAGAAAAGCTTCTTGAAATACAGGCACAAATTGAGGCAGTAGAAATGCACTTGACACGAGAACACATGAAACGGGTGTTGGGAGAAGTTTATCTACACACATGGATTACAGAAAACACCAGTATTCCCACCAGAGGAGTCTGTGATTTCTTAATGTCCGATGATGGATATGATGACAGAACAGCACGAGTAAGTGCACCTCTATGCTCTGGGGATTTGGTGTTACAAGTTACTTCTTTCACCCCCTTCCACAGCCTTAAATGAGAACACAGATTGGGTGGGAAAGAGAACTGTAATCATGTAATCCTGACTAGACAGCTCCTATAGTGCGTACTTCTTCCGTTGTGCTTCCTTGAAGTTATGGAACAAGAGGGAATGTAAATACAGATGTTGAAATCTGGATCAGGTACAATAAGGAATAAACGTGTAAACACAGTTTTGGCAGAACATGGGGGAAGATCAGTTATTCCACTGCTGTTGGTAGGTCTAGAATGTATGCTGATTGAGAAGAGTGTTTTTGTGGCTAAGTTTACTTAATTTAGCATCTCTACAAGATTAAACTTAGGAGCTGTATCCTCTGCAAGGTTACATCTGCAGTTGTAATTTTTCAGAGTTGCAGGCCTGTATTTCTGTGGCAGGAAATCAGTGATCAGTGAGCCCTGCGCTGGGCAATGAGGTTTCCTTCAGGCAAAGGAAGCTTCAGTGGGAATGCTGTCCTCAGCCTCCCTGCTCTTAAGACTCGATGGCAAGATTGTCTCGCATTTGTCTGTGCCTCTTTGTACAAGCAGAGAACAATACTTTTCCTTCCCGAATTCTCAAACCACTTGAACTGTAAAAACCAATCTTTACATTGCATTCAGTAGGACAAGCAAGCACAGTTTCTGTTACTGATGCAGTGTGGTGTTCTCTGCTGGACTTGCAGGCAAGCAGGGCACACAGTGGGCTCTTCAGTAATTCACTAGGAAAGCGTTCTGGCAGAACTGCTGTGTTTTTCTAGTACCCAATTACTATGAATAGAAGGCTTAAGCTTCTACTTCTTACAGTGATTAAATGCTGACTTCCAAATTCTATTTTATCTATTTGGTTTGCTGTCACATTTTAAAGGTTCTTGGGATGTGGTTTACAAACTCTACATTGAGATGACAAATTTGATCATGTAGAAGTTCTACTGTAAACACTATGTATCCTCTATGATGACTGCTGAACACATACATCCCACTAGGTGTTGGATAAGTGTTTTGGGCTTTTTTTTTAGCACATTCACTGTGATACACATGAAAACATTGTTGTAACCATTGCTGGCATCTTCTAAAGTGCTACAGCATCAATTATTCCAGTGGCTTTTACATTTACAATTAACCTAACACTGTTGCTTTTACATTCTGCACCCCTTTAGCACAGGACAGAGATCAGATCAGATCTAGGAGATCACAATAAAGCAAGAATAAATTAATGTCTGTTTGACAGCCTTATGTTTCTACTTCTTTAAATGCTTCAGTGAAGTGGATAGGTCTTTGCATCCTGTATCATATTCTAAAATCACTATATCCTGAGAGACTCTTCCACCTTTCAGTAGGCAGCTCTCTTGCTATAAATGATGCTGACTGCTGTGTATTCCCAGGTGCTGATTGGGCATATCTTAAAGAAAATGAACAAACAGACTTTTCCAGAGCACTGCAGCTTGTGCAAGGAGATCTTGCCGTTCACTGACCGCAAACAGGCAGTCTGCTCCAATGGACATATTTGGCTCAGGTAATCTGTTCTTAGAATTTTTGCCTTTCCCTTCCTCCCCTACATAAATTAAACATGTTTAAATAGCTAACATGAAATACTTCGTAGTTATGGAGTGAGAAGTCATGAAGTGTGTTGCCATACTGCAGTTAATTGCTTTTTTCTTTTTTGCTGGCTCTTATCTGTCCTCATCCCTGAAAGAGAAGACACTGTAGATTGGACTTGGATCTCTTATCAGTACTCTGTTTTCAAAATAAAATGCTTTTGATCATTTAACTCTTTTCTTCAAGCAGGGGGAGGGATGGGGCAGGGAGAAAGCGGGGGGAGGATGGGAAATGAAGCACACATCACCCTTTGGAACAGCACATGAAGGAGTTCTAGCTACTTCAGCACTGAAAACAAAGTGAAAATGATAGGCTGCAGCTATGCTGAGAAGTCAGACGCATTCTGGAATATCTAGAAAAGGAAATCTTTCTGCATGAACATATCAGGATGCTGTTGGTCCCTGGAGCCTTAGCATGGTGCTGTTGGGAACAGAACCCAGCCAGCCTGTGGGCAGGGTGTGTGAGCAGGTAACCAAACGATCCAACCCCAAGCTTTGTGATTAAAAACAACTTGTCCTTTCACAGGTGCTTTCTAACCTACCAGTCCTGTCAGAGTTTGGTATACAGAAGATGTTTGCTTCACGACAGCATTGCACGGCATCCGACCCCAGAAGGTAAATCATGCCTGTGGCCCAAGAGGCCAGGACAGTGTATTCTTACATCTTATTTACATAAAGACCTGAATTAATTTCACTGACTTTTCTCTTTCAGGCAGCTGCATGAAGGTACTAGCATGCATTGTATGCTGTCCTGGTTTTGGCATGCCTTACTGGTAGATGTTAATTACAAAATAGCAACTATGGGAATTAACTTGTTAGTATTGTATTTCCTGGCAGCTGGTAAAAACGTAAACTATAGTAGAGTGCTGCAACAGTTAGTTTATATTCAAGTTAAAGAAATGAACTAACATGCAGTTCTGCAGATGTGGGATGTCTCTGACACTCACTGCAAGTTGTATTGATCCAGCACAAGTTAAGAAAAAATGGGCATCCTGCTGGCTTAGGCCCCAAATTCTGTTGATACTTTTCCTCTCTATAAGGTGTGAGTATTCCTGTTATCACTAAGGATCAATTACAGAACTGAAGCCTCTACAGAGAGAGGATGTAACCTTCATTTCCTCCATGTTGGAGGGGGACAAAGAAGAAGGAATTATGGACAGCAAGCAGTGCATCTAATTTCATTAAAAAAAACAAGGATGCTAAATTCTGGCATTGCGATTCTTCAGTTTTTTTGCTGTTTGAGTTATGTGTGACTTTCTCCTATCTGAGACCGCCTAGCTGAGTATGTAATGATGCAGCATTGACTGTTTCACCTTAGTTTTGTTGCCTGCTGAAATGAGATTTAAGCTGGCATTACTTGGAATTTCAAGTCAGAAATGGAGTTGGACTCTCTGAACTCTCAGTTAATCCTGTGTGGTGAATGTACACAGACTTTCAGGTTTACTAGTTTGTCCATTTCGGCACCATTTCTGTTCATCTGCATCTCCAGTTCTAAACAGTGTTTTCTTATTTGCAGATCCTGAGTGGATCAAGAGGTTATTGCAAGGACCCTGCACGTTCTGCGATTCTCCTGTGTTCTAGAGAAGAGCTGTGTAAAGACTGAAACTATTTTCTCTACTGCATAAGCTCCCTTCACAGTTGAGAATGACATCAAGTGCAGGAATATGAACTTTACTGAAAGGGGAGGACTCTGTCCATGACCCTGTAAATAGAACGCTGGATGTTCTAGAAACTCCCTATGTCCAGAGGCCATTCCATGCTCCAGAAGCAGAAGTACATCTGGAAGAGTGAGCTCATAAAGCAATTCTGAAACGCACCCCATTGATGTGTCAGCAGCTGGACATGCTTCCTTTTACTGAAAAGAAACTGAAGTCTTAAGCACACAAAGTGAACTGTCCTCTCTGCAGGGCAACTGTGTGATTTCCCAAAAGCTTGGAGGGAACAGCGGAGCTGCCTCTTGAATAGCCTTGGTGGGTAGAGCAGGCTTTAATTGTAGTGCTTGTTTGCCTTTTTTCCCCACAAGTACGGGCACTTGCTGCAGAATATTAAATTAACAAAACAATTTGTGGTTCTAATTTATTGAGGAGCAAAGCCAATGTCAGATGCAGCCATAGGAAAGAAATTGGCCATTGTATTCGTTTCACCTAAAGTCTTGAAGAATAACTGCCTTTGAGCTATTACAACAGTGTTGCAGTTAGAAGGGTAAACTATTGCTTGGATCAAATACAGATCAGTAAAGAAGAGTTTATAATGTAATGGATTTTAAACTATTAGCAATTAGATTAAACACTAATATATATAAAATTTCCAATCTCAGGTTTCCTGCCCGACTGTCTTTCTCTAAAAAAAGGTTCTATTTCTCAATGTGTGTACTTTTCACTTCATTTAACCCTTTACCAACAAGAATTATCTTTTCCAGTACAAGTCAGTACCAAAGCCTTTACCAGTTTACCTTAATTTCAAATGAATTGAGTCTCCCTCATACAGACCTTGTTTCACAGAAATATATCATAAGTAATCACTCCCAGCTGACAGCTTCTCTTTTTCATAATAATGCAGTAAATGCAAAACAAAAACCCCAACATGGCTACTGTACTCCAGGTAGAGTTTCCACAGCTGGTCTTGGAGCCTGGTGAAGCTGCTCTTGTAGAACCCTGACTTTCTCATCAAGAGACTCATAAATAAGGCGGTGATGTAGCATGGCTGAGCCCAGAAATCTGTTCTGCTTTCAGGAAAAAAAATCTGTCTTTTGCATCTAATTCACATAGGGAGCAGGAGAACCCTTTCCAGCTTCCTCTGCAGCGCTAGAGGGATGATACCTCTAAAATATGTATGGTTATATGGTACACTTGTCTTGTTAAAAAAAAAAACGTGGTCAAATAATACAAAGTTCGTGTATTTACATTCCTCTGAATATGAATTGGGACACTCAGATGTGCTGCTCTGTTTGTGACCCTTCTCATTGTGCGTGAAGTCCTCTATATATATTTGAGAGAAGTCGAGGAAGTGTCCTGGCAGTATCAGTCTCCAACAGTGCATGTGTGGATTGGTGCTTACGTTTCCTTGATTTAATGACTATGCATATTTTCTTCATGTTCCTTAACCTTTAGCAGGAGCAAATGTTTTGCAGCTAATGTTAAAACAAGTCGGCTGTCCTCACTATTTGGTGTTTCATGCATTAAGCATGATAGTGCTTTGACTGAGAATAATACTGATATAGTAGACTAGAACAGCAGAAGCACATTCATCTGTAAAATAATTAGTCTCGTTTGTAAATATCCTTGGAAGTGATACCATAACTGTATTAAAGAAATGTTTAGTTTTTTATTGGTGTGCACTGAAAATTGAAATGACTTTGGTGTGTCTGCAAAGAAAGAAAATGCAGATCATGATAGCATCTCATAAAACCAAGTCAGAGTAACCTTGCTGCCTAAGTTGTGTGCAGTCTGAGGCAGAATCTATACCTGAGACAGCATTTAGGTTCTCCTTCCCAGCGTTCATAGGGTGTGGGGGGAGCACAACTTGTATTTCTGATATGAACAGAAGGGTTATTGGTGGTGATAGGGAAACCACATTCAGTAGAAGCTTCAAGACTTTGCCTGGGCAGACCTGACCGGTTCTCTCAGTGAATAAATATCTCCATTCAGAAATTCACCTGCTGACAAAGGTGAGACTGCTTTCCAGAGTTGTATGTAAGAACTCTGGTATTAGTTTACTGCTGAAGCATTTACGTTGGCTGACTGAAAGGTTCACTGTGCTATCATTACATGAAAACCTGGTTATTACTTCAAGCGGTTCTCCTGACTTCCCCTAGAGTTTTAATGCCTTAGACACGTAGAAGCTAGTACACCTAGCACTAATGTTTCAGCATTAATGTTTATTTTCCTTGTCTTTCAAGGCAGTAGATACTCAGTATACCATTGCCAGTTTATTTAACCTGATTTATGACTGCTGGGAGAATGGAATTTTAAAGCCAATGATGTCGGCTTTGTCTGCATGCCAGTGGAGATCCTTTAGCACAAAGCTTTCACTTCTCACCCTGACCCATTCACAACAGGTAAAGAGGTATTGTGATTTATTTATTTTTCAATCAATCATTGGTCCATAAGTGTGTTTTTAACTAGCGTAGATTGAGTAGTGCAGCCTCAGACCAGTAGCATTTAACCTCAGATGTTGATCGTAGGGTCTTTTGCCCAGCTACCAGCTGAAACTTACTGCAAGAAACCTTTTATCTGTCTTAGAGACGTGGCTTGCAGGCCTAGGAACATGGGGTTTACTCCCATTCCTGTTAAAGCACTGTAACAGCCTGCAGAGCTGCACCGAGTGCATCATCCCTTGTGTTTTCCCTTATTGAAATCTTTGCTTTCGCCCCACGTATGGAGAAGGGCAGTGGAAGGAGGAGGTACAAACACCTGCTGCTGGGTCCTTGCACTGTTCTGCTGTGAACAGAGCTGCCTTCCCAAACTGGTACCTCGTAGAGCAGTTCTGCATTAAGGCCCTGTCTGGTCTGAGACACCAAGTGAAGCATCTAAAAAACAAATCCCATGAAACCAGCGTATCTCACCAAGTGTGCCCTAAGTTCTGCAAGATAAGCAAGAGTGAATAAAGGCCCTCAACTGCTACAGCATCAGGTGGTGAACACTGTGGCTGTCCGAGGTGCCTCTCCAGACAAACTCTAGCAGAGACTGAGCAGTTCTCAATGTACTACTTTGATTGTTATTTTAAGTAAGGATTGTAGCATTTCCTGTTGTATCTGAGAATTAATTGCCACCGATGCCATGTCCTGTAAGTAACTTTGATAGCTTTAAGATGTGCTTCTCATGCCAATTACAAGAGTGTGTCACCCCGCTCCTGGAGTGAAGAGGTCCAGGCTGATGAGCAGAACAGCTCTGGACTGGTTTTGGACAGTTGTGGTTTTTTTTGCCTTGATGCTAAACGCCACTGTTTGAACTAAGGTGAAGGTTTGGGGTCATGGTGATGGTGTGTTGGTTCTCCAGACTACATCTGCTCTGGAATTGGTAACAGTGCAGCTCATCACTGCCTTTTTACATTAATTTAGCTACAGGGTGGGGAGTTATTATTCAGTCATCCTTCACTTTTATACTCCCTGATCCTATTAATCCTATTGTATATTTCTAGATAGGAAATACTATGGTTGCTAATACACGTAGGCAGTAAATCTTTCCCCAGTTTTCATAAGCTTGCCAGGTTTTCCCCTGGCTAACATCTCATCAGTGATTATAGGCAACATAACACTATTTATTCTATCTTCATTAAAGGTTTCTTGATGTGAAAACTGAATGCAGACATTCAGAGTCCTGGTTGAAGGTTAAGAAATCACACTTGTGCTGTTACATCCTAAACTACCATTTGCAGGAGGCTTGATTTCACAAGTTTAACTTCTCAAATACAAAGCCCTTCATTATTGCTTGCCCAGTTTGTGAAACAGTGGGCAGCCTTGAAGGCACAACTGCTGGCATCTCAGTAACCACCTCCAAATAGGAAATCAGAGAGAACCAGGAGAAGAATGTCATTTTTTTCTGGCAGTCTCGTGCTCAGTGTGCTGATAGCAGCAGTGCAGTACCCACCACAGCAAACTGCACAGTTTGTTGCTGCAGTGCACTACTTTAGTTATGCAGCTGGAAACAAGGGCAGTACAGAATTAGCCTCAAAGTGCTGGCAGTCACAGCAGAAGGGAGATTTAGAATAAGTTTTCTAAATCAACTGCAAGAAAAAGTTTATGAGATCCCAATAAATGCTCCAAGTAGTTATCAGAACTGTTTGTTCTCAGCCCCCTTTTGAAGCTTTCTATATGAGGCCTGTAAATGCACAAGCTGCACTTGCATTCTGAATGTACACTGACAAGGGAAAGGGTTTCTCCTTTAACAAGAGCTGTGGGATGCCTGCTAGATTACTGCTTCACTGCTACATGACATTAGCAAAGCTGCTTTTCCCCATCTGGGTGGGTAAACAAGGAGAACGTGAGCTTGGCTCTATGCACTGAGATTCCTACTCTGCCTATTGAAGATGGAAGAATCTTGACAAGATAGAGTTCAGCATTCTCCTGGAAGTCTCAGTCCAGGATGGCTTTTCACAGTTACGGAGAGGTCAGTACGTCTGCACAGCAGTGTCTGCAGAGCTGCTGCTCTCACTATTAGTGGAGGAGGGCCTTGTATCCACACTGTCATTTAATCTGTGCTAATCCTTTGCTATACTCAGTTCTAACTCATACAAAGTAGGTATTAATAGTTTACACTGGAGATGTTTCCAGACCCTTGCTGTCAGTAGGAATATTCTTTTTCCACAGCTGTGTTTTATTACTGCTGATTCAGTTTTTAGTTCTCTTCATTTCAGATACCCAGAACTCCTGCTGCTTTGTCACCGGGGTAGGGACCTCAGCAGTGTCACAACTGCCTCTACATGACTACCCAGAGCTGTTTTCATTGCTGCAACACAGCAGGTACACAGGGCTCCATACTAACATTTACTGCACTATGGTCCAGAGCAGCAAATGGAGTAATTCCCTGCACTGTCTTAGGCTTCAGCTAAATCATTCCAAGCGTGGGCATCTGAGTTGGAGTACCTCCATCACAGAAGGACTCATGCATTGCTCAGAGCACACAGCAGGAGTTCCAGGGCCACACCAATCCTACAGCACTCTTCTTTAACACTAAGCATAATAAGCTAGCCCTGAAAGGGGAAAACCCAAGAGCCATCCAAACAGAACAGCTCACGTAAGATTTTAATTTAATTGCTCTGCTAATTTAATGAATCTCTTCATGCTGCTTCAAATTCCGTTCTGGGGTGTGAGTGTTGTAGCTGGCAGACTGTGTGCTCCAAGCTAAATGAGAAGCAAAGATGAGTTCTCATCTTCAGTTTCTGGATTTTTCTTTTGCGATGTAGTTCACGGGAGGGTCTGACAAAGTGCTGTGAATATTGATGCTGTGTATATGGCACATTTTGTAAACGTGAAGCAAACTTGGATGAATGTTTTATATACTGCGTTGTAATCCTGCTCCTTTTTTTAATTCTAAATAAATAAATAAAGTACTTATTTGTAATGTCTGTATTTTAAGGGAGTGACTTCTTGGGAGGGACACAGAGCGCTGAGTGCTGAAAGGGACGAGAGAAGGATGAGACATAGAAAGCACGCGGTATTTGAGCACGAGGCTTCACACTTAATAAAAGTCTCACTTCCATGAGGACTACACAGAGCAGCAGATTTGACCCCGTGCCTTTTGAAAGCCAGACTTCTCAGCTATGACATATGAAAGACTTGAAATACAGGAGCTATGGGAAAGGTGAACGCAGAGCCAGGGGCTGTTCATTTCAAGGGCTGCAGTCAGGCAGCTCTTCTGAATCTCTGACTGCTGTCACCTTGGGCCTCATTTGTATAATGAAAGGATAAATGATTTTAGCCTAGGCTGCCCAAAACAGGATAAAAAGATCAGCTCTTGATTTTATCTCTAAAGAGACAAGAAGAGAAAAGGTTTTAGTTCTGCAGTTGTAAGAAAGTGGCTTGCTAGAGAAATGGGACAGCTGTGCCTCATTTAGTTAATTCTGAGAAGTTGTTTACAGTGGAAACTATTTGGTTAAAACGAATATGGAATGCTGAGCACTTTATGTCTGTAAACACCCAATTAACTGGGTTAGGGGTGAATAAGCACTGTTCACCTGTTGTTACACATAGAGGAAGGGAGAAGTAGGAAGTCTATGACATGATTTAGAGGCAAGTTCCATGGATGTGGGCAATGACTTCCCAGCTATAGCACTTGTAGTTTTTGACTCCTAGGTGCCAAACTGGCCTACTCTGCTGCTGTCTTGCATGGCAAGGAGCACACCCAGCTGTGTGACACCTTGTGCTGCCGAGGACCTTGCCATAGCAGCACAGCTCTCACTGAAGCTGGCTGCAGACTGAGTGGAATCTGGGAGCTCACCAACAGGTATCCAGCCCTGCCCCACTGTTAGTCACATTGATGTGTGCTCCTAAGAGGAAGAAGAATGCTATGGTCATAATCTACAGAGCTTGTACAAGGTGGAAGTAGAGGAAAGTCATTAGAGTTCTTTACACCCAGTCTCAAAGCGTTGTTACATGGTCACTCCCATACAGCACTGGTGGTAAAGCCTTGGGGGAGGACCTGGGGTCCTCAGCCATACAGCCCTTCCCTCCTCACCTGCGTAGGTTCAGTCACACTGCTTCTACAGCCCCCCAGCAATGGATGTAAAACCAGTTATGTTTACGATTTCTGTGCTGGCATCATCACCTGGGATGTATGCACCTAAGGCCTAAGAGGAAAGCTGTGAAACCAAAAAAGGCAGGGTAAATCCTTCAAGGGCTCCAGGGGCCCCTGCAGAGACAGTGCTGGAGGACTGCGTTTCGTACCCACGGGCACTTGAGCATCCCTCCACAAAAGCACATGAAGGATCCGCTCTCTGGAGCAGGCGGATGTGAGAGTTTGTGGAACAGCTGAACGCATTCATTTTGTTGCTGAATTACACCATTAACAGCATAATATATTGAGTACAGCACAACCTCCACGCAGCCCTCTCTGCAAAGTGTCTTCGGATAACTGATAAAAGATGTCTGCTTCAGGACTGGGCACACTGTACAATAAGTAACGTCTGTTCCCTGCTGTGTTCTTACCACCTCCTCTTCACCGTGTTTCTCTCATTGCTTAACATTTGTTTTGCCAGAATAAGATGCTAATAAAATCAAGAACAGTTACCAAATTGGTTTTCAAGTGTTGCATTCCAATTATAAAAACCTAATTCCTCCTCCCATCCACTGAACCTTTTTGGTATTAACAGGCTTTACTATGCAAAGTGATGCAGGGGCTGTTTCGTTTACAGTAATTAAATGAATGTCAATTGTTTTAGTTGTTTCCGAGGGAGAGTTCTACACGAGTATTAGCATGTTCTGCTAACCCTTACGTTCTGCTCTTCAGGCCTGCTGCAAACCCTTGGGGGTTGACCATTGACCTGAGACTGCGTACCCAGACATGCCAAGCGCATCTCAATGAGACAAGCTCTTTTTCTCAGTTTCTATGGAACCAGCAGAGCGGAACTAATATAGCGTCCGCATATAGATGAAAGAATGAAGAGGAAAAAGGGCTTTACAGCTAAATTAATTAAGCAGATGTACCTGTCTAATTAAAGACGGGCCGTCCCTTTTGTACCCTAGCCGCAGTACAAACAGTATTTAAATACACTCTCTATTCATTTCATCTATCAAAATATTTAGTTGGAACGCTCAGATGAAGGTGATATTAGCAAGATGTGCTTCCCATGTATTATTAATAGAAGGGCTCCCAATTATGCATGAATGCTACAGCGTATCTTTATAGCAATAGCATAAAAAACAGCTGCCCATACAGGTTACCAAACAGCACATTTGTAGCAGGTAAAACTGTTATAAATGCTCTGGCCCAGCTCTGCACAAGGGTTTGCAGTCAGGCCCTGCGTGGCCGTTCCTGGCACTATGAGCTGATTTCTCAGTGCAAGAGGCAGAGGACTCAACTCCTGTCACCGGTGCCAGAGCTTTCAGTTATTTATCCTGGGATTTTTAAGGCTATCCCTCAGTCTGGCAAATCCCCATTCATCGAAGCTCCAAAAGGTTTTGAGAATTCTGACCTTACACTCTCATCATTCCTACCCCAATAACACCTGAGCCACCCGGCTAAGCAGGGCCTTCCCAACCAAGTTTACTCCACAGGTGCAAGGAAGGTTTGAGCACATATATCCATATGGCACTCTTTATCCGTGATTAAAGACAACAGAAACGCAATTGATAGCAGTAGGAGCAGAAGTCACAAAACCAAAAGGCTCCTGGAGGCACACACATCCTACCTCCTCCCAGACACAAAGACTGCACGGAGAAAGTTGAGGCACCCTCAGCTCCTGATCAAGGGGAGTTCACGCTCACATACACAGCAGAAAGAGAGTCATAATAAAGGCATCAAACTCAGTGCTCATCTGAACCACAACGACAAATCACACTCCTTCCTTAGAAGCATTAAAGATGCACATTCGCATAGCCAGGCTCTAGTTGATAGTGCCATGCTTCTCACCAAAGATTTTCTAGTTAAGAAAGACTTACCTGAATCTTCAGGGCAACCCGATCCAAGCAGGGCAAGCCAACCAGGCACCCATTACTCCAACCAAGCTGGAGCAACCCCAACCAGCAGGAAATAAGATGGGAGTGGCTGCTGCAGAAGAGCCTCTAACACAGGCTGAGAGCCTCGTTATGCCCTTAATTGGGTTCTAAACCTGATGAACCTGCTACTAGTTTTCTATGGCTCTAGATAGCATCACCTGTTGTTCGGAGTGTTTCTGCCCGGCTGTGTGATTGCAGAGCAGGTCGCAGGGACCATGCTGCTGCTTTGCCAGAAAATTTTAAGCAAGTTGAGTTAACGAGGGAATAAAACACAAAGAACATCTAGTAGCTTTAATATTACAAGTTAGCTGCATGGGTATCGCATGGTTAACATAAAACTGCTAATTGCTCCATTGCAGAGTCAGGAAAGGATATCTGAATCAAACACAGGAGCTTCCCTCGCTGCTGCCCTTCATAATTTGGATCACAAAACAAAAGCCAAATGAAAATCCCTGAAAGCACACTCTGTACTTCGCCCTGGTGAGCTCTGAATCCAACACTGCTTGGTTGAGTTCCTGCTTCCCTGCGAATGTGCCACACCAGTGAGTGGACTGCAAGCATTACAAGGAAAAATTTGAACCAACTATCCAAGAAATCATCCTAAATTAAATAGAAGCATTTAATTTTTTGCATGGAAGGGGCTTAATGATACAGCTTTCTATGAACTCAAAGATAGGATGCGGATCTTGATCAGCATTGACATAAAAGGCGTCTTCATAAAACTCCTCCAGATCCTTGACGTTCCTCTGATAGATGTCCACGCGTTTCTCAATGTTGTCCTCCTTGTCTTTGGGGTTCTGCTTGAGGCGGGCTTGGATCTTCGGAGTGGGTGCTGGTCTGAGTGTTGTGTGGTATCTGCAGATGAGATACAAATGCCACCTCTTCAGCTCAGTCTGAGGACACAGCAGCCATTGCCTGAGTTACTCCATGGTTTTGCCTATCCCTGTTCCTTTCTGGTCTAGGCTGGAAATTTCAGGGTAAGTTAACTGACATTCCTGCTCTCAAGAATGTCAGATACTCAAGAACCAAGAGGTCCTCTTGAGGTGGTGCAGAGACTGCTGCTTGTGTCTAATGCTTCCCATAAGCTGCAGAGAAACCCCTGTCCTGTGCCCAATGCTGCAAAGTAAGAAGCACTTCTGGATCTTTCCAGCCCCGCTCCCCCGATAACCAGTTGTGCCTTTGATTCCTACCAGTGTCTATTTCTGGGAGGATAAAAGGTAGAATGTAATTCTTGGTATGTTTTTATAGTAGCTGGAGATAAAAAGAGCTTGATTCACTCTGAGGTAGATTTTAGTTACTTCTGATATCCAAAATGCTGGAATTTGGCTCTCCTGAACCCGCAGCTGTGGATCCACTACTCAGCGGTCCTCAGCGGGCAGAGGATTTCCATCAGCAGAGTCCGGCCCAGCCTGCCCACACAGCTGATGCCAGGAGGTATTCAGACAATGATTCTGTATTGCCAGAGGCTCCAAGCAATCGCTAAAAGCTCTTTTGCAAACACGTATTTAAATTTTCTGCCACAGTAATTCTGCTTCTGACCGATCATCTCCTGCGCCCTCCGCCTCTGATGTCACAGAAGCAGTGCGTCCCTCTGCAGCAAAGCCACTTCTCCTGAAACCACTGGGAGAGATGCAACAACAAGGAGGAAAGCGGAGCCTCTGCACGGAACTGCATTACAGCTCCAGCTGGCACCAAGATGTGGGAGCAAAATTCATTCCACGTGAGGACTGTTTAGGACACCCGCCCTCCTCACTGCACTGCAGCCACCAGTGCAGCTTTAATATAATGATGAGGATTAGATACAGCATCTAAAACAATTCAATTCGCGATGAATTTGGAAGCAATAAAACCCAGACTTTGGAAGAAGGAAGCGTGTTAACTGGAGCAGATACCAAACAGGCTAATCCTAATGATAAGAAATGCAAAGACTGTGAATGATTTGCTTCGTGCCGTTCATTTCTTCTAACAGCTGCATTGCTTATTACTAAAACAAAGAGAACACTTACTGCAAATCACTGCTGCTGTCACCAGTTAATGTTGCACCTAGAGTGAGATGTCTGAATAATCACATCGCTTTGGCACAAACCCAGTATTTAGGGCCTTATCTTTGAGGGTTCCGTGTCTGTCTTTGATTCAACGGGAGGCATTTACACATTAAGACTGTGAAATAGTGCTGTACAACTTCAGTGTGGGGAGTTATCCATTGGAGATAATAAAACAGCACAAGTGACAGTTGGAGTTCCAGCCCCATTTGCAGCAGAGATGTAGGGTGGTCCCCCAAAACACAAGGGTGGAGAAGGCAGCGACCTGCAGTCCCCTGTGAAATGAGGCCATGTGAGTGCCCGTGAGACAAACCAGCACATCTGAGAACCACATTTTACAGCGACTCTGTGACTCAGACAAGTTTGCTCTACTGAGCAGGAAATGTATTTAATATCTCTCAGCGGACAGAACCATCACAGCAGCGGGGGAAGTAAAACACAGCAAGATTTCCATCTTCCCCAGCTGGAAAGCCTTCAGAATTCCCAAGGGAATGTCTGAAAACCATCTGCATTTAGGCCAGGTTTCAGACATCTTCCCTCAGCATTATTTTTACCGAGCAATTTAGTCGCCATTAAAATGTTAAGAAGGGAGCTACTTGCTGCTGTGCATTTCAGTCTCTGGGATTTTAAGATGCCCTCTTCTGCAGAGAGGAGCGTACAGTAACAGATGGGTGGGTTGGTATTTGAGTAGCTATGAAAATTTTAACTTTTCTTTTAAGGAATCCCTGAGCACGAGTACAATATTCCTGAGGTTCCTTAGATTTCTATGAAGTCTACTTGCTGCTTTCATCTTGCTGGCAGTCTTAAAAAAAGAAAAAAAAACATTAAATGTGAGATATTAGTGCTAACCTTTCCCCTGTGACTGGATCAATCCTCCGCTGAGACAGTCGTTCGATGATGGATTCGTAGGGAAGATTGAAGAAAAATACCCTATGGAGAACATAATGAGTAAGAGCATTAACATCCCGAGAACAGCACTGGCAACGTTCAGAGCAGGAGTTAATCCCTACCCTAATGGAACAGGACACACAAACATGGAAATGTCCATCATGCATTGGTGTATCAGAAGGCAGTAGTATATGCACAGAGTGTTTTCTGGTTCCTCTCCCATCTCGTTGAGATCTCCAGGCTAGGACAGCAGTTATTGCGTTTCAAAGGCAGGACTGAGTAGCACAGTGCAGTGACAGAGCTTAACATACACCCACGCCGGGGCACAGAAAGCAGCATGGAGAGGCATGACCCCACTGACAAGAAGCCTTACTGCTAAGAGGAAAGATTAATGCTTGGTTTTAAGATCAAAATCTGCAATTCTCATTGAGTCTGAACAAGATACAGTTGCTCAGCACCCTAAAACGTCCGACCCCAGTGTCAGGGGTGTGGGTTTTGTGCTGTGAACAGAGCATGGGGTGGGACAGGTCAGCTCCTTTCATCTGCCTTACGTGAGAGCCCTGATCTGAATCAAGGATGCACAACCAGAATGCAACACACATTGCTATGGAGCCCAGCCACGCTGTTGTGCCCATCCCACAGTGACCCCTCGTTGGCAGGTTGGTTCCACACAATGGTTCTGTCCATTTTATATTCTGGTTCAAAAACTCTTCAGCAGAAAATTCTCAATGAATTCTCATAGTGAGATTGAGTGGATGTGAGCCCCCAGGCTGGGGGAGTCCCACAGCCATTGGAAGAGACCAGGGGAACAAAGTACATCAGGACAAGGGTCACATCTAATGGTTAATTTAGAGCGAAACAAAAAGTAAAGCTGCCCTTGAATACTCATGAAAATAAACTTTTACCAGCTGAACAAGGCCTGAAGGCTGTAAATACGTCTTTCTTTATAAAACACCTTGTGCTGCTGCTGCCTGCAAGGCCCAACTTCCCACTTGGGCTGTCTGCCTCTCGCAGCGATGCGCACGCTTCAGACATTCACCAAAGGAACATTTTACACTGACTGGGTGGGATCAGACCAGATGAAAGGCTGAGCTTTGCCTCGGCATGCACAGAGCAGATTACTAGAATCCTTTGTAGGATTTAAAGTTATGAAAATCATTCTCTCTTTTCAAATGTTTACAGATAATGACTTCCTTTCACACCGCGGTAACAAAACAACAGCCAGGAATAAAACATTCAAGCTCTTGGAGATTCCAAAGACAGGAAGAGAACAACAGTTCCAACACTCTTTTATCCCATACACTCTTAACATTTTGTTTTTCTTTGTTTCTGTTGCCCAACAGTGGCACAAAAACGTGATTGTCAGAACAGGTAACATCTGATGATGCATCTCGAGATGAATATTCTAGTAGAGAGGAACAACACTTATACAGTCATGATAATTGATACGGCTTCCCATTATATTCTGAAATAAACAGAACCACTAAAGGATTATAACCCGGCGTATCAAGAAAGCTTGTCGTAATTCATAGTTACCAACTCAGGAAGTATTACGGTGTTTGAAACAGAAGAGCCTAAAAAACTCCACTTAAAAAGCTGCCAACAAAATGAACTCTGAAAGCCTTGTCTGAGATTCCCTTCTTTTCTACACAAGATGCTTCTTATTATCCAGTCTGGTGTCACCATTAAAGAGAAGTGTCGGGGGAAGATGTGGGAGAGTACAGACATTGCTGCTAATATGGATTTCTTTCTTCCCCCGATGCATGGTAACAAGGTGCACGTGGGACACGCAGCACAAACTCCTGATGTGGCCCAGCAGAAGGTGGGACCCCACGGCCCCCAGAGGTGCAGCACAGCTGGAGCCCCGGGGCTGGCTGGGTAACGCCTCTCCAAAGCAGGAAAAGAAAGGGAAAAACAATGGAGCTATCAGGGATATTTGGAATGCTTCCAATTAGAAAGTGTTATTACTGTTTTGAAGGAGACACGTACTGCACACTCGTACTCACACGAGTGAGACCTATTTATATGCACTCTACAGTGTTGGTCTTCTGGTATTTCTCGAGCCTCAAGCTGTCCAGGTAATGCCTTTGTTGGATTTCTCCTAGAAATCCTCTGAGACAGAGGGCTGCGTCCACGACCCCGACCCAGAGCTCACAGCTGTAATGGGAGCAGCTCCTGGCAAGCAGTGGGCTCGGAGCTTGGCCCCTTCTGCATACAGTCCTTTGTTTTTCTTCCCCACATCAATGCATCCTCTGTAAAGCTCACGTTAGGAATCAGCCAGGCTTTGTATGTTGTAATGTGTCACAACTTCTATCAAGGGGAAATATGAAACAGATGTCATCAGAATCAGTAGACAGGGAGGAAAGGAAACACAGCCTCATATCAAAGGATACTACATTATACTGCTAGATTAGCATCTAGCACAGCTTCTCTTTCAGAGTTGGCAAGCTGTTAGTTCAGCTCTGCAACAGGTGAATAATGTCAATCAGCAGCAGCACGAGGTGCGCTCCAGGACGGGCTGGGCACAGACCTTCCAGGAATCCTCCCTTCTGAGCCACAGGCTCAGCTCCCTGCCTGGGGACAACCCCAGACCATCAGCACCCAGTTACAGATCGCCGTTCTGTGGAGTACAACTTGGCAGCACTCAGCCCAAACCTACCACTGAGTGGACACACTGCTGCCAGATGCAGGAGTGAACCAAGCGACTCGTAAGCAAAGCTCTGTCCTCTCTCCTTTGCTCTCCATCCCAGGAGAGGGATGGGAGAGAAGGTCCAGTCCCATCAGCTGGCTTACACAGATAATAAAACCAGGAACAAATGTCAAAGGGAAAAAATCTTATGTTGAAACCCTGCTTATTTCCCACTGTATGTGGTGATTGCTAAGGTCCCTTCCAACCTAAGCCATCCCACGATTCCGTGATTCTATTTGTCTAATCTACTGCAGCTTTCAGATACATTAGAGACATTAAACTCCAACAAATTAATAATGTTGACGACATCTTCACTGTGCACGTAGTCAAAGGCCCTGTTATGGGAACTATCTGCCTTTGGATGATGATGAAACACATGGGGCCTCCAACAGCTGGAATATAATGCTGTTTTCCTACCGGCCATCTGCTATTCCAAAACGGTGTTCCAATTGCTTCTGGCCTTTCAGCACTGTCACTGGGGCATCCTGATGGCTTCCCTTTGCAAACAGAGAGAAGGTAAAGGTGTTGATGGCAGAGCTTTTTGGAGAAACATGTCATAGCCGTGCAGTAAATGAAGGAAGCATTTCTGACCTGCACAGCAGCATTCTTCTAATCCTGAGCAATGCATTTGTTCCAGATGGCAACTTAGTTAACCCAACTTATTAACAACTGATAGTGCTGAGAGTTGTCCTCAGGAGAATTTTTGGGGGGATGGTTTTCCTGTTTTGTGGGTATAACATCACAGTCTCAAAGCAGAAAACAGAAAAAAAGGGTGTTGTATGCCTGAATCTGACACCATCAAGCTGGGGATTAGGGCACGCTTCTCTTCCCCAGGTGGGTCCTGACAGCCACCTCCAAGGATGGCCCCACTGCCCTCCCAGCTGCCTTCACAGCCATGAGAAGCAAAGCTCTGCCCGTAGGCCACGGCTTTCTGCAGGTCTTGGTCCTGTAACGTCAACATAGCTGCTCTGTGAGGCTGACCTGGAGGAATGATGCAGATGTTGACTGTTCTGGACCTGAGCTATTTACTTTGGTCAGATTCTCATTGGCATTTCCTGTTACCTGGAGTTACTCTGGATCAACATCAGTGGAGGAGGGGAACGCAAAGCCAAACCCTTTTTGTAAGCCTACTGCCTGTGAAGTCTGACCTACACCACTAAATCTAATTGAATTCATACATCGTTTACATTTAAGGATGTAAAGGGAATGTGACATAATACCTGAGAACACTGAACTCAGAATCTTGACTCCTTAATTGGCATTTAAAAGCAGGCAGTGCTGACTCGCCTGTGACTGTGCTGGGGCCAGAGCAGCCCTTGCAAGAAAGTTGGGACGCTTGAATTAAAACAAAGCCAACAACAATGACAACAAAAACCACCAAAAGCACAGCACTGGGCCACTTCTAATGCAGCATTTAAACTTTTGAGTTGAAACTGCAACTTTAAAAATAGTAAGCTATTCATCTTTCCCTTATTTTCTTGACTCCTATATATCTTCTCCCGTGCAGGCAGGTACCAGCTGCCATACTCCCATTCTTCACGCTCTGCACTCTGCAAAAAAAAGAGGCCCCTGCTGGCCAATTCTTGTTTAAAATTGTGCATAATTGATAGTGGCAAATCTACCCCAGCTGTGTCTAAAACCTCTCCAGGGGCAAGAAAAACACTCTCTGTGACTGTCATTAACTACTAAATTAGCAAGTGCTCCTGGCAGTTTACAACATACCACATCAGTCTGCTTTTCTTTAAATAAAAAAGGAAAAAAAATAGAAGGTGAGGATCAGATGCCTGTGTGATCTCAAAGTTATGTCAGACTTTGCTGGCAGAACTTTGACAGAAGCCCCAGCAAAACAGACAGTGGGAAGGGTGAGTGGGAGAAAGAGCAAAAGGGAGAGGAAGGAGAGGGAAGGACCCGAAAACTACGCTCTTTTTTAGGCAGACAAATAGAAAATGCTAAGCTCAAGATGAGAAAATGGAGGCTTTGGTAGGGTGTGATACATCTTTGACAATCTGGAGATGTTAACACAGTGTTATCTGATGCTACAGACTAATTCCCTATGGAAAGGAACTCACCTGGAGGACTTCGTTCTGGCAGCACAATGGCTACAATCTGTGTGTTTGAGATATAAAGCTGGAAAAGAAATGAGGCTATTGAAGTGTATGGATGCAGTGGCTCCCTAATGGGCTGCCACAGGTCGAATCCTTGTGTGGTTATTGGCACAACGCAAGCTCCTCCCTCTGGTTCATAAAGCAGAGCCAAAGCAGGTGGAGGAGGAAATAACACAGTTCTCACAAAAGGATGGAGTAGCCCTGGATGCATTATGGACTGGCCTGACAGAGAGATAAGACCCATGGCTAAGCCACAGACCCGCTGTTAAAATTGACCACAGCTGTTTTTGTTTAAAAGTTTCCCAAAATACAAAAAAAAACCCAAACTTCTGGATCAAGCCAAGCAGGGGTAAGGTGGCAGGCTTGGTCAAGGCACAAGTAAAATCTGCATTGCAAAGAAGTGCTTTTCTTGGGTAGCACCACTGAGATTTCACAACAATATGGCAGATCAAGTTAGCAGTTCAACCTGAGAGGGAAAGAAAGGTTCAGACTTGAATCCAAGTGACTCCTCTCAGCTAAAACCCTGGTCACTTTGTCTTTATTGACGTTTTAGCCTGACGCCAGGCTTGGATCAAGCAGTTCCCCTTTAGAATGTTCCCTTTCCTGTAGTACAGACACACCTTGAACCTGAAACCTTGGCTAAGCCACATCTCAAGAGCCCATGCACAGGACTCTGTGCACACCCTATTCCATAATTACATTCTGCATTTCCAAACTCCCTCATGGAAATTGGTTACGTGGATCCCACCTATGTCTTTCCCAGCCTTGTTCAGCTTCCTCTCAGTGTAGCTATAAACCAGGTATTCTGCCCGTGGGTACCCAGACTACAAATGATCTTCTAAGGCTGAACTACTGACTGAACGTGGATCTTAGTCTATCTCCTACCCTAAATACTGCTTTTGCATCTCCCTGCAGTGGATGAAATGAACCTTATCTCTTATTTATGGATGGAGGTGTTGGGAGGTTTTATTCAGCAATGCCTTTCAAGTTCCAGGATCTCTTCTGATGAAGGATGCCTGGCTCTATTTTGGGAAGTTATTTCACCCTCTAGGTTTGGACCACGAGGGAAAATACATTGCATAAAGACTAAAGCACAGGTTAATCAGCACAAACGTTTCCTTGTTGAGCTCCTACAAGGACTCACTTGACAAGCTATTTCCAGACGTGGGGTCTTCCTTTTCAAACGGATGCATTTCTGTAGGATGACTCCAAAAGGCAGCTAAATGTGCCACAATTCCCAAGAGGCATCTTCTGGCCAGGGGAGCGAGATGAGCATCATCCTCCGGAGCTGCAGATGTTCTCTTCACCGACCGTATGAAGCAATGACCCCATGAGGTGCTCTCCACCAGCAGTTAGACATGCTCAGCCTCCAACAGCTGCAGGGATGGGGTCCCTGGGCAGCCCACCCTCCAGCCATCACAGTGACTCTGCAGGTGCCACGTGGCTCACGCTGTAGGAGCGGGCACAGCCTTGCAGGGCAGAACCACGGGCTGGGTCTTCAGCTGGGAGAAAGCAGGGAAGCTGCTCTGCCATCGTGCAGATGTGCACCCAGAGCCATCCCACGCAAGATGAGCTGCCAGCAGCCTAAGTGCTACATGAGTACAGTGAAAAGCACACATGTACAGAGCAAATGCTTTCATACGAGGGGCTTCCATGCGTTTTTAAAGCTTCTCTTCAGAAGGCAGTATTAACTCTTTCTGTATGCACTAAGTGGCTTGCCTGCATTCAAATCTGCTTTACGTTTCTCCCTTCATTTTCATTCTTTGCCTCCTTACTCTCAGCTGTTATTTGAGCATCTTTGCGTTCTGCCTGGAGTTCATTCCAGCGGTGCTTTATGAATCACAGAATAAGATGGCAGCCAGCACTGCCTCGCAGTAATGTGGCTGCCACGATTCCCACCTTCCATAAGGTTAGTCAGATCTGCCTCCGATAATCGAAAGCCTCTGCAGCCCCGGAGGCCCATGGTTGGGAGCCTGAATCCACTCCCCCCAGTGCAGTCCCGTTTCTCAGATGCCTGCAGCCCTCCCTGCATTAATTACATTCCGCTGAGCACATTTTAACTCCAGGGTTAAGCACTTGGAAACTCGTATCAGAAGCGATGCCTTCGCTGCCTGTCTGCAGCTTTTCTCTGCTACCAACTGTTTCTAAAAAGCACTTTTCCTCCTTACAATTTTCTTCCTTACACTTTTCTTCCTCTTAAATAAACGGAATCAAATTGATAGCAAATGATGTTTAATCTTTAGCGTTCTCATAAGAAGCTACATCGGAGTCCCCCCACTCCACCATTGAAACACAAACTTTTGTTGCTGGCAGGATATTTGGTCTATCAGATGAATTAAAGAACCGACACCAAAAAGTGCACGATGTGGGGGCAAGGGGAGGGAATAAAAGAATGGATTATTATGTGTCATTTTATATGTGTGTCAAAGGAAACCAATTTCATAATAGGGAATAAAAATTCCCTGTTTAAATACTGTCAAATAAATCCTCAAATGTAATAGGGTTCACTTCTGGGGAAAAGAAAACTAAATCCGATTAAATATTAATGCGGCGTAGTATTAATTAAGAGAGAAAAAAGTCCATCAAGAGAACCCCAATATGTTTACTGTGTCCCCAGGAAGCTGGAAAATTTCACAATCAAGTGTGTAAATGTTCTAAAAAAGGGTCCTGAATATTTTATGAATATTTGTCATAAAACAGAAATAATAACCACTGTGCAGAGCTATTAGAATTAATATTTATGCTGCCCGCCATGAAATATTCATGGGGACAGAGAAAGGGGGGCCCGTAAGACAAGAATTAATTTACATTGGGCTTGGTTTACCCGCTGGCTTGATGTTTAAAGACGGGTTGACAAGGCTCCATATGAATCCGTCAGTCACTTGCAGCGGTAGGTGGGGTGAAGGCAGGGGGAGGTGGGGGGAAGCGGGTCCAAGCTGCTGACAGCTCACAGATTGAGTTTCTGACAGCCCTTAAAAAACCTAAACGGCCCCCCACCTTTTTTTCCTTCTTCCATTGCCCAAGGCGCTCTGTACTGCCACCGTTCATCCGATCTCCCCTTCCATCTGCTGAAATTAAGGAATTAATGAGCGCTATACGCTTTACAGCGGGCCCCAGGAATGTTTACTGGTGATTAAATTATAATGCAGCCAAGCTGTATAATTCATGAACCAATTAAAGGAAGTGTTAGTTGATTTGATGGGAAGAGGACGTACAAAAAGCATTTAACTAATAGGGAACCGTGGGCTGCCGGGCGCTTTGGCTTTCTCGGATTACGCGGCTAATTGCTCTGCTTTATAGGGCTGTCACAGATAGCCATACATATTTCATTGTTCTCAAATACTTCAATTGTTTGCTTTCGTGTTGCTGCTGTAATATGTAGAAGCCCAGCCAAACTTCAGTGTAGTTAAAGCACTACTCTGCAAAAGCAGGCTGCCTCGAGAGGAGGGGACGAGAGGGGCAGGAGGAGAAGGCTGGCTGACAAAGGAGAAACTTAAAGCCGTAGAGTTAAATGTCACTCAGCAATTACATGATTAAAAGGTGCAACATATGATAGTCTTTTGTTTTACAACTTTTTGGACACTAATATTCTATGCTGACTTCACCACAGAGAAAATATTGGTAAACTAAGCTGCGTTTTTGTTCTCAGCACCGAGGAGCAACAGAAATAGGTGGAGAGAGAAATATATTAAGAAACAAATCCAGCGGGGAGGAGTTCATTTGCTGCAGTTATTGAGAATAACACAGCACGTCTTAACTTACGTGGTTCGATATTCCAAGATGCTGAGAGATGAAGGAGGCTGCTTTCCCACCTGGGAAAACACTCGGTGTCGAACGCAGAGCTGTGCTTGGGGTCCATACCAACAGCCAAAGAACAGCAGGTTTACCACTACTGCCATCCCACAAAGCACTCTCTGCTGTCTGACAGGGAGAGGGGTTTGATGGAAGAGGCCCAACAGTCAGTCGGGGTGCTCCTGTCCTCAGTCACCCACATGTGCATTTCTCCACCAGTGAAGCCCCCAACCTGCACCCAGAACTACATCTTACATGAACTTACAAGATGGAGAAAGTGGGGGAAGATGAATACCACAAATAGATGCACTATGCTGTGGTCAGCCCTTGAAATCTACTGAATAAAGAACAAGTCAGGTTAATGCACTATTTCTGCAGCCCAGAACTGCAGGCTGAACTTCTACAGGTCCCTAATCAGACACTGTCACCCACCTGAGGAAGACCATGGTAATTCTTGACCTCCTGCTTAATTTAGAGCGTTACCTTTCAAAGCACTGTACGAATACCAACTAAACAACATTCAAAACATCCTATAACGTAAAGCTGATCATCTGGTCCATCTGTCCCCTCTCTCCTGCATTGCCTCTCCCTATCACACACCCCATGCTACAGCACAGGGCATTGAGTCCCCTCTCTGAACCCATGGGCTCCAGAGAACCCAAGGATGCGCACCAATCTTCCAAAAGCAAAACTCTGCAATCCACACCATTTTAAGAAAGGTTTTGTTAGGGAGGGACAGCCAAGAGCTGGTGCACAGGATTACTCTTTAAAATGTGCCAGCTTCCATTGGCATTCCAGTGACAAACCATCTCCCAGCCAAGCACCACAACGTTCAACTAACAACATCCATCCCTGTCCTTCACTTCTGCTGGCATCGTTCTGTTCTGAGTAAAAGCTACACCAAAGCAGAAGAGCAGAGTACTTTTGCAGTCCAGTGCAGGAGTTCACCAACACAGCGCAAGAGACTTACAGTCAGTGAGCATTTGCTTTTTTTCTAAAAAGCAGAATGTCTCTAAAAAGTCCCTGAAAGAATCACTTTCTTTATTCGGAACTGCTACATGTTGTTCATTTGTTCTTAGCTTCTGGGTTAACAAATGCAGAATTTTGGCTTAAGACATCAATAGGCATTCTCTGAAATAAGGGAAGGTGATTCCAACTGCACAGTATAAGAACATGCCTTTAACCTACCATGTGGTTGAGTGAAAACTGAACTGCCTGCTCTAGAAAATAAAAAGGTTAAATTCTTTGTGAGCTTAAACTCACTCGAGTGGGCAGAGCCCAGGATCAGGAATCTGCTAACACAGCTGAAAGTCAGTATGTGATATTGGTAGCCTTTGAATTATACCACTGTTGGATTAATATAGCTCTACAATTTCAGAAAGTCTATTAAATACACTGAGGACAGCATTTGTGTGCGAGTCCATGGAGAGAAAAGGGGGCACCTCACAGCCTTGTCCCAGAAACAGTGAACTGCATCAGCGTGGGCCTTACGAGGGGGAAGAGCAGAGGTGAGATGGGGGCCCAGAAACCACGTTCTGCCCATGATTACTAACAGGAAACGTCAAAACTTGGCAATGTCACAAAATCCAGCAGAAAGTATTTTCTTTGTTGCTTTTGAAGTATCTCGGATACAATCAATCACACAGGAAAAAAAAACTTCTCTATTTTGGTTCAATGTGGAAAGGGCTATTTGCATTTCAATATGTTCAACTTATCCTGCCAATAAAAACATGGAATCATGAAGAAGAGATCAGGCCACTGGAGTGAAAAACAAGAGATGACATCCTGCAGACCTTTCAGATAAAACGGCTCCTTGCTTGTAACGTTTCTGTTGACGTCCCAATATTTCTGAATGATTGGGTTTTCAAATGAGATCAGTCAGCATGCAAATGAGGAAACAGGATCAAGACATCTCCAATATCTGATTGGGTAGAGAAATTATCAAAAGACCCTTTTTTCATATCAAATTTCCATCACAAAAGGTCAAACTTTCAACTCCCATTACTTTTGCTAACTGCATTTCACTGTGCCTGCCAGCTCATTGCTGCTGCTGTTTGCAGAGGAAAAAAGAGAAGTAGCAAATGATAACATCTTCTCACACATCTGTCATCCAGGGTGGACAAATATTTTCTAATCTTATTCTATTTTTCTCTATTGCCCTCAAAAATCCTTGCAGCCAAAGCGTTGCTTCTCACCTGGTTAGCCATTCCTACACTGGTTTTATTTCTCTGACCAGTTCTCTTATTTTTGAGCCTACACACTGACAAAGGCAACGGCTGTGTTGCCAGAATATTTGTTCTACAATTTGATCATTTAAAATACTTTTTGATGTGTGATTTTCTAAAAACTTATTGTGTCTTCGATCTGGATTGATGCCTAAACACTCAAGTAATGGATGTTCCAAAACAGCCAAAAGACAGAGAGGCTGTGAGCATTATTTTCCCCAAATCCTCAGGCAGTCACACATCCACTCACAGCCCATCCCTGACCACAAACGCTGCCCACCCCTCTGCAATCTGTGGGCTGTGTGATCAGATTTGTTCCCCCAGCTCCATCACCTTCTGCTGCTGAAGGGTGCCAACAGCAGTCAGCCTGCCTGCAGAGCACCTCCAGTACCTGCCTCCAGTCCACTCCTGGTTGTCCCTTGGTAGAAGCTGCCACCAGATCTGCTACCATGACCCTCTAGGTCCCTCTGACACAGGCTTTGTTCCAACAGCAGAGCTGCCGGGTGGGACTGGGTGAGCCTGAGATTCCAAGGCTTTGCTCTGTCTGCTCAAAGCAGTCCACTCCTGTAGATTCAGAGAACTTACAGGTCGCTTCCACAGTAGCTCAGCACTCCTAGGTCTCACCCACTGCTTTCCTAGGTTTAAAGCTGACTTTTGGAGCAGCTGAGATAGAAAGTGAGGCATCAAACAGATGAAGATGTTAGTAGAAAGTGCAGGACTCAATGTATTTGTTGCTACTGGTCCTCATAAAGAAAAAAAACTCTCAACATTATTATCACTGTAACATATATAACCCATCAGATCAGTACCTAGAGATTTCTGCTCCTCTGATTTTCTCTGTTCTTCTTATTACTCAACAACTAAATGTTTCACAAAGCCATTTCCTACAGAAATATTTATGTTCCCAAATGTTTATTGGCCCCTCTATCATGATCAAGCTTTTATGAGCACTCCATACAGGACTCTGAATTAAATACATAATTCCTCATCTATTGGATCTTGGCTTGATGCTGCGTTTGTCTATTTTATTCAGCAAGGCACTGTAGTGAACTGCACAATGCCTTACAGAAAAACTAATTTGTACAGTAAAGATATTTCTATCCAACACTGACTGTATGGGTTAGTGATTACAGAAAGATAATGAGGAGCAGGAGGACGTAGGGTTTAAATTCCAGCACTCATTTACTGTGCTAGGTTTCCTCAGCAACCTTTTTAGGTAATTTTAACTCAATTGTGGAGAGGAGGCTCTGTGCCATCAGTGGAAGGAGAAGGAAGATGCTCCGTGTAAGTACTGGACAAACATTTTGTCCTTGATTGCTCCACATCATGCAGGTTTCTGAAGCCACAGAGCCACTGTCCCTCAGTCAGTACTAACAGTGGGATTCTCTCCTTGCTGGCAGCTGCTGGCTGTAGGAACAGATCGGATGTAGCCAGCTCAGGAGCTGCTCTCCCAGACTGTGTCCTTTATATTTGATTTTCCACTCTTCTCCTTATGACCAAATGTGCCTGTGCTGACTTATGAATGTTTCCAAGTATCTAGTAAACTAAGTTTTTGGCCTCCTTATCACATCTGATCAAGGTAACGTTGTCAACTTCTTGGTATCCAGCAAATTCCAATTCCAGAACAAAGGGAGACTATGAATGTAGGCTCTCTGACAGCACAATAATGGTGATGGCATTTTAACCATAGGTCTTTACTCTTCACAGATCCCTTACTATTGAAACACTAATCATCGTGCCATCTGGATGGAGGATAAAGGGTCATTCTCTAGAAGGCTAAGATTGGCAGTGTTCCCTTTCTGCCTGGAACAAGTCTGGTCAGAGGTCATTCCAGGATGAACCGGTGTCCCAGCCAGTAGGTAAGGGCTGGAGTTCACATGATTTAATAATGGGCCCTTCAAAGTAGTAGAAAAGAAAATCTAAGAGCATCTGTTGACTGGAAGGTGTATTTGACATGTAGGTACCTTCAGAACCAAGGTGAGGATTTGTAAGGAAGAACGGCGTAGCAAGCAGCTCAGCTCTCCTTTGGAATCATTAATGCAGGCAACTTTTAAACAGAGTGGGTTTTCTTCATCTAAAGGATACTGCAGTTCAAACAAGACTGTCTGGATCTGTTGTGAATTACAACGTGTTTGGAATTCACAAGACAAGCTGACATCTAATCAGAAAGAAAAAGACAGGTTTTTATACTTACTACAGTTTTAAATAATAATAATAATAAAAAATCCCGTTTCTTAAAAGGCTCAACAACATTGCACAACTCTTTGTACCTAGAACTAAACTGAAGGTAAGGGCACTCGCCTTCACCTGTGCTTTGTTCATACCAGGAAAATCTGAACAACTCAATGTTTATTGTTATTTTCTCCCTGATACAACAGAGGATCCCTCCCAACACCACAGCTAACAAAGTGCTTTTACAAAATCAAACCATCCAGCTCTCCCAAGGGCAAAACTCAGGGCTGTATCATCATTAAGGATTCCCAAAATACCCTGTTCTCAGAACCGTATGAATTCACTGGCACAGCCCCACTTGGTGCACTACGTGGGAATTAGGCCTATTTAGAATCATGGGACATTCACTGGGCATTTCCATAACGGCATGGGGCTGGACCCAAATGAGTTTTGGGTAGGCTTCCAGGAAAGAGTGTACACTGCCATTACCATAAATCATCCCAGAACATCAACAGTGATACAGAATCTTTCAGAAAAAGAAATACTGCTGCTGCTTTCAGAAGGACTGCCACTTGCCATTTCTTTTAGGTAATCAGATAGCTGTTAATTAATAAACCTGTCAGGTGAATCGTCCTGCTCTGGTCATCATTATCCATTCTGTAACAGAATCCTGCTATCATCGCCGCTATCCACCCCATAGCTTCCAGCTCAATTAACTTAATGCTATGCAAATGAGCGGCTCTCCTCATCATTAGCTTATAGCCCACAAATGTTAATAACATAATTGGGCCTTCAACAGGGTAATTAGACACGATTTCTTCCATTAGTCTTACAAGGCTAATTATTGTTGATAGGAGAGAGGGGATGAGTCCCAGTGCTGCATGCAAAGAGGGGCATCTGGTTAAAGCAAATATAGACAAAACATCAACAAGGTAAAACAACCGTTGAGATCCACGGCAGGGTCAGGTAGGGGTGGGAGAAAGGAAGATGGGGAATGGTAAGGGGATGGTTAGGAACTGCTGCAGGAATTCTCGGCAAGGCAGGAGCTAAAAACAAATTTTCAGCCTAAATATTGAGCTTTCCTACACTTAGCACTGAAACAACACAAGGTTTCATAAATCAGAGGGAGCTATTCTCAACTTTTCGCAGACAGAACAACTTGGAAGCTGTGATGATTGAACTTCCTATGTTTGTAAGGCAAATACAAAGAAGGACATAGATGAGACCTTAAGTCCTGAATCTGGTCCTAGATTTCCCCTGTAGTTATGTCCATTGGGATGAAAGCCAAGGACTTGCTGCTATTCTGCCTGTACCAATGCACTCTCATCCATGGTGATTAGGGTTAGGGTTACAAAATCCTGCCTTATCCATGACTTAGCTCTGACAGTTCAGCGGTCTACTGGAAACACAGCCATGAAAAATATATGTCAACCTGAAAAGCCCAGAAGACTCATGGGGCTGAGAAGCCATGTGATTTCCTTATTCTGCTTCTCTTCTCTTCAACTCTGGGGCAAATTCACAGCCAACACAAATCCTTTGATTTTACTGCAACTGCATAAGGAGGAATTCTTCCTATAAACTTGGCCAGAAAATCAGTTTGAATTACGTTCACAAAATTAGCAGCATTTCTGGGAAGATTAAAACAAACAACTTTTTTTTTTTTTTTTAACTTGCCATTCCTTGGTCTTTTGAGAGTTATATCAAAAGAACAAATTCCTCTCTGGATCATGGCAGTACGTATCAATGGGATATTTATAGGATTCATATCAAAACAATCTTACCATACAATCTCTTATTTTTGTTAATTCCGACCACATGCATAGCTCAATACTGGTCTTACTGAGCTCAAAAATACAGCACCTGTTAGAAAAGGAGAAGAAAGAAGTCTCTGTGGGACAGATGAGAGCCTTACCCAAAATGTGTTTCAGGCCTCACAAAGGACAGGCTTTAGTAATACACAAATATGTACACATAACACATTTAGGGACAGAAATGATAATCCTTACACAGCACAAAAACACTGGGTCTCCCCTTACAGCTGAGACAAGGGAAGCCAATTTAAGTGATGGTGATTAATACATTTATGTGACTGCACACGATCCAGACCAATAGAATTGGATCCACTGCATCTGTCAGACTTACAGGATCGTTCCAACACCTTTCCTGCAGGATAAGCTATGACACTATCCAGCTCTGCTCTCTTAAATTGCCCTGCACTTGCTAAATTTACTAACTAGAAAATTCTGAGCAAATATCTTGTTCCAAGGCAAACAGCAGTAAATCCACTGATGTTTTAATGAAGATTACACTTTCTAATCCTCATGGTAATGACAAACTAGTCTCCATTCAATATGCAATATTACTTGACAGTTTTAATCACCCAAGCCGTATTACATTTGCTACAGACTGATGCACTTGTCTTCCCAGATCTTCAGCATGGAGAATCTAAGCAAAAGCAGCATAATGCCAGTTATGTCTGTGGATTTCAGCATGGTCCAATGCTGCCAGCCACACTACCTGAGGAACAGCTTACTCTAGGATTAGGCTCAGGTCCAAAGAGCCTTCTAAAGCGGAGGGCAGCTGGCAAAATCTTGTCCTATGTTTCTATTCCAACATTCCTGAATTTTAGTAACCACAGAGTTCAAAAGTAAGGTACATTTCTAACGTAACTGCCCTGGTGCAAAATCAGACAGCAAACACAGCAAGGGACTTTCATAAACTAAATTTTCACCTGTACAGATGTAAGAGTGACCTTTCTACATTTATTCAGAATAATATTCAGCCAACTTTTGCCACCTCACAACTGAAGTAAGTAAATGGTAAGAGATCAACGATCTGAGATGCCTGACAATGCTGCAGAGCCCTCCTCTTCCTCCTGTGCTTTCTCAGGCACCGTCTCCATCCACAGTTCTCAGGCATATAAAACTCTGAACTGTTTTATCAATATGTGGTCTTTTCTCCAGTGCATTACAGTCTCCGACCATTACAGTTGAAGTTTTCCTCCCTCAGTTTAGTTCCTCCAGCTTGTTGGTTCCAATCTCTTCTTGAAACCAGTATTTTCCTTACCAAAGCCCCTACATCCCCATCCCCTAAAATAAGATTTGCACATTGGTTCTTTTGTGTGAGAACTACTGGGGAAATTAAGGTAAAATTCTGAAAAACAGGTGCTTTAGTCCATGAAGAAACAGTCAGAATTGACACTGCATATCATGTTTTACCTTGGTGAGATCAATCAATGCTACACTCAGCAAAACGTGACTGAGGGTGCACAGCCACATGCAGCTCCATCTTCTCCTGTATGCTCATCTCAGCAAAAATATTAGTTAAAAGTAGCTCTATCCCAAACAGCCAAGGGCTGCAGGATGGCCTCTCACAGCACGTAGGCTGCTGCCAGATCCCAGCCCACAGCATCGGCCCATGGAGCAGAATGAGAGGAGAGCATGCAGGGAAACCCAAGGGGACCAGGCTCTGTGAGCTCAGTGAGCTCTCAGGGATGTTGTTAGGATTTTTATTCCCACTTTTGTCACCAAAGCAAAAATAATTCAGGAGCAAAAAGCACCTATGATCAGACAAGAAATAACACTTTGATATCCCACAACTTTCATTCCTTGAACAAAAGTTGTGTTGTAGGTGAATACCCTGAACAGTCTTTGTTGACTTAGAGATTACTACCCAATGTCACCTATTCAAAGTCTATTCAAACCTATTCAAACCTTGATCAAAGGCATCTAATTTTGGAAGCCAAAGGAGGATCCAGGAGCGCTGGCACTGCCTTGGCAGTATGAATACTTCATGGCACTTTGTGAAGAAGCACTGAAAGCGTTAATATTAAGCTCAGTGCTTCCACAGTTTGACCATATCTGTTCCCATGCAGATATTTTTCTGGTTTGCTTTGGCTTGTCTAACACTTGCTACAATTGCCAAAGACATGAAAAGTAGCCCAGACTACGCATTTGATCAGGATAGAGAGTCTTCAGGTTTCCTAATGTCTCCTCATTTGCAAGAGGTAGCTACTGCAGAAAAGCATCCCTTTTTTTCTGCAGCAAAAAGAATGAAAGGATTCTGCATGTGGTTTTGTGTCCTTAAAAAAATAATAATAAAAAAACCTTGGCTTAGAAGTAGTTTTTCTTCTTTCTCTTCCTGGAGACTTGGAAGCTTGCTGAGATCAGAGATTTCCTTAATTGCTGTACCCAGGACTTCACCAAACCACCTCCAACCATCAAAAGGAGCCTGGAAGAGGAAACTTCTAAAACTAATACCTGCTTCCCACAACTGAAGCCAAACATACCTCTTATTCTTGCTGGAGAAGAGTAAGAAAGAAGCAGCAATGTTTGTGACAGCAAATGCAGCATCCCACACAAAGTCCGTCGAAGGCTTTCACAACTGCATTTGATGTTTTGCTGCTGTTGGCTCAGGAGGCACAGGAATGGCTCTCTCCAGGACATGGTACCAATATAGGTCAGGCACAATCAGCAAAGGCTGCAGCAGTGGCATCATAACCCTATTCCTGTAATGACTAATTTATTTATTTATTATGTAGTGATCTACTGGATTCCTTAGTAGCAATAACATCTATTCAGATAACTGTTGTTATATGAGGGTAGAGTCTGCCAAGGAAGAGGGGGAGAAAGGAGAATAAGGATTCTCCAGCATCAACCAAACATTAGACAGGTGTTTAAGGAGCTGCTTCTGTCAGTTTCGTGTAGGGCCAAAGACTGGGTGTGCTGCTTTTTGCACTAAATATGGAGAATTAGTTGTCACTATGCAGTAACCTGTGGGTGTGACTGCTGGAGAGAGCCCAGATGCCAGAGCAAAGAGTGCCTTTCCATGCACAGCTGTTATGTATAAGTTTAATGGCATAGTTACACTTCCCTGAGACATTTTGCCCATTATGAAGTGCTCAGTGACAACTCTTGCGATAGAGATGGAACAGGAAAAGAAAGGTAAATAACTCTTGTCCTGCCCCCTTAGTTCCTAATGACTTGCCCCTTAAATCTTACCAGACCACTCAGTCTGTTTGGCACTGAATATGTAGAGAAGGACGAGAGTAGCTGGGGTGGGAGCACTGATGTGAGAAGTGATAATAAAAAGGAAACCAATTAGCATTAGTGAAGACAACAGTCAGCAAGCCAGCAACCAGAAAACAGCTCTGGTAAGAGAGAGCTGCCTTCTAATCAGAAGAGACAGAAAGCAAGAATGATTGAAACGGGGAATTGATCTGCCCATTATTTTTACTACCTCCTTTTAAAATTAAGCCATAGGCCATTTGGACTTGCATGCAGTCTCTCTCTGTCCCTGGTGCAGGCAAATTGTGGTGTACTGATTTAGTACCTTAATTAACAAACAATCTTTCTGTATTTTTCCCTTGAAAATGAGGGGAAAATAAGATATTGCTACAACATTTTTTCTTTGTTACTCATAAGGTTTTTGCATGCCACCAATTAAAAATACAACTAAAAAGATACACAGAAGCTATCATTTAAATTAGGCCAAAGTTTTAAAAATGCCCTGTAAGATTTTCCATGTCAGAATAATTCAATCACTGTTATGTTTCCTTGATGCAACTATTTTGGGACTTAGCTTGTTGCTTGATAGGATTTTAATTGAGTCATTTACATTTAATTTCCAAATATGTAGCTGTTACAGAAGGCAGGGAGGAAAAAAAAAAAAGGAGCCAGAAGACAGCCAATCTTTAACAAAAATATTTCTGATATAAAAAATGAATCTGAGGAATACATATTCAGCCATAAGTATTCCAGTCCATGTCTGGTAAACTCTCAGATAATGGCAGCACGGTAGGGTCACTGGGGTTCTATTAGCTCAATTAATGAGGAGTAAGATAAGGCTAACACCTAGCTCTTCAGACGGCTAAAAAATAGAGCTGGTAGTAATGGAGTTATTAACCTTCGCCAGCCATTGAATTTTGCTGCTGATTCAAACTCCATTTCCTAGTTCAGGCCTCCATTAATAGGCTGTTTATTATCCCTAATCCACACTGGGATCAGCTGCAGAAATATGAAAGCCCCATGTAAAGACCAAATAGTTTAAAAAAATCTTTTTTTTTCCCATCCAGATTTTTTCCTTTTGTTCTCAATATCTCCACACACGCTACGTTAGAAATGGGGAACTTCATTATCCTAATCTGTTTGGATACAAGTTCTTAGTAGCCTGGTGAAAAAGAAGCTTTAAATCTATTATGTAAAAAGATCATATAATTGGAGATACAGCCACATCCTTTTGAAGACCAAATAAAACTGCACTGGAAAACTTGTACTGGAGAAGCTACTGCTGTTTGTTTTCTCCACTGGGAAGAAAAAAACAAAACCTTTAGTATTGGAAAAATGGGTATTTGAAGTATATTGCACACTTGTTTCATTGTACTGCTACATCATCCCTCAAGTTCAGCATCCCTCCCCAACTTTGTCTGTCCACACGGTATATGGCTAAGCAAATTTCCTGCACATTAGATGAGATGGGAACTGACAACGTTGTTATTTGTCTAATAATGAAGTTTGTAGGTACTACTGTAACATAATTAATCAATACTGAGATGTAAAACAATCGGCCCTGGATTCAGAATAGATGGAAAAACAAAGCAAGTGGTGTAGCAGAGGAAATCAGGACACCCTTAGCAGTAGCCCCCATTGGAACAGATGGAAAGAGTGGTTTTATCAGCTTGAGAGGAACTCTAACACAAACCAGGCTATAATTTTAACTACAGAGACCTTGGGCTAAAGGGTCCTCAGGCTCCTTCTTGCCAAGTTTGTACAATCAGTTGAGATCAGTTACGCTTTGTCAGTGTCCAGTATGTTTTCAATGAAGGAGACACTGTATAGTTACTACAGTCTGCAGACAAGGTGTTATCCCCAAATGTATCACAGTAACATTTAATGGAATATGAGTGGTTATTAATGGAGAAAAAAAACTAAATGAAAACATATTTGTGCTCCTATATATACATATCCAGTACACAGCACTACGTTGGAAGCTGAATGAGGTTCTGGTTGTCCCATCATAGAAAAGGACCAGCTAGAAGAGCTACAAGAAGTAGAGAACAGTGAACCAGCATCATCAGAAAAGTGAAATGACTTCCAAAAAAGGAAAGGGTAAACACGTCAAGATACTTTGCATAGGAAACTGAGGCTGAACTGGAATATATAAAAGGATATAAAAGCAGGAGTGTGAGGAGAGGATGCACAGGGAATATATATAACAGTTTCTTTTTATAACCCAAAAAAGCCCCAGCGAAGCATTTTCATATGACACCAAATCAACAAGTGAAACCCATTCCTACTTGGTCGAGGCCCAAAGTACAACGTGTTGAAGAAGATACAAAGTCAAGAAAAACGGGTTATTAGATGTAGCTGTTCAGACAAACCTCTGGCTCAGGGCATCTGTAAACTGCTGGTGGCCATGAAGTGGCCTGGAACCAGCAGACAGCTGGCCACGAATGAGCTGAAACTAATGATGAGAGAAAAATAACAGATGAGATTGTTGTTGCTGAACAGTGTTTTATCAATACTTGGGAGAGAGCAGAAAGAGACAAGAAAGAGTTTGCAAAATATTAAGTAGAGTTTTCTTTATGTTAGAACTGTCCAGCGCTGTGCTATATATTCCCTGTTGTTGTTATTCAAGCATTAACAATGAACAAAGCTAAAATGCCTATTTATGCTCATTTGGATAAGGAACTGCATTCAGTCTCTTGCATTAGAAGTTCTGAGCTTCAGATGCCAACCTGTAGTTGTACTTGGAGTCCCACTTACCACAGTCACTAAGTGGTTAATGTTGTTCTTTTACTAGAGAGCTGTGAGACCACTAATGGATTCAGCTTCTTATTTGCCCTAAAGGCTGCCACAGTTCAATGCGATTAGGATCCTGTCCACTTAAGCAGTACTGCTTCATGGGGAAGAACACAGAAAGCAGTGCAGGGCTCTTCTGTGAGTACAGGAAGAGGAGTTCTCTGGTAGACAAGTTTTTTCTGATGCAGAGGAGATCTTCCTGCACCAGCCTGTAAGGCAGCCTTTGCTCTACTGCAAATTCTAATTTAAACAAAACCTTACACCTTCCTCTTTCAGTGGAAGATGAATTATTTTCCTTTTTGTTCCAGGGCAGTTCTTTGGATGCAGTGGCTGACTCAGTATGAGTTTTTTTTATTGTTACATTTTAACAAACTTTATGGCCCATTTTGTTTGTTTTCAAATAACTTTATTTTCCTTCTTTTCTACCATCAATTACTGGGTTTGTTTTTCTTTCCATAAGATGGAGGAGTCAGGAGACTGATCCTGCTCCATGCTGTATAATTTACTATTATGTATACTAGCTTTATGAGGTGGGAGTCAGATAAAACATAGTATTTGAACACTAACCATTTATTAGCTCTAAGGAATAGATTTATGACTTGACAACCAGACAATAACTCTGTGTTCTGATCAGCCAAAGAGGTCTACTTTGAGTTCAAAACACAGAGTAACATACTCTTTCACAAATAATTTTGTTTACTGATGTGACTAGATTTTAATAATAAACTTGATATATATGTAAATTTATTTTAATCTAATTTCATCAACAGAGTCCTCCTAAAAATGAGACTTTGCAGATTGTTCTGTGTCTGATTTATAGATTTCTGCATCCTATTCCCAGATTGATTTCAAGGCTATAACTCTATCAGGGTTTTCTCCTGATGTCAGAAACACCACCTCTGCAGATAGTGTTTTATAACTAGCATCACAACTGCAACTGAATTACTGCCCTGCTATCCTATGCTGCAATATGTCCTTTTGTTTATAATCACCCTCTCTCCCTCATACACCTACTGCTTCAGCTGCATGGAAAATAACAGCTCCAAAATCAATCAGGTAGCATGATGCCTATTTTTGTCCCCTACTTCAAGCTCTGTGTAAAATAGTAAGGGCCAAATTCCTAACTCAGATCTGAACGTGCATCGTTCTTTAAAGAAAATGGAAGCTGAAGAAATGGATGAGTGCAAAATTTCTACATGGAAGATCTTATAATGAGTTGTTCTTTCTCACTTGATGAGGTCCCAGCCCTGCGAAGGAACACCCTCCTGCACACACTTGAGCATTCACAATGATCTCATGTGCTCAGATACTTGTTCAAGAGACTATGGATCTACTTTTTAAGTGCATATGAAGAGTAATCCATGGGAAATGCTATTTAACTGTCACTAGCATTGCTATCAAGGTTCTTTCTCCACTTTTTTCATGAAGGCAGCCACAGAGAAGATACAGGAAGAATACCTTCACCAACTTAAACGCTTTTTCCACCATTTGTTCTTAGATAAAAACAAGTTTTTAGAAGCATAAGGACCACATATTTCCACTGTGTGCCTTGGGAGTGGCCATTGTGTCATCTAGTTGTATAGATTGAACCAGGAACTCCTGAAGGAGAATGGAAGAGCCTCTCAGCATAGATAAGTCTACCAACATTTCAAATGCTCACCACCTGTGGACAAGCTGTGAAGAGTAACCCCACTGTATCTGCCTGTCATACAAGTTCTCTTTTGATGCTCATTTCTCCTACATTGCATTTCTGAACAACTTTTTATGGCTCAAATAAAATATAATTCTCATGTTGTCTTTAATTATTTCACAAAACCCCAAACTCTCACGAGCTCCTTGCAGTACTAATATATTCCATTCCATCATGCCAGTGCTAAAGCAAGAGGATGTAGATCCCCCTCCTGCTGCAAATAAAAATACACCTCCTGAAATAATCCAAACTTTAATCCATTTCTTATGGTTTTATGGTTTGTCCTTAAGAGAAACTCAGGCAAATAATCAGAACAACCTCTCCTCTCTTCCACAGTTTGTCCATCTGGAGGATTTGTAAGACCAACGCTCTGTTTCCAGCTCTTTGGGACTGAGACCCCTTTTCTAGATATGGAAGGAATAAACAAAGAAGTTGCAGCTGCCTATATAATGTCAGTAAAGATCTGTATCTCTCCACAGGCTTATTTGGAATGTATGTAATGTGCTAAATATATATCTTACCTGTTTGGAATAATACATGCTTTTTGCAGCCTCTCTGCCTGCTCTATGTCCCTTGGGAAGCCACGAAGCACCCAGCCCCTGGTCATGCAGTCTGGTGCATTTAGGCGTTTCTCCAGGATCTTCATAACAGTGTTGTCTGGGACTGCAAAGGATTACAAAGATGACATTTCTTTTGTATACTGAGTCTGCAATTAAAGAGGCAACCATACCACTACTTCTGGTTAAAAGGAACAACAGAAATACAAACATATTTTACATATGATGGATTTTGGAGAGAGGATCACTGTTGAGCCTGCACATCTACTGTGCTACCACAGAAACCCCCACATCTTAAGAAACCATAGAATTACAGCACAGCGTTTGGTGAGAAGTGATGCCTAGATAGCTCTGCATTGTCCTTTTTCTCTCAGCCATATTGGGATGATGTCACAATGAAGTGTGTGCCATAATCTTATAAAAATGCAAAAATAATGACCTGATCCTAAAATCAGGGAACAAAAATGTCTGTAGCATTCTGTATTTAACTTTGGAGACGATAATGGTTCTGCAGCAGCAGGCTGGATGCGCTACTTCTCCATTTTGCCCAAAGGCTTGAAGCTTTCACAACCAAAAATACATTTCCAAAATGTATTTCAACTACTGTGGTTACAGCGCTGATGACTCTAATTTTAGATATAGAAGTTCTCTTTCCTGTTATTATTTATCTTTTAGGCAACAGAGTAATACCTGCAAGAGTCTGGCTGGGCTTACAATCACCGTGTAGCTTTTTGAATTCTAGGTAATCATACACAGGAGGCATCCTGCATAACAGACTTCAGAAAATAAAGTATTTTTACAGTAAATATTTTTACCATTGTTAAACAACAAACACAAACTGGAGAATTAAGTAACCCAGCTTCAACAACCATGACTTAATTTTCTGGACATCTTGCATTGTGTTGGGATTCTTGTCAAATAACTACAAAGAAAGGGCAGCAAAACCACAAGCTGCATCCCAAAAAGCAGCCAAAGTGATCTGCAAGAAGCAATGAGAGTCTCTCCTCTTCATCTGTGCACTATGTCTAATACGCTGTTGCCTCTACTGGAAACAAGCAATAAAAAACACGACATAAATCCACATGGTGGGATGCTGATGTTTTGATGCTCGCCCTGCCATCACATCTGCATACAGAAATACAACAGGTTTTTGTAGGAGAGTGTATGTGTCAGATTTCTGACAATACAATTCGCTTTAGGACTAACTGACAGCAACGTGCCTGTGTTTTAGAGGAGTATATTATTGTCAGTGCACATTTATACCCTGGATACAAGCTGGTTTTAAACTACAGTAATAGAATCCATTTGCTCCCTGAAATTTAATATTTCCTAAAGACTTATACCTCTATCATGAAATTCATTACCTCTCCTTTAAGTAATCAAATTACTGAGTTTACAGAATTGCACTCAGAATTCAATGTACCAGCAAAAATGGAGGAAAACCGCAGGGAATTAATTACAAAACAGATTAGGGTATTAACTGAGGGTACCTGCTTCACATTATTAAAAACAACAAACAAAAGAAAACACAACCAACCAAACAAAAAACCCAACAAGTTAAAGAGTACTATTCTCCATATGCTAAAAGAAAAAAAAAAAAAAAGGAATGGAATAAAATCAGTACCAGTCACTTGACAGGGGGTAAAATGACAGTGCAAAACTCGGCATTGCATTAAAAATGGGACTGATAAAGCTAACAGCAGGCAGGAATATTATTAAGCAGATGTTACCTATCTAGCTACCCAAGAGCTGAGCTGCAGGCCGGCACTGGGGGTAGCAGCAGCATTGCAGAGCTGTTTGCAGGTCAGCTCTTCTCCCCACCCTCCAGGTTACAAGATCTAACACAAAACCAAGGCATCCCAGTAGGAAAAGAAGAACAAAATCCCACCTTCTCTTTCCTGAAAATGTATTCCCATGTAAAGATGGGTGGAATTTTCCCAGTACTCATGAATTTCTGGCTGCGATGCTAAACTTTCTGTCTTGATGCACACTGTTTTATCATGATTCCTGCTGGAATGGATGTACAAAGATGCCAAAACATGTGATTTTTGAAACTTGCAGAATGCTTAAAGATGGTTGTGCAAGGGAGCTGAATGAGTCCTCCAAAGCCATGCATAAATCCGTGCTAAGGTGGGATTCTGCATGATCCCACATTCCCTGCAAGATGAACTCCAGGGAATCAGGGCAAGCGCTTGGAGCCCCGGCAATGGCACAGTGGGTGCACTCTGCTGTTGGGCTGCCAGCACATCTCTGGAGATTCTCCAGTTCCAGGAGTCAAACTGCTTCCATTCTGCATAAGGGGAGGAGAAACACCACAGCCTACAAGCAGTTAAAATGCAACTGTGATGGGAACCAGGCAGCATCTCTTTGTCTGATCACTTCCCATTAGTCTTCTGTGAAGCCTGAAGATCAAAATCCTCCCATTTTGTGACTGCTTTTGAAAAAAAAAAACCAAAACACTGAAGCCAACACAAGAGGAAAAAAAAAATCTAACAGGTTGAAGTAACAATTAATTAACAATATAGCCAACAATACACCAGGTTGATGGTTCTTTCGAGGAGTACTGGGGATTACGTGGTAACCCTGATATCTTGCTAATTTTGGTGATGACTGATGAGAAGAGATCAGCAATACTCTTCACATTGCTTGTATGCTCACGTACATCTATATATCACTGAATAATATAGATGCTTACATACTTCTGTGCCTCCTTCTAAAGCTTGATGGTGAGAAATAAAACATAAACAAGTCAGACAGCAAGCTCTGCTCTCCTCTTGATTAGCAAACATACCTATCACTTCAACACAATGGGGGAACATAGCTTGTTGGCTGTTCAGTGGCATTACAAAGTACATCAGCTGCCCTTGAACAGGAACAGTCACACTTAAAACGGCTGCATTAAAACTGTAAAACATCTTCCACAGGCCAGAGAAACAAAAAATGGGGAGGAGGGAAGAAAGAAATCAGTATTTTGCTGTGGAATAGACAGTAAGTAATGAAGAACGCTGCAGTATGGTATTCCTTTTCACTCATGTGGAACTGTCTCTGGAATGCAATGGAAATTAATAACCTGTAATTGGAGTGGCACACAGCCTGGAAGCAACTAGCCATAGGTCTCCTGGCCTTTAGCACATGACCCAGAGGGCTATAACAGCAAAGTAGAGTCTACAGCTTTTCTGATGAGACAGTCAATCTACATGTTTTAAGTAGATTATGAAGCACGAAAGCTTTGAATAATCAATTCCTTTTCAACACAAGCTTGTGTGAGTTTTCAACTCTGAAAGTTGGGGGAATAAGGCTCTGGAGAGATTTTACTTTATCATTAGAGAGGTCCAAAGATAAGTTTCTTGTAAAAAATACAGTTTGCTACAAAGAGATATCCAGACTAGGCAGTTGGAAGCACATCTCTATTAAGGAGCGAAATTAAGGTACAGGAGTAAAACCCACCCTCAGAAGTAATTCTTCAGAGCTCCAATGGCACCCTATGCGGAAAGCAGTGGGGCAGGAGCACGGTGAGCCTCCAAAATGGCACATGCAGCAGAACCAGGCCACCGTCAGCTTCATACAGAAGTGTATGCACAAATGAACTATATTCTTGCCTAATGTCAATAGCGCACAGCACATCCCCTTTATCTGTCAGCCTGTTTTGGCCGTGTTAATGGTCTAGACCACACAGCTGGCTGTGACCCTAAACAGCTCAAGGGTAAGGGCAGGCATGGCACAGGAACAGAAGCTGGAAGCACTGCTGCTCGTGCTGGAACTGCTGCACGGACACCTGGAGAGCTCCTGTCTCCGTGACTGTCAATCAGCACATTCCAGCAGACCATTAAAAAATAAATTTACTTCCCGGAGCTTCAAAGCTTTTCACAGGTAAAAGGTACTTCGCATGAAAAGCACATTCTCATGAAACTCACAGGAGCATGGCCTATTAGCTCTGACCCAACCCATAGATCTGCAGGACTAATAGAAAACCCTATCAGGCAATCAGTTGACAAAATCATACCATCTGCTCAAGACAAAAGTAACGGAACATTAAAGGCACAGTCTGAGAGGCAAAAACAGTGCTTGAGAGCTTACAGGGCATTATTCTCCAATAGCTTCGGTGCTGTCAGTGCTCCGAGCTATACAATTATCATATTTAAATGGATTCCTCCTCCACCTATTTCTCTTTAAAACAGACGTCTGAAGGGTATTGACTCACTCCTCCAATGCTATAAACCCTTGATTTTAAGGAGGGCATAAATGCATTTGCAGGCATAAATTCTGTCAGCTTTGTGCTGTAAAAACTTTAAGGTCCTTGTGACAATACTGTCCATTTGCCCTTTATACCTCACTCAGAGATTTTTTTTTAGCAGAAGACTTTCACTGCTAATTCAGACGCCCGAGGCTCGATCCCAGTACCTGACAGTTAACATCTTGCCCTGAGTAGAAGCTACTGCCAAAGGCTGCTTTCCCGGATTGTGGTGTCAATCCTAAAATTAGCAAAGAATGCAATTTGCTTATTTTATTGCTCTATAAACTCCACATTATTCACATCAGGTACTTTTATTTGGGCCTTTCAGAGAAGCACTCCGTTTTCTCACCCACGTTAAGATCTCAGATTGCCCCAATTTAATAATGTTCAAGAACGATTCCGTAGCGACTCACGGTCGCGTAGCCCGACCGAGATTTTCACATAACACTACCGCCAGCACTCAGGGACTACTTCGTCCATCTCACAGCGAACAGCTGGATAGAACCAACGGTCCCCACTACCGGTGGCGACGTGCGGAGTCCGACCCGCTCCGGTGCAGCACCTCGTGGGGAGGACAGCGCTCTCCGGCCGCGGGGTGCGCAGAGCGGGGCCCGGAGCGCCGCTCCCGGTTGTGTAGCGCCACCTGCCGGCCGCGGCGGCACGGCGGGAGCACCGCCCGACTGCAGCTGCCCCGCGGCCCTCGGAACTCAATAGCGGGGCTCTCGGAATTGCGGAGCCCGAGCACCGCACGTATCGCTCCTTCCCGAGCGTTGAGGCTGATGTGTTGCCAGCAGAGAAGGAGCGAACGCAAGGGAGAAGACCGGCGTGGTGTTGGCAAAGCGCTGTAAACGCTCATTTAATCATCTCATCGGGTGGAAAATGCACGCAGAAATACAGCCTGCGGTCGCTCGTTTCACGTGTGCAGCGCTGCTGGGAATGACTCCCCGTAAGAACAGGAATTATTGCAATACAATAAAACGGCTGCATGCATTTTAGATCTTTTTTGGGTCTCTTCTAACATAGCAGAGCCTCCTTTTTTTTATCTTTTATTTTTCTTTTTTTATTTTTCCCGAGGTTTGTTGTCATTTAATAAAAATTAAACGTTTTAAAGAGGAGTGACAACAGCATTTTTAAAGCAGGTACGACCCCAAATCATCAATCAGGCAATACCAGATGATATGTGACAAATTCAGACTTTCAGAAACGTATGATGAAGTGAAAGGAGCGCATCATTCTTCCTCGGCTCCCGAGGCAGAGCTCTACCCCTGCTCACAGCCAGGGATGGGGAAGCACTCAGCCCTGTGCTGCTTTACGTGCCAGTGGCACCTTCCGTTTAGCAATGGAAATTCAGCCCAAGTTCAGCATCCACCACGCCAACAACAAATAAAGCTTTCCTCCTCTAAAATAGTCCCTGCAATGTTTTTGAGTGTCTCTGCGTATTTGCCTAATGGCAGAAGCCATCAGCGAGCCCTGGGATGATGTAGTGGGCTGACAACGAGGTCAGATCCACACACCTGGGTTCCCAGCCCCAAACACACGCTGACTGCAGCACGGCTCGAGCTGATTTAGGTCTTCTGCCTCAGTTTACCACCTGCAAGATAAAAGCTGCTCTGAATTGCCTCAAAGGGATGTTTCTAACCTGCAAGTTTCTCAAGCTGGCAGGAAATCATGTATTTGCAACACTGCTTCTTACTCCTTCAGCTTCTGCAGAGAGAATACAGCTAAATGTCAGACAGCAAGCACAGTTCTCACCCAGGTAACGCATCATTTCCAGGGTAATCAACAAAGCTCCCTACGTCTTCCTTATTTCTACAACAGCTCTACTGAAGAGCACAGGGCTTGTGATAAGAAGTTGGGCTATAAAACCCCCTTTTTTACATCAACAATGTGCAAAAAAGAAGAAATTCACTCTGACAGCCCCGGTGAAAAACACCTTGGCTTTCAATAGCAAACATAGATTTCACCATATGACGAGAAGGAGGATGCTAAGGGGTCTGTCATCCCCCAGCAGCAATGCTTGGTGCCAGCCTGCTCTCCTTGCTGTTCCCCCCATCCACCATCCTCATTCAGGGGCTCTCAGCTACACAGACCATCAGACCAGCACCTCACACCACCCCAGCTCACCTTCCAGTGAGGTAGAAAACAGCAAATTAACATCACGTTTGCAAAATGTGAAGTGATACGTAAGAGCTATTTAATGTTTTGCTTGTCATAATAAAGTATTTCTACATATATGACTCCCAGTAAAACACAGCCAAAGCTAGAATTTGATGATAAACTCGAAAGATCCTGAAAAGCGGTGCTGCCAATGTGCATTCCCTTCCACTTATCTTATAAAAATACTGTGATTTCTCCACCCCAAAATCCAAACAACAGAACAAAACAATTCAAGCTTTTTGCACAGAAGCTGGTGCTGCAAGAAGAGCAGCCAGGAAGAAAATAAAGAACTTATTTCTATGTTTCTAAGAATGACTGTCAGCAATAGAGATCAAAATAAACAAAAGGTTAGTGCTCAGAATTGATATTCTGCTTTGCTGTTTAAAAGCCCTGATAAGCATGAGGCCCAGGATGGCCACAGCTTCCCTCCAATCCAGGAGGGTTTTGTGGCACTGTGGCGGTTCATAGTGATCCCCGATGACTCAAAAGGGTGACTGTGGGCATCTGACCTCTTGTCATGTACAAAGTGCTTGAACCCCTCCCTCATGCAAACCCACCGACACCAGCAGCACCGTCTCTGTGAATGAAGGCACCTACTGATACTCTGCTGACAAGGACAATGGCAAACGTCGCTGCAAAACCAGGAGGATGGCAACACTCATATGGGCAGAGCCATGCCCACTAACTGTCATCCTCACAACAGCTCAGAACACAGCCTCACCAGCCTCTAAAATCACACAGACTCTACAGATTGCTTCCGATCTGCCTTCCTGTTTGCGTGTGGGTGGTTCTGTTTGTTTGTTTGGTGGTGGTGTGGTTTGTTTTGTTGTTGGCTTTTCTTTTTGTTTGTTTTCCTTAATCCCAAGTGGGGCAGCATTAAAGAGTACCTTTGTGCCCAGGTCTCCCCAGTGTCACCTGGCGTATCTGGTAACCACATGAGGAGGTTTGCATTGTTTGCATGTTGTGCAGGAGAAAGTCAATATATTGCAATTTCCGAATAAAGGGAATGGGGGACAGCTCTCATTTACCTCATTGTGGGGATTCAACCCATTAAAGAACAAAAGTAAAAATCAGAAAAGGAGACGACAGCTTACTGTCCACATGCTCCCATGTGAAGCTTTCTATTCTACGACCTTCCATCTGTTATTAAAATACAAACACCTAAACCAGGAAAAAAAAATATAGATATTTAAATTTTATTTTGTTCTCTTGACCACCAATTTTCTCCTAGTAGGAAAAAAGGCTGCTACCTATTTTCCATAAAAAAACCTTTGTAGCGGTCCCAGAGGAGAAGTCAAAAGTTTGACTTGAAAAACGGAGCTACTTCAAAAGCATTGTCAAACAGAGGTGAAGGTTTCTTAAAAATGCATAAATTAAAGGAGGGTGTATTCATAAATATCTTCATAACTTTATATGGTGGAGGTGTGACTGAGATGCGTATATAAATGAATGCGCGCCCTTGTTATAAGATGAACTTAAATCAAGTAGGAAATCGATTTGTTTATTGGGTACTGTTTGGACTCAGTGCATGTCCGTGTGTGTGTGTGCGTGTGTGTGAAAAATGAAAGAAAAATGGAGAGTTTTTTTCAATAATAAAAAGGGAGTTGCACTGCAGGGCCCCTAAAGCTTGTGAAAAATTAAACTCGACGGATTCAAACTGTCCTATTTCCACTTCAAAAGAGAAGAGGCACTGAGCTCTTCCCAACTTATCTTCAAACGCCCAGCACCCTAGAAAGTTTCTTAAAAAAAAATAAAGTCTCTAGTTCCCCCAAGCACTGTACCCGTTACTGTAGCTGCTGTCTCTCCCTCTTCTAATTATACCCATGTGAGTCTATTAATCAACTTGTAAATTATTTAGAGAGCCATGCGCTGTCTTCAGCTAGTACAAACACACTGCATGCAAAGACTTGCTGAAAACCAATGGAGCTCCCAAAGGGTCTCTCTCCGATGTTCAGACAGCTTGCAGCTCACCAGTACAGCGCTGCTAAAAACAAGAAATAACACGAAGCTTACCTCCTCAGATAGAAGGATTTACTCAGCCTTTCAACTCCAAAACTCTTTGCAAGTTTTTAAACAAAGAGGAAGCTGCTCTATTGTCAAACCTGTGCTTTGCACTTAGCGATGAGAATATTAATTTGATGTCAATAAAAAAAAAAACCCAAAACAACCCCAACAAAGTGCTTTCAGGGAGACTGTGATCACTGTCACCAGGGGACCCCGACTTTCAGAGGTGGCACCAAAAAGCACCCCTTTAAATCCATTCCAATTGAAAACAAGGGGGGAACTCATCGTTTGTGCGGTAATAGTTGTTATTAGGAAAGAGGAGAAATTAGGGAATTCCGGATTGTGCCCCCCACACAAAGACTGCCATTGGGGACAGCTTCGTATATTACTACTTGAAAAAGGAAGAGGAAAAACACCACCACGGATCGTGTGCGTTCGATCCTAGCAGGCTGCACACAGCGCGATGTTATTTGTCTTCCATGAATCCCTTTACCACCTGAACGCTCATTTTGGTGGGAAAAAACAACAACATTACCCAAACTAATAGCAGTTCTCCCAGCTGAAAAGCAAAATCTTTCTGCTTCAGGGTTGTTGTTTTTTCTGCCCTTCGTGCTGTTTTCCTGTCGTTTCATTTTTCCTGGCTCCATTTATTGCAGCCTTGCAAACACATTAACTAACAGTGATCACTCCGTGCTATTTCACCACAAAGGCACATAAAATTGAACAGATATAGAACAGTAAACAAATTTCTTTTCAACTGACTGATGCCAAAATTCTTCTGCTATTTTCATTACTAAGATGCAGAATAGTCCTCAGAATTACAGCAATCTGGATCAACAAATCCTGCACAAAGGCCTTTAAGGTCATCAAGCCAGAGGAGACTGTGAATGGGCTGTCTGTACATGCATTATTTGTCCATGTTTGCCCTGAAACACTAGAAGGGAAGGACCAACCCACAGAATAGACTTTTCACAATGTTTCAGTAGCAACCAAATAACAAGAATTCATTTATATGAGTCTTCTTGCTGCCTGGGGAAGGGTCACTGCCTGGGAAGGGCTCTTAGAGCATCTCATCCCTCACACATTAGTCTTCACATCGCAACCAAGCAAACAGTAAGTGCTAAATTCAGCTTTATGGACCAAGATTTAAGCTAACAGGAGATAGGGACCAGGAAACCGGTATCAGATTCCAGGCTGGTCACTTTCTGCCCAGGGTATATTTAGCAATAATTGCACAGCACTCAGAGAAAACCACAATGTACTAAAAGAAAAAATCAGCACATTTCAGAATATCCAAATTTCCAAAGAATAGATCGGTGTTTCTGACATAAAGAAGGCGGTCTGGTTGCTGAACTTTTAACTGAAAACACATATTAAAATATCTAGCACAGGCAAGAGTGTTCTGGGAATTAAAAAATTAGCAGGCTCAAAAATGTGTATGCTACCTTCATTAAGCAAAGTAAATCACCATACAAAAAAACTGAGAAGTTTGATGAAACCAGCTAAGGTCTTTATGAGAAAACAAACACTAGAAAACACTGAAAATGGGAATGCACTGAGTTGCCTTCTGGGATGAATAACAGAATTGTTTGAGCTGTTCTTGAAATACATGTAGTATACATGAAGCAGCAGTACAGGAAAGAAACAGTAACAAGGAATGTTTGTGAATCCTGAAAACAAGGAGAGATCTGAGTTAGTCATCCAGAGCTAGAACAGAATAGACAGCAGACAGCCTCAGTAACTCCATAATGAGTTAGATTTGAATAAGCTATTTCTTGAGCCTTTTTATGACACCGTGACATATTCCACTGGCGTATCCTGGCTGACTAATTGTATGCAATCAGTTGGTCCAAAAGAAGGGAAACCACACTGAGATCTGTCTCCAGGGCAAGTATTTTAAGAATATATGAGGCATGCCTCAGGATTTTATGGCACTGGTTTGATTTTGACTAGCCATGATTTGAGTGCCACACTTCTCTTGGTCTGTCTTTGTTTCCAGGTTATTCTGTGATGGAATCATGGGAGTGATTGCATGTCCAAATGAAGCACTGAGCTTACTTGTGCTGTAACTAGAAATGTCCTGAACATTTTCAAGTTTTAATTGCTTTCACATTTATCACACTGTGAAAGCCCGTATTTGTCCTCACTTACTGCTGTTTGCTAAACTAATTCTATAAAAATGTCATTTGCTTGAAATGGAAGGTAGTCAATAATAGCACAAGAATCTTTCCCTCGTGTTAACCTGGTTGTGACTCCGTAGCCCATCTTTCCTTCTCAGTACCCTACGTTCTTTCATTTTCTCCAAGGCTCTTGTGAGGGCATTAATGAATTCTTGTTAGTGTTTACGAATGTAAATTCATTCTTTGTTATCCCTAGGAGAGGAGGATTAGCAAAGTGACAGAACTTATTATTTCTGGTATTGCTATATAATATTTATTTTTATTCATCCATTAATTTTGTAGTGTGTCCAACTAAATAAAATATATGTGCATACAGAGCAAAAGAGATGAGGTTTTTTTAGCACGATACACTGAAATATAGTTATGATTCCCATTAACATTCAAAAGCACTAGATAGTTCTATCCTTGCATATTATATTAAAAAATTTGTCTAAATCTGAAATAATTTCTAATTTGGAGGAAGAAATGGATTACCACTTCAACTGTGTATTCCTGAAATAAAAGGAGCTGCCTTGGACTAAGGATGTGTGTATTTTTAAGACTAAACACTACGTGTGCGATTATTTTACTCTCCTGGGAACGCTTTTGATATCCCCTTTAAGGAACTTCAATGGCTAAGATGAAGTTTATAAAATACACACAGTAAAGAAAGCTCTTATAGGATTAATCTTTGAATAGACAGATCATTCAAACTCCAATCTCACACATAACTGGAATCTAGAGAGAAAGGTGTTCACAGTGGCAGTCCTCCCCCCCCCATAGAATCATCATAGAAATCACAGATTGGTTTGGGTTGGAAGGAATCTTACAGCCCACCCAGACCCAAACCACTGCCACAGTCAGGGTTGCCACTCACTCAATCAGGTTGCCCAGAGCCCCATCCAACCTGGCCTTGAACACTCATTGAGAGTTCACTCCATAGGGCTAAGAAAAAAAGTGAAACAACAGTATATACTAAAGATTCTGAAATTAAACAATACCAAACAGGTCCAGAGTCAATCAGACTACACTCATACAGAAGCTATTTCCATACTTTAAGACCTTGGATACATTGCAAATAATAGAGGCTAAGAACACTTGCCTGTGGGTTAGACAGGCATTCTGGTTAGCTGGATCTCTAAATCACAAAGTTCTCTCCTAGAAAGGGCAGCCATGAGCCATTAATCCACAAGCAAGTTTAGAGTTAAAATATATTACCTTGTGGTTTGATGGAGGGATAGAATACTCAAAGCTGCAGGCTGCCGAAGGTCTTTTTGAAATGCTTAGGAAAGTACTGAATCTCCTCATATGGTATCGAGGGAACATCAGTTAATTTTATAGGCTCATGTTTCAGATCTATGTAATTCAGTCACAGAATTAAACTATTGTGCAAAAGAAAAAAAAAAAAAGACAGACTTTTAAGCTTTCCATCTCACCAAATGGCTTAGCTTGCCAAGAAGGAAAAAAAGACGATGAAGACTGTCTTTTTGCTCAAAGTTCTGTCAGTACTGAAACTTAACTGAGATTGCTCATTTTCAGCGAGATCTTCTCCCTGTATTTGTCTCATTGGTAACCAGGTGGCCTGTTGCTAGAAATAGGACTAAAAATTCCTCTTCCAGGCCACTGTAATTTGGCAAAATAAACATGCTCAAACCCTACTGAAATGCAATTTATATTTTAGAACTATAGATCTTTTTTTGATTTTTAATATCCACCACAGAGGACTATCTTTGTGCAAGAAAGCTAACAAACATGCAAGTTTAAACTGCTGCCCTAAGGAGCTTACAGTATTTATGATTTATCTGAAATCACTTGCAGAACCATCATCCAAAAGCAATATATACTTAAATATTCTTTGTGGTATGCCCCTCCTACCACCATAGAGGCTAATAAGAAATGAAGTACATGGAAACTTTATTTTTGAGTTAAAAATGCTTGTGTGAATCTAGATGAATTTTCAGTAGCATTTTATAAGTCAATACCTACCTATATTAAAGCAGGCAGTCCTTATTATCATCTTCTTGAAATTGAGATAAAAGTGAAACAGGACACTATCCCTTAGAAAGCACTTTAAATATTGTTAAATTGCACATCTGTATCAGAATTTCAATTTTGATTTAGAGATAAAAATATGGAACTCAAATTTTGGTATGTGTATAAGAAATACTGAATTTCACTGGAACAGTGGACTATTTGAAGATATTGAGGAGCTTAAAAATCTAACTTCTGTTACACAGTGCTGTAGGTCACATCTAATGAATGGAATTAAATGGCCTCCAGGTTGATGTAATGCAGACTCCGATCAAGAAAAAACTCACTCATCATTTATGTTTCTTCCATTAATTTGTAACTACAGTGTAATGAGACAACAAGGTGCCCTACCTGGGTATCCGTTGTCAATATAAGGCTTAACGAGTTCTCCAAGTTTTGTCTTGTCTGCAACAGCTTCCTTTAGCAGTTGCCCACAGCAAACTAAGAGGAAGGAAGAACAAAAAGACACAAGGTTAAATTTTAAAAAGGAAGCAACAAAGAAAAAAAAAAAAGCACAACACAGAAGCTGCATACTGGAATAAGGTCACTGAATAAAATAAAAGTTGTAGGTTCTTTGGGTTTGTTGTTAGGATTATTTTCTTTTTGGCCAAGCAGAGGAAAAAGCAAAAAGACTGAGCAGGGGAGAATACCGAATAAAAAAGAATACATTTGGCAAAGATCATATTAAAAACAGAGGGAAAGATACTAATCAAATATGTTACTGAAATAGTAACTCAAGGGATTGCTAGTGTTCTTCACTTCTTATAAAGTTATAATTAGTGAATAAAGTTTCACCTGCTGAACAGCATCTGAACCGCACTGCTGGGGGCGCAGGATAATACGCAGCTCAAGGAAGTGACTCCCTGGATCGTTTAATGATCATGCAAGAATTATATTTAAAAAACTGTGCTAATGCAATATTATCATTGACTTCAAATACACAGAACACCAGGAGACGCAGATTTAAAGTTCCATTCAGGACAGCAGCACATGAAATGCTGCTACTTTGGATTGTACAGCACTTTTGGACCAGTTATTGAGTTACTGTGTCTGGCTGCCCCATATAAGCTCATGTTACCTTGTTTTACAGAGAGGGAACCAAGGTATGGAGAAGTTAAGTGATATCACAGCATGTCCTAATTCCACTTCATTTTTGGCAAATACTAGATAACAGTCAGCACACATTATTGCACAACCTTTCAGCCAACAACTGTAAATCAGTTCTGCCCTGAAATCAACGGCACCAACATCAGCAGCACCACTGACTTGATGAAAAAATGGTCTTCTGACTTTGTCTTAAATAGGCAATTCTTAACAATATTTGGTTTAAAATATACTTACAATAAAATTTAATGGATGGGTGAAGCAGTGGCAATGCTATTTAATAAAAAGAACTGCAACTCTTTTACATAGTAGTTATTTTAAAAAATGCAAATTTTGACCTAGATGAAAACACTGTGCCAAACTTGTAAAAAAAAAAAAAAAAACTTGCAAAAAAAACCCACTACCTCCTAATTCTGCTTTGTTTCTTTGTTGTTTGGTACAGGCTGAAAGAGTGAAACAAACCAGCATTTTACTTCACCAAGAGGACATCACCAGCTGGCACATTTTACAGGCATCAGACATTTGTTTAAAATAATTGATGGCTACTCCAGCATTAGAAAATGTTGTAGAATATGGACATACATACTGTATGTATGGACATACATTACCCATCACATAGCTGAGTATCTGTATTGTAGCACTTTTTAACACTAGCATGTTAACCAGGAACTAGCCAAGCCTCAAACTGAATTTTCTGAGAGAAAAAAAAAAAGAAAATGGACATTTTCAGAGCAAATTCTATCTTAAAAGTGCCCCAAATTTGTTCAGACAGCTGCAGCTGCAATGCTATCGCTCACAATCCTCCGATCCACTGAAGAATTCACAGCACTACAAGAATCCAACATGTGAAAAAGCACTGATGTAAAGGATATAAAAAATGATGACTAAAAAAACATTAGAGCTGGTTTGTCACAGAATGTGTGTTCTATTGGTATATACTTCTACACTGAAATATTTTTCAGTTCCCTCAAAAATTTGACATCCATAGCAATGGGCAGAGAAATTCTAGGTGTGAGTAAGAAAGACAGACAGCAGAAGATAAATGATCAAAAAGACAGAAAGGAGGAATTGAGCAAAGTGCATATTTACTGAGAACTTACTGTTGACAACGCTGTATTTCTGAGCTATTAGTGCTGCCTGCAGGCTCTTCCCACTGCCTGGGGGGCCACAAAAGAGAATACGTGGAGTAAAAGGGGCAGCTGATCGGTGCTGGGTTTGGACATAGGTAAGAGCTAGAAGAGGACAGAAAGGCAAGAAATGTCATTTATACCTTATTTCTTTAAAAAAAACTTTAATATAAACATTAACCTCTATTTTTTTTTTCCTTGAAGGCTGTAATCATCATCATCATTTATTTTACCACGGAAACATCTAGAGATTGCAGCCCAAATCAAGGCTCTCATAAAACTCTTGTGTCAGCAACTTACACTGAGAAGCACTTTATAAATCTTACCATCATTAGGCTCCTGTACCTCCTTTCATCAGCAGACGTCAAATCATTTTCAAGAGCAGATTCAATTAATAATTGCTCTTTTACCATGTTGTTTTTAGCAGAAGTCTTTTTTTTTTTTTTTTTGCTTGATAGGTACAATTTTACCATGCAAATTATTGAGGGGGATAATTACATTTAATACTTTCCGCAGTTTCTGAACAAATATTTAACTGTAAAAACTCAGGGTGTTAAATTAATATGACATTTATAGAGCATCGTTTGTGATTAACACACTCCTAATTACATTATCATAGACTTGTAATGTATCATGTCACAATATGGCATTGACAGCACATAATTGAGCACAGTTTTCTTTCTTTGTCCATCGTTATTGCATAATGTGTAAAGGCTATTTGAGCTCCCCTGTCTGATTCAGTTCTGTGTGTTGGATGGTATTCTTCACCATTTTACACCGCATATTAGAAATTACAGTCATATCAATGTACAGACTACAAGAGTTTGGAAGGACCACAGCATGCACAGAGTATAATTTTAGCTGCATTACGGAGATCTGAACTCTGCCACAGTCTCAGAATAGAACCTGGTAGACACCAAGATGCTATAGCACAAGGTGGCTTGACAATAAGAACAAATTAGGATTGTATTTGTACACAGCCAAGGAGTCTTACTTTCCATACCCATTTTCTGGCCAAAAATAACAGTCAGGAGAGCAGCTAGAGCTGCAGTATAAGCTATGTGAGCTTTCCAGATCCACATAGAAAGACTCAACTTCATGCTACTGCATTTTGACTGCCATTGCTACCCATGTTTAAAAGCTGCACAAGCACACCTACACTTCTTCAATTTACTGTGCCTGCAGTGTATACAGCCAAGTGTCAGCCCAGGCACCTCCAATCCCAATAAGTCTATGCACTAAAGACTCCTCGCAATAAAATAGAATCTTATTGGGGCAGCCATTAGGATTTGTATGGATCATAGTTCTGCATTGAAATAATACAAAAGGACTGATGAAGAGCATCATCAGGGTAAGTATTTGAATTACTATTGTTAACATGCTGCTGCATACTAACAGCTTTTCTAAGGGCCCTCCTCTATACACATAGGTATCATTGTGGACTAATTAATAAAGCAGCAGCTCGAGAAAGCTCCCACTCTGCTATTTCCAGAGACTCTAGAGAACTGACAAACTAACTCAAACTGCAACCACATAGGATTATACACATCTCTTTCCAGCACCGCAAGCTGTACTGGGATACTACAACATGCAACTGGATGTGATGTCACATATCCTTGCACACCTAAGCAGTAACTCCATTAAAATTCAGGAGTCTGCAAAATCTCATCGTTGTATGAAACAATCCATTAAAATCCCAATACTGTCGAGATCTCTGTATTTTTTAATCTCTGTCTGTAATAATACAAATACTTAAAGAAAAGCCATCACAGAATCAAAACCCAACAGGAAAATGGCAGCAGCAAAGTCTGCAATATCAGCTAACCAAGGAGTGCTCTAGTTATTCTGAACATTTTCCATAACCCTGTGTATTGAAAAGCACAAGCATTACAGGCAAAGCACCCTGCTTACAAATGATGCTTAATTTGCAGTAAATAACCAAGTTAATTAGGAGTAATGATCCCCTAGACAGTCTCCACATCTAATTATTCTTTAAAAAAAAAAAAATCTGGCTGCTTGATGCACTACAGAAAAAAGATCTAGAGAGGATTTTTTCATTCCAATTTTCAATTTATCTCACTACATTATTAATTAATAATAATTAATATTCAGGCACTCACATTTTTATTTACAATTCAAGGCATGAATTCTTTATGAATTATGATACGAACTTTTAAATTTAATTAAGTAATTTAGAGGTAATTAATGCGTAAATTCAGAATATAAACTTCCTACTTGTTTATCTTAAAAGTGCTGCACTTGTCAGTAAAAAAAAGACCTTTATGAGATGCAAAATTACTGGGATATAACAGATCATCTACAGACTGGCAGCTGCAAAGTACATTATCAGTTGGTCGTTCTGACAATTTCCCTCTTTTCTTCTTGAAGTATCAGCACTAGAAGTCAGATTGCATTACAGTCAAGCAAAGGCAAGCAGGGATTGTTGAAGAGGAAAGCTACGAGCACAAGCAGCTTTTAAATCATGAAATGTTACCAGCTTTCAACTACTCATACGTCTTATTATCAGACCTGTGGAAGGCACTAGCTCTTTGGGGGGTCAGCAGCTGAGCCACAGTGCAGCCTTTAAGTGACCCTCAAAGAAGTAACTGACAATTGCTGTGCTGAGCAGGCTGCTCCCTGATAGGAAGGTGCAAACAAGACTTTCTGGTTACCTCCATTTACCCAGTCCTCTGAAAATAATTATCAGGAACAGCCCAAACTCTGCAATAGAGAGAACACAACTCAGCTGGGAGCCATCCGTGTTGACTAATCTTAATCCTGAAACAGTTAGGAGCTACCTTTCAGCAAATAGTTTATCAACTACCATTTGCCACGCAGATGCACAATTACCTTGTGATATGACATCCACACAAGGCTGGTCTGCATTGATTGATCTCAGAATTTTTTGGTAGATCTGGAACACCCCGGGGAAGTTCCTATGGTATTCCAGCAGTTGTTTTGACATCTCCTCCTCAGACAGATCTGGTTTCACCAAACGTTGCTGTATCTGCACATCATTTGGCCAGTCAAAGGTCGTATGGTACACCTCTGGAAGTCAGACAGTGATTAGGAGCTAAGAGGATGATTTCATCAGTCCTGCTCAGTTCCAGTTTCATGGAGAATATCAAGGTCTACGTTCAAGCTTCAAACTGTAGCACAACAACAATCTGTGCTACACCCTTTTTTACCTGTGCTGACAGCTACGTGGGAGATGATGTGGAGCTAAATCTATGTGACAGTCGTTCAATGGAAGGCACACAGAAGCATGCCTGAAGCTCAGAAAAAAATAATCAGGATCCAGCACAGATGCATGACGTAAATTCATACGGACAGACCTAACCTTCACGTTTCTGTACTGCCATACTCCACTGTTTACAAAATCAATAGTGAGCTTTACATTTTCCCATATTTTATTGGCACAGAAAATAAGATAAAGTGAACACGTTTTTCCAAACTCTATAAATTTTAAATGTATAATTATGGATTTCTACTCATTTTTAAAGGGATATATTAAAAGACTTAGCCTAGCCTAGTTTCTAGTCAAGAACAGGAAGAAACAAACACTGCACCTTCTGTGAGGGGATCGAGCCTCTTTCCACTGTTCCGCTCAATCAGCGTAGTGTCTGCAGCATAGAGCACAACTGGACCCCCGCCAAAAGACAGCAGGAAGAAAAGGAAAGAAAAGAAGTGTAGTTCTCGTTATCTATTTCTTGTATCTGGTTAGTGTATTCTAGTTTTAAAGACGGGTAAATGCATTTCAAACGCTCTTGTCTCACTGTCCTTTCCCTATGCTCTACTGCAAATAATTAGTTTCACTTTAATCAGTTCTCCTCCATCTCCTAAAAAGTACAGCAGGAGAAAACACATAATAATAATGACCTAAGAGCACTGGCTATCCCAGCCATCCATATCCGTTAACAAGGCTCTTCCTCACTTACGTTATATCCAGAATCTGGGATAGGCAAGAACCCATGGATCACCCAATACTGATTCTCTTCTGCACCAGGAGCAATTACTGTACACCCAGCTATTCTGGTAGTGAAACCAGTGAAACTTATTTTTGGATAATCTCCCAGAAAAGTGTTCAAACTTAATTAGAAAGCATCAAAAGATGGAGAATCTGTCAGTTCTGTGGGTTGCTTTCAGCTCATCATTCTCACAGTTAAACGCTGTAATTTAATTACTGTTTTCAGTGCATTTGATTACAAGTTTCAAACCAGTTCTTCTTAAGAGTTTCTTCACAGTATCAAATAACACTTTCAGACACTTTTCTCCCTATTAAGGTACTCATACACTGTAAATCTCATCTCCTCTCAATCTTCTTTTTGATTAACTAGACAGACTGAGCTTTAAGATTCTCATTCAGGTCGTGGTTTCAGAGATATAATTGTGAGCAAAACTTGACTTCAAATGTTATTAGCTATATGAAAAATACATGCAAGTACCAGACATTAAACATTTTTGCCTGACTCTATTGCAGTGATTCCAAATACTTCATTAACAGTCAAACCTCATCCAAATCAAATCCAAAGTGACAATTTGAGTTTGCTAACATTGTGTTAAGTTCAGTATCCACTGGCAAGCAGTACATCTATCACTTCACACTGTATTCCAAGCAATTGCAATCATTTCTTACATTCTAAGTAGGTTCTCTAACTATATTACTATGGGACAGGTGGCTGTTCTAGATGGCAATGGCAGCTGTACAGGTCGTGTTTATGAACTGCTTTCCAGTAAAGAAACGTTCTTCTCAAATCAAGTTAGAATTCATCCCCACTGGTGAAGATCAAGTTTAAAATCATGATGCTTCTGCTCTACTCGGTGCAGTGCAGTTTGCTAAGTTTGTATTCTCTAATCCGGCAGAAGAATGAATTCGTATTTTGGGGATGAGGAAATTGCTTTGATCTGCGAATCACCAAACAGATTTAGAGATTGATTTAGAGATCTGGAGATTGAAATCATAAAAAATTCAGACGCATGCGTAGCACTGAAGCAAGGCTACATGCAGCTGCTCAGAGATACCTGCTGGAATTTTCTCTCTCTAACATTTAGGAAGACAAGGGTTCATGTATGAAAAACTGGATTTCAAGATTTCCAGGTTAACTCAAGGTTTTGAGTGAAACTGAACTACACAGAGACATCCTTTGGCTGTCTGGTGACTCTGTTGTCTTCAGTTTTGATGCTGAATTTATTGAGGATGTTTGGGGGAAAACACTGGAGGCTTTCACCTGCTGGTTGCAATCACGCATAAACCTCGCACTGCTTACCAACATGCCTCGGAATGATGCCAGCTGATTGCAGCAGCCGTGCCTGTTCCTGATTTTCAGGGAAGCCTTCCAAAATCCAGCCCTATTGAACAAAACCATGAAAGTGTTATTGGTCCTAGAAGAGAAAACCCCCCAAAAAAGCACTAAATATCGGTGCTACTTGCAGAAAAATTGCCTCGTTCTCTCTCACAACAGCATAATATTTGTTACAGATGCCTATGAGAGAAGAACACAAACATGGAGCACTGGTATTTTTGTGAAGTGGCATGCACTATTACCACCACCACAGTGCAGTGGGCACTTTTGTCTTGCTGCAAGAATGTTTTTTGTGTTTTTTTTTTCCCCCATGCTTGTCTTAAAAAAGGAAACTTCTCTCTTAAATAAAAACAACCCCAAAACATTTTCTTGGTTTTGGTTTTGAAATATTCAAAAGGATACCAGCCCACACTGTGGATAAAAAAAAAAAGAGGCTAAACAAATCTAAAGACAGATTTAATGCCAAGAACACTGAGGAAAAAAATGCACGCTTTCATTATTTTCTTAAATTATACAGGGAAACTCACAGTAATGGAACCGGCGTTCCCAAAGCTAATGAAGCAACAGAGCAAAAGAAAGGCAAAAGAAAAAAGAGCCTTTTGCTCCCTTAAGTCCTTGTTATAGCCAGCTAAGTGTTGGATTGAGCATCTTTAAAAAAACATTTACGGGTCTGCGAAATAGCAGAGAGGAGCAGCAGCCACACTCTGCTTCTGTGTGATGCAGTGTTTGAGATGTAATCACTTCCCAGACTCAAGGCTGAATCTTCAGGACTTTCTCTGGTTTTTGTCACTGCTTTAACCACGCGTCCTCATCACTACATGCCATACTCCACAGAACTCTGGGATGCTACAATAAAATGGAAAATCATCCTGGTACTGAAATAAGACACTTTAATATTGCATTAGCTTCGCAATCATTCTCATCTCCCACCTAAATTTGAAGCTCTGCCAGTATGGGGTCCAAAGGTTTTAGAAGTATTTTCACATATCTCCATGACTTCTGTAAGAGGAAATTGGGACATTCCAATTATACACGAAAATAGAGTAGACTACTTCAAATTCTTTAATTAGCCTGGTTTCAGGAACATGTCATCCTGCTGATAGCTGTAGAAAATAAGAGCCTTAAGAAACTGCGAGCCATTTTTGCCACTCCCAGTGTTTGCTCTATCAAATTAGAATGAACTGCTGCCTAAGGTCACGCAGGTGCTAAGAAATCAATTTATCCCTTGGGACTTGCAGGAGGCAAGGCTGCACAGTATTTTTAGCAGTATGCAAGGAACTTCAGCGCTAGTTCTGAATATATTGTGTTTGTATGGTGTATATATAGGCCCAGATCCTCTTGTTGGGAGAAATGGCATCAGAGGTTGGAAGCCAATAAATCTATGCCTATTTACACAGACTACAAGTCTGGCTCATTTTCTTCACTCCAAGCACAATGCTTTTGGAAACTAAACAGAAAGGAAAAAAAAACAACAAGAATATCCAGCATGCCACAAAACCATTGCTTCTATTGTCACTACAGCTTATTGCTCAAAATCAAATCCTGAGCAACAGGCAGTCAATACAGAAGACTATTTTTTAACAGTGGAAGCTTCAAGATGCCTCTATACTCATTTCAAAGGTCCTTAAAGCTGGCAGTAAGGAATTTTATAAATGAAAGTTTTTGCAGTGCAATAAAACATAGTTCAACAAATAGCTTCCTGCAACAAAAACACTTCAAGGCATTACACAAATGCATAATAAACACACGCTATAAAAATAGTTAGCATTTTGGATCTCATTTCCAAAGGTCTCTGAGTTCCAGGGTATCAGTCAGTCCCTAATTAGAATACATTATCCATCTACTTGACACTTCAGTGAAATGTCTATTCCACCACAGAGCTGCAGCTTTGTTCAGAACAGGTTTATTGATATTCTGCTGCATTCCCTCTCCATACCCCCAGTGGCTTGGTTCTGTTTTATCACACATCAAAAAGGCCGTATGCTCAGGGCACCCCGTGCACAGCTCAGAGCTGGAGGTCTGAACAGCTGCAAGTAGTATGGTATCACAGGAGGGACAAGCTCCAAGCAGATGTCACAGATAAAAAAAAAATATATTAGAAAAAAAAAGAGTAAAAAGCAGTGTGGCTTGGGAACCAGCAAGAGGAAGCAACACACAGCAGAGCAAGACCTGACTTAAAATATGCCTATCATGCTTTATGCAAACACTGGTCTTTTTTTGCCCTCCTGACTATCATTAAAGTGTAATTAGTAACTTCACATGGTAAATTTGCTTCTTTAAGAAGTCATCTATTTTTTGTTCTTGATAGCAGTAACCTTACATCCAAGCATGGAATGCACTTTATCACATCAAGGGTTGAACAAAGGCTAAAAATGAGCAATTCCATGGTGCCTTACTCTGTGGTCACCGGCTGCAAACCTCCACCCTTTCCCCCATGAAGACTGCTGTAAATACAGCCTTCTGCTGGTGCCTTAATGCCAAGTGAAGTGCTCCTTGGAGACCCATGTCACACCGAAATTCAGTGACAAGGAAGTACACTCAAAGCCATCACTTTCCTCTCCAGATTTAAGGCACCTGGAGAAAAGGAAAATCTCAAGGTCATTCTGAAACGTAGATCTCATTCCTTCACTGGCACACTGCTCTCAGCTGTAAGACCAAGCCTACATACTTTCACACTTCCCACCCCAATAACAATGACTTAGATATTTAATTCTCTCTTGTTATTTGACCAGCACAGCCTTAAAATGTTGTAGAAAAGACAAAACTGAAACTGGCTTGAATAATGAAAACAGCAAAGGGATAGCACACAGATGTAACACTGAATTACATGGCACCTCTGAAAGAAATCTTAGCCACAAGCATGGCAACCAAAGGGCACGACCAGCTCTGCCCTTAGGAAAACAGGTAATTGCAACAGATTCTCCACATCATCGTTCAGTAGGTGTGAAAAAGTACTCTGTCTTTCTCCGCCATCTGAAGAAAGGGGACAGACAATAAGGCAACAAAATGGTATCAGTAATAGCTCAGCCGGGATGGATCCCAAACTGCCAACCCAGCTCCTGCAGCCTGTCAGCGTTAGGAGTACAGATGATGGAAGATGCTCCAACTTTACTGAATGTTCCATTAGGAAGAAACCTCTCATTCCCACATGCAAAGTATTTTTGTAGCTCTAGTTAGCTATGAAGCTATAAAAAAGCCACACTGTTCTTGGAAAAAATAGACCTTCGCTATCTTTGTATGGAGTTTCACAGAGACAGGACGGTGATCTTTATCTGTCATGGCAAGATCAGAAGAACCAGTAGCCATTGCTCTCTTTCCCTTCCCTTTCAATGGTAGCCACCAGCAACCCTTCTGAATTGTTTAATACCAATCAGATGTAATTCTGCCACTATTCATGTGCATCGCCAGCCTAAGCTTAGTTTCCAAGTGGTTTAAGGCAGCATTAAGGCTGCTCAGCTCACTCTCAACAATTCATCATGTAGCAATCTCCTCACCAGCCTTCCCCAGTTCTGTGATTTCTCTCCTCAGCCCCAGCACTGGGAGTTAGACAACAGCCAGAGGTGCTATAACCAACATGTACTAACCCTGAAAGATGAAAAGTCTTCCCATCAACTTCCCAAGTCCCAGGTTCTAACATAATGCTTGCAATAAGTTTTCTGTGTGTGCTGGAAGACCTACCCATCTGATCCCTCGCAGTCCTAACGACATTTGTATTAGAAGAACACACAACACAGCCTCCAGCAGAGCCGTTGATCAATAAAAATGTTCTCCTTAGAGAATGCCTGTGACATCTATAAACCTGTGAGTGTCAAAACAATGGCACAAAAAATCCTGTATTCCTACTGTCAGTGGGATGAAAGCTGTGCAATTAATGCCAACCCAATGACACCACAAGGAGAAATAAAACAAACAGCTGGTGGTGGTGTCCAACATCCAGCTCCTCATCTATTAACATTTTCAGTAAAAAAAAAAAAAAGCTGACTCATACTTTGAGAGAGATGGCATAAATCTGCTCAATGGAGACAAAATCCACTGCAATACTTCCAATCATACAGGGAGAAAACAGCAATTAAAATCCCCAGATCCCCTCTCCCATGGAGATGATGTGCACAATGTGAGGAAGTTTTAGCGATCGTGGATTACTCTCTATTAAATAAAATGGTTTTAATATCTATCCCTACTTTGAGAAGTCAGTTATGCTTATTTCCTAAAAATAGCTGAAATCTTAACCTAGGCTAATAATACAAATTTCATTCCTTCAGAATGCCAGGGAAACTTCAGAAATAAAGGTTTTTGCTTTTGTTGCTCCTGTAATATATCCAGTGCTGCCAGTTCCATGTTGCTCTGATAACAACAGGAACAAAATGTGGGCAGGACACCGAGCAGCTGCTGGCATCTTAACTGTCCTGTCACCTCGCTCAGACTTTACATGACCTGGTACTTAAAGTAAGAGCCACTTAGAGCAGCTTAGAGTATCTAAATAATTCCCCATGTAAGCAAATATTGGTGTAATTTAGAAGTGCAGGGTTCAACTCATCGCTCCAAATTTGCAGATATTCAGCTCCATTACCATCAGTGGGATCCATACCTGGTAGAAAACTGTAACCTAGAGACAAGACAGGTTTTTGCTTCATACGTTACCAGTCATAAAACAATTGCATGTGTTTCTCTGGGGGAGGAGGAGTACTGTCATACTGTCATCTGTAAATATTTATGCAAACCAACGATGCACCCCAGGTTTTTGTTACAGTAAGTCTCCAGGTAAACCCGGACTGTGCTAAAAATTCAATGAAATGTTCAAAAATCACCCACCCTAAATTATTTTTACTCTTTCACAGCTTTCTCTACAGATGTAAAAGGAAGGACTTCTATACTGAGGTTCTTCCCTCAGCACGTAAGGGCACTGTCATGCAAATAAGGGCACTGTGTGTGCTTCTTCCAAACCTGGCAAGTTTTATTTTAGCTTCATGATTTTTCTCAGTAACATTGAATACCAGCAGGCAGAATTTTAAATTCAATTCTCATACAAAGAGTGGATTATCTAACAGGATAGGTCACAGTTTAGCTGCTGCTAGTCCTAAGGCATCACTGAAGGAGAGCAGCATGCCACCTATTTTGCTACAGCTATACTTCTGCACAGATATATGACACAGACAGATGTCCCCTAGCAAACCTGCCAGGCAAGAACAATTTAAGAGATTACATCTCCAGCTATTCATTACCATCCTGATCAAGTTATCCTTTCCACAGTTCATAGACTGTAATTGACCATCTGATCTAGCTTACACAAGACAGGTCCACTGAAAGACAGCTCCACCAGTGGCCTAAGCTGAAATAACTGACTGCATTGCAGCACAAGAAGACCATTATGGCAACCGTTTACATCACCTGAGCTGTAAAGCAGAAGCTTTCAGTCAGGGGCAGAAAACAATGTTCTGAGTTCTTGCTAGTTTTGCTTCTTTTTCTTGCTAGTTTTACAGATCCAGAAACATGGGACATAAGGCTTCAACATGTTCAGTTTCTTTTGGGCGTGATGCTGGGACAACTTCAAGAAGCAATTTTCACACTTCAGTGAAATATTAATTACTGGCCCAGCTTTATTGAAGCAACAAGGTAGAGGATGATGTCGAGGAGTAACACATTTCAGTACAGCTGTGAGCTTGCCACATCCCTGCAAGGTCAGGAAGTAGCAGCTGGCCTATGACCAACAGCTGAAGAGACAGAGCAGCCCTTTTAAGCACTTGTACTGTTTGTCTGGAAATGTTGCTCAGTCCTTCATGAGTGCAACCCCTGCTTTGGACAATGGGCTTTTTCCTCTCAACAGTACATCAAATAATATACATTATTATTTTGGTACTGTTTAGAAAGAGGTTTTTATCCTTACAGATTTGTCTCTTACATAATCCTGTATAATGGACTGACTACGGAGTCAATAGACCATAACAACACCTCAGATTTTAAAGGAAACACATAAAAGAGGTTTTGCTTTTGTTGAGTCCAGACATTAATTTCATCAAATATTAATCTACTTAAGGTCTCTTTTGATTCTCAGTTAAAAATCTCTACTTACATTAAGATTGAGCATACTGGGGAGTGGAAAGGGGAGAAGGAAAGCCACCCATCTGTGCGTAAAACCAAAACTCCATAGTTGCCTGTTTGTGTAATTAACAGTGAACATATTAATTATTACCTAGAGAAGAATATATTCAAATTCAGTGTTTACTCACACAGGAAGAAACAAAAGATGCAATAAGAAAGAAAGAGAATTGAAATGAATAGCATTAGACCTTTTTTCCTCTTTTCCTCGATAAGAGTTAAAGCCTTAACATATTGATTTTTATATATTTTCTGTTTATCTGTTTTGTCCACTTCAACTCTGCCAGTTGCCCCAGGCAATCAACAAAGCTACGCTTGTTCAGCCTTTGATCATCTCAGTGCTAAAAGATTAGCATATGCATACTCTCATCCTCCCCTTTATCCTGTTAATAAAGCTCCAAACTCCCTCTGCTGATGTTCAAGAAAGCAATCCACTCCAGAGCCCCCAAAGATTTGCCCCCATTCCCTCCTCTGCTCAGGACTCAGAATGCTAACTACTATGCACGAGTTGTGTAAGTGCTTATCCACCGGTCCTCTGAGGAGCAATTCTTACTTGTTTGATGCAGTCCACGCTTGACAGACGTTCCCGGATCAGATTGGCCCAAAGCGCGTTGGGAATTTTCTAAAGAAAGAAGAACAACAACAACAAAAAAAAGGCTGCATATTCACAATTGAGTTCAAAAGGAATTTTATCATGCAGGCATATTCCGGTTAAAGGTGAACGGAGATGTCTTCTTGAAATAAATATATAAATAAAATTGTGTGAGCCCCAAGTCATTAACATAATAGATCAGACAGTTAATAAAGGCATAAAAATCAGTGCTGAAGGTAAGCTGAGCACACTTCTGCTTGCCCAACCCCACCTCCATGTGCTTTGCAGACCAGCGTGGAAGCAGTGCCAAATTCTGCACACTGACTACCATGTTGGACGTCAAACTGGCCAAGGGATCCATAAGGATATCACATCCACACATAATTTCTTTTGCAAGTATCTGACCCACCGCATCACGACAGCACACACAGCATTAGTGAAATGAACAGCCATTGTGAGAACTAAGCAGAACGTCAACCACAGACAATATGAAGATAGTCTAATTTTCAGGAGGCTTCTTTCAGTTTCTATTAACTTTCTTTGACCTTCCAGAGAGCTTATTTAAAATAAATTGTAATGTTAAAGTTCATTTTAATGTCAGTTTAATTTTCAGTGCAGAAGTTCCAAATGGAATTGAAACGATACGTCCCAGGATTTTCTGTCGAGGTGTTTCTTTCTGTGACTTCCACTTTGCCCACATCTAGGGTTTTTTTTTATAACATGCTAGCTGCTATTGGGCAGGAGAACAAAGATTCTCCTCTACTGATTTATTATTTTTCCACCCGTGATATTTCATTCCACTCTTACATTCATCACCTGACAATGAATTAACAACACGCTCCCTGTAGGAAATCTTTTTCACTACCTTGTTAACTTAAGCCTTCACCCAGTGCCAAACTAAGTTAAGTTAGCCAGGTTAACTTGATAAAATACAAACATTTGGCATTGCCAGTCTGAGTCAATGTCCATTCAACTGAACGCTCTGCCTTAGCCTCATTCATTTTGCCACCACTTAGAAAAAATGCTGCTGTCAGATTCTCTGCCTCCCAAGGCATGGAATTATCTTTCACCTGACAACGTGAACTGGACTCTTTCTTCCAAGCACTTGCATACACTGTGGGTTCCCATCTCTCTGTCTAACCAAATAGCCTGATGGACATAATCCTAAGATAAAGTGCTTCTGTAGGCTTACATCGTACCAAGGGACGTAAATAGATATGGTGGAAATGTGACGGAAGGTTTCCCAGCACCACTAATCACAAAGCACTTTCACCAGGAGCACTGAACACACTACCCTGAGAGTTCCTACTTTAAAGTAGGGTGGAGAAAGCCCTGCAGAGCACATTACAGAAAGCAGTCCTCGCCCAGCATTGGAAGCAACAAGGTGGCCCAGTCAGGTGGTGCTTTCCTTGTTTTGTTCATCTCTGTTGTCCCCAGGCCTCAGCACCCGTGGTAGTGTCAGCCATTCATCAGGCAGCACTTGAGCAGGTGAAAGAGAGAAAGAGAAAGGAATCACTGCATCTCCTGAAAGTCAGCAGGTCCCACAGGATGGTGCGTCAAAGCCTCCCGTGGTCTCTCACTGCTGGAACCTGGGTCTGTGGCTTTGACTCTGTCACCTTCCAAAGGTGCATCATGCTGCTATCAGAAACAGCCAGCGTCTTGCTTACTCCTTTGATGTGTCATGTCAAGACGGGCTAGCAACTGCCAGGGGTCCACTCTGCTAAGCTCTGCCAAAGCAATTTAAATTACACTACCTTCTTTGAGTGCAGCGGTATTCTTAGCTCTCTTTTGAGCAGGGTTTATTGCACAAAAACAACCCAGGTGACACATGGGTATTTCTGTGCTTTAGCTACTTCTGCTCTCTGCGGCTCAAACTCCAGTCTCATTTCCTGGGCAGTTTTCCTCCTACCAAGCAGTGGCCTACAAAATCACTTTCAATAGCTGGCTTGTAGAACACCTGATTATTGCATTAGAAACCATTAAATCCGAAGCATATGTGGTATTATAAAGCACATGTACACATTAACATGTGAGTACACCATGATAAATTGGGACTTCTCCTCCTCCCGGGAATCTGCAAGAATGGAAACGATACATATACAACTGATGACTGAAGCAATGTATCTTATTGAAGGCACCCCAAGCCTGTCCCAAAATCCAGTTTAGTTAATGGAAAGACATGCTGCTTGAAACGTCAGACCTTCCAAAAGTTACAAGAAACTTGACTTAGCATTTTGAAAATCATGAGTGTGTGCATTTCTCCTGTTTAGAGGAATAGACACAAAAAGGATGGGCTTTTGTTTGTTTGTTTTTAAACACATACATAAGATTGGAACAGTTCCTATTGTTTGTTCATAGTAACTTCTAGAATAGACCAGAACACTGACCATGCATAAAAAAGGATGCCATGGGTTTTCATTTCTTCTATGTCTTCTAAGAAATCATGAGGATATGATGCAGCTGTAGAGCAGTTCTAAATGATGCAGTAGTGTACAAACACCTGTAACTCAGTGTTGAATTAAAAGCACACCCATCTCACAAGGCCACAGCTAGCACAGCTGTGTCAGCTTCTTATTTTACCCATCTAACAGGAGAAGTGAAACATGCAGTAGCACATCATTAGACTCCACTATAGGAAAAACCTGAAGGTGCTTTCTATTAACATTATAATAACTAGAGATGAGGGAATAATTTGCAATGATTTATCAAAAAATGTAGCCTCTTTTTCTGTTCATGGAATATTTATTGGTAGCTCACAGTTCCTCAAATTTATTGAATATTCAAATATTTTACTTCTTTTTGGAATACTTTTACATGCAGAATGATCACATTTTGCTTTGAACAGTCAATATTTAAAATTCAGTACTTCAGCTGTGCTCATTAGTAAGTGGCCAGGTGTGTTCGTGGATGATTGCATGTCCACATTTAAAATTGAGCTAAAGAGAATCATCACATACTTTAAATACCACGGATTCTTGTGCAGGTAAAACTCAAATGCTTTTTTTTTTTCTTATTAGAAGTGAACACAAAAGAGATGAAAACATAGCTAAAGAGAAGTAAGATACGTGAACAAATATTTGCAGACCTTTTTGTAGCACGTGCCCAAATCCAGTAACATTGGCCTACTGACCCAAAAATGAATGACCTTTGGCACTGGGGTTAATTTAGCCCCAGAAACCTCATACACCCAGAACGCTCCTCTAACATTAAATTGTGCCATGTGATCTTCACACTAGACTTTCAAAACCACTCTTAGTTCATGCTTTTCCTCTTTCCATTTATTAAATTGCTTTGGCCAGCAGTACAACATTTTAAATGCCCTGGTTGTATCAAAGATTGTATAAACAGCTATTGTTCTGCTCCTGAACAGACATTCAAAACCTATTAGTGCTAATGGATGTTATGTATGCTAGAGGAATCAAGTTTACTGCTTGTTTCAGAAGAACCTAGGGTCAGTTACTGCAAAGGTAGATGTAGCCAGCAGCCACAGAACAGGAAGAGAACACACAGCTCTTGAGATGATACTCTGCCTACATTTTAAGTTATTGTAAAGGTATTATTCGGTTGATTTAGAGGAAGTGAGGAATTCCCTCCTAGTTTTGGGAGTTACATATGAAGATTTAAATTCGTGTAAAAGAACAAAAGAAATGAGTGAGTGATTTAACATTTAGCATTGAACATCTCAAAAACAAAGGCAAACTGCACAGTGCTGAAACACCAACAAATTCGACTCTTCAGGCACTCCTCACAGCCCTCACTACCTGATTAGCCTTGACATTTTTGCCTTTCATCTTCCACACCATCCATCTTTCTAAACCAAATAAGCCCAAAAGGACACCCTTGAAAGTACATCTGTATAGTCTGAAATGCATTAATAATTAGAGTAATTAAACCAACGGGAATTTTTGTTTTAAATTCTGCCCCATCTAAGCTGAAATTTATGAATCTAATAAAACAATCTCTAATAATTAGAACTAAAATTTCAAAGTAGATATGCTCAGTAAGAACCATTTTCTATTACCCCAGTCAAAAGTAAATCTTTTTGCCAGCAAGTTCCATGATTTCAGTGATGTCTTTCCTCTCAGATCTTTAAATATATCACTTGAGGTATCTCCAAACTTCACTCATTAATTCAGTGTAATACACACTACTCTGTTTTCCACTCAATTTTCTCAGGAAACCAAAATCATGAAATTACACTCTCTCTCATCTCAGCAAATTCTGAATCTGTTGGCCAAATCAAATCAAATTCAGTAGGGATACAGAATTCTTACAGACACGAAATTCTTTCAATTTTTATGAAAACAAGTGATGAAGGAGATAAGCAGCTCAGACTGGTGGACTTGCTAGAGATGGTCACAGAAAAACATCCTGCTTTCAACGAAAAACCTGGAATAGGGCAAATGGTGCACTTACACTTGGACGAAGTGCACATACCTGGGAATGGATCGATCTCCTGCATCTACTACTATTGCCTCAGCTTGAAAGCTCCTATACTGAATGACTGAATTGTCATTCAACTTTTGAGTTAATGCACTGAGTTAGTCGTGTCATGCTACAGAGAAATCAAATGTGCACGACTAAGCAGCTCTGTCAGATCAAAAAAGAGTTCTTTGCGTACATATTTTGTACTGAAGGAAGCCTCAGAGATTAATGCTTACTTTATGGAGATTACCAAATATGCTGAAACCAGAAGGTACTTTGTTTAATGATACAATGAAACACTCTTTAAATGGTACCAAGCATTCCTGGGCTTCTCTCAGTTTTGTCACTCGTCCAAGGTTTTCAAGATTTCCATTACCCCACATTTTCTTCCTCTCTTGCCCCTAATTCTACGCCCAGACATATCTTTATATTTGTAGATATCTTCTTATTGAGCAGAGGCTACCCTTCCTCTCTGAAGGACCCTGCACCTATGTAAACAAACTGATGTACAAACCTCCATAGATACAAGAATATTTACTCTGATCTGCTCAACTCTTAGCAGTGGAAATCATGGAAATGCCACATAATTCTTCTTCTGTGACATGAAAACTACCATTATTATATCCTCTTACACACCTGTTTTCTTTCTTTATATGCCTTTGCTTCCTTTGTCAGAGCTAATGTTTCCTTGGAAAGCAAAGTCTCCTGAGAGATACGTATGGCATCCAAATGTTTACAAAGCCGTATTGCCTGAGGAAAGATAAAAAAAAGTACAGGATGAAATATCTGGAAAGAAAATGAAGCATTTTTTCAGCAGACTCGAGAAAGAAAGGGAGCTTTCCTTGCCTTCAATTTAAACAAACAGACTATGTGTGTAACTTTAAACAGTATCATACAAAGACGTTCAAGAATCTACAGCTTTGAATAAGGCCTTTTTCATCTACCTTACTATAACATGGATTTTAAAGAAGAAAGCATTCTCCCTAGCATGCACACAGCACTGTCGTCTGTGAAGTTTCTGTGCTCAGCTCTCTCTGTGGTTCAAACACAACTTCGACATTTCCAGTGTGGACAAGAGAGACAAACGGCCGTGCAAACAAAGCAATCTACAATATGGGAACACCACAAACAGGTACTGATGGTACTCCTCCCAGGTTCATTAACCCTGCAGAAAAGGCAGGCAGAGTTCTGCTGCATTACAGCAGCATCACCACCACTACCCCTACAAGTCCTCACAGAGCTCATTTGAACGCTCCCATTTAACTTACAGGTTATGGTAAATAACCCTATGAACGCCACCCTCCAACATGCCTTGAGCTCTTCTATAACTCTGACTACTTTCACAAGTGCTGAGCTCAGTAATAAGCAAGAAGGTACGTGGGGAGTGTGAGAGCCCTGAAAACAGCATACTTACCATTGTAGTTTTACCAGAAGCAGGCGGACCGAGAATGCAAATCCTTGGAGCTAAGAAATGAGAACGTAAAAATGTTAAGATGTAGAACAGAAAAATCCAAACGTGTTTTCTTGTTATTGCACAACATAACCATAATCACAATGAAAAGATTATTTCAATTGGAAATCTGCCTGAATGTAAACCTCAGGACTGGGCTGCGCTGAGGAGAAAGATGGGGGAACACTCAGTCAGTGCCACCTCGGACTGTCTTTAACCTCCAAGGCTAATTAGACTGATATTCTAACTAAATATGTCACTTAAGCATATTTCTATTTCAATGGATAAATAGTTTATGGGGTGAACCAGAGCATAAACAGGAACACTATCTTATCTCAGTTTGACTTCTATTCCCAAAAGATTGACTTAGAGCATATTTTGCAATTAAAAGAAGAAGGTAGTTTGTGTTTGCAGGACAAGACTCCTTAAAAGTGACTGCTATTGCAATCATAGAGTTGTTGACAATGGATGGGATCTTTGGAGATCATCTAATCTCTTTTCATTTCCTTATGAAGTATGGTAGCAAAAACACCAAACTTTGGCAAAGCTTTTGGCTCCCATCACAAGAAAAACTGCAACTTCGCATTTTAGTTGCAACTAAACAGCTGTGTCAGGGTTGAAAGAACATTTAGATGTTGCAAAACTAAGCACTTTTTCCTCTACGCTTTGACAGCTGCCTTCATGTTCTCAAGTCAGTGTTGAAAGGCCTTCCTTTTTCCCCTCTCTGTATGTTGTATTTCTCTGCTGCGTGCCCCCCCACCCAAGATGGGGAGAATTCCCAATCCTGCCACTGATAGCTGCAGTGTGAACGGAGCAGGGGCAAGGCAGAAAAAAGGGAAAATGGAGCAACTCTCAGGAAAGTATTTGGGACTTTTTGCACAACCATATTTTGGGCTGCAATCCCCGGAGCTGTCATTTTCTAGTAATGCCTTTGATGTTTTCTCAGGAAAATAATAAGAAAATAAGATCATCTACAGGAGGGACTGACAAATGTTTACCAGGAATAACACAGGTCAACACAGAGGAGGGATCTGAGAGCCCCCAACCCTCCCCAGTTCTTGGTAACAGAGGGAGATGCAGTGTCTGATGACAGCAGACACGGAAGGATGTGAAGTGTATTTTTATGAGGCCTTCCACGCACTTAACAGTTATTGGGCAGGTGCAATTTTTAAACATACATGAAACCCAAATTACAGATTCATCTTTACAAAGTTATCTGACTCGGAAGGTTTAAGAAAAACTCCCCCTTATTGGTTCTTGCAAGTGCAACAGAACTAGTACACAATGTAGAAAAATGCTTTAAAAGGATACATCAGCTGTTTTTATCACCTAATTTCTTTCAAATGTAATGTGATTAAATCCTAGGGCTTTTTTTTTTTTTAATCTAACACCTTGAAACTCCAGCCTGATACTTAGGAATTATTTATAAACAGCGTCATAAAAGAGTGCTCGGGTGCCAACACTAATCAACTTCTTCAAACCACTTCAAAGAAAATCAAAAAACCTTTCCATCCACAGATCCTTTTGAGGTTTAACTAGGAGCATGATTTAAAATTCACAAGAAAACCCTTAGGTATTGAAGCTTTAATACACAGCTTTCTTGGACAAACGTTTGATAAAAAACGAAACATACCATTATATACACCATATCATGCTTTAATATTGCCCAGGGCTACTGTAAATGCTCACTTTGTACTAAATCTGGTTTGCTCTCTGCTTAGTGACTCGCAGCAGATGGGGCAGCGTAATTCACTGATTTACTCATTTGCACACTTGTAAGGCTCTTCTAAAGCATTCTCCCCAAACATCTGACACGAGGGCACAAGCAGGACATGGCTGGATGTCATATTTAACCCCCTCCAATCAGCAGACAGTCGGTGCTTAACGCTGCAAGTCCAGACCTCTGGTCCCTAAACGAAGCCAGAAAGATCTGGAAAATGACTTTTTCTGCAGTAACAAATCATATTTCATCCCGTCTTTAGTCTCAATGTCACAGGATTTACTCTTCCAAGCACTATTAAGTTTTAACATTCAAGGATGCTTTTAGCAATAAACAAAACGAATCCTGGAATAATGAAAAACAGCTGGACCCTCTGCATTTCATTTAGGTCCAAAAGAGTCCACGATTAATATTAATGCAATAAAATCTGCTTAATTTGTAAGGGAAATTCCTCGTCAAAGAGGAACAGCACAGAGTACATGAAGAACATCCTTACAGAACTTTGTTAAATTCCTTCAGAGGTACAGTTGTAAAGCAAAAGCTCACAGAAATGCTGCTTGGATCCTGAAAGCTCTCTTTGTTAACAAAAGCCAAGATACAACGTACAAGATTTGCATCTTTGTATATTAAAGAGTTCTCAATCTTCATATCGTTCATTAAGGTTCTCAGAAGGATCACACAAAAGGAGAATATCACAGAACTGGAAGCACAAACCCATCTGACCTAGGAGCTTTCCGAGGCAGTTGTGAGCTATAATCATCATTAGACTTGTTTATGTTTTTAAGAGTACTTTAGATCTTATTATTAATTAAGAAGGGTTTCTAACTTCACACCTAGGATAGATGCAATACTCCTTTTCCACATGTCTCTGTTTGAAATTTTCTCTAGGGCTAAAGCTGTCTAGCAAGGCAGGATCATGAAAATTCATTGCTTTACTGATGGCTCTAATAAGGGTTTTTTTCTTCTAAATAGTCAGCACCTTCTGGCATGATCAAAAAGGTAAAATGAACCCTGTTACAGATTTCTGTTACGTTATTTTCCATATAATTTATCTCTAAAACAACATTTAGTCTCTAATTTTAATTGGAGCGCCTTCCCCTTCTTAATAGCTTGTTCCAGACCAAAAGCAGACAGCACTTTTCCTTTGACAAACAACTGCTGTAGTTCTATCTTTAGCCTCTGAGTACCGAAGCCACGAAATGGAAACCTGCTTAAATCCACTGAAACAATTCTGTGGGGCTCAACAACAAATGTTAGAGTAATGCAGAGAAATTCTATCAGCTTTCTATCAAGCTGAAATTTCTCTGCAAATTGCCCACGGGCCAATAAAACAGATTGATTATTGGTGCTGCCCACATCAGGAAGGGTTGGGCATAATTTGCAGGATTGGATATTTCTTTCTGGTTTTGATATTGAGTAGTGTTTCAATCAACATCCATCTGATCCCTACCACGACGTATAAAGATCTCAGAGCACCTCCAGCGATAATGACTTCATTGATGCTGCAGCAGAACTTTCATAATGGTTTACTCTGGTTTTAAAGAAACATCAAAGCAACATGACACCAGCTATTCCTGACAGCTCACGCAGAACAAAAATTAGAGTTCCGTTGTGCATATCCAAATAGAATCTGCCTAAGGGTGAACAGTTTGTAAATCAAATAATTTGATTGAGTGTACATGCTTTTATTGTGCACAGTACAGCCTTCCCATTCAATTTACCAGGTTTTGTTATCCACACAAGTAGGCACACTCACTGTTCCTTCATCTGAGATGCCACTGAGCGGTGGAACTCATTAACAACAGCTAGTAACTAACTAATCAAAAAGCAGAGAATCTGCGAGCCCAGGTAGAATGGGAAACCAAATTTACACCTGACAAAAGGAGTAATTAGCAAGCTTAAAGACAACAGGAGATATCAGATGGGGCAGAGAACACATTAATAATTGATACAATAGAACTCTTTGTTATTCCCTTAGGGGGTTTCATTGTTATAACTGTTATAAGTGTATTTCTTATTAGATTAGCCACTAAAAAGAAAAAAAAAAGAAAAAGATTATGAAATTCAAAGCACCTTACTTAGAACCACTGCAAGATGCTCAATCCTTTTTGTCCTTCCAAGGAATGGTCTGAAACCTTTTATCCACCCTTTGCCAACTGAAATGCCATTTCGGAACAGCTCTTTGCAAATAAGGCCTTGCACTGTCTCTATTCTCTCAGTTTTCACTTACCATCGTCGTTGTACTGCTTTAAATGCTCTATCATAAACTCAATGGGGTCCTCAGGCTTATGAATTAACAGCTCCTCAAGCATGTTCTGAAAAACAACAGGACAAACTCAGAGGAAAATTAAAGGGCTCTCAGTCTTGATATAACATTACAGCAAGGTGGTGACGAGGACCTTTATTAACTCCACTTCTTAGGTCCCCTTCAACAGACAAAGCACGGAATATAAACCCTATTTTAGAGGCTGGAAAAGTGAAATACGGTTTTACAAAGCCCTCCTCAACCCTGCAAATACATAAATGAACGAAATGAAAACCCTACAGCAATTTGCTTTCGCTTATTTATGATACACACAGAGACCCGAAGGGTTTGGCCCTGGTGGTGTAACGGCTGTGCCAGCACTGATATCAGCCCACACAGACAGCACCAAACCAGCCACCTCACTGTCTCTCTGGGACAAGTTAAACCTCTGGCACATTCCCACAAGTGCCCAGCAAGCCTTGAGGGCAAAGGGACAGACCGGACCCAGAGGAAACACACACAGCTGCCCCAATCCAACCAACCGAAGCCACAAAAGCAGCACATTTCGCTGCCTTAACCCCGCTGCTCTCCCTGCTGCCAGAAAACGAGCGGGGAAAAAAAAAGAATTTAAAGCCTTTTTTTCTGAATTCTGATTCTGGGTGCCGTTCTCTTATTGCACAACGGGGGCTGCGGGGGGAGCTGAGGTGAAACCCCTCCGGCAGCACTGCTCCCCGCTCCGACTGCAGCCCTATGGGCCAACACCGACTCCGCCCATCTCCTCATCAGGAGCTTCGGCACAGCTGGGAATTCCGTAATTAAAAGGAAACCTCAAACAGCAGCGAATGCGCTGAGTTCGTTACCCCCTCCTGAGCTGCTCACCAACAGAGCAGGGCGCCCTTTACTAAAAGCCAGCCGTAACGCCTTTCTATCCAACTCTTCTATCCAGCCGCAGACAGCGCAGCACAAAGCTCGGGTTCTTCCTGCAAGTTCAGCCCACAGCCGTCACTGTGCGGCATTTATTCGAACTACGACCCCCGGGATGGGCACTGTGGTCACTGCCCGCTTTGTAAAGAGCAAAGCGAGAAAAGCCAGCTTTATTAAACTTGTTCAGGCCGACAGCGATGGATCCTCTCTCTCTGTCCTGCCAGCCCTCACGTGCCTCCCCTCCATTTTATTCCCTTCTGTTCGTCTGGGTTCAATTTAAGGCGGGCAGTGTAGGTATACGTGCCCACTCTCCCCGTGACGCGGGAGGCCGCGAGGAAAGCCGGGCCCCCCGGGCGGGGCGATGCCGGGCTGCCCCTCCCCGCCCCCGTTCACCTGCAGGAGCCGGAAGACCCCCCGTTGCTCCGCGTAGCCGCACACCGACGGCGGCCACGGCCGGGCGGGGGCGTCCATGGCGGCCCTTAGCAACCATCCGCGGCGCTGCGTTGCTATGGAGTGACGTCACTGCACGGCGACGCAGCGAGACGCGCCCCGCAGCGTAAGGGGGGCGCTACAGCCGCTACGGTGCGCGGCACGTGGTGTGACGTCATCGAACGGCGGCGGTTGCTACGGAGACGGCGGCGGCGGTTGCTAGGGACCCGGCTCGCGGAGCGCGCTGAGCCCGGCCCAGGCCGCACCGCCCCCACGCGCCGGTACGGAGCCGCGGGGCTGCAGGGGGAGGCCCGGCCCGGTTCTCTGCGGCGGGGAAGGGGTGAGGGCGAGAGAAATAGAAGGGCCGAGCTCGACCGGGGGCGAGCAGAGGCGCTCCGTTTGCGCCGCGCTGCTCCTCGGGCCGCCGCCCGCGCGTTCGCGCTTTTAAGCCGCACGGGGCAATGGTTTTACAGCGGCAAAAAGACGACATCTCTCCCTGCGGCCCTTTCCCAGCGCCGTGACTGATGCATTACCGCCTTATGTTTCCAGCAGACCCACTCGGGTTTATGGCAGCTGATTGTCAGCGGCCCCCCCGGGCTCTCTGCCTCTTTTCCAGCATCGTTACTACTGCCGTGACTTACTGCCTGGGGCCCGGGGACCGCCGGGCTGTGTCGTCGTATATCTTCTCCTTTTTTATCCTCCTGCTGCCGTTGTTGCTTTCCAGCTCTTCTGAAAGATAGAGTTACACACGTAGAATCACGTCATTTCTAAAAAGGAGCTGCTTTTCTCTCCCTTTCTCCCAGATTCCAACAGAGGGAAAACATGAACGAGGTAAAGGATACTCTAAAAGTCATAGAAGACAACTACAAGCTCTTCCTGCAGCAGCAGTTCACGTTTGTTGGAGCTCTGCAACACACTCGAGAGAACGCACACGACATGATCAGACCCGTGGCAAGCATCAGCCAGGTACAGAATGCTCAGCACAAAGGTCTCTGCTGCTGGGAAGAGGGCACAGTGATGAATGAATGCACAGAAAGTTGCTACTAACGTCTGTGCATAACTGCGAAGCAGCGGCAAAAGATTAAGCAGGGGAAAGGGACACCTCTGTTAGACTTCCCCATTGACAGGAAAGGAATTCCATTGCTCAGCATCGCTGCAGGATTTAGCTTAATGCTGTCATTTCACTGCTGAGGCATAGCCAGAAATGCAGGGTACAATGAACAAACAAACCCTCCCTCCCCAGCCACACATGGAATCCGTAATCCTTAACTTGCAGTAACCAGCATGCTTGCCTCTTCCCCTGGTATTGGTGCTGCTGTATCTTTCTGTAGTGCTTATTAAAAATAATGGCTGTGTTACAGAGGTAGAATGATGGATCGAGGGCTGAAAGTCCCAAGTGGGCTAGGTGTTTTCTGGGCTGGTAAGTGAAATGTCTTGGAATTTTGATAACAGGATGTTTTAAGTAGTGCAAACTGCAATCACTGGAAAACAAAGGGGGAAGAAAAATCCAAAAAGAACTAGAATTGTGGATGTGAGAAAGCAGAACCCAGGCACAAAGACCAGAAGCATGCCAAAGCCAGACTGAAGACCAAGCTCTTATCAGGATTAAGAAACAGAAGACAGCTGGTTGTATTTCTGAGGTCTGACTTTGTTCTAACATACAGGCTTTGTTCCTAACATTGAAGAGGACTCCCACAGACATTAAGCTATCCCCCCCCCCCCCCTCCACAAAAAGAAAATAGGCATTGAAGTTTCATATAGCATTATGTTGTTTTTAAAAGCACAGGTATTGCAGAAGCATAGAGCAAGCTTGGACTCTGCTTCCTGGTGGTAGTGGAAGACCTGCTTTTTGTAGGGGTGAAACCTCCTAGCAACTACTTCATACATTACACTGATCCATGGTGTCACCTGTGATACAGTGATGTGGACTCAGTGGTGGCAAACCTTACTGCATGGGTAGCCCTAAGGGTATAACAGATCACCTTAGAGGAAGGATACAAAAAGGAAGAGATTGGTACTGGGGAGAGCAGGGAACATTGGTACAGCACAAAGAAATTTCACTGGGACAAAACCAGACATCCATTTAGTTTCACTGCCATTCTTCTGCCTTATCCCAATCCTATTTTGAATTGTGTGTAGGAGAGCATAGGAATAAAAGCAACAAATACCTGTGCTGTCAGTTGCTTCAATCAGAGACTCAAATAACCCAGCAAGTGCCTCTGCTGCCGAGCCTGGCTGTGCTCATGGCTTCAGTCCAGCTCTCCCTGAGCTCCCCAGGCTGCAGCTTAAGAGCCAGCAACTGCCTGCTGCAGAACCAGGCGGTCATTGCAAGCTGTTGCTCATGTTATCCTGGTCCCCTCCTGGATATGTAGGTGCATTAACTCTCTTCTATGGACAGAAAGAAGTCCTGTAACCCTGTTGATGAACACCCAGGCTAAAATGTTATTCTCTTTAGAACCATTTCTGCTCAGAGCAGCAATAAAAAAAAATCCTGCCACTCACATGGACACAACACACAATGAACACAGAGGAAGGAGAAATCTGTAGTGGAAATGGACCCTTAGGGGCCTTCTTTATTTCTCTTACATACCTGCTGAGAATTTGCCCTGGTGCATAGCATGGCTGTTCTGTATGCACAGAGCATACCGGTGTTAGAGCAGTTCCTTCGTTCTTATGCTGAAGTCTTACAGAAGGCACTGAAGGTCTTACAGTCCAGCCATGGCTGCCAACCCCCCCCCACCCCGTGTTTTACATTCCTACCACTCATGTCTAAAGTGTCTGTAATGTCTTTGGAGCAGATACTGAATCTCTTGGCATAGTCTTTCACCATGCAGTGCCATTTACTCTGAGTAACAAAACCATTCAGGGCAAATAGGGAATTGTCATTGCTATAATAGGTTAGTAAGGACAACTCAGATTAAATGGTTTTAATTTTGCTGTCACAGCTTATAGTGCCAAATAAAGAACCATGAAGAATGTGCATGTATGCAAGCACATCCATGCTATTACTCCAAAACACTCCCAGTTTGGCCACCACCCCCATCTCCCACCCCATTCTGTGCAAGCAGCTGTGGCAGTGCAGGAGACAGAAAACTCCCTACTTACACCCAACCCATTTCTGTAGTGCTCGTAGCAGAGCTGTGTTTTTGGCTGCAGTACTGCCATACTTCTCTCCAAAGAGGGAAGGCAGGCTTGTCACCGTGCTGACAGGCAGATCCATTACCCCAGCCCTCTTCAGCTGTGATCAATGATGAGGAAACATCTCAGGCATGCCCTAGAAAGCTTACTGCTTGCCTCTGTATCAGTTTCCATAGTGGCCCATTCCTTCGGTCACACCAGAAAGTATCTGCTGTTCGCTAACCTAAGCAACTTTGCAGCATATCACAATGTAATTTAACATGCACGACCCTGTCTTTCCCCATGTTGCACTCTGCAGGTACAGTCCTACATGGACCACCACTGTAACAACTTAACGGACAGGCGTATCCTCACCATGTTCCTAAACATCTGTAATGACCTGAGCAATCTCTGCCACAAGCTGGAAACTCTACATCCTGGTAACAGCACAACCAATGAAATTTTGGAAAGATGCAAGCTGCTCCTTAACCACAGCAATGATCTGAGCACCATCCGAGCTAAGTACGTCCTCTGTCAGCTGAATTCTGTGGAGGCCATTGCTGATACAGTAAGACTGTTGCAAGAACGCATATTCCTACTTGACCTCCCTGTTGGTTACTGTTGTAACACAATTCCAGCTCCTCCCTGCTATTTCTGCTCTGTGTATAGTTAATTTCTGTGGAGCAGGTGTCTGCATGTGCTCTTGAACTCCTGCAGGCTGAGGCCAGCAGCCACAATGCCATGTGCGGCACAGCTCCTTTCTCAAGTCCTATCAGTGCCCTTTTGTCCTGGGGACATTGCTGTCTACATCTCCACCCTTCCCTGTGGGCCTCAGGGAGGCACTGCTGGGCTCACCAGGGCTGCATTGCCTGGACTACTCAACAAACGGCTTCCTTCTGTCCCACAGATACCCCCACGATGTTGTGAATCACCTGAGCTGTGACGAAGCAAAGAATCACTTCGGAGGTGTGGTGAGCCTCATCCCCATTGTCCTAGATGGCGTGAAGGAGTGGCTATCCCACACTGAGAAGCTGCCGCGGCGCATGCTGTGTAATGTGAGTGGTGGAAGTGCTGTCACTGAGAAGAGGGCACCCCAGGATGCAGCAGCTAGGGCAGCCATTTCCCCCAAAATACCTTCCGTCCACCCTGAAGCTCAGACCTCAGTTAGTAACAAAGATTGCATACAAGTGCAGGGGAATAAGCATGTCAGAAAGAAGCACGAGACTGACAGAGAAAATCAAAATGGGAAACTTAAAGGCCCCTGGAAACCACCTGGCAGACATGCCTTTTAAAGGATCAAAGTTCGTGCGTCTTCCACTTAACCGCCTTTAATCAGGTGGCTGATTAAAGATAGTGAAATGAACACTAGAGATCCAAGATCTGAAGAGTTAGTCCTGCCAGATACACCCTCCTCTTCCTTGCTGCTATTTCCACTGTCCTCTTGAAAGTCAGATCTCAACAGAAGCAGCTTTATCTCTCATGGTCCCTTTGGCAAGTATTCTGGTGAGAGTAACAGTGAGGAGCAATCCGATTCTAATCACACTGGGCTTATCCCTAAGATTTCCCCACCCTAGCTGATCCCATGGAAATCACCTGCTTTTTGGACCAAAGAATCAGCGTTGACAGGTCTGTAATGCCATTGGCTATAGGAAAGGTCAGCATGGTTTAGCTGCACTGCCTGGGCTCTGCTGGTCCTTGCAGATCCTCACACCATCACCAGTAACACCACCCAGCACATCTTCCTTATGCCCATTTTGACTTCTCTGCTGTCAGCAGAGCTGGGGATATAAAGGATTTCTTCCCAGACCTCTGCAAAGCTAATGGGAGGTCCTTTTCATTAAGGGTGATTAATGGGAATCTTAGGGAAGCAGAGACTGAGAAAGCTGTGGCCATTTTCAGATGGTTCCTTTCTTCACAAACTACAAGTTAAAAAAAAGTCTCTCCCCCTTTTCAAGGAAAGAACCCACCTTCCTTCATTTTCAAGGGTGTTATGACACCTCGTTCATTGAAACTGAAAGGCACTGGAAATAGTCTCACACTGCTTTTATAACAGCGCTTTGCAATTCCAGCACAATACCTTTCCACCATTGCTGAGAGCAGCTTTCTTCCCAGCCCGCTTAGGGGGCTCAGCAGTCACAGAGCCCCCACTCCCTGCAGCTGACATGCATCTGTGGTGGTGCTTTTATTCAAATGCAGTTAGCTACAAACTTAGGATCTCACTAATGCTATGTCTTCCCTGTATCTGACTGCTCTTTTCCCCTCCCACAGGCAAATTAGCTCCTGTTCTTTGCTTCCTGCTGGAAGACACTCCTGAATAAACAATTTCCCCTTGCATACTTGGCTCAGTTTGCTAAAAATTGTGGAAAGCTGTTGCTTTAGGACCAGAGTTTGGCAACAAGCAGCCAGAAAATAAGGGAGAATTAACACAGCACAGAGGAGGGAACATAGGAAGGAACAATAGCTCAGATGAAATAAGAAGTAGTTTCAGGAGCACTGTCATTCCTCGCATAGCCCCTCTTTCTTCTGCACTTTCCTTCCTTCCCTGCCTCCACGTGCTGCTCTCTACTATGTCTGCCCATCTGGAGAAGAAGCCTATTTTTATGAGACATCACAATCCAACTGAAACATGATGAACTCCAAAATGATAACGAACCTTCCTGAGGCCACACAGACTCCTGGGCACTAACGGGGCCACAGCAGCAAGATGTGCTTCATTAGGGAGCTGTGTTGCAGAGGCAGCTTCGGGGAGGGAAATCAAAGCTGTCTGCAGCTGCCTGGTTGTGTTTCATGTTGCAAAGACAAGTGTCTGATAACAGTTGCTGGCCTGGAAAGTTTTCCAAACCCAGCACAGCTATGTTGACTACAGGGCGACAAGTGTTGGGACACCAGGGATACAATTCCCAGCTCTCTTTTCTGGCTGTCCCAGTGCCAGCTGCCAAGGCATTTCGGTTTGAATATGCAGGCTCTGATCACACTGCAATTATCCTCCACTCCGGAGCTCCTTTCAGTTCCCACAGCATACGACAGCACAAACTGTGTGTGTCAGAGCAGTGCCACCAGAGCTGCTGCCTCTCCAGCCCTGCTGTTAGCGCTCGTGCTTGACAGAGGTCTGACACACACAACAAACACAATCCACGTACTTCAGCAGTCGTTTCTAACCTGGCCTTATCCTTTCAATCAGTCTTAAGCAAAATCTGAAGGCACAAGCAGGAAAATGAGCACATAAAACTGCAGTCTGGGGTTTGGTAATGACACGACCAGGATCTGTTGGAAAGACACAAAGTTAAACCTCAAAAAAACAGAGACAAATTACTTAATTTCCATACAAGTTCTCCTCTTCCAGAGTGGATGGACACTTCAAAAGGGAAAAAGATACAGCAAGAATTGTTTTTCTCTCTTACAAATCAAGCTGTTTGAGGCATTTACATAAACAGGATGTAAATGCCAAGCACAGAAGTGCCATAAAGTTTTACTTTAGCCTCTGAGAGCATAAAACCTCAAGAGAGTGCTGGCACTGAGCTGATGTACACCGAGAAAATAAATGCTGCATTTCATTCAGACACTGAGAGGGCTGCAGGGCGGCAGGCAGCAGAGCTCAGGGGGACCCCCAGCACCCATCACTGCCTTGGGGTAAGGGCTACCTCTGACTTCTGTCAGCGTGCAAGTGAAGTGTCCTGCCCTGGAGCCCCAGATGCTGATATGGGGCTCTGAATGCACGTGGGGCACTGAACGCCCAATGCTTCACCCACAGAGCTCTGTAACCAGCTACTTTCTAACTCCAGCCTATTGCACTGGTAGTGAAGTGGTGAAAATAAATCAAGATCAACCAGCAAAAGTGCTTAAAAGTCATGAAATAAAGTTATTGATTTCCTTCCCTGGTGCCTATTGCGTATTTATTGCTTGCAGCCAGGTTTACGAACTACTACGCTGTTACACAGTGTGGCTTTTGTTTCTTCTTGTTCTATCTTGGGGCCACACTTCTGTGGGTACCACAATCCTGCAATTCTTACACTGGCACATTCAGCTTTCCAGCACTACACTTCTTAAGGGTTGTGCAAAAAGGATTCTAAATGAGCTCAGATGAACTTTCTGTTTTCTTGTCCAATGCAGGAGGACCAAAAGCAGCTTTCCCCATCACCCAATACCTGGAATAAGGCTTAAGGTTATACAACATTCTTCCTAAGCACTACCATTCAGCGATTGTGTTTTCACAGACAGCTGCACACTGACTTGTACCATGCCCTCGTGCGTGCTGTTCAAATTCTAACAGATGAACCCCATGCAAAAAGGGGCAGAAGCACTTATCTGCTCAATGCTGTTCTGCTCAATGCTGTTCTGCTCGCAGATCTTGGAAGATGCTTCAGTTGGTTTCTGCACGTTGTCTCAGCACAGCTCGGTCCCCAGGAGAGGCTTGCAGGGAATGTAACACTTAGTAGTGCAAAACAATACATTTTATTTGTTCACAGTTAAACACAAGCAACTGCCTTGACATTTTAGAACATTCTAATAAGGACAGCAAAACCTCCTTTTGGTTTAAGTTCTCTTTAGCTTAGGATTGTACCATTTCCTCATATTTCATATTTATGGCATTTAATGTGGATTGTTTAACATGCTTACAAAGAGCGAGGCAGGGAACAGATTAACTTGACAAAGACAGCAATTTTAGATTTAACTAAAAGCAGTCAGTTAGAAAAAAAAAACAATCTGTTTCCACTTCACTGATGGGACCCCTTCAAACAAACTGCAAGTTAACTACATACAGCAGATCCATGATTTTTAGACTTTTACAAAAAAAAACAAACTGCAAAATTTGTTCCTCCGTAATCGTTGTGGTCCATAAACAAACCGAAAGTGGTTTCCATTACTATCCTGGTGCTAAAGTCCTTTTTAAAAGAAGAAAAAAGCCACCTCAATGAGCTTGCATTACCGCCAGGGCACGTTTGTCACCGACAACAAAAGCTGCCTCCCCTCTGGACGCGCGAGGCCACCGCAGCAGCACGGCGCTCCTCTGGGCTCAGCACAGCACGGTCCTCCAAGGAACCCCTGCAACACCTCCAGCTCCACCAGCCGGGCTGCTGTGTGCAAACTGCTCGCTCCCCGTGCTGGGACCAGGTGGGATGAGAGGCAGGAAACCTCCAAACCTTACCAAAACAGACGCTACCACGTTTGCTACCACTAAGTCTTAGAAAGCCTATAGACATGTCGACAAAACCAGTCTGTCACTTACAACCAACTCTCTATTTTCTATTCCATGCAGATTCAAGCTTTGACAAAACCACTTAAGTTCACCTTTACTTTCAGAGTTAGGACTGACCAACCGAAAGGACACAGAGTAACGCAGACAGGCAGAAATGTATTCCAACCCCAGGTGTTATGGACAAAGCAGAAGGAAAAGCTGTGTCTGGCACACGTTATCAGCTTCTCCAGCAGACTCCTGCTCCTCCTCAGGTTAGGATGGGAACTGATTTAATGTAGCCTTGGTTTAATACTTGAGACGATTCTTGACCAGCAGCTGCCACCCACAGAACATTTGAGAAGAGGCCACATGCAGTGTGGGTACCTGTGAAGCCTGATATGACCACATATGCTTGGACCCAGACACACCTACGGTTTGAAACAAGCACACTGCCTTCCTAACCACAGCCTCTGCTCTGTCACAAAGGAGATTGCGTCAGACCACTGACAAGCCCTGACCCTGCAATCCTCTTTCACAGAAGGCTTAAACATGATTAACATAGAAAGGCTTCACAACAGAATGCAGATCCTCAGTTTGATTGAGCAAGCTGCTTCTTCAGTCTCACCTTCTAAGGAAATGGGGATGGAGGGGACACGTCTAGTGCCAAACTGACATTGCTGAGCTGAAAAGTGTGCTGCATGTGGTACAGAACAGCACTCAAAGGAAACTGTTTTCTGCAAGTCAAGCCTCAAAACGCACTCCCAGGTAGAAGCCAATTTCTTGGCGTCAGAACACAGTGGTCTTGCTCAGATCAGGAACAAAAACCATGAAGGAGTCCAGGCAGGACAAGTATTTCCCTGATTAGAGAAACAAAAGCTCTCTGTGAGCTGCAAATCTTCATTCGACATACACGTTCTGCATACTCTCCCTATGTGACTAAGGCTGCCTTTTCCCTCTTCTCCCACACTAATTGCTTTCCCCTATGAACCAGTCTGAGGTCAGTACCAGTCTGTCAAGCAAACACAATTCCAATACAATCAGAAGCTAGTGTTTTAACAAGTCTTCAGCACGTATGGTCTCTGCATTACAAGCTCCAGTTCCTTGTTAAGTGTCTGTTCAAAAGAAACTTTCCAAGAAATGTTAAGGACAATATAAACAGTGATTATGAATTAGGGAGAATGAATCATTTTGCAGAGGTACACCGTTCCTAAAACATTTAAGTACTCAATTGGAGTCCAACTTAAAGATCGGGCTCTGAGAAAGGTGGGGGCAGCAGACAGGCAAAATAGAGACCCTTAGATGAACACACCAGAAATTCTAGTGTTGCTCCTTTCCGTGATGAAAACAATCAAAATCACCCAGACAGGCAGCACAATTAACTGCTCTAAATTGGAAGCTTGCAAGGAAATACAAAGCATTCATAGTAGACTCACAAACGTTAATTTGGCCTCATATTGCACTCAAGTTCATAAATGCAGCCACTCACTGGGGACAGGGAGAAAGGGGAAAAAAAATATCTGCAAATGCTAACAGTTGTCCCTTCAAATTAGTACACGTTGCTAAGGACTGAATTTGAGAAAGAAGCAAGAGTTAGGCTGGGCATTTCAATTGCAGACCCAAAAATCCACCTTGCATTCATTCAGCAGCCTTCTTCTGTTACTGGACATCAATCCTATTCCACTGCATGAGCTAGCTGCTCAGACCAAAGAAACATAAAAGCTTTTAGTTAAACGTGCATTCACGCCTCCTGTTCTATGCCAAGAATATGAAAATAACACTGATTGACTATCTTCCTTTTTAACTGTGGTCATGATGAGTTTCATTGTAGTCCATGATATGAAGCTGTCCAACACTGCTTTCCTGGATCTTAGGTGAGAGGCTAAGGTTATCGGGGCTTGGAGGAGCCTTCGTCTCCATGCTTGGATCTTTACATAGTTCAGTCTTTAGAGTATCAGAAAGGCTGTTGATGGTTACACCATGCTCATCACACTGGCTCTCACTTTTGTTGCGAAACAACTCTCGTGACTTCATACCAAGGAAGCTCTTGGAGCTGGGGAGTGAACCTACAGTCAGTGGGACAGTAGTGGAGGGCTCCCGCAACATGGAGGTCTCCCAGTGACTGCTGAATCTCTGGTTCTGTTTTTTTTTCTGGGGTGGAGAGCTCACTGTTGCTGCCACCTTTACTGCTACCTCGAGTGCTGGGAGGTTTGGTTTCTCCATTTCTATCAATGGTTTCTTCGCTGTATCCTGCCACAGTATCTGCACAACCTTCATTACCACAATCCAGCCTGTTTTGGAACAAGAGAGGATACAGCATCAAGGACATTGTAACTGTTAAACTGGGAGTGGAGGTTACTTTCATTACTTTCTAATTCTAGAACTGCAGGTGTACTTCAGCAGGCCTACACCAGGTTTCCTTTTGCAGTTTCGTAATGAAGCAGAACTGACAGTGAGTAATCAGGAAGGGAATAGTTTACAATAATCCCAAAGCAAAACAGAACTGTATCCTTAATGGATCAGGAAAATGGAGGTAGCTACGCATTGTCCTTGGGTTGCAGATCTTTCACATATCCCAAGGACAAGTTTTTGCTACAAATCTGCTTGCAGTGCAAGAAATTATCCTCATGTTGTAGAAGACGTTGGTGTAGAACAAATAAGTGTGATCTGAGGGGAAGCAATACCCAACTGTTTTATACTTGTGTACAGCAACCTCTTAAGAATGGTGTAAATAGAGAAGTTTGCCCCAAAGTTTGAATAACGGTTCAGCTATCTGAGTAATATTTTATGAGCATTTCCAATTTTGCCAATGACTCTCAGTAATCCAGGAAAAATCCCAGAACAGATTCATTCTGTAAAAGGGGGAGTAACAGTAATACCTTGAAATGGTACATCCAAGTGCTAGGAATTCCCCAGTTATATAAAAATACCAAGAACTGGTTGTGAGTCTAGCACATTTTGCATCATCATCCTCACCTTTCTTCTGCTGCTTCAGCTGCTTCTGTTTTTTCATCTTCAAGTTTTTTCAGCGGGCTGTTCTCCAGTCGGCCAAACAGGTTCAAGATCTCCAGCTCAAACGCCTGGGTGATCCTTTTCTGGGCCCTGTATCTACTCTCTACTGCTTGCAACTGACCTCTGAATGGAAAGAGAAATCAAAACCCATCAGGTCCAGTATCTCCAAATTCTGCCTCAAATACAACACCGCATCAGTCAATGCACTCAGTTTTTTGTTTTTTGTTTTTTTTTAAATAGGAAATCTCTACCTTGCTTTGATTTTGACATCTTCCAGGTATTTCTTTTGCTCCAAGAAGAGGTGGTCCTTTTTAGAAAGCTGAGATTCCAGTTCAGCTATCCGTTTCTGAGAAGCATCGAGCCTTTGGCTTTGCTGCTGAACACACAATTTTGCTTTCTCCAGTTCCTTTCGAAAAGCAGCATGCAACATTTCAACCTCCTCAAAGGAAAGAACACAGCGTTAAGTATAAATTTGATTGTGTGTTATTTTTATTAATATTTAGACATGTTTCTGACACTATAAATAAGCACAACTTAAGCAGGATCAAATAAAAGATGCATTTCTAGAAGTTGATATAGAAAGCCAGATAGTAAAAGGACGTACACAAAGTCACCGTGAAAGCAATTCTACATCACTGGAATTTATGAGCACATTGTTGTTCTTTATAAAAAAAACTTTTTAGCAAAGCAAACTTGTCAGCTCTGCAGCAGATTCAGCAGCCTCCATTTTAAAACAATCTTTTCAGCATGACCTTCACTAAATACAAGAAAAATAATTCTTTTTTTTTTTTTTTTTTGCTTATACACCTTCTTCAATTACTTGCTGTCACACAGAAGCAGTTCTATTGTTGGGCAAGCTGCTTGCTTCTAATTAGAAAAAGGTTTATTTGAAGTCAGGAAGTAAAACCATATGAACCACAGATGTTTTAGTAAGGTTGGTGCTCTTATGAAAAGAGCTTCTCCTAGTAGGGAGAAGAGGGAGACTGCTTGTTTCAAAACAGCATGTCACACTAACTAGGTAAATCCTGGTTAAGACTCTTGCAAATGACAGCAATGCTATTCTATATGATACACTTCCACAAACATAAGAGCCCAGTGTTACTTTACCTCCAACAGTCTGCTAGCAATTACAGCAGGAGCACAATAAGGTACGGGACTTACAGCAACGGCATGAAGAAATTAATAAGAATTCATACGAAGTGGCTAAAACTGACTTCAAGTGTATGCTAACACACCATTCTTAGCTTTCAAGAACAGCATGCTGAAGAGATTTCATAACCACACAGTGCATAAAAATATCTAAACAGAAGGCCAACAAAACATGTTAAGTTCTGAATCATTTCTTTTATTCCGACACCAAGCTGAAACAGCTTGATGATGACCACAAGCCAAGTCTTCCCAGAAGGCACTGTCTGCAACCGTACCTTTGTAGTGTCTGTGTGCTTGTGCTGCAGCTGCTCCAGGTACAACTCATTGACCTCTCCAAGAACCAGAAGTTGTCTGTTCAAGAACTCCATCTGCTGTTGCACTGATTCACTGTTGGAAAGCTTTTTAAAAGAGAAATTAAACAGAATTAAACACTGCATGTAACATTTCAGCAAGAGTCACAGTTGGCCAGCACTGCTCACAGGGTGTTTTTATTAAAAAAGACAAAGGTCATAGGTGCTAAAGAAATGACTTTTCATAAAGTTAGCGACAAATCATACAGGCTTCCACCACACTGGCATTGTTTTCTTTAACCATGTTTCCATTTGGATGAAAAGCCCACTTAACTTCAACAAGATCCCTCTAATGCCCAGATTTAGCAGAACTTTAAGTTTATGTTGCTCAGTCTGTGAATTCCTACTGCGTGAAAAGCAGCCAAAATGAGAAGTTTCAACACTCTTTAACTGTTTAGAATTTCATCACCACAATATACTTGTGTTGTTTTTTTGCGCAATGAATATCACATTCTATGAATCTAGGATTTCAGAACAAGAAAGAAAAAGCTCTCAATTGAAATAATCAAAAGTTTTAAAAAAAAAAAAGACAAAGGGACCCTGGAATCTGTGACTTCTCTTACCTTTTGAGAAACTTGGCTAAGAAGCAGTTCTGTGTGACAGACTTTGTTGTTAGCCTTTTTCAATTCTAACCTCAGATCTGCAATCATGTTCCTGCAGTCTTCCAGCTTGGTCTGCTCAAACAAAAAGAACTCGCTCAGGGTTCTGAAACTTCAGCAAGGACCAGCAGTGCTACATGGCTGAAAGGCCAGAACCACCAGGGCTGTAAGTCAAGTTATGTAGAGCACTTGCAAAAGTCTCAGCACCAGCTAAGAAACTGCATCTTCCTATTTCCAAATACAAGACAGAATAAAACAGGACTGCAAATGGACAATGACTGTTTAGCCAGGCATTTCCAACTAAGCTTTGTCTTATTCCAAATTAGGAAAATATATCCAAAAAAGATAATAAATTTCTCTTAGGTATTTCATGTCATGTCATTGGGAAGGTTATTTTTAAAGCCACAGTAAGGAGATAACACAATATTGTTCAGTGTTCTGCTTCATACCTGCAATTCCTGGCTCTGGTTGTAGAATTCCTCACGGTCATGTTGCAGCTGTCTGATCTGGCTGTGAAGCTGAGCCACTATCCCTTCGTGCTCCTCCTGAAACTGGTGGTACCTGGCCTGTTCTTTCTGCAGACTCAGTTTCAAGGCCTGGATTTCTTTTTCCTGTAATTTCAGCTGATCTTTCTGTTAAGAACCCCATACAAAGCATTAGACAAGACATCTGATTTATTAGTTAGAACATCTATTCAGTGTCACTAGCTAAGTAAAGCAATAACATCAATTAACAGCATGCAGGCTGAACGCTTTTCCATACACAGAACATTCTGTGTAATGTATGGTTTTGTGGGGTTTCTTCAACTTAAAAAGAGAGTAAATGGTGCTAGAGTGGACTGGCTGATAACTCAAAGTCACACTCAAAGGCACAGCGAGCAATAGCATGTTCCTCCCCATCACATTCTTGACAGGGACTTAGATTTCAGAGCGGAAGCTACACTTTATTTTCCAAAACTGATTTGGAAAGCTCTTTTTCACTCTTAAATTATTTATTGAGAAGTGAAATTGTAAATGGAAGTAGCTACAATATGGAGGTACAGAATTAAATATTCTTCAGTGCGCTTACAACTTGGAATTTCATCATAGTAAATAACTCAAAGAACATCTGAGTTTTCCAACAGTTTTTATTTTTCCTCTCTTTAATCGAGGAGCATTAAGTAACCCCTATACTAACTGTGAAGCCTTTAACAAAGGTAACTGCTTGCAAAGGTTAAGCATGCAGTCATCCACTGATTCAGTCACTTACAGTCAATAGAAATAATCACAGCACATGCAATTCATTCATGTGTCATTCCACAAACACCGACTTGAGTAAGGTGAGATACTAGGCTTCTTTAATTCAGTGGTACAGAAAGCTGCTGGCCAAGCCAATTAACACTTGTTCTTAGCTCTAGTGCATTTGGATCACTGCTAGATTTGTATCCCTCCTCACCATGGCAGCATTATGTTCCTCCAGTGCTGTGGCTTTAATCACTTTCCGCAAGAGCCGCCGGTTCCGAAGGGCATGCTGCTGTCTTTTGAAGCGTTCATACAGCAACTGGTTGTGCAGCAACAGCAATTGGTTACGCAGGGTGTGAATCTCATCTGAAGGGGGAGAACCTGGGTTGGAGTTACAAGACAGAGATGAACACACACACCCAAGTCAGTAGCAGGTCATTGTTTAAACAAGTCTAATAATAGAGGAACAGATTGCCAAAACATAAGAAACATCGTCACCTCCAAAGTGAGTCCAGTCAGCAGATTTGCTTGGCAGAGACAATCTGAAAAATGAAAATGCAGCATTAACCAGTAAGTTTAAATATGCAAACATTAAGCAAATCACTTCAAAATGGAATCCCCACCTCAAACGAGCTTACAGCTTAATAAAAGCACAATGAGGATCAATTTATATGGGGAGAATAAAGAGGAGTTGTGCAAGAAGCAGGTTGCAAGGGCAGATGGTGGAAGAGGACATATTATTTCTTGGATCTCAGCAAGAATAATTCTCTCAGGCATAGAAAACAGCATAAGGACAAAGCAGAGTACAGAGTAACGAGATGAAAAGAAGGAATGCAGCAGATGCACCTAGCCCTTAAGTCTGATTCTTCAGTTCTTAGTGTTATTCTATTAGAAAGAAGAATGTACAATAGTGGTCTGTAAGATACCCAGCTACCCTGCTTCTTCATCTCAAACTCTGTTACTGAAGGTATAAAGAGCTCTAACTAACATCACAGATTCCCCTACCATGCCCCTCTCCCCCCACCCTTTTTAAAAAATTATTGAACTAGTTGTCACTATAAATATAAAGATTCTCTACCCAGTGATGTTCACAGAATATGCTTTCATTCAGGTTTCCTAGCACAGCTGCTTTCCAGGCAGAGGTATTAAAAATAAAGCCAGTACAAAAAAGCTTCATGAGAAAGTTTGCAAAGTAAGACTTTTCAGTCACCTACTTGTTCAGTTCCTTAGTGTGTGCATCTGCCCCTTGCTGTATCAGTCTGTCCAGTACTTCCACAGGAGAAGTAGAGGACATGCAGTCTTTATCCTGGGTTCCCTTGGCTTTCTTTAGCAGCTCCTCAGTCTTCTTGCCAACAAAGAGGTAGGCAGTCTTTGGTAGCGCAACCTCAAAAAGGTGCTCATACAGGGGAGGCTGCCCACTCCCAAACACTGCTCTTCCTTGTGCTGATGCTTTGCAAGGGCTGGGAGTGAGAATACTTGTCTCCCCAGAGGTTCCTTCCCTGTTACCAGCAGGGCTTTCACCAGAGCCTCCGCAGGGCTTGTCTATGGGAGTAAATGTTTGTTTGGGTGTCTCCAGTGCACTCTCAGGCCCAGGCTTGTCCAGAGAAGACGTTAAAGGCTCAGAGGTCAGACTGTGTCCCTGCACACTAGAGACTACTGACTGGGTCTTCTTCTGAGAACCTGACAGATTTTCATTTGTGTGATAAAATGGAGAGTCAAATCCTCCTCTAGGCACCATGTGTTCAGCATCAGTCGTGATCTCAGAGATCTCTTTAGATATTGCATCTGAAAAGGATTGGAAGAGGGAGCATAGTTACTTGCCAGCTCAGCTTAGTATACTTTGTTTCTGAACAGTGTACTTTTTCCTGTTCCTGTGCTGTATCCTAACCAGTTCTCAAAGCACCCTTAGGCATCCATTTACCTCACCCATGCTTGGACTTCTCAATATAACCAGGGAAAAAATCCTGCAAGGTGTCCTAATGTAAAATTAGAACCAGACCATGCTTCAGAACTGAAAAGTGCAAGCTAACTCATGGTTTTGAGGCAGAAGAATGATTTGCTTCTGTTTTAAGTAGCTCTAGTTCTTAAATTGGTCAACTTTTCCTCAAAAACTTAAACCCCAGAATTAAAATGGGCAATACAAAAACATGCCTTAAACAAAAAACCCCAACAACTTGCTTTGAAGATAACACAGAATTACAGCAGCTAAAACATCTTCTAGTTTGCTTTTTACATCAAAATCATACTCACTTCAGTAACCTTCTGAAGAGTAACTTTGCAAATTTTACTGTTTTCACTATTTATATACAACAGTTGTATTTGAAGTGATTGAACCACATGAAAACTACTGTAGAGAACATGGAGAACAACCCTGATACAGGGCAAGATGCCTCAGAACAAGCCATGAATCTTATATTTCTATTAAAAATACTTCTTTGGCTAAGATGTATGTAAGGATGACAGAAGTTACCTTCTTCTCTGTCCTTTTCAGCACTATCTTCAAAAGACAAACCGCCTAAAAACTCCGGAAGATCACTTAAGGTTACTGAACTTTTACTACCAGATGTGTCTGAAAAAAAGAAAGAGAAAAGCTAGTTGTACAGATGTTGTCTTGTCTACTCTCATCAGAGCACAAAACAGGAGCCTTTTACTGCTGTAAGGACCTTTGATTAAATGCACCCCTGTCTTAAGGAAGCATCTCTTCGTGTGGAAACCAGTTCAGAGTCTAGTCACACATTTCTCCTGATCCAGAAATTTCTTTTTGTAAACTCAACACCTGCTACTGCAGGTGGCCTCTTCTACCAATAAGGATTCAACCGAACCCATTATAAAAGTTAGAAAAGCACCCAAAACGTAGTGTGACTATTACACTTCCACGTTAGCTTTGAACTCCCTCTTGGCTTCTGACCTGGCTACTCAGTCACAGTACTTACTCCCTGAGTGAAGGGGGTACAGTAAACTGATGTATTATTACACTATTGATCAAAACTCCGAGATAACTGCCAGGAATACACACACAAAACTGTACAAGATAGAAACCTCATGCTCACAGCTCAGTCACAGATTATGAACCCAGTGAAGAACCTAGCATGGTCTTCACTTGTAGTTCAGGAAGTTCAGATTCCAAGGTTGCCATTACAACCTCACCAGGAAAATGAGCTTAAGCTTCATTACCATCTCCACCCTGAGGACAGTATAGAAGTACAGCATAGAAATCTCAAATAGAGTCAAAATTCCTTTTTACAGCTGTCACAGATGTAGATGATAGAGAATGGAAAAGGAAATCTAGATTTACCTATTAGAAGCTGAGTTCCTCAACCAGCCACTGTTGCTTTCAATATTCCACAGGACTTTAAAAAAAAGGTTCAAGTACAGCAATACAATTGTAGATAGCAAACAAAGTTTTTCCAAAAGCCTTTAAAAAGAAGCATCTATCCTTAAGTCTGGATCAAATTGTAAGGCTGCACACGACATAAAAGTTGTTCAAGTAAAAGCTTCAAATTTGTTGCTTCTAAAAAAAAACCCTCAAAGCATCAGCTTTTTTTTAATCCTTTTCCAGCTTTCAGTGTTGATATGCATATTTAGATGGGTGTAAGAATGTAAGAGGGCCAGTTAAAAAAAAATCTGCAAGCTATTTCTGAAGGTGAATAGTTAAAATGAAATGAAAAGCATCACAGGAAGGTTTTAGGCTGAATCACAGTTAAGGCAGGATCCTGGAACTATGAAGAATTCAGGGGAGAGAAAAAGAGAAAAAACCTGTGGAAAAGTGTTCAGTAGTTGGAATGTGTCCACAAAACCAAGATTTGTCTAACATAGGTTATGGAAAATGGGGAGAGGAAATTGGAGTTTACCCAATGATTTATCGCTGCTTATGACATTTTGCTGTCGGTACAGTGAAGGCCTCCCAGAATCTGGTTTGTCCTCCTGTTAGAAAAGAAACACAAAACAGGCATACAGATTCCTTGCATCAGATATCTGTGGGAAACAAATCTCTTGGATAGTTTCATGGAAAGGAAATTCCTGCAGATAGATACCTTAAATAGCAAAGCAATGCAACAGTTCTGTGTAAAACGATCACACAAAAATGTGTAATTGGAAATGGCAAAAATTTTCTAACCTTAGAAGAAATTGGGGTTTTGCTATAAAATACAATACTAAATCCGTTACTTTGATTTCCTTTCTCAATTACTGTCACTGCATGTATAATCAGTCAATGACAAATCATATTCATCTGGCAGAAGAATTTCATTGTACCTTTTTAGGAGGTGTGGCAGCAGCTGAAGGAAGTGAGACATGCACAAAGTCATCTGAAGTGCAGGGTGGAGGAGATGTGGCTGGTGTCCCCAAAGGTGTTCCCTTCCCCACTGCTGAAAAGTGGGAGCAAAACTTTTCTCAGTAAGGTTCCCATTTCCTCATTTCAGCTGAATATTGTATGTGAAGAATTGTGTGTTTAAACAGTATCTCAACCACTTCTTAGATCTCTCTCAACTGTTTACCAAGATAAGAGTGCAGAGTTACCAATGGACCTATTTCAGACTTGGGCACTCAATTCACTGGAATTTATTTCCTCTCTCAGTATTTGCACTAGTACTACTCTGGATGACCTGGTATCTGTTCACAGAATTAATGGCTCAAGCCTATCAAATAGCAAAGTGCTGCAGTTCCAATTTATGAAGCTGACAGCAAAATTTATAGTCAGAGTTTCTATTTTAATAAATCCTCAGGGCCTAATTCAAAAACACAGAACGTACCAGATGTGCCAAAAGCTTTGCTGTAAGGTTGTGATGTTGACTGGGATGACTCTGATGGGACAATTCCAGGGGAGGTTGGTGGAGTGGTCATACCACAAACTGCAGAAGGACTCCAGATGGTAACCTATTGAAAAGTAATACACAATAAACACAAATCAGCAAAGCTCCTAAAAAGAACACGTGTACTGAGAGACATCCATACCCAGGTTCTGACATAGCAAACAAGATGGGAATAAAATCTGAAATGTATGCAAAACTCTGAACAGTTCACAGTACTTCTCAGAATCATGATTTTTTGAGATTGTCACAAGAAGGTACACACAAAGTGCAAAGCTCTGAACACACACTGCATGTGATCCTCTGCTTTACCTGCTGTGGCTCAGTTGACAGCTTTATTGACTGCGGGCTCAGAATCTGAGGTAGCTGCCCTGGCAGTTGTGATAGTGTTAGCCGAGGAGTGGAATATGGGGTAGACGTCCCTGAAAATTTAAGAAGATAAATAAAGTATCCTACATATCAAATACAAAACAATTATTCTTATGGCTAATATTGAAATATTTTATTTAAAAGACTTCAAGTACATTAAACATATACAGTCATAGCTAGCAAACAGAAAATTCTATTCCAACCCAAGAAAATATGTTTTGAACCTATTATATACTACAGCTTCTGTTTGGTTTGGTTGTTTTGAGGGCCAGGCAGAAGCAGGGAAAGGTAACTTTGTCAGCATTCTGTATGTCTGCATGACCAGATGTGCATGCATATATAAACAAACATACATATATGTAACCTTATATACACATGTTAAATGAAAGTTTGTTTTCCAGTGCTTAAGAACTGGACTTCAAGTGAGATAAATCAGCAAGATGCCCTTTTGCTATAGGGCCCATTTTCTTCCTGGAAATGGGTATTCATTAGACATCAGGCAGATCTTACCATAGCTGCTCTGTGTGTCAATGTAATGGCTGGCACTGGGGTCAGTTTGATGATGTTTTAAGTTTGTACAGGATTTCCGAGACGCAGAGTAATAGCCATCTTCATATGAGGCTTCTGCAGGGTCCAGGGAGATTTTGGCACATTCTATCACAACATCATGAGTTTCTAGTCTTTTCCACCTGCAGACAGTTTTTGGATCCAAAAGAGTAAGTTAGTCAATTATTGCTACAAACAAAGGTTCCTGGAGATATCAGGAATTGGCTTGTAGGATGGCTCATTTGATCCAGACAGCCTTGTATGCTCCCAAATGCAGAACAAGGCACCGTACAGAAATTGCAACCAGATGACTTGTAAAAGGGGGTCTCGGATAGGAGACAAATAGCTTTGACATAGAGATCCATAAAGGTCTGCCATGGAGCACTCTGGAAAGGAGGAATAGCATATGAAGATTCGGTTGATCCCGAGCTTCAGCAGCTGTAGAAATCAGCTCATTTAGACACAGATGTCGGTTGCCAAAATTTAGAAATGCCAGCAGTCAGGGAACCATATTATTTAAGCAACTGCCACCTGCAATGCCAGTTTCAGGTCTGTGTTTTGACTCCTAAGTTTTGGGAATGTCCTTTATCATTACTACCACCTTCACTTGGAAATCTTTTCTCACTAAATTTAGCAGCCATATTAGGTCTGCCCAATATTTCAGGGGATGGAAGTTCACTGTAAAGAAGAGAAAGCACAGAAGGCTGTCTATTAAAGGCTGAGTTACTTTTGAATATAAATACATGTGAAAGATACCAAATCAGAAGGCTTCAAATTGTAGTTTTGTGCCAACTGAATTCCTCAGTGGTGCCACCCTCTCTCCATCCCCCTCCTCCCTGTCTGAGAGAAGCCTGCAAAACTGAGCACTGTGATATTCAATAGGTTCCCATTTAGCAGTGTTTTCCTAGTGGCTCTGAAAAGCAGGGCAAGAGCACTACTGTGCAGCAACAAGAGTCAATTTCTCCTCTTCAGTGGCTGGGCCTGTGGAGACAAGAGAAAAGCAGCAAGTGGTGCTGCTGCAGGCAAATGAGCCTATTTCTAAAGAAAACTAATACAGCTGACGTTAAGACATACCTGTTAAAAGAACTGATCTGTTAATGGAACCAATGTCTAGGTACCAAAACAAAAGACACACCAAAGCCATTTCAAACAGGCAAATCCCACCAAGTACTTCAACAAACCAAAAAATATGACCCAAACCTTACGCCAATGTTTCCTTCCTATTATAAGGAATTTTTTTTATTTTTTATTTTTTATTTTTTTAGAACTTTGAGAATGTTTGACTATTAAGCCATAAAGTTAAGACAAAGTCAACAGTTGGGTAAGAGCCAGATTCTTTCCCAGATACAAAATGAATACAGAGCCCCAATGTCACTGTTAATGGCCCTTCATGACAAAAGGCTGCTTATTCATCCAGCTGTGAGCCTGGATGAAGAAATTTTACATTTACCTGGTGGACTTAGGAAAAATGGATGGCAAAACACCACTGGCACACACTGTTGTCAAGAGAAAAGGTTTTGCTGTAAGCCTTCTGAAATAAGTCAAGTAAAAACTGCTAGTTTGCAGCCTTTCCTAATAGCAGAGAGAACGTATGTACCTTCGTGGGTCCAGTTCATGGTCCTTAGATCCAGTCACTAATTCTGGATGAATTCGCACATGTTCCATCATTGGCTGAATGAGCAAGAGCAAAAAAGTACAGATTATAATTAAAACATTTTTTTTCTGATTGCACTAAACTACACAACACTGAGAGCAAACCCCTGATCACAAAAATCAATGAGATCTTTGCATTTAACAGATGTTCAAAGCTTACACACATCACCACAGATTCAAGAGATGATCTTGCTCCCAAATGAGCTTTCATTCCTTTAGTACTCTGTCTTTATACATCTTTGTTGAGTAGCACTCAGTTAAATAAAACAGTGCGCATAACTGCCTTTGAACAGCTATGAATTCCTCGTCTCAGATAACATAGAGATGAGCTGCATCTTTACCTTGACTACCTCTTCAAAGGTCTCCAAGTTTTCCTTCATACTGTAGTGAGAACGCAGAAAGGAGACAAAATTGCAAGGATACATTCCATAAAGCCGATGAAAGAGAGCATAAACACTGGCATGAAGATGGACAAGGTAAATCTCTGCCACGTGACCTGGAAAAAGTAGTTGTATTTTTTTTTTCAGTACATTGGAGTAAAGAACAACACTTCAAGAAGGCAAGCAAAGTGCTTTTAAATTTGAAATGCTAACTGGAAAAAGTCTTCTGAGTTATGAACATTCCCTAGCAAAGCTGTGTAATCTTCTGAGTGAACAAGCAAATACTCACTCATCCAATCACAGCTAACACAAAAAACAGATATAGACTATTAAAAATTAAAGGACGCTGGTTGGAATTTGTCCCTAAAGTACAGTCCCTTCTATCCAAATTAAGAGGTTGAAACCACTCTAGGTAGTAAGACAGTTTGCAAGACTAAGTGATTAAAAAAAGACAAGGTATGCTTCACTTCAAAAGTAAAAACCAAAAGCTTGTCTCTACACAAAGCATTCTGACTCGACCCTTATCAGCCATCTTTCCTCCTATAACTTCCAATCTTAACTGCCAGTGTCAAATGGCCCTCTGAACAGTACCTTTGTGTGCTTAACCCAGCCTTCATTCACACATCCCTAAGACATACATATGTAACCATAGCGTTACATCTCAGATAGCTTAAGATTTCTGCAAAACCAATGTTGCTACCAAGAAGGCTAGGTTTGATGACATTTCAATACTATTGATAGTTGCATATTAAAATAAACTCACGCATGTTGTTTCACTCTCCTACCTATCCATACCTGGGAATCTCAAACTCCCAAATATCTACCTCAAATATTAAAAGTTTTTCCTTCTCAATTAACATAAATAAAACTGCTTTTTCCACTGCCATCAACGTAGCAGTTCTGACCAATGACACTTCATGTAATAGCAGCATCACACTAAAGAATCTAAGGCTTCTAATTTTTGAGTAAAGATGTACAGCCTAATGCTTTCAAAGAACAGCATACCTTGTGAGCTGCAACATTTTCTCCATTTAAATCATCTGAAACCATTAGGAATCTCACAAAAGAAAGTGTGTAAGAATCTCAAGGATACTGCTACATTGCAACTGCATGCAACCAAACTGAAATCTCACCTGGATTCTGCAAGCACCAGGCTGAGAGACGCCCAAAGATACCAAAGAAATCATGGAGGTACTGTTTGCCAGACTGAGGAATCATTGGCAACATGGTTATTAGCACTAGGACACCTGTGGTGAGTACTACTACATCTGTGTCAGTCTGCAAGAAGGGAAAAAACTTGCATTAGTTGACTAGAGGTAGTTTTTTCCAAGGATGAAGTGAATGCTGGAATCATCATCATGAAAAAGGTCCTCTAGATTGAAACAATCTCTTCAAAACATTCCATAACTTAAGGTTATGGACAAAGGTTATTGTCTCTTTCATCCATAATAGATTTAAGAAATATTTTAAATTCTTGTTCTTAACCTGTCACTTGCCTGCTGCTTTTCTGTTGAAAACACCTTCACTTAAGAATGGAGCATCACCACAATTCCATCAATTAAGTAGGGAAAAAAAAAGTCACTGGTATGTGAAGCATCTTACGTACTGCCTTTTTTCCCCAGAGCCAAGCACACTGCACTCAGCATCTAAAAAATGGTAAACCTGACCAGAATATTCAGAGATGTTGGCCAACTACCAACACAAAGGTCAGAAGATTTTCTACTAGATCTGAATTCCTGCAAACAAGTTACCTGTGACAGTGCCCAGTAAGTTTGCAGGATAAACGATTTGCATGATAAATCATATAAGTTGTGTCTTTTAAATCTTCACTAAATCAAAAGCTAGCTTCTCACACTTTCAGAGTCTTCCAATGTTCAACAAAAAAACCAGTACAGTTGAAACACTGAGACTTGAGGGTGGCATTGCTGTATGGCATGCAAGCATAAACAATGCCTGGTTGATGACTCCAGTTGCTAAATATTCCAAAAAGCAGTAACTCAATTATCAGAACTCTATGGCTTATACTGAGAAAAAGGGCTGTGGGAGTAAAAATCTTTAACTAGATACAATAAAGAACCACATTTTAAAGCATGACCAGGACACATTCAGACTCTTTCCCTGTGCAGTACCTACTTGCTCCCCCAATTCAATGCATGTTTTCCTTAGCAGTTTAACTGCTACTGTTTGGCTCACTTATGCTGTGGAGAGTGGAATACATTGGAGAGTGGTATACATTTCAGAATGCACTAGTGAAAACTTATTTTACTTCTTATTAAGTTCACATTCAAGGTATCCATCAGCTTTGCCAATAGCTCTCAATCTCTGACACAGGAAAAAAAACACCAAAAAAAAAAAGAGTTTTGGTGAACTTTTCTAACACAAAGTTCTGCAGTGCTTTCTTTAAGGAGAAGTATTCAGTTGAAATTTTTAAACTCTATATTTTAATTAGCATCTCTTCTCACAGCTTAACTAGATGATATCAAAGCAGAAAAATACCTTGCATTGCAAGTATGCACGTTTACCTGAGGTGTGCAAGTGTTTCAGTGGACAAGAGTGACAGTTCTTACCTTGAGACATTTAAGTAATGAAAGTAGGAGAGGTGCTTGAGAAAGCTTATGTTTCCACGATGGTTGTCGCCTTATCACATGTCCCAGCAGCGAGAGAGTGGGTAAACGAGTAGCAGCTTTGCCCATATATTCATTAATTTTGTCCAGAAGGTGCTGGTGGAAGATTTGCAGAGTGGCAGAAAAATGGAAGTTTTGTTTTTTTCTTAAATGCTTAACTCATATATGTTCTTTTCCACCAATCCATACTCAGCAGTTTGTTATTGTCAGTTATGTAAACTAAGGCCACTTTACGCATGCACATGATCTAACAACAGATCCAAGCATTAAAATGATATAAATTATATATATATATATGATATAATTTTATATATATGTATGTATATACATAGAGGCAATGATATGATATAATTTGGTCAGCCATAATAAACATTTCTAGTGCCCTCCACTCCACTCAAACTATTTAAGAACGTTTACTTGCTCTCAAAATACCCAATTTTTTTTCAGGCTAAGGAATCTAGCACTGAACAAGCTGCAGTAGCACTTCCAAGAGACAACATTACTCCTCAAGGTTTTAAATTCCAGTAACTTGGCCAGTTTAAACAACCCTTAAAATGGAGTCTCTAGAAGACTGAAAAATAGCCACAAAAAACACTACAGTGCTCTTAGTACAGAGATACTGGATCTCTACAAGGTAATTATATATCATAAGTTAAAAGCTGAATTCTAGCAGATGTTACTTCAAGGTTTCTTTAATTATGAAGCTCACATTTGTCATAATAGCAATTTTTTTACTTTTATTTTTTACCTTGTCATGAGGCTCCTGCAACGTGGACAGTATATGCAGTGCCTGCTGAGAATTGGTTTCCAAGTAATAGTCTACCAGGCTGTTCACAAGCATAGGTCCACGGTCTTAATAAGACAAAAAGAAAACATACATTCTCAGTACACTAGAAATGAAGCATTTGTTACAGGAACGTTGCTCAACTTTGTAACAACCATTGCACAATTTATGACACAAACTAGTACTTAACTGTTAACAGACCTTTAAGAGAAGATCTCTCAGCCACAATTGACCGAGCAACTGTATTCAGATCAGCAGGAAAGGAACTAGCAAGCTCTTTTGTTTGCTGTAATAGCAATGACTGTGGCACTATCTAACCTTAAAAACCTAGAGGTAGCTGAACTGCAGAGTATTCTACCCAGTAGGGGGTAAAGAGTTCAGGTGCAATCATGTATTCACTCCCTTCTGTAGAAGGACATTAACAGTGCTCTCACTCTCTGAAAAGGCTCCATCAACATAAGGGATGCCTTAGTAACAGAAAGCATTCTCTTCAAGAAAGTCTGTGCCTGTTGTTTTATTCAGGGTTGGGTTTTTTGTTTTCAATGAGCGGAATTCCACCAGTTCCCATAATGTACATAACACCTAATTCTTTTTAGATACAATCCACAAAGAAAGTTCCATCAGTTTGCAGCTTGAGGTTATACCCCAGGAAACTCCAGTCATTTCATAACAGCATTTTAACAATTATATAACAAACCTTTGGAGAGGCATGCTATTAAGTAAAACAGACCAAAGAGGAGCCTCAATCCTTAAAGCCATTTAAATCTCAAATACTAGGAGTTTCTTTCAAGTCCTATTCACAAAACAGTGTATTTGAAAGAAAAAACACCATTATTCTAGTTAGAATTAGACACCCACTGGTGTCTAAGTAGAATTCTACTTACAAGTACATACAAGGATACATACCACAAATGAGATTATCTTTGAATGCAGCTGTTATGTCTTCCAGGACACCCAGAATTGGAGAATCCAGCATTGAGAGGAGCTCACCAACATTCCCCTGCTGTGCCATGATGCATGTACTAACATGAATGTGGAGGTTAGAATTTCAGGAAGTTCCTCATTAGTGCCTCTACCAGACTAGGAGAAAAGAGATGAATGAGCTTTCCTTTCTCCCTTTTTGTCTTAGATCCCTCACCACTTCATTTTTTCTTTTCTGCAGTATTGTCCATTTAACACCTTCACACTGAAAGGACTGCTAGACTGCACACACCTGCAATAAAAGCTCTGAGAGAAGAGTTTGGGGTATTTTATGTTTGTTTGTTTTTAAGACATTAATGTCTTTTATGGAAGACTTTGGCTAGTGTACATTGACTGTGACTGTCACAACATTCCATTAATTTAAAAAATAAAAAAATACTTACTCCCTGAAACCACTCATTTTCTTAACTGCAATTCCTCCTCAACCACCCTTTCACGTACTTTGTGCAGTGGTCTACATTCTGGAAGAAATCTATAGCTCAAGGTCCTTTACCACTCCCGTGCCTAGATGAGAATTTCTCTGCCCCCAGCCTTCCATTATTGCATACTAACAGATACGTGCTTTAATATTTGCAATGTGGCCAAGTTGCAGCTGCTCACAAACTCAGTTAGTGTTACTACAGCTGCTGTTGCCTGGCCATCCATGCATACTAAATTACAAGCTTTGCAGTACAACATATTTTAGTTTCGCATGTATAATTTGTGCATTCTATATTAAAAACCCCACAGCACACAAGCTGTATAGATTATTACAAGCAACATTGCGTAGATCAAATAACTCTGGTCACCTTTGCAGTACTAAGCAAGAGCAAATCTAAACCATTTCAGTCTTTTTAGGTGGCTTCCTCCCAAGGAGCAGCGAGGGAAAGGTGGTAGATAGGTATGATAACTACACAAAACGCATCAAGTTTTCCTCCATCCGTAAGATTTCTATGCTGAACCTTTCCAAGTGAAATCTCGTTAGTAAGGTTTTCTTTCTTTTCCAGCTAGCATGCATTTTTCATTTCCTCTATGGAAGGCAGGACTGACATGGACCAAGCTTATACATAAGACTTTTTTTCTTTTAACTGCAATTGTGTATACTGTACCTGTTCTGTGAATGCCTTGAGCTTCTGTCTGCAGTGCTGTCAACCACACACCTTTCATGATCACTAAATAAAGAAAAAAGCATGACAAGGTTAACAAATGTTAAAATTTATCTCTTCCTTACCAAAGCTTGCACATTCAGAAGAGCATTAAGAGTTCTTTACTAAGAACAGCAGAGCTCATTATGTCCCATACTGGAGCGAGGAGTTCCTGTACCTGTAAGGAGTCAGCCCTTAGTTTAGGAAAACACCACCAAGTATTGCAATTTTGCCTTTTCTGGAATTGTCCATAGGTTAGCCTGCACAGCGGCCTCAAACCAGATGGCTTTCACAAGACTATGGCTTTCTACTATGAATCTTAAGCTGCTGCAAAAAAGTTTTATTTTATAGGTAAAAACCTACAAAAAGAGTCTTCTCTTACCTACAAAACTCTGAACCCAGCAAAATTTCTATAACATTAAAGTCCTCAGTCTCTAGTTAAAACACTGTTACACATTAGCCAAGGACTATGTATCCATGTTCTATTTTGGGAAATAATGTTATCATTACTTCTGTACCCATTACTTTCTCCAGAGCTCACGTTTGACAGTCAGTGGGTTGCAGGAGTTAACCTGTTCACCAGTAATCTTCGTCATTTGCAATATATCACCTCCTATTTGCAGAACTGCCCAAGGTCACTTTTATTGGGGCCACAAGCCATCAGCTTACTTAATTTGGCACTGATTGCAATTTCAAAGGTGATAATGTAGCACCACGCTCACAACAGGCATTTCTATAGCAACAAACTTTCTTAAAATGCTTCAGCAATCGCAGCTCCAGAACACAAAATCACTCTCGATTTTCAATGATCACAGATAGATCAGCAGCCCAGAGAAAATTTCTGCTCCTCCCCCAGCAGCCAGCAGCCTGCTACCTGACAACTCACACGACATTTTATGTCCCACGTTGGCATGACCTTAAAAACCGTGGACTTAAAAGCCAGCTGGTACCGTAAGCAAGAATCTCAACTGATGACAATAAAAGAGAAACTTGGGGGTGGAGGGGAAAGTGCTGCATTTTACTAGAATAGTTAAGAGCTCAGTATGCTTTCCAAAAAGATGAGGGGCAAAACTTGTTTTTGCATTGGGTTTGTATGTTTTGACTCTACATTGTGCAGACTTCCAAGCTTCAACTTCTTCCTCAAAGAGCTTTGCTGGTCAGGGAGAAGCAGTGCTCAAAGAGGGAAATAATCCACTGAGAACATTTAAAGTCACTCCTCCACACAACCCAAGTAGTCAATCTTCTACTTCATTACTCATTTTCAGCAGACAATTACTTTGTTAGTTTCTAGTAATCACTGAGCTATTTAGTAAATTACAGTTACATTGAGATACCCAGAACTCACACGGTCGCAGAAATAGTTTACTACAAGTCCCCAATTCCATCCCATCTGAGAATACTATCTTTGAGATCACCAAAGGCTTTCTAACGTATGTCCCTCAGTTCCCATCAGGATTCAGCCTCAGCTACGGTTAAGCAAGAGATTCACGGGCTTCCTAAGCAACATGAATTAATTGTTTAAAGTCTTGTTAACAAAAGAGATGCATGACCACACCCCCAAAAGAGCTGCAAGCAAAACCTGTTTTGAGAGTTCAAGTGGCATAAATACCAGTCTCTGCTTTCTTTCTTTTTTTTATCCCATCAAGACCTTGTCAATGGTATTTTCTTTGCTCCCCACACCCACCACTGCCAAAGCACCTTTTACACGCAGAACTGAAAAGAACTCACCACCCAAAATGCTTTTATTTCTGATTTTCCTCTAGGAATACCAACGTGCTGGAGCAGATTGTCACGACACCAGTAAAAAGCTCAACAGCAGGTTTTCCTAACGCTGGTATTGCTAGAGGAGAGCTACAGCATGGTGGAATCAAGAAGCATCTATGCAGACAGCAGCAGCTGGGTTTTGGTAGCCAGATTCAGCACTACCCTTTGCAGTCAGATAGGAAGAACTCTGGTTGAAGTGTTCAGCAGGTATGAGGATTTCAAACTTTATGCTGTTGGCACATAAAAACACTACAGTCAGACCAAAGCAAGGTGGAAAATGAAAGCTTAATTCATGATAACTACACGCAGAGGTAACTAATAACTTCCCAAGCCCCCTAAACTAATTAAAACAGATGGCTCAAGCGACCCTGTGCCAGTAAATCCAGCGCAGTCAAAATGAATTTACCTTTCAGTCAATCGTGCACTGAAAGCACTCGCTGTGAACTGGAGCTGTGTTCCAGAAGCCAGCATTCAAAATATGAAAAGAATCCCAACCCAGGTTTAACAGTGGGATGGTGTTAGAGGGGAATGTTGATCAGCTGAACAAAAACCAGCACAAAGTTGTCACCCCACTACACACAATTAGTCTTTTGAAAACCTTTTAAAAAGCGAATCTGTTTGATTCAAGATTTCCTCTGAAGACCTCTGTGAGGAAGAGATTTGAAATCCTAAGAGTGCACAATGCACACCACAAATGAACAAACCAGGAAAATCCAGCAATTAAAACTATGTCACACTTTAAACAAAGAAAAACAAGTGCAGTTCCCAGGAGCTGTGCTATCCGTGTGAATTCTGACTAATCCCAACAGTAACCTGTGATGTGATTTTCCAATCTTGGAGATAAGGATCTCAAGACAGACCAGGTTGGGGAACATCCAGTACCTTGGAACAAAACAAGATCATCCACGGAAAGCCACAGTAGTTTGCACCTGGGATTGGTATGGCATCTGTGGTGAGCAGATCTCCCTTAGATCTTTGCACTATCACATCATGGTTGCATCTTGCTTCCCCAATACATGGCAATAGAGATGAGCCTCTAGTTCTTCCATCACTAGCTGCTGCAATCATCCCCCTATTAGGAGGATTTCCACATCCACACAGCAATCCTCAGAACTGACAGCACTGTAACAATGCAACGTCTCCATGCAGTTTGAAGCACTGGCTCTTCACTACCATTTTATTAGCTTTATATAAAATATCCAATGCGCTAAATAGTTAAGATTGAAAATATTCTGCTTCATTGCCTTTTAACACGCAACATTTCCTCTCATCAGAAGATACAAACACCAAGAGCGAGATTCTTATTCTTATATTCAACACCTTTCATAGAGACAAATTTAACTGAAGTGTGAACTTTAAGTACCAGCACAACCTCAGAGCCACTTTACAGGGGGGAAAAAGAAGGAGAAGTCAAGAAGTAAAGAACCAAATTAAAAAAGTTTTCAGTGCTTAATTTAATCACAACACAGCTAAGCTGCAAACTCATGACAAAGGGAAAGGCTATACAAATATTCACTGGGAAAGGCTATGGAGAAAAGGAGAAAAAGTATTTCAAAAGATTACGACTTCTGTAAGTATTTCTGTCAAGAGATGTTCTTTGGTTCGGTGTATTTTTATCTCCAGCCAAGGGAAAAGGCAGCTGGTAGTGCCAGTTATGCCTCTGTGAGGGGTGGGGAGGAGGGGGACACAATGTACACACCTCCTCCTCCTATAAGGCCCTTAGCATTTGCTACAGTAAAACAAGAATTCAGAAGCACTTAGCAGTGCTGGGGTCATATGAGCATTTCATCCCTTTTCATTCAATACAGTTTGGGACGTATAAGGGAATGGTTATTTACTCCCAACCAGAAGCACGTAGGGAGATGTTAACAACGTAAGAGCACTGCTGGCAGCAATGAAATGAAACTCTAGGCTTACATTCTTCTGTCCGATTCTCACTGCAGGGAAAGCAGGCCACGAATGGGGACAGGAGTATTGCACAGGGATCACTATTTCTGAAGAACAACTCAGACTGGTAAGAAAGGAGCCCCTTACGTTCCAAACTTTCAGATGTTCTATGGCCATAAGAGGATACACGCCTCACTCCCTCCAATGAGAAACACCACAATCCAGGCCTGGCTTTGGTTTCCTACAAATATCTGATTTTATGATTTCTTCACAAGCAAATTAAGTGCTACTCTACAGAAGCCACAGTGCCTGCAAAAAAAAAAAAAAAAAAGAAGTGAATGAAAACTGAGAGCAGAAATAAAAAGCAGTGGTGGCAACAGGGCAGTAAACAGCTCATAGTGTCCTTTTTTGCCCCTCGAAAATATTAACCCTGAACACTTCGAACATCAGTTTGAATGGATCGTTACAACAGGCAGTACAGTAAATATTATTCATTTATAAGAATGCAGGTGTCTGGCTTCTCCTAATAGTCTGCATTTTTTTCTGATTATTTTAAGGTCTGATACAAGACCCCACTCCTAAACTCAGTAATTACTTTAGAAAGGGTAATTCAGTATTACATTCACATTCATGTACTTCATTGCAGGTGCTTAAATGAAGCAGGGATATCACAAGAAAACCAGCACCTCCAAATAAAGACAAAATCACACTCAGCATTTTTAAAGATTCTTTTGAAACTGTGCTATGCCAACATACTACACTAATTGCCACCCATCAAACTTCTGACAGAGGTAAAATGATTTAAGATCAATTCATGCTGACAAAAAAAGCCCAAACACAGCAGAGATGACACATAACCCTTTGGCAGCAGCCATGCTAACAAGCCAGTTACTAACTTGGCAGGGAGTTATTTCAGCTCCTTATATATAACCATATATACTAATAACGGATAAATACAAGCAAGCACTGCTTCTCTATGCCAATTTAATCAACAGCACATGAGGAAAATAAGTTCAGAGACAGAATCTTTCTAGAACTATGCACAGAGAGCTCTAGATCTCACAGCAACACGAGTGAGACTCCTGAACCACTGCTGCACGTTTGTTTGCCCTTAAGAGAACCCCTTAAGCATACTCCAGGAGTTACACTGTAATCCAATAAACCCTGAAACCACTGCAAACTAACTGCTGCACTGTCATCTTAATACCCCAAAATTAAAGCAGGCATTGCACAGAGACGTTACCAAATGATGTTGAACTTCTCAGTTAAAAACAATGAATAATACTCAGGGAAGTGATATGGGGATACAGTGATTCCAAAATTCTGCTCTGCGTCTTAATGTGCTATCTAAAGAGGTGCTTATGATAACGATGTATTATTACTTGTCTTCATCACACCTTTTTAAATTATGTGAAAACACTGCAGCTGCACATCAGACCAAGCTCTAATAGCCTTTCCAAAAAGCCACTCATCTGGCTACAGCATACCATAAAATCTGGTACCTCCCCCTCACTTCTGCCACTAAAAAGTTCATTGACTTTTTATTTGACTTGCTTATCATGGAAGATGCTTATCATCTTTTCCAGAGATACACGTGTGTGTATATGTGTTGCAGGTTATTTGGCTCTTACAGAACTGGCTGTGGTAACCACACCACCAGGTCATTTCAGACCCAACGAGAAGGTGTCTGACAGCCAACAAAATATCAGGGATCACTACAGGTCAGCAGCTCAGCTCTACATGCAGCCAACTCAACATTCACTGGTTTGTTCAGAACATCTGCCACGGGACAGCACATCTCACGTGAGAACTCCTCAGTAGGGCTGTTTTCTGTTAGTCACCGTAAAGTAACTTCTCAAGTAACAGAGTCAGGGAACTGAGATTGAAAACCAAAGATAAAGCCATTTAATTAAAGCTTATCTCATGACACGTTAGATGCTCTGACTACATTTTCATCTGAGTAATCCACGTCACTCCACATAAATACAGCTTAGCCAAAGGCTGCTGAGGCTGTTAACTAAAAACAGAACAAAAAGAGATGTTTTCTGTTGCTGTTCAGATAAAGGACTTAAAATCCTTGATTTCAAGCTTAAACACGGCTCATTCTGATAAGCAAACCTGGCACCTTGCTGCTGCTTAGCAAACTTCAGGCAGCCACATTCTCAGTGCTCGCACAAACTGCTGCATACTCAGGCAGCTCCAGTCACTCAGTTGCCAGCTCCCTGTGGCTCACACACAGCACTGAGGACCTTCCCCACCTGATGGCATCACTTCAGCACTGCTCCAAGCGATGGTTTCTAACAACTCTCCGCAGAGGAAAGACCAGGATGGGACCAAAGAAAGAAAAGCTCCTGCACTTCTGGAAACGGCACTGCAGACACAGCCCGATCCCCAACCAGGGTCATTTCTGCGGGGTTTGAATCACGCACTGCTCTGAGGCATGTCTTTCCCTCACTTACTGCCTTGTAAACGGCTCATTAGGAAGGAAAAAAAAAAAAAAGAGAGAGTGAGAGAGGAGCACTGACTGAACAGACAACGCAATGACAGAGCGCCTTATGAAGTGAGAACTATGGAGCTGCAGCCCCCCAAGTTCTCGTTGACAACGGGAAGCCGGACGTTTCTGTGCTTTAGCAAACAACACCCCGAGCGAGGAGACCCACGGAGCCGCCCCCCGCCGAGGCAGCCCCTCAGGGGCGGGGGCAGCCGCACACCGCCGCCTGGCGCTGGGAACGGAGCCACCGCAGATCTCAGCGAGCGGCCCCGGGGCCCGGGGGATGAGGAGGAAGGCGGAGGAAGGCGCACCGCCCCCCCCAGCCCCGCTCCCCTCACCGCCGCCCCGCAGCCCCGTCCCTTTCTCCCGCCGTCTCCTCCTTAGCGCTTCCCCCGCTGGCCCCGCTCTCGCCCCACGCCGTCCCTCGGCCGTTGCCGCTCCTTTCCGCCCCAGCGGGACGGCAGCAGGCCCGGCACTCACCTCGCCCTCTCCTCCCCTCAGCTGTTTACCACTCAGGGCTCCCCTGGCCCACAGGGCGCCGCCATCTTGGCCCGGCCTCCCCCTTCCCCCTCCCATTCACGAACCGCCTCTCCCCTGGAATCCATCCGCTACAGAAAGTAATCCCGCGCCCCTTTCCTATCCCCTTCCTCCCTCGGGGCCGTGCCAGCCCCACACCGCCCCTCTCCGGCCGTTCCCCCTCAAGGGCCTTTCTCCCTCTGAGGGAGCTGAAGGGACCGGACAGATGGCCTCACCCACCCAGCCGCTCACGGCGGAAGGATCCGGACTAGGGAGCTCTGCGGTCACCGAGAGGTCGCGTGATTCTGGGGGCGGAGCCGCGGGCGGTGGTCACGTGAGGGGGCGGGGCGGGGTGCGGCCGGTAAACAAGGCCCGGCGCTGCCCGCCTGCCTGGGCCCGGCCGTCCCCTCTGTGCCCCACTGAGCGGTACCGCACGCAGTCCGCCTCGCCGAGCGGTATTGCGTTTGAGATCGCCTGTTTTAGCCCTATGTGTCAGAGGTCGGGGCAGAGCTGTGGCTGTGAGCACCGTGCTGCCAGCCCGGGCCCTGCGCTGAACCAGCGGCCAAAGGTCCTTCTCCTTTTGGGTGTTTTTTTTTGATCCCTGTGGTTAAAAAGGGGTTAGGGCAGAAGCCAGGACGTTGGCTCAGGGAAGGTTCTGCAGCCTTCATACACCACAGATTCTTCAGGTCTGTGTCTCAACCCTCAGCCCGGTGGGGTCTCAGCGTTCCCCATAGGGTGAGCTCAGCAGGGCACCAACCACCCTTTGCAAAGGGTTTGATCCAATTCCTCCAGGGAGAAGTACAGATATGGGAGCAGAAGCTCGGCCTAAGAAAACACAGATGAGAGCCCAATCCAACACATTACAGCTGCTCTTTAACTTCTGCAGCATCAGCTGTGCCCCTCTTGCAGCTCCCATTGCTGCAGACACGTGGTAGTCCTTTGTGCTGTGCCTGCAATGGGTCGTTCTGCTTCTGCATGAGGTTTTGCTGCTTGGTGTGAGCGTGCATTTAATCCACTTCTGCTAACATCCATTGCAGTTAACGTTTACTGCAGCTTGGGCTGAGGGATGGCATTTTTTCCTGCTGTGCAGATAGATTTATTTCTTTTGCCATAGAACACAGTTCAAGTTAGGATGAGCTTCAGAAAAGAACTGAGAACAATTAGCTGTGTTATTTTACTGTGACTTAATTACTGTACTGTTAAATATGACGTAGAGACATGGATAATACAGGAGAGGTTTGCTGCTAGATTTGAAAGGGAAGGCAACGCTATTAGAACGGGTGTGATGCGTTGTAATTAACCTGATTGTTCTTGCTGAGTTATGCACGTAATCATCTATTCACTTAGGATGCACCAGAGCACATGACATGCAATAAGAACTCACAGCAATACACAAAATTAAGTTGCCTTCAGTTGCAAGGTGAGCTCACTGTACATCCCCTACATGGGTCAGGGCCAACAGAAGGTTGTGAATCCAGGCCCTCTGTGGTTCCCCTCTTTGTCTGCTGACCCTGAAACGTGAAGAGAGAAAAGGGAAACTGGGATCAATAAGAACATATAATGACTGAACACAAGGGGTCACCTCAAAGGTCCTTCTAGGCTAAAATGCAACGCTGACGTTCTTTTATTTTCCTTACAGAAATCACCTTGTATAATCAGCTTGTACAAACCACCTTTTGCACATGATTTCATTGGAGAGGAGGGGTGATAAGTTTAACAGGAGCCGCAAAAAGAGATTTACAGAAGATCACAAGAAGCCACGGTGACAGCTTTCCTGACCAGCTCTGATCCCGCAGCTATTTGCTCCAAAGGAACTCCTGGCATAAAATAAAGAAAAAGGGGTGAATGAGAGCTGAATCAGACACAGCAGTGTCCCCATCTCTCTTAGGCATTCTAGCATTGTAATAATAGTAATACAGAGTATCTCAATTTGTATTCAATGATATACGTGCCTTGTGAGATGACAGCTACTTGGGGTAGATTGGCTGATACAGATGGGGTTTTTTTTTTGCAGCTGTTCTATGCACAGCCTACTGAAATGAGATGTGGCCATCCTGCTCCTCCAAAGGACTGTGCCCAGTGCTGCTTGGATCAACTCTGAAACCAGCTAGCTGGTGAAGTGTGACTGTAGACGCTGTTGGATTGTGTTGTGTAATGAGTCTTTTCTAGGATTTTGTTTGTGTGGCTGACTTGGTTTTATTATCTCTAGTTTAAGAGCAGCCAATTGCACTTCGTGGCAACAGGAAGTCTGTGCTCAAGGTGCCAGCAGGAGCCAGCTCCAGCACCTCATAGAATAACATCTCAGTCCTTTCAGCAGCTTGTCCCTTTTCCTATTTTGTTTAATTCCCATAACTGTCTTCACATGAAACCCTGAAGCTGCAATGTACATCTTGGTTTTCTGTTACAGTGCTTGTTTGTTTGTAGCGGGAAATGTAATCCTTCAAATGCCTGTGTTTAAGAGGATGCAAATCAGCTTGCTAGCACAATGCTTTGGGAACGTTTCTTTCATGCAAACTACAGCTAAATAAATAAAGGGGGGGAAGAGGGAAAGGGAAAAAGGATTGTTTGCTTCTGTAAACAGCAAGAATTAATTATGTTCAGCAAATGGGTGAAGATGGGCAAAGATTAAAATCTGTTTCTTTCTCAATGCGGGTGAAATCTACGCTCCTATCTCCCAGTTGCAGCAAACCCTATTGCACAGCCTGTCCGGTGCCGTGGGGCAACGCGGTGCCACGAGCTGTGACTTGTGGCTGTCCCAGCAGAGAGCGCTCGGGCCACCAGCGACACACAGGATACCTCCACGATGAATCTGAGGTTCCTCTGCACCGCATCTGCTCCGCAGGGGAACACCACCACCCTGCAGCCGATCCTTTAGCATGGCACAGAAGAAGCCCCTCGTTCCTGCTGCCGTCACCGCTCTGTGTTACAGCAGGAAAATGGGGCATGCTGAATCCCGGTGTAGCGCAGCTGGCTGTAGGAAACAGGGAGATGCATTTGAAGGCTCACGACAAACAAAAGTCTACGACATAAAGGCAGTCCTCTGACAGCTAAGTGTGAATGCTTGGCAGCTGGCGGTGTGCTTCTATACATCTTAAATTGCAAACTTAGGAGTTATCTTTGCTGTTCCAACCATGCTCAATTTTAGCGCAGGGGGGGGTTAACCAATGGCACAGGTAGCATGGCACTGTGCACTACACAGTCAGGAGAACGGTGAACATCAGAAAACAAGGGAAATTCAAACTCACTTCTTTCACCCCCCCGAGCTGCTGGAAAGATCAGCCCTCCTTGTTTTTCCCCAGACAAGAGTCGTGTCTGAGGAGTCCCCAAAGAAAATCACTGCTCTTCAGCTCCCATCTCACCTGTGCTGGAGAACCACCAGGTGATGAGGAAAGGCGTTCTGCCCCTCTGTGCTTCCCCTTCTCTCACCCACCCTTACAGGCACTCAGTTATTCCACACTTGTAAACCCATTTTCAAACCCTTTTTTTGCAAGCAAGTGATGGAATTAATACAAATTCTCATTATTGCTCTCGAGTTGAAGAACTTTTTGCAAAGATGCTTGTTAATGAGCTTTCTTAAGCCTATATCTTATGTACAGCTGTATATAGATAGAGCAGCGCCTAAAATGCGTATAGATTGCACACACATCTGTTTGGGGAAGATACGGTGCATGGATGAATGTGTGTGAATATACAGGTTTCTTAAGAGCTATTTTTTTATGTCTTATTAAAGAAAAAGCAAAGAAATGCCTGCTTTGTACAGTAATGCCCCGTGTCGTGCTCTTTGTCAGTATGACAGAAGAGTATTCCTACAGAAAGTGAAATTTAAGGGTGCTGCCCCTAGGGTTTGCAGCTGGGCATTGTGAATTCTCTTCAAGTTTTCAAAGTCCTGGGAAGTTTTGATAAGCAAATACTTTCTGGGCTCTGCTTCTCTATTGGCTGTTTCTTCACCGCCAGATTTTGACACAAATAATCTGATTGAAAAATCAGGGAGGGGAACGGGGGCAAAAAACAGAGAGAAAAAAGGAGAAGTGTCTATTTCAGCAGGCTGCAACTGAGTGAAAAAGTGGAAGGAGCCCAGAGAGAAGACGACGTCTCGCTGGGGGCTCATCCAGGGAGATCTCAAGGCAAATCCAGTAAGGCAGAGTCCCCTAAACAGGTGATTTATTTATCCTTTTAAACACTCTAACTGTCATTGTCTAGCTTCTTTCTCTGGTACGTTTCATCCCCTTTGTCCTATTCTTTGCTTCTGTTTGCAAATACGTAACGTAGCTCCCCGCTAAGCCAGTTGTGTTGGGCATTCTTTTGTGATAATGCTTTACTTATATCAAGCAAATCAAACTTTAAACAATGACATACTGTATACTTTGCACTCTCACATGCACGTATGAAAATGATAATAGCAGAATAAAACACAGCAGATGTGTCAGTGCTCTCAGATACCTGCAGCCCAGCAAGTTCTGGGCAGCAGGGGCAGTTTCCAGATGTAGACTTTTGCACTTAAGCAATGAGGATATGCTGTATTTTTCCTTTAAATTACTCCTGTACAGACCTTTAGGTTCAGATAGAAGTACATCGCTGCTGACTTAAATGATTAATTGCATAAGTTTTGGTGCTGATTTTGCTAGGTGAGAACTCAGTCTCTGCTGTTGAGGATTTCTGCTTCCAACCTATAATTTATATCACCTCTCCATCCTTTCTAAGTACATGCTAATTAGTGTAACGATTCTTAGCACATGGAATTAGATATTTATAAATATATCTAATATACTACCTGGCTGATTCAATGCATTAAGCAGGAAAACAAATCATTTCCAAGTCCACAAAGTAAATGCACCTACAGAGGGACATAGGATGTGTTGGACTGTGCCGTATAAGTCTTTAAATGGAAGCTTAAGGCAGTTTGCTAAAACCAGTGGCATTCCCAACATCACTATAGGAGCAAAGGAGCTTTTGGAAGGACAAACGCTGCAATTATATTATTAGCATTTTGTCCAGATAATAAAGATCTCCGTGGATTTCCCCATCTCCTTCTTTGACAAAACGTTCACTGTAATTTTCAGGCTCTGGCATAATGCCCATCTGCCCATTCTTACTGCAGGAATGGAAAGTGTTCTGCGCACTTTTCCCCATTCAAAAAGCCACATTCAAATTCTTTGCCCCAAGTACACTGCATTTTACAAGGCTGGCTTGATCTCAGCGTAAAGAGCTGGAATTCTGAAGTATTTTATATTTAAAAGAGTCAGGAGTCCACAAAACTTCTTATTTTACTTGGGCTCTTAGAAATGTCACACACAGGTTATGTTTTGTGCTTTTGTCTTCAAAAATATAGTCTTCCAATAGGTACACTGTTCTTATCATAGAATCACAGAACCATAGAATGGCCCGGGTTGAAAAGGATCGCAATGATCATCTCCTTTCAACCCCCTGCTATGTGCAGGGTCACCAACCAGCAGCCCAGGCTGCCCAGAGCCACATCCAGCCTGGCCTTGAATGCCTGCAGGGATGGGACATCCACAGCCTCCTTGGGCAGCCTTCTTTATAGCTTAATTTTGCCAGGAAAAAGAAAAAAAAAAACACAAACCAACATTACGGTTTAAAATAAATTAAGCAGTAGGAAGGAAATAAGCCTCTTTCAGGCTAAAACTTTATATACTCATCAATTTACATAAAGCCACACAACAACTTTAAGTTAAAAAATTAAATATTTCTTCTGAGTGCCATGGGAGAAAAGGTTTCATTGCTGCAGTTTACACTGTAAATGTGAAAATGGGAAACCTGAATTTAGAAAGGCTTCGAGGAAAATGAGTCAGCTTCAGAACAGAACTTATATTGCACGTTGGGTTCCCGATTCAGGATGGCACAACCCTGCAAACACCTGCCCCCAAAATATGGTCCTTTGGGGTTAATTGTGCCCCTGAAGGAACTGCTGACAGAACAGACCCGTAACCTCATATGGGGAAGAGAAAATACCAATTTCTTCTGAAATATACCAAAGGAGCCAATCCTGTGGTTTGGGGCACTCTGAGCTGCCATGTGCTGAGGTGGGAATTGGGGCTTCAAGAGGAAAATGAGACCTTAAAAATTAGGATACTGAATTCAACCCATCCATGTGCACCTTGGGAAGACGCTCATGCCCATGCAGGCAATGAACCCTGCCATGCAGCTGTCAGAAGGGACAGAAACCATTGCCACTGGGGCTGGCAAGAACAGGCTCCATAAAAGACAAGTCCAACTTGTAGCAAAAGGTCAAAGCTAAATTCTGTCAGAAGCTTCAGTGATGGTCCAAGCCATAGCAGGCCCTGCTGCCCACAGCACTGTGAGGTGCAGTTAGCTGTCTGTAGCAGCTCATCACTTGCTACTGATAATCTTGAATTTCAGAGAGAGAGAGTATTTTTCCTCTGGCAATCTGTGCTCCCAGCTTTCCTCTAAGTTGGCTGTGTGAATCACAAAGACAGTCCGATGCAGTCGTTAATTAACTATGCTGGGCTCCCAGTTCCTGTTTTCTCTGCAAAATGGGGGTGGGGGAAGGTAACTTCCTTTTGCAACGTTCAGTAGTGCATTAAAGATTGTGTTGCTCAGCACAGGCCCTTATCAGCAGCCAAGATACCGGCCCAAATTTGACTTTTGCATATGCTGGGGCAAACATATCCAGAAAACCCTGGTGATTCTTAGGAAGCTACTTTCAACAGCCACCTGAAAAGGCGGGCTGGAATCAGTACCTTCACATACTTAGTGCATGGATACTACAGTAAGCAGCCTTGCTGTGTTTTATGCCACCCACCTGCAGTCCTCCAATTTATCTGCGAGTGTCTCTGGGTGTTCCAGTCGGTAGGCAAGGAGAGCAGCTCTTCCAGGAGCACTGAGCACACGCTCTCACCTTGCCCTCCACCTGCTGTCAGAGCCTCTTCCTCCACTGTGTGGGAAGCCCAGGAAAATTAACTGGTTCATTCAGGCAGACAACGCATACCAGCAAGCTTTAGACATCTGAATACTCTCTATTGTAGCTGGCAAGGTCCTGCCCACTATGGGAAAATCCCTTTGACATGAGTGGAAATCCCATGTAGAAAGGGCTTGCAGCAGGAGTTTAATTTGGGGCACGTCTATGTTGTCAAGTGCAGCTCCAGGCACACATATCCCACCCAGAGCTGAGCAAGGGGGTATTGAGACCCCCCCATCGTGGCTGCTGTGCTGAGCATTTCCATAGGGTGTGAGGCACACGGCCAAGCAGAACACACTGCTGCAGTGGTCATGGCCATCCCAGAACACTTCCACACCACTGAGCTGAGTGCTTCTGCATGCAGGTCAGGCTGATACATTTCATGATACTTACGAGAACCTCACTGGAGAGTTACAGAAACGTAAATACAGCAATGTATTTCAGCATCCCTTCTGTTGTGTGCATACTTATGGCTCCTTCTCAGTACTATTTTGTTCTCTTACTAAAATTAAATTAACACATCCACTCTTGGCTTGTTTTCTCATATTCATCTCAAGTCACATGTACATTTCTCAGAAAAAGATAAAAACAGGTGAGTCATTTCAGAAGGAAAAAAAAAATGGCTGAAGTCATACATGAAAGTGGGAATCCTGGACCAGGCTGAAAAAGGCAGCTGGAGCTGTAATGGGATTTCTAATGGCACTGGGGCTGGTGAGCACCTGACTCCCACAGACAGCAGTGGGCTTTGCAACTTACCTGTCCACAGCAGACTTTGCTGCATGAGTGCCCTTGTATGTGCGTAACTGTAACCAAAGCTGCCATCGTACATCTGGTGCAAATCCATCCCTTGGACCTTTAAATGAAACACCACTGGGCTATGTCATTACATTTAGCATACAGGGGTAAGCACATACACTTCCGAACCCTACAGAGGAGCCAGAGAGGAGCTTTTCCATCCCTGGCTGCTTCCAGGAGCTCACAGTGCTCTGTCCTAACGTATGCAGACACTTCACACCATTCCTACTCAACAGGAACAAACTGTTCTTTTTCAGTAAATAAAGTACTCTATGCTTCAAAAAGAACCCAAACAATAACATAATGCATTTGCCCATCGGTTGAGAGCCAGGACCTACTGCCGACTTTTCATATGAAATATAGCAAGATTTGCTTTTAGTGCTGCTATCTCGAACAATTGCTAGGGAAAATGCAAATACATATGCAAATAAAGCACCAGCTGATATTGGCATACGCAGGATTGAGCCTGTTGTCACACTGCCTGCATGAGAACAGTTGTTGGCCGTGGGGAGCGGGCACAGGGCGGGCTGGGCTCTGGGTAGCAAAGATAACAGATGCATTGCAAGAGAATTTTGTCTGATTAAATTTCAGCATTTTATGTCTGTTCCTAACCCGTCATTTCAACCGCCTGTGATATTTGAGTCGGGTCCTAAAGGTAACCTCTCTCTGCTCAGCCTCTGCTTGATTTTGTCAGCCACAACAAAGAATGATGCCAAGGAGATTCTGAGTTCTGGTGTATCCCTGCCACACAAACACTTCTGGTCCGTAACAGCTTACATACAGCTGTGTGCTTTCTCCAGAGTTAAGACCCATTGGGCGCCTAAAGCCAAGCAACCACTCCCATCCCTTCAGCTGGGTGGGGGGGCCCTTTGAGATGGGCTATCTGTCACCCCAGCAGAAGGGTTTTAATTCTCACCTCTGCTGGATGCAGAGCTGATGTGCTGCGGGAGCAAGGAGAAATAACCCCACAAACTGCAGGGATTTACCTGCTGTTATTTCATGCTTCTGCCCAGGCAGTGAATGGAAAATGCCACGTTCTTTTTTGGTGAAGAGCAAAAAGGCTCATACCTATCATCAGCACCGCTTTGTGGAAGATGATCTGCCTATATTCACATGGGATCCAATCACCTCTGCTTTCACTGGTGAGTCAATACATCCACCGGGCATGTAAGAATACACCAAGGCAAATAAATAATTGAGTAAGCAAGCTAAGGGAGCTGGATGAATGAGCTAAAGAATTACTTAGGGCTCCCATGCAGGGATGGCAGTCTGAGGACAAACAGGTCCCTCAGCGTGCACCCTCTTTCTGTTGGCTAAATCCACATTGTCATGCTGGAAATGAATTTAGATCCTCCCTTTGTTTCCTGTTGGGCTGCTGCTATTATAATTCCAGCACAGCGAGCCCCTTGCACTGACACGCTTTGGGCAGATGCAAGCACTGGAAGCCCTGAGTAAGCACAGGGCTTCTGATGGCCAATACTCTACCTGTGTAGGAACTAGACAAAATTCTGCCTTTTATTCTTTGCTCTTGCTCCAGTTGTTGACTCCCATCTCCATTCACTCTGTCTTCTCTACCTCAGTGTTACCGCCTCCTCCTGATGATTTGCAAGGAAGGTTACAACTAGAATGAGAAAACAGTGATATCCAAACACTGACTGAAAGGAATCCTGTGCACGGCAGAGGAAAGACCAGCTACTCTATGCTAGATTAACACAAACCAATGCTCCTTCTGCCTATGCCTGCTGCCATCCCTGCTCCTGGTCATGCTCTTCCACAGCCATCTGTGCAATAGCAGGGCTGGGACAATTATCTCCTTCCTTCAGGCACCGTTCGAATTTTCATTATTCAAATCTAGGATCAACTTACCCTTTGTTCTAGCCCTGGCTGTGGAACTAGAGTCCAGCCCTATGATATGCTTGATAAAAGAATGGAAGTGACTTTCCAGTGTCAGTTCCTCACATCATCCTTTGGCCATTTGCAGTGCTTCTCTGGTGCACACGATGGTTTGGATGACACGTGGATGCTGTCCTTCAGCAGCCCAGTGCTGTCTGCAGCAGAAATGAGGCACTTGTATTAGACTTCTACTTTAGATTTGTACTATAAGTTCTACACCTAACAAGCACTGGTTGGTCTCTTAAAGGGCTGAGACAGGCATGGAGAAATGTGAGTGGGCAGGAGGACACAAGGCTCTGAGGTGACCTTTGCAGCTGTACAAGCAGTTACCTCCCTTCTCAGCTTCCTTACTTGGCTGTCTACTGAACCCTCTGATGGGAGAGATGGTGAAGTTATTAAGTTAGTGATTGTTAGTTACCCTCATAAATGAAAATGGTTTTAAATAAGGAAATTATACTTACAGAAACATGGCTGCTTGGGGTTAATTTGCTGTAGCTATATGTTACATCAAGTGCCATACTGTATCCTGCCCCTCTCTAAGGTGCATATCTCATTCTGCTTAGAATTTCCCTTTGCCAGCAATGGACAGACCTTGGCTGCCATGCTGATTGGACCACTCTGCACCAACTCAGGGAACTGAGCATGGATTTGCGTGTCCAAGCATGAGTTCACATGCTTAGTGCACTGACCGTTCTCTTACCAGCTAGAATAAACTAACTGTGACACTACTGTGATTACAGCCGCAGGAGACAGAGACAAGACGCCAGAGGATGGCAAGAAACAGGACCTAGAATGGGTGGTTCCAAAACAAGAAAAGGATTCTTTTCAACCAAAGGAAGAAAGTGTCCCTGTCCAGTACCTAAGCAGGATGCTGCCAGGACCTTCAGCTCAAGGTCTGCTAACCAAAGCCAGAATTGCAAAAGAGGTCAGGGCTTTGTAAGCTTAGGGGGCCACTATGATTGGATCCAGATTTTCTGTAAATGGCAGCTCTTATTTTGACACCAATGGTCAAACTTGCCCCAGGCAGAGCTCAGTAAGACCTTCCTGTATTTCCCTTTATGATTCTGGTGTAGATCAGCATCTCCCTGAAGCTGTGATTCCCAGAGCGAGCCTTCAAATCTCAGCAACTAATGTAATTGTGTAATATGGGTGTCCCCATGATACTTGTTCAAGATAATAACCCTTTAGCATCCCCTCTCCACTCAAATTTCCCCAGATTAAATCAAAGTCCTAAATCAAACATTGTATAGGCACCAGGACTTGACTTAACATGGGGGTAACTCAGCATTGGTATGACACTCACTTTCTCCCTCTCCTTTACAAACTCAGACGTGAGCATCTCAGGTCTGCAAGTCAAAGACTGCACTAACCCAACAAGCGTGCCTACCTTCTACAAAACCGGCTTTTCTTGGGATGCTTTCCAGCTGCCATACAGCTACAGACAGATGTCTTCCACCATGCAGTCAGCCCTCCTGGAGCACCCCGTCAGCCTGTATGGAAGCCATCTCCTGCCAAGCGCCGAGCCCCCTCTGGATTACAGCATGCGGTACTCCTCAGACATGGAGACCTACCACTGTGTGAAGTGCAACAAGGTGTGTGGCTGAGAACCTCAGCCACGAGTTGGGGGCTGGAGGGTGCTAAGGATGGTGCAGTTTACACGGCCTGTGGGAAGGAAGAATCAAATAAAGAGAAGGAACTGTAAACAGAGGTGAAAACAAAGCTGCCTCCTAGAAAAAAAAAATAATAATAAAATCAATGGCATTTTGTTTTTCAGGTGTTCTCCACTCCCCATGGCCTGGAGGTCCACGTGCGAAGGTCTCACAGTGGGACCCGACCCTTTGCTTGTGAAGTATGTGGCAAAACCTTCGGGCATGCTGTGAGCCTGGAGCAGCACACCAACATTCACTCCCAGGTGCGTGGCATGCTTCCCGAGAACTGCCCTCCAGAGCTCGGTGGTGCTTGGAGCTTTGTGATGAGGGAGGGATGCTTCCTAGATTACACACCTGATGGCTGTCCTGCAGCACCCAGTGACAGAAGCTCTGAAGACCACAGATCATAGTTCTCACCTTTCCACTCTCAGGCTGTCCTTGGGAGTGTTCTGCATGGGGAGGATTGTTGCTATCAGTTCTCCTGTGCCTCACCTGCTCTTAAAGGGCACAAGACAAGATGCCAGCTATTTCCCTAAGTCCTCCTTTCATCCTCCTTGCATTAGCACGTCAGCCCATGAGCTGAGGGGATTTGCTCATCATATCTACCATACTCTTCAAGCTGTCACATGTTCTGCAGCCAGTGACTGACACCTCATGATTTTCTTTCCCTACCAGGAAAGAAGTTTTGAGTGCAAGATGTGTGGGAAGACATTCAAGCGTTCCTCCACCCTCTCCACACATCTGCTGATCCATTCTGACACACGGCCCTATCCCTGCCAATACTGCGGCAAGCGCTTCCACCAGAAGTCGGATATGAAGAAACACACTTACATCCACACTGGTGAGAAACAAAATATTCCCTTGGGATAAATACAAACTGAAGTCCCTCGTGTCTACACACACACACACACACACACCCAGTCCAGCTCCTCTGTGACTGGGAATCAAGTCATTCTTTTCTGTGTGGTAGGACAGCAAAAGGCCTGAGCATCCTTGAGATGCACCTCCTCCTTTGTGTGATGAGGAGCCAGTCATCGTCCAGCCCCTGGTCCACAGCATGCTCACCCCCAGCCCTGGATGCAGACACAACCTGGGACCAAGCTGGGGAGGGCTGCCTCTGGTTCTTCTCCCCCTGTGCTGCCGAAGGAGAGCACAGACATTGGCAGACATTGGGTTTTGTTTTTTTTCCTCCCTTCTGAGATCTTTCTTACCATCTTCTTTGCCCGGCAGGAGAGAAGCCCCACAAATGCCAGGTGTGTGGGAAAGCCTTCAGCCAGAGCTCCAACCTCATCACCCACAGCCGCAAGCACACCGGCTTCAAACCCTTCAGCTGCGAGCTCTGTGCCAAGGGCTTCCAACGCAAGGTGGACCTACGGAGGCACCGGGAGACCCAGCACAGTCTGAAGTGAGGGACGGCTCCAGGTCTCTGCTGGAGGTCCCACTGCCAGTGCATGCTTCATGGAAGAAGACCCTCCCCGGCATTTCCATCCAGCATGGGACCTCCCATTTCATTAAGCTCACATGGCTTCCTGCACTTTCCTGGGAAGTGACAAAGCCATGTCATTGGCTTTGGTGTTCTTGCAACCCCAAAGCCTTACACACCCCAGTATGTGACAAAGAAACCTGTGGGAGCTCTCACTTCTTACTTACAGCAGGTACCAGGCCATATCTGATATCACCTGCTCAAGTGTAAATGCAGGGGAATTCCTCCAGGGTCACAATTACTCTGGATTTACACCACGTGCAGAATTCAGTCCATCAGACTGACCTGACCAGCAGTGAGGTGGGAACACCTGGACTAGTGGCAGCCACAATCTGTGCCAAGCTGCTGCTGTAACCATGTTCTGCTTTGATGGTTAGGAAGATAAGGATAGGACATGCAAATAGACTGTGTTCAGTGAGCTGTTTTTAACCTGGACAGGCTTCTGCAGAGACTTGCCCAGGTCATAAATTCCAGCAACAGACACCTAAAGTCACTTTCTTTCAGTGGAGCATTTACTGTGATCAAGCGACAAATTAACTGTGTCCTATTTTTAGCTTGGAGTAGGAGGAAAATATTGGGAAAAAAGAAATAGCTCCTATCCCTAACTAATAACAAGGGTCTCTGCATGCATTCTGCATCCATACCCTACAGCAAAGATCCCTGGGCAAGAGACAATCAGATGAGCTCCAGGGAAAGCCATGGCATGGCACTGGGGATAAGCTAATGAGCCCTGTATCTCAGCACCCTGTGAGAGAGATGGGATGCTCTCAGAATCCAGGCTGGGTTGTTCCACAGTGTTGCATTGTGTGCTGGATTTATTGGCTTAAATCTGTCCTGGACAGCCCTGTGTCACTGCACGGTCAGGAATGACCATGGATATAGATGTCAAGGGCCAGAGAAATACGATTTCCTTCCACTCTCACAGGAAGAAGTGGCCTAACCCATATACACTGGCATGATATGAGTACTTCACAGATATTACACAAACATAGCAGTGGTATTTCCTCCTCCTTCCAGGTCTAGAGGTTGAAGCAAAGCACTGAAAGAGGTAAATAGCTGGCTCTCCTCTAAGCTCTGCTGTGTTCTCAGTACATAACCTTTGGCGAGTCACTGCACTGCTCTGACTTCTATTCCTCCACACCTCCTGGTGATGAGGAGTCATTCACTCAGGTTTGTAAAGTCCCTCGAGTTTTTGAGAGGAAGGACAAAGTATTATTATAGCATTAAAAAGACAAGTGCTTGCAGTTAAGCGGGGCATTGCAGCAGGGCACAGACCACTCCGTGACTACACCCCTGAACACATGGCATCGTACGATGACTCCGATGGGAAGCAGCCTGCAGAAGGGGATGTGGCATTCACCATCTCACTCCAAACGCTTATTAAGGAAGGCTGCCCCCATGGGCAAAGAAGCAGCAGTCCCAAGTGGAAAATTCATTTACTGCCCAGAGCAAAGAGTTCTGATCCTGTCCTCGGTTACACTGCTGTAAACCCAAAGCCATTCACCCTAGTAAGATTTAAAACATACCTGCCCCTGTTCCTTGCTTAAGCTGTTACTCATTAATATGCAGTCTGGCAACTCAAAACAGAGTCTGTACTCCTGGCTTGTCCTTGCACACTGTAAATATGTATTTATACTTATTCTAATGTATATTTTTATTGCAATACACCAGACAGTGACAACATGTACAGGCCTGCTGGGGTTTAACTGATAAACCTGTTACCTCTCAGTAACTCTGCCAACACGGGGTGCTGCGTGTTAAAAACATTCATCTCAAGAAAGCCTTGTGTTCAGCTCTGGTGGTGCCAGCAGTGGGGGCAGAGGGGGAAAAGGTGAGGGGTGACAGCACCACACTGCTCCCCTGTTAAGGCTGAGCAGCTCTGTACTTTGCCATGCCAGAACCTGGTCAGGGTAAGGGCTCTGAGGGAGGAAGCAATGCCCAGGCCCTATCTGTGACACCAGACATACATGCATGAACTTCAGATAAGGTAAAACCATTTTAGCTTATTAAAATTGCTGCCAAAAATGCAAACTGTGTTTATTATTTCCCTTGTCCTCCTCAAATCTGCAAACAGAGATATACAAAGAGCATCTGAACAGCTCTGTAGCTAACACCCTTCAGCTCCAAAACAACGGGCACACCAGCACCCAGCCTGTGTCCTGGGGACAGCAGGTGCTTCTGACTCATGGGAAGCTCCTCAGTTTTTGAGGGAAATGCTGGTAAACACTGATCGGCACCATAGCAAGACTGCCAGCAGAGCCACTCAAAGCCAAACAGCCAGCTAGTTTTGAGCCTGCAGAACAAGGTCTAACTATATCCATTAGATTTCCTCCCTGTCTCCAATTTCCATGTGACAGAGAAGTCACAGCCTTGAATGGGTGGCTGGGATCCTGTCCCTTGTAGCAAGGAGAGGATCACCCAAGAACTTTCATTTACTTCCCCTGGACATTGGGAAATAAAGCTGCTTTCACCATTCTTCTGGTTCCTGAGCCTCAAGATCACCAAGGAGCAGTCACACCAGAGCAGGCAGTGCCAGCCTCACCCATCTACTTGTTGGGAGCCAAACCCTTCCCCAGGAGATGTGAGGGCAGTGAGTAAAGAAATGCTGGGTGAGCATGGGCAGCATCCTGTGCTGCAACAGGACGGGTTGGACAGACTAGCCTACTCCCAGCAGCTCTGTGAATGTATCTCCACAAACACAGGTTGTGGAAGGAGGCCAGCTGGCAAAGGTGCTTGCAAGACAGAAAAACAAGAGTCAGAAAGCGACTTGAGAAGGAAGGAGGAATTAGCTTGCAGAGTTTTGCACTAAAGCAATTAAAAAAATATCTATTTCTTCCTAGAGAGCTTCTCCCACTCAGGCCACCAGGTAACACCACCTCATGCTTAAAGGAGTGATGGATTTCAGCAGCCCAGAGGAGAACCAGGCATTGATCCTCAGCCCCTCAGATCAGGGGGAGATGTCCTTTGAGCAAGAAGCTGGAAGGGACCCCCACCTTGTGTTTTCACTGCCTGCTGTTCTTCGCAAAGAGAAATGCTGTGACAGCTCCAATCTGCCCAGCAGTGAGAGATCAGGAAGATGCTAGTCAAGATCTTGAGGAACAGCCCCAGCAAAGCCAGCGCGACAAACACAGCAGTGTAACCTCACAGCCTGCTTGCAATGGACCTCCCAAGGCAGGAGCATGGAGCAGGGGCTGCTCTGGCCTTCTGCTCAGTGTTTGGCACACCATTTCCAGATGGAAAAAGAAAGCCCCATACTCTGGGGCTGGCAGCTGCACTCTGCACCACTCCCCAGGCATCCATCCATGCTGCTGGAAGCTCTGGAAATCATAGAATCATAGTATCATTAAGACTGGAAAAGATGTGTAGGATCATCACATCCAACTCCAAGTCATCCCCACCATGCCCACTGACCACATCCCTCAGTGCCACATCTCCATGGTTCAGGAACACCTCCAGGGATGGTGACTCCACCACCTCCCTGGGCATGAAGGAGAGAGGAAAGAAGCAGATTTGGTCCTACCCAAGTGCTTCAAACCCAACCTGATCCTTGCTACTGAACCCACACAACAGGCACCCAAGGACGCTCAGCACCTGTCAGGATCAGGCAGTTCATGTCACCAACTCCAAACACAGCTGGCCTTGTTCTCCAATAATGCAAATTCTCCCCAGTTCTGACTGTTCTGAAAATAACCCCTTTCCCACCATCTCCCCTTACATCTCAAACATTCTGGTCAGTCAATCAAGGAAATAGATAACAAAAAGCAAAATCTCAACTAATCTTTGTGGCTGAAGAAAGAGCCGATTGTTTTTGCCTCTCCCTGAGCCTGCCCTAAACCCTGCACTTCCCCAGTCCTCTTCACACCTTCATTCCTTTATTGCCAGGGAAAGTAAATCCTCTGTCTTTGGGCTGCTTTGTTTAGCAAATGAGGGACATGCAAAACAATCCTGCTGAGCAGAGGTGTGCCTCTGTCTTCCAGACAGCCTTCAGGTATTGAGAGCAGCAGCCCAGAAGTGTTGTAATCGAAGGTAGATTTAAGTCTGGACACAGGGTGCATCTTTTCCTAATGAAGACACCTGCAGGAAGAGAAGGTGTGCTGCTACTCAGCACGGCATTATACTGGAGCTTATCTTCAAATTGTATTAACCTACAGAGAAACTGAACCTATAGGCAAAACTGAAGTTCCCACGTGTGTTAGCAAAGGTTAGAGAAGGTCTGAGTGAGACTGAGAGGTAGGATGGGGAAGAATTTGGATCCAGGCAGGTGTGGGTTGCACTGGACAAAAAATTATTTGCTGAGTCCAGTTGCCTTCCATCCTAGACTTCACAGGAGTGTTTTCAGTGAAAGGATAAAAGCAGAGTCCTTAGTCCTTGCAGCAGGCCATTCCCCCAGTGCTGCACAGCCTGTCATAGGTAAAGGGGATGCAGCTGTACTCTCAGCTGCCAGTAGGTTTGTGCTGCTAACCATAACACCACCACACATGTGGAAACCTGGAAGCAATGCAGCCTCTCTCTAACAGCTGCATAAGCATGTTTCCTTACATGGGACAAACATCCCTGCCTGCCATTCAAGGGCCTGGCCGTGGGTAGGGAAATACTACATATATATATATATATATTTTTTAATCAGTTGTTCTGCTTACAAAAATACAAAGCAGTGTTTTCCCACTTCTGCCCCGGAGCAGCACATCCACATGGGAAGCACCAAACCACCACATCAACCATCACAGGACAGCTAAATCAGTCAGTTCTTCCATGGCAGGTGAGACATAAGAAAATGCAGACCTGTGCAGCAGTTACAGAACCAACACACCTCAGCTCACAATCACCATGGGCACACACTGATCCTATGCTCACAACCTTGACCTGGGGTGCCAGATCTGCCACATCTCTTGCATGACCATGGGCAAGACAGTAGCTCTGGATCTGTGAAGTTGCTCAGCACCCAATGCAACTCATAGAAAACTTCAGCCCATCTGCAAAAGGAGGATAATTCCTCCTCTCCCTTCTATTTCACTTGTTGTTCCCCTTCCCCCCCCCAACCCCCCAGCAGTAAGATAATCAGACACAGGACTGCCCCTCCTTATCTCCTACAAACAGTGCCTTGCACAATGAAGCCTTGATCTCAGCTGGAACCTACTTAGTGCTACTGTGACCCTAATAACGAATGGTAGAAACCTACTTCAGCAAAGCAACCCAATTCTGTTAATGGCTTAGAAAGAAATCCTCCAAGCACAACAAGAAATTAAATCTTAAACTTCACATGAGCAGAGAAACGAAGCAAGTGGAAAGACAAAGGACAGATCAGACAGGTAGCATTTCCATCAGTGAATAATACTCCAGAGAGAGAGACAGAGCTGGATACTGATGCTACAGACATCCTACTTGATCCCCCCTCATTCTGAGGATGCTTCCTAAACACAGGCATTTCCAATCTGGCCCTTGGGCTGATTTTGACCTGGTGGCCCAAGGGTGATCGTCATTCACCTCACCAGACAGCAAGGCAGGCAGAGAGCAAAGAGTTCCCAGAAATGGGGAAATCTGAGGCCAGGGAGGAGCTGAGCGTGCACCAGGCTCAGCTTTAGCCTGATAAGTTTATCAGGCACTGCCGGCTGCTAACTGTCAGCCAGCAAAGTGGGCCTGTTAGGGAGGAGGAACAGCTCCCGGGGTCAGATAGGACAGCCCCAACCTTATCAGAGTGCCTGAGCCAAAGCGGGAACTGGAGAGAGAGCACTTTCCAACCACTTCATCTGAAGAGCAGACAGATTGGCAGGAAGGGCCTGTCAGCCCGCTGCTCCTAGCCACGAGCCCTGTCCATGCAAATAACACTGCCAAGTGCAGCAGGAAAGTTGCAAATTTGAATGCAGAGGCCCGAGGGAAGGTGCAGGGGAAAGCTTTCCTAGGAACGTTGCCCAAAGGGGAGAGTTGGACTCACAAGTTTGGATACTTACTGCACAAGCTGCTCCTGCAGACAGGCTGCCATCAAGCCTTGGGATGGCAGCTCCAGCAACTCATGCTAATGCTAAGTCACCAAGTTTCAGTGTACAAATAATTGTTTTGTTTTCCCTTTAACAAAACAAACAAGTAAAGAGAAGAAAAACCTCCTCATCCCCTTCTGAGCAGCAAAAGTGTGGACCAGCAAATACCTTCACGCTTAGCTCTAGTGCAGCAGTACCCAAATCGATACAGCAGAGGCTCTCCCATGTTTGAATGAGCTCCCTTGGACAAGCGCAGCCCGTGCAAGCTCCCTTTCTGCACACCTCAGTCATGACAGAGGGTAAAAGAGTTGTTGCACAGCACATTTCCTGCTTGGTTTCCTTGCTGAGGACATGCCATGCAGGATAGAAATGGTGTCAGACCATCAGCACAGACACACTGCATTCCTACAGCCCCTCTAACCGTACTGCTATCATGTCACCGCTCATAGTAATGGACTGCATGCAGGGCATTGGCCTCATCTTCAGGTCTTTGGGTTGAAACAGGTGACTTGGGTCCTGTCTGTGCCAGGAAATCCTGCTGAGAGATGGCTCAAGTAAAATCCCTGAGCCTGTCCCAGAAGAACATACTGCCTGCCTACAAGCGAGTACCTCGTATATCATAGAGGGCTGGGGACAGCAGCATCGTAGGACAAGATATCTTCCACATGGGCTCGTCACTCAGAGGCTCCCTTTATGGCAAGTAACATATATATATGAATAAATATACACACACAGTGTGATCCAGCTCCTCCTAAAGTATGCATCTAAAATAGGACTGAGAAGTCATGTCCTTAATGCACCTTGTTCTCCCACTGATCAGAAAGGGAGCCTAGCACATACAGATATCTAAAGTTACGTGGGATGAGTCGCACTCTTGTGGTCTCTGCACTGCTCTCAGGCTACGTTTCTCACAGCTGGTTCTGTTCCAGTCCACAGCCTCCAGCTCTCCTCCTGTTCTCCATGCACAGAGGTTGCTCATGGCCATTTAATTTCTGTGTATCGTGGGTTCCTAGCCAAGCCTGAAGTACAACATCCACATTTAGCAGTGGCCAATGCACTTCAGAGGCTCAAGGCTTTCTCATCAAGACTTATGAGTTAAAAACAAATCAAAAAACCCACCTACTGTTGATTCTACTTTCTCATTGTGGAATTTTAAAGCAATGGGACTTTATCTTACATCCTAGGCGCTTCTATATTAAGAACTTTGGTGGGATTTTTAGCAGTGGACAAGACTGCTGGTTTCTTCTCTTTATATAACAGAAGTTATCTCTTGCTTCAGCTGGGGAAAGGGAAGTCAGATGATGCAGCATTCCTGCTCTTTCAAAGACACCATCCTGAGAGCACTGACATGGTGAACCACTGTGTCACTCACATCCCTGCCCCAGTGCCTTATTTAGATCCAGCCTGTATTGGCTTGTCCGTAAATCAATTGGCTCAATGGACACCGAGGTGTGAGCATCTAAGAGCTGCAAGTCCATTTCTTAATACCGAGGCATCACAGAGAGAGCTAAACATCAGACTCAAACAGAAAAGACTTTCCTCCTATCTTTGCAGTTGCCAGCTGATCTGAGCCAGTCACCATCCTTCTCTCTGTCTCAGGATTCCCAACCACAAAATGAGGATAACAACACCGACATAATCTGAGATCAACAGATAAGAGCAAGGTAGGATTGCTGCACATACACTGGGATGGGACCTGGCATTATGAAAAAAATCCCATAGAAACTGCACAGAGCATTAAAGCGAGGCCCTTGCATTGTGATCTTTCAACCCCGTATGAATTTTCCACTTACAAACATTCCCCCGACGACAGTCAGCAGGGATTAACCCTTTCTCTGCAAGCTTCCTCGCCACATCATTATAAATTTTCAGGAGATGCAACAAAAAATTAGTGGTTATCAGAATCAGCAGTTCATGTTATGTCCCAAAAATAAGTTGTTGGTGTTAGCTCCCCAGCCCCACTTCCTCAGTTCCCAAGTCCCCAGCAATCTTAGCTCCGAAGGGAATGTGACTCAGACCCTCCAACTGAAGGGCTGTCATCTGCAAACCCTGATGGCTGGATGTGACCACGGCTTTATCATGGCCCACCAGCTGCATGTACAACCCTTGCCTCCTCCCCAATGATTCAGCAAATCTTCTCTGAGGAGAAAAACAAGCATACAAGTGAACAAATCACAATGTCAGATTACAAAGATGAGCGGGGAAAAGCTGCAGCTCAAAGAAGGGAGATAAAAGCTGGTGAAATTGCATGGCATAAGGGCTGAAATGCTTGATAGACTTTTTATGGAGTTTAGCAATACAAATTATTTAAAAATAGTTGCCTTTTGGGGTCCTTACACCTTAAAATATTGCTAAATGAGAACAGAGTGTGAAAGGGAATGAAGCACATTCCGCCCTCTGTGATCTGGGCATTGCACAGGGCTGATATGGAGCCCTCGTGGCATCACTGACAGCTAAAGAATCCATCCTGTTTCACACTGAAATTAAGTTCTACCAGGCAAACTACTTTCAAAAAGACTTTCTGTTCACCATAGCCAACATTTTCAATGCTCAGAAGCCTGTTATCGAACACTTAACAGCTAGAGATCAGTCAGAAGGTGTAGTACTTCCCTTAATTGCATTCAGCCCAGATACTCCAGTCAGAGCCCACTGTTCCAGAAACACCATGAAATTCTAATGAAAACAAAAGTGTCTGCAATTCACAGAGCACTCATATCATGTTTATGGAACATCTCAACCCAGTGGGTCCTCCAACGTCTGTGAGACAGAGATGCACCCCTCCAGTAGATTAAATGCAACAACAACAGAAAACATAGAGGAGAAGCATGAGTACAAATTTCAGTACTGAACTACAAGCAAGGAGGACTGACTTACCTCCCTATGGGCTGTGTATTCTTTGTGAACATTAATGTATTCACACCAATGTAAAATTACAGTGCACAAAGCCTACTGAAGCCACTTATTATGCCTTCAAAAAGACATCAATCAGAGCAGGTATGTGTTGCTTCAGGGGGCTGCACCATGGCACACCAGGGCGACAGCTGACAAGGCAAGAGTAAAGCAAAACCTTCAGGAAAGCAACCATGAAGTACTGAACTGCCTCATACCCACTCATCTGCCAACCCCTCCCCGGGGTTTCAACAGACCTGAGACAGTGGAAAAGAAAGCACTCCTTGCCCCTTTTCTATGGGCTCCTAAAGGGAACAAGATTTTAGTTTAGGTACTTACACAACACAACCAGAGCAGCAGCAGGGAGGCTGAAACTAGATGATCATTATGGCCCCTTTCCAACCTAGGCCATTCTATGGTTCTCTGAATTAACATCACCTGAACTATGCATGATTGAAGTCACATCTGTCTCCTTTTAAAGCATTTCCCTTTGCAGTTATGCCACCTGCTCTCACAGGTCTGGAGGCTTTCCTCTCAAGTCTAATGATAATCAGCTGCATTACTTAAAGCTCGAGTGTCAGAGCCAAGGGATGAAGACACTTGTTAAGCCTGACGTTTACAGGGAGAGCATTGCAAATGTGGTGCCACTGCACCCTACAGGCTGAAAATAGAGAGTCAATCATTCTTTATATATATATATATATATAAAAATATATATATATATATATATATCAGAGTATCTAAACAAGGCTCATCACTTCTGAGAGGGAGGCTGGCACAGGACTCTTGCACATTTAGGGCTGGCCGTTCTCCTTCTGCCCCATACCACAATGAACAATGATATTGCCTACACTGCTGGGACGAGCAGGAAAACCAGCAGCTGTAAAACAAACACACACTACTAAACCCCTGGCTAGAGCTGTCCCAAACACTGCTATGTATGGGGTGCCTGGTGATGGGAAGCACTGTGGGAAACAAGAAAGTTTGCCAACAACAAGAGTGTTGGTGGGGCAGCTTGGGAACCTGCCTGAATGGCACAAGCTTCCATCAGAAGTGAACTGGAAGAACTGGTCACCAGAAGGGTTTGGTGATGTGAGGAAGATGCTACCACCCTGTGGACACTACATGCAGCACTGTATGCATCAGCCCAGCTCTCTGTCTGCTTCCCGTGGGCCTTTGACCACATCTGCTGGATCTGTTCCCTCCAGGCCCGTGGTTACTTACGCCAGAAGAACAGTCTGCAAGGTCTCCCATAAGAAACAGCTTTCGTTTTTCTCACTGCGCTCCTTTATCAGCATTTAGGGGAAAAAAAAGATATCTCAACGGCATTTCCATCTCACGTTGTCCCTGTGCCCTACTGAACTCCAAGTGTTACAGTGGAGCAAAGGGAGAATGTGCAGCCTTTTGTGCAACAAATCCATCTCATACAAATCAGTAATCAACTGCGTGGGGGGTTTCCTCTTGGGTAATACAGGGGATCTCTTTCATCAGGCAAACAGAGGTAGTTTGGCCATTTTGATGGTGTTGTTTTTTTGAACTGGAATTTTCCTTCCTCAGTGGTGTCACAGGAGTCTTTAATCACAAAGCATGTGATTCCAAAATCCACGAGGAGTTGGGGCTGAAGTAAAACCCACTGCTTGTACAGCTTGAGCCCTTCTCAGTCATCTGGAAAGCAAACTTCATTTTTGCATGTCGCCATGAAATCCACACGTCTGTGTGTGCCATAAGCAGACAGCAAACCCAGTCCTCTGCCCCAGCAATGCCATCTTTGTGAACTTTGATGATGAAGTGCCAACCAAACCCTTGGATGCTGCTGCACAGGCCTGGAAGAAAGTGTGCACCAATCCTGTGGATAGGAAGGTGGAGGAAGAGCTGAGAAAAGTACGTGCCATGTTCCTGAGCTGGGCTGGGCACTCAGCCCTGCTGTGCTGTAGGGGAAAAGACCACATGCAGCCCTTTTCTTTGACTTCCCAGAAGATGGTTGCAGTCCTAACGACTTGCTGCCTCCTCTGTAGGTTTTGTGATTGTGAAGTTCCATGTATAAGCTTGTTAGGATGGTGTGGCCTGTTGAATTACACCAGGACTCCAAATCCAGGCCATTGGAATTTCACTTTGCCATTCTATTTCACTATCTACGTTTTGTCAGATTGAGATAGTTCCTTACACATGGGTGGCCTTCGTCCCATAGAAGCAGCATCTGCAGGGCTCCCACACTGTGCCACCAGCTCACCTCAGCCATGGTTTGGCCTTGGCCAATTTATGTCCAAGGACTCCTGCAGCATAATTCAGAGCAGAAAGTGCGTAATGGCACTGACGCACAGCTGCACTCCTAGCTATATATGCATACATTGGCCTCTGTTTGGAGGCAGGCTCCTCAGGTGCACACCATGGCTCACTGGGCGATTCTGAGCTTTGCCTTGTGCTGCTGCCTCGGGGTAGCACAGGCCGCAACTGTAAGTATAGAGGCATTTCTTACAACTTCGCAAGACTTTCTGCCTGTTTTTGCCTGAATGAGCAAATTTATCCTATGCCTGCTCTGAAGCCCATGAAAAAGGCCGGCAAACAGTGACAGCAAAGGCAGGGTATTACTGTTCTAGCAAAGGCTCTCACTGATGTCTTCACAAAAGTGCCCTGCACAGTTCTTTATCAGATCTGGCTTGGTTTACATCTCCAGGCTGTAGGCTCTCACAGTCTACCACGTACACATGGAAGAGCAGAGAAATTGCTGTTGGCTGTCTGCTCTGAGGGGTGGCATGAAGGACATTGGTGTGGGCACATCTCTGGGCAGCAGCTACCTAATCCCAGGGATGGCTGGGGAGAGGGGGCTGTGCATCGTTGTGTTGGGGGACCCTCCAGCCAGGGGAAGGTGTGGGTGATAACAACATGAGAGGCCTCACCCGTGAAATACTGCAATGGATTTACTTTCTTCTCAATGGTACCATGTTTAGCTGGGTGTGGTGCTCACCGAGGGAGGTTTTGTGGAAGGCGAGAGTAAACGACGGGGACTTTTTGGGAGCTATGTGGATATCTTCAGAGGGATCCCTTTTGCTGCCCCGCCAAAGGCACTGCAAGACCCCCAACCTCATCCTGGCTGGGACGGTAAGACCAAGCTTTGGGTTTGTTTTGTTTAACTTCTGTCTCTTTAGTGCATTGCTGACAGGAGCTAGCTCACACAGGAAAGGGTCCCGCTCCCCCAGTAACAGTGGCTGGGGAGGCTTTGCTGCCTCTGCTGGACTTACAGAGGGTAAGATGGATGGACAGAGCATACAACCAAAGGAGCTGACACCTCTAACCAGGACCTGTTGTATTCCCTTTCTTCTCCCAGGAACACTGAAAGCAAAAAAATTTAAGAATCGCTGCATGCAGATGACACTTACCCAAACTGATGTCCGTGGGAAGGAGGACTGCCTCTATCTGAACATCTGGATCCCTCAAGGGAAGAGAGAAGGTATGTGTTTGGCAGAGACCTGAGGAGGAGATTCTCAGTTGCCTTCTGTGGATGAGCTGCTCTGGAGCATCCCTCACAGCTACCTGCCCATAATGGGCAACCAAAGAAGCACTGTTTTTCAGTGGGAAAGGGAGGAGAGATTTCAGCCACTGTCCCTCAGCTGCATCCCACTGGGAGCTGCAGCCTCTACTACAGAGCAGAAATTTTCTTGGCCGTAGGCTATCATAAAGCATCACGTCCTTGAAGTGGAGACAACCCTGTCTGGACAAATGACTGTCCTACAACCCTAGCAGAGATACAAAAGTTCTTTTCTTGTCAAGGAAAGAGTAATTTGTATGGGATGTCAGCCAATAGGAAAAGCCCATACAGGTTTGTTGTCCTCGCAGTGCTTTTCCTGTGGTGGGGTAAGATGACAGTGAAGGAAGGGGCATTTGTGTCGGCCCCAATAGGTCTGTGCCCAAGTGGAGCAACGCTCAGTGAACAGGCACGGAGGTAGGCAGCACCTTCTGGCTGTGTAGTGGTTCACACTGCTTTTCCTCCTCACCTCCTAGTCTCCACCAACTTGCCAGTGATGGTCTGGATCTACGGTGGTGCCTTCCTTCTTGGAGGGGGTCAAGGAGCCAACTTCCTTGACAACTACCTCTATGATGGTGAGGAGATCGCCGTGCGGGGCAATGTGATTGTGGTGACCCTCAACTATCGTGTGGGGCCCCTGGGCTTCCTCAGCACTGGAGACCCAAACATGCCAGGTACCACAACTGCTCCCTCTTAGGGGACGCTGCCACAGCTCCCCACCTTTGGCTGTGCCCTGACTGAATGCTGGGTATCCTCTGTTGCTCAGGGAACTACGGGCTGAAGGATCAGCACATGGCTATTGCCTGGGTGAAGAGGAATATCAAGGCCTTTGGAGGCGACCCAGACAACATCACCATCTTTGGGGAGTCAGCTGGTGCTGCCAGTGTCTCCCTGCAGGTCTGCTGTGCTTGTTAGACCACACTACAGCTACTTCTCATTTCTGCAAATGGGCAAAACAGCCCCCTTGGCACTCTGATGCTTTCCTCCATGCATGCCGTGTCCCCTTGCTCTCCTTCTCTTCTCTCCTTTTCACCATATCACCTTTTAAATTTAACTACTGAGTCTGTTGAGTAGCACAAGAGCTGGCTCCTTCCCTGGACCTTGTGTCCAAATTGTGAGGGGGATCACCCAGCTCTGGCATGTAATTGTTTCTTCATGATTTCATGAATGAAGCCCTCCTGTTTCTATTTTGTGCTGCAGATATTGTCCCCAAAGAACGCAGGTCTGTTCAAGAGAGCCATCAGCCAAAGCGGTGTCAGTCTGTGCAGCTGGGTCATCCAAAAGGACCCACTCACTTGGGCTAAAAAGGTAACGTGCACCTCAGCAGAGGGACCCCAACCCACAGAAGAAGGCTGGTATATGGGACAGCTAGCGGCCTGCTCATCTACCTGGGCTGGCTGGATCGTGGCTGTGTCACTCCAGGCAACAATCCTGAAGCTAAAGCCTTACTTTGAGGGCACAGAAAAAATATGATATTTCATAGAAAAGAGCATAGCAAGTATGGGATTTAGCAGGAGCCATGCTGCCAAACACAGAGCTTTGGAAACATGAATCTTTGAGATTAAAACCAAGCTCTCCTCCGGGAAGCTGGGAATGCAGCCTGGCTTCAGAGAGTAATGCCATGAGCTTTCTCTCTCTCTCCTTCTGCAGGTTGGAGAGCAGGTGGGCTGCCCCACAGACAACACCACGGTCTTGGCCAACTGTCTCCGTGCCACTGACCCCAAAGCCCTGACACTGGCCCACCACGTGGAACTGATCTCCCTGCCTGGTACGTCTCCCAGCCTACGTTGTGTCCTCCATGCATAAGAGGTTCACCAAACTTTCAAAGGGGTACTGGGGTGATTGCCAGAAATATTTAAGCAGTGCTTATGTCATTCAGAAAGGGGACAATGACAGCTTTTGCAGGCACTCTTCCTCAGACAGGTGCACACTGTGCTGAGTGAATGCTGTTGGTTGTGCAATGGCAGCAGTGGCAGATCAATTGTCCAGGGGTTCTGCTTTGGCTCCAGGACAAGTAGCTTTTTGTTTTGCAGTGTTTCATGAAAGCAGCAAGAGCAATTCCAGAATACAGCTTACAAACAACAACAACAAACTGCCAACATCCTTCTATTTTTTTCCTTAAGCAATACAATAAGCCAGACCTCACATCTGCTTTTTCCGTGCTCCTAACAGATTCTGGCTTTGCCTCCTGCTGCAGGTCCCCTGGTTCATACACTCTCCATCACTCCTGTTGTTGATGGAGACTTCCTCCCTGACATGCCAGAGAACCTCTTTGCCAATGCTGCTGACATCGACTACATTGCTGGGGTCAACAACATGGATGGACATTTCTTTGCTGGCTTTGATTTACCTGCTATCAACCGTCCACTTCAGAAAATCACTGCGTAAGAGGACATTCCTAAAACCCTTATCAAGATGAACTTTAACACATTCCCAAACATCAAGGACTGGAAGGGGCACTATCTTCAGCACAGGATGTCACTCCAAGCTGGGGTGCCCAAGGCACATGTTGTCAAGCCCAGAGCCTTCAAGAGAAAGAACTAGTTTAGTGGGGAAGCCTTCCCAAATATCTTTAAGGTACCCCTGAACTCAGCAGTAGAGACAAGCTTGGCAACCCTGATGCTCTCTGTGTGGAGCATATTCATGCAGAAATACTGGGTGCCTGGCCCATAAGACACCTCTTTCAGGACTAAAAGAGCTTATGGCCCATTGAGAAAGTTGTGGATCGCATGCTCCCCATCTAAGACCTGGATTGAAACTCCTGGCTGTTACTTCACCAAACAGTTGCCAACCACAGGGGCTGGATGTGAACATTAAAGGGAGTTGGGACAACTTCCACACTCCTCTTCAAGCTGCTGGTCCTTAATTAGTTCATACCTCTTGTCTTTTCAGGAGCGATGTCTATAACTTGGTCAAAGGACTAACTGCAGACAGGGGTGAGAGAGGAGCCAACTTGACGTACGATCTCTACACAGAGTTGTGGGGTGACAACCCAGAGCAACAAGTCATGAAGAGAACAGTGGTGGACCTGGCTACCGACTACATTTTCCTGATTCCCACACAGTGGACACTAAACCTGCACCACAAGAATGCCCGGTGAGGAGCACAGCATTGGTAGGAGCCCAGAGCTTGTGTGGGAACCAAAATGCTACTCCCACCATGAGGGGCTCTGCCAATGTTTGGAGCAGAGTTATGAATCCACACTCCTTTTCCTGCTCTCCACTTAAAAGTCTCAGCAAGTCTTTTATTTCCCCAGGAGTGGCAAGACATACAGCTACTTGTTCTCCCAGCCATCTCGAATGCCCATCTATCCAAGCTGGGTAGGGGCAGACCACGCTGATGACTTGCAGTACGTGTTTGGGAAACCCTTTGCCACCCCTCTAGGCTACCTGCCCAAGCACAGGACAGTCTCATCTGCCATGATTGCTTATTGGACCAATTTTGCCAGGACTGGGTAAGTGATTCTGGTTCCACCTCTGGGGCTTGCTGCAGCACTTCAACCTGTTGCTTTTGTCTACTAACTTCTCAGAAGCAATTCTCAAAAGCAGGGTGCCCTCTGTACTTCTGCAAACCTGGCTCTGCGTCTCCCAGTGGTAGAGTTTGCTCTGAGCCTTCCTCATCCAGAGAACATGTGGGAACAGCAGAAGCATTTTCAGAACTTCTCATCTCTCCTTAAACTTTATGATGACATTTCTTTCTGAACCCTAGAGTTGGGGCAGGAGTTCAGTTTGCTGTGTGCAGCCAGGGCCAGTGCTAGTGGGGACCAAAGGAGGAAATGTGGGTCAGCAAGTTGCTCCTAGCAGGCAGAATTGCTATCACTTGTCTCAATTTCAAACTCTCTCCTTGCCACTCACTTAAAGCCTCGCTTGAGCACAGATAAGATCTGCAGAGAACACAAATCTGCCCTAATAAAACTAAACTTCTATTTCTTTTTTCCCAGTGACCCCAACAGTGGGAATTCAGAGGTGCCCATTACCTGGCCACCCTACACCACTGAGGGTGGTTACTACCTGGAAATCAACAACAAAATAAACTATAATTCAGTGAAACAGAATCTGAGAACCCCATACGTGAACTACTGGAATTCAGTCTATCTAAATCTGCCACTGATTGCCAGCACATCCTAGACTGTGGAGCCGCTGAAAACCCAAGCAAAACCACCTTTTAAAGACAGGCCAAGTTCATTAAATGCTTGCTTGCAACTGAGGGATTTTGGCTTCTGAATGTCTTTGTCATTACAGTTTTCTCCCTAACATTACAGTTAGGCAGGAAGCAGCATCTACTCTCTGGGCAAAGCATGTTCCCCTGACAGCACTGGCTCAGTTAATGATGCATCAGTGCATCATTGACTCAAGGTTTGCTATTTGTTGTTCCTTGCATGATCTCTAGCAGGACAGACCCAATCCTGACCTGTACCTCTGGATATTGCCACATTCTCATCATCCACACTAATAACAAACATCTCATGGATAATTACAGTTGTAACACATGCACACAAATCTCTTAGAGAGCTGTTGCCCAGTTAACTAATTAAAAAAAAAAAAATGCAAGGAGGTTATTCTGCATTGGTTTATGGCCACAAGTCTCTGCTTCACAAAGGCCAAGCTGGGCTGGGAGCTACAGCTCTGAACTGAGGAACTAAGGAGAGGATCAGGATTTGTCACCCAGGATTTGTGCCTGGAGCTATTCCCAACTTTACAACACCGCGGATGCTCACAACCTTGTCCCATACCAACATCCCCCCTTGTGCCCACGGCCAGCTGCATGCAGCTCTGGTGCACAGCACCCTGGCAGCTGTATCAAAGGGTATTTACCCTTCATCTGTTTCCACTCAGTAATTTTCCAGTGTTCAGTGGGCACAATCAGATTTGCTCGGTGGGGAATGAAAGGAAAGTTCAGAGAGACAGCTGAGGTCTTACAAATGTAGTGCAAGCAGAGAAGTAGGAGAAAAGGAGAGACATTGCAGGCACTCTGCTTTTGGGTAAGAATTTCTGCTCAGGCATTAGGCACCAAGAACAAACACTGAAAATACTCTTTAAAATGTGGAGAGAAACACTCAAAGCCATGCTTCCTACCGACGAGAAGCCCAAGGCCGGAGAAACCAGAACTCACCTGTGCAGAGCTCAGCAGAACCTCACCAGCTGCTTCCAGTTCTTGATCCAGGAAGATTCCGCTGCAGTGCGCTCTGTGCCCTCCAGAGGGCGCTGCCAGAGCGGCCCATTGCCGGCGTCTGCCGGAGCTCCGTATGGGATGCTGATGGGACGACGTTGGCTATGGGATACATAGGGTGCAGCGTTGGATATAGGATGCCCGAGAAGCAGCATCAGCTGTTGAGGAGACCAACTCTTCTGTTGTGCACCCTCAAGCTCTGGGGAAGGCTGAGGAAAGGGAGAAGAAAAGGAGGAAAGAGATGGAGATACATGAGCCTAGAGAACGTGGCGTTGAGAGAGGGAATGGTGCCCTATCATCACACCCTGGGCGACAGCAAGGGACACCGGGGTTAGCAGGGAGCCAGGATGGGTGCTGAAAGCTACTGAGGACAGGACATGGGCACAGCTGTGCCTGTGCATCTGGACAACGCTTTCAGGCACTTGGTCTGAGTTTGGGGTGGCCCAGCATAGAGCCGGGAGTTGGCCTCTGTGATCCTGATGGGTCGGTGATCCTGATGGGTCCCTTCTAGCTCAGGGCATTCAGTGATTCTATTAACTCACCATCTTTTGCTGCTGCTGAGCTCTCCTCCAGCTGATCCCAAGGTGGTGAATTCAGCCCTGCTCTCCTGGATGGCGGGAGTGAGAAATAACTAAATGACTTCTTGGAGAGCCCATAAAACAGTCGCCAGGCCACGATCTCCTGCTGTGTATCTGCCCCATCAGTTTGCTCTTCTTACACAGCTCCAGGTGCAGGTGTGCGTCTTACAGTCTTTCCCTTTGGCCGTCCCAGCGATCTCCCCAGGGCAAGAGAGCACACAGATGCACACAGCAGAGCCTCCTCGTGTCTGTCCAGAACGCTCACGCTCCATTCTTTAAGCACAGCGCTCTGTGGGAGCGAAGGGCAGCGCGTCAGAGCGGCCCGGAACCTCCGTGCGGCGGAACCATCGCGCTGCGGCTCCGGGGGAGGAGCGGGGTACGGACCGGGGGGCGATGGCGGCGGATGGGCCGCGCACGGAGCGGGGCTCTGGGGTGTTGGAGCTGCCCAGCACGCCGCGCTTGGTGTGCGTGGAGTACCCCGGGCTGGTGCGGGATGTCAGCGCGATGCTGCGGACTCTGGGAGGAGAGGAAGGGGTGTCGCGGGTGAGGGGCTGCCGGAGGCCGCGTGTGAGGGAGGCGGGGTGGCGCGGGGGATCGGGGCGGCCCAGCGCTGTGCTGGGGTTGGCGGGAAGGCCCTCCCGGCCCTGGGGCGATGTGAGGGTATGGGACGGCACGGTGAGCTCCGTGGGCGGGAGGTGACGGCGTGCCATCTCTGACACAGATCTACGCGGACCCCGGCAAAAGGTTGGAGCTGTATTTCCGCCCCAAGGACCCCTACTGCCATCCCGTGTGTGCCAACCGCTTCCCCGCCTCCGCCATGCTGCTCAGGGTGAAGAGGAGGAGCAGGAGGAAGCGGCTGGGAGAGCAGGACGTCCAGTTTGAAATGGAAATTATGGGGATCGTCACGACGGTTTACAAATTTCAGGGTAATGCTCGTGCTTTTGTCCTCAAGGCTTAAATCACATCTATTATTACAGCCTCCTTTCTGTATAAACCTTGGCATAGACCTCTTAGACTCCTGCTCCTGAAAGGTGGGCACTGGGAGAAGCATTGTCTTCACAGTACACTTCACAGCATTCTGGCTTTTGTTTCCCGTAGGAATGTCAGATTTCCAGTACCTAGCGATGCATTCTGGTCCCGATGGCAAACAAACCTCCATGTATGACAAAGTCCTCATGCTCAAGCCAGAGAAGGAGGAATTTTTCAATAGGGAATTACCTCTGTACATCCCTCCACCAATTTTCTCACGTCTGGACACTCCTGTTGACTATTACTATCGGCCAGATGTCCAACACCGGTCAGTGCCCTTTCTCATTTTATAATAAATAATCCACGTTGCTTCTTGAATGGAAAGGCAGTGACACATTTGTCTAGTTTGATATATACTTCTAACAGACCAGTCTTCAAGTTAAGGTATCATTTTCATCATATCGGGATGAATCAAATCCATTCTGACATCAGTGCTGTTATAGGATCTATGCTCTTGAAGCATCAGGCCAGCATTAAATACATGGCTCATGCACTTCATTAGTTTTTGCTACTGATTGCTTAGTAGAAGTTGATACCTTTTCCTGCAGGAAACAACACGCAGCATAGGATACATGGGTATGTCCTTCTGCCTGCTTCCAATGTGCTGGAGCTGTGTGGAGGCTATGAGGGGTCAATGCTACATGTACCTTTGACCACATCTGCTGGATCTGTTCCCTCCAGGCCCGTGGTTACTTACGCCAGAAGAACAGTCTGCAAGGTCTCCCATAAGAAACAGCTTTCGTTTTTCTCACTGCGCTCCTTTATCAGCATTTAGGGGAAAAAAAAAATATCTTAATGGCATTTCCATCTCACGTTGTCCCTGTGCCCTACTGAACTCCAGGAGTTACAGTGGAGCAAAGAGAGAATGTGCAGCCTTTTGTGCAACAAATCCATCTCCTACAGATCAGTAATCGACTGCCTGGGGGGTTTCTCTTGGGTAATAAAGGGGATCTCTTTCATCAGGCAAACAGAGGTAGTTTGGCCATTTTGATGGTGTTGTTTTTTTGAACTGGAATTTTCCTTCCTCAGTGGTGTCACAGGAGTCTTTAATCACAAAGCATGTGATTCCAAAATCCACGAGTAGCTGGGGCTGAAGTAAAACCTGCTGCTCGTACAGCTTGAGCCCTTCTCCTCAGTCATCTGGAAAGCAAACTTCATTTTTGCAGGTCGCCATGAAATCCGCATGCCTGTGTGTGCCATAAGCAGACAGCAAACCCAGTCCTCTGCCTTGTCTTGCAGGGAGGGCTACAACAATCCCCAGGTGTCTGCTGAGAACCTCATTGGCCTCAGCAGGGCCCGGCGCCCCAACAATGCCATCTTTGTGAACTTTGATGATGAAGTGCCAACCAAACCCCTGGATGCTGCTGCACAGGCCTGGAAGAAAGTGTGCACCAATCCTGTGGATAGGAAGGTGGAGGAAGAGCTGAGAAAAGTACGTGCCATGTTCCTGAGCTGGGCTGGGCACTCAGCCCTGCTGGGCTGTGTGGGAAAAGACCACATGCAGCCCTTTTCTTTGACTTCCCAGAAGATGGTTGCAGTCCTAACGACTTGCTGGCTCCTCTGTGATTGTGAAGTTCTGTGTATAAGCTTGTTAGGATGGTGTGGCCTGTTGAATTACACCAGGATTCCAAATCCAGGCCATTGGGTTTGATTCCCATTCACTATCAGCTGTCATTTGTAACCTTGGCAAAAAAAATACGTTTGCTTTTTCTGTTCTCTGATCCTTCAAATGAGAGGGGCTATACTGCCCAGGATACTAGAACACTTGGTGTCCAGAACAGCTGCACTTCTCCTTGTAAATAGTGGGTGGGATAAAAATTTGTCAAGGTATGATATCATCATATCAAGCAATTGAATGAGGAGCATGTATCTGAAATTATTATGTATTTTTTTAGCTGTTTGAAGTTCGTCCAGTCTGGTCTCGGAATGCAGTTAAAGCAAATATCAGTGTCCATCCAGACAAGCTGAAACTTCTGTTACCTTGTTTGGCCTACTACATGGTAAGTCTGTGTATCTGCCCTTGTTCCTGTCTGAGGCAGTTAGTAGACAGCAAGAGTGGTTCACCTGGGTGTTCCTTGCTCTCTGCAGCTTCTGAGGTCCTATGCGAGATCAATGCTATATAAGAGAAAGAAGGAAAGCAAACCTTCCTCTTGAACAGAAGTTACAACCGTGGAGGATTCAGCAGCTGTTAGCTGCGTTGGATCTGGGCTACTTTGTAGTACAATCAGACACTCAAATTGATTGTCCATCTGGCAACAGTAGCAGATTTTTTTCTCAGACAGATTCTTGTGACCTCACAGGTTACTTTTAAAGTCACACAAATATTTGGGCTTCAGTTTTGCCCAGTTTTGGTATGTAAATACTGGTTGTAGAAAACAATGAAGGAACTGGTAAAGAAATAGATTTGGACTGTGCAGGAAAGCATTAGAATTTTCAAAGAGACTGCAATACAACTATATTTGCAACTTGTCCCCCCTGTTTGTTTACACAGATAACGGGTCCTTGGAGGAGCTTATGGGTTAGGTTTGGGTATGACCCTAGAAAACACCCTGAAGCAAAGATTTATCAAGTACTGGACTTCCGAATTCGCTGTGGAATGAAATACGGTAAAAGGATCTGACCCACAGAGACCATCTCTGCTGTGTGGTTGTAGTTCTTTTATTTTTGTTTGTTTTCAAACTCTTTTGCTCTGATGGAGAGTGCATCTTTTGAGTTCATTCCTTCCTGTAATTCTTCCATGAACTCCTTTAAACTTTATTTTATACTAAGCAATGTGCCAAATGAGGGAAGAAACATTCCAAACCTACAAATACCTTGCTGCCTTTTCTTCTCCATGCATTCAAAGCCCAAGTGTGTGTCAGCAGACCATCTTCACTCTTGTTTAGGGTAAGCACTGAGCAGTAGATTCTGTTGCTTGCATGTGCAGGACACCAGGGCTCAGGCCGTGGTACACTGGGTTCCTTTGCTGTGATTTTGTACAGAGCAAGTTGAGGGAAAGGACTTTCTGAGGTCAAGTAAGTGCTTGAGAGAGCTGTCATCTAGTCATTATGATCAGATCACATCTTCCCCCCCTTTACAACCAAAAAGGGGTTATCTATCTTGCAAGTCAGCATATCCCAAAAATCAGCCTTCATTTCACACAGCAGTCCAGCACTTCTGTTACTGAGCTGGGCATATTCTCAGGGATGCTTCTCCTCAGTTCACTTTGGGTTTTCTTTTCTCACCTCCAGGTTACACCCCTAATGATATGCCAGTGAAAGCAAAACGCAGCACGTATAACTACAGCCTGCCCATCACTGTCAAAAAGCCAGGTATGCCATGCCAGCTGAAGGGCTGTCTGACTCTTCTGTTTCTTTGGTTCACTCCATTCTACTCTCAGGTAGTGAGAAGTCTCCCTGTGCTCCAGCTGAGCCATAATTAGAACTCACACCTTTCCTATGACCAATTTCTGTCTGATAACATCTCTGAGGAATCAGCAGTGCACGCTCAGTTGCTGGGTTGATCTGCTTTTTGCTGAGCAGCCACACTGAATCAACACTGGGAGGCAACAGTACAACACCACAGTGAAATGGTTCCTAATCGGGTTTCTGTTGTCTTTCAGTAAGTCATACAGTCAGTGTACACGATCTGAAGCAGGGTCTTGGTACTCCTGGTGCATCCGGTGCAAAAAAGCCTGCCTCCAGCAGGTATAAACTGAAGGTAAATATCACTCTCTTACCACAGTCTTGAAATAGCATAGTAAAAAGGGAGTGTTTTCTATTTTGGAATTCATTAAGGGTGTGGGATTCTCTTCGAGACCTGAGGGAGTTGAAGGTCACAAGATTACCTGGAGAGCCACTAGCTGAACATGTCACTACAGAACTTCACCTGCTGTTCTGTGAATGTATCTCTTACATGGGATTGGTACTTTTGCCCCAGCCTTAAACGCGACGAGAACGTTGTTTCAGTTGAGAAAACTGGAGAACTCAAAGGGCAGTGAAGTGCGAAACATTGCCATGATTTATCGGGTCATACTGCAGAATGAGCAGGGTAAAATTAATATTTAAATAGGAGCCCGTTTGGTTTTTTTCTTCCTTTTTGCTAGAACAAAACAGCTGATGTGCACTAACAAGCTACTAATGAAGCTGTAGCTTGGACACTAAGTATTTTGTGACTAGGGACGGATCTGTGCAGGAAGTGCCCAGTTGTTTACTCAGTACTTTGCTATTACACCAGAGTTGCCCTGTTACACCTCAGAATGCACATTAAATCCTTTCCATCTTTCCTCTTAGGAATCCGTCTATATTTTCCGGGAAGGAGCCTTGCCCCCTTATCGGCAGATGTTCTATCAACTCTGTGACTTGAATGTGGAAAGGTACTACACACTGCCAGCTGACTCCTCTGTTAGAGCTAGATTTCAAAGCCTGTTCATATCTACTTCATTACTCTCACTCTCCTTGACCAGAAACTTAAGAGATATTTGGCTTCTGAATAAAAACAGAGCAGACTTCTCACCTAAACTTCCTTTCCCATAGGGCAGGTGAATAAGCAAATATGCTTTCCAACTCAAGGAAACCAAAGTAGGCCACAGTCTGTCTTATTTGAAGCCTGCAACTGAGTGTAGAATGCTAACATTTTACCTTCTTCTTGTTGCTTTTTAGCTTACAAAAAATCATCCATCGGAATGATGGCACAGAGTCAGAATGCACGGAGCGGGATGGGTGGTGCCTTCCAAAGACTAGTGATGATCTGCGAGATAGCATGTCCCTGATGATAAAGCAGATAATCAGATCCACAAGACCTGGTACGGATGCTTTTTGAACCTCAAAATGCCAAGCAGTATATTACCATTTATCTGATGACATAGAGACTGCGTTGTCATCAGCACTGGGAAGTAGTGCTGCTATATTCACCACCTCTGGCATTCCATGTTCTTGTGTATTACAGTGTGAGAACTGAGGCTGTTGTCCTGCCACGTGACATGGGTTGGAGACTAGGAATAGCTAAGAGTAGAGGTTTTCTTATTCACTATTCCAGTATCACAGCCTTCAGGCTTGTAACACTATGTGATGGAAAGTATAGCGATAATAGGATGGCAAAGACTTCAGCTGTAGTAAATGAGGACAAGCCCAAATGTAGCAGCTGTGGACACAGAAACAAAAGAAAAAGGCTACTTACCTTTAGAAGTCCTCAGGTATGCAGGGATCTCCAGCAAGATCCCCTTGCTTCCACTGCCAACCCTTAAATGAGGTCTGGGCAGGAATGGATCCTGGCTCCACCCCTTCCAGTCATTCAGATGTATTGCTTGCAGCTGAGCTCCCCTGGGTTGGCCCTGCCTTCCCACCAGGTGCTCAATCACTGCTTCAAGCCTTGACTTAGCATTTGTACTACACATGTGCAACCTTAACTGTGATCCTCAGGCGTCTGCCTTATTCTCATTGTTTTATGAACTCTACTGCAAATTTCTTCAGGTTGCACTGAGAGATACATCATCATGTCTTCCTTTCTTTCTTCCTAATTAAGCTCTTTTCTCAAGTACAACAAGCAGTGAAGATGGCAAAGAACAGCTGGCATATGAGTCTGGAGAGGATGAGGATGATGAAGAGGAGGAGGAAGAAGAATTCAAGCCTTCTGATGGGAGTGAAAATGAAATGGAAACAGAAATTCTAGACTACGTGTGAACTCAGTGAGTAGTCTCACTGCTGCTGGACAGAATCTTCTTGGCTCTTGTTCCTTCAGTGCTGATGGTTCAGCAACCATACACAGGGTGTGTGAGAGCAGAACTTGCACTAAGCTGCTCAATACCCGTCTGCACTGACTGTGGTGCCTGGTGAAGGCTGTCATTTTGGATGTTCAGACACCATGACCCACATGGCATCTGGATGAGGTGCTATGAGATATGGTTCAGTAGGTTGTGGTAGTAATGGTGATGGGAGGACAATTGGACTAGGTGATCTTGTAGGTACTTTTCAACCTTGTGATTCCATGATTCTATCATTCTATTTTTATAATTGTTGGATAATAAGCCTTCATAACATTGCCACCATGGAGATAACAGGTTTCTTACCAGGCTCCAACTGGCGTTTACTGTAGCAGCTCAACAGTCTCCCAAGAAAAGAGAATGGAAACCAGCTGGCAATACACCTTAAAACAGGAGAAACTATGTTGTCAAATCTCTGTAAGAAATACACCTCGTCTGGGTTGATGGCCATGTGGAAAATAGAAAAATGGTTTGAAGAGGTTACCATTCAGTTACAGAAATTAAAGAACTGCTGGCATTTTCTAAGTCTTGTGCATTCCCCAGTGTGTTACAAGTGGAAGGTTTATCATTAGTAGCTGATAATATGTTCTAATGCTGTGTGCACTCCACTTCCAGGTAAGGTATTATCAGGCAGTGAGAATAAACACACTTCAAAATGCTAGGAAAACACCTGAAGCCAAGCTTGTTATCAACAGTTACCCTAAGGCCAAAGACACCATAAATCTTGTGTCAGGGTTTACTTATTTCCCAGCTATTTTTGAAATTCTTCTCTCTGGGAAGACTGCAGTTACTTGGATACTTAATTCTGACTTAGCAGGAACTGGCATTAACAGCCCTGTCTGTGCAAGATAGTCCTTTCATTTTCAAAAAACTCAGCTTTAAAGTAATCTGTGCAGCCAGAGGCACAGAGAAGTTCTTGTTATTGGAGCTTCATCCTTAATAGCTACAGCCAGAGGCACTGCACCATCCAGGCAATTTCCACTGAAGTCTATGCAATTATAAACGTGCTGGCTATGCTAGGAAATGAGCCCTTGAACAGTGGAAGGAATGATGTCTCGAGCCAAAGCAGACCGCTATCTCCATAACATAAGGGCTGATCACTGCAGTTGCTCTTACAGCCACTGCAAATACAAAAAGAAATAAACTAATAAATCAGATGTCACATCTATGCTACCAGAAAAGGCACCGATCCCAACAACACAGATTCACGTGAACAGAGTTGCTTGAAATCAGGCACTGGTTCTGCAAACAAAAAAGCCTTGTTTCTTCATTCAAGCACAAAACAAAGCTCAGCACGGTTACCATACAGTAACAGGCTCAAGCACCACCTCCACAATCAGATCCATTCCCCTTTCTCTAGGAAGCCAGTAATTCAGGAAGGAAGACAAGAACAACCCCTCCTTTAGGGCAGGGATGTTTGAGGATCGGTATTTTATTGCAAAGACTAATTACATTGCTGTATACAAGTCACACTGGGCAGTGTGCTCCTTCACTGAAGTGGTACAAAATACATATGGTACAGCCAGTCCCTCCGGTGATGCTGGGCTTCCAGGGGACACCAATAGGAGGGGAGGGGAGCAGTGGGGTGAGCGGGAGCTGGCAGGCACAGAGCAGCATGGAGCCAGGGGGAGGCCCAGGGGTGCTGGCACCCAAAGGCAGGGGCCTGGCTCCGGGCAGGGTGGGAGGCAGGAGGCAACCCCTGCATCAGGGTGCCAATGGCTCCCATCATGTGCAGTGTGGGCGTGGTGACCCAGGTGATGCCACCCAAGGGGACAGAGGGCTGACAGGACTAATGCCAGCCATGCTCATAAACAAGCAGCCTCTCTCCACCTGGTTCTGCCCCCAGCCCTGCTCCTCTGAGTGTTGCTGTGCAGTGTTGCTGCCCCTCTCCTGGAAGCAAGGAACAGGTTTTCCCCCCACCCAGCAGCACAGACAGACAGGAAACAAAAGATGTGCTGGGAGGAAGTGCTCACATACAACAGAGCCAGCAGGTCCAGGGGCAAAAAGAAAACAAAAAGAAGTCCCCCCTTTGGTTAGTGTTTCCTACAGTCATTAAAACAAGCATCTCTGCCCCTGCTTGAGCAACTAGTGGTAAAGAAACGAGGCAGGGGAGAGGGCAGAGGGTCGGTGCTGTGTGAGCAGGGCAGAGCAACACTGCTGCTGTGAGCTTTCCTCCCAGCAGCCCCAAATAGCAGGAGGGGGACAGGAGAGGGACTGGGCTGCAGGGCGGGGGACTCTGGGTTAGTAAAATGTACAAGTTCATCTCTTCTATTTACAACCAATAAATATTGCCAAAAAAAAAAAAAAAATCAGTAAACCTTTTTTTTTTCGTTTTGTTTTGTACAAAAGAAGTCTCATCGCTGCTTCTCCCACAGTCAGTGTTTGAAAAAGTCAGGTTAAAGCCCAAGGTGAGTGGCACTTCCTGTGGGTCAGGCGATGGCAGCCGGAGCACCCCAAGCTCTCTGACTCCCTGCCTGCCCACGCAGACACAAGGTCTCTATTTACACCAATTTGGACAGCAGTCTGCTCTCCTCCTCCTCCTCCTGGCTCGGCTGGCAGCTCTGGGGGCACGGGGATGCACGCAAAGCTTCCCTGCCTGCAGAAGGGACACTGGCATTTGATCTTTGGTGCAGGTTTGAACGCGGGCCGGCGGCTGGATCGGGGAGAGGAGCGAGACCACGCGGAGGCTTCCAGTCATCAACAGCAGCCCTGGTCCACGAGGCACCGGCGTGGGGCTGCTTCCTTTCCAGCACAGCTTCTCCCAGGGCACGGACAGGCGGTGGTGGCGATGCCAGGTGATCCAGAGGGAAGGACACGGAGGTAAACCAGTGCCGAGAAGGGGAGCACCCATCCCAGTTCACGTGGCAGTGGCTCATGTGCTGCTCCTGGCAAAGGGTCCCTCCAAGCCACCGCTCCCCGGCTCGCGCGGACACAAGGCACCTACGGCAGAGAGGCGGGCTCCTGCTCTGGGCAGGCCGGTGGCTGGACGAGGGTCGCACCGTGGAAGGTTTAAAAAGAAAACTAAAAGAGAGAGAGATTCCCCCCCGCTGCCTTCCTGTGTAGAAAAAAAAACAAACAAACAAAAGACCTGATTGAAACGGGAGCTCGTGCAGAGGGAGGCGGAGGGGCTGCCGGCTGCCGAAGCGGCTCTCGGTGCGGGTGAGCATCGCTCCTGGCCCTGCCGGCAGCACCAGGCCTGGCTACAGCCTGCCCCCAAGGCCCCGTCGGTGAGGGGTGGCAGTGGGGCTGAGGCTAGAAGATGCCTTTGGCGATCTTCAGGCCTTTCTGCTTCATCCTGGGCAGGGTGGAGCTGGAGCCGTGCTTGATCTTCACCCCCTTGGAGAAACCCCGCTTCTTCAGCACGAAGTCGTAGTTGGCGGCGGAGTTCATGGCGTAGAAGACGTTGGCGTTGTCGGGGATCTTCAGCTCTGGGAGGGACCAAGGATGGAATCAGCTGAGCAGTTTGCTCCCACCCAGAGCCCAGGCCAGGAAGAGAATTGCATCCCCCATACGCACCTCTCTCCTCTGAGATGATCTGAACGAGCTCGTAGTCTTCAGGCCGGTCCCCATCCAAGTTGTGTTTGGCCATGGCCTTGCGAATAACGACCGGTGTCTTATCCTGGCTCGTCACCTATGAGCACACAGCATTGTTAACCACCATGCTGCACAAAATGCTGCCCCATCTCCCACCTCCATACCCTCCCAGTGTGAGACATGCCCGCATCCAAGCGTGACGAGCCTCTCAACCCCAAAATGGACGCGGGTGCTGGGTGCTAACCAGGATGCTCTTGTACATGTTGCCGTTGTCCACAGCCAGGCTGACACGGATGATACAGCAGTCATCGACCTGCTGGTTGTAAAGGGGCAGCGAGAGGGACGAGTAGCTGGAGATGCCGGAGACGGAACGCTTGTGAGTGCGGGATGCTGTCACCGGCGTGGAGGAGACGGAGGAGGATGAGGCACTGCTGGAGCCCGAGCCGATGCCCGACGTGTCCAGGGAGGAGAGAGAGGTGGATTCCCAGAACTGGAGGGCAGGGAGGAGAGGGGATGCGGAGGACACAGTGGGTTTAGCTTCTCCATCAGCCACAGACGGGGCGTACGAGTGCTGGGGGAGGGAGGCCAGAGGGATCTCACTGCCCTGTGCCAGCAGGGGACATACAGCAACCAGAGCTGCCAGGCCCTGCTGTGCCAAGGCAAGCCCGGCTCCACCACAAAGAGCAGGGGCCTCCCTTGCTCCAGCAGGGCAGAAGCAGCCCTCAGCTCCCCAGCCCCGGTGCGAGGCTGGGGCCATCCCCTATTGAGGGGAGCACCTGCTTCAGGAGCCCCGCAAGCTGCCCCGTACCTTCTTCTCCTGGCAGTCGGGGGACTCAGGGATGAAGCTGATGTTGATCTCCTCCACGTCGGAGCTGCTGGAGCCGGCGGAGGTGACGCTGACTGAGTCAGTGGCATCCCCACTGCACAGGTACTGCCCGCACTTGAGCTGGTCGAAGGACTTGGAGTGGGAACTGCCGCTGGCACAGGGCTCGGTGCTGGCTGGCTGCCGGCTGCAGGGAGATAGGGGAGGGTGAGGAGAGAGCGGGCTCAAGGAAGGGCACGATGGCGCTGACCCTCATCTCCAACCCACATCCCACTGGGACAAACAGACTCACTCGCTCCACCGCTTGATGATTCCCGTGTTCTTCTTCGCCTTCAGCGTGTTGCTGGCTGACTCAGACAGCGGCTCAATCTCGCATGACAGCCCATAGCTGGGGGAGAGACAAAGGTTTCAGCATTCTCTGCAGCTTCCCAACGCACCAGCAGCAGCACGGCCATGCTTGCACTCACCTCTCGGCCTCACTGAGCCTCTCCAGACTGTGGAACCAGTCCACAAAATGGTCCTCCTGAGTGAAGCTGTAGTTGTTGCAGGCTGACTGAAGCAGCTTGATCTGGGCAATGACTTCAAACTCCTGCAGCCAATAGAGCTGGTCAGGCCCCCTCTGTCTGCAGCCCCACAGCCCTCTGCAAACAGCCCAGCCCCATGCACCAAGGCGCCTACGAAGGACTAGAATCTCCTCCCAAAACGAGTGGCAGAGCCCGGGCTCGCACAACGCCAGCCTCCTCCCGCCACCCAGCTGTGCAAACTCTCACCTTCCTTCTCTTCTCAAAGTTGATCAGCCCTCCCTGCAAAAGAAGGAGCCGGGCGTCAGTGGGGAAGCGGGGACAGAGAGCGACAGACATCGCTCCGCTCCCGGCTGCTGCCGCTGTTATGCGCGCCGTGACCGCCAGGGGGCGCTGCGAGAGCGGCCCGTTGCCAGAGCCTGCCGGAGCTGCGTATGGGGTGCATGGGGTGCAGCGTCGGCTATGGGATGCCCAAAGGGACAGAAGCAGGTGATCTGGGGATCAACCCTCCACTTTGAACCGCCAGGCTCTGGGGGTGTCTGGGCATGAAGGAAAGGAGGAGGACAGAGATGGAGGTACGTACGTCCAGGAAATCCTTCATGGCGGTGTCGAGCATCACCAGGTCCGTGAGGAAGGTGCCGAGATAGGGAATGGTGCCCTGCATCACACCCTGGGGGACAGCGAGGGATGGCTGAGGTCAGCGGAGAGCTGGCAGCCACTCAGCAGGGACATGGGGACACGGGAACAGCCACTCACCATCTCTCGCTGCTGCTGCTGCCGCTTCTGGGCCCTCTTTGGGTTGATCTCCAAGGTGGCAAATTTGGACGTGCCCTCCTGGATGGTGGGGAGAGACAGCATCAGCACGAGTGGGAAACAGGAGCTAAAATTCACAGCCATTTTTACTGCCACAATTTCCTCATAGAGGGAATGAGGTGGAAGAGAAGGAAATCTAAGCTGAGCCTTTTCAGGGCTAAAAACAGGGAGGAGAGGCTTAATGAATAGGAAATGCTGCTCCCATTTCCAGCTCTCCGTATAAATAGCTCTTCAATGGGCTGTTTTGTTCCCTTTTGTATTTCATGTGATCTCAGCCCCCAGTCTGGAGCTGGAAAGCTGTGAGGACACCTGGCTTCAGCCTTTCCTGAACCCCACCGCTCCACCTTAACCCAGGAGGCCCCTGGAGAGCTGCACTTTGCACCAGGCTGCTCACGTGCACCTGGGGAAAGGCCATCATCAGGTGCACCAGAACATATCCCCATTGCTTTTCTCTACCCATTCGATTGCTCTGAGACCTTCATGCAGTGACAGCTTTTGGGGTGGAGAAGCAGAATGCCCACTCTGCCTGGCAGCTGGAACAAGGGGGGACCTTTCTGCCAGCACCAGCCCCAGCTCCTTGTCAGGACTGCAGGTGCCCCATACCTTAATGAGCAGCTCCCGGCTCAAGGAGTGGTTGTTCTCATCGGAGAAGATCTCTGAGAGCTCATGGAAAGTGCGGAAGCTCTCCCTGCTCGGGGGGAACATGGGGAAGTCAGCAATGGTGCCACACCGGGCCTCTTCCTTGCGCACCCAAATGACCCCAGCAAAGCTCACAGCTGCAGCAGGCCTTGCTGACTGGGGTTATTCCAGGGTGTTCGGATGGAAAGGAGAAGCAGACAGTACTGCCTTTGTTTCCTCGCTCTCCTCAGATCCCTTGGCTTTGGGCAATGCCAGAGCCGCAATGATCCCATTTACACATCTCCCATCTACACACTGAAGGGCCACAGCTCCCGCACAGCCACCCCCCGAGACCTCCCAGGACCCCCAGGTGCTGCTCACCGCAGGACCTCATCCCAGGTCTTCTTCAGCCGGTGCACAGCATTGCACTGCAGAGCTGAAAGGATGGCTCTGAGCGAGGAGAAGTTCTTCAGGATGCGGCACTCCTGGGGGGCAGATAAGGGGACAGCAGGGCTCGATGTTAAACAAAGCCAAAGGATCTGCTGGGATCTGTGCACCACAGAACCCCAGCCCTGGGCAAGGCGAGTGGGACTGCACCGTCCTACCCGAGCCACTTCGATCCACCGCTCCACCACTTTAGCCCTCTGCTGTGGCTTCAGGGTCCGATCCCCGAGGCACGTGGCGATGACACAGTTGGCCACGCTATTGAACTGCGAGACCGTGGCACGGATGGTGGGTGCCAGGTGTTCTTTGCCCTTCTTGTCTCGCTGGGACCAGATGCAGCCCAGGCAGTGGTAAGGCACCACTTTCTTAAACAGCTCCTAGAAGATAAAGGGACGGGATGGGTCTCTTTGGGAAAAGATGGAGTGGGGTGCCAGGGAACAGAGTGGTTTGTGCCCAGAGCAGCAGCACTGACCCAGCGCTGAATGAGTACTCACAGCATCCATTAGTGTGAACTGCTCTGCCACCATCTCGGGGGAGAAGGAGAGGAAATCTGACTTCCCATCCCCGACCCCGTTCTCCTCCACCAGCTGGAACGTGCAGCCACTGTGGTCCACAGCTGTGAAGATGGCACAAAGCTGAGCACTGCAGTGCAGCCACAAGCACAGAACCCCGCCGCATCCCACACCACATCCCACCTCCAGCGCTCTGCTTTCGCACCTCAAGATAAGGCTCAGATAAATGAACAGGCATATTTAACCCGGATGCAAGTGTCCGCAGAGGATTAAAGGCAGATTAACTAATCCACTTAGAAATCCCACTTCTGCCTCAGCAGGATCAGCTTCCCAGCGTCCCTCCACGTCCAGCCACGTGGTGACACCTGAAGCTCCCTACAGCCCCCAGCAGCCCCATGAGCAGGGAACCACCCCTACCTTCTGCTTCGGTCTCGCTCTGCTCCTGCTGCTGGAACTGGGCCAGCAGGATGCGGGCTCGGCGCTCCAGGTCCGAACCGGGGATGTTGTGGCGCACGTAGGAGATGAGCTGCTTGAGGCAGGTGAAGTCTGGGGGCTTGCGGAAGTCCTCTGAGTACTGGTCCAGCCAGGCGCCCAGGATGGAGGAGATGGTGCTGTGGGGAAGGGAACAGAGGGGAGAACTGGGTGGTGTCATGAGACACACATGGGACAGCACACGCCCCCATGCGAGAACCGAACAGCGATCATCCCCAGCATGGTCAGACTTACTTCTTCAGCTCCATCCTCTCGTCCACAACATGCCTGGCATGGTCCCCGTTCGTCTGCACGTGCAGTTTGCCATACCTGAGGGGGTTGGAAGAAGCCCATCAGACCTCCAAGACACGGCAGAAGATGCTGGAGCTCTGCTAGTTGAGGATGCTCAGACATCAGCCACTTCTACCTGCATTTTGGGGCACGGCCGCCTCACCTGTTGAGCAGCAGGTCCAGCACTTGCTTGGTAGTGGCGAAGGCCCGGTAAGTGCACAGGAAGATGGTGACATAGGTGGAATCGTTGCCCTTGAAGGCTGAAACCAGGTACTCCACCAGCTTCTCCAAGGTCCCAGCTTTTATCGTCCGCACCTTACACGTCTCATAGAGGTTTAAGGCCGACTCATTCTCAAACTGCTGGGACAGGAGCAGAAGTCAGCAGGCTGGATGAAGATGGATATATACAAGTTCACAGTGGTCCCACCACCTCGACAAGCATCCTATGGATCTCGGAGGGGACTTCCTGCAGTGATGGGACTCCAAGTGATGGGGCTGAGGAGAGGGAAGGTCATCTTGGGCACCAAGTAGCCCACAACCCAACTGAGAAGACTTGAGCACCTGGCAAGTCCCAGAACAGGCTTCAGTGTTGCCCAAACAAATACATGATTTTCAGACTATGCTTGGAAGGAGCTCCCAGAACATGAGCATGGGGAGACACATGAAGAGGGCAGGATGTAGCCCAGTAAGGGCTCTGCTGAGCCCTGATATCAGGTCTGTCTGGCAGAAAAAACCCTGCTTACCCCCAGCCACCGCTGCCCCTTGTTGGCTGTGTGATGGAGCTGCACTTTGCGCAGTGATATGCTGTAGATTACACCATCCTCCAGCTCTTCTCCAATCTCCTGTGTGGAGCTCTGCACGGGACAACAAGATACACCATGAGATAAGGAGGGTAACATGTGGCACAGATGCTCTCCCAAGCCTGGATGGAATATTCCAAAGGCAATTTGTTCATCCACTCAGAAGCACAGAGCAGGCAGAACCAGCCCTCTGGGGCAGCTGAACCAAGTACCCACCTACACCCAAGCAGAGCCAAGACTCTGCATACCCACACCCCAGATATCCCCCTTCCTGTGCCTTTATGGGACATAAGGTGACACTGCTGCTGGCTCTGACCATAATCTCAGTAATCTGCCCCAGCTCCAGCTGAGCACCTCAAGCACTCAAAGCCTCATAACAAATAACAACTGGGAAACGAAGCTGTCCATGAGCTTTGGGCAGTGTCGGCCAAGCATGCTAGGTAGAAAGTGAAGGGGGTAACTTGAATCCTACAATAGAGTAGAGCAGAATGGGTTGGGTTGGAAGGGCCCTAGAAGATCATCTAGTTCCAAAACCCCATGGCTCAGGCAGGGTTGCCAGCCACTAAGTCAGGCACCAGATCAGGCTGTCCAGGGCCCCATCCAGCCTGGCCTTGGAACACCTCCAGGGATGGGATGTCCTCAACTTCTCTGGGCAGCCTGAACTGGGGGAAAACCTCAGGGAGCAGCAGTAGGGTTCCTCTGGGGACAAATGAACATGTGGTTGTACACAGGGCCATTGCCAGACCCAACCATGAGGCTCATGCTTCTGTTCTGGGGATACAGAAACCACCTCAGATTCAGTTTGGCCCTCTCTCACCACACACTGCTGAGTCAGCACCTCTCCTAAGAAGATTTCTGCAGCTCCCTCTGCACACTGCAGGGATTTCCCCCCTCCCCTCAGCCCCCACACCATTTGGGCATCGCATGCAGCAAAACCCACTGCCCAGCAGATGGGGAGAACTCCTGGAAGCAGTAAGAGGGTTACAGGGGGAGGCAACCATGCACTGGGTGCAGCACGCCGCCAACCCAAGACCAATGACAGCCTGCAGCTTTCCCAAGACCAAAGACAGTCTGCAGAGCATGAAAACCCCCCGAGGAATGGCAGCTGCTCAGAGGTTGCCGAGGATTAAGGCTGCCAGCAGGTGCCCCATCCCATGCTGCTCGCAGTGGTGGTCTCAATGCTTCATAGAATCACAGCACTTGGAAAAGATGGCGAAGATCATCTAGTCCAACCACCACCACCATGCCCACTCAGCCACGTCCCTCCCATGAAGCCAGACCATGGCTGAAGCTGAGCAGTGCAATTCAGCACGCACCAGGAACACCCCAACATCCTCCTCCCAATCCTCTCCCCGTGGATGTGAGGACATCTGCTCAGGAGATGCTGAGCAGAAAGCTCCAAACAAAACCTAAGCGGAGGTTTGACCGGGCCATTGGAAAGCCTGGACACAAAGAACCAAGAAAAAGCAGATGCTCGTCGAGGTGCAGTTAAATTAGTTAAGAAATCAAATCATGTGAGAGGATGAAATGTCCTGAGATCAATGCATGAATCACTGGCAGCTGCTGTGCAACTACAGTGGAAACTATTGCCACAACTGCGAGGGCTTCCACTCTTGTATTTCACGTCACGTGCAGAAAGCGCACCCAATTTCGATGTGCGTAGAGGACAATTTCGTTTCCTTCCTACATTCAAGACTGTCAGATTCATTCATTTTTTGTTTGCTGACTCGTGCGATATCCCCCACAGTTCCCCCTTTGCAAACCACACGCACAGCACGCGGCTCCCAGCGCTCTCCAGTTTGGCTCATGCCAAGAGCCGGGCGAGCTGCTGCACCGCTACGTCCTAAAATTTGGTTATTTATATTCTGCGTGAGCTTCCTCTTTCCTCCAAGATGCTGATTGTGCATTCTGCACGTGTTCGTTAAGAACCAACGAAGCAAAAAGCAGCAGCAGGGCCCGGGCTGTGCAGCACACCTCAGCACCCGCACCAAGCGCGCACCTCTGCTTCGTGGGATGCAGCCTCCGGGCACCAAAGCAAACCCTCACTCCATCAGCAGCTCCACCTAAAGCACACAGTTGAGATGTGGGTGAACAGCCCCTTCCACGTCTGCCGATGGTTGTGATAGCTGTGCCTTCCACCACACTCACATAGCAGGGGCTCAGAGCAGTGTAAAATGAGATCCAAAGCACAGAAGAATGGGAACGCAGCAAAAACTTGGCCACCACGTCTGCAGCTCAGCAGTCCTGAACCTCCAGCCATTCCAATGGAGGCAACACAAGAAAACCCCACCCTTGTTTAACCTGGGGGTGGGGGGAAATCGGGCACGCAGTTCTGCACAGAACAGGACACTTTTGCAAAAGCCATAAGCGAACGCTGTGGGAGTTCAGCCCCTGAAATACGAACTGGCGGCCGCACCAGATGGCCCGCCTGCTTTTCCAGCTCCTCGGAGCAGCGTTTCGCCCTGGGCTGTGTGAGCAACGCTGAGCTCTGGCCCTCGGTTCAAAGCCGTGCTGACTACAGCGGGGAGGAATTCCTGCTCCGTGCAATAAACTCTTCCGCTCTCAAGTGCGTGTTCTGGTACACAGCGCGGCGCCGAGCCCACATCTGCACACGGGGGTTTAATAACGAGCAATAGGATTCAGGCAAAGTTCGAGAGCCTGGAGGAAGGGCTGCGGTGCAAGGAACCAGGCGTGGAGCAGCAGGAGCCTGCCTGCATCAGCCCTATGGGGGGAAACGCCAAACCCAAACGGCAAAGAAAATGCTGGCTAGGAAACCATGTTTTGGAGAGCCTCGGAGATGAGTCACGGAGGTGGTTTTGGTAAGACAGGAGCGCAGCGCAGGATTAAGTGTGGGCATGACAACGTTCCTGCACATCGCACACCATTATCCCACAATTACCAGGTCTTAAGAGCTCTGCTCCCACGTGGCCCTGGGTTAGCGTGCTGGCTTCCAAAGACACAAAATAATGAACTGTTAGTGGAAAAAGGTATTAATTTCAGCACACGTGGAAGAGACAAAACTGCTTAAAGCGCTTTAACTGATGCTCCCTGAGCAACAGCTGGTTGAAAGCTCAGGATGGCTGCCTTGCTCGGCTCCCTTTCAGCTCTGCAACACAGAACTTGAGTTCTGTAGGTGGGCACAGTGCAGCACAGACTGTCCGTGGCACATCCACGACCCAACAGGGAATTGCATGAGCTGGAGTTTCCCATTGAAGCTCTGCGTTTGCACAGGTTCAAAAGCCAGATGAAAGCCAAAAAGATACTGGGGGTTGGCCTTAGGAGCCTCCAGTCCCTTCTCGTAATAACGCCTTTCACCAGCAATGGGAAATTGGCTCTTTCAGACAGAAAAGAAACCAAGGACATACCCTCGTGGTTTCCAGCAGCTCTGAGTTAACTTTCATTTCACCCCCAGGAGCAGATCCTGACCCCACGCCACGCACAGCAGTAACTTTGGGGCCTCTTACGTAAACCAAAACGGACGGTGTTATGTAAAGGAAACTGGAAACAAAAAGCTGCCCCCATCTAGTGAAAGGAAAACAACTTCAGTTCCGTGAACCACAGAGAAAGACCGCAAAAGCAGAAGTACCCCCCATCCTGCCCACACAAAATGAGTGCATGTGGCACAACACCCTTCCTCATGGGGACTTCCAGTGCAAAACCCCGGCAGATGTTGTCCCCATTGGGTTGGGATCATCCCGTCAGCCATTTCCTCTCCCTGGCCACGCTCAGGAAGCCCACAGAGCTGGAGGGTGATGCCGTGATTTGGAGAAAGGTGCCTGCTGCTGCAGTGCCCACAGCTCCCAACACCATCACTGCGCTATGCTGGGCACCAAGGCTCTCCAGCAGACCTTGGCAGGTCCATCTCACGCTGTGTCCTTTCCCCTCGTGCCGTGCTGCACTGCCCCGGTGCAGCTCAAATCCCAGCCCCACACAGTGCTGCAGCACCGGGGTGATCGGCGGACAGACGGACGCGTTTTCTTCTTTGACTTTTTGACGTTCTCCGCCTTCCTTCCTGCCCGCTCCGAGCCACTTCAGACCAGGAACGGTTCCAACATAAAATAACAACAAAGGGGGAAACAGGAAAAGAACAGAAAAAAGGCCAGAAGCGAAGCTTCAGCCAGCTGTGAAAAGGGGCTGTTTTTGCCAGGACACCCGGACAGCAGCGACAGCTGGGGGGCTGTTCTCACCCATCAGCTGCTTGGCTCTGCAGCCCAGGCTCCCTGACATGCTCAGCTCCAGGAGTTGAAGCAGGAGAAGCTGCAATGGGGAGCAGCTGGGGCTGCACATCCCAAAGCAGCTGGGTGGGCAGAGGGAGGGCATCCCCAGCCACCCCAATTAGCCTATCAGGAGGGTTTGACCCCACTTCCATTGGGGTCTGCCTGAGGTAGGTAGCAGGTCACGTGGAATAGAATCACAGAATCATTAAGGTTGGAAAAGACCACTAAGATCAGCGAGTCCAACCCCAACCCATCCCCACCACGTCAACCAAGTGCCACATCTAATCCCACTTGCAGTGCTGGTGTCCATAACCCAGCGTGGCTGCAGAGAATGCTCAAAGGCAGCTGCCTCCGCCTGCCTGGTTTAGGAAGAAGAGAAAGGAGGATCTGGTACAAAGGCATCTTGTGACTCGCACGCAGTGAGTCAGTGGCTGGAGAGAGGATTAGGAGCTCAGCGCTCAAGTCCAGAAACGAGACAGAGCAGATATGCAGGATTCCTCCTCCGTTTGCATTTCTTTTGCTTTCAAAGAAAACTGCGAGCCATCCCACACGTCGGAACTTCGCACTTTTTATGGTCTGGAAATCAAGAGTCAAAAGCTGGGTAAAAATGCTGCGTGCCCATTTCATCCCCAGCAACCTCGAGGGGATCGGCCATGGGGACAACAGCTCCATCTGCCACCCGCGGTGACTGCGTAACCCCACGCTTCCTCCACAGGGACGTGCCGAAGCAAACTGACTGCAGCAGGTTTTGCTTCCTCTCTACGTCCACGGAAAAAGCATCCAGCCGACGCAGCACTTCCAGCTCTTGCTCCACTTTGCTTTGCTGTGCGTTCCTGAGCGCTCCGGCGTGCGCTCCTGCAGCATCCCAGCTCAGCACCAACACCCACACTGCGTCGGGGCTGCTTCCGAGGGACGCAGCTGGGGCTGTGCTGGGAGAGCGATGGCTGTGAAGGCGCCAGGAGCCCGCGGGGTAATTGCTGGAAGTGAAACCTGCACTGTGCGACTGGTGGATAAAATATTAATGCGTAGCACTGTGTAAGGGTAAGCACAGCTCGAGCGGCTCACAGCAAGCCGGGAACAAAGGTCTGTGCTTCACTAAGAGGGAACGGAGAAACCTGGAAGGAACTCGCAGAAACAAGGTCAAAAAGTGAGATGCTTTTTTTTCTTTGTCTAAGTCCCACGCGGTGTGAGAGCCCCGCAATGCCGTGTTTGAATGCAAAGAGAAACAGGCGTGTGCACCACGTAGGCCCAAGCCTATAGGATTTCATACCACCCTGCTGATCCCGATGCTGAAAGGCGCCCCTCTTTGCACCACCTGCATCCCAAAGGCGTTAGCAAACGGTCGGCACGCAGAGCCCACTGACCTCACTTGGGATGTGCCCCACTACATTTTGAGTTATGTTGTCCCATGTGTTTCTGATTACAGGACCAGCACAGGGCACAGATCTCTTAGTGGTCTTAATTCCAGCACAATGCCCGTTTCTGGCCTATATCAACGCTTACAAACCAGTGGGTTCACCTATCCCAAAAGTCTTTGCATTCCCAGAGACACAAAGCCACAAACACTTATCCTCCTGCTCTCAGTTTGCAGCCTGTGTGCCCATCTAGACAGCCAGAAATGTGATTTTAAGCAACATCAGCTGCTCCAAAGCCAGGTTCTGCTGCCAAATCTGCCCTCAGCCCCACCACGTGGGTGACCCACATGGAGGCAGCGCACACCTGGGGGGGATGGCTGGGGTTTGCCATTCCCAAGCAGGCCGGATAACCCCCACGTAGCTGTGCACCAACTCAGTGGCTGCGGCTTGCAAAAAGAAATACAGAGCTCTGCAGTTCCATCATTTCTAAGGCGTGCAGATCGGGATGGACAATCTGGAGGCTGTCCAAGAACCACAGCCCTGTCTAGAGATTGAAACGTGGGCACAGCCAATGAGCCCAGATCACCCCATGCCCAAAATCCCAGAGGAGGAGGAGGAGGAGGAGGAGGAGGACGATGCCACGGGGCTCCCAGTGTCCCCCCCACCCTGCCAAGGGCACAACATTGGGCGCTCTCCCAACCCAACTCAATGCTACCACTGTGCGTGCGTGTCCACGGCGGGCTGACCCAGTAAACAGCTGAAGCAGAGAAAATGCACGAACAATCCAGGGCAGGGAGGCAGGGCGAGGGGCTGCCGGCAAAAGGCATAAAAGCAGTGCTTTGTTTGCTGGCCGTGCCCCCCACTCCCACCCGGCAGTGTGACGTCGCAGCCTCCATTTGCTGCGCAGCCGCGGGCTGACCCCGACTGCTCCCAGCCTCCCTCCGACCCATGGATGCCCAGCCATGGTTCCCCTGTGCTCAGGGGGGGAGCTGAGCAGGGGACGTTTTCACTTTGCACCTTTACCCTTTGCACATTTCCCCTCCTGCACCTTTTCCTTTTGCACCTTTTCCTTCTGCGTGGTTCCCTGCGGCAGCTTTGCTGCTTTAGTAGGAAGATGGAAGGGGGAAGAGCAACGCTTTCGCCTTGTAATCAAGGAACTCTCAGCTTCAGAGCGTGACTTAACTAAGTGTCAATGAGCAGGAGGTGCTACATAAGCAGGTACAGAGGCAGGAGTCAACACGCCGGCACCTGGGGGGCCTGCAGTCAGGATGCAAAGTCAACTACACGGTCTGATTTCCACAGCTGAAGCCACTGAGGGTTTAATTTTAATTGGCACCTTTGGAGAGAAAACAACTGGGGAAAAAAAAAAAAAACACCAACAAAAACGGAGCTGTTGTCAAGTGCCTGAACATGCACTCTGCAGCCCTGCCCTGAGAAATGGGTGTGTGCATCTCAGGGGAAGAAGGGGGTGCCCAGGGTAGGTGAACCCCTTCAGCCCTAATTCTCCTCCCGCAGTTCCCAGCAGATCCTCAGCCCCATTCCTACAGCTGCCCCTGCTGTCTGAGCTGCCCCTGCTGTCAGAGTTCCCCACAATCTGGAGGCGGAGAGCAGGCAGCTTCACGCAGCCCTCCCCTTCAAAGTGAAAATACAGATCTGATGTGGGACGGTAGGGGTACACCAACTCCTTCCATACAAAGCTCCTTCCATGGCCTGGGCAAAGAGGGGTCAACCCCTAAACACTCCCACCCCTTTAGAGCCAAGCTTTGCAGGAGAATGAGCAGGATGGGGAGAGAGGGGGTGCGTGGGACACCCCCCAGGGAACAGCCCGAGCAGTGAGCACTTGGTTGCAACACAGCAGCAATGGCGATGCTCTGAGTCACAGCGGAGCTGCAGGAGCACGGGCTGTCCCAGTGCCAGCTCCCACTGCTGCAGCTGGGATGGGATGTAGCAACCTGTGCCATCCAGAGCATCACAGCATCACCCCTGGGTCCCCCATAACACAGCCACACACGTCCCCCAGCAGCCCCGACGCACACAGCCACCCACAGAGGTTTTTATACAACATCTTTCACCAAAACCCCGTATTTTTTTTTGGCCCATACTGAAAGGGGAGGTTTGGGATCCAAACGGACCACGCGTAGCATCCCCAGCGCTGCCCGCAGATAAGCGCTGCCCATGGCAGCCCCATGCTGTGCTCTGCTCTGCCCAGCATGGCTTCCTGAGCTGAGCTCTGACTCCAAAACAGCCCCAACCAAACCCACATCGCTTCACAAACCAAAACATCGACTTCAGAGGTGAGGCGGGCACCGGTTCTCGGCTTTCGGGTCACCATGGAGACAACGACGGCTGCAAAGAGCAGGGAAATGCCTCGTGGTTTCGCTCCCTACATGAAAAGCAGCTCTGGTAAGACGGGTAGCAAGCCCTTTAAAGCCAGGTCTGCACACAGGCACTCAGCTCAGCTGCTCATTATTAGAGTGTGGTTAGCAGAAAGGAAAGCCACGCTAAAAATAATGCCTCAGCATTCCAGATTCCGATGACTTTCCTCCCCAGTCTGCGCCATGCGTGAGCCAAAACAACTCCTCTCCTCCACCACCAGCCCTGGGAACACCTCAGCCACCTCCATCCCACCTCTGCCATCCCAGCACAGGGCCCATCCGCATCCCAGTGGCGTAATAGGAGCAAACTTGCTACTGACCATAAGACGTACCAAGTGCTCTGTGGTTATCTGATAACAGAAGTGCTGTGCTGCGTGAATCTGTACCAACGAACGCAGCTATCAGCTGTAAGGGATTGTTTGCATAACGCCATAAGCGCCAAACAAACCAAACCCCATTAGAGGGTGCAGTGATTTTGGGTGTTGCAGTCACTGCTTCATCATAGTATTGCTAAGGTTGGAAAGGACCACTACGATCACGTAGTCCAGGCATCAACCCATCACCACCATGCCCATTATTGCCTCAAAGGAGAGCGGCATTGACCCCAACCCCTCATGCCAACCCCAACCCCACCCTGCCCCATCCACACCCCTGTCCCTCTCTTCCCTCCCGGAGCCCATCCCCAGGGAGCAGCACATTGCTCCCAGGGCTCCAGGCTTCCCTCTCCCAACAGCTCACGAGCAAAGTCCAAACACAACAGTACTGCAGAGCATTGGGGCTGCTGTGCTAAGTGGGTCAGTCCCTGTGCTGGGACGGGAGTGAGACAAACACCAACACTTCCAGGAGCCCTATTTGAGACAGGACAAGGATGCTGCCATTGGTCTGACTCAGCACTGCACAGGAACAGCACAGGATAAACAAATCGGTGTATGAACCCCGCTGCAGCCAGCTCAGAGTCCAAATCCCTCTCCTTGGAAATGGCATTCCCTCCCCCTCTTTGCTGGGTCCGTGGGAGATAGAGAAATATTTGAGAACTGAAACAGCCCGGCTGCAAGTATGCATTCAAATAAAAGGAACACGACTTGAAAAATTGCCACTCAGGCAGCTCTGGAGATAACAGCACTGGAGAAAAGCACAAGCAGGGGATGCCCAGCCCTTACATGTGGTCTGGAGTGACCTAAATAAGCTCTGTGCTCCTTCAATTACATGTCCCTGGGGGGACGTGATGGCTGCAAATTAGAGGCAGAAGGGTGATGGAGCCCATCCTATGGCCACACCAACTCACTCTGGCCCAAACTGTGGGGTGTTTGCAGCCAGCCCCCCAGCATTGAAGGAGGAGGGCCAGACAAGCAGTACAACCCCACAGCTCTGCAGTCATTTTGCTCTTTTCCTACAGAATCTGAGCTCATTCCACACCCAAATCTGAGCACAAGGAAGCCTAGGAATCCCCTAAGCTCACATTTAGTTGCCCTGCCTGGGAACCCCTCGCCCATAGCCAGCAAACAAATGGCCATAGCAGAGCCAAAGTAGGATCACGGGGCCCTGGAGCAGCACAAGTGGAGCCTGTGGGGCCAGGAGGGCTGAACAAGATTTCAGTTTCCAGGGCTGCTAATCTGGGATTACAAACGTGCTAAAACCTCAGTGAGATCCCAGTCCCGGAGGGTTTCCTGCCCTATGGAAACAGGGCACGCAATGCAATCCTTATCCAAACACATGGCGAAGTTCTCTCCAGCTTCTCTTAACGATATCAAACAATCATCAGAAACCCCTCCCACCTCCTCGCTCCCTTCCTGCACTCACATCTCAGCCAGCTCCCGACTCACCCAACCCTTCTGGCCGGGAGCCACAAGCAGGTCCCTCTCCAGAAGCACCGACAGATGATGTCCATCCTGCAGATTGCACAGGGCATATCGGGTGGTGCCTCGGGGAGGAGAACAGGCTGCGAGAAAGGGATCCTCTTCCATTGGAAGTGGTGAGAAAATGGCTTTTAAGAGAGATCTTTGCCCCTCCTTCCCAGCTGTAAAGCACCAGCACTGACCTCCAAGGCATCTGGGCTGAGCAGTTTGAGTTTTTGAGGATGTGTTTAGCAACTGAGAAATCTCCTAATTGTTCAGAAAACAAACAGAGACAAAATAGCAACAATGCAAGGGTTTTCAATAGGCATCAGCCCTCACTGCTCGCAGGGAGGTTGGGCAGTGCCAGCCCCAGTCTGGTCCATCCATCTGCAGCTGTGTGTGCAGCATGGAGCAGGAGGACCCCCAAACTCACAGCACTGATTTGGGCTGGACTGGAAGCAGGAAGGTTCAAGCAAAAGGCATGTAAAGCAGCACTGGAGATCATTGGTTTAAACCTGCCATTCCCCATGGATAAAACCAGTTCAAGAGCACTTGGACCTCCGAGCAATACAGCAGGGGGAGGATTTGAATAATCCACCTTCTCCTCCCCAGATCCATCTTGCAGAGTAACCTCACCCGAGGCTTATAAGCCAGGCTGCTGCCAGCACAGTTGCCACAACAACTCTTTATTTTTTGTCCCCTTTCAGCGTGCCTTTCTTCAACTGCGTGCTGCAATGGCAGTGAGCAAATCCTGCTGCACGTGGCTCAGGGAGCGCTGCATCCCATTCTAGGATGTGCTTTTTGGGGCTGCTCTGCCTTCAGACAGCCACATCATGGCCCAGAGCAGACATCTCCAGGACAGGGCCAGTGGGCATGGCGGGGAGGGCTTCGTGGTTGGACTTGATGATCTTCGAGGTCTTTTCCAACCTCAGTGATTCTATGATCTGGGCACAGCCCCAGAGGCCAACCCAGCGCCAGTTGGGGCCAAGCAATGCTGCTCTCAGCCTCATAACTTTGTTTTGCAGCTCCAGGGCTGCCTTCTGTGGGGTGCATGGGGTGGCTGCCCCCAAGGGGAGAAGCACAGGAGCCCCTGCTCTGCCCCCTCCCCGCTCCTCCCGCATCCCTGCCAACAGCTCGGCCCCGTGCAGCCTCCCGGAGCGCAGCGGGCCGCAGGGGCTGGACTTCCTGCCAGACATAACATGAACCAGATGATGTGCTGCGAACAATGTCAGCACGCCCACCCCCAGGAGAGAGAAGCAGGGGGAGAGGGGAGGGGGGAGAGCAAGCTGGGGGGGGGGGGGGGGGGGGGGGTTTCATGAGCTGACAAATCCCTGCTGCCAGGCCAGAGGTGAAGCGATAGGGCTGGAGCCAGCACTGATCCCTTCCCGTACAGCCTGACCAGGAATTTCCACCGTGGGTTATGGGGTAGGGACGGAATCGCCGTGCTGAAGCGGCGCCGGATATCTGCACGGAGCTCAGCGGTTCTGCGGGGCGCACCCTATTCCCCCCCACCCCCCTCACCAGCATCCAGAGCCACGAAGCACATCTGCAGCTGGCTCTGCAGCCAGCCCAGCCCCTGACCTCGCCGACGTTAACCCCTGTGCCTCCAGCCTGCACGGCTCCGTGCTGCTGGGAATGCCCAAACCTCCCTCCCAGCACCGCTTGCTCCGAATCAATGACATTCCTGGCACGCAGAAGACGATCACCCATTCCGAAGAAAAAAAGCCAGAGCTCTGACTCACGTTATTTTGGGTGCCTCAGCCTCCACCTCCATACAACAAAGTGCTCGGGCTGAGCTCCAGGCGCCCAGCAATGAGCCGCCCGGAGTCGAACCCAAAGCAACACCAACATTTTGCATCCTCCAGCAAAGCCCTCCCGATGCACATAACCTTCCCAGAGGACGCTTCTGTGGTTTGGACAAACCTGAAGTCCTTAAGGGCAGATCAGAGCAGTTCCCTGCCTGCAGCAGCTGAGATATTAACAAGATTTTTAATAAGACGCTAAAAAAAAAAATCTTTCTTTCAGGTCCGTCCCCTTCCCCTGTTGTTCAGAGGAAGGGCAGCCCTTTGCAGAGCCTGGTCTGGCAGTCTGCCCACCGCTCAGAGCAAAAACACCAAGCAGGGCCACTCGCTTATTGAATAAATGAAACGAAACAACGCCGCGTTGTCCCACAGCTGTCCCCACACTTAACTCCGGGAGCTGCCAGAGGGCGAGCACCGCGATCCTCCTGCACCGGGCCGAGCCCCACTCCAACTCATCACAGCACGACCCCCACCCCCCCCACCCGTATCCCCCACCCCCATCCTCACCTCCAGCGGCGGCAGGTCGGGGTCGAGCTGGGTGAAGCTGTGCAGCACTACGGGGCTGCTCTCCCCGGCCACCTCCAGCCTCACGCCGCCCCACAGGCTCCGCGCCCGCCGGCAGCCCTCGAACATGTCGGGGGCGGGCGGGGCGGCATGGTGCCGGCGGCTCACCATGGGCACCGCCACCGCATCCCCGGGCCGGCCCGGGGGGACCGGGATCCCGGGATAACCGGGGACCCGCACCGCCACCGCCACCGGGATGGGAGGGCGGCTGCCGGAGGGAGCAGCGGCGGAGCAGCCCGACGGCACGGAGGGGCCGGGCTCAGAAAGCGGCGCTTGGATTTCCTCCCCCGCAGCCTCCGCCCGCCCCGGGGGTTGGCCCGGCCCGGCTCGGCTCGGCCCCCGAGGGGAAGGCGCGGGCGGAGGGGGCTGAGCTTCAGCCGGGAGCTGCGGGGGAGTGCGGGATGGGGCAGCGCGGAGCAGAGCGAAAGGGGATGGAGGTGGGCGGCAATGGGAGAAGCCGTGCAGGGTGGGACGCCGGCCCTGGAGGAGGGTCTCGGCATCTCCAAGTGTTCGTACAGCTCCTAACATCCAGCTCTGGGGTTCAGAGCGCACCGCCTCGAACCCACCGCTAAGTATTAACCCAGTGCTACAGCCAGGCTGCTTCCCATCCCACGAGCTCAGCCCCCACGGTGCCATCTGTGCTCAAAGCACCGCCCAGCCCCAGCAGATTTATGGGGTGCTGCAGTCACGGGTCCCTGGGCCCCTTCCCCGTGCTGGCCCCAAAGTTAGAGCCCCATGGAACCCTGGACCCCTTCCCGTGGTGGCCCCGATGCACAGGCACGGGGGGACAGTGGGGTGCAGAGCAGCGGTGTGTGGCCCTGCAAGGATGCACGGGAAGAGGAACTGCTCTGGGAGGCAGCAGGGCTGCCAATCCCACTCTAAAGGATCTCTGAGCTCTCAGGCTGACACCAAAACAACGCAACGTAACTGTTTTCAGAAACACAGAGAAACAGGCAGAGCCTTTCCACACTCACTGCCCACACTGAGCTCAGCATCCTCTCACCCTTCCCTGCCCCTTCTCCTTCCCTGCCGATAAACGCATGGCAGCTGCTGCTGACACCACCAAAACCCAGACGCTTACGCCTCAGCTCTCTGCACAGCTGAAATAACAACAGCCTCCCAGCCGTGCAGCCCCGCGGCTTTATTTCCAATGAGAGCATGAATATAGGGGCTGCACATGCAGCTCTGCCCAGGGCACCTCCTGCACGGGCAGGAAAGGATTAACAAAGCTGAAATACTCCTCAACTTGAAAACGTAGCAGGCAGGAGGATGAGGGAGGACAATGCGAGCTATTGTCCTGCTTATCTGGAGCTGCAGAGGGTCAACGGGACCTCCAGGGTTACACTATGGGAAAGGGAACGGAGCCCTGCACAGGGGCTGCACGCAGCCCCACACCTTTGGGATGCTCTATGCAGGTGATGCCAATCCTGACCCTGCGTGCTGTGCAGCATCGTGTGATGCAGCGAGATGTGCTCTGCAGTGCAACGGGTCACGTGCAGAGCTGAGCTCGGTGCATGCAGAGATCAGGCTCCTCCAGAGCAATCAGTGCTGCCCTCAGGGCTGTGGGGTCGTGGGGAGAGAAGCCAGGGTTCAGCCCTTGGGGCAGCGACATCGCGGCCCTACAGCTGGGATGGCTCAGCACCGGCTGCACAGAACAGATAGGTTCTGTTTTCGGAACAGGTTTGCAGCTGCAAACCCCCGCAGAACCCCCCAGCTTTGCCTGACCTCTGTGGAAAGCTATGGAGCTGTTTGATGGGTGGCATTCACCCATCCCTTGGTTGAGCACTAAAGATAATTTCAGGAGAGAAACACTTCTGATAATGGATAATAAATAATACAGCGCAGGAAGGCAATGGTGAGGGTTTAAAAATAGCCAGGCAGTTTCCTTTCCCCTCTCCTGGGAACCTTCTGGGCCTGAAAAGCAAAACACTCCAAGCGGGGTCAGGAGCCCCAGTTCAGGATGTTTGCTCAGCACTGCCAACCCCACACACTCAGACATCGGGGCGGGCGCTCCGGAACTCCATGAGACCCAAAGCAAAGACATACTCAGGGCTTCTGCTTTGTCTCTGAAGGGCGACCATCAGACAACACCCTCAGCTTCCTCCCTTACAGCTTGTGAAGGTCTTAAAACTTTGTGCAAGTTCTCATCTTTGAGGTCCCTTCCAACCCAAGCCATTCTGTGATTCTAGGGTTGTCTTACAGGCACGTGACTCCAGGATTGGGGATTTAAGGAAAGCATCCACCCCTCGGTAAAATAGTAATAATAATACAACTAATCATTTCATATTTGGCAAACTCAGCAAAAGCTTTTCACAGCACGCCGAGCACTTCATGTTGATGTCAGCTGTCAGCAGCAGCAGCAAAGACAGACACAGGGCCGGGTGCTGCGGGAAACCCCTCATTTGGTTCCTTCCCATCACTCCGCAGTGAGCATTTGGCTGAATAAACACAAACTGGTGCCCCTTCACATCGCAGATCTGCCCTCATCTGCCACAGCCTGCAGCCCGCAGGCTTCTCCGCATGGCAAATGATGCGGAACAGGCAACAAATGGGCACTTGTGCCAATACTGAGCCAGTGCCCTGGCTGAGCTCAGCGCCTCTGGGGCAGCACTGCAGGTTCAGACCCTACGTTTGTCTCAGCTCCAGGGCTCAGTGCGTGCCCTGAGTTTTCTCCCAGCACCTATGAGTTCATCCCACGGCCCACGAGCACCCCCAGTTCCATTCAGCCCTCCCCCAAGCTGCTTTTCCAAGGCCCAGTCTTAGCTGGAAGGTGATGATGGTCATGGTGATGATGATCATTACTAGCATTTCTCATGAAACGAAGAACTAGCACCACTTCCTCATCTATCCCAGGGAAAAACCCTCTGACCTTGTGCAAGAAGGGAACCTGACGTCACCGCCGCACTCAGCACACCCTAACGCTGGTGTGAAGTTACAGCACTGCTCCCAAAACCCAGGAACCAACAGATCCCAGCCAGCTTCCTAATGACCGTCAGTGCCTAATGAAGGAGGCACACCAACTCCCTGGGCATTAGGAGTTAACCTCTCCACCCCACACTGCTGCGCTTCATCACCTGCAGCCCCGCGCACAGCTGGGCACAGCATCTCCTGCAGAGCCCCAGTGCTCAGCCTTACAGCGTAATTATGCCACAAGTCTGGAAGGCAAAGCAGCTTGCAGGAACATTTCCACATCATCCTACTCCTCACCTTTGACAGCTGGACTAAATGATCTTAGAGGTCTCTTCCAACCTTTGTAATTCCATGGTTCACACCAATCCACTTTGCCGCGGTATTGGAGCACCTTCTGTACAGGGTGATAACTTCAACCTCTTGGTTTTCAGACCTGCAGACCTCTGAGTATGGAGCAGAATGCTGCCAGCAAGGGGAATCAAGGCACTTTCTAAGGAATGTTCACTGAACTTCTGGCTCCAAGGTCAGCTGAAGCCTGACATGCTGCAGACACCGATGCGTATTTCTTGCACCGTGTGTCTTTGAAGGCAGCGTTTCTCTCATTGCTGCCTTTCTGCTAGAGCTTTTTGGTCAGCTCATATAACAAACACCACCTCAGGTGCTCATAACCAAAAGGAAAACAGGAAAACCCTTTCTCTGTGTTGCTTAGCAATCAGCACACAGCCAGCTCGGGGCTCCTGGCTGCACTGAGTTGTAGCTTCCACCTTTGCTTGGCTGATAGGAGCGAAAGGACAAAGCACTGGTAGGAAAGAGGAGAGCTGTGAAGCCACAGAAACAGGCAGGGAAAGTTATGGATGGGTGTAACCCCTGAAAAGAGGATAAATTCCTCTCTGAAATCAAAACATAATAGAAAAATAGGGTGACATCATCTGATGCCATTACATATACAGAAATAGAGCTCTGTCCATCGCTGACGTTGGGCGCAGCACCAACAAAGCGCTGCTTCCCAAAGGGAGTGGAATCCATAGAGGAAAATGGATGGGATGGGAGCTTGGCCTCTCAGACCCACACTCAAGGGCAGGGAGTACATTTTTCCAGTGATGGTAAACAGCCAAAACGACGCGTTCAGCTGAACTGTGTAAAAGGAGCCTCTCAGAAACACAAGGATCTGGCACCGGATCAATAGAGAACTCCCCATGGGTAAGAAAGAAACGTTGCTCATCTCCAGTGTGTTCTCCAGCCCTGCTCTCACCCCTCCTCCGGCCCATTTGGTGCAGTTAGCTCAGAACAGGAGTGAGGTGGTGTAGATTGAAATGCCAGATCCTGGTAACGCAGCACTAAGGTGTACAACACACACAGTGTTAATGCTACGAGTACACGACCGAGGGTACTCAGAGAGATCCAGTTAAACAGGAACAAAGCCCTTCAGTGGCAGCTATGGAAAGGGATGCTCCAACAATGGTTCTGCATCAGGGAAAGCATACAGGAGAAGCTGGTATGGCATGAGCACAGGGAGGCAGAGCTCTAATGAGAGGACAGCATCTGACAGAGAGAGCCCAGGGAAAGTTCCTCTCTGTCCAGGTTGGGATGTGGAGAGCAGATATGGACACAGTCTGTCAGTGCTGACCATGCGAGCAGCAGGAGAGGAGCCTGGAAGCGCTGAAAGGGAAACCTTGCAGCCCAGACCCCGGTATTGCCCCTATGACACATACACGGCCAAATGGCTTAAAAGTCAATTAGGAACTGCAAAAGTCTGTTGGCCATCGCGGGTATTGGTGAACCCTCACAACAAAGGATGCTTTAGCATAAAAATTTTCCTCTCGGTAATGACCACTTTAAAGGCTTCCGCCCCGCATTGTTTCAGCAGGGGAAGTCGTCCCGGTGTGCCTCCCACATTTCCGTGGGGGTTTCATGGCCACACGACCCCACTGGGCCGGCTGCACCCCTTGGAGGGCACTGCTCCTCCTGCCCACCTCGTGCCAAAGAGTTCCGGCTTCCATTCAGACAACAGTGCCAGCTTCCGAGCCTAAAATTGCACAATCTGAGAGGGAAAATGTTTTTGCAGCTGAAGCCTTTGTAAGCAGTGCCTCCCACGTGGACCTGCTGGTGTTGAACAGCACACGACCTCATGCTGCAGAGGCTCAGAGGAATCCACAGGATTCCCTTCCTCCTCTCGGCCATCTCATATTCACACAGGTTTAATTATCTGCAAGCCCCCCACCAAATCTGCATGACGTGGGTTCAGAAGTCACGTGGGGAAAGGACACAGACACAGACAGACACCACCGGGGAGAAGGGCCAGAGAATGCAACCCAGGTGTTTGCAGGAGGGCCAGGAAGCAGAGGGCGAGCACTGCCAGCTGCCTCCTATGTGCTGGGTCTGCCTTCAGCGCCGTTCCTGCAGCATCCAGGAGCTTTTCCTACCTCTGATCATGGCTCACGCTGATCAACCCCCTCCTGCACAGCCACCATCCATTTTTGTCACCTCAGCAGCTCACACCATTACCTATCGATGGTTAATTATCCCATTGCTATTTGCAATGCACCGCTGAGGAGCTGTGTCAGTGTTTCCATGACACGCAATGTGGCAGCATGCAGGTGCAACACCAGCCCGGCATGCACTGAGTCACCTTCTTGCAAAAGCCAAAGCCCTGCAGAGCTCTGCTTCCCCTCCCAGTCTCGGTGGACACTCAGTGCCACTTGCAAAGCTCTCTACTGGTGTAGCTTGGAAATGGAGGCTGGTTGGAGGTCTTTGGAGGGGCTTTGCTGCTGCAGTGCAGCCAGCGGGATCACCAGGGCAGTGCCTTGGGCTGACTCCAAAAGAACCAAGGATAGAGGGCAGGGTGGGGTGCAGGCTTTGTGCAGTGGGAAAAGCTGGAGCTGTGCCCTGCAGCCCGTCCGTCTCCTGCCTCGTGCTTCCCCCATCCCTCTGCCAAACGGGAAGGGAAATCCGGGATTTTCTGCTGCTTTTCAGTAGGGATTAGTCTCCATTTCCTGGCTCCAGCAGCTCAGGGGCTGCCTTAGTGTGACTCCCACAGACAGGGACTTTCCATCCCGCCGACCCCATCCCAGTGCCCCACTGGTGCCCCAGCTGTGCAGGTCCAACAGCCCCCAGGCTGGCTGGGAAAGGCCATTTCCCCTCCATCCTCCCTATCTGCAGCTCTTAACTTGCGCTTCATTTCAAGGATGGGAAGCAGAAGTGCAGGGGGAAGGTTGCCATGACAAAAGGAAAAGCCCAAACTCTGACAGCAATGCACAGAGAAGCCCAAAGGGAGAAGAAAAAGGTGAACAGAAGGAGGGGTATTTTTTAGGGTTATTTTTTAAGAGTAAGGTTCTTACCATGGAGGCACAGGGGAAGAGGAGCACTGGGGATGCTGTTCTTGGCCACCATCGGCACCGAGGGAACACCTGAAGGTTTCAGCCGTGCGCCGTAGCTCCCCTCTCAGTCAGCCTGCGTGACCCACACATGTGGCCTCAGCAGTTAAAAACACCAAATATCACAAGTTCTGCCCAAACGGAGCCACCAGCACATTACAGCACGGTCATATGATGGAGCGAGAGCTGCTCCTCCGCCAGGCGGGACGGAGCCAACCCTCACTGCACAAATACCAAAATCACGCAATGAAATCACTCCGGGTTAGCATCAGAGCCAACCCTGGCTGCATCCAGCTGTGCTCGGTGATGGGCTGCAGCACTCTGCTGTCCTGCGAGCACACTGCACTGAGACCAAAGGGGCTGTCTGCATTGCATGGAGGCCTGGACTCCAAGCTGGGCAGCTCCCCAGCACTATTTGCAGCCCAAGTGGTGAAATTCAGCCCTAATTTGCACTCTCGCTGTGATGATGTGGGGACATTTCAGAGCATGACGAGAGCAGAGTGTATGTCAGCAGGAAACGAGGGCACCGGGGAAGCCACATCTGAAGGCAGGGCAGGGTCCGACTCCAGGCAATTAATTGTGCATCTGCTCTGCAGAGACACGTCTGCAGTGTGAAAGCTGCAAGGAGAAGGGCCTGACACTGCCCTCGGCCGTCAGACAGAGCTGGTGCTGAGCAGCAGGGAGGAAGAAGAGCAAAGAAGCAGGGAAACTCTCGAGCACGTCACCCCGAACACCACATCACGTCCTCTGTGCGAGTTAGCGAGCGGTGCTGCCAAAGGCAACAGTGATGGGTTACCCTCTGCCCCATCCCTTTAATGGGGGAATGTTGCTACTGAATAGATGGGCACAGCCTTGCTGGGAGAATTCCCAGAATCCCTGGGATTTTACAGTGCTCTCCTGGATCTCTGCCCTCGCAGATGAGAATTCAGCATCTGGGTGACTTCTTGCACAGTTTCCAGCTCTCCTCAAAGAAGCCAAGTGATGATTCACTCCAGTAGAAAGTTTGGCCAAGAGTGGGGATGGAGGGATTTGTTGTTTTTGACTGTAATTGTGGCCAGGAAACAGTCCCAGCGCTTGCTTTCAGCTCCTCCCACTCGATAACATCTACCATACACAGGCAGTGGAAAAGAAACAGCCTTTGATATAAACACGACAAAGCCTTTGATTCATTGTGGGGCTGTTTGCAGCGGCGGCTCTGCCCCATGACCTGTACGAGCACCAGGTCCCCATCCCGCTGGGTGGAAGCCCCTTGCATGGGGGACAGTGCTGAGGGGATGGGTGCTGGGTGCCTTAGCAGGGCTCGGCCATCAGCAAGGGTTCCCCAGTGGGATGGGGCGCACCCATGCCATGTGTCTCCAAGCTCATTCCATTGCCCAAAGGCTCCCATGGGATGCCAGGGGCACTCAGCCTTCCAAGCCTGGGGAGGAAGGCTCAATTCCTGCCCCTTCACAGCCATATCTGTCAGCCTGAAGCCCCAGAGCAGCTTCAATGCCCAATTAGTGCTGGGAAGATCTCTCCATTCCCATCGGCTCCAGCCAGGATTCACTGATTGCCATTTCCGCAGCACTCCACGGTGTAACCGGTGCTGCAGAGCAGTGCGTTTCCGAGTAATGAAGCTGGAAATTAGTAACTCATTACCTCTGATCTGAAAGATTTTCTTCTGCGTGCATTGCACCCAAGGTAACAGCTAAAACACGTACAGCCTGAATGGGATCTCTGAAAGAGGCAGGGAAGGAGCGGTGTCACAGCAAACCTGGCTGTGAACCATTCATTCCATCTCCAGCTCCCCTGGGCCTGGCTCTAAGGTCAAATGAAGCTTTCATCTCCCCCTGTATGCCAGTACATTGGGAAAAAAAATAATATTAGAATAAATTAGCATGTGAAATGTAATTTGACTAATTAGCCCAGTGGAGTGGAAAATGTTTGCGAACCGCTTTGAAGTCAAAGCGACTGCGCTCACTGATGAGAGGGGATGTGGGGGCATCAGGGTGGGCTGGGGGGCACGGAGAGGGCAGCAGAGGGGTGACCTCACCCCATGGTTCCCACAGCCAGGAGGGTTCCTAGGACACGCAGCCCCAGAGGGACACCCCCTGGGGATGAGATGGTCCCACACTGGCATTGTCCCATCACTCACAAGAGCAGATGTTGCCGATGAAGTTGACCAACCAACTTGCCCTCCAGCTCCATCACGTTACAGAACTGCCCGAGCTGCCACAAAAAGCCGTTACGTCTCTTACAACAGCCTGCCCATTGATTTCCCCATTTCCCAGATATAGAAACTGTTACTCTTTTATTAGCAAAGCTTTGGAAATCCCTACCCATAATAGCAAGAGAAGCATCGAGGGAAATGTTGCAACTGCTTTGGCTGGGTTATGAAAGGGAAAGACTGACGGCCCCATGGAAAGCCGTCAGGGAAGGTGGGAATGAGAGCTTGGGGGTGGCTGGGGCGATGCTCCCCGTACAGCTGCCAGCACCCAAATGTGGGCATGGGCAGCACGCACCGCTACATCCCTTCCCATCATGGGCTGCAAAGTGCAGACTCACCAGGGGACATTTACCGGGTGCACTGAAGAGTGGCAGGGCACAGTGCATCCTTTCCCATCAGGTAGACCCACGGTGTCTGCTCTCATTCCTGCAGACCTACCTAGGTTTTCCCAGTCGAGGCAGCTCTGGGCTGGGGCCAGCCCTGCGGCGCAGGCAGTGTTCGGCTGCTTGCTGCCTGCTGGAATCAATGCCTGGACCCTGCTCAGTTATTAGAGCTTCACTGGGGTGTGTACATCCAAAATCCCTGTGCAATGCATACCTAAACTTCTCCCAAATTCTGCACCAGCACAGTGAGGCATTGGCTCTGAGGGTGCAGCCACCTCACCCCCACTTGCTGGCAAAGGCAGGAAGCATCCCTCACATGGGTTTCCCTCTTACAAATACACAGGCAGAGCCCCACTGTAAGTGAAAATATGGAGAATGTGCTCTCCATGGTTAGAGCTTTCACCAGAATATGCTCACCCTTTCCATGCTGCACGATGGAGCAAATGCCCAATGGGGGCTGAAGGCAGGGATGCCCCACCACACCGCTGAGCAAGGAACAGTGAAAAACCCAGGCAAGCCAGAAGAGCCCTCCAACAGTGCCCAACCCCCTCGATTATTATTACTTATTATTATTCTGCAATAAAACCATGGATATGATGAGCAAGGGGAAGTCATTCCAAGCATGGAGGGCATACCCTCCTCCATCCTGACCGCTGCCCAGGTGGGCTCCACTCTCCAGGTCTGCTTTCCACCAATTCCTGTGTAGCCCACAGCACAGGGAAACCCAGCCCCAGGCGCCGCTATGGCGCGGTGCAAGCTGCTGACAAACCCAGCTAAATGAGAATAAAGCTTCCACCCAAGAGGTCAGCAGCTCCCTCCCCTCCTCAGCATTGCTCACTGCCTCCCCTCCTCCTTCCCACGGTTCCACGCCCCGCTGGCTCTGCAGTGGCCGACACAGGTATCCTCATTAGCACAGCAGCGCTGTAGGTGCTGGAAAAGCCCGAGGCTGTTTCTAAATATAGGAGCCCCATCCCTGCTGGGATGGAGGGGCTGGGGCTGCACACCCCTGCAAGGTGCTCACAGGGAGCCCTCCCTCCTCCCAGCGCTCCTCTCCGTGTCATCGCATCCCTGTGAGCACACAGATAATGGAGAAGAGAGAAGGTAGCATTCTCCACCATGCACTAATTGCTCACCAGCAAGAAACCGCCGATTAGAGGCCCCTGTGGGGAGGACACACACCGAAGAGCACAGTAAGAGCACGGGCTTCCCCTGCTCGCCAGCTTTGCCTCAATGCTACCAGCACCTGGAGCACACCCCAAACACTCGCACAGCTGGGGAACTGCCCACTAACCCCCCTGCGAGCTCTGGAAAGCATTTGACCCTATCTGGGGTTCTCCATCAGTTTTAGCACGGTGGCCTTTCTCCCCGCAGTCAGATTCCCGGTGTATTTCCGCGACAGGCAGAGTTAAGGTGACAACAGGCGGATCCAAGCATAGGGGTTTATCTGCCTGGGTGCTGCAGCCCTGCTGCTTTGCTGCGGGTCAGCGCCACGGGCAGGGCAGCCAGTAAAGCAAAGCCGTTCCCAGTCCGGACATCTGCAGCCAACCCACCCTTCTGCACCACCACCACGCAGGGAGGCTTCGCCTGCCTCCCAGACCCCTCCTTCCATGATGCATTTTGCAAGAGCATTGCACAGCCTGCCTCGAGACACGGCGCTTCGGGAAGGAACGGCTGCACCCGGAGGCGGTGCCACCTTCAACTTTGCCACGAGTTCATCACCCCCGGGCAACCCCGAGGTGGGCTCACGGCTCCTGGCTGCCCCCCGCACACCCACCCGGCCCCGGCCTCGCCTTCACTCACGTCGTCGTCCTGCACGCTCAGAGGGATGTCCAACATGCACATCTGCACCGGCTGCACCAGCGCCTTCTGCACGTTGAACAAAGGTTTCGCCTCCATCTTCCCCGGCACGGAGGGGCTGCTCATTCTTCTCTCTCCGCCGCCGCCCCTCTTCCAGCAGCAGCTCCAACCCGGGCGGGGAGGCACAGCAAAGACCTTTCCCTGCTCGCTTTTCTCAGCGCATCTTGCCAACAGCTGCCGCCGCTCCGAGAGCTCTTATTTCCTTCTCTGCAAATCAAAGGGCTGCGAGGAGCTGCGCCGGGAGACGGTGTGTGCGGGTGTGTGTGCGGCGGGCGATGCTCCCGTGCTGGCGGAGCAGCCCTGTGCCAGCATGCCGCGGCACGCCGCTTCTCACCGCTCCTTTCTTTCTCTCTTCCTTCCTTCCTTTCTTCCGGGGCGAGCTGGGTGCTGCCTCGGTGTGATGCTCCCAGCCTCATCTACATGCACAACACCCCCGGACCCCCGCGCATTGTCTCCGTGGCACAACAGGTCGTGCCGGCTGTTGATTTCTGATTGCGATCAGATTGTGTCTTGCGGCAGCTACAGCCTTTCCCGCTGGCTGTTGTGGCAGCGAACAGGCAGAGCTGGAAGGATGAGAGGGTGTGAGACAGGGAGCATGCCTGAGCCCGGCTGGAGCCTCCCCTTTTCTTTCCCTCTCCTCTTCCATCCCTGCTGCCCATTGTCGGATCAGCGCCGTCCTACACTCCAAGGACCACAGCCAGGCTTAAATAATTCACACCCAGAGAGCGCTCGAGAACCTGATGGCACCGGCAATGCAGGGTGGCACTCAATTAAGGCAGCGAGCAGTGGTGATTTTTGTTTAGAGGTCAATTCTGTGTGAGAAGCCTTGCCCGGGTGAGCACAGCATGGGCTGCCCGTTCCACTCCTCGCAGCTCCAAAACTGAGTTTTCCTGAAAGAGAGCGGCACAAACCGGGGTGGTTCTGCAACAGAGAGATACTGCAGGATTTGCACCAACGGTGTCAGTGGGTCGAGATGGAGCGAGATGTGAGTCCCAGGGATGTGGCATCCCAGTGCCTTGCTGCAGGGCAGCAGTGCCCAGCACAGAGGCCGTGCAAAACTCCAGGAATAAGCCAATGAAAACTCCCACTGTCCTCAAGCAAACCAGATTTTCCATCCTTACTGTAGCCCTTCTTGCTGGGCCCTGCAGTGATGATGCAGGGTGGGAGATGCTTGCGGTAGGTGGCCCAGAGGAGCCTAGCACTGCACAGAGGCTCTGGGACAGGCTCGTGTCCATTGCACATGGATAGGGCGCTGCCTCCAGGGCCTTCCCCCGGCTGGCAGCACCTGGGAACTGCCCCTCTCATGCCAGTGAGGCAGTGCCACAACCCAGGAAACATTCTGGCACAGTCACTGTGTCCCAGTGACTCAAAGTGATACGTGCTCCCATGGGAGACTGCCCCATGCCTCATGCTGCCATCACTGGCTGTGCAATTTGAACCCAGCATGGGCAACACCCACAGCTGTGGTTCCAGGAAGGTGATTCAAACCTGCACCGAGCCCATGTGAAGGAGCTTTAGGACTCCCATCTCCCACTGGTGCTTGGGTCCATGGGATGCTCCCAGGTCCTGTGGTAGCACCAAGAGAGGGACGACAGTGGTGGCTGTCCCACAGCATGTGCTTCTGGCATGTCCAGGGTCTACTCTACTGTGCTGATCCCCAAAGACCAGCAACCCCCTATGCCTCATCCCTTACACCCCTGCCAGGCAGCTCTAACGACGCCAGAGGGATCACCCTTCCAGCAAAGCCACAGACCCCACAGGGAGACCATGAAGGAAAGCCAAACACCAAGCACAGCGTGCTGGGGGAGCGCCAGGCAGAGCAGCACACGGGGTTGGATGTGGGAATGGCTGCTTCTGAAACCAGCTCAAACCCACAGCACTGGGACTGGGTGATGGGAAGCGAGCGCAGCTGCACACACAAAAATGCAGAACGAGGGCACTCATGGTGGCCCCAGAAATGGCATAAAATGTCTCCTGTCCTCACCCAGGGCACTGAGGGACATTGTGTTCCTAAAGCAGAAGCCCATGAGGTGCTTTGGGGCAACTCGCCACTCAGCAGAAGCAGAACACAGAGATTCCCCCAGCACATCAGCAGCCCCAACAGGGCGATCCCACACAGACATCAGAACAGCAGCACCGAACCACTCCACCTCCAGGTTGGCTGGCACGGGTGGAAGCTGTGATCCCACACCTTCCAGCAGCAGCAGCAGATCCACAGCACCGGACCCACGCACTGCTGGAGCCCACGGAGCGGGGCAGCCCTGCAAGATGTGCAGGAGAAACCCCCCCAGCACCATCTCAGCCCACAGCCCTTGAGCAGAGTGGGAAATGCCTGCACAGACCCCAGTGCTTCCCCATTTTGCTTCTCACGGGGATTTTATTGCTTCCTTCAGATTCAGCAGAGAAAACCCACATCGGGACCGCACTGCTTCACAGCAGTAACTCTGCCTTAGCCAGAACAGAGCAACTACAGGGCAAATAAATGGAGCTGCCTCTGCTCCCCACAAGCACATCATGTGGGGCCCTTCACAACAGAGTACAGTTAAGGTTCTGCATAGGTGGATGAAGGTGGAGGATTTTGGCACCCAGCACAGCTGCCACGGCACAAACATTCTGAATGCTCCAAAATGCAATGCCCACCCCTTGGTCACAATGACACCAAGCAACAAAGGGCCACCCGAGGAAAGCCAGCCCCAATGCTTGGTGGATTCAAGCATCAAAGGCTTCCATAAAACTAAAGAATTCCTACAGATAACAATGGCGAGTTTGTTTTTCCAAGGAAATTTCAACCCCAAGTATTGTCCACGAGCCCAAACATCACTGCATCCTGCGCATGGAGGAGAATGCTCTGCTTCAGAGAAATGATGCAAACCCGACTGGTTTATTTTCACAGCGCCAGGCTGATAGAAAGGCAAAGAGGAAATAAAGCAGCGTGACGAGTGGAAGGCAAATGGAAAATCCCAGCAGCTCTCCCCCCTCTGAAGCTTATCAGTGAAAGAGGAAATCTGCTTCTGAAAGCACAGAAATCCCAACATGGCAGCATCCCTCCGGAGAAATGTGGTGGCATTTACAGGGAGCCATGGGCACAGATGGGGGCTGGGCACGGGCTGGGACACGTGGATGCAGCCCTGTGGGTTTTCCAGGGCTGGGACACTGATTGCTCAGTGCACACCTAAGGCAGCTCAGTGTCTAGCTCATGGTGCTTCTGTACGTCCCATTTGAAATCTGTCTTGTTCCAGATGAATTAAGAGAATAAACTCAGCTCATTTTTAAGCCTGAGCAAAGCCCAGCTGGTCAGCACCCTGAGCTGAATGAATTCCCCAGTTCCTCAGAATAGAAATGTATGCAAAACCAGTTCACGTGAAGCACAGACGGTCCTTTAATAGCATGGAGCAGCAATTACCAACGCCAGCTATTAAAGGAAGGGGAGCCAATTAGTCATCTTGGGATTCCTCCACACGTTTTCCACTGGAGGGATTTCCAGCAGCACATCCCTTTGGGATGGAGCACACCTCGGGAGCTCCCGCGCCCCACGGGGAGGGACAGGGATGCTCTCCATCACAGCCCCTGGATGTGGTCGCCATGGAAACGGTCACTGCAGCAACGCAGAGCAGCAGGGATGGAGGGCCGGGGAGGATGCAAAGGAGGACCTTCCCCCTAGGCAGGAACAAGGAGGTACCCACACCCCCCCCTTCTGCTTCTGAGGCCATTTCCCTGCATCAGCAGCACAGTGGGGCTCCAGAGCTGCCATCCTGCTGCTGCATCCCATGCTGAAAGCACTTCATCCTGCTGGAATCGGTCCTGTGGGAGCTGCTAACATTGAGCTGTCACAGTGGGGATGGCACTGGGAGGGAGGAGAGCTGGAGGCTGCCATGGCAACAGGCTGATTGAGTTTCCATAACGACCTCAGAGATGGGGACAGAGCCTGGGCTGGGGGCAGCATGCTGCAGCTTTGGGTGTGCACAGGTGGGCAGCAGAGCTCACCCATCCCTGTGCCATCCCCACAGGAACAGAGATCCTTGCAGCACACAGTGTCTGCGTGACACGACAGCAGTGCTGCGGGGCATGGAGAGCTGCAGGCACGGGCCAGGCGCGACAGCCCCTGCTGTCACCAATGATTATTTCTTGGTGAGGGTTTATTCCACCTGGCAGCCAGGCTGGAGCAGCAGCCGTCTGCACAGAGAGCCCAGGCTGGCAGCAGGAGCGGGGCAGCTCTCTGGGCATATGGCCACGTCCATCAGGACCTGAACACAAACAGGGCTCACAGACTGCACAAGGCATGACCTGGAGTGCCTGACAGAGCTGGAGCATCCAGCAATTCACCATCTGAAGCTCAAGCATACCTCAGTGCATGCTTTCCCCTAGCCAGCACGTGGCCAAGGGGTTATCTGCAGGTCTGCATCTCTGCTCCGTGTCACTTGTCAGACAGCAAACCGTGGGCTCAGAGATAAGAGCCACAGCAACAGCAGCTTGGAGCCTCCCAGCCCCGTGCAAATAGCCAGGGCTCCCCCTGCCCTCCCTCCTCACACTGCTGTATGGCCAAGGGGCTTGGAAGAAGTCTCCACCATTGTGGATCCCCTTCTCACCAGCTTGTTCTAGCACAACACTTGTTGCATGGGCAGATTTCATTGAACCATTTGAGTTGGAAAGGACCTTTCAAAGCCATCTGATCCAACCCAGCAACGAACAGGGACACCCACAGCATGCTGAGAACCCCATCCCCTGACCTCAGGTGTCTCCAGGGATGGGGTGTCACCACCTCTCTGGGCAACCTTCTTACAGGTCCATATTCCTGGAGTAGGTGCACAGCAGGAGAAACACACAACCAGTGCCATGGGACAGGAGCACCCCGCAGGAGTGGGGCACAGCATGGGAGGTGCACGTCCTCCATCCCACCCCATGCACAGCCATCGAGCAACCGCTGCAAATCGGATGAGGCTCAACCCCAGAGGCCCTCCATTGATTTCCGTTGCCTAACGACGGGAAAGCTTTATAATCCTATTAACTAAACACCCTTTCAAGCAGCAGTGGCAGAAGCACCAAGGGGACTTGTGTAAGCAGGAGGAGCCACCCAGTGCAGAACACAGCTCCGTGAATGCTGGGGGGTCCCCCAAATGTGAGGCTGTGACACCTGCAGGTGCAGTGCTGGGTCTGACCCACAAACCAAGCAGGTGTTTGGCACAGGGGCTGGGAGCTCTTGCATAGGACAGCAGTGCCCGGGCACACAAATTTGCAAGAGCTGGCCCCAGAATATCAACATATCACTGCATTTTAGTCTGTTCTTAATTACCAACACTCCAGTGTTTGCACTTGGAGAAGTTCTCCAGCAAAAGACAGACCACAGTTGAAATATTTCACAGAAAAAGGTGAATTTTGTTGCTCCAGTTGCTGTGCACAAGTGCTTGCCCATCACCATGGAAATGCTGAAGAGAGCTCACGGCCTGCTGAGGCTTTCATCCTCCTCCAAGCAAAACCAGGGCCTTGGGCAGTCACCAGCCTATGGCACTCAGAGGAGAAGCAATGGGTTCGTGCTCCCCGTGGGTGGGTCATGGGAGGATCCCATCACCCAGAACCACAGAATGGCTTAGATTGGAAGGGACCTTAAAGACCATCCAGTTCCAACCCAGATCTGATGTCCAGGGCCCCATCCATAGCCTTGAGAATCTCCAGGGATGGGGCATCCACAGCTCTGGGCAGCTTGTTCTCTCTTCCTTCTGCCTTTCTTCTCCAGACAGGGAAGTGTGGAGCTGGGATGCCCCAGCATCCCCAAGCTCTGGCATGTATGCAAAGCCCCTTTGATTTTCTCCTGATCCCATGCAGAATCAGTTCAGACCCAGTGGGCTTCTCCTGCCTTCCTTGATCTGCAGCAGGTGAGCAACCCACTGGGACAGCCTCCCTCATCCCTTCCTCCTCCCATCTGCCAAAGCTCTCTGCACACAGAGCAGCAGAGCACAGTGAGATCTCCCTGCTGGATGACCTCCTGGCCTCCAGGGAGTGGGAACTCTGTCCTGTGAGCCCGTGATCCCCCGACACGCATCTGCTGAACTGCCTTTGACGTCAGCTCATGTCTACAAACATTGGTTTTGACCCACAGCCAAGAGCTGAAGCGCAGGGAAATAAAAATAATGGTGAAGAAAGCAAATATCCGGCATCCCGCAGAGAGCCCCAGGAGAGCAGCATGGGGAGGGCAGGCATACCCGGGGTGAGATGGGAGTAAAAAGGGTCAGGACATCATGGAACATGAAGTGCAAATCCCTAAGGAACGTGGAAGGGTGCAGCCTCACTGCCGGTTGGACTCAGGCAGTCAGGAGCACAGCGTGGCTCTGATGCTGTTTCCCACAAGAGCCTCACAACCCCCATCCATCTGCTGACCCTTCCAGCGCCGACAAAGGAAGAACCCAATAACTCACAGGGAAAACAACAGTGCCATCTGCTGCACAGCTCCGCTCGGCCCTGCACAGCCCGGCCTGCACAAGTGTGTGCGTGGGCTCACCCAGCTCACAGCAGTCACAACTACAGGTGAACGCATCCCTAACCGGCACCAAGTGACGCACGAAGGCAGCAGCAACCATCACCGGACAGGGGAGGCATCCCTGCAGCCACCCCCATGGCCACTCATTGCTGCCTGCCTGGGGACAGCTCTGGTTTGTATGGAAGAGTAACAGACCACGGAGTGTCCCAGAGCCCATGCAGTGACAGCAGCGTGCAAAGAGACAAAGCAAAAGGCAAAGCAGGCCAACAACCCCACTGCCCCACAGCATGCCACAGGTGGAGCTCAACTTCCAGCCTCTACAGGCAAGACAGAACAAAACAGCCCCTAACACTCTCCCAGGCTCAGTGAGCTTGCTGACACTACTCCCCTTGGAGAGAAGTCCCAGATCCCAGCATCCAATGTCACGCAGCCCTCACCCTGAAATCCCAGGGAACTCCAGGCAGGGGGTGGGGAGATCAGGGTCAGCTGCTGTGAGCCCGTATCAGCTCCTCCCAGAGCCAGCAGCTGTGGGCAGCAGGCAGTCAGCCACCCCTGCTCCTGGTAGATTGCAGATTGGTGGCAGGTGAATCAGTTTCTTCTGCCTGGAAAGCATGCTGGCATCCTCTGTGAGATATGTGTTGCTATAGCAATGGGAAAGGTATCAGATGCAAAGCCAGCGCTGATGGATAGCATACATCACTTCTAAGATCACGAGATAAGATCAGGACCCTTGCTTCTCACAGTCCCATAGCCAGGTACTGTACAGGGGATGGCACAGCAAAAGCACTGTGGGGAGCTGAAAAACATAATCCCAAAGATGCCCAGAGCAAATAGCCCTGAAAACCCCTTCCATTGCTCACACCAAGAGCTCCTGCAAAGCAAACCGACTCCAGACAACAAACTGCACTGAGCAGTCCCACACTGGGATCCATTCTGCAGCAGCCACTGCATCCCCTGCTTGTGGTCATGCATACAAGCATGAGTGGGAGCTCCAGATGGAGCAGCCCAGCCACGCTGCGGAGGGACTCTGCATCTCTTCCCCAGCTTCCTGCCAGCTGGAAGCCACCTTCTGACCCCGCTCATGTGCAAGTTTTGGTTTTAAGGCTGGATGGAACCTTCCCTTCCCACAAACCCTTCCATCCAAGAACACACCTGCAGCGATTAGATCAGAGATGGGAGGGGGGGACGGGGGGGGAACCCTCCCTGTTTGCTCAGCTTGTTTGCTTTGCAGTACTCTGTTGTTTGTGTGGGTCCTTCTCATAGCAACCAGGGAGAGGAACACGTATAAGGCACAAAGAATGCCGCTGTGCAGCCACATTGGCCGGGTGCGGCTGTGGGCGCAGCTGGAAATTCCTCTCACCCGGTAGTCACAAAAAAGGACGGGGCCGAAGGAATCGCACCCCTGACACGGCCAGGTGCTCACCCCCACCTTCAGGGCCTGCATTGGGAGCCAGGGCCACACACACCCCTGGGATTGGAGACAAACACCGCTGTGTGCCTCAGTTTACCCACGTGCAAAACGGGGGTAAGTATACCCAGTGAAGGAAGGCAAACGTTGGGACTTTTATATAACGCACTCCATAGGAATGCAACGTTCATTCCACAGCACAGCTCGGGGACTGAGCTCTGGACATCATTTTCTGGATGATTTTATACCTCTGACTTTCTGCTTCTCCCTCCAACCCACGGTGACAGAGCAGGTTTGTTTCTGCCCCTTGGCAGTGCCAGGATGCAAACCCCGCACTTTGGCTGCCAATGCCCTTTTCCAAAGGCACACGCCACGCTCCAGCACACACACACATGTTGGCACTGCTCCTGCCTCACACACTCACGTCCACCAGAGCTAATTCAGCTTCTGTTCACAGTGCTGGGGCAAGGCAAAGCAGGCCTGGACCAAACAGACCCACTCGGTGCAGAAGGCGGATTTGGGATGCACGTTTTTTCCAGCCCAAAAATGGCTCCCATCCCACTTTTCCATCACAGCATCAGCCTTTTCCCTTCTCTATTCCCGGGCTCCCAGGAGCCATCACTGCCCACTTCCCTTCCCATTGCCCTGTAGGCACCGACCCCATCCCTCTGTGGGTCCGGAGAGCACGTGAATAAAAAGTAAAAATAAATAAAGGATAAGTGTAAATAAAAAGCAGGGAATAAAAAGTATAAAATCAGAGGAGCATCGGGACCAAAAGAAGATGAGGAACCGTCCATCAGATTTTTTGCCTTTGGTTCACACTCTCCTGCCTCAAAAGCACCACAGGGTTTGCGAGCACAGAGCTTTTGCCCCTTTAGGCCCAATTTGGCTTCGTTCAGCCTCGCAAACACAGCAGCGGGGACGGGGAGCTCCTGGTGCCACCTGGCTGAGCGCTGCAGCTCCGCACGCAGCCAGGAACGGCCGCAGCACCGCAGCAATCCCCGTAGCCGACCCGGGCTGTGCTGCTCCCCCTCATTCCTATATTCCCACTCCTCCCGGCTCCGCTCGTCCCCTCAACACGCAGAAAACCAAACGCATAAGCGTGGGCCCCCGCGAGCCCCGCAGCCGGGGTGCAGAAGGGGAACCCCTGTCGTTGCGGAGCCGCGGGCACGGGGGCACCGGGAAAAGTGACAAAACCGAAAGAGGAAAGCGCACAGCTCACCTGGCTGTCGATCATCATCATGTCCCGCTCATAGCCTCCGCGGGCCGCACTGCGAGAAGCGCCGGTCCCGCTGCGGGGCTCCGCGGGGCTCAGCGCCGCTCCGCGCTGCCCGGAGGCCGGGGCCGCTCCGCGCCGGCCATGGGGCCCCGCAGCCCCCCCGGGAGCCGCCGGCACCGGCAGCGCGGAGCGCGCAGCGCAGCCAGGAGAGAGGAGCGGAGTGCGGGGCGGGGGCGGGCGGGCTGCGAAGGGAGGGCGGAGAACGACGGCTCCGCCCGGAGAGGGGCGCGGAGCGGGATGTGCGCGGTACCTGCGCGCCTGCATCCCCCGCACCGCGCGAGGACGCCAACTCCGGGGCTTCACCTCTGCTCGCGGGCTGTGCGCACGGATGCCCGACTCCCTGCGTGCGGATTTGCACCCGTGGTTCTGCACCTGCCCCGGGAGTGGGCACACAAACAGCGGCCCCCGTGGATGCACGTCAGCCCCCCCCCGGGGGTGCAGAACGGCTCCCGAGTGTGTGCGTCAGACCCCGTGGGTGTGCACCGACCCCCCGTGGGTGTAGGTTTGACCCCAGGCCTGTGCACTCGGGCTGCAGCTCCATGGTTGCACGTTTGTTCCCTGGGTGAGAGGGCACCCGGCTCCAGGATGCCCGCAAGCAGCTGCCCCCACTGCAACCCCCGTGCCCTGAGCACCTCACGGCTCTTCGGGTTCAGCCTTGGGAGGTTTGAGCTGCAGGAGCCGCAGAGGAAAGCAGCTCTCAGGCCTCGCCGGGGAGCGAGCGGCGGTTTGCAGGGTTTTGGCAGCACGGTGCTGCTGTGCAAAGCTATAAATAGAAGAGCCGAGGGCAGAGAAACGGGTCATTGCTGGGAGAGATTCCCCCGTGCGCCGCTGCCAGGCTGTGCCCCGCACAACGCCTCCAACGAGGCAAGCACAGCACTGCACTGTGCAGTCAGTATCCAGCCCCCACCTCTGCTCAGCCCGGCGCCCGAAATGGGGGCATGGAGGAACCTGAGGAAAAAGCTGCTGGAAATCTCCATGCACTGCTCCATGGAGCGTCAGTTGGTGAGACAGCGGAGGCTGAGAGGAGCGGGGTTGCCCTGGAAACAGTGAGGCTCCAGTGCTCATAGTTTATATTGATGAGGCTGATGACATGTGCTATCACTGAGTGATGTCAGAAGTGGGAGATATGCCACTCTCCGTGAGCAAGTGCACGTGAAGGTGGGACGGAGCCAAGCGATGCTCCTGGCTTGGGGACGCTGAGCTGGCCACCACGCTGCTGGGAACCAATGCACGCAGCCCCCAGGAGCAGCCCCACCAGGGTCATGGCAGGAGCTGGTGGTACAGCACAGCCCATTGCATCTCACGGCTCCATGGCTTCACACCAGCACAACCAGGGGCTCTGGATGAGCAGCACAGCCACGAAAGGAAAAAGCGCTGCGAGGGCTCTCTCTCTCTGGCACTAGATGCTGCTACAGAGCAATGTCCTTCTAATTATAGTAACACTGTCAGTGCTGAGCAGTGGGGAAAATACATATTTCAGAAGGTCTGTAACGATGTAATTTGCTGCAGGTAAGACTCACTAGGAAAAAAAAAAACCACTTGGACTCATCTGACTTGCTGTAAATTAACTGAAGGCTCAGAGGGGGGGCAAGGCAGGCAGCGGCTGCTGGTTAAAGCTGCCTTTCCACCCGCGTGGCTGTACGGCAGTTCGATTTGAAACAGCGACATTTGGTGGATCTCTGTTTATTCTAAATATAGCCCAAGAAAAGTCAAGTCAGTGCAGCAGGGCTCTTACCCACAGGGAAGGAGGGAGCTGGGGGTGGGCAGGCCCTGAGGAGTCACTGCCCTGATGAGTTTTGCTGGCGACTGCAGGGATTTAGTGGGAGTGAAGTGCAACCCACTGCTGCAGAGCCCTCTGGTTTCTGCTGTCCCCCATTGCTGTCACACAGAGAGCAGCTGTTGCTCTCTGCGTGGTTCCTCCTGGGGATCCCTCACTGGGCAGAGAGCTGAAGCAGAGCAGGGGAAGTGTAAGTGAGCAAAAAAGACCCCCGGTGCCCACAATTCCCCTTTGGGATCAGAACAAATCCCTGCTGGGAAGGAAACTCGCTTTGCATCTATGGGAGGATAAAGGAAAACCCAACAAGCCAAAAAAGGTGCTAATGTGGCTCCAGTACAAATAATTCTTGTCTTTCTCCCACCTGGGACTGTTTTCAGTGCTGGATGTTTCTGTTTCTTGCACCCCAGAGCAGGTTTTCCTTTGGGCATGGATGGACCATGCGTGTCCCCAGTGGGAACAAGGAGAGAAGGCTGTCAGATGCATTCTTAAACTAGATGGACAATGAATGATGGATCTGTTCCAGCCAAGCAGAAGGGAACAGACAGAATGAGGGACCCCTGGGAATGCAACAAGCTAGTGATGTGATGCTTGGTTAAGGACAAGCAGCACTTGAGTCAGAAACACCTTGAAAGCACAATCAGACCCCCAGACAATGTAAATTTGGGTGATGATTTTATTTGCATGTGCTGATTCACTTTCCATGCGGTACAGCAAGTGTGTTTCCAAGTCTAAACTCCCTTGGCATAAGGACATGAGACACAGCATTGTCCCCCCGTGGCAGCCCCTACATGCAGCAGCACCACACCATGCTTTGCTACTATGTGCCCCGGTTTTCCTGTGAGCATTAGTGAAAAATTAAGACCAGAAAGCAGCCCCTGTGGAACTCCCCCCCAGCCTGTGGGGCTCAGGCTGCACAACGCAAAGACAAGAAGCAAAGCATGGTGCTGGGGGAAGGGGATTAATCAGCAGGAGGTGATGGCAGAAGTCTGGGCTCTCGTTAATTAGAGACGTGCTGATTGAGAGAGCATCTCCCACACTGCTATGGGGAGCAGAGCATCCTCCTGCAGCTCCCCAGAGACATAGGTGCATGAATATGAATATCTGCACAGGACTTTGGATAATCTAGCATGGCAGAATGACCAAAAACACAGCCTGACTTGGAGCAGAATTAAGGCACAGGAGGAGCTGACCATGGCTTTGTGGCATCTGTATCACTTGATGTTTGTGCTGGGCCTGAATTCTCTTCTGAGAGATGCAGCACAGCTCAGCCATGTATTTATGACACTGATACTGACATCAGGAGATAAAATTATCCAGCTAACCCCATGCAGGAGATTGAACCAGACAGCTCCTTCTGGCTTGCAAAGGGCTCCATATGCCCGCACGTAGTCACCAACATAATGAGACCCTGGAGTCAGGCGTGGGCTTTGGACACAATTGTTTTGGAACTAGAAGACGGTCAGTAATAATCCTGGTTTTGGCACATCCTTAGAAATACTGGGATAAAGATCTTCCTAGCAAGTGAGGCTGGCACAGCTGGCACAGACCCGCAACGCCCACTGGCAGCACTCCTGAGGAGCTCACAGGGAAAATGCTCACAGCCAATGTGCTGTAGCAGGGAGGCACACACAGACCTCCACACCGCAACCTCAGCTGATGATCCATTTTGCAGCTGTTGCTGGCGAGGCACAGCTGTTCCCCTGTGTTTGGACACCCTCCCCACCTGTTTGCCCTACGAGCTCGCAGGCTTGGAAAGCTGCAGAGTGCCTGGCTCAGCTTCTCACCACATTCATGCAAAGAAAAGGTTAAGCCCAGCCTAGCTCCAGCTCCCAGCTGAACATGCGGCTTCAAGAGAGCATCTCATGGAGCGAAGCCACCCTGTCTGCAGGAAATGCTCCAGCTCTCGCTGTCAGCTCCAACAGCTTCTGGCCATTTTACAGTGCTCAGAAAATTTGGAGAGAACTGAAGCAGAGAGTAAGCACATGGACCTCTCACACCATGGAAAAGATTACACGAGAGCCAGAGACGTGTGAGCTGGCAAGGAGATTGTAGAGCACATCTGTGATTGGAACAGCGCTCTCTGGGTCTGAACTGTGCCAGTTCAGCCTGAACTTGGGTGCCCAAAACACAGCTGGGAAGTGGAAGGTAAGTGCGATGTGAAGTGGCACTGCTGGTCTGTCAGGGATTCCTGCATCTCACTGCTGAGAAGAGGTCCATCACTGCTGCACGCTGAGCAGGGATAACCTGCACCAAGGGCAAGCTGATCCTTACAAAGTCCTTGAACTGTAGATGTGAAAATTAATAATAATAACAATAATTTTTTTAAAAGCAGGGTGATTGAGGTATTTAAGTGGAAAGGGCTTTATCTGGATCTTTTCTTTTTCCACAGGGATGCCAAAGCCTGTTTTGATCTTGCCTAAGTCTCTACAAAGCTTCAGGAAAACATGCAAACAACAGCATTTCCAGCCTTGCTATGAGGACAGCCTTCTACTTGACAGCAGACCCTTTGTATACCTTCTGGTGTGCTCCAACCCTCAGTGCAACACTTGTACTGACGAAGATTAGGAACATAGAAACCTTTCCATTCTCACCTCCACTTTGGCTGCTGCTTCTGAAATGCTTTAAGGCTCTCACTCTTTGGAGGAACTACCTACAGTGGGGCATCTTCTCTGGGAGCTAACATTCAGCAGGTTGGATCACATGGAGAACGTCTGTCTGTGAGGATCAGACGGTCAATTTCTTACCTCCTGGTAGTTCTTATCTACTGTGGAAAAGCGTATGAGGAAAATTTCCGGGGGCTTTGGCTTCCTGTCATCCCATAGATATTCTGGAGAGAGCAACTTAGAGGGTTTGTGGGTGAGAAAGTGTCTGTTGAGATGGCTTTCTTCCTGCCAGGCTGCCATGATCCCATTGGCTTTGTCTGCCAGGATGGTCATGTGGCAGATCTTGGTGAACTCGTAGACCTTCTTGACCAGCCCTCCAAACACAGCTCCTCCATAGTAGAAGTCCCCTTCTCCGTCAGGGATGTAGGCTGCTGAAGAGCTCCTCCTCTCATATGGGAACTGGCTTCGAGGGACATTGAAATAACCAGGGTGTATGGCTGCCACCATGTCACCGAGGGTCTCAGCCCCCCAGGCATTGTGGAACACCATGTCAATATCCAGGCAGAAGAGGTAGTCCACCTCCCGATGGCTCCTCTCTGCTATGTGTAGGTTTATGGCCTCCATCCTGCGCACGGAGATCTCTTGCCAGCTGGAGTATTTCTTGATGTGCACAACATCAAACCTTCGTCCAGGCTGCAGCTGGACATCGGGGATCATCTTGGGGTTGTCAGTGAAGATGTAGTAGTTCACTCGATAGCCTTTCATGAAGTGCATCTCTGCTGACTTCAGGAAGCGGCTCACAAACCTCGTGTATCTGTACAGACAAACATAAACAGCACAGCAGAGACATGGGGCTGCATAGTGGATCACGGAAGGTACTTCAGTGAATGAAGACAAGGGAGCGTTACTAGGTACAGCTACAAGGATGCATATGTTATATATACAGTGAAGAGTGGTGGAGAACAAGGAACAAGTTGATTGTCCCCACTTTGGCTGACCCATTTACATCTCTAATTTCTGCAGACATCTTGGGTGCCGAGGTTATTTTACAGGCTCGTATGATTATGGATACAGCACATAGGTTGGATGGGTTCAAGGTTCAAAGCTAGGTTGGATAGGGCCCTGGGCAGCCTGGTCTAGTATTAAACGTGGAGGTTGGCAGCCCTGCCTGTGGCAAGGGGGTTGGAGCTTCATGACCCTTGAGGTCCCTTCCAACTCAAGCCATTCTATGGAGGTGTTCTACATAGGCATAAAAAAACTTGCTGCAGATTGGAACAGACTTCAGCTCTGCTGAGGACAAGAAGAGCCCAAAGCACCTTTCTACAAGCAGCCGAGAACTGGGCCCTCCCCAAATGGTTCACTTACTTTCCAACGGCAAAGGCTGTCACCCCTATGGTGAGATTCAGTGGCATGTAGGCACTGTCCAGGATCTCAGGGCTGAAGGTGCCTTCCCAAACGATGGGGGCCAACCATGGTGTGACTGTTAGCACATCCTGACGCCTGAAAAAGGGGGAATGTTAACAAAACGTGACCGTTCCCTTTGGTTTCAGGCCAATGGGGAAGAAACACTGGAGACTACATCAGCATTGACTTCTTATGTATGGTACTGCGTTCGGATCTCTTTCCCCATGCTGTTAATGTCATACAGCATGGAGATTTCAGCTCCTGGGTTGAAATTCAGCACTGTTTATGGAATTAGCAAAAAAAAAAAAAAAAAAAAAAAGAAGTGATGACACACTGAAATCTCATTTAAGCCTACAGGACTTATCTGCTGAGGGGAGTTTAATGACCTCGGGACTCACAGAATGGGAAGCTACGCACATTCGTTATCACTCCAATGCACATGGCTACAAGTGGATTAAAATGCAAGTAATAATATAAAAATCGTTATAGAAATATGCTCCATGGCTGTGGTATTATTAAAACACAACTTGTGGCATGACAGTTGTTTTCCTCACTATTTATATACAGCTCTAACATATTCAGAAAGAATCTAAGATTCTCTATATGAACTGGCATTCAAATATGCAACAGCTACAGAAAATCCTTGATCTCCTGAGTGGGGGAAGTGGAAGCGTTGAATAGCAGAGCCTGGCTATACCCAGCGACTGTTATACAACACTATTTCCACTTTCTTCCCTCATTTCAGGGCTTCTTTCCCTCCTTTTTGATTTTTTAAGCAGAATGTTATTTACAACATCAGCCTTCCCCTCGCCTGTTCACATTCCCTTGGGCCCCAATCTGCGTCACTCTGCTAATGAAGATGGTGATGGCCACATGGTAAAGGGTCACACTTTGAGACCAGAGCAGTCTCCCACCTGTCATGCTCCCAAGGCAATGGCAGCTGAAGAAAGACCGAATTCCCTCCTATAGTAACACACACAATTACAGAATGAAGGTGTGCACCCACTCAGTGCACCCAGACGTCTCCTCTTAGGAAGCAGTGCACTCAAAGCTACGCAGTTCTCACCTACTCCAGCGCACAGCAGCTGACTGGGCACGTTAATTCATTCCAGTCTGGAGGCGTGAAACGTTCAGCTGCAGCACAGCCTATCACAACAGCCAGGTAAAGCCTCCCTGCAGGCTGTGCCTATTAACAACAGCTGAGGAAGCAGAGCTGCTGGAGATAAGAGTCAGGCCATGGGAGGTGGCTCAGAGGAGACTGCTGATGAACATGAGCTGACAGGAGCACTGCCTAAGCCACGTCTCACTGCTGCTGCCCCAAACCCTCCCTGTCTGTTCAAGCTCACTGCTCTGACTGCTTCCCAGGCAGACTTGTCCGTAATTTGTTCCAGGGTAAGATCCAGCAGGTTGGCTGAAAGCGTTGCTGGAGGTCATACAAGTCACCTGCTTGGTTTTGTCCTGAAATGGATTCAGAGCTCTCTCGCAGCTGGTTAAAGCTACAGTGCAGCTCCAGAAGTTACAGTAGATAGAAAACAGCTTTGTTTCTCATCTCGGAGTCCCTAGCAGCAATACATAGATGGGCTGGCTGTGCTAATGTATTAATTAGGAATATACAGTAGGTATAGAAGTATACACTTCTATTGGACTGAGACCAATCTTAGAGGAGCATAGGCAGCTGCAGGCATACCCACACAGCTGGGCTCCCCGTGGGATGAGTGAGGAGGATCCCAGAGCCATTAAGGTTGGGGAAGACCTCTAAGATCACCCAGTCCAACCATCTACAGACTACCAGCACTGCCCACTAAGCTGTGTCCCTAAGTATCACACCTCCCCATCCTCCAAACACATCCGGAGACATAACTGCACCACTCCCCTGGGCAGCCTATGCCAGTGCATGACTGCTCTGAGAACAGTCTCTTCCCAACAGCAGATCTTTGAATGTCCAAGAGCCACAAAGCACCCAAACCAAAGCCAGCAGCTCTGTAAAATGCAGGACCAAGACACAAACAGCAAACGATGAAACTTACTTTGGAGCCAGCACTCTTGGTTGCTGATAAAATAATCTGTGAAAAGGAAGAAATATCCATTGAATAATACACAAAATATGCCCAGAAGAGAGAAACAATGGGAAATAAAAAGCTAATACTTACTGGGGGAAGAGCTGGACTGGCTTATCTCCCAAATACTGGAGTTTCTTGGAGCTGTGTGATGGGGTGGGAAAATAAAGAGTTGTGATGCTTTTGACAGGACAAAGGTTTAGCTTCAGGACCTGCTGGTGTACAGACAGCTGTCCCAGTTCTTGCTCCAGTTGCAGTGTGCACTGCTTTAAACAATTGGGCACTGCCTGCGCACATCTTAAAGGGCTGCCGGGCAAATCACAGCCAAGCACAGAAGAGAAGAGGGATGGGGAGAGGATGGCAGCCATTTGAGTCTGTGAGTAAATCAGTGCAGTGGCACACACTTGTTGGGGCTGCCAGTGCTGGTCATGGACATGTTCATTCCCTGCCCATTTGTTCCTGTTCCCCGGCAGGGCTGAGCTACCCGAAATATACCACACTCAGAACAGCAGTCAGAGAAATGAGTGACTTAAGAAACAAAGTTTTAAATGACTCCGTTTGAATTCCTTACGTGACCCTTCATCTCACCCCTCTGACTTGCATTTCTCCATCCAGCAACCTGGGATGCATACACCCCAAAGCGCAGCGAGCTCCTGTGTGTACAGGTGTGTGTGTGTGTGATAACACCCTGATAACAAACCCAACTCTGCGATGATACAACAAATGAGACCTCAAGACCTTTGTTCACGCTGTATAAACACAGAGCTGTCCCGAAGGGGAAGTAGACTGAGCAGAAAGGGCTGCATCACCATCCTTTTATTTGAGAGATACTAATCACAGATTCATTATGGTGTAAAATAAAAGATAAGAGAGTGCTTGCAAACAACCAGGTGTACCGTCAGCAAAATTCAGGTCTTGTAGCTGTGGTGTATGATACTTGTTACATACAACATGGAAGACTTACAAGATTCCAGGGCAGGGAAGGTAATATGGGAGGTAGTGCACTTTCCAATTCCCAGATGCAATCCTGTAAGCGATAGCAAAGAAATATTTTAAGACAGGCAGCACTGAAATATATATTCCTGGTGTTTCCTAAGATGCTCAGAGTCTGGCATAGGTTGTAATAAGTAACTCTAGTTAACTGCTCGTGGACTTTACTCCTGAGTGTAGCATACATTGTATTCAGCCTTTAACAGAGTACAGCACTGCCAAGGCATAAATGGGAAGCTCAGGTTGAAAGGAGTCCACAAATGGAGATGGTTCAAAACTGAGAAGTGTGCAATCACAGTGGTGTGCCACAACGGTGCTTTCTGAAGCAGAGATGCTGGGTAAAGCACACGTAAATCACGGAACAGAGGCTGCACAGCTTTCTTTCTCCCTTCAGCTTTGGTCACAGCAGCATGCACAGGCCATGCAGAGCAAGGAGGGACCATAAGGGTGCTGAGCGATGGGCACAGACAGGGCTGGGTGGGGAAGAGCCGCCCATTAGGGTGAGGGTGGGAGAGGAGAGCGGCAGCTTCTGTTAATCATTACTCTGCGGGGAACTTCCTGCAAAACACACTGCCTGTACTGACCTGCTGTCACACTTCCTGCCTGCTGCAGCCAGGGAACTCACTTTAAACATTAACCAACTTGCCAGCAAACGCTTACCAGATCAATGTGGCAACAGCAGACAGGCAGACTAAAGATCCCAACGCCTTCCTGGAAATCATGTAGAAGAATTTCTGGTGCGAGCTGAGAGCAGCAGGCTTGGTGCCAGGAGCTGTGGGAACGGCTCTGCTGCAAGCAGAAATGACAGCACCCCCCCCAGCCGAGCAATGCGTAACATCCGTGCGAGGCGGAGCGTTCTCTCCACTTATTGGCAGCAGTGGAGAGCAGCATTTGGAGCAACACAGGGACCAGCAGCCCTGAGGGTTGGGCTGGGGGGTGACATGGGCACAGGTGTGGTCACGGTGTCACACTCAGGGTTTGTGTACTGTGGGCGTGGATGCACCTTCAGGAGATGGGCACGTTGGCATTGGATGGGCCACAGCTGGCTGGGAGGGGTAAGGATGTAAAGGATGGAACAGGCAGCATGCTGGCTGGGCTCAGCACCAGGGCTTTAAACTGGATTGGATGGGGGAAATCAATACTGGTTGTTGTCAGGGATACGTCAACAATTCCACAGCGTGCAGGACAGAATTACCCTGCATTCAGTGAAAACTTCATTTTAGCCTTCATAAAGTGATGATCATCACTACAAGGAAAAGTTGTTCTTAGAGGGTTGGATGAGATGATCCCCAGAGGTCCCTTCCAAATGCTGTGGTTTAATTCTTAGAATGGAATGGGCTGGTGTCATGATTTCATGGTTTTTCAGCAGTATTCCCAATCATGTAGATGTGGTTCAGTGGTAAAATTATTACAAATCCAGGCTTTGAGCATGGCAGGCATCAGGCAATGTGCCAGCCTGGTCACGGTTTGGCCTGGTTTCCATGACAATGGGGCAAAGGGACTCACAGAAAACTTAGTTTACCAAATATACCAGCTATTAGACCAAACAGAGTAGCTACTATAGCTGATTTATTTAGTAAACAAAGTTTTGGATTTCCCTTTAGCTCATTGCCACTGCTTTCCTCACCCAGGCCCATCTCCCTGCCTGTTCCCTCCCCCCCTTCCCAGGGTGTGGATCTGTGGGTCCCTTCACCCCCTCATTGCAGAAAGCAGGCCAAACTATGACAGCTGAGAAGGCACATGTGAACACATCCACAAACCATTTACCAACATGCCCCAATTACTCCAGCAAAGATGCAGCAGGGGCATTTTTTCTATGTTAAAGAGGACGTTTATTGGTAGAACAGAAGGATCCGAGCAAGATGTGACTGATGTCACATATAAAGTTGCTTGATTTTCTGGATGGACTGCTTCCACCAATTTTCCCAATGCTGAACTGTTTCCAGCTCAGAGGTACTTTCTTCCTTGATCTGGGCTAACTGCTGCTCAAGTTCACATCTGTATTTCTGTACAAAGAACAACAATTAAGTCAAAATTAGTAGAAATCGGGTATAATTCCTACATCCAAGTCCTGACCCGCCATCAGATCCTAGAATCATAGAACGCCTAAATGATTGCATGCAGACATACAAGTGGATTTTTATGCATGGAGAATACTGCCTCAAGATCTGAAATTGCTCTGTATATTAAAAGTTATCCATACCTGTACAAATCCACAGCAATAACAGACACCCCATCCACACACACACACCTCCCCATAAGAGCCCTTTCCCACTGACCAACCTTATATGCAGCATCTCTTGCTTCCACTGCTGCTATGTGGCCCAGTGTAGTCTTTGCTGTTGTAACTGATGCAGTTTCTCTGACTGTAACACGGTCTGAATCGCCCATAAGTGTGGTCGTGGGTATTCCTGGCCAGGTCCTTAAAGAAACAAAACAAATAAACAACAAAAAACATATCCAGAGGAGAGAGAGTGGGAATAGAAGAGAGCAACCAGGAGCTCTGCACAGTAAACAGAATGCATATTTTCTGAGGGAAAACACACACAGTATCCCACAGATTTGTATATGGGAAAGTAAGAAATAGTGGTAAGGAAAACAACCAAACAATTTTAACAACGGGAGCAAAAAAAAAAACAACCCAATGAGGACAGCGCCTGATGTCAGCCTAGGGAAGAGAAGTGGAATGCAGTGGTGTCCAGTATGATCCAATATTACCTGCTCCCACGTTCAACCAACTGCTCAGCCCCATGGGTCTGTAGAGGAAGACCAGCTTGTCTATGATGAATTAACATGGATGCCTTCTCCTTCGGTGTTACAGTTTCTGGGAGATGATATAAGAGACGTTCAGGAGGAACCAAACAGAAGCAGTCATGCTGCTGCTGCTGTTGCTTTCAAGCAATTCCAAGTAGAAAGTGATGAGCAACTATCATGAAATAGCTCTGCACATGCGACCACGCAATTGTTCCCCACTTGATGTAATAAAGAATATTTACATACCCTCTTCCTATGGAGTCTTTGAGAAGGAAGGAGAACGCTGAACAAGAAATTCCATCATTACTTACTCGGTGCTTGTATGTCACCAATAGTAATGCTTTCATCTAATTCCAGCAGCAGCTTTTCTGTGAAGGCAGCCAGAGCTGAAACGAAGTTCTGGGTGCACTCAGAAGCACAGTCCTGTTGGGACATCGGATACCCCTGAGAGGAGATCCTCTGATAATTCAATCTCCTTTTAGTTTAGCTCCCAAAGAACTGTGCTCCTCTCCAACCTTGATGCTTTGCAACAGCTGCAGATGACAGCCACGGGGTTGCAAATGGCACAGAAAAGGATCTGGAAGTGCCTTATGCAGTACTCTAAACACTCTGATAACCTCTGGTAAAGCATGAAAGCCTACGGAGTTGTGTGTGAGGTTGCCATGTGGTTGTATATTTGGGCTAAGCATCCAAAAATGGATAGAAAAGGAAATCTGTAAACATTACCTTTCCACTCCAAGCAAAAGGCCACTATGGAATTCATGTACTTTGAGCAGAGGGGCTTTCAGGTATTGCTCTAGAAATGGTATGTGTGTGTTTGCACAAATACCAACTGCCCTCATGAGATGCACACAGAAAGAAAGCCTTCCAGGCCTATCTTCTGCAAGTAAAGTAACCAATCAGAGAACGTCACTGTTACTTCAGATGTGGGCTCATGTGTAACTATTCTATCATTAAGAAATGAGCCAACCCTCCTCAGTACATCCTATGAATGATACCAATGATGGGTTAGGTGCACTTGTACGTGCATGTATGCATCAATGCGTACATCAATCAAATGCTGCCAGAATGTAACTTAAAGACGTTGTGCAAACAGCACTGCATAGAACTGAAAACATTTTCCACTTTACTGTTGGCACAGGAGAAAGATGTACCCAAGAGCTCCTCTCCTTTCCATACACAACATCTATCAAGCTGATATTAAGCACTGGCTTACCTGAAGCATCCGTGTGTGGAGGTGAATAGCATCAACGTGGTCCTTTCGCTCTTTTGATTCCCGTTGGCACAAAGCCTCCAGCTGCAGCAAGTTGTCTGGATGTCCCAGTGAGGGGCGTAATTCATTCTCACGTGCAGCCTGCAGGCAAACATATCAGAAATGTTTTCTATAAAGAAGGTGCAATTGAGTCATAATGAGAAAGTAGTAAAACAAATCGCTTTATACTAAAGCATGCGAGCATGACTCATATAACCTTACAGATCCTGAAGAGTCTGAAACTATGAACAATTGTGATGCTTTCAGCACTGCTTAGACTGGAAGCATCCATGACACACACCTTCACGCTCCTCCAGTCCTCCAGCTGCTGATGGAAGGAGTGCTGAATGTTACTGGTGGCACAGCTGAGCTTCTGTTCGTGTTCCTTTAAAAGACCATCAACTGCCAACTGGGAGACATATGGGAGTTCCTCTTCAAACGACTTCAACTGATCCCAGAATTCTTGCAAGCAAAGAAAATTCAGCTGAGGTGAATGTACACTGCAGTGGTCAAATGTGGAGGAATTTTCTCCCTTAAATTCTGTCCCTGACATCCATGACTACAGAAACACTCTTCTAAAAGATGTGACATTGTACAGGTCTATCAGCTTAGTCAGTGGCTCTTTCCTCACATTCTACATTGCAGATAATACATTAAAGATGTTATTGGCCCAATAAAATCAACAGCTTTTCCACTTATCTGCTTTGTTCTTCATTTGTTGCAATTTTCAGTGAAATTAATGGCTGAATTAATTTACCTTTAAGGCAGGAATTGTAGTAAGCATCTATCTGACTTTGGTACGACAGCAGATTCTGTCTGATTACTTCTGCACAACGTTCAAATGTCTCCGGCAGATCTTCAGGCATTGTGATTTGATGCCTTTCTGTGTGGTAGAACTCCTTCAAGAGTTTAAGATAAGACAGAACAGATGCTGATAACACATACAAACAAGTCATATCCATGCATATAGCAGTAGCAGGGAGACAGAAGGCTGTCAATCACTCTCTTATTTGATACCAGTTATCTTCCTCTGCCTGTGCTTTTATTCTATTCCCTATCTTTGAACAGGGAGCGTTTCCAAGACTACACTGCAGCTTAATTACCAATTCTGAAAAGACATTCTCAGTCCTCATACTGCTCCTAACCTTGGTAACATGTCCTCAAACGTTAGTTATTATGATGGTACTATAGTCCTATTCAGGAACTGTTTAACAGACATTTATTCATTAGAATGAAAAAGACTGGGGCTGCCTTGGCTTTGCAGACATGCTGCTATAGTAGTGGATACAGGTGTTGGTGCCCCCATATATTATACCACCTGAGGTTCTGCAATATTTAATCATTAAAAATGCTCTGCAACAACAAGGATTATTAAAAATTAGACACCCTGATGAAGCAAGCAGTTTTTGGATGGCCATCCAAACGTTATGATACAACCAAGCCATTCAGATGACACGTTATGTCTACAGTAGCAAAAGTGACCGAGAAACACTTTTCTTACCTCAGCAAGAGAGAGCAAGTTGTTATTACCCGTCCAGAGAATATTCATAACAATCCCTTTAAAAGTACTGCAAATAAACAAAAACCAATAAGAAAAAAGACAATCATGCTGTATAAAGATCAATCAGTCAGTTCTAATAGAGCAGGGGAATGGAAAATCATCTCTGAAATGATTTGGTCCTTCTCCATTTGTGCAAATGTGATAAAGAGCCCAAGAATGGATCTTTTCTGAAGATACAGATGACTTACTTTGATTCTGGAGGCATCTCCCCAAATATCTGGAATCTCCTGTCTCTGAGAACGGATCTGCTGTGTTTCTGCATGCTAAGAAGGCAAGAAAAATATTGGTCCATAAAGTCGTCTGTTTGTCTGACTGTTGGAGCTAATTGGTGACGTGATGGATACGAAACGGAGGAGAAACTGAGAAAATGTAACTCTAAAACTGGCATTACATGGAAGCTATTGTTGATGACTCTCTCCTCAATGGCTTTTCAGAACTTTTCTGTTGCTCTCACCATTAGACTCGCTCATTTCACCAATTTCATCTAGCTCCAGATGCACCATTCAGATGCCGAGCTAGAAACGAAGCCACGTTGGTTTAAGAGTGGGGTTAGTCTGTATTTCAACTATTACATAACACAGATCAGCAACTGATAAACAGAAGAAAAGCACTTTACCACCTAAAGTCTGAAATGAAGCGAAGGGCTGATTGAGGACACCAACCACAAGATCTCAAGGGAGAAGCATTGGCAGAAAGAAGACTAACACAAATAGCATTAAATTTGTCCAAGAACAGGCAGAACATGTGAGTACGTAACATCTCACCTTCCTCTTGATGACTGTTTCTTAGTAGATGGCTTCCTGGCAACCTGAGCTGCGTGCTCATGAGCAGCAGAGCCCCGAGGACCTTCACCAGCTACACTTAGGTGGGAATTCTTCTTCTGTGTGGTAAGAGTGCTCTTCCTCTTTCCTTATTAAATACAAAGCAGAAGTATAAATGCCAGCTTTCTTCCACAACTTTTGCTATAACAAATACAGGTACGTCATTAAAAACCAAAGGAAAGCCCACCTCATCTTCTGCACCTTTCATTGGTTAAGAGCCAAAAAGACACCATTAGTGCAAAATAAAGACAGCTAAGGTGACAGCGAAGATGCACAGCCCTCCCAGAGCCCACGTGTAAGCCTGTAGCCTGGAACAGCTCGACCTGCTCCCTAACATGCTACAGACTACACTGAGATGAATGTAATAAATTAGAACTTCCAGCACACCTGGTCCCAAAGAAGCACTGCTGTCCTGATTTTGGACTGAAGACTTTCTCCCGGGTGACTGAACTCTGGAACAAAAGGAAGAGCTAATTGGCTTTGGAATACCCAGCTACAAGCTCCCTTCTCCTACCAAGTGTTCAGTGCAGACCAGTTGCTGAGATGGTGTTCAAGCCATGGGGTCACATTTACAACCAACAGCGTAAATGGGAGTACCTTCACGGAGTAACTAATTGCATAGTTGTGCATTAAATTGTTCTCATTGCTATCAGAGGCCTCGTGAAGAGATGAGATATATGTATAGCAAGGAAAATGTAAATCAAGACAGTTACAGAAAAACATAATGAGGCAAACAAGTACTTACTCGAGTAAGTTTTTAATCACGCTTACTGATAAATCATCAACTGCAGATTTTCCCATTCTGCTTGGATTTAACAACGGAAACCTGCCAGCATCCAGCCCCATCATAGCCAGTTTGTGCTCCGCTCGAATGGCAGCAGCAATGGGACCTCGTAACGCAACCTCAGCTGCAGGAGGGGCAAAGTGCTCCTGGATTGGGCACAAAATGAAACCACGTTGGCTGTGGCAGGCACAGCTAGTGACAGCAATACATGTAGTTACTGGCTATAAAATAGATATTCCAAACTTATGCTATTTTGCTTGACAGGCTGGAAGAAAGGCTTCTGTAACTCCAGGAGAAATGTTACAGCCGTGCAGCTCTGTGACACCTAGAAGTGGTTATAAGTAGATCCTCACAACCATCATAAGCACCTAGATATGTACTCTTAAAGATTGTGAAAAGCTTTTAAAATAGATGCACGCTAAAATATCGCTCAGAATTAAATAAAAGGGAGAGAACAAATACTATCCTACATTATCATATGGTCTTGCTGCATTCACTAGCAGGCAATCAAGGTACTGGCTCCTTGCCTTCAGTTCTTTCAGCACTGCTTTGATAAAGTCATACAACTCTTCGGAAGTCAAAGCCTGAAAGATACAGCAATACAAACGGCATTTACTGCATCAGAGAAGCAATGAGATTGTATAGCAAATAGGAGAACAGACACAGAGCCGCCCTGAGACAAAATGTGGTCAAAGTAATATCATTTCATCTGTTTAGAACTTACTTCTTTATCTGCCGTAGGGTGAGCAAAAGCATGGAGCTTCTCCAGGTGGGATTTTAATGCCGCTGCCTGCAAATTGGAATTTGCTACCTGGAACAGAAGCAGATATTGGTGAAGAAGAATCTCATCCACAGGATTTTCAGACTCTCTGAAAGCACAAGGCTTGCTAGTAAGGAGACTCGGTCAGTAACACCCACAAAACCAACAAGCTGCATATCTGCAAGGCCACAGCATTCCAGTACAGCTGCGTGGTTTCAGAGGACAATGACAAAAATCAGTTCCGAATTGACACAAGTAGTTCCTCGTGGTCAGTTCGCCCTGAATTCAGCCAGAAATCTCTTCAGTTGAATAAAAGAGGAACGATTAAAATCCATTCAAACAAAGCTTTGAGGTCTCTGCCCGTACCTCGGATTTGATTTGCACCCGTAGATTTGCCAGTAGCCGTTGGATCTTCTCCATAAAGACTCGATTCATAAAGAGACAATGGAGCCTTGTTTCAGCCCGCTTGATAACTTCAGTAGCCTTTAAAAAGCCCAGAAATAAGAGACAAACTCACTTGTGTTCACTTTTTTTTCTCTCCAGTTTGAGTAATAGAAGTCACCATTTCTACTTACTCTTCCATCACGTATTTGTCACACAGAACAGTTTTAAAGCTCCAATCCAGGGTGGTTATAAATCCCGTTATATATGCCAATATAAGCCACAGTTTGAAAGAGTGAAGCTCTGCACAAACCTGCTCCAAGCACCTCGATTCCATTTTCTCCATATCAGCCAAAATTGACCTCTCAAAAGAGTCAATACTTTTGCTTTCCTTCTGAAGACATTTACTGAAAGACTGCACCTCCTCAGAAGAAAAATTTCCTCCCTCCACAAATAACCTGAAAGCAGCCAGCAAAGGGAAAGCCATCACTTATCATAGAACCATCAAGGCTGGAAAAGACCTCTGAGGTCCTCCAGTCCAACCACTCATCTACCACCAGTACTTCCACATTGACCACATTGCTCAGTACATCTCCACGGCTTTGGAGCACCTCCAGGGTCACCGACCCCACCACCTCCCTGGGCAGCTGTGCCAATGCACCACTGCTCTTCTGGAGAAGTTCTCCCTTTTTTAAATGGTAGCTGAGCAATCCTGCTGCAGAGATATCAAGGCAAATGCGATGAAAAGAGTGTAACAACTGTGGCTTAGCAACTCACGTTCTTTAGAGGAACATCGCCAACCAGGTGAGTAACAAAGAAACCTTAATTTTACTGTTCTGCCCATAGAACAAAGGATGATAGCTAGATACAGGTAACATTAACAACTTCCCTCCAGCAGTATCTCCATAATACCTGCAGCCTTTGAGAAAATCCACATTTGAATCTCTTAATGTTCCCAAAGTTTCCTCCAGGTAGTTCCGATAACTCCTCAGGGACACTCGGATGACATCCAAGTAATGATGGAGCTCTGGGCACACACTGCTGCTGGAAGAGACAGAGAAAACATGTAGGAAGAGGAGCAAGCATTATGGTTTGCAGTCTCCTGGCTTTACGACATCAATAAGATCTGAGAACTCACGAGTATTTTACTGTTCTGAAGGCAACTTATCCAGTGGTGGTTGTTTTGATAACGCTCAGCACACACCAGCAAGCAGCTGGTGCAGTTACAGAGCATCCTTCAAACCCAATTAGCCTATTACTTCACAGATTCAGTAAGCTGGATAAAGTCTAAATAAATCAAACACGGAATCTACGTTAAGGTTGGTGTCCCTTCCAAAAATATACGACAAAAGTAATCCATTTGGAGAGAAAGGGAACAAAAATCATTTCCATTTTCATAGAGTTCCAGGAGAGCCTTTCCATAGCAGACAAAAGGGGCTCAGAACAACGCCAGGATCAGGCAGACCAGCTCTGGCTGCTGGCACACTGACCTCTCAGCCACGGCAGTCCTGAGGAACGCTGATTCCATGTCACAGATCCGAGACTCCAAGTTTTGGATGCTGTCATTTTGCTGATCGCAAAATCTGAGGAATTCAGCTCTCTCCTTCTTCAGAGCCTCTCCCACCTCATTGCAGTGGCACTCCAGGTGCTTTTCATGAAGTAACAGTTCAGCTGATGAGAAAAGAAGACTTACAATATGGTCATTATCCCACTTGGTATGGACTGCCCTGACCACCGTTACCAGAAGCACCAGTGAAACAAAGCAAACTAGACCTCAGAGGACCTTAAAAGCTACTAATAAAGTAGACCCAACTCTTTGACTTTTCTCCTGTTGTTGACTTATGATCTATTTTCCTGTCCTCCCCAAAGAGCCTCCTTCACACTTGGCTGAAGACCAACAAATCCGCCTTAAATCAAGGTTCCCCCCCCCAAAATCCTTGATGCTCCTCATACAAGATTCCCCCCTTAGCAGCCAATCTGTGGCTGCACAGTGCTATTTCACACAGGTAATTCCTCCACCTCCTGCACTCAGAAGTCACCCCCCAGCGTTTTGGTTCCCCAATCCTTGCTCATTCTTTTCCCCCCCCTGTATGATCATCTCCAGATGAAGACGGGGAGTGCTCAGAGTGAAGAAGCAGATACCAGCTCTGACACTGAAGATATTTGTCTCTATGTTCTTCCGCCTCAGTTCACACGAGAGAAGATGCTGCTGAAGTTCTGAACTCAGCTCCCCCTTCTTGGCACCCACAGTGGCCCACGAGTTGGATAAGGACTCTGCAAACCACTTCTCCAAGTGTTCAAAAAAGCGGAGGCGAATCCTATGATTTAAATAAATTCCTACAGTGAGGAATGCTGAGTAATAAACAGAAACGCTCTATACATCTTCAATGTAAGAAATTACCTCTTGGCTACAGGGAGATGTGGTCTCACAAACACTTGCACAATGTTAGTACTGCTCATTTTGTCTACAGATACAAATAATACACATATATTCGATATATCTATACTGCTGAAACAACTAGACTTGCTATTAAAATGCTCTGTCACTATTACTGTTTGCTCACTGAGTTTAACATCAGAACATTCTATTAGAGGGAAACGCCTGTGTGGTTCACCCAGGAGCCACATGTGAAGAGGACTGCCAAAAGTTTATCTTCTTTTTACCAATTAAAAAAGGAAGAACACCAAAATACTTGGATAATTTTGGCATACTTAGTTTGACATTCCTCCCCAAGAGCTGGAATGTTTCTATTACCTAAAGGGAAAGAGAAAACAGTTTCCTACCAACCTTTTCTTCAGCTCCACAAACACTGTGTCTGTGACAAGTGCATGTTCCAGGTGCATAGGAAGTGATCCTTTTTCATCACATTTTGTAAGAGATGTCTCCAGGACATCAGGTTTCCCCCCCTCTTCAGCTCCAAGAATGGTGTAAGTGTTTCCGCTGGAAGTGGAAAAGGTCTCAACAGTGAGTTCAGAGATTTCCTCCCTGCTGCTGTCGAACGTATCCTAGGAAACAAGTGGGAATCATCATCCGTTGCCTCCAACAGTACAATATTAAAAGAAGTGAATAATCAACTTTCAAATCTATTCATTCTCTTGTTCACCTACTTGTGAAAAGCCCATCCTCTGTTCCACGTCTCCTGGTTCATCACTCCCTTGAAAAATACTCCTGTCTTCTTGTTCCTCCCCTTCTTCACTTGCCTGTGCAAAGACCTCCTCGTTCTCAGGAATATTTGTTCCTCCCTTCTGTTCATGACAGCTCTCAGCCTTTTGCTCTTCTCCATTTTCCTGCACAACGCTCTCAGTTTGCTGCTCTCCCTGATTTTCAGCATCCGAAACTTCCTCTGATCATTTCCAGTGAAAGCAGAGTTTTAGTGATCACAATCCAGAGAAACGCAGATGAAAAACAAGCAAGCAAAAGGCCTATTTGTGCTATCAAGGTATTACCTTGACCTGGAAACGTGGAGTCTGTCTTTCCTTCCAAGCTCTAGAAAGAACAACAGAACAATTCTAAAGCAAGGACTGGCTTGCTTATAAGAGGTACAGATTCTTTTCCCAAATAGATCTATTTCATTAAGCTACAATAGTCTCAGAATGTTAATGTACCTGGGAGACTTCAGAACAAGTTTGTCATCTTCATACCTGTTTGAAGACTTCTTTCACGTTAAAATATTGGCTGAGGGATTCACTGTAAGAAATCAATTCCTGCAAAATGGCCTCTGGGTAACTCATGACTATCTCCATGAGCGCTTTGTTGGATGCCTCATACCTGTCAAATGCAAAGCTGTCGCTTAAGAAACTTAAATATGTATAGAAATAAAGTGAAATATGACTACTATGTCCTTAAATCCAAATGTTTTTGATCAAAGTCAAAACTATTATATATATATATATACACACACACACACACACACACACACCCCTAAACTGCACAACCAACTTTCACATACACTGAATAATTTGGCACTACGAAATTCATACCGAGCTCTGATGCCATCCAGACAAGAAAGGGCACTCTCCAAAGATTTCTGCAGCTTTTTCTGTGAGCTCGCTGTTCTCATTTTATGCAAAATGATATCCAGGTGAGTTTCCATCCTCTAAAACCAATAAAAAGAACCCAGTAAAAGCAGGCTCTTACTAAAATGCTTTGTAACTGTTTAGGCTTGATATTTGATAGTATGAAAGCAGCATATAGAAAATCCAGTATAAGTGTCCATCATTACATTTTTATACCAAGCATTCCGAACACAAAAGACTTCCCTGCACTGAGTCCTTTCTTTACATCACACTGTATTTATACGCTCATACCTGAATGGATTTATCCTGTTTCTGTTTGCATTCACTTAATTTCTTCTGCAGTTCACCCTCCTGCTGGGATAGTTTGAGCCGATGGAAGTCCCAGAGAACATTGGCCTCCTGGCAGAAGCTGTACAGATCTCTGCAATTCTGCTCATTGTGTTTAGCCAGCTCCTCAAAGCCTCTCTAAAAAAATACATCCAAGTTACCACGAAATCATGTGCAAGAAGGTGAAATACAAGAGTTAGGGGACATATGGCGTGATAAAAGTTGGCAGCATTCAACAGCCTCTTCTACTCTGAGAGGAGGAAATAGTCCAAGTAAAATAGGTAAGAATATGGACTTTTGTTTTAGAAGCTGAGCCATCAAACCTTCTGTTTATTCTTCTGGCACTGTAAAGCACAGAATCACCAAGATCAGCACAACCCCAGGAGCACTTTGCCATCCTTCATCTTAGGAGCAATTACTCAGTCACCATCACGTATGGGACCATATAGGAGAGGACTGGAGGGAATTTGGGAGCCCATCCTTCCACCTCCAGGCTGGATGGGCTCTACTCATCCAATCCCTGACAATCTATTACAAAACCATCACTGATAAACTCTTCCCTCAAACCACATCCTACGTGTATTACTTATGGGACAGGTACTCAATCACTTCACAGCAAGGCACCAATAGCCTAAGATGAACTTAGCATTTCAGACCATGGCACCTGAATAATAGACTATTCCTGAAGAGGAATAGGAGTAGATGCAATAAACATACAACCATACGCTCCAGTTCTTCTTCAAAGCGACACCGCAGTTTCTCAGTCAACAGAAGCAAGTCAGAAGCCACCACTTCTTCAGCCTCTATTTGAGTGCACACCTTCAGATTCAACAGGTTATTCTGAACAACAACAACAAAAAAACCCACATGAAGTTACTGGCATCCATATAACCTAACGCAATGTCACGTAGCTTTAAAATGAACACGGACTAAAATGATTCGCACTTCCTATAGCTTCAGCATCCAGTTTACTCAACATTTTTTGAAGCAAAGATTCAGCCTCCCAGATCCCAGAAGTAAGCAGCACAACACAGTTCAGATATGGGGAGAAACACAGCTGAGGGGTGACACTTTTCCCCCACGATGAGACAGATTGAGGACAAGACTGAGGGTTCTGACCCTGAGCCCTCTACCTATGCATGGGACAGCACTTCCTCCATCACTGGTAGCTGTTATTGCTTCTACTCATTTCACAAAATGAAACACACAGCAGGTATTCTAGCAGAATAAGGCAACGGTTGGAACTAATTTATGATATAATTGTGTGAATTTATCTTCTCATCTCAACCCTCAAACCCATCGCATTGCAACAACACACTGTATGCTATTAGCAAGAGCCCTTCCAAGGCTTCGCAATGCTATGGTACTGACCTTGCACAGCTGCACTTCTGCCAAACACTGTTGCTGGACACTCTCATACTGGGCACGAATTTTCATTGTACACTTCGTGTTGTGGTCATCTGGAGGGTAGGCAGAACAGAGCATTGCCAACGCTTTGCTATTTCACAGAACACAGCAAGCGTACTTTCAAAGCACCAATCTGATTTGTTACTGATAGGGGAAAAAAAAGAGACAACAGAAAGAACTGCTCGGAGTCCAGATTGGTTGGCTGATTTCCCAACATACCTATGCTGCTATTTAAATCCACCAAGGAGTTGTACCACTCATCAATCTCGGCTTGTGTGCTTGTTGGAGGCAACAGGTCGCTATCAAAATAGGAAAAAATACATCAGGTCTCCTCGGAGATAACCCAGTCAGTTGTTAAAGGATAACACTGTAAATCAACATAACCAGGCTGCTCTGCTTTATTTACAGCCATTTCAGCAATGGAAATAAATCAAGACAAATGCTGTTTTTCAAGGCCACTGTTTACCAACTAGGAATTAAACCTTCATTGTTGTTGCATCCATTACAAAAGAGAAACTGCATTTGAAGATCACAGCGTTGCAGTATGAGGTTCTTTCCAACATTCATCACTCATTATACAAATCAATCTCCCACCCAGAAATTGGACAGCATCACCCATTTTTACATATACACCCATCCATGTCCACCTCTTTCTACTAAGCTCCATACATCAGTAAGGTTTACTTCTGTGTTGCTGCATTTCTCACCTTCGATAGCCCCTTGGCAGTGCAACAGATGCACTGAAAACCAAAACATAGATTTTTTTTTCCATTAAAAAGACTTTTATGGAAGAAATTTAAGCCCTGCCTCACTGCTGCATTGGACAACAGCACACTGAGGTGCAGCAAAGAGCATTCAGCACATCAAAGGCTAACAGGACGGCTTGGGTTGGAAGGACCCTTAGAGACCATCCAGCTCCATTCCCAGCCGTGGGCAGGGATGCCACCACAAGTCCCTCACTGACTACACCAAGAACTCTGCTTTTGTTACTGTACTCTCTTCTGTCATACGTAAGGTGCTGCAGCAGTTCCAGCCTCTGTTCATTAAGCAGAATCTGACCATTCATCATATTTTCCTTCTCTGTTTTCACCGTTTGGGGATTCTGTATTTCTTCCTTTGCCATAAAGTCTCTGTAGGATGGAAGGACACACTGAGGTGATTACGTGTTGGGAAAAAAGGAACGCTTGAAACAACACAAAATGTATCCTATGAGTACCAATTGAAAACAAGAACACTGGATTTTTAGTTTCATTGGGGAAAAAAATACTAAAATACTTTTTGTAGAAAACACGAAGGAACACGGGTCACTTTGTGCTATTCATGCTTCAAAACACGACCTGCTGTCAAACTTCAGACCTGAAGCTCTGAATGATGCAGTTCTTTCGGATGAGCCTCCAGTCCTTGACTCTGTCTCTCCACTTCAACTGAAGCGATAATTCCCTTTTCATCTCTGATTTCATCAGGTTGAAGAACAGCTTGGCTACTGCCCTCTGATTCGCCAACAGTGCTCTGTTAATCATCTGTGCATGAAGACACGAAGATGGGAATAAAAGCAGTATGAGACAGGAATAAAGTGCCAGCTCGATGTCAGACTAAGGATGAGGAATTGAAATGATGAGGGACACGCAGTATAGGAGCCCCTCTCCTACGTGGCAGGGATTGATGGGCAGAAGTGATCGTTTCCATTTGAACAGGAGAAGAATAAAGCTCAGGGGGGGAATAAAGCTCGGGGGGGATTTCAGATCGCTCTCTCCTTACAGGTAAAACTGCCTCCCAGTAAGGAGGACTTACCATGGCCTCGTCATTAATGAGCCTGTGAACATCGGCTGATAAGAGGAAGGAAATTTCCTCCAGCCTTGCAGCATGCTTCCTCAGCACATCCGTTATCTGTACAACAGAAGAGAACCAAAAAGGCCCAAAGGCTCTGTAGAACTGCTTGCCTTCAGGAACTTCAATGATATTAACAAGAATTGAGTTTCCCCCTCCCCCCTCAAATAAATTCAATTGGTTGACAGATCGAGAAGTGACCCTTAAAATGCTGATTCTAAATGGTTAGCTACCAATTCATAAAGATAACCAAAAATAAATCAGGTTTGTTCCTATTTGAGTGATTCTTTTCTGGTGTCTGCGATTCCTGAAATCTGAGCTCACTTTGTCAGCTCGGCTCCGTTCCACCCTCTTTAAGGTTTCATCCCATTCCCGAATCCACTCCTTTCTGGTCAGGGATTCCTGCTGGATGGTTGCCCACAGTCCTTCCAGATCCTGCAAGAAGGATTTACCCTCAATCTCAGTGAAAAAATACGTGTGAAAATAAATGCTTTCATATCAGAAAGCTGCAGCAAGGCATGTGCAGGTGTGCTGCTGTGCTGACAGACCAGACTGTGAACAACAGGTATCAACAAATGGAAGAGCTGACAGTGGCAAAACTGCCTTACTTCAATCGAGAAGCCTTCCAGAGTGGCACTGAGCTCCATCTTCGTAAGAACCACCTCCGTTTTTCTATCAGATTCCATCAGTTTTGTCAAAAGCACTTTTCCAGGTTCCAAAACAAAGGGCTCCATTTCCTGAAAGCAGTAATGAAGTCGGCCCCATCTCTTGAACATCAGGCTCTCAGCTTTGCCTGCTGCTCCAGACTACCCACACTGCCACCCCAGCCTCACCCTGGCGATGCAAGCAAACTCATGGTGCATTGAGGTCAGTGCTGCATCGTGGCGGCCTCGGCGGCGTTCTGACACGAGCTCCAAGAGGTTGTGCCTGCTTTCCTCTGGAACCTCTGAGAAGAAAGGGAGGACGACGGAGCTTAGAGCTGTTTGGAACAATATACTGCTAAGTCAAAGCTCTGAGCTCTGTCATTTGAGCAGCATTCAGGTGCAATGCTGGAAAATGGCAGTTCCCATGTGTTAAATCTGCTCATCTCATCACTACTTTCTGAACACTAATTGGCACCGATTGATATCTTCGCTTTGTTTCTGCCCTACACGTGGATTCTTCATTGCCAGAGTTATGTACAAATCATTATAAAACGCATCAGATCATTTCTGAGCTCAGTATTATACCTTATCCAGCTCAGGACGTTACACATATGGTGGTTCCACAAAATGCAAATGGAAATATCTGACATTAAGGGAAATAGGTTTTACCAACAAGATCAGGTAGGGCTCTGACTTCCTCAGCTGCAACGACATCCTCACTTCTCCAGGATGCCTGAGATGCTGTAGCTGCCCTGAAACAGAACATAAAGCCTCACTTTGTACTCAGGGAGACCACAGGTTTGTAATTGGTGCAATACTCCATTTAATTGGCAAAACGTAACATTCAAGTCAAAGAAAGCTTCTAACTTCAAAGAACGGGGATCATAGGGTTAATGTTTTGCTCCTTAAATGGAAGGAAATGGCCTTTACCTGCCCCTGTTCTCTCTATCAGTGCGCTGTGCTCCTGCCTGGGAGAAGGGCAGAGTGAGGGTGTGCTTAATCAGCACGAGGGTTGTGGTGTAAAGGATGGAGGCATTAATTTACTTTCATGCTTATGAACGTTGCTCAGAGCAGAGCTGAGCAGTCCTACAGCTGCATAGCACCTGTCCCCACTGACACGAAGCTAAAGCAGACTAAAGGGAAGGAAATAGCTTTCAAATATATGGGAAATTAATCTAGTTAAGAGTAATGGTATCATTGCATAATCGTTTACAGCGATTAAAAGAGTGTAAAATACAGCTCAACGGTATATTTTACTGTATTACTGTTATTCAAAGGAAAGTGCAGCAATGACAGCAGAGCAGCAAGGACCCAGGCTGCAACAAGAGAGAATTTGTTCAAATGCAACAGGCAGAGAAATAAAGGAAAGAAGCTGCTTACCTTCAGAAGGCCTCAGCTATGCAGGGATCCACAGCAAGAAGCCCTCACCTCCACTGCCAACCCTTAAATGAGGTCTGGGCAGGGGTGGATCCTGGCTCCAGCCCTTCTGGTCACTCAGATACATTGCACACACCTGAGCTGCCCTGGGTTGGCCCTGCCTTCCACCAGGTGCTCAATCACTGCTTCAAGCTGTGACTTAGCATTCCTGCTACAGTTACACGTAACAGATGGTATCAGTAATACAAACAGGCTTACACCCAGGTGGCTTTGAACAACAAAATAGTCATCCAGGAGCCTTTTAAAGTACAAGTTGTGCACATGTAAATCATTACAGACGTTTGGTGGGCTGATGGTCGGACTAGGCCATCTTAGTGGCAGTTTCCAACCCTAATGATTAGCCTGAGAATCTGTGCTTTAAGAGGCAGCAGCTCAGTGCAACTCATTTCCCATCTGGAGCAAAGGAGATAGACTGTTACAGGTGCCGTGACCACAAAACGCAGCTCCCAGCGTTACAACTTCGCACCCACAGCCACGGAATCACACCGACGCGCAATCAGTTCCTCCGGCTGCTCTCTACCTGCCCTGCCGCGGCTTTGCTCCCGCAGTCCCCGCCTTCCCATCGCACAGCCACGGCCCCTCTCCAGCCGTGCTGCCCGGCTCCTCGCGCAGCCACAGCCGCCCACCACTCCGCGCTGCTCCCAGCGAGCGCCCGCGGCGAGCCTGCAAAAGCCCACAGCAAAACGGGTTGGAATCCACTCCAGACCTACTGAGCAGAGAATCACAACGGATTAATGGATAAGAGACGGGAAAGGCTGCAGAACAGAACAGCCAAATAAAATAAGGTATACGTATAACGATTTTTATCCATGAGGTTCCCCCCCCCCCCCCCGCGTCTGAAAGCGATCTCTCCGCCCTCTGCATGGAATTGAAGCAGTGCACGGCTGCAGGCAGCGCTCCGGAATGCCGCAGCCGAGCTCACCGCAGGGTTACACTTCCTTTCTACTACAGCAAGCACAGCAGCACAACGAACCTATCCGCCTATCGCCCCTTTCTTCTTCTTTTACCTGGTCCTCGAAGAGCTGCCGGTAGACTTCGCCGTTGGGAACCACGCGCTCTGCCCCCCCCCGGCCGCGCGCCGCCGCAGCCGCCATTCATTCCCGCAGCATCACCGGCACGGACCGCCGCGTCGCGCGTCGCCATGGCAACGCCAGGGGGCGTGGCCAACAGCCCGCCTCGTTGCCATGGCAGCGCGGGACGCTCCTGCCGATCCGCCTCGAGGAGCCCCGGGCGCAGCGCGGCACCAAACGGCAGCGAACGCGGAGCCTCGAGCGACCGATTATTTAGAGACAGTGCTTCAGCAGGACAGGAAAACTAATCAGCAAACACACACGAGTAGCTGCGGTTTTGGTTTTTTTATTATTATTCACTTGGGAAGAGGTGACAGTGACACCTCCAGAGCTCAATTCCAGGCTGGGACAGCTGCAGGCTGATGTGGCAGTCTTTAATGGAGCTGTTGCAGCACAAGAATCCCATCAGCTGCCTCTAACCGCAGCTTCCACGGCCAGCCCACAGGTCCAGCTGCTTCCTGGGCCACTACAAGCCAGCTTTTTTCAAGTCCTCCGGCAGAACACGACCTTTCTTCCGGGCCTTGGCTTTTTTCTGCTCAATCTTCTCCTTCTTCTTCTTCTGAATGTTCTTGCGGCGTTTCTCCTGCCGCTGCTGCATCCTTTCTACCACTTTTTCTGTTCTCTTCTCCCACTGCTTTTGGCGCTGTGCTTTACGCTTCTCTTTGCGCTTCAGAGCTTCCTTCAGGCGCTCCTCATCGTCATGAATCTTCACACCTTCTGCCTTATACAGAACGTTCGTCCATTTCATTTTCATCTCCAGATCCTGAGCTTTCTTCTGGTCCTTCTCCTTGAGCTCCTCCAGCTTATTCTTCCGGATCTCCAACCTGCTCAGCAGCTGCTTGTAATTCCTACCTGTCAGAGGAGTGATTTTCCCCTTCACTCCTTTCCTCTTCTCCTTTTTCTTCTGGATCTTGTTCAGCTCGTTCTCTTCATGCACTTTGATCCTGTTGAAGACAATCTGAGCTGTGCCCTCTTCCTTTTTGCTTTGTGGCTCTATAGGTACCTCCTCAGTTTCTTCCTTCACCGCTTTTGCCTTCATCTTCAACTCCTTTCTTTTTCGCTTCTTTCTCTCTTTTTCATACTTTCTTCGTCGCCTCTTCTCCAGGACTGAAGGGGGTAATTCTTTGGTATCATCCTAAAAAGGACAGATACGAATCAGGAGCCTTACAGGGATAATACAGAGATAAAAGTGGGATGTGCTCAAGGTTCTGATTTCAAACTTTTCCCTAGAAATGTAGTATTTAAAAAGCAATTGGCTCAGCTTTTAGAGATGCCAAATGCATACAGTAAATGGATTTCAAGCTTTTTACTCTCACTGAGAATCCTGTACTTACACTCCCCTTGCAGATTTTCAGTGCCTTTTCTGCACCCCTCCAAGCTAGACCCTACCTTTTCACATGCATTTTTCTGGAGCCCAGAAAACCACGACTCCCAGCAATACCCACAGGCACCTCCTTAGGGAATGGAATTATCTCCAGCCCTAAACCTTGGAAGACCACAGTTCCCAATGCACGTGGCAACTTAGGGAGAATTCAAACCATATCCACATGCACATAAGGGTACACAGAGTTCTCGTACCCGCCCAGAAGCTTCTTTAATCTTCTCATGCAGTCTCTGACGCAACAGATTTATTGCAGAAAAAGAATTGGAACCAAGTTCACTTTTGGCATCTGAAAATGAAAGGAAGAAAATAAAAACACTTAAAATGCAGCACTAAAGTGAGGAATTTTCTATAGATATGGGAAAAGCTATGAGAATTCTTTAGATGCTATGAAAGGATGAAATGAAATTCTAATGAACCCAAGAGCTTCTATCTTGTTGGTTTCTTCAGAATTCTCCTTTTCCTATCCATATCATCATTCAATATTGCCAGCCCAGGGTAGCTTGATATGCCCTGCAGTTCCCAAACAACAAGGGGGCAAATACCAATGGAAACGAAGATGCCAAATACATCTTTCCACTCCACTTCTCCTTGTGATCAGGCTCTCCCAGTTTATAATGAAAAGAGGGCATATGATGATATATATGCACCCATGAAATAAAACCCAGAAATGATCAAGTACATTAAAAAAAAACAAAAAACCTCAGCATTTCATATGAAGTGCTCATATTTCTAGAGAGCCCCCCAGTGGTCACACTGCACATTTATGTACATGGAATAAACTCAAGTATTTTCAATTGAACTGGATTTCTTAAATGGTTTCCAAACCACATATATGTGAACCAACTGAAATGCGGCCACCTCAGCTCACTTTAACCACAGACAATTCTGCTGTTTTACCTGTAACGGAACTCTCATTTTTGTTCTGCTTAACACCCAGTGGAGACGATTCGTTGGCCTGTGGGGCTGCTTTCTGTCCTGGAGCAAGTTTGTTGGTCTTAGAGACCCCTTGTTTAACTGCAGGAAAATCTGTCTTCTCAGCTTGCTTCCTGGACTTCCTTCTCTTCTTTTTCTTGAGCTGCCTGCCAGCATCGTCTGGCTGGCCTGGTTTTGATACTAGAAAGAAAAGGAAGAAATATACAAACCAGGACAACACCACATTCTCAATCAATAACGTTCAGTTACAACTGAATACTTATGAACCTTGAGGATTTACCTAAGCAGAGCCACGTTAGCAATAAGCGCATTCACTTGCATGCCATCATCACACGTGTAAGGATGAATGAGACCGCTAACTTCGAGGGAAGAAACCCCGTATCACAGGTTTTGCTTAAAACCAACCGGCTGTGCTTAAAACCAACACAACGCCCCCAGGCGAAGCACCCGGCGGAGGCAGACACGCCACAGGCCCACGTTCCCACACAGCAGCCCGGCGCGACGGGAGTCGCAGCCTTACCGAACTTCCTCTTCCGCGACTCCGGGGCGTTCTGCGCGCAGACCTTCCTCGCCAAGCCCTGCAGGTAGGCGTCCTGAGCGGCCAGGCTGGACATCGCCGCTACTCGCACCGGACAGACCCCGAGAGAAGCGGCGTAACGGGAAGAGCCCAACTGCCGCGCAGAGCGCCGGAAGTAATTTGAGTGCGAGAGCCGGAAGTGAATAAACGCTTCCGCCGGAAGTGACGGCATAGCTGCGAGACGGGGCGCGAAGCAGAACTCAGCACAGAGCCGCCATTATGCTTCAGTCGTCCCGCTGCGTGGGAAAGGCTGCCCGCCTCGGCTCCCCCGCCCGCCCGCCTGCCTTTACGCTTGGAGATCCGCAGCCCTCAGTTGGGGGTGGCAGGGCAAGATAAAGCCGGACCAGTTCTGCAAACACGAGGCGCAACGCTACGGGCGGTTCCCAGATAGCTGCTCTCCCAGAAGCTGTGGTGCTGTTACACATTAATGATGCTTTGCAGCATGAGGAGGACTGCATGTATGGCATAAGCTGCAAGACTAGCGATTTTCTTCAGATCATACAGGTCATCCTGGCATGCATTCATGCTTTATGTTGTCAGAAAAAGTTACAGCTAAAAAACACACAATTCAGTTATATAAAAGAGTTATTTATTAAACCACCTATATACAAAAAGGAAAAAAAAAAGTGGAATGGAAGGAAAGTAGAACAAAAAGTACACCAAATTCACATTCTAACAAACAAGACATCACAGCAGAATGCTGGGGAAGCTCCACTGAACTGTCTGTTGGTAATGCAGCTGCCACAGCCACGTTCCAGCCCAACTCTATCCCCTTCAATGCATTCTTAGGGTCAACTCAGAACAACTGCAGAGATAAAGGGCAGAAAGACCAAGCTGCCCAACAGCTGCACACAAAGCACCAAGATTGTTTGGAAGGAAACTGAGCAACTCCCCCCCTCCTCCCCCCCAGCTCCACACACCTCAGCTGTCTCAAAATGTTATTAGATGAAACTGTTAAAGAACATAAACGTTAGCTCAAGCTATGTTAATAGAAAGCTGTTGTGTAACCATTGGAATCAGCCTAATCAAAGTGTGCTCCTGCTTCTATCTGTAGCCTTAAGCAAGTCACATTATTAACACCTCAGCCTGATTCTGTTTGCCCTCTGCTTCACAAAAGGGATAACACTGCTCTTCAATACAGGCCTCATGGAGAGCCTCCTCCTAAACAATTCACAGCAAAATGAAGTACTTTAACAGTGAAGAATACTGAGTAAAAAATACTGCAAGATTCTTACTTAAGTATTACAGGTTGTCTGATGGCATCCTGAGAAACCTTTAAAGCAGCCAGAATGTCAATAAACATGAGAAATAGAGTAAAGAGGCCCAGAACAGTCACTATCCCCAGATTTGGCTCAAGTTTTCTAAACCAACCAACCAAATTCAACTACCAGCACTCCACAATGTACTTGTTGTGAAATTCAAATGGAAACAAACACTGGATTTCTAATCAACTCCACGTGTAATTGTTGTGGAAAAGCAAACTTAACTCTAATTCGTTAGAACAATCAGCTTTGTATTCACTTATCACTTTCTTTTAAGTGAGAGGAACACTCATGGCAATGTCCCAGGAATGGAGAAAGCACTGTGGCTATCCAGTGAGCAGAAACCTGCAAATACAGCTCCAGTGCATTGTCCTGATGGGAAGATGCTTGCTCAGTACAGCAGGTGGAAGACTTCTTCAGTGCCACCAGGAGGAATGTGTCCAGCAGCAAAGAATCCTCTTCAGGAGTGGTCTGTGGGGCCTGCCCCATGCCCGTTCACGTGAGGGTGTGATGGGGTTGAGCTCTGAGAGGTAGCAATACTCTGCTCTGCCGTGGCAGTTGTCAGAGGCATGGAGAGGCTTTCAGGAGATGGCATATCAAAGTCTTCTCTCCAGTAGGCTTCGCACAGTGGTAGATCATTGCTGTCACATAGACTGTAGCTTTCCAGAACAAAAAAAAACAGTAAGGAGAGGCAGCAGGTACAATGATAAAGGAGGAGAGAAAGGAAAGAGGAGAGGGAGAAAAGCAAGACAGAAGCAAAGCATTAAGAAAATGGCAAAAAAATGTTCATGGATATAAGGCCTGTGTTCACAAATTCATCACAGGTCTTGTGACACTGGTCTTTCCCAAAATACCCTGTAAAGGCTGGTATTCAATCTTAAAAGCCTAGTAAGGATCAGGGAAATTTCAAAGACAAAGTTATTGCTACAAACTGAAAATAAGAGTCTCAGTTCTAATCCAGACACTACCAGTCCATAGATAGATCTGGGCTGAGGTTCTGGTACCCCAAAGACAGGAGTTCTACTACAACCTACATGAGGAAAAAAAAAAAATACAAATCGTGCTCTAAATTTAAGTCTATTGACACCCTTACCACCTCAGTAAAGTGTCCCACAGAAGACCTCGGTCTTCTTTTGAAAATCCCCAGCCTATGAAGCACTGACAGCTTCTCCAGGTCTCAGCAGTACCACAGTCCTTACAAAAGCAGCTTACTGGATTTGACTCCTGCAGACTATAGTATGAGATGATACAGCAGTGTGGGAGAGTAAACAACTGTCTGATTCTTGACTGTGTGTGGTCCGAGGAAAATAAAACGTGGAAGGGCCAAAACTAAGAAAACGAAAGCGTTGGAAGAAACCAGAACAAAAACAGAACAAATTCCAAAGAGAGGAAGGAGCTGCAGGCACAAGAGACACACCCAAGACAAAGTGAGTGCTGGAGCAAAAAGCAGCTTGTGATTGGAGTAAAACAAACCCAGTGGGTCAAGTGATTTTTGTTGTTGCAGCTTTATTTACATTTTTAATGTATGGACTTGAATAGATACTTTTAAGTGCAGAAATACGAGACACTTCAAATTGCACAAACATGAAATGCTGAGATTTAAGTCCACACTCAAAGACAGCTTCTGCGATCTCAGAGGAGGGAGCAATGGAACATAAATACAAGTTTGGAGTTTAGAATGAAAAAAGCTGGACTTGGGGCTTACTGCTTTGAAGAATAAGCACATGAAGCACTAGTTGCAAGCACCACATTTTTTTTAGTGTTTTCTGACAGCATCACCCAGTTGGTTTCATACCAGAAGTGGGAAAGCAGTGGATATATGTTTTATATCTGGGGCCTTTGCTAAATCTCTTGGAAGATTCTTTTTTTTCTTGCTGGAGGATAGTCACCCTGCCTTAGAGTCCCCAACACAAAGCAAGTTTGTATTCAATTAGTGAAGACCTTTGGGACTAAATCAGAACTGTGGTCCTTTTCTGACAGTTTTATACATCAAACAATGGCTTCCAAGGTGAGCCCAAACGTCGCATCCATGCATATCCTGATAGATTGGTTACTAAGAACGTTTTACCTGTATCAGTAGTGTAGGTACTTCTCCCTTGTCCTAAACAACATTTCCTAAAGTCTAAGCTCTACCTCTCATGTACACTCCTTGAAAGGCAGGCTGAATGAGAAGCAGCTGCACAGCCCACAGCACTACCACTCAACCTTCTGCTCTGTCCTTTAACCAAAGGTTTCTTAGTGTGCAGAAGGGATTTCTCTACTCCCTCAGGGTGCACAGCAACATCTGTGCACAAATGAACAGCTTTAGGAAAATACTTGAACAGAGACTGAAAGTGAAGATTCCTACTCAGCTTCAGTTTTAGGCACCAATGGTAGTGGCAATTGCTGCACAAGACATTCCCTTTTACAGTCCTCCTACAGCTCTTGCTAACAACACAGAGAAAGAAAGGAAGCTATGCAGCATGGGGCAGTTTACAACTCTGCAGCACCTGCAGTTACGCTGCTCCAGGAAGCTCACTTCTCTATAGCCTTCCCTGGAAGGACAACCTGACCATCTAAAATAAACTCACCAGTATCCTTCAGGGAATCTGGGGCATCAGAGAACAGTTTGGTAGGATGGCTGTATAGAACCAACATCCTGGCCTCACAGGACTCATTATAAGTCCTGTGGGATTAAGCCCCAAAGGGAAGTAATAGAGAACAGAGAGGAAACCTCAACTAGGCTCCCAGGTCAGCACAGAATGCCCACTTGTGAGCAAATCAGCTTTTGCATTCATTGCCATTTAAACATGATCAACACTCTAAGGCTATGTGACATAACAGAAACCCTTTCCCCACATTAGACAATAAAATTTCATTTAAAATATCATAATATTCTAATTATAAAAGGACTTTGAATAAATCACCATTTCTGTATTTACACACAATTTCTTTGGTGCAGAAAAAGACAGGAAAGAGCATAGGAAAGTATTAAGTGCTAAAAGCAATGATTAAGTGCTACATGGTGTGAGGTTTCAGTAGAAGGATCATAGCTCTGTGGACAAGTCAAGTTTCCTCATCTCAGGACCACCCTCACAAGAATGAAAACAAAGGCAGATCCACTTTAGTGTATCAGGAAAGAAAGCTCTTTGTGCTTAGAAGTTAGTTCTGTTATGAAGGGTTGCTTCAGGTGGCATGCCATGCCAGTCAGGTGAAGAGACCATGATAGCATGGTCTGAACTCCTTAGTTCAGAACAGAAAACTACTGAGATACAGTCATGGCAGCCTGGTGTCAGCATGGGAGAGGCACCTCTGGCACTCGTGGGGCACTTAACTCCACACTGTCATTCTGGATGCAGCTTATGCCATGCTGTACACAGTCTGTGCAGTGGATAGATCCCTGACCTAGTCATGCCAAGACTCGTGTTTAGGTTTCTGATCACTCTTCTTTTCTGAGGCACTTCTAGGATCCCTTGCCATAGTTCCCCAAAAAAACTAAGTAAAGCTGGAAAAACAACTCTAAACTTTTATCTCAAATTTTCTTTAAACAACATAGCTGGTTCTAAGCTATGTTATATCAGTACCTTAACTTTTAAGAAGTCTTTAAAAAGAGTTTTACTCTTAAAATACATTACCCATAAACAATGCCCTAGCTGCCAAGTATATTGTGCAATTATTGTTTTAAATATTTTCATTAATCTGGAACTATAGACACTCAGAATGTTTAGAAAGAGAGCAGAAACAACAGTGGAAAACCTGGTCATAAGGATTTTGAGTAAGATTTTGAAAAGGTAAGTTTTTGATTGGAATTCACACCTTTATTGCACTGACTTCGCTTAGTTTGGACAGTGCAGACAATCTAATCTGATTCTCAGTTATTTTCTCCTGCTTCCATTTACTGCATAATCAATTAGAAGTGCTGGAGTGCATAACAAAAAAAATTAAAAAAATAAAGTGTCTGAATTCTCTAAAGCCTGTTTCCTATGCAAAAGTCTTTTTAAAAATCTTAAAAATTCCTCAAACAAATCATTAATAAATCTTCCATAAAAAAATCCTATCACAATACTTCATAATCAAATGAAACTGAGCACATCATTTTTGCTCATTTCAGATGTTCACCTCAAGAAGTCTCCAGGCAACTGGGGCAGTGGACTACAAGGTAAAAGGCACACTGTGTTAGCAGGTCACTTATGAAAGAACTCGCAACGGGGATACGGGACATCACCATCTCATTTAAGATCAGCACCCAGCTCAGCAAGCTAGTTTTCCTAGGGAGAGATAGAGACTCCTCCAGAAGGATATCACCCCCTAAGGAAACTGATCTGCTATAATTTGCTTAGGCTTCCTTTGTAATCACCTGTCACATCTAGCCAATTAAGGCAAGCACCTAGAGCTGGATGCTGTGAATACCTCCTCCAATATGACACTTATACCCTGCAGGATATCTGCAAGAAAGAGACAGTTGTTTTAAACTACAGAAAGAGTTTGACCAAATTAGGAACAGGAATGGAATTTTGTTGGGAACATTCTCAAGACCTATGCTATAAAGATTATTTGTTTAGACTAACTCCCCCAGAAGGGCTGGAGTCATTAGACAGAAGTCCACTGCCCTATTTGTACCTGGAAGAGTAATATTCTTCTTCTAGCTCATACAGGTCAATGGAGATCTCATCCCGTAGTGCAATCAACTTCTTGTCACATTCCTCCTGCAAGCTTCTCAGCTGCTGGTTGCGCTGGTTGATAGCTTCATTTACAGAGGGGAAATCATTGAGGATCAAGAACTGCTTCAGGTCAGACACAAGTTTCATCAAGGACTCACCAGCTCGAACCTTGTAAAAGGAAGAAAAATAGATATTAGAACATAGATATTAAGTACCTTTAAACAGGACTTTATTCCAGATATAATACAAGGTCCTCCAAGCTGCTCCTCCTGCTCAATCCCTGACTACACAGGAGCTCCCACAACAGGTGAGAGTTCTGACAGAAGCCTGTAGCTGACAACAAAGGCTACCAAGCTTTGCCCCACAGAAAGGACTCACTGCACCACTACCTCAAACGTCAGGCCACTCTTTTAGCAACAGTCCTCCTGAGTGATATAAAGGCTTCACTACATACAATAACAAACCAAACAGCTCCTGAAGGATGTGCCAGCCAACAAAGTGAACATGAAAGCAGTACTTACAATGTTTGCAGCTCTGACGTGCATCTCATAGTTATCTTGCTCACTTTGGGTTGCTCGAGAGACTTGAGTTTCATCCTCAATCTAAAGACAAAAACGTATAAATTCATCTTTACAAACACAAATGCTGACACACAACTGCTGCATCACAAGGCGTTTCATTTCAAACTACACCGATAAGCCCTAAGCTTTAAGCCTAATCTCACCTTCACGTTACCCACAGGCCAACTCTGCTGCCCCACACTCTCCCCTCAGGGCCTTCGCTGCTCCCTCCCCCGCCGGATGCAGCCTAGGCTCACCTTAGCGGTCTTAATGATCTCGGTAAAGTTGTCCATAATGGATTTGACGTCATCCTTAAGGCGCTTGTTGTAGGACTGCAGCAGGGTCTCTTTACTCTGCGGCAGAACCCGCTGCTGCGCCATGGCCGCCGTTTTCCTTCCTGCTGCTTCTTCCGGTCCGCCCCACCCTTTTCCGGCCCCACCTCTTCCGGTCAGCCCCCCCTTCTGGGCACACCTTTTCCGGCCCAACATCTCGCGAGAGGTGGTGCCACATAGATATCCCCCAGCATGCCCTGTTCCGCCCTTTTTACTCTACATCCAAGATGGTGAGTAGCAGCGGGTCCTGGGGGAGGGGTTACCGGCATCCAGCGCCATCCGCGCACCTCGCCGGGCCGCGGCCCCTTGTGGAGGCAGTGTGGGTGCTCAGCAGCTTTTCGGTGCCGCGGGGGGGCGGTTCGGTTCAAGCTGGGCCTGCGGGAGCCGAAGCCGGGATGGGGGAGGCGGGTCTGGGCCTGCGCTCCCGCGGCGGGATGGGATCTGGGCAGCCCTGCAGGCCTCGGGTGCGCTGAGGAGAGCAACTCGCTGTTCTAAGTCGGGCCATCTCGTGAATGCTCTTAGGTCACGTCGAAGGGTTTGTTCTGGTCTCTTCCCGGGTTGGGCCGCAGCCGGGTTTGTTCATTATCTGTAAAAGCATATTTTTGAGGTGGCGTGCGTGCTCTTTAAGTGCATTAAGCATTTAAGGTTTAAAAAAAAAAAAACAAAATGTCTTTCTTATTTGCAGCCGAAAGGAAAAAAGGCCAAGGGCAAGAAGGTGGCACCTGCCCCTGCTGTAGTCAAGAAGCAGGAGGCCAAGAAGGTTGTCAATCCCCTCTTTGAGAAGAGGCCCAAGAACTTTGGCATTGGTGAGTAGGGGGGTATACAGAGTGCTTCAAGGACTGTGGTTTATTTTGTTGTATGTAGCTGTAGATAGAAGAGTACTGTGAAAAAGCCATGGAGTGGAGCAGGCCATAAAGGCCATTGCTTTACCATCATCAGTGGTAGAGCTGTATTCCATTCAGTATCGAAGGTGGCTGTGACCGTTCGCTGTGTTAAAAGATTCGTTATGTATCCCTGTTGTAATGGATCTTGCCCTTTTACACACAGTGTGGTCAACTAGTTCAGGTTTCTGTAATGCTACTCCTGTTACGTGTGCAGATGATGTGAAAAAATACTTGCTATCTGAATGGTAGTGCTGACATACATAACCACCAAGATCGCTGATGCACTCTTGCCTCTTGCATGCTCTTACTGTGTGGATTGGGAACGGTTTTGAGTTAAAGTCTGTATTTGTAGGACAGGATATCCAGCCCAAGCGTGATCTCACCCGCTTTGTGAAATGGCCCCGCTACATCAGGCTGCAGCGCCAGCGCTCCATTCTGTACAAGCGCTTGAAGGTGCCCCCTGCAATCAACCAGTTCAGTCAGGCTTTGGATCGCCAAACAGGTAAGGACGTGGCCTACAAGATCACTTTAGACTTCTGTCTTTGATGGCTGATGCGTGCGTGTTAGGAGAGAAACCAAAATAAGACTTTATTAAAAAAAGAAGTAAGCTGCAGTGTCTCTGGGAGTTCTTTAGGGAGGCTTTAATAGTGACTGATGATGGGAACAGCAAGCTTTTTGAGTTTGCTGGCCTAAATTACTGTTTTGAAAAGAGAGATAGGAAGTATCAGAGGTCCTCCTTAAGGATGCAAACCCAGAATTCCTCAGCAGCTGCTTCTTGATGCAGTTGAGTCCTTTAAAAGGCAACACTGAGATTTCCAAGTTATTTTACTAATCAGTTCATTTCACTTCTAGCCACGCAGCTTCTGAAGCTGGCACACAAATACAGGCCAGAAACTAAGCAAGAGAAGAAGCAGAGGCTGTTGGCTCGTGCTGAACAGAAAGCTGCAGGAAAGGGAGATACTCCAACTAAGAGACCACCAGTCCTCCGGGCAGGTAAGTGCATGTGAACTTGCCTACTTGCATATATGGGAATGTGGTCTTTCGGAGAGAAAGCTGATGAGAAAGGTTGGTGCTCTGCTCCAGCCAAACAGGATTGGACATGCTATGGCAGTGATGTATGAATTTCTTCACCTGAGCTCAAAGTGAAGAGCGAAATAGACGAGCTTTTTAACCCTGAGCTTTAGCAAAGTGTCCATGGAATATCTTCTCTGTGCTACTGAATGGATATGAAAAGTTCTCATTATGGATGATGTGCTGTGAAAGCAGCAGATTCTATGAGGCTTACGTGAAAGCTCTGGTAAAGAGACTGACTTGAAACAGACCTGTAATTTGTTTTTTAGGTGTTAACACTGTCACAACTTTGGTAGAGAACAAGAAAGCTCAGCTTGTGGTGATTGCCCATGATGTAGACCCCATTGAGGTAAGCACGCTCCACTCAGAAGTGGATTTGGGGTGAGAGTGCGTTCTAGAACAAACTTCCAGCTTATTTATGAGAACTCGAATGCTTATGCATGCTTGGAGTTTTCCTGGACTTAGAATGAGGCTTGGCCCTTGCGATGATGTATGAATTTCTTCACCTGAATCAACAATGAAGAGCAAAATGAGCTTTTTAACACTGAGCAATTGCCACAGCCCAGACCAGCTGAGACACTACTAGGATGTTCTGTCAGAGATACAGCACACTCTCTCTCTCTTTTCAGCTGGTGGTCTTCTTGCCAGCTCTGTGCCGCAAGATGGGAGTGCCATACTGCATCATCAAGAGCAAGGCCAGGCTGGGGCGACTGGTGCACAGGAAAACTTGTACCTGTGTTGCTTTCACCCAAGTTAACCCGTAAGTATTCTGTGTGCTGATTTGCTTCACTGTAGTGGAGAAAACAAACTGCCCATAAGCATACATCATAAGGCAGATAGATATCAAATCTGACTTGTGTCTAGTGTAAAGAGCTAAAACTGAGTTTGCATGAACTCTGTGTCATCTTGTATGAAGCAGTCTGTCAGATCCTGAAGCTAGAGATTACTTTAGTGTATTAAAATGGGTGTGTTATTATTAAATGCATAAGCTGAACTATAAGCATTGTAAGTTCTACAGCACTGATGGTTAGTGTGTTCAACCTTTTGTGATACTTAACTCGAAAAGTGGTGGTGGTATTATGAGCTGTTTAATTCCAATACAAAAGACTTACAGAAAGCATTAAACTGATGCTCTAAAGAAATGCAACTGTCCCCAACAGGGAGGATAAGGGTGCCCTTGCAAAGCTGGTGGAGGCTGTCAAGACCAACTACAATGACAGATATGATGAGGTAAGATGCATGGCCCTTGTCTTGCAGGTTCATACTATGAACATCTCCAGTACCCTCTCAGTAAGATGCAGATTGCTGTTTTGGAGTGAGATCAGCTTAAAGCCTGTTGGGTGTAGATTGTATGTAGGGGTTTTTTTTAGGTATTCAGATTGTTTACCTGAGGATGGGGTACAAGGTGAATGCTGTCGCCAAGTTAGAGCCAAATGGAGCTAACACAGGGAGAGGAGCGTAAGGAGATCTATTTCAGCTGGTCTTGATTCCATCCCTGAAGTCCTGAAGTTAATGTGATGGCAGGAAAAGACTTTTAACTGTTATATCTGTGCTGCTCCCAGAATGTAATTCACTGCTTTAGAAATGCGTGGGAGTTCCTAACTGTGGGAATTCATCCCCTTGTGCACGAAGGAGTGAAACTGAGCACAGTTGATGGTATGAGGACTCTAACTTGTTCTCCCTTCTTTTGCAGATCCGTCGTCACTGGGGCGGTAATGTCTTGGGTCCAAAATCTGTGGCTCGCATTGCCAAGCTTGAAAAAGCAAAGGCTAAAGAACTGGCTACTAAGCTGGGCTAAAGATGTACTGATTTGGTACCGTGGTTTGTGTACATAAAAAAAATAAAGCTCCGGATTAAATGTCAGTGGTCTCTATTAATGAGGGTTCCAGTGGGTCGTAAATGATCATTGCCTGCCTTCTGTATTTGCCTACAACCAAATGGTTGGATAGAACAGCAGCACAGAGCACGTTATTGCTTCCCTTAGAACAGTTTCCCTTGGCTGGAGTGGGCAGTTGTTACATTTAATTCAGATCTGTCCCTCTTTAAGTTTTAAGATACGCAATGTAAATCACAAGACAAGTACTAAACAGGCCTGTTTTATTTATCCTGATGGCACTGCAGTGTCCCCATCTTAGCTTTAGGAATGACTGCTATGTGAAAAATCCCTTGGCCTCATTTGCTTAGATTGAATATAGAAAATATAGCAGTGGAGAAGAAGAGGCTTTGTAGCTTGTGACCAAACTGTCCAACTACAATAGAAAAATGCATCCTTCAGGTCCAGAAAGCAGATGTAAGCAAGCATGTCAATACCCACCACTAATTCTGAAGTTCAGTGCTTCCAAACTGCTGCCAGCATCAGCTGGTAAGTCCCGTGCCCTGAGATTAAGTTCTTGATTGATCAGGCTGCAGTCTTGACTGTAGCACAGGAGAGCAGAAATTAATCTTTCCCCTCACAGAGGTATTTTCTGTATAAATTTTCTGTACCACAAGAAGGAAGTTGCAGCACACAAGCCATACCTGTGACAAGAAGTAAAAAAGTAAATGATGCAAAACATTTACATGGTATTTCCAAGATTGATTAATGTTCCCTAAATCAGCTGCAGTTCAGTAATAAAGTTATTTCAAACTATCTGGGAAATACTACTTAGGGCCAAACAGTTTGCAGCTAAAGATCTCATCAGTCTCCCTGATGCAGGAGCAAGAATGCTGGGGAAAAATTATTTCCTTGCTTTCAGTGGATTCAACAGAAAGCATTTTAAGGCTTCATGTACAGAAAACAAAGGTCAGACATTGGCTGGGTAGCTTACCAGGTAACGATGTACTGCATGTGCTCGTTTCTCAGGCTCACTCTTGTTTGGCCTCCAATGGGCCCTCCTGGGACTGTGCTTCCTGTAGGTACAGCACGGTGTTAAATGTTTGGTCTGCAAAGCCCTGAGCTGCCCACACTGTGCCAAGTGAGCAGCTCACTGTGATAAGTCACAAAGATAGCCCACTTCTCTGGGCAGTGGTGTTCCCAAATTACCAGCAAAGCCAGTGGCTGTACCTTCCAAACCTCATACAGTAAACTTAGTACGATACCTCTGGAAAGGCCTTAGGGAAATACATAACAGAGGAAAGGGGGAGACCGACACAAATCGGTTGTGGGTTTGGGTTCCTTTGTGACTTACTGAAATCTGCATCAATGAAGATGGGCTCAGCACCGGTCACCTTCGCCATGGCCTCCAGGTCACGATAGTGCCAGCGGTTTTTTTCAATGTTATTTTCGGGCACGAAAGGTTTCCGTTTTTCTGACAGCCTCACTACCCCCGTCAGATCGATTTCTTCTTCAATCTGAAACGCAGAGGAGAAAAAAGGAATCTCTCAAGATTCATTTGTAGCGTACCAGGACCTGGTAGTACATCACCTGCAGGTCTGGTTATAAGTAAATCAGCAGGTTGTGCTATACAGTGCTGTAACACAGCAGGGAAAAAGGCAGATGCTTTATTTACTTTATCAAAGGCATCAAGAAAAGGCACCTTTCAGAAGTGCAGCGACTCATGAAGCTGAACGTGGCTGCTGCCTTTCTTAGTTTGTCAAAAGTGTCTCTGGGTAAGAGGTTAGAAAGTAACGTGCAAGATTTCCCTGTGTCCCTCTTACCTGTCCCTTCAGCCTGGTCTCTGGTTTCAGTTTCTTTTTGGGCACAAATCCTCGGTTGACTAAAATGGTGACCCTAGAGTTACATAAACAGGACAAATATACCTCATGAATTAAAGGAAATTCTTGCTGCTGTCTACAGCTATAAGGAAATATAAATACAAATTGGAATCAAGACTCAAGCACTTGAGAGATGCGTTTTAAGGGAAAGGCAAACATATAAACCCAATTGCTATCATCGCTCTCTACAGCTCCTGAAAGGAGGCTGCAGTGAGGAGGGGGCAGTCTCTTCTCAGGTGACAAATAATGAGATATGAGGAAATGGTTTCAAGTTGCAGCTTTAGATTAGATACTAAGGTGAATTTCTACATGGAGGGAGTGATGAGGCATCAAAGGGGCTGCCCAGGGGAGTGGTGGAGCTCCCATCCCTGGAGGTATTTAAGAGAGGTGTGGATGTGGCACCAAGGGACTAAGGACAGGACCCAGGTTGATGGCTGGACACGATGATCCCAAAGGCCTTTTCCAACCCAGGTGATTCTATGATTCAATTTCTTAAAAAGAAATGAGTTGCTCGTGTGAGCCACCACTTAACTTACCCTAGTTCTGTGCAGTAGAAAGGAGTAATGACATTTGCTCCATTTTCTGCATGGGATGTCAGCTTCCCAGCTTCTCTGGCTTCTCGCTCAGGGTCCACAAGTGACCGTGGTAAAATGTAGAGCTCCTTGGAGTGGTCAAAATGCCCTCGGACCTTTACAGGCCTGTACTCCAATTCCTTCAACTCCATAGGGCTGCAGAGAACAAGATGAAATGAAAATCACAGCTGTGATAGGCAGATTACAATGCGGGATTTTACTATGGAATTTTTCTCAGCTTCCTTACTCTAATGTCAGAGGGATGGGCTCTGATGAAAGTCTGGATGCCAGCTGGGCAATCAAATCTAATTTCCATTTTCGACGCTGAATCTGGAAGTACACAAACACAAAAGTAGTTCCTGTTGGTAGAACAGAGCAATATAACGACCACAGCAAACCTTAAAATCTATTTCCTGGTCGTAAGTTTGTTCTGACCTGAAACAGATTAAATTGAGATACGAAAATGGAGACTGCTGACTTCGTTTGGGGGAAATATTTATAACGGAAGTGTTTAAAAATGAATCTCTCTATTAAAGACTTGCACGAACCTCACCAGTGTGCACTGGGAAAGCAGAGAGGTAAAATATCAGCAGATCTTTATCCTGCCTATGGTCCGATCTATATCAAACAGTCAAAGACTGAAACCCCGACAGCCCCAAAGCTCTCATCCCTGGAAGAAATGGAATACGTGTGTGTATTACCTGCCATGTGCCGAGACAGAATGCAGTCAGGGGCACGAGGAGGAGGCCCCACTTCAGCCAGGCGTCCTCTCCAGCTGCACTGGTGGCTGTCGTGGAGCTTCGTGGGCTGCAGAGCCTCAGGCAAACGTCTGCAGAGAACCACAATGAGGAACCGGGCCGAAACAGGAGGAGAGGTGCTACATCCCTGAGGAAACGGCACCTCAGTGTGAGGCTGAAGGCGACAGAACCCCACACAGCTCTGCTCACCTCCCTGCTGGGTCACAGCAGAACCTGCTTTCGTTCGGGGAAACCCGAAAAATGTTCTTCTGAGCAAGCAGTGTGATATCTAAGGAAACAAAATAACATCCTTTGCAGCCCCTCTCCATTGTACGGGTTCCATCTCGATGCTATCGGCTGTCCCACCACCACAAACGACCCCTCCATGTGTGCTATCAGCAAACGTACACAGCGCTCTAATTTGCTTTTCAATAAATTCTGGGCGAGCGCCTTCCCCTCTCTCTTCCTCGCTCGGTGCCCAGCGGGGCCCTGCCCTCTCCCTCTGAGCCCACCCAGGCCCTGCCCGCTGCCCTCAGTACTCACCCGGGCCCTTCGCTCCCGCAGCAGCCGCGGCCCGGCGCGCAGCAGCAGCCCCCACGTCGCCATGGGGCAACAACACCGCCGCCACCCCCCCCACTCCGCCCAGGCCGCCCCCGGCGGACGCCCCTCTAGCTCGCCGTCTCTATGGTACTGCCGTTTCCCGGCGGGGCTCGCACCGGAAGTGGGGCTGTTCTTGTCTAGCAGCGCCTCTCTATGGTAAAGTGGGGGTTTGCAGTGCGGCTGTCAGCGCGGCGTGGCCATGGCCGAGGTGGCTCAGGAGGTGCCCGAGGAGGTGCGGCTCTTCTTGCGGCAGCACCCGCTGCTCAGCCTCGCGGAGTCGGGCAAGGTGGGCAGGAGCAGTCCGCGGTTGGAGTTGGGGGGGGGAGGTGCTGGGGCCGCGTTCCCTGAGGAGAGGCTGAAGCGCTTCCCATGAGGGGCCGTGAGGGGAACGAGGCCGCCTGAGCTCAGCCCCCAGGCCGGAGGGGCTTCTCCCGCTTTGTGAATCGCGGAGGGTCAGGGAGGAGGGCCCTGGAAGGAGTTGAGGTCTCCCCTCCCCTCCCCTGTGTCATCCCTGGGCTCTCTGACCGACACTCCTCGCTCTCAGGTGCGGTGCCGGCTGACGGGCCACGAGTTGCCGTGCCGGCTGGCGGAGCTGCAGGCTTACACCGACGGCAGGAAGTACCGGCGGCTGATAAAGACATCCAGAGAGTTTGATTATGGCACCTTCGAGCCCCATATAGTGCCCAGCACAAAGAACATGTAGGTATTCTGGTGCGTTCAGTCTCAGTGGCTGAGCTTTAGGGAGTTCTTGGGTACCTGGGAAAGTCTTTTGGAAGTGTTTGTTACATTTGAGCACAGTACGTTTATGTGAAAGGTTATTAGGTAGCTTGCTTAAACTCTCTTTGTGGCTCTTTCTTTTGTGTGTGTGTGTCTCAGACATCAGCTGTTCTGCAAACTCACTCTCAGACACATCAACAAGCTTCCAGAGCATGTCCTGCGTCACGTCCAAGGGAAACGCTATCAGAAGGCACTGAAAACATGTAAGTTGGCTGGCTGTACCTTCAGAAAAGCTGCTTTCTCCCCTGAGCTGCTGAAGTTCCAGTAGCTGTATCTGAAGGGAATGGCTAAGTTTGCTCTCGTTGACAGTTCACTGCAACTGCTGTGTGGGTGCCTCAGCTGGGAAGGAACATCCCGAGTGTAGGGATCAGCTGGCTTCTTTAGCAGATACTGTGGAACATTCTTACTTGGAAGGAGTGGTACAAAAGATTCCCCATAGTGGGGATTAACACGTCCAGCAGAGTGTTAACATCTTTCATGGTCTGCAGTATCATATAGATTATGTGAACGTGTATCAGAGCTTGATGTGCTTCTGGGTCGCATTCAATATAAAGTGGACCTGGAAGTAAGTAGGACTCAGGGATTGGGTAGCTATGCTAAGTGCTGCTCAATCCCTTGCACCATTAGATGAGAAGTGCCAGAAGGAAGGGGTGAAGTATGTCCCTGCCTGCCTGCGGCAGAAGCAGCAGCGGAGACAGCACGCTGACGACCAAATGGATGGGAGCAGGCAGCCCCACAGAACGGAAGAATTCTGGGAGCCAAACTCTCCCAGGACAGATGAGGATGAGGATGGAGAGGAGACGGACGACAGCATGAGCGATCTGTACCCACGTGAGTAAGAACATTGCTATCAGGTGTGTCCTAAGGCAAGTTTGTCAGCTCATTCTCTCACACTGCCTTTATACTGCTGCTCTGCTCGCATGCTGGAGATGTTACTTCCATCCGGTTTGAGGTTCTTGGATTTGGAAAAAGCTTCCCTCTGCCAAATGTGAAATAGCAGTTATCACACAGTAATACCACAGCTGGATCCCGTACGGTGTGAGGGGAGGGATACAGCATCTGCTGGTTTTTGCTTTAGGTATCACTGCTTTCCTTGTATCTCAGCAAGTCCTCCAGCCTGACAGGAGTTGGTAAGGCCATTCCACTCACATCTGGAAAATGCTGCCTTGCTGTAGGAGAGCAGAGCTTTAAGATCCCAGAACTGCCTGTGTTGCCTGGTTCCCAGAACTGGGCTAGTGAGAACACGGGGCGTTTTTCTAGTGAAACTTCAGTGTGTTTGTTATTGAGTATTTCAGTAGTGACATATATGATGGGCTAATCCTTGGAGGCCAGAGTCAGCTTAGATGAGCAGAAAACAAAGTTAGGAGTAAGCAGAGCCTGTGTGCACAAAGAACTGATCCTGAGCTAAACCTTTGTATTTTAGCTGGACTCTTCCCAGAAAAAAGCCCAGCAGCTCCCCAAAACACAGAGGCCAATGATGGTTTTGCAACAGACAGCGAGGACGATGGGGCCAAGCTGAGTAGGGAGAACAGCGACGTGAACGGAGATGGTGGAAGAATGGAAGTGAGCAGAGCAGCTGGCAAGAGGGGAAAGGTGGGAGTCACTTTGCTGTGCGTAGCAGATGGGGAGCATGAACAGCCATCATCCTATCCTGTAGGTGGTTGTCTGATCTGTTCCTGTCTGAGAATCAGCAGAAGGTGTAAATCTATTTGGGAGAATACTTTCTCCATGTGCCAGCCACTGACTTGCATCCTGAGGTGTGAATTAGTAGCAGTAAATGTTTATCCTGTCTGCTCCAACTGGGGATCTTATTTCCTGTATAAATATCTCATCTTTGATAGAATCTTGCTGCACCATCTTAGCAGTGAGACCATGGGTTCTGTAATCCTCCTCTCCAAAAACACACACACTACCTAAACACTTCCAAAGTCGTGGAGTCCTCCTACACCTTTTTCTGCCACTTGAGGAGCTGACCAGGTCCTGCCTTGGGGTGTACTTGCAGAAGGGTATGCCCAGATCCTTCTCAATTTGGGAAACAGACACATTACGAAGGTGAATAAGCTCTCTCAGGAAACCCTGAAGGAGGGGCTGGAGCCTTTCTAACTCTATCAGGATGGAAAGTTAAGGCTGGATGAAGTTTAGGTTCATTTCTATGGGGAGAGGGTCACTGTTTGCATCTAATGAAACTGTGTGCCTGTCAGAGACACTACCTTGCAAGACAGGCCAAGAAAACACCCTGGCTTGCCCTGGGCTGTGCTTGTTCTCTCTCTTGGTAAAGGAGACCACACTTGATTTCTCTTTAAGCAGTCTGGGGCAAGGCTGGGTTTAGTTTCTGGAAAAAGCTGATTGACTTTTCTTTCTACAGAAACAGTCAGGCCCTTCAAAGAAAAAATTCAAGAGCTGTCATCAAAAACCCAAAAAGTTCAAGAAAACAACCAACGGTAAATAAATTTTTATGATAAAAATGCAGCTTGAAGCCTCTTGTGTAACAATTCCAGATGGTGCACAAGACCAAAGCGTTCACCTGTAAGCCCTGCTGCCCATTCCAGTTAACTGTTACAGCAGGGAGAAATAAATAGCAAGGGGGAACTAAGGTGCATGTTAACACTCTCTCTCCGACCACTAACAAAACAGGAATTACCACTACAGTAACATAAAGGCAAACCCACTGCTTGGAACTCTTTATGAAGAGAAAAAGCACACGTTTAAGTGTCACCAGTCATACATTTCAAGTGGATACAAAGATGCCATTTGTTTTTATTTTGATTGTTTCAAAAATCAAAACATTTTCAAACACAACTAAGGTACAAAATACAGCATAAAATGAGAATTTATACTTATTTTTTTCCACATAGAAAGCAAAAATATATTCAGAATGAATTCCAGAACACTTTGCAGAGCCAATTGATAGCTGACATCCTGTTTCTCAGCCACTGGGGGAGGTCACTGTATTTTTGGGAGATGTGTGAATACAGCAGTGTATGTAAGATACCAGAATCTTCTGTACCAGGACTCACAGCTGTAAGTCCACGTATTGCGCTGCCTAGAAATACCTTGTAATGCCCTCCACCTTACTGTGCCTCTTCAGTACTAAAATACTTCTGCTGTGAGAGGCAGTAACAGTTCCCTTTTCTGGGGTCTTTTATTGGAAGTTGGACTCTTTATTTCCACAGAGGAAACTGGTCAGTATTTCAGACTAGTCCATCATCCAGCTCCTTAGTTAGGACACAAAGAACAAGCTGAGGAAGCTAACTAAGGGCTACCTACAGAAATTGTTCCTACCATTCAATTTATAAATACTACGAACACCAACAGCAGTTGAGAGATCTGAGAACGGCTACCTTGATGTAGTCTAAGAGTTATAGGACCTGCAGTGAAACTGAGCAAAGAACATCCTGTGCTGCACATCAGGAATTGAAAGGACTAGTTTGGTTTGCTATAGAGACAGGCACAATTAACACTTGAGGTAAAAACCTCTCCTGCAAAACCTATTTAGAAGGAAGCCTTCTAAGTGACCTGAACTTCAATGCTGGCTTCCTCTCATCTACCCCCACATACTCATCTTTCTCCCCCACCTTCAACAGCAGCACATCCTGCTGCTACATGGGATGCTTTTCCCTTAGGATGATGGAATCATTGCTTTAGCACTTAGCAGCACTCTTCTATTTGCCATCTGCTCTATTCAGCCTAGTTTTCTCACCTAACAAGTAACCATTCTGGAGAACTGTCCAAGCCAGTATCCTTACCAGGTAACTAGTTCCTGCTGGAGATGGTTCAGCTCAATTGCTCCTTGAACAAATAGTAGAGCAGCTTTCTCGAGGGAGACGAGAAGAAATCAAGGTAATGTTACCAAGTTGGTAGGGCTCATGCTCTCTAAAAATCTAGAATGCTTTCATGATCTAATGAAACAGGTTTATCTACCAGCAGAGGACAAAAATGCCTCCTCTAAGCAGCATTCACTAAGCATGTTCATGGCACAGAGGCTGTGGCACTGAGGTAAAAACAGAGCCTTGCTCTCTCCTCACTTTTAAGCTGAGGAGTTCCTTCCTCTGAACATGAAAGTTACACTCCTGGCTGCTTACTCACTGTGCAGGCTTTGCACTTGCATTCTTCAGTTATAACTGCCTGTAATACACAGTTGAGAACTGGGACTATGGCAGCACACAGCTGACTTCCATGCTTGTTCCCTATGCATCTCAGGTGCGGCCCAAGATGTCAAGGGGAAGAGTTAGACTTGGAGCTCAGCACTCCGACTCTTCCTCTGTTCAGTCAGCTGAGACTGACAGAAGTGAATCAAAAAAGCAACGAGACTATAGTAATTAGATTGACTGCTCTCATCTTGCATGTATTGTGTGCAGGGAAGAAGGGAGTTTCCATGGTTCTGGATAAATACTTTCACCAGTAACCTGCAATTCAGGCGTGAATTTGGAGCATACATGGATGGACGATGGATGGAAACTGGTTAATAGCAGAAAGGAGCTTTTATTATGGAACGTGCAGCATAACTAGGCTCGCTTTCTTGGGAACCCAGGAGGGGGCAACTCTGGGAAAAGAGTGTTGAGTAAAAAGTTCTTTTGGCACAGAATTCTACCAGCATCTAACGTTCTGTCTCTTAAGGAGTACCTTGCCCCTTCCCTCTTAAAAATCTCGTAAGCAAGAAGGAATATCACCCCTCAAGAACAGAATTGTAACTTGTTAGAAAATTCTCCCTTTTCTTACCTAAAGGAGGTTACAGTTACTTACAGGATTTTCATTTTGCCTTCTATTTGGGTGTAGGAAGGACCTCCTTCTTGCTAAAAGGAAAGTAATAGTGGATTAACAGGCCCTCTGAATAGCAAAATAACCATGAGTTCTTTTGACACTGCTTTCCACCTTGATAAGCAATGCTATAACCAGTGGAACTCCTTATACACAAGGTAGATCTGATGAGGGTGAAAAAGGGGATCCACTTTTAAGTTATAGCTAAAACCCAACATCACACTGAATGATACAGCTGTACTTGCTCACAGTACTCCAAATTTTAAAACAATGCTGACATTAAAGAGAGCAACCGTTCTACTGCAACTCACTGAAGCACCAGCAAAATGCAGGTTTGCTGGGTTAGTTCCAAATCTAGAAAGTTAGAATGATAAGCCTAGGCAACATTCCTTGAAGAAACGGGATTTTATCTATTATATTACTGGTGCCACTGTAAATCAAATTCAAAACATCTGTGCCTTTAATAAGAAGGGGGCATGTATGTGTAAAATGCTGGCAGTTTTTGTTGAATCCATACAGAATCAGTTCTGATCTTAACATGTTATGTCCCAGGAAGTGTTGCTACTCCTGTTACCACTCTTTCTTCTTCTCATCCATGGAGACTCCACCAGGACCCAGTGCAACCACAAGGAGGAGCCCTCCAATTACAGACATGGTCTGGAAGAAATCATATTTGAGGAAGTCGTGCATGGGCTTGTAGGCTGGGATGGTCCAGAAGGCATTGAAGTAGATGTTGATGCCAAACAGCCAGATGACTAGAGTCAAGGCAGCCAGCTTCGTCTTGAAGCCAATTGCCACCAAGATAATCAGGGCTGTGCCTACAATGTTTTGCAGAATCTGCAAGGAGGGGAGGTTAAAAAAAAAAAAAAGTCAAAACCCAAAAAACAAACACTCCCACCAACAAAACAAGTAAGATTTTGTGTCTCCTAAATGGATACACAGACATCAGAACAGAGCATGGATAAGCAGTTCATCAGAGCAAGCTGTCTTAGTACAGATAATCTACTAACATTTTTTTTTCTAAATATGAATTAAAAAAATACTTCAATGAGAAGCAATGAGTAAGACCTACAGCCAACCTGGGAGGTAGTACTATATTCCAGTTCCTTAACTCATACTTTTTACTAATGATACTTACATAAAAGAAGTTCATATCAAAATGCAGCAGTGTCATGAACATGAGGACCAGCAGCACACGGCCCCCAAGCTGCATGTACTGCTTAGGAGAGCTCTCCCGCATAGTAGGGACACCAGCAAACATGCTCTTCCCCTCTGAGCGTGACTCAGCCAAAAGTAGTAGCAAGCCTCCCCCCAGGGCAAGGTTCCTACAGAAAGATACAAGTGGAAAATAAAAGCTTTCTTTTTTTAAAGAAAATAAAACCAAAACAACTAGATCTATAGGTAAATACAAACTATTAAGTCTTATCTGACAATTTTAACTCTAAGAACCTGAATATTAGTGAGAAGTGATTATTCTGTACCTGCACTGTGTGCCTGCATTAGAATTTGCAGCTGAAACAGCAGCTTTGTACACAGTGCAGGTTTACACAAGGCTGCATAGACACACACAGCCTGCTAGAGAAGTCTGGCACACACAGCTCAGGCGCAGTCGCTTAACGTTTGTTATTCTGTATCTCTGGTTTAACTATATATGCCAAAGAAGTCCAGAGTTTGCTTTGAGGAAACAGAACAGCAGTACTGCTAGGAAAAGTTACACATTTACAGGGTTGTAGTAAGCCCAAGAGCACAGATCTTGTGCTGCTACTCCCATCCTACCCTCAGGGGAGAGGGGTGAAAAGGTAACAGCCACCACTCCACATTTTACAGGAAAGTTCTTTATCAATAAACTTGTCTTCTACTTATGGAAGTAAGTCCCAGAAAAAGTCCCTTGAAATCCCAGAAACCATCCTAGTATCTAAATGTTTCAGTTTTCTCAAATAACGCCTTTGGTCTCACATGTAAGCACAACTGCTATTGTAACTGTTTAGGAAATAGCAGCTCTCTGATCCAATCCAGATCCCGAGCTCTCAGCAAGGATGTCACAGCAGTAATTAGATCTTAGTGGGTTAGGATTAGTCTCTTCCTTCTGCAGTATTGAACCTGCTGTCTATAGCTTAAACGAACGCTGTTATGTATATTAAGTGCTGTATGTATATTAAGTGCTGGGATATTAATACAAGCAGACCATCTGTAAAATCTTTCCAGCAAATACTCTGTATGAAGATAATTCCCTGTCAGAGAATGGAAGCAACAGACAAAAGCTTTTGTTCTTGATAAAAACTGAAGTAGTCATACCTCATCAAGAACTTCAGGTCCCATAGAATGCTGTATGCAATAGTCTAGGCAAAGAATAAAATAAGTTGAAAACACCATGTACATTGTACTGAAGTTCTGTATATTTGTTATATTCTCAAACCTGTGCTATCCATAGCAAAAGTCAATTAGAAGTACATTACTCTACAGAAAACAAGCTAAATTACACCACCATGGTCCTGTGAGTGTAAAACAGAGAATCTGAAGCCAGAATTTAACTTGTGCTTCAGCCCCCACAACAACCATCTGCTTTAGACAGAAATGTTTCAACTTAAAGATTCTTCGTCAATGGGGACAGCCCTTCGGAATAACTGTGTGCTGAAGGCCAAAGCAACTGCAAGATCCATATTTGGTATATTACTGATGTACAGGTAAATGGCAAGTCACTTCTGCTAAACTCGTCAAGGTCAAGTATTGAATCAACATCTCCAGCTGACTAATTATAATTATATCCAAGGATCTGTTGGGCATGTCAGAAGAACAGAAACAGCAAAATAGTTCAATGTCACTGAGGGCTGGCATTAGGCCAGGGTGGAAAAAAATTCTGGGTATTTAAATAATGCTGGTCATACTGCAGCTAAGAGAGAAGACTTGAAAGCTATGGTTTAGAAGGTCTGAAGACACAAGCCTCCTACCTGTAATGCTATAATTCCAAACAGTCCAAAGCAGGCATATTGCACAAAGTTCCTACTCAGCACCAGGATACAGCCGCCTGAGTTGGGGAAATTGAACACAGTTACACTTCTGGCTTGCACAGGAAAAGATGCTGCAGGAATGCTAACTTGTTTTGAACTGAGCAGAATCAGATCTCTGTCAGCTGTGCTGAAGAGGGTCAGCTAGGATTAATGGCATGCTGACACAAATCAGTTTCAGAACTAGTGTTTTTGAACATGTTTAAAAATGGTATAATTCCAGAAATATCTTTTATTTCACAAAGCGTAAGCATATGCTGAACATAGCCCACAGTATACAGCACTCCGGAGCAGCTGTCAGTATTAAAGCATAAAAAGAAGTTGCAGAGAAACTCAACTAATCACAAGGTGAGATTTTGCTTTGCTCTTTCATCTTTATTATTTTATTAATGATAACTGTTAGGGCAAACACGCTGTACTCTTGATTTGAAAGCTATTAAGATCTTTCTTCAAGCGTTACAACAAAAAGCACTGACAGCCCTTACCACTTTGACACGAGAACTATTAACTACATGAAATTAAACTGGGAATAGAAGGGTAAAAAACTAAACCCAGGCACAGAAAGTGAAATTAGCAGAGCAGTCAGGGACAATAGATGAGGAACATAATGTAAATAGGTAAGATTTTATTCCTCTCTATTTTTGGACACAAATTTCACTAGGAAGTATCCAGACGTTCTGCTTCCGGGCTTTGATATCTTTGATATAAACATTCTCTTGTGGTTGAGGTGTACCAACTGCAGAGTAAGACTCTGTCATTGAGATTAACCTCTATTAAAAAAAAAAAAAAAAGCAGACTGTGAAAGTCTTACCAGTGCCCCATTTAAGAAAATATGATTATTCAACTTAAAGAACTCAGAGTTGTGGGAGTGTTTATAGATGGATGTACAGAATTGAAAATAGACTGTCCTAATAGACTCCTGGCATCTGACTCAGAGGTAACGGGTCACAAGAAATTCTTGCAGTTGGTTTCCAGGAAACCCTGAAGCAGGTCAGTTCCTTTCATTCAGCCTGTGGAGCACTATCAATTCTAAGCTATCAATGGCTGTTAAGAAATCAATGAGGTGTCCCATGCTCACATGATTCACAGTGCTTGCATGAGCCAGGGGGTGGCAGACACACTGGAGTGCTCTGGCATCCACCTTAACAGCTTTAGAGCCACTTACTCAGCTGTCCGAAGAGATTTATGAACACAAAGATGGAGGCTAGGAAATAGCCACAGTTCCACGTTCCATCAATGTAATCCCTCTGTTCGCTCCACTGGAACCACATGCGGATGCCATCCTCCAGGAAGGTGCTGATCAGGCACAGGCGGGCCACGTGGGGGAGGTACTGCTTCGTCACCCTCAGGAACTACAGGCAGACAGCACAGTTATCAGGGGAGGGAGGGCAGAGGGCAAGGTGATACTCGAGGCATAAGAGATCCACGCTCCAGACTGAGGTCAGTGGTTCTTATGCACACACCATCATCAACATCTAGAGGGAAACACGGACTTGGCACTACAATTTAATGAATTTCTCCTCCATACTAGCTTAAGAACTCTTGGGAGAGGTGGGGGAAAAACAATTTTCATGCTCTGCCTGAAGAGCATTTTGGCCAAGGATGTGGGGAAAAGCAGATTCTGACAGCACCCGTGTAACAAGAACTGTGTTTTGATGGGGCTCTTACTAGAGGAAGACTGACCTTGGTTTTAGCTTCTCTCAGTTTCATGTTACAGCTCAACTGATCTATCAGATAGCCAGGAGCTGAAAGGGCAATCCCACTCCCACCCACATGCTCAGGCACTCAACACCCTGTAACAAACTGATTCAGGGAACAAGGCTGACAGAGGGCTAACTGCAGAAAGATTAAAAAACATGAGTATGCTTTCTGCCAAGCCAGTTCCCTTTAGCAGCTCATAGAAGCACCACTGCAAAGCACGTGTCTGTGTGGAACCTCACTTACATACCCAGAAAAACATACTGCAACTGGATTATGACAACTGCTCAACTCTGTCACGCAGCTTCCTGAAGGGAACTGCTAATTACTTAATGGAGATTTCCACTAGGCATTACCACTCTGAATGCAAGTCAGCACCCAGCTGCCCACTGCACACACTGCTTTGGCATGGTCACATCTCTAGAAAGACACACGTGGAGTGAGCGTATGCTGCTGCTCAGGCAAGAGCTGTCTAGTAAGTAACAGATGTAAATAAACCTAACACTAACTCTACAAGATCAACCAGCAGGATCTCCACCTTCACATGAAGCAGTCTGGGCAGGTTGATACTTGTGAAAGTTAATGCCTGTGTTACAAGCCTTCCTGCAGAACGGCCAGACTTAACAGAAATCCCTAATGCAGAATTAGGAGGAGCAATTTAATAAAACTCCACTATCCCACACAAAGTTTGATGCATTGTAAAGCACACTGAGCATGGAAATGGCATGGGGAAAGCCACATGTGCACACGTGTTTGCCAGACAGCAGTGAACTTTGTAACAAAGTGGACAGAAACAGCAGACCAAGCTTTTCTTTCTCAATTCAGAACTCACATTGTCTTTGGGTTAGTCAGTACAGTTAATAAGTTTATTTCTGGTCGGAATTTTTTTGAGGCTCCAGAAGCTTTCAGTACACATGGGAGTGAACGGAAGGGACACTAAAGCCATTTCTGCAAGTTTTTACTTGTCACACTAATTAATAAGTACTAAAGGCTGTATCAAATTCTATGGAAATTAAAAGCTTTGCTTACTCTGTAACTGAAGATTATCACAAGAAAAAGTGATCTAGCAAACATGCTTAACAGTTAATATCAGAACAAACTACACTAGTTGTACTGTATGTATCCAGAGTCTAAGGGTCGAGATTGGAGTCAATTAAGTGCACATTAAGCACAGCTGTACTCTGACTTGGGGCTGCTACCTCAGACTTGTTAAAGCCATGGTAAAAGTTGGATGAATGAGTCAGAAGAAAAAATTTGTGATCTTTGTCACTGAAGGAGAAACATCTTGGTTTACAGCTCTCTTCTCTCCCTTATTTCACTGTGTGTTTGGACAGCCTGGGGTGAAGAATACTGCAGATGAAGTTATTTTGGAAATAGTACAAAAAACAGAAGTAAACAAAATAAGGTAACAGTCTTCCATGTCACGCTGTAAAACAAGTAACCTTGGTCTAGAGGGGTGAAGCACAAGGAGGAAATGCAAGAGGACAGGGGCTGAGCACCTGTAGGTAAAGGAGAAGGAAAAACAAACCAACCACTGCTGTGGAAAGCCCGAAAAAAGAAGCAAGTACTACAGAGGATATCCACTGCCAGGCCTCATCTCTGCGGCTTTTGAAGTGGGTCACGTAAGTTTATCTCATCTTCCTCTTCCCTGAAAGAGCTGCCAACAGTACAAGCGAAAGAGCCAAAAAGACATTTAGCATTTACCTGTTCTCTTGGCAAGTAATGGGAATTTAACACTATCTATTAAACACAAGTGTGAGCGTCCAATCAGCTAAAGACAAGTCAGAGCAACTGAGGCCTAAAGCAGCTGCAGTGCTAAGCAACCTTATCACGACACGCACCATCTCCGGACATCCATAAGTCATGGAGCTGCATTTATTTAGCTACATGCAAGTTGAAATCATTATGTATAGCCAGCTTAAAGCTGATTAACTTCAGAAACAGGCTGCATAAACAAGAAAAGGATATAAAACAAAACAAGAGAGACTGGTTAGGAAGGTCCAGAAAGAGAGAGAAAAGAGTGTCTAAATTCTTTTATCTCAAAATTCACTTGATGTCTTATGTGGCAGTTACATGACAAGAAGAGAACAGAAGTAAGGTAGGCAAGGACAGAGGAATTTAAAGAAACAGGTCTCTGGAAGTGGGACTGAACTGAAACTATCTGAAATCCAATCAACACATCAGCAGCAGCACGTAGCTGAACACGCTGCATTTTGAGCCCACTTCCTATGCTCATGTATGATTTACACAGGTAAAAAACAGCATGAAACTTTGCAGCTGCAGCTGATAAATGTAGCCAAGTAATACACGTCTCAAAATGCACACTACTACACACAATACACTTAAGCAAAAACAAAGCATTGAGATGGACAGAGGTGACAGCATTAAAGACACGATGTGCAGTAATCACGTCTTATTCTGCTCTGGGTTTTGCATCAGTTGCTCTTAGCACATGCTGCCTCTTTGCAAGAGTCAAACACCTAGGGAAAAGATAACAAAATACCAAAGTAAAACTGTCTGACAGGAGAACAGCTGGTTCTGTGATGGCAGTCAAGTCATTAGCATATAGCAGAGGGGCTCTGTGTTGCCACTTCCCCCTCTAATGGGATTAGGATGGCAATTAGATTTAAATGCTCCTCTTTAGTTTGACATGCAAAGACACACAGGATGATCCAGGGATACCAATATCCAATCTCTGTTCAAAACCTCTTTTTCCAAAAAGGAGGCATGAAAGATTCAAACCTATGAAAGGAATAGGCCCAAAGAGATTTAACAGTGTGATTCTTTTTCATCTCCTATGCTTTCTCAAATATAACCCCGCTTCCAATAGTCTCAAATTTGTAAGCATCCTATCCCATTTTGATATAGGTGCACACACCATAGTACAACTGCAGATAAGACCAATACAGTGCCCAAATTGTGGAACTTCACTGTCCCTTAAGTGTATTCTATAAGCAGAGATAAGTAAAGAAGCACATGCACTGGGTAGCGCAGCATGCAAGAATTCTCATTTTCCACCAGATTTGTGAATCTGATTTTAACAAACTTAGCAGAAATGCTTCAACAATTAAGACCGGTCCAAAGCCCAAACACAAAGACTTTTCTCATTTATGTGTGTTCATCATACCTTATGATCACAGTGCTGAACAACCATCTGTTACTACAGAGAAAACTCTTCTGGGCTTCAGAGCATTACCAGTTCAGAGCCTCTGATTAAGATCTCCTTGAAATATCTAGTCTGATTTTGGTTAAGGGAATGCTTTGTTCTCAAGTGAGCTAACAGCTCTAGTAGATACCACTGATTTTCAATACCACGATGCTAGCTTTCCCTTTCACCAACCTGTATATAAAATCTGTGGAGACCTCACCTAATAATCACAAGGTCAGCAGCACCCATCACATCAGGCTAACCAACATACACAAACTGTATGTGTAATTACTGAATACTGAAATAAGTAAGAGAGCCTCATTGTCAAAAGGCAAAGAAAGACCTCTGATCCACCAGAACATTTAGTCTTAATCACGTTTTTAATTGCACTAAGATTTCTCATGACAATGCTTTGCACTTATAGAATGTGCTTTATACCAATTCCTTTTTCAAGAAGTCTATTCAGTCAAATCCTTAGAATGGAATTTCTTAGTCATCTACTGCATATTGCTATCACTATTCATGGGAAAAGTCTTCCCCAGGCTGAGAGGAATAGGCTGCATTTGGTTTAGAATTATAAAGAATCAGTACACCAACATGACTAAGCTAGAGCATCCAGACTCAGTTCCTTAATATAAAGGTCAGACTAACAATAAATTGTTTTCTTCTCCCTTCTATTACCTTTAAAATAGGATACAGAGATGTTAGAATTAGCTGAATAACGTGCACCAGCATTTACATTGGAAAATTAACTAAAACCCCAGCCTGGTTCTCCCTTACAGTCCTTTCACTGCAGTACAATGACTCAATGTCTCACTGCATTTTTGTCCTTTTTTTTTTTTTTTTTTTTTTTTAAATTTAAGAATGGCAGGAATACCAGGCACCCACATTCCCAGAGATTATTGCAGACATTAGAAAAGTTGCTTGAGATTTGCTCTGCCTTACAGGGATTACAGAAGAGAGGCCTACAGTTCTCTAGCTTAAACAATCACTACAGGCACAGCTTTTCTTTGTCAGCATAAGAACAGTACACGGTGACTGCACTGACAAGCCTAACATGCGATATTTTAACAAGTATCAGTACTGCACACCCACAGGCTGCAGATGTGTGCTAAGTTAAACTATTGGCGAGTGTTCACCACTGGTGATCTCGGCCACCTTGTTGTCACCCCAGTCCCCCACTCCAGTAATTCCCTTGTGCAAGGGCTGGTGCCCATTTGACCTAAACACAGAGATAAAGAAACCAACTGAAAATGAACACTTGAATTCTTTCAGCCAGTTCAGCTTGCCAATCTGGTGACAGGTAAGTGCGAATGTGCGAAAAGAAAAGTGGAACACAGCGTTGGGAAAAGTGGGACAGCTCTGGTCAGTGACAGCTAGCTGTCTGGCAAGCTCAGCTGCCTTGCAAGGCCATGTCTTCAATGCAGTACTCCACTCTACTGGGATGGTTCGTCTGAGAATCAAGAGCCACTTGTTTTACCTCTTGGCAGACTTCTGATGAGCATCTCGACATTTTAAGTGTAGCTTTCTTAATTCAAATGGAAATGGAAGCATTGGAAAAAAATTAAGTCAGTGTTTGAACTTAAGGAAAATATGATTCTTGCTTTTATGACATACTCAGTACTTACTGATAAGCCATGGAAGTAGCTGTAACATTCTCCCCACAGTGCTTTACGTTACCAAAAGTAAGACTTGTCAGGTCTTGAATACAAAGAACGAAGAAAGCAAAGTTATCAATGAGAGTGTATTCACATCTCATCACAGTAATTGTCCAACCTCCCTAACTCCCTCACCAAGAGGAGTTTCAACATGGTGACAGCCCAGATATTCTAATTGCCTTTTTTAATCCAGTCTGAACTAGGTTTCCATAACGTCAAGTGTTCACTTCACAATATATATTAAAGGTTATTGTTTGGTAAGTCTCTCCACTCCTACACTGGTGCGATACTGAGTTTTAGCAACAGGCACAGCATTGAAATTATCTGATTGAGCAAGGAGGCAGCCATTTGGAACCAGAATCATCTGAGGGACATTTCAGTTACTTGAAAGGCAGCAGTTATTTTGCAATCTGATCGGCAAGTGCATGTAAACACCCTAAATTCTGTGACTAAGGGAAAGAGTCGTCTTTAAATAGTATGTGCTCAAACACAAAGAAAATCAGCCATTTAAAACTCATTTCAGAAGGGAACAAGTCACATTTTTGCTGAACAAAAGAGCTTTCACTGCTATGAAAAGTGGGGGTTAGAGAATCTAGAAATAGACACACAGGAATAAACAGAGAGGTGTTATAAAAAGGTCAGGACAACAGTGTAAATTGTGGCAAGCAACATGAATGCTATACTGACAGCTTACATTCTCCTTTAAAAGGAAAGAGAACAGGGTAAGTACAGGATGATGAAAATAATTAGAACATCTATTACATTGGGTGCTGCCACATGCCACAAGCTCTAAAATGAGTCCTCCATCCGGGGCAGGGAGGAAGTGCTGAGCAGGTCTTCCCAGGAAGCCCAGCAATGACAGCACAGCCCCGGGAGCTGTAGGCACTGTACCACTGACTGTTCAGAAGTTCCAAGTGTACAGATGGGTAGAATAAGGTTTTCCCAAAGAATGCTATAAGCTTATTATTAGACATCAGATCTCATTTTCAATTACATGAATCGCTACAACAATGAAAGTCTTTCTGACACTGTCGCTACTTATACACACGATATTCCTGCTGTCGTGTGTAGTGATAAGTGATTGTAAGCTTCTATTTCACAGAAACCTGTAATAGTTGAAATCAAGATAAGAAGGTCTGAGACAACACCTGCTTGTTTTCTTTCCTTCCAACCCAGCTCCAAACACAGCACCCCAGTGCCAGTGCCTCCTCTCTGGGAGCCACCCCAGCAGCCAGGGCCTCGCACACCACCGAGAATGGGGCCCCTCGCCTTCCCTTCACAGACACCCCGCCAGCAGACCTCGGCCTCCCGCTCTCCCCCGCCCACCCAGCAGCAGGACGAGGCCGGCCTCTCGGCTCCAGCTCACCCATCCGGCGGGCAGGGGACACCGCGGCCTCCCCGCACAGCGAAGGCCCACAGCCGCTCCCTCAGCGCCGGGTCCCGGCCTCAGCCTCCAACCGCGGCCCGCCTCACAGCCCTCCCGCCCCAGGCCTCCCCCGGCCCAGGGGGCACCCACCTGATCCGCGAAGTCCTCAGCGGTACTCATGATATCGTTCTGACCCATAGCAGCGGAGAAAGAAGCGCTGCTGCGCGCCTCGGGCCCGGCCTTGCGCTGAGGGGCTGCGGCCGCAGGGAAGGAAGAAGGAAAGAGAGGAGGGGGAGCGCCGAGCCGCGCCGCACCGCCGCTGCTGCCACGTAGGCCAGGCCTTAAAGGCGCCGCGCGGGCGGCAGCGCCAACACACGCGGGGCGGGCGGGGCCCGGCGGGAGGGGCGGCACCGCTGCTGCCGCTCCGCACTTAAAGGGCTCGCAGCGGCTGCTGAGGGGATGGGGTCTGTGTGTGGGTCCTCGCAGTGCGGAGGATGGACGGGTCTTCCTCCTTTCTCCGGCTTTATGGGGCTGCGTTAAAGCTGCATTTTGTTTTTTTCAGCTCAGAATCGCGGCTCGGGGCGCAGGGCGGGATGCCCACTGCTCCTTATCGCCTCAGAGAGCTGCCCGTGATTCGCCTCTCCCAGGCCGCAGCTCAGCTGCCATAGCACTGCGGGAAGCGCCGGGGAAACGGCTGCCGCTCGGCTGTATCTCTCCGCGCAGGGCCGGGCTGCCATCTGCGGCTTTCCTGCCCCCGTTGCTTGCGTACTTATTTTTTGGTCGAAGGTTGGGGGGAGGGAGGTCTTCCTGTTTTAACTGGAAACCCTCATCCGGGAAAACCGCTCTTAAAACTAAAGAAAAAAAAAAAAAATCTGGCTGAGGTGCTGCGGCGAGCCCGCGCTGTGAGGGGGCCAACGGTCATCGCCTCAGCTCGGGCGGGAACGGCGGGGCGGGGGTCGTCTCACAGCACAGCCCCGTCTCACAGCACAGCCCCGCCGCTGTCTTCGCACCAAGCCCCAGGCCGAGCCCGGCTCGCCATGGAGAAATACGAGGTGGTGCTTCAGGGGTCCGGCGAGCAGCGGGCGGGGGATGGCGGGGTGCGTGCCGCTGTAGGCCCGGCTGAGTGTCGGCGCTCTGTGCCCCGCAGGTCCTGCAGCGGCTGCAGCCCGGGGCGTTGGGCACCGTGCTGGTAGCGGGGCTGAAAGCGGAAAGAAACGCGAAGGACAGATTTGTAATAAAGCAGGTGAGAGGGCGGTTGCTAGGAAAACAAGACTCCATCTGTGTGTGTTGCTAATCTCCGTGGCCCCTTCTGGTAGCAACAGGTGAACACGATGGGCAGCTTGGCTGCTTGGTAAGCTTACACCTTACACAGTGCTGTGCTTCTGGAAATTACCAGAATATTGAGAAAGCTTACCAGAAACCAACATAGAACTGCAGAAAATAGGTCTACCCAGTGTGTTTTCAGCTAAGCATACTGCTGCTTTGACAGTGCAGGAGGGCTGGCCTGCTGTCACAGTCATTTATAGCTCTCTTTCTGTCTATCTCCCCAAAACAAGACCGTTCCAATCATCAGATACTCCAGTTATCATTTTAAACTTAAGTCAAATCATACTCAGTTGTCAGTTCTAATCTCAGCAAGATCGTACTTCCTTGAAGTTTCGTTTTCACTACATTACAACCTCAACTTTGTCTTCTGTTTGGTGCAGGTTGAATGCATTGATGAAAAGCAAGCAAATGAGGCCTTGAAGGAGGTATCTGCTGTTCTTTACTAGCTTCGCTTACAGAGGCCGAGCTCTTTAGCAGAACAACGTTTTATCTGAGCATTAAGTATGTAAATAAGGGGGAGGGCAATCTCAGGGGTGTTCTCCCTGCCCTCTGCTTGAGTTCATGCCAGAATTTTGTATTAAATATTCCTATATTTGAATATGTAGATTCAGAGTCACAAACAAAAATGTAGGACACTAAGCTGAATTCCTGTTACCTTTTCCAACAACAGCAGATAGGTTAAAGTAAGTGGAGTATGTGGGGTTTTTTCATCAGTATTTTTTTATTTATTCTATGCAGGCAATGGGTTTGCTACAACTTCATCATTCAAGCATCTGTGCTTACAAGGAAATGTTTGTGACTTGGGATAATGAGGTGAGAATTAACTAGGATTAGTTATAGTTAAAGTTGTAGGCATGTAAGCATTTTTATGTTTGGGCTCATTGCTGCAGGATGCTAAATAAAAGGTTGTTTAGTATGAAATTAACCTGTTTTTTAATTTCTGAATAAATATGGTGAAAATTATGAAGGTATATGGATTGATGTCCATCATGTGGCAGTATTGCATGCTGGCTCAGATTTTGAAATGAAGTTTCTGCTGCTTCTGTCCTGTTTTCTAATGCATACATGATTTTAAGCTGCTTTTGTTCCATCTTCAGCAAACCTGTGTTAGAGAAAAAAACAAAATAAGAAAATTCCCACTTTTATAGAAAGGCAGAAATCCTGAGGTTTTATGCACAAACAATTAGCACTCAGATGAAATTCATGTTGACTTTTATGGATGTATTTTTGACTTGAATTGTCCCATGTTGCTTCATATAAGAAACACTTGATAAAGTTTTGAACAACAGATGCTCTGTTTTTAATATAAGAAAGTAATTACTGTCTGCTTTGTGAGAAATTGAACATCTTGGGACACCTTGGTATTGGTGAACATTACATCTACCAGCTTGGCCAAGTCCTTGGTTTTATCTTTCTTACTGGACATCTGCAAGCAATTAGTCAGTCTTGGTGTGATGTTTTATTACAGATATCATCTCTGTACCTTTGTCTGGTAATGCAGCACTCAGGCCAAGTGGATCTTTCATCTCTGATCAAGACAAAAAGGCAGAAGCCAGAGAAAATAGCAGACGTGGTAAAATGTACAGAAGAGGCATCTAGCTGAACTGACTGAATCTCACTGCATTTATATTTCTTCCTCTGTATTCTGTCTTTCTAGAAGTCATCCCTAAGACCTTCAGAGCACAGTGTTTTGCTGGAGGGTACTTTTGGAAGCTATCTTTGTCCTTAATTGCTGTGGCATTGCTGTAACACTAACTCTTTGTGTAGCTTGTTCTCAAGCAATTGCATCTTTCCCCATTTTACATTTTTATCCATGAAAAATATGGATAATTGTTATTACTGAACGCACACAGTGATGAGCATGTTTATCTATTTGGAGAAAATAGTACTTCCTTACTGGTGGGACCTTACTTCAAACAATGGTATTCTCTTTTGTTGAATATCTAATTTCTCTGTTATGTTATTCTGTGTATGTTATGCTTTCATGTATATACCTATCACCAGGTGCTGCTGAAGTTTTTGGGACAGATGGTGGATGCTTTGTTTTATATACACAAGCAAAATATTTTCCACAGGTGAGCAGAAATCCTGTTCTCTTTGTTTGATGGGTCATTGTTCTTCATTCATTGTTATGAGACTGTTGGCTCAGTACAGCTGCTCACTTAAGAAGTGAATTTTACTTTCTAATGTGCGAAGATGCTGGAAATGTGTAGTTATATATCATTAGAATTTGATTTCACATGCTGATGGAAAATATTTGCATTGCAGAAATCTCAAGCCATCAAACATACTTGTGACTGGTGAAACATCCTTCAAGCTTTGTGACTTTGGTACAGAAACACTTATGACCGACGAATGGAAATGGAAAATAAGAGTGGAAGAAAGTAGATATGTCTTTTTGCTTTGCTTTGCTTTTACAATACTTCAGTTATGGTGGATGTTTTTAATCTTTGGAGAAAAACAAGCCACAAAGTTATCTAGCTTTCCCCTCCTCCGCTTTATACTACTATTCTTCAAAAATGTGAATAGAATATTCAGGGTCAGTTGCCTGCAGCATTAACTGTGTTCACAATTGAAAACTGTCTGTAAATCTCAGAGCTCCTCCGCAACAAGTGCAGTTGAAATCCTTTTTTAGCATGACATATATGCAGCAACATCTTGAAAAATCATGTATTAGTTGTAGTGTCTCTCTCATTCTGTTGCAGCAAATCAACAGTAAAAAAAAAAAAAAGAAAAGAAAAGGAACAACAAACACCACTCTCTGCTACTTGTTTGTAACATACAACTATTGCCTGCAGTTCTTGCCTGTACAAGCAACACTGTGTATAGCACAATGTCAGCAACATTACCTTGGGATTCTTATTTCAACAGATTGCAAGTGTTGGATGGCTCCAGAAGCATTCAGTTTTTCTTTCAGTGATAAGTCAGACATCTGGTCTCTAGGGTGTATCCTACTTGACATGATGACCTGTTTTGTTTTGAATGTATGTAATAATGTTTCATTAAAATATGAGCCCACCACAGAACATCTGTAACTGAGTGTGGGAAAGTTGTACTGTTACTGTACTATTTACAGGCAGAAGAAATCACTTTGTTACTGCAGGATATAAGACGAGACACCAGCCATCTTGATAGAGTTCTGTCCCTAATGGAAATTGGAGAAAACAGTTCTTTGCCTTTATTCCCAGTTTTATCTATGATGCTACAGATTCAGCCCAGCATGAGAACCACAGCAAAGTGAGTTTGAGATGCTTTCCTTTTGATTCCTAAACCCCACCTACCTTCACAAAGACTGTTTGAAAGGATTTGAATCAAAGTTATTAAAAAAAAAAAAAAAAGAGAGAGAGAGAGATTTGGTGTTTTGCTTTTAGAAATGAGCATTCTGATTGTTGTCCTTTTTCTTGAAGAGTTACATGGTAAAATCATATTGCAGGCAACACATTGCAATTTGAGAATGTATACATTTCAATATACAATGGAATATTTTGGTATTGTATCCATTCAAAAAAGCCATTAAGTTAAAGCCTGAGTCTGGCTTGCTTATGGTAAGCTTTTTCATCAACAGTTTTTAAGTAAATTCTGTAAGTTCTGTAAAATATATATATATGTACATATATCTATTCTTCAAACAGTATTATTTAACTTTTTATGTCAAAATGAAGTGAAGCCTGTAGAACTTTCTCTGTAGCTTACCAGATCTAATTTATTGGTACTACTTGTCTCTCTCCTAACTCTAGGGATCTGATCGATGTGCCATTTATTGGGGAATGTCTGATTGTTGCTAGTTCATCTGTAATAAAACAGAAGAAGTCTTTGGCTTCCTGTGTAATAGATATGTTCCTTGAGGGAGGAATCGGAAGCATTCTAGGTAATAAGGAAGACAAATTTAATAATAGCTATTCTTTTTTGTAGGAAAGAAACCAATATCTTTTCCAGTCAGCATGTATTCTACGTGAAAATGAATTATTGGACTTTCATTTTATTTAAATTGAAATAGCATGCTCTTTAGTGGAAAAATCACTTTACAGCCTTGTCTGCAACATGCTTAGTTTAGCAGCCATTTGTACTGTGCACATCAAATGGGGCCAGAAATAATTTTTCAGAAAACTTGGGAACCATGCTTACTGTGCCTTTATACTACCACGTTTGCCCATTTATGCCAACAAAGGAATTGCTCTGTTATTTTATTTATGAGCAAGGATGGGGTTGTCTTAATGTAAAAAGCCACAGGAGTGATTTAAAGCCCCTAGCCCTGCCTTGATTCAGTACTCTAACAGTTCCCCAAAATGTGTGTGAAATACAGAGATCACTGAGATGGAACATAACGTAACACACTGGAACATTTAATGATTGATGCATTAGGGAAAAAGGGCTTCCCTTTCAAGAGTCATAAGTTGCATTATTTCCATTTATGTGAATTCGTGTCTTGCACAAAAATAGATAAAGTTTGAGTGATTTTTGTGTTTTGTTTCAAATGATGAAAAGAATTTCCTTTTTTTTTAACATAGAATTCATGCAAGCTTTCTGGGATGTAGAAGAAGCACAGGCTAAAGCCATGCAACACCTGGCCCACTTTGTAGGAGATAAAAGTGGTAAGGTACTGCTTTGTTTATTTGTGCTTTTCTTTCCTTACCTTTTGAGATAATAGGAAGAAGAAAAAAATCTCACTGCAATGATAGTGAAACTGCTCTCTTTCTGATCTTTTGAGCATGCTGTAATAGACCACTCATTGATGTGATTGTATTGGTACTTGTTTGTAAAAGTTTTTGTTGAAAAGCAGAGGTATTTTACTGTGTAAGAAAAATGGGCAATGGAAACATAGTGATGTTTAAATTGTGAACTGAGTTGAATGGTCAAACTAACATTAATTGAGGAAGGTAATTCATATAATAAAAGAACTAAAACACAGAAGTGTTTAATATCTGTAATTAATAAGTGTAGGGGAACTGTTAGGTCAGGGCTTGAACTGGTGATTGAGCACCTGGTGAAGGTCTGTGGTTGCCCATGGAGCACAGGCAAATTGTTTGCACCTGTGCTCCCCACACCACCAGAAGGGGTGGGCCCAGGGTGCAGTTCCTCTGGGCTCATATAAAGGCCAGGCACTGAAGGGAGAGCATTTCTTGGAGCTGGGCTGCTTCCTGAAGAGGAGTGCTGTGCAGTCAGAGAGTCTATTTGCTTCCTGGGTGTGTTTAGTTCTTCTTTTTGTGTGTGTATACTGGCCTACCTGCAGATACTTTGCCTGGTTTTGCTAGGAACCTGTCAGAAACAATTTTGCTTCTTCAGCAGAGCAATAAGGAAAGAGTAACTTTTTTTTTTTTTTCTCCTTAGAGTTGACTTCATTTTCAATACTCTTATTGAAGAAAAGTTTATTATTCTCTTTGGTTCAGGAATGTTGTTTTGAAATAACCCATTATTTGCAGGGACTCAAATTAGCTTGCAACTGAAACTCTCATGTTTTGAAGCATAACCATCTTTTGAGCAATCTAAGTAATTGATTGTTTAACTGAATCTTATCTCAAGTTATTTCTCTTCCCCCCAGCTCTGCCCTATCTGCTAACGTTCACAGAATTGATTGTTTTTGCCTTGAAGACTCATACAAATTGTTTCAAGTTACAAGTAGATGGTTGCAGTTTATTGCTTGAAGTTCTCAGTCAAGGTACGGTTATGAGACTTCCAACTAACACTGGGTAATGCAACCTATCTCTCGTAGTGTTACATGTAAGAGATAAAGTTTGAAATGATTTCTGAAATATTTTCAGGGGCTAAATTTAAGGTAATGGAAAGATTTATCTAGCTTTAATAAAAGCCTGGATTCTCATGGGCTTTCTTTAGAGTAGACATAAATCCATTTTGTGTTAAAGTGTAAATTTTAAATCCAGAATACTGGTTTTAGGCTACTAAATCTGTTTCTTCTTATGAATAAGAGATTTTCAGTGTTTTGCTGTTTGAATCTCAAAGTGTAAAAGTACATACTTTTATGTATGTACTTGTATTTATGTATACAAGTACATCTTGCTTTTTCATATTGTTCCTTCTGCCTTTTTTCTTGGCAATGTACTATAATAACTGACTATGTTACAGGATTGAGAGTAATAAGAGTTATATTTCAGGAAAAATAAGAGAAAATTTTAAATAACTTTAGGATTTGTTATGCAAAGAAATGCTGTTAGTTGAATGCTTTACCTAAGAAGAGAGCTGGAGGTTCAAACTTCAAAGCCACTGAAATCCGTGTTATTCCAATGCTTGACAGCTCTAGAACAGGATGTGGTGATGGTTCTGGATGAGAATGTGATCAACTCTCTGTTAGAGATAGTGAGAAGGCACTCTGAAGATGAAGAGCTTCTTTCACTGATCTGCCCATTACTGATGATGATTTCAGCTGATGGTTGGTCACTCTGTTTTTTTGGGGAGGATATTCTTATTTTCCCACTTTTGTGATGTAATCTGAGATAAATGCAAAACTGATGACTTCACTGATATGTTGACACTTGTAGGCGCATTGTAGTGTCTGTTCAATGTTCATCAGAAGAGTGTTTTGTAAGTAGTCCTGGTATTTAGCTGAAGTGGGGTAACCTATGTAGACTAACTTGTACAAAGTGTCATGAAGGGTCTACATTTATACAAGTAAAGTTACTGTGTAATACCAAACTTTATATGTTGTTTCAAACTCTGATGAGGTGATTTCCGCTGAGAAGTTGCAAACACTTAAGAATAGAGGAATTCCTCCCCTCCCAGTTCCTTTTCTGTCAATTGCAGATCTGTAAGGAAAATTGATTGGCTAAAATCTGTTTGAAAGAGTCACTTAAGCTAAACACTTTGCTTAAGTACATCACATTAAGGAATCCAATCTGTTTTTTTTTTTCTTGTGATGTTTACTGTTTTTGTTATCACTGTTTAAATATGTTAGTTATCTGTTGTGGGCACAGTGAGCAGGACAAATATGCTAGATTTCATAGGATTTCTTTCTGTGTGCCCTCTAGAAGTTGTTGCGGAAAATCTAAGGAAAGCTGGATTAACTTCAGATCTTCTGTCAATTTTATGTAACTTTATTCATAATGAGCAGATCTGCCACACTAGCTGTGCAGTTCTCTGGAGCTTGGCTGTGAGTGGTAAGTGGAAGATATGCCCAATTGCACTTGATGTGTTTTATTTCCTCTGCATGACAAAATACCCATTTGATTTATGTGACCAGTGAAATGCCCACCCCATGGACTGTTTTCAGTTCAAAATGTTATTTTTGGAGAATTCCTGCCGTGATGTCCAAATATAATTTAAATGGCAGAGGAAAGTCGCTCCTGGAGAAGTTCAGCTTTCTGCAATGGCCAATATTATGTAGTAGTGCTGTAAAACTTTGCATATTTTGAATTTGTTCCCTTTCTGTTGTCTGTGCTAAAATAATGTTGTGTTATTCCAGTGCCACCACCCATTAATGTTTTATTGATATAATTTGACATGTTCTGTGCTTATGACAGTATTACTTGATTAAATGGCTCTATGCATTTCTTCTTTTTTTATGGTAATTTAGAGAACAGTGTAGACCAAGTAATGCTGCAAAGTGCTGTCCCCATTATCACCGCAGTCATTCAAGAGCACCTCCAGAATGGAGCAGTTCTGAAGTCAGCTTGCTCAGCTTTGTGGGCGCTGTCACTGCAAGGTGTGTTTTCCCAAGGTATTTTCACTGTCTCCTGTGCATGGGAAAGGCCAAACACTTCTGTCAGTTGGTTCTTGAAATACAGACTGCTTGGCCTCAGCAGGCTCTGCAGGTGGCAGCAGTTAGAAACCTATCCTCTTAATAAACTCTCCTTGTGTTCTCTCCTGATGCTGTGATGAAGCTGTTTTGGAAGAACCATGGCGTTTATGTAACTAGATACTGTTGATGTGTGGATACTGCAAGGATCCACAGCTACAGCAGTTTATGTTGTGCAGAGCACCCTGCCTGGCCTCTCTTGAGACCAAGAATCCCACTTGTGTTACTCTGTTATGTGCTACTAGTTTGAACATGCTCTTATCATGATGTGTGGATACATACAGGTTTTGTTCAGGTTTGATTGTTTTGGGCCATCTGCTTTGTAATTAGGCAACATTTCAGATGAAAAAGTAAAATGTGTATCTCTTTCATGGCATGCACACAAATGAATGTATCTTTGCAATACTATTCTGTTTCTCCCATGTGCAAGAATATTGCCATATGTTTACCTACTGCCCTGTGCTCCTACCATTCTTTCCCAGAAGAGGAGCTGAAAAGGACACATTGAGCCTTGCACTCTTTTCTTCTTTCTAGTGCCTACCAGTAGAATATGTTGAGTGTTTGGGATTCTCCATTCCTTTTAGCTTGGAGCATGCAAGGAAATCTTGATGTAAAAGACATATCAGATTTTTTTTCCTGGGCTTCTAGAGGAACTCACAGTAAGACTTTATTAGGCCTATATTACTGTTATATGGGCTTTCACACCCTTTCTTTCTTTTGATGCATGGTTAAATGTCCCTTCAAAAACAGGAGGTAGAAATTGAGATGAGTATTTAAAACATTAGTGTTTTGATTTTTTTTTTTATTTTTATTTTAAAGGTTTTTTAACTGAAAATGACTATGAGCCCACAACAGTGCTTCTGATGGATGCACTCAGGATGAACCTGGAAAAACCAATGCTGGTGAATAATACCTGCCTGGCATTAGCAAGCCTTCTAAGGCTATCTGGTAACTCTGAATAATTAGTTTTTGTTAATTGCAAATCACCTCAGACGTAGGCATTTCTGTGTAGTTCAAAAGTTCATAGTGGAATTGAGATTGTCATCTGCTCTGCTTTGTTAATCATTTCTTTCTTGCAGAGCAGGGAGGAAGAACAGTAAAACTGGAAGTGCAATTTTCTTTCTTCTTGTGGATGTGGCATGCATGTCTGAGAAGCAGATCAGCACAGTCTCATTATTAACTTGAGCGTTCTCACTTTATTTACAGTATAAATGGGTAGAGCTCAGAGAAACAATAAATATGAAAATATTGCCTCTTCTATGCAACGTCATGCTGCATATGTAGTTCTCTACTTGTCCAAATAATCTTCAGAATAGCTTCTAGAAAGGCTGAAAAGAATGGATGTGACTTCCTGGAGAAATGTTATATGTGTGCTGCCAGGGGCAAGGGACCAGAAAGCAGATAGCACAGTCTGCACATACGAATTAGTCCAGCAGCATTTGTTTCCCTTTCAGAAATAGCAGCTTTGAGATTTATAACGGATTCAAAAGGCAGTGGAATAAACCTGATCAAAGATGCCTACCGCTTCTACTGTGATGATCCACAAGTGGTGGAAAGTATCTGTGTGCTGATTAATGAGATGGTTCAGTATGGTAAGACTATGGTGTCATTTGTTCAGTCTCTTCCCCCCCCCCTCCCCCCCCCCCCCCATGCTCACCCCCAGAAAAGAGCAAACAGTGAAGAAGCAGTAGCTACTCAGGTAAATTGAAATTGCTCTCTGGAAAGACTTACTAGATACATGAGAAGGGAAGAATTATTGGAATTGTAATTATTCAACAACAAGAAAGAATGGGATTAATTCACAAATGCCTTTGTAATGTACAGATGTTCTAACTTCATCTTATCTTGCATTCTATTTGTATAGATCTATTTCCTTTCTGCTCCTCTTTAGTCCCTGCTAAAACCACTGGAAATTATACTAGTAATTGTAAATTATCCTTTTCATTTATGTTCTAGACGACGTTATGCTGGATATGTTGTCACAGCAAATGGAAGAGTTGCTGTCTGAAATAAAAAGCCGGTTTCCATCTAGCATGGTATGTAGAAGTCACTGACAATAAAGGGTGCTTGCTTAATATTACAGACTTTGTCATTCTCAAATGTTGGCATAACATACTTCAGAACTTTACAGAAGAATTGTGTGTATATGGTGTGAACAGTGAGGTTGTACAAATACACTTCTAATTGTTTGCCTGAAGGGTTAAGTTGAATTCCAACACAGTCGTACTGGGGAAAAACTGTTGAAACACCAGAAACAGTGAAGTTATTCAACCTATTTAATGTGTTATTCTAAAATTTCCTTTACAAAGGCTTGCTGTCAGGTAGCCATCAATTAGACAATTAGGTGTCTTTTTTCCAGCAAGCCAATATAACTGGCTAGTCTTATAACACTGTTTTTTTTCAGTTATGCATTTAGTCTGCTTACATAAATTGTCTCAGGCAGTTGCAAACAAACTTGTTCTCCGCTGTCTCCTGCAGGCACTGCCTGAAGCATATTAATGAAAACTGAAGCTATAAGTTAGTGCATTAAAAAAGCAAACAGAAATCAGAAGAAAGCAGCTCCCTCTGTTGTAAATGCAATTTGTTGTTCCCTGTGTTCCACAATGAAGACAAGGCAGACAGACAAGACCGGAATCTCTTAATCTAGCAGTACGCTGTGTGGCATGCAACTGCTAGTTCTCTGAAACCTGTACCTTGCTACCTTCCACTATTTAAATTATTAAAAGCGCGGCATTAGTTGTAATTAACAGAATGAATACTGCTTTGGATTTTCCAGAATCAAACCCCATGTGTTTAAAACATCATTTGTTTTAAAGGCCTATTTTAAGCACAGTTCTTTATTAACAAAGTATAAAAATAATTGAAACAACAAGGTAGTCTTATATTTATCAGTTCTCATATTTCTCTCCAGGAGATTATGACCCTTGCGGATACAGCACTTTTGAAACTGCAGGAGTAAAGTAAAAGCTTTCTGTATAAGAACAAGACCTGTAGACTTCTGGCTCAGATATAAAAGCCTGGATCATCCTGAAGTATTTTACAAGATATTTCTCACCAGGAAGATTAATATTGGACCATTAACAATACTTAAATAATTCTATGTTCTCTTTAGTTACCACAACAGTGAGACTAATAGCAATACTTAAGAGCTTGCCTTACCTTGTAGACTTCAAAAATATCCAAAATAAAGGTTTTAGTCTTGAGAGTTTCAGTAAAGGAGTATCAGTTTCTTTCTGCACCTATAATAATTTGCAAACTTTCTCTTTTTATTGCTCATTTAGTATTTATTTCCTTTCCAAGTACTTCACAAATGCAGGCATTTGCAAGTATTGTTCAATTAGGTGTATGTACTATCCAGAAAGGGGATACTTCAGCAGTATTATTGTATGGCAGCAATGTTCACGTACTCTGAGTTTTTGTTTGTATTACTTTATGAAATTGCTGCTGTTAGTTCTGAGTAGCTCTCCCTGAACTTGCCTGGGATCTGACAGCAAAGCAGCAAATGCAGTTAAAGAACACAGTATGGAATCATTCAAGTTTCACAGTTTGTCTTTTAGATTTGTTCTTAAGAGCAGCTTCCCATTCCTTTTTCTCTAAGGTGTACAGTCTCATAGCTGCTTGTGCATCCTGAATCTAAAAGAAAACAGAACAGGAGGCTTAATAAAACATGGCTTGACATGATTTAAAAATGTTATTGTTAATAAACAGTGAAATTGCTCATTTTAATACATCCTTTCAAGTAATGTTTCATAATCTCCTTCTAGATTCAGATCTTGAGTGACTAGTGGACGGAGGTGAACGTGTAAGGTGCCCACTACAATGCTATGCAATGTTCTCTCTGATTGTGACTTGGAAAATCATCATGAAAAAATAGTCTTGATTACAGTACCTTGGAGATACCTTCACAATTTGCTTGTTTTTTCAATTCCTTTACCTGTTAACTTCAGTGTTTCAGTGGATAAGAGGATATAACTGCTAAGAGTAGGCTCTCACTATTGATGCATTTATTTCTATCCTATTCATCATAGCATGACAGTGCACTGTGCTGCTTTTAATGTAAGCAATTGGAACTTTGACATTACTTTTCTCCCTGGGGATCTTAAAATAACAAGAATTAACATAATTGGTATTTAAAAATACAGTTGACTTGTGCAAAAGAAGTTTATGAAAGTAAAGAATCCAAGTGGTATGAAGCATGTGCCACTAAGAAAGCTTTGATGGCAACCTTTTTACATGGTTGTATCCAAGCAGAGCTTGCTGACTTTTGTTGAGAGGCTAGAATGAAGGCACAAGACTCTGGACTGAACTCTAATCCCAGAACCCATGTGTACCATGTTGTTAATCTACCCTAAAAAGCTACATTGATGAGGTACATACCGAGCAGTGCTCTGATGTCTGCACCTGAACATCTAGAAGTCTATCACAGAGCAGCTTCAATGATGGCCGTGCATTCTAGAAATATAAAGATTGAATCATGCTTTGTCACACTGCTTGAATTATGTATGTGTATATATACAGCTTCCCTTGGTGAACTGGCAAAGAGAATTAATGAATTATGAGGCTTATGCACATCTGTATGCACTGCTTAGAGGATTTTCTATGTAGTACCACAACCCTAAGGTTTATGTTTGAGGGTTTTTTTACTGTGAAAAACAGTATATAGTTATGAAATGTAAAATAAGGTCCTATATCTTTACTTCTGGAGTCTAAGTAGAAGCTTGAAACCATCTATATTTTTTAATATCTATATACAAATGATATTACTAAGAATATAATATATAGTTACAGTTATAGTAAGGATAACTTAATAGAACTGTATAATCTTATTTTGCTATTCCAGGAGAAGCATTATGGAGACCATGTATGTGCTGAGGAGTGGGAGGATTGCTGAAGTTTGTGCAGAGGTATTACAGGTAATATTTGTAACTAACAAGATAGTATTGCTATACTTCAAACACTAAATAAGCATTCAGTTAGATTCGTATTTTAAACCAACAAAAAGTATGTACATCTGTTTCAGGTTGGAAAGAAGAAATGGGGACAAGTGAGGCAAGCATAGGAGTGAGTGGGCTAGAATCTGGGAGTCAGCAGCTCACGTGTCAGTTAATCAAGGTACTCCTTTCCATCACTTTCTTACCTTGACTCTCTGTCTGAAAGGTTTGTATTTTTGTGTGTCACGTATTTTCTTCTTAGGATGATCAAGAAATAGGACCTGAAAGAAATTGTATTTCCAGTGTAAAGAGTGCTGCTACACAAAAATTTATATAGCTGAATGTACAGCTTCCTGCTCTTCAGTATCCAAATCAGTGCTGTTAAGATCAGTGTGGAAGCTGAAGAACTTGGTGTGCCAGTACACAGGGCTACACTTGGTACAGTGTGAGAAGACAAGAAACTAAGCGAACAGTTAAAAAGCAGTCGTTTCTGGGAGTTCAGGTGTGTTACCTGACTGGTCCAGGAAGATAAATTATAAATTAATTAATTTTCAGTGTTTGGAGCTTTGTCTTCAAAGTAACAAATCTGCAGCCATATTACCTTTAGGTCATTGTGTAATGCATGCCCAACTAAAATCCTTCCATTCAAGATATCAGCGACTTCCTTCTGAACTGTTTTAAAATCTTCACCTAAAGATAACACAATGAAACACTTTGCATTAGACACACAAAACATCTAAGCAACCTACAATTAGAATATGGCAAAAGACAGTTATGCCTTTTGGGACTGTGGTCCCAATCAATCCTCTGCTTCTTACAGGAGCATAGAGCCTTCCATAAAGAGCACAGCAATAAAAGGAAGCAAACTTCTGAATTATTTCCATACCATCATTAACAAGTATATTTCTAATGGGATATTAGTGACCACTTTGTTTAAAAAAAAGTACTTCTCCCAATTTTTCATACCATACAGACTAAAGTTTCTTTTTCAAAACCAGTCTAACAATTTTTCGAGCTCAGCCAGGGAGGATTTTGTGGTAGCCTCTTAAATCTGCCTTCCTTAAAGAACATTTTGGGAAAGAGCTCCTACCTGTCTTTAGATGCTCAGGTCGTATGCCACTAACAGCTGTTCTGTAATCTGTCACCTCTTCTGTAGGCTTGACGTACTTGTCATAAATGCACTTTCCAAAGAGGTTCACGATGGACACACGGGCCACAATGCTGTCTTCGCCGCTGGGTCCCACTCCCACCATCTCACAGTCCATAGCTACAGCTCTTGTAAGACTGAAAAGAAAGACAACTCAGTGACACATCTCTTTACAGGGACCACAAAGCGAAGCTGCGAGGTCACACATTGATACAAACAGAAAAAACTCAGCGGTTTGACTGTCAGCAGACTCAGATGTCAGCTTAAACTTTGTCTGCATCTATTAGAAGGTAATCTTGATGCCTCTGCTGCTGTGCTTCCTGCTGGAACACCACTCACCCTCCAGAAGACTTCTCTTTAACCAGCACCTGCTCCACAGACTGTTTGGATTGGCCTGCTTCAAGTCCCAGTTTCCTTCTAGCAACTTCTGCTGCTTCAGGTCCTATTGCTGCTTCGATGTCTTTTGGATCAACATCATCAAACCAGATGTCAGCCCTGGTAAGTATAAATTTAATTACGTTAAGTAGTCTTAAAGTGACTGTGCATCTCTATAGTGTACTAAAAGCAGATTTGTTTTTTTTTTAAATCAAGAAAGCAGCTCTCTGAAAAGTAGTCTATGCTGTCATCTATGCAGACTTATTGCTGTATGTGAGGAGGGGCAGCATGCATCTTCTGTTGCCCAAAATCTAGCCTGAAAGAGCACAGCTATTTGGAACGTACTTCTCTGTATGCCCCCTAAAATAAACTTTCATGTGCATGTGCTGATGCCTGAAGTACTCACTCTTTGGGCTGCTGCACTGCAGCTTCAGCTTTCCTCTTCTTATGTTTCACGTCGCTCTTCTCCTTTTCAATATTGCCATTTTTCCTTTTTTCTTTACAGCTCTTCCCGTCGCTTTTGGTGCCATTCCAATTCTTGTCCTCTTCAGCCTTCCTGGGTTTGGGCCCAGCCATAGGAGTGCTGCCATCAGCACAACTCTTGGCCCTCTTATCTGTGTGTTTAGGCTTTGAATTCTTGTCTGTTGCAGCCTTCTTGGATTTCACCTTGGCCAGAGGAGGACTGTGTGCAGTAGGACCCCTGTCCTTTTTATTCGTGGATTTGGGTTTCAACACATTTTCATCCCCAGTGCCAGCTGGAACCTGTTGGCTGTTTCCCTCTTTGAGCAGATGCTGCTTCTTGGTGTTTGTCTGAGCTGAAGGGAGGGGCTCATTCGAGGTGCTTGCCTTCTGCTTCAGTAGCTAAAAGGGCCAAAGAAAAAGGGGGGAAAAAGAAGAGAGAGACATTATCTCCTTGATCGTCTCCCTTCAGCTCTCCCCTGACATCACTGCTCTGAGGACTGAAGCAGAGCAGGGCTCTGCTGGCTGTAACGCCGCATCCCCGTGGGTTATTATTAGACACAAAAAGTCTTTTTAAATGATTACAGCCAGCGTGGAACTTCATTAATGAAGAGCACGGCAGCCGGCCCGGCTCGCCCTCACCTCCTGCAGCGCCTTCCAGTTGGAGGAGAACTCCTGAGGGCTGCGGGGCAGGGCCGCCACTGCCGCCGCCTTCTGGCCCTTCTGCGCGGCCGTCCCCGCGTGCTGCCCGGGGCCCCGCCGGACTCTCCTCCTCCGGCCCTTCCCGCGGGCCGCCGCCTCGGGGTCCGCCTTCGCCATGCGGGACCGCGGCGAGGTGCGGCGCCACGGCGGAACGGTGCAGCGCCCGGCGGGGAACGGCGCCCCGCGCTTTGCGTTCCGCTGCGGGGCCGGGGCTGCGCGGGCGCCCCCTGGTGGCCAACCGCGGGGCGAACCCTGCGGCGGGCAGAGTGTGCGCCTGGAGCGTTCACACGGGGGTTCGGTGCGGGGTGTGCGGCCTGCGGGACGTCGCCCTGCCTCGCAGTCCGCCCGAGGGGCTCTGGCTGGGCTGAGGTTTGGCGGGCAAGAAAGCACGGTTCAACAAATTAGAGCCCTTTTCCCGCACAAATTACTTCTTGTTTATTTGGCTGCTGTAGCTGGCCTAAAGCTGCTCTCATTGCTGCGCTCTTTGGCTGTAATACAGTTGCAAATGTTGTGCAAAAGCTCTCCCCCTCCAGCTGTTCCTGTAAATCCTCCCACAGCAGTTCAATTCCCCCTTGACTGTCCCCCTCTGCAGTCGATCATCTCTCCTGTTTATTTAAACTCTGCATTCTTTGCTTCCGTTCCACGTGATGCCTCAGACGAAGCATTTTAATCACCCCTGGGCCAGAGATTGCTCTGCAGTGCTGCTTGCAATCCCTCCAGCATGATCATCAGTCTGACCATCCGAGCACTCATAATGTTCCCTCTGGGCTTTTGCTGGCCCTCCGTCCTCCGAGAGGTAAGCCTGACCTCCAGAAAGCACCGTTTCCAGGAAGCCTTTTTTATTTCTAGGAAAAAGAAGAGAAAACACGACGTGTTCTAAGCCAAGATGTATCAGACCTCACTAATCAAGAAGATAAAGCTATTTCCTCCGGGTGGCCGTTGTGCAGCATACGCTTAGTGCAAAATAAAACCATTAGACCTTGGCATCGATGCTTGTTAAATTGTTTGCTGACGTTCCCTCCAGGTTCGTTTCGGTTAAATAATAACCTCGTCTCCATTTGTTTTCCTTAAAAAAACGTAAAGCTATCTTTCTTCTTGCAGAGATTTCTCAGAGCTTTGGATGCAGATGATGTTTTCTCTTATTTTGGAACCAGCTCAGTGTCTGATGGTATGCAGAGCTCTTTCCTTCTTGATTTTGGAACGCGGTTGTCAGTTTATTCCTAATCCTGTACATTTGATAACACTAAGAACACTTATTAACTAACCCTGCTCTGACAAGTATTTAGCATTTCTGAGCTGCGTTGCTCAGTGAGATAATCCATGTCTCAGTGTGGAAGCAATTGAAGAACTGGGCCAGTATTTAAACTCTGCTTAAGGAGCTATGATAAATCTTTTTCAGCTGTAGTCCTTATTTTCTGTATCAGTATTTTTCTACAAGATTAACAGATCTAAGTCATCTGAATGGGAAGGTATAGACTAAGAATAGCTTTAAATATGCTTGTTAACATTTTAAAATGCATGGGTGGATTGTTCTAGGTCTGGATTGTTCTGGATAGTTCTACATAAAGGTGCATTTTGAACTGTCACCTTCTTAAAGGAAGGATGCTGTTAATTTGTGAGTTCACCTACTGCTGTTCCCAGTGTCTCTGTTTGGTTTATGGTAATTCTCACTCAGTACTATTTAATGTCTGAGGAAGCAAATCTGTCTCAGCCTTTGCCAAATGAACTGTTCTCATTGACGAGGGAGAGAAGCACAGACCATTCAGGAGCCAGTTCCAGAGCTGTTGTCTGTTCCTAGTCTGAGTACCTCACTTTGGAATAGATGAAGACACAGAAGTTCTTTGCCGATTGACAAACTGACCTTAAAAGGCCACAGCTGTCAGTCAGAGAATAATTTTTCCTAAGAAGACAGATCATTACATTTCTTTTCCATGTATCATTATTTTTCATAACTATTTCCCTTCTGTTTGTTTGTTTCTTTGTTCCATGTCTTTCAGTACCTGAGTTTGTTGTTGCTCAGCCAAATTGCTCTTGTAAAGAAGAGCAGATTGGGCTGGTATGTCGGATCCAACGCTGCTCCATTAAGGCTTGGGGAGAAGTGTACACCTTTGAATTCCTAGAGGACCATACCCTCCTTTCCTCTTCCTTTGTGATCAGTCACGCGGTGAACTCTTCCTTTAGCTTAATAAAGCGATTCTCAGGCAACTGCTTTGCAGGTGGAAATCTATTGGCACCTCCTGGGGCTGAGTGTAGAGTCACTTACTGTGAAGGGCAGCTGGTGAGTATGCACTGAACTTATCAGCTTTTCTGTGAGCATTTACAGCCTTTGCAGGCTTCAAACCCCAAACACGTGTGAACCATCCATTTAATAAGTCTGAGTGCTACAAAGAAGAAACAGAAAGGATATGGCACACAGTTCTCCATTGTAGCAAATGTCTGCAATAACTCAGAGGTGGAATTTCATCTCCTCTAGCAAGGAGTCATTGTTTCAGAGGAAGAAAAGATTCATATCAAGCCTGTCAGAAGCAGAGATACGGCCCTGCTGAAGGATCTTGGCTTCTCCAGTCCCCACATTCTCTTCAGAAGCCCTGGAATGGGGGCAAAAACAGCAAGAGGTGAGATGTATGGAGAGGAAGCTCTGGTGGTTCTGCTTTGACAAACTGTCTTCTGGTAGTGAGGTTGTTTGAATGAGCTGAGGAGAAAGAGAGGAAGGTTTCCATCTGTGAGTATATGATTATACTTGATGTATGTTACCTTACTGAGTTGTAAATAGTGCACGTTTTCAATTAAGTGCTCGTTATTTTGATAATACAAAGTTGTTATCAAGGATGAAGACAGGGAAAGTAATCATCTGAAGTGAGAAACTTAGGCAAGTAACCACAGAGATGGTCTTCTAGCAGAAGTATTTTAGTCTTTCAGGAAAAGAGAATGGACTTATAGAATCTTCTGTGCTGCCTGGCATTTTAAACTCTGTGTCCCTTTTTGTTGTTCAGCAGGGCACTTTGCTCCTCGCCTACAAAAGAGGGCTGATGGAGCTGTCAAACATCTGGAGCTGATGGTTGTAGCAGGTCCTGATGTTTACATGTACCACCAGGAGGACACGGAGCGATATATTCTTACCAACCTGAACATTGTGAGTGTAGCTTTCTGTTTGGATTGCTGTTCCAGTGTGAGAGCTACCAGTGTTGCTAACAGATTCAGTTCTGTGAGTGTTCTTTCAGAGGTGTTTGTGGTTCTCTGCTCCTAGTAGAGGGCACTGCTTACTTGTAGGGTGTTCCTCTGTGTCTCTTTGGGACTGTACAGCAAGCTTACCCTTATAGAAGGAGCTGCCTGAGTAAAAGTGAATGTTAGAAGATCTTCATTCCATTACTAATCTAATTCCATATGTACTATTAGGCAAGATTTTATATATATCAGTTCCTGATTATTTTGTGTTTGTCCTCATAATTACCAGATGCGTTATGAGTACACCCTTGTAAATGGGAACAAGTATTGAGAGTCACTGAAGTGGCTACTTTATGGAATCCTTTCTATCACTTGACAGGGGGCAGAACTGCTGCGAGATGCCTCACTGGGTGCTCATTTCAGGGTTCATTTGATGCAAATGCTTGTTTTGAGGGAGCCAGAGGTAAGCAGGGAGGATTCTGCCTGTGTTGTCTGGGGTGGGTTGCTAAAACCTGTATGCAATGTGCAAACATATGCTTTAACTGTAGGTGAATGTGAACATCACAACAAATATCACCTCCTCGCTGATCAGTGTTTGTGAGTGGAGCAAGAAGGTCAACCCCCAGAATGACTCTGATCCCCAGCATGCTGACATTGTCCTGTATGTGACCAGGTACTGTAATTCCCCTGTCCTGTCAGAGGATGGAAGTCAGGCCACTGCTGTCTAGTCACCAGTACAGTGACACTGATTTGCACAGAGCCTTTGAAAATGGGTTGATTCTCCTGTTTGGGATTGATTCTCCTGTCCTTAGTGTAGTTTGGCATTCATGGGACTCTACTCCAACCATCCTGCCCCAGGGAGTTCTGTATTCGCAGAAGAAATGCTAGCTAGCAATCAAAGTTAGGTCAGGAAGGTGCAAATAAGTTCTTTTATATATCTAGTCCTGACTTTATTGGTTGCAGTGGTTCTTTGCTTTTTCTTCTGGATGTGTCTCCCTTACTTTAGGTTTGACCTGCAGTTACCCGATGGGAACAAGGAGCTACGTGGAGTGACTCGGTTAGGTGGGGTCTGCTCCTCCTCCTGGAGCTGTGTTATTACCCAGGACACTGGCTTTGACTTGGGAGTCACCATAGCCCATGAGATTGGGCACAGGTCAGTAGGAAAGGCCCAGAGCAACACAGTGTGTTTTATTCAGGGGGAAACACTTCCTATTTTAAAGGATTCAAGAGAAAGAAAAGGATCTCTTGTCATAACATTGGGCTTCCTATAGATTATTTAAAACTCCTGTGAAGAGTTCCTTTGCATTTCTGCAAGTTCTGGGACAATTATAAGCTTTTATGACAAGTGTAGAAGGAAGGGCTCTGCAGAGCCTTGCTTAGATACTTAGAGATAACAGAGGTGCTATGGGAACGAAAAACCTCTGGTTTCCTTCTCAGAGCGCAGTGCTTTTTCTGTTACAGTCTTGGCATCCCCCATGATGGTGAGGGGAATCAGTGCAGCAGCAGTGGTTTCATCATGGGCTCAGCAGGAAACCGTAATAGTGTTGACCTCATCTGGTCACAGTGTAGCCGAGAAGAATTCCTGGCCTTTGTCAGGTAAGGGAATGGTCGAGTTTTGTGTGCATGTGTGGAAGAACTTCCCTGTATTGTCAGCTTAGGAAAGAGCAGGGAAGTACAAGGAATAAAACAGGACTTTCTTAGAAAATGAGGAACTGTGATGTACTTGCTTGTTTGTTTCTTATCACTTGAGGCTGTTGCTGAGGTTAAACCCAGTCTTTGATTCAAGTAGCTGGAAATTGCTTTGGTTAGTGACTAACAGACCTGGGCTGTCTTGAACTCCTCAGACACTTTTTCAGCTTGGAAATGTTATTTAAAATGTCAGAAAATCTAGGTTTAAACATACATTGTGGGCTGTGAGCTGTCTGGTTGAACAAGCATGGATTTTTGTTTTAACTTCAGCACTGGGGAACTGTGAGCATCTCCAGGCAGCTGCTGCAGCTAAATCTATCACAGCCCACAGTAAGCATGTGTTGTCTGGGAAAGCAACAGCCAACTCCCAGAATGAAACTCAGCAGAAGTTTGCAAACATGTCATTGTCCTTACTATGCACAGCTGGGAAAGTGATATTTTTTATGTCTGTATCAGCACAGGCCAAACAAACTGCTTAAATGACCTGCCGGACATGGACGGCAGCATCCCTGGATGGAAGCCTGGCTTGTACTATGGAGCAGATGAGCAATGTAAAATAGCCTTTGGGAGCGTTGCAACTGCGTGCACCTTTGCTGACAGCAATGTTGTAGGTAGAAAGTTTCTGTGTGTCTTGGGGGCAGCAGGGAAATGTTCTGGAGCTAGGATTCAGGAAAAGAGGGCTTGGGATGTTGTCATTATGGAGGGATTGAAGGTGCTTTTCCGCCACAGATTGTTTTGGCAAAGAGCAAACCTTAAAAGGTTTCTAAAATGCTCTTCTTCTCTCCATCGCTGCCTTTGTCTACATAAGACTCCTTTAAGGTTTACACAGTACCCAGAAACCTTCTGTCCACACTGGGTTTGGTAGTGCTAGTACTGGCTATGCTACTCAGGTGAGGTTTGGGTCCTGTCCTGGGGAGCTCTTGTTTGGTGGATCTCTTCAGCTTCCCTGCAGTTGTGCAAGTCTACATGGCTGAGAAATGCAGCATGGTTAATAGCTGCCATCTGGACACGTTTTGTTAATGAGGAAGTACTAATTTGCGTGAAACTTTAACTGCTTTAGCTGATCCTCTTCTAGCACTGCAGCTAGTATTGCTGGTCGTTTGAGCCCACAACTTTTCCCTAATAGCAGGAGAAATTAAGGAACCTGCTTGCATTTTTGGATAACTGTGGGGTAACCAAACATCTGGGACATGCACTGAGCAGCTTTTGGGACTGCAGTGTTGATGTGTTACCTCTTAACCTCCTTATTTCTCTTGTCACACCAGGATATATGTAAAGTTCTCTCATGCCATGTACAACCAGGAGATAAATCCAGCTGTACTCGGCTTCTTGTTCCCCTCTTAGATGGTACTGAGTGTGGCGTCAATAAGGTAAGGAGGCTGCTGATGCTTGAATAATCAAAAATGGATGTGGGTGCTGTGGGATTTGCTGTCTCTTGGCCAGGAAGCTAAGGACATGAAAACTGCTGCTAGCTGACCTTCTTGTTTCCACATTGTCTGTATTTCTGGAGTTGCTTTGCAGTCCTATAGTCTGATAACAGAGCTCTTTTCTAGGGCTTTGCTTTCTACTTGAAATGATATATCAGCTTTTTTTTTTATTTTTTTGTAACTCCAGCCTCATGTTAGACTATAATTACGAATGGGACTCTTCTCTTGTGAAGAAGTGCCTCATTCATCTTGGGATTCTCTGTGACAGACTGGCCTGCCTAAAGATGGAGATTTATGCTGTGCTTGTAGATGCCAGAGCTGCTGGGTTCATGAGGTGCTGCTGCCAATTTTGTGTATTCTTGGTCTTAGTGGTGCTCCAAGGGACAGTGCAGCTCTCTGACAGAACTAAACCCCATGGCTGTAGTCCATGGGCAGTGGTCCAGCTGGAGCCCATTTTCCTCCTGCTCCCGCAGCTGTGGAGGTGGAGTTCAGATAAGGCAGCGGTTCTGTAATAACCCCAGGTAAGGGGTGTGGACCTGCAGTTTGCAAAGGCTTCTGGCCCTTTCAGAGCCAAGGAGTCTGAGCTTTGCTTGGTATGAGCCTGCTGCTGTAGAAGAGTTCTTTTCATGTCATTTTCAGGCCTGCTTTTGGAGGGAAGGAATGCCAGGGTGCCAGCATTCAAGCAGAGATGTGCAATACTCAGGTATGGCAGCTGATCACATCTTCTGAGCTTTTCTCTGAATGCTGCTTAACCCTTTGGAAGCTGCATGGTTTGGGACTGTACTTTTTACAGCCAGTTGCTGTGGGAAGGAGGACTAAAATCTGGCATACTGCCTCCCTCTGTCAATGTATTTATTCCACTGTGTCTGGAGACAACAGTATTATTTAATTGCGTTGTTCACATGTAATGAAGCATTTCTCTCTACGCCTTTATAGTAGGACAGACACTGGGAAAATAGAGACTCATTTAATGCTAATCTTCTTTGGAGGGACATTTTTACATTGGTCCTATTTTCCTTATTCTTTGCATTTCCTGCAGCCTCACTTTAAAGTGGTGCTCTTTATTTGTAGTCATTCTACTGTTTTACTTACCAGCCACTGCTTTCTGCCCCTAGCTAGTGGGTGAAATGCTGCTTGAGATTCTGTGCTTGGTAACCTCTTTTCATTATCTATACAATTCTCTCTGGGATGTAGGCCTGTCTGATGACCCAGCTTGACTTTATGGCTGAACAGTGTGCAGCAACAAATTTAAAGCCACTGTATCTCACTGTAGGAGTGCCATCCTTTTACACCTGGACTTCTGCTGTTGGCTTTGCCAAAGGTAAGAAAAGGCTGAGAAACCCTGATTTCTTTGTTTAGTAAAACATTCGTGGGCCTGACTGTACTTTTGAATCAAAAGGCCATTTCAATGATGCTTTTAGTTTCCAGGTGAAACTTAGATACTCTTGTTGACAGATTCTTTTTAGCTTCTTCTTACTGTTTGATGGTTGTGTGTCCTCCAGAGAGGGTAACTACTTTCTCCTCCTCCTGTCTGCCTCCTCCAGGGGACACGCAGTGCAAGCACATGTGCAGGACCATTGAGGATGAATTCATGGTAAGCCGTGAGGACAGTTTCATAGATGGAACCAGATGTGAGCCTGATAACTCTGAAGATGGGACTTTCCATCTGTGTGTAGCGGGAAGCTGCAGAGTAAGTGGCTGAGGAATCCAGGTGAAGCTCTGTAATCTGGGCTAAAGGAATCAGTTGAGTAGGATCCAAGGGAAGAAACACACTGAGTCCTTTCCAAAATAAGGAATCACTGGATCCAACGCTCTCTAGCTAAAGTATTTTTACTAATTTTGCAGTATTATTCCCCCCAGTGTGTGCATCTTAGTAACTCCTCAGTGCTGACCATGTCATTTTGTGTTGTTTCTTTACATTCCTAAGGTATACTTTTTAATTTCTCCCCTAACTCCCCAGATTCTCCTGGTGTTCAGAATGCTTTGTAATGTATTTCCAGCTAATGAACAGCAGAGGGCATAGGCATAATCTATTCTAATATCTGCTGTTTCATTGGCAATAGTGATAAATATGTGTGCTATGGCAGCATCCAAAGCCTCTAGCATAAATTCAGCAGTTGCACGTGTTTTGCTGCTAAGCCTGCTGAGATCCTTCTGCAGCTTTGTGTGAATTTCTCTTGTTCATGGGAATGAGCATAGAATCTCTGCTCTGAGCTCAGTGGGATTGAGGGCCAGGCTGAAGCATGTGAGCTGGGTGTGGATTTTGGGTTTAGGTCACAGGAGAAATCTTTCTGGGCTGCTGCTTATGGGAAAGAAGATGTCACACAATTAATGAAACTTTTGTGTGCCCTTAGCTAAGGCTTTGCAATCCCTGGCTTTGTGTGCTGCTGTACAAACGCAGACCTAGGGGTAAATGTAACTTTGCCTGTGCTGTCGTCTTAAATTCACATTACAGATAAAAAAAAAATAAGTTTGAGGAATTCAGGTAATGTTGCTTTCGATTGATTGCTTTCTTCTCAGAATTAGGCCAGTTTTGACAGACATTCCTTTTTGCTCAGGCATTCGGGTGTGATGGCCAGATGAACTCCAAGAGGGCAATGGACTCTTGCAAGGTCTGTGGGGGTGATAATACCACCTGTATGGAAGTGAGTGGATCTTACACAGAAGGAAAAGCTAAAGGTGTGTAGTCTTCAGCCTCAGAGCTACTTGTAGGAGATGCAGAGCATATTAGATGTTCTTAAACTTCTTTGTGATCCCTCATTTCTGTTTTGCTTGCTCTTATTTTATGGAGCATACGGTGATGGACTTTGGGGCTACCCAACAGAGAAGGCAGTGAGGTCTGTAACAGCAGTGTAGCTGTTGTGTGGGCATGGTGACTTCTTTTCATGGTTCTTCTCTGGATAGAGACAAGAAATGTAGCCATTTGGAAGTCCAGCACATTTATCGGATCTGAGAGCTCTTCCAGATGCTGCCTGAGAGCATAAACATCCATTAGAGAACTGGTTTGGCTCTTTTAGTATGGCACATACATAGTAGCAGAAAACATAGGAAGAACAAAAGAAAGATGAGAACAGAACAGAGAATTCAGTTGTTATGTTGGCTCTCTTCATCGTTACTGTTGTGTTCAAGCTGATGGAGCTAAGATCAGTGTGAATTTAAGTCTGCTGCTCATTGCTGTTGTATCTTTATTTAATGAACGCTGCCTACATAACCCCTTCCTGCATCGAGTCCTGTTTCTGCCTACAAGGCTCATCCTCCAAGAAATATTTAGCTAATAAGGCGAAGCTGGGTGGATCTGTAATCCTCTGCCTTTTTCAAACAGGCACAAGAGGGAAACGTGACCATATGTTCTTTCTTTCCACCTTTTCAGAGTATGTTACGTTTTTATCCCTGCCTTATAATGCCACCTCAGTCCATGTTATCAATCAGAGGCCGCTCTTCACTCATTTGGGTGAGTAGAATGAAAAGGAGAGGTGGGAGTACAGGCAAAGCTCGAACAAGTTTGTGAAAACAAGCAGATAGGATCTGGGAGGGAAGTCCTGGATTATGCAGTTTGTTTGTTTGGGGGATGCTCTCTTCTGGGAACTGATGGAAGCCATACTCTTTGGGATATCTGATTTAAATCAAACTGCTTTCTAGCAAATGGGCAATCTGTTGCTGCCAGCACTGAGGGATTCTGTCTGTGCCATATCTCTTAACCTCACTGCAACTTTTGTTCTTCTAGCTGTGAAGGTTAAAGGTGAATATGTGGTTGCTGGAAAGGGAAAAATCTCACTGAATGTCACCTATCCCTCTGTTCTGGAGGACAGACAGATTGAATACAAAGTGTTTCTCACCAACCACAACCTCCCAAGCCTGGAGGAAATCCATGTGGATGGACCAATCCAAGAAGAAATTGAAATACAGGTAAATAAACAGCAGGGTTGGAAAGGGGCCAGTCAGAACTGGCCAGACTGAGTTTGTGTGGCTCTGTTGAGTGCAGTCAACAGAGATGCAGTGGGCTTTGTGCCCACTGGAACTGGAAACAGTTCTGCTGGAACTGGTGTTCAGTAAAAGCAATGGTCATCTTCCTGGGTAATGCTGAGGGCGTGCTGCCTGCAGGCTTTCTGTAGGTCTAGGGAATGGGCATGTGTGGGAAAAGGCATACCAAGTCAAACCTGTAGCTTGGCTTAATCTTTTTTTTTTTTTCCCTCCACTGCCTAGTGCACAGAATTCACTCTAACTGTACCTGGGAAGAACTGGTTGTTGTAGCATTGAGGCTCAGGTCTGGATAAGAATGAAGGACTATCTTCTCTCATATCTCTGCTCACAAATGATTGTGAGTTGATCTGTGTATTGAGCACCACCTCTTCTTTCATCAGGTTTATAGAAGGTATGCAAAAGAATATGGCGATGCCACCAACCCAGACATCACCTTCAGCTACTTTGTGCCAAAAGAGAATCTGACGTATAGGTGGATTCCTCACGAGGGGCCGTGTTCAGTGACCTGTGGAGGAGGTGAGGCAGGAGACTTTACTACTTATGGAGGTCTGGATAGGCTTTTAATTTGGCTGGCTGATATTCACCCAGTTCTTCAGAAATGAATGTGACTTATCAGTGTTAGATACTTACTTAGAAGTTATTAAATGGCTGAAATTAAATGTAAAGCAAATTACTGACAGTGAACTACAGCTGCCAGTGCTGAAGTTAATCGAGGAAAAGAGTGGTACAGGAGTTGAATCAAATTAGCAGATTGGCGAATGAGCTGAATCATCCAAATGATACTGACAATGTTTGGTTCAGAAGAGAACTTTTAGGTTGGTTTTGGCCTACTTTCTGGTTTCAAGACTAAGTAATTTTCTCAGATTTTTCGAAGGTACTTCAGACTGCAATTTGAAGTTGGTTGAACATCAAACATCTGAGACCACAATGGTATCTGGTGTCTAGTTAAAACCTCAGAGCTAATTATACAGCTTCCTTCTTAGAATCCTGTTCCTGTGTCATGGCTAATCCTTTCTGTCTCCCTGTGGAAATCATAACACAGATTGTAACAGAATGCTCTGGTAGACGGTTTGACATGTTGTTTACTAGACAGTACAGGTGACACAGGCAAGATTCTCAAGACATTTATGACATGAATTTAGTAAATACATTAACGACCACTTAAAGAAGTCATGCTATAAGACTAATTATGCCTGGGCTGTTTATTCTGCAGTAGATTCTGTAGGTGAAGTGATTGCTGAAGCCCTGATTTAGAGAACTCAAAAAGCTGTAATGCGTAAAACCCTCCCAGCTAATGTAGTAACAAACAGAAAAATGAGAAAGCTCAGACTTTAAAGAACAGAAAACATTGAGAATCCAAGAGAAAACTGTGTTTTGAGAACTGAAAGCTGAATTCAGGCTTTCCCCATCATTAAACATTAGAATCACAGAATCACCAAGGTTGGAAAGGACCTCTGAGATCATCCAGTCCAACCATCCACCTATCACCAGTATTTCCCACATTATTTGAAAACCAGGAGGGTAATGAAAAGATAACATTGCTGTCTGATTCTTGACATTTTCTTCACAGAGCCATGTTCTTTGGGATGCAGGAATGCCTCGTGGGTAGCTCATTCACTGCAGTGTAGACTCTTTGCAGTTTATCCACTGAGCTTTGTACTGTAATGTCTTTCAACAAATCTGGGGCAAGTTTATTTTAAATTGGACATCTTTTTTATGTTTAGTACTGTTAAAAATCTTGTTTATGGGAGTAGATAATGAATATTCTATGTCTTGCATGCCAGAGGTGCTGCAAGTCTGCAGTTTCACTCCAGCTATCCCTTGTCTGATTTTGGATATTGGTGATCACTTTGAAAACACTGGCAAGTACAGGGGCTGTGTGATATTACATGATTAGTTCTACAGAAAGTCCAATGGCTGACTGCTAGGGCTTCTTTTCAGCAACCTTTCCTTCATCAATCAGACATCAAGATCATTAGGAGCAATTGCACCTGGTTATGATTGATAACCTTGTTCCTGCAAATGGCCAGTGTAAGCAGTTATCCATCAAACTTATCATCTTCTGGGATGGTTGTCTTGGAAAGTCACTTGAAGATTCTTGAGGAAAAGTTACATCAGAAACATGAGCTGTATAGGAAGTCTACTTCCGAACCATACTATTGTTTTTTCTTACACAGATAATTTGGTTAAAGTGAAATTATAGGATCTTCATAGATTAGAGGTGAACTGTTTGCATTGTTTATAAATTCCCTTCCTTTTACTTTCACATCCAAGGTACACAACTTGTGAACTATGTGTGCTTTGATCAGATGAAGAATGAAATAACAGAAAATCAGCTGTGTCTGGGACTTCTGCAACCCCTTCCAGGGTATGAACCCTGTGCCACGGAACCATGCCCATACAGGTCAGTGTTCCTGGAAGCTAAGCTGAATTCTCACTATGCAGGGACTTAAATTTCCAGCAGCCATCCTCTGTCACATCCAGAATAGGCTCTTGAAATAGAGAAGCTGAATGCTTCGTTTGGCCCGTATCTGCAACAAATGTCATGAATAATAAACCTCTATGATTCAGATAAGAAATAAAGTGCTACAATTACTTCCCATTTAGGTGGAAGATATCTCAGACAGATGAATGTTCTGCTGTTTGTGGAAGCGGCGTTGCCCAGCAGAATCTGACCTGTGTTCAGTTTCATAATGGATCGGAGACTGTTGTGGATGACAGCTTATGTTCTGCACGAGAAAAACCACTCTCAATTGTGCCGTGTGTAGTTAATGTCTGCCCTTTGGGATGGGACAGAGTGAGTTTATTAGCTTGGCATTCAGGTGACCTGAGAGCTTTGCACTTGTGATCCACATGAGGCTATCAGTTAGAAGGAACCGCTTTATTAGTGGAGTCTGGGAGGGGTGGTTTACACAAAGGACATTTATCCAATTAAAGGTTAATTCTGTGACTTTAGAAAGCTCTGTCCCTCTTAATTTATGCTGCTGGATTTAACAGTTATTAGCAGAGGCTTGTTTATGGCAGCTGTGGACTACATTCCATCTTTGCTTCTCCACAGAGTCCAAAAAACAAAACAAAAAAAAAATCAGAAACTCAAATTACCTTTGTTGCATTGATAAATACATCACTGTCAAACAGGGAGGTTCTGATGTGGGAGGGACGACTGCCAACAGGGAAGAGGGCTTCTCAGCAATGGATCACAGATGCAAATCCATTTTGGAGAACCACTGCCAGGTTTACGCTTACAGAGGGGAAGAGACTGCTTTAGGCATCTCTCTTCAGTCTCGGGTATCTCTATTCAGCCTCAAGTAGTGTGAATTAGGTTGGCTTTGGGCTGTTGGGTGTCTTTAGCTGTTCTTGGTGTTTAAACTTTTATGGTCTGCAGAAATAGAAAAAGTGCTTAAATGTGCCTCTAAATATACTGTGGATTTGATCTGGAGGTATCCCCTGCCTTCATTAGATCAAGACGTCTAGGAAAGCAGTTGTCAGTGTCAGTCTGGTTCTTTTTGCTCTGTTCTGAGGAGGAAGACATGGACTTGCTTCGGACTCTAGAGTTACCTGGACATATCCAACTGGAAAATCAGAGTGTTTATGTCTGGAGCCCTCTACCTGGAGAATGTTCAGTGTCCTGTGGTAGAGGTGAGATCCCTCAGTGCTGCAAGAAAATGTTACCTGGGTGTATGTGTGAGCTCATAACCTAAAACCCCCTGGGAGCTGATCATTTCCTCTCTACAGATCAATGTGTGTGTATAGCTGTGATCACAATTTCTTTGTATCTCAAAAAGAGACAAGAAAGCCTGGCTTCAAATGGGAAATGGGTGGCTACTGCTGTCTGCCAGAGGTGGGAAAACGGCTGGAATGAGTATGCCTGGATAGTTTTCTTGTCTCATAGACAAAGATATGACTGATGCTACTTTTGTCACTATGTGCTTATTTTCAAACCTTGCATGTGTGCCTTGCAAGTAGAGTGGTTTTTCTTTTTCCCTCTTTCTAGGTAAGACTCAGATACAGTATGTATGTGTGGCTTTTGACACTAAAGAAAAAACCCAAGAAGAAAACTGTCATCCAGTGGCAAAGCCGGAGAGCAGGTTGGAAGACTGCAATCTCAGTCCCTGCCCACCAAGGTAAAGCAGTTACTAGGAGACAATGAACCAGTGAGAGGTTTTTCCTTCTCCTGTGTATGCCCAGTGGTACGGCTTGACCTACTCTGGGGATGTTATTTTCTTCTCCTCTGCTTTGAAAGCAAGAGATTGACCTGGCCAGACAGCTCCAAAAACAGTAGCAACGATCCATTCTTGTCAAACTCAGTGTTTTCTGGATTGGTAAATGCTCAAGAAGAACTAAGTGAAGTCTTTGGAGTTTGATTCCATGGCAAACTGGAAACCTTCTTGGTCTTTTCCTACTCTGAGAAAATGAGAATAAATCTGTAACTGCAAAATGTAGTGACGTGCCAGTTACATGGCATAAATAAAGCAGCTAGTATTAAATGCTCTAAGAATATGGGATAGCTGCTCTGAGAACTAAAGGAAATTGATTGCACTTCTCTTAGGAACTACAGCAATGAGGACTGCAATCACTGAAGTGACTGGTATCTCTCAAATATTAGCAAGCGTGTATGTGTGCATTAACAGAATTCCAAGTGTACTTTGATAGAACTGGAGTCAAATTCCAGGGAAGATGGGTGAGAGTTGGAGATACTCACTGGTGGCTGCGTTGTTCCCAGGTGGCATTACAAAATGGGCTCATGCAGTGTAAGCTGTGGAGGAGGTGTGATGCAGAAGGTCCTCTACTGTGCAAGGGAAACCAGAGAGAAGGAAGAAGAAATTGTGGCAGATGTCCAGTGTGATGGTTTGCCTCGTCCAGAGGAGCAGGAACCGTGTAACTTGGAGCCATGCCCCCCAAGGTCAAAATGGTCACATGGGCCACATGAGCAATTGTCTGTAAATGTGTGTGGTGTGATCTAGGCTATGGCTTAGGACTGTAAAATGGGGACTGGAAAGCTACTGGTATCTGAGTGGGTTTTTTTTTGCATGCTACAGGATGCCACTCCCAGGATGATCTAACCCTGAGTCGGTTTTTATCTGGCCGTTCAGAGTGGTGTGCATTTTGGAGGGAGATATGATTATTTTTGCTGTTAAGCCTGTGTATGTCACCCTGGGGAAATCTGAAATGGACATGCAGTAAGACTTGATGTGTATTTGGAGTCTGTGGGTTCACTGTAAAATGTAAATGCCCTTCCTTTGGACTCAACACCAAACCTATTCCACAATAACCTTGTTTCAGAGACTGCCTTGTAAGTACTTAGGCAGCAAATGTGTGAAGTGGAGGGGTGAAGAAAGCTGCTGAGAAGCAGAAAGGAGAGAAGGATGAGGGAGTTGCATTACATTCTCTATGGTGAGAAACAGTAGAGGGTAGGGTTTCATCCTTAACTTGATTTTTCTCCTCCTTGTCCTTTGTCAGATGGAAGGTAACCCCGGGTGGCCCCTGTTCCTCCAGCTGTGGGCTTGGCTTATCTGTTCAGCTGGTCACCTGCGTGCAGATTCAGCAAGGCAAAGAGATTTTGCTGGAGCAGCATTCATGTCCTGTATCAGAGAAGCCCCTTACTACCATTCCCTGTGTCATCCGAATGTGTTCTTATGAATGGAGCTTCAGTGAATGGACAGAGGTATCACGTTTTCCCAGCTGTGTAATAATGACCTTGGGCATGTTTTCTTCTCAAATGCAGATCTTGGATTTTTTGGGGTTCTGCAGTTCAAAGATATAGTTTACAGTGTTCCTCGGGAGGTGGGCCAGCTTCGTTATTTCCATCTTACAGGTGATGAAACTAAAGAACTGAAAAGTCAGGTGGTAGAACAGCATCAGTGAACAAAAGATCAGAATTCTGGATCACGCTTGAGCAAGTCAGTGTTATTTATTTCTGAATACCAGCTGAAACGCATGCATAAAGACCTATGGATTTCTTCCTCTGCAGTGTTCAACTTCATGTGGGAATGGTGTTCAGACACGGCACAATTTCTGCCTCAACCGGCTCACTCATAAGCACGTGAACCCCATCTTCTGCAGGCGCTTCCCCAAGGCCATTGTGCTGCGTGGCTGCTCTGCAGGGCCCTGTCCTGAGCAGGGGGTGGACTCCAGGTTGCATGGAGCAGAACTGCAGACAGTGACACCAGCCATGCATCTGATGACTACTGCAGATGCTGAAGGGCCAAGATACAAAGGCCTGATTCTTCCTTCATCTGCTCTGCCAGCTGTCCTTCAGGAACAGATAAAAGAGACCAGGGAAGGTGAGGAGAAAACTACCAAAGGGTACAGATGGGTACTAATTGTGCGTGATGGGGTTCCAGTGACTCTATGGGCATACAGAGACAGGAGCACAGAAGGGAATGCTCATGCTTAGAGGGGACAGCATGCCGTGAGCTCACCCTGCTGTCTAAGCCAGGAACAATGACTGCCTTCCATTGGCTTCCCAAGGCTCTTCTGACTTGGGACTCTTTGGGCAGCAGACTCCTCCTGTACTTTACCCAGAAGATGGACACACTTGGTGCTCGTCTGTTCATGGTGCCATGAGAGGAATGAATGCAGTGTTTTAACAGCTGGATGTGTTTCTCATCTGTCTCTGTTGCACAGGTGTCTGTGGAAAGCTCTTTCTTAATACCAGTGGGGTCATCAACATGACAGGTGTAGAGACCAGTGACTGCACTGTTGCTATTGGACGTCCTCTAGGAGAGGAGATCACAATCAATGTTCTGGAGAGCTCCCTCAACTGCAGTGCAGGTACTGCCCAGGGCTAATTGGGAACTAGCCTAGACTGTTGGGAAACCTGCACCTCATTTTCTTGCATGCTTTTCGTTCTCTGAGTGGTTCTTGCCATCTCGGATGGAGCCTGCATAATCTCTGAAACCATTTTACAAGTTTTGCAGTTTCACAGAGTCTTTGCCAGATGAGATTAACCTAAGATGATATCTTTCCTCTCCCTGCGTGATGATTTCTTATTTGTTTTGTTGGTAGATAGGGGATTAAAGGCCCTTATGGGGTTAAAGAAGTTTCCTACTTTGGCCTCTTATAAACTCTGTAACGTACCCTCTTGTTGGAATCAGTACAAATAGATTAGTTAACTGTTTCATGAAAGATTTTGATAAGATAGGAATAAGACACAGAAATTACTTGATTTCTTACCCATGTAATATAGGAGGCTGTACTGCATTCAGACCTATCTCACTTAAAGTAGAAGTGTGTCTAGTCCCTGTGCTCCTCCATTCCAGGTGAGGTCGTGCTGTTTTCTGGACGAATGATGTGGCGGACGGGCTGCAGGAAGCTTACTTTGTCTCTGATAAATTCCAGAACAAATACATTGATTGTGAAACAGCGTGTTTTGCTGCCAGGAAATGGGGTCGTTCTTCAGTACAACAGCAGAAATGCAATCAAAAAATATTACCAAGGTACTTCACTGGAAGCTTCACTATTGCTTTAGATTTAAGAGACCTATGACAAGGTCTGCAGCGTTCCACAGGTCATGTCTGTCTATGGAAGTCTATTGAAGCCTTGCTCCATCTCTTAAGAGCTGATTAGATCCTTTTCAAGGAATGTTGGAATGGATATTATGGACTACCTTTCTGTTTTAAAGGCAAGCTCCCTGCAGGTGTTTGCTGATGCTTGGAGGTTCCCAGATGAAAATCCTTAGAGAATGTTTTCTGCCTGCATTTAATTTAAACATCTTTTTTCCTGGAGATACTGGACAATCCTACTAAATCATTTTCTCTTCTGCTCCCTCTCAGAATGTGACAAGCAACTGTTTGGTCCCCATGGTGAAATAGTGAACCCTACTCAATCACCTGGTCAAAAACAAGAAGTGGTGTGTCGGACCTTCATCAATGTGGCTCCTCAGCACCACATAGCTATTCGAGGCCTGTATGTTGACCTGAGCCATGAGAGCAACCAAACACACTTTAATTACATCCTGGTGAGTTGGAAACCTAGAGGAAGGTGGTTTAGATGGGTGAGGACCCAACTGCTCATTAGAGGTTTCCATCCAGGTGCCAAGTTCTAAGTCCAGTAGAGTCAGACTGTTGTGTAAATGTAGATGTGAGTGAGCAATACTGAAATCGGCCATATTTTGCTCTAACATTTGAATAGGGCAGCTTTTCCCCTGAGTAACCAATTGGCAAGACCCCAGTGTTTTGTGGGTACTTGAGATGCAGGCTTCTGTGTTATAATGGTTTGGTCTTTCCTCACCCAGATCCGTGATGTAAGCACCATGAAGACAATGGTGTTTCGTGGGAAACAACAATTCTTCTGGCAATCAACAGGAAGCCAAGCTGAAATTGAATTTCATGAAAACATTAAGGATCACCAAACCCGTTTCTGGGCTGAATATCATGCTGCTGAACCCAAATAAAAGGGATCAGGGCCACTATAGTGAGAAAGACTGTGTACCAGTTAATCACTGCTGCCTGTTCACTGCTTGATGTCGCACACATCATTTAACCTTTTTACAGCTACTTCTCCATCTACTGAGTAAGAGTTAACTGAGATCCCAGTGGAGTCAGTAAATACTTAGAACATTTATGCAACAGGCATGTAACCACCAAATATTTCACAAACAGTTTTAATGTGAATTTTCTACATTAATCGGTGTTAATGCATCTTACTTGTCTGGAATTAGTGACTTGGACACTGAAGTCTCATGGGTGATTGGCCTGGTCAAATATTGGCGACAACTGGCTTTGCATGGAAGGAGAAAATGACCTCTGGAGGGTCCCTCCCTGCCCACCACATCTGTGATTTTGCTTTCACGTACCTAACAGTGGTGCTAGTACTTCTTTTCTATGGGAAAATAAAGTAATCCTGTCTCTTAATGATGAGTTTAATGCCAAGAGATATTTCTTCAGATAATAACAGTAGCTGCACTAATTATCTACTTATATCTGCATCTCACAGGAACTGTGTCAAGAGAGGCTGTTGAAACTGTGTGATACAAGTTGTAGCAGGAAGAGGTGTTTTAGAGCAGCAAATAGTCACTCACGATTGACTTATATATATTTAAACTTCTTTTTATTTAACATTTTTAACCTTTTCAGCAGTTCCCTACCTTGGTACAAATCTATCATCCTCATCAACTTCTCAGTATCCTACACAAGAGGTCTTTTCCAAACCTGGAGCCTGGCTGGACATACCTGCCTCTACACTTGATGATAGATGCAATAAATGCTTCTGCTTGGGCAGTTTTAATGCTACCTCTGCTTTCTTTCCATTCAGTTCTCTGATGTCTTTTTACAAGCACAAAATCTTATTTTCTTCTGTCGTCTTAGTGATTAGTTTTGCTAGTTCTGCCTGGATTTGTTTGGGTTTTTTTGCTTGCCAGCCTTCAGATTTACGTTCTGTTCCTGGAAGAGCTAGAAAGTAGATTCTTTAAGCAAGATCCTTGAGGAGCTGAATATATCAGCTGTCCCACTGCAGTGTGTGGGTGATACAGGCACTGGGCCTTTATTTCCTGCCTAACCAGAGACGTGGCAGTAATGAAAAAAAATAAATCCTTTTGTTAATTCTTTTTTTGTAACCTTTTAGCAGATGGGATCTGTCTTCCCCCTCTGCTCTGGATCCCAATTCTCATTGCTATTTATTGTTCCAGATCAACTATGTAGAGTTTCTGGTCTGCAGAGATGGGCTCTGATTACTGGCCGTGTGCTCCATGTTAATTTGCAAAATGTGCAGCTGTTGCCTTGATAATTGAAGGGAATTAATGCTGTCTCCCTGTACCAGCTGTTTGGATACCAGCACGTTGCCAACTGGGACATCTCTGATCTCCAGAGTCCTACTTCAGCTCCCACTTTCTAGGGCAAAAACCCAGTTCCATTCAGAATGAGGGGAATGGTTCTCTCTTGCCTTGAGGGCACAATTTCTGTAACAATTTTCACATTAAATTCGTGTTCGCTCAAAAAATCAGATTTCTCTTTGGATGGATAACATCTTCTCGTGGTTGGATAGGGGAAGTGGGACCCAGAGCTGGCTTCTGCTACTGGCTTTATTGTGTGACAGCAGACGGATCAGTTCTCACCTTCTGCAAAAGCAAAAGCTCGATCCTCAGAGAGGTGAAAGGGAATGAGGATGGAGGTGAGAGCAGAGCACAGACTGCTGTGCGCTCACGTTGGCTGTACAGCTGAGGGACGGTACAACAGACACGGAAGCTTTCAGAAATGAGGCACCTTCACCACCTCCCTCAGCCACGTGGGGAAAGGAGCTGCGTTATCAGCCCCGACCGAACTTCCATGCAGCGGTTTGTGCGTTCAGAGCTCGCTCTGAGGGCTGGGAGGAGAGGTTGGGGCTCGCTGCTGCTGCGTTCCCAGGCAGCCACCTGCCCTTGTCCTGCACAGAGCAGCAGCCACCCCGTGCGCCCCAGCTCGCTGCACAGCGTGCGCGCCTCCCAGGCTGCTGCTTCCAATGAATATGCACACGCGGGCTCTGCCCACTGGCTTTTTAATGAGTGTGACATCAAAGCCCTCCCTGCTGGAGGAGGGGACCCACAATGCAATAGGCAGGGAGACGTGGAGGCTGCTCCCACGGCCGCTGGCATCGCTGCTGCGGTCAGAAACCCTCTATTGTCAGCCCTGGGGGGCCCGGCCCCGTATGGGGGTGCGAGGAGAGGCCCAGCAGCAGCAGGGCCGGGTTAGGGGCCGTCTCCTGGTCCTGCTGGAGGAGGGGGGAGTGTCACCTGGAGGGGCATCCAGCGCTGCTGGGGCTCAGGTGGGGAGCGGGGAGCTGCCCTTTGACCCCCCAGCAGCAGCGGGGCCATGAGCTCTCAGGATGAGCAGTTCCAAGCAGCAGCCCCCGAGTCAGCATCTTCCTCCGCCGATGATGGCATGACCTGGTGGTACAGGTGGCTCTGCAGGATTGCCGGGGTCATCGGGGGCGTGTGTAAGTATCCCCTCCTCACAGCCGGCGGTTCCCCATTGGCTCTGCTCATGCATGCAAAAGCGTAAGTCAGGGGTCGTGCTGCTGGTCCTTGGGTTATGTTTGTGCGTGGGGAGGCGGGCCCTGAAATAATCATCTGGGATTGCAGGTCTGTAACTTCTCTACACATTTGTTTTGCTGTGTTTCGGGCAGAAGGAAGAGGTGAAAAGCAGGGTGACTTTAGTCGAGTGCTGTGCTTTGTGCTTGCTGAACTTGCTGAACTTCGGCACCTGGGAGAGGGGGCGTCACCGGGGGGGGATCTGCAAATCCTCCGGCTTCGTCTTGGATAAAAATCATCTCCCATCACCGGGAGCGATGGGAGCAGCAGCCAAACCCCTGTCCTGCGGGAGGGCTGTGGGCAGATAAAGCAGACAACAACTGTACGGCGAGCACCAGGCTGAGCAGGGTCAGGTGCAGGGCTTGAACTGGGGCCACAGGGTTCGATTCATCCTATTGGGCTGTCAGGTGTTTGCGTGTTCCTTCCACTTATTTTCTTCCCTTGCTCTGAGTGTCAGAGCATGTTTCCCGTCGCTCCTGCTGTTTATCACAGGGGCCCTGGCTGTGTTTATTGAAGGCAAATAACAAACTCGGTTTGCACTGTTTGTTCTTTAAGGGGTTTAAGTCTTGGACATGCAGAAGACAGGAGACAGCGCACAGCGAAGCGAGTTGGCTGGCTGGGAATTACCTGCTGCTGATGAGAATTTTCCCAGGGAAAGAGCTTTTGCACCTTTGCCAGGAATCAGCTGTGTCCTGTGAGGAGATTAATAGCTCTTAAAAGTAGGAGGGACTGTTATGACTGCTTGGTCTGATCTCCTGCAGAGCGCAGGACGGAGAACAACTTCTGCTTCGGGTCCATGGCTTGAGTGCTAAAACAAGAGTGTTTCTCTGCTAGTATGGTCAGACTGGATCTGTTCCCTGTGCTGCAGTGTTTCGGCTGGTCCTGACCACCTCTGTGCCTGGCTTCTGCCTTGGCTCCACCTGCCTTGCCACCTGATGGAGCCAGGCCGTGGGCTTTGTTACCCAGCCCTGTGCCCTGCGGTATCGCCATGTGGCCTCTGCAGCCCTTTGTGGTTGGATGCTGCTCTCACTGTGTTATGTCTGAGCTGCTGAGAGAGGCATGAAAATGTGAAGTGAAACGCACCGGCCATGGGCCCCATGCCTGTGGTGGAGGCCCCTCCAGCCCCACGCCTGTAATGGAGGCAGGAGGCTGGACGGGGCACGTCGGAGGGCAGCTCCCTGAGCAGCAGCCTTGCTGTGGACTGGGGTTGCAACCAGAATCTCATCACCCTTCATGTGGCCTTAACCTTCACGGGGTGAAGATGGGGGCTGAGGAGCCCAAGATGGCGGCTGTTGGTCCACGCCGTGTGCCGGAGCAGCTCAGCCCTGCCTTAGCAGCAGCACACCACTTTGAAATCAATTTTTTCCCCTCTATTTTCAGCTTTCAAAGCAGCTGAGTTACGCTTGGATTCTTTTTGCAACCTTTTGTTCACACCTTCGCACAACTCCTGCCTTGTTTTCAAAGAGTTGTAGATCTGTGGGTGTCTCTGGGCAAAGCAGCCATCCGTGGGGCTGCCAGGAGTTCAGGGCATCAGGAACCTCCACGAGGGCACCTGTGGCCTGCAGGAGTAAGTCAGAAAGGTGCAGGGACTGGAGCAGGAGGAGCAGGCCAAACATGGGATCTGCTGCTGGCTCCTGCACAGCCTGGTTGGTGAGCTTGGCTGAGTCCCTTCTCCCCCTTCTGTTCCCGTGTGTAAAAGGATGAGAGCCTGTGGCTTTTGTAAAATGCTCCAGGAGCAAAAATAGAGTTGCATTGAAGACAGTGACCAGCTGCTGGGAATGAATAGAGTCTGTGTGGGGGGCATTCTTTCTTTTTTCCTTCCTCCTTTTAGCTCCCAGTTATTTGTTCTTCCCCGGGGCTTTCGGGATGGGACAGCAGTTAAACAAATGGCAGGGCTGTCTCCCATCGCTTACGTGCCATGGAGCATTATCTAAACGTTATTCCCCTTCTGAGCCTTTGTTTTGCAAAAAGAAGTCACTGAGCTGGCAGCTCCGTCCCCTTTTGGCTATGGAGGCAGGAGCTGATACTGCCCGGCGGGACCAGGAAGTGCCAGGCTGCTGCGGGATGCGCTGCGCTGCAGAGGAGAGCGAAGGTCACCCAATCGTTATCTGTGGCTGTTGGCAGCCACCATCGAGTGCAGTGCTCCTGGGCTTACAGAGCTCTGACTCCTTCCCCTCTCGTTGGTGTTTGTGCTGATGTAGGGGGTTGCTCGGCTCAGGCTTGCTGGGTCCGTTGGCAAATGCAGTGAGCTCTCAGCTGGGGTTCCTGCAAGGGCCTTCAGTGCTCAGGGGTTGTGTTGGGGTGTTTGAGGGCTGATTGGTTTGGTAAAAAAGAAATGACTGAGGACAAAAATCCCGAGCTCTCCTTCCACGAGCATCCAAGGGTTCGTTGATCAGAGAGAAGAGTTAGAACACTCCACGTGCTGCTGCTGCTCCCTGCAGTACTGCTTGCTTGCTTTTCCAGCTCTCGAGCTGTCTGCATGTGTGACTGTGAGCGGATCAGCCCACCCCCGTGCCTCAGTTTCTCCCCGCAGAGTGAGGACACTGACACTGTCCCTTTGTGATGGGATGGGCTGTTGGAGCGTGGCTGGCAGTGTGTCGTCTGGCATTTCTGCTCTGCTGGAACCTTGCTCTTGCAGGACACACCGAGTTCTATGGGATAGACCTAGGAATGCTTTAAAAAATAAGAGTGGTGGTGGTGTTGTTTTGCAGAAATAGGAGTCTGCTTGCTTGTGGGATGACCTCACACTGGTCCTGTCCTAGGCATGCAGCTCTGTTTCTCAGTTTGGTCAGTAATGGAACCTTGAGGATTCAGCAGTGACTGCTTACAAGAAGAAACCTTGCAAAATGTGCCAGGCTTGTGAAGGTCAGAACTGCTCAGAGCAGCCCTGTGCAGGAATTCCCTTAGCAAAACGTGTGTGGACATGAACTACCTGCATCCAGGCTGCTCTCATTCTCAGAGACACACTGCTTGCTCTCTTCATTATTCAGCTCTATGTCCCAGGACAGCTTAAAGGCTGTAAGATTTTAGCTGCTGTTTTGTGCTGTGCTGTTGTTTACTGGGGACTCAGGTTCCTGGCTGAGCAGCCATATCAAGTGCAGGAAACGCTTTGCAAGTTTAATGAGGCAGGAGAGAGGTGTGTGGATGCTGCTGGCTGCTTCCCCTCCTTGCATTACAAATTCAGGAGCACAGGAGCTATTCTGAGCCTTGCTTTAGCCAGCATCCACTTCCATTTGAATAAATGGAGACCCAGACTTGGCTTTTTCTTGGCCCATCTCTGGCAGTGATGCACAGAACTGGGAGTGTGTGGCTGTGCTGGGGTTCACCTCTCCTTTTCTGTTTTCAGTCCTAACACCTCAGTGCTGCAAGTCATGTTTGGTTTCTTTTTGCTGAGCTTTTCCCTGTGCTGCTCAGAGGTGTGTGCCTGCAGGGTCCTCTTTCTTCACCCTGGGACAAAGCAGGAATTCCTTTGCACACAAAACCCTACCTTGCAGAGGTGACAGCCTGGCCTCGCTGCACGCTGGGTTGCTCTTTGTGTCAATGAAAGTGTCTTTTCCTCCCCAGCTTGCGCTGTTGCTGGTCTCTGGAACTGTGTTACCATCAACCCACTGAACATAGCAGCCGGAGTGTGGATGATGTAAGTGGAGTTCCTGTTCCTTGTTTGCACTGGGAGGGAGGTTCTGTCCATGGGGCTGTGCGAAGTGAGGCACGGGGTGCTGCAGTGAAATGCACTGTCTGTGTATCTCTGGGTCTTGCCTGACCAGCTGGGTGGAGACACGGGGTCTGTTTTATTCACAGCCCTCTCTACTCCCTACCCCCTTCCCCACCCCTTTTGCGGCTGGGATCCGGGGTCAATGTTTGGGAATTATCAAGAATGGGAGAAAACAAAGCATGTTCCAGCCCTGCCACACACTTCTGCCCGCTCTGAAGCATCGGTGGGGCTGGGAGATGGCTGACCCCGCTCCGGGCAGTGCTAACTCTCACGTGCTCTCCCCGGAGGCTCAACGCCTTCGTCCTGTTCCTGTGCGAGGCTCCGTTCTGCTGCCAGTTCATCGAGTTCGCCAACGCCGTGTCTGCGAGGGCAGACAAGCTGCGGGCCTGGCAGAAAGCTGCTTTCTACTGCGGGTGAGGATGCTGCCGGGGCCGGGCAGTGCTGGGTGTGTGGGGCGCTGTGTCCTCATGCCACCCCAGGGCTGCCTCTCTCTTCCAGGATGGCTGTGTTCCCTGTCATGCTCAGCCTGACGCTCACCACTCTCTTTGGAAATGCCATTGCGTTTGCGACCGGGGTGCTGTATGGCCTGTCAGCTCTTGGCAAGAAGTAAGAAAGGATTTGCTTGCTTGGGGAGGGGACCTCCAGCCCTGCCCCCATCTGCTGCCCCAGCTCTAAGGAAGGCTGTGCTTTCCTCTTGTATCAACCGCGCTTTTGGGTGTGAATGCTGCTGGAGGGTATGTCCCTGCTGGAGTGCTTTCTCTCCAAACAAAACCCCTTGAAAGAAGGTCTGAGGGTCTGCTGAACCTCTGAGCTTTCCCTTGGCAGCTCAGTGTAGGTTGCCCCAGGAAAGCCTTTGTGTCCCAACAGGGGTGAGGCTGGGGAGGGCCAGCAAGTCTCATTTCATTCCTGTTGTCACTTGGTATGGAGAGGCCTTGGCACAAGCTGGGAGACATTTGTACTGTGTGCTGTACTGATGGGATGGGTGCCCGGTGCTCACGTCACCCTGATGTCCCTTCTCTCTGCAGGGGAGATGCCATTTCCTACGCTCGGATCCACCAGCAGCAGAAGCAAATGGATGAAGAGAAGCTCACGGGGTGCCTGGAGGGACAGGCTCTGTGAAGTGCATGAGCCCAGGGTGACCTTTTGGACCCTGAGATGGTGGTGAAGATTTGGAAACCCACTCTGCCCTCCCCTCTGCTCAACCCCTCTCCATCACTCCACGATTTCCCTGGACACTACAGCAACAACTGGAGCTCTCAGGGCCGGGGTGGGCTGTGCCCCCCTCACACACCAGCAGTTGGACCTCAGTGCTTTGGCTGCTCCCTCCTCCTGCCCACTCAGAACCAAATATCTCATGGTCCTTCTTTTTCTTTCTTTCTTCCTTTCTTTCTTTTCTTCTTTTTTTATGGCAGGGGTGCTGGCCCTTTGAGTGCTGCTGTATAAGCCTAAACACGTAGCCTTTCTCTGGTTTTGATGCCCATCACATTTTGCTGGGAACTGTGTGTGGGCAGCACACTCTTTGAGGACTGCTCCGGAGGTCTCATGCCCAGGGTGCTGCTGCACGTTACACATTTAGTGCAGCACACTCTGGTGTGGCTCATTCCAGGCATAAAACACGGATGCAGTGTTGAGCAGTACCTGCTGATGCTTGCATTTGGTGTTCATCATCATCCAGGTTTTAATATAGGTCCAATTAGGTCGGACATTGGAGGCATCTCTGCACAGTAAAGGACTTCCAGCAAAAAAAACAACCATGCATGAAGACAGTGATGCCTCCAGAGGAGAGAAGCACAGTCTGCCCTTCCTCTGGATACAGCTTCAGGCAGATAATGCAATTTACTTGAATTATGACCATTAATTACGTAGTCTTAATAAGGGTACTTTTCTTCAGCTTCACTCTTTTACTGGGGAAGAAGGGAAGCGAGGCTGAAAAAGGGTGGTGTTGCTTGAGGCAAACAGAGGCAGTTTGCAGGTGGGATGGTTGTTGATGTGCAAGTGAGTCCCCTCTGAGCCCAGACAGACACTGCTCTGTTCTCTCACTTCCTGTGTCTGCTCCTGCAGTCTGTTCTGAGCGTGGGACCTGCCCTTGGCTTCTGTCTGTACAGCCTTTCTCATTGGGCTCATGCCTTTTTGCATCAGTCCCAGGCTGCTTTTGTATGGGAAGGAGGCAAATCCTTGCTTTGCAAACAGGAAAATCCCATTTTTGTGGGGTGCTGCTTTATTCCCAGCGCCGTCAGCAGTGCTCCCTCTGGATTCTGTTTGCTTTGTGTCAGGCAGAACAGAGCTGCTCATTGTGTCCACATCTCCCACCTCTCACCATGGTTTCTTCTGGGGGATGTGTGTGTGGGAGGGGGGGTTAATGGTATTATTTATGTGATTGCCTTCTGTTTTACTTAGGAAAAGGGAGAATAATTTATTTCTGCTTATTTAACTATTTTGATGAGACTCATCAGAGTGCATCATCTCATTCCAGGGGTCTCTGGAAATCTTGCTGTCCTTTGATCCCTTGGTCTGATTGCAGTGATGGGAGATGGCTCTCCCTGCTGGGCCTGGTGCTCAGTGGAGGCAGGCAGCAGCTCCGGCCCTATACCTGCTGCCTGCTGGCACCTCAGGGTCCCCTTTGTGTTATTGGGGTGCCATGGGGGTCACGCTGTAGTTTGGGAAAGCTGCTGCTGGAGGGCACTGGTGCACGTGGGCATTGCAGCAGCAGCAGTGGTGTCCCTGGAGGCCAGGGGGTTAAGCTGTCAGCGAGTGCTCCTTGTTGGTTCTTTTCTGGAGCTCAAGGAGGTGTGAAGATTTGCACCAGGCAGGAATCTGGTGTGGGTTGATTTGCACGCACAGGGCCTTGCAGCTGGATGCTGGGCAGCCACTTTGTGCTAAGCCCTTTTCCCCCCGGGCCTCTGTGCTGTAATTGCTCCGACACCACCTTGTCTGGTGCACGGAACTGCCTGCCCAGATACAACGTGGTTTAATAAAAGCTTTGCTGTTTCTGAGCCCCCCAGTTCTGGGCTGGTCCTTTGGCTGTGTGCAGTATGTGGGGTGTTGGCTTTCTGTATGTGTGTGTGTGCAGGGACTGCAACCTGCTGTACAGGGCATGCTGCCTTGGCTGTGGGGGGTTGCAGGGACCCCTGTTAGCAGCCAAGGCCTCTCTGCTCCTTGCATCCCTGTGCAGCATCATGGAGTGGTTGCAGAGCAGCACCCTGCCCAATGAGCAGAGCACCCGCATTTGATTTCAGGGGGTTTTCAGTAGTTTAGTAGCACTTGGTAGAGGACCATTGCAGATGGAGGCAGCAATATCAGGGTGAGCACGTCTGCAGTGGGCGCTCCTGGGAGCTGTTGCTGGCTGTGGTGCAGCAGAACACAAAGCCATGTGCTGGACTTGCTGTGGCCGCAGCCCGGTGGAGTCTGTGTGTTGCACCCATAGCTTTCAGGAGTGGCGCAGTGTTAGTGGATGGTCTCTCCTCAGTGTGGGTGAGAGGCTGATTTGTGGCAATAGGAAGACTTTTAGAGTAGTAGTATCACAGTAGTTCATGTGCCCATTCACAGTGCATGGTGGTTTTAGATGTGTTTAGAGGCACCGTCGGGGTGCTTGGAGCTGTGCAAGAATCAAGGAAGTGAAAAGCCCCACTGTAGTGATTTATAGGCTAAGCTCAGTCCCAGGCTGGTTGGTGCACCTAAGGGGCATCCATGGATGAGGTTCTGCTTGCCGGGTCTTGGAGAGGCCTTTGGGGGGAGGATGGGACAGAATTTTTGTTACAAGAGACAAAAGCAGGCACTGCAGTGACTGCAGTGAGTATGGAAAGACAGCTGGGTACCGGCAGTCAGTGTGCTCTTGGAAATGGACTGTTACACCATCCCTGTCTGAGCTGTGCACTTCTCTTACCAAGCACGTTTATACAATGTGCAACTGCTCCGTGCCCCACTTGGTCACAAAATGTGCTGCATTTGGTGCATATGTACTGCAGGTTCCCCAGGGGGTCTCCATTGGGCATGCAAAGAGCAGAACCTCTCGTTCTGCTGTATGCCCACACCTTGCTGCTCTAAGCAGCAGCTGATTTTGTCACAGCAAATGGATCCTCTGCGTGTGCAGTGAATAAAAAGACCATTCTACCTCTGGAAAGAGCCACTGTGATTTCTCACTCCGAATGCAGCAAAACCCCTCCGACCCTCTCTATGGAAGAAAGGTCACTCAGCAAATAGTTCTCCAACGAGGTTCTCTCAGGGCCCGGAGAGCCCAACCTCAATTCCTATTTGGGCATTCCCTCCTTTGGCCCTGGGAAGCTCAATTCATCTTTGTCATTTTTTTTTTTTTTTTCTTTTTCCTCGGGAAAAAAACATCCACTGCCTGCAGGGAAAGGTTTCACTGAAGTGAGGATATCGAGACCTGGTCCGTAGCCATGTGAGGAGGAGAATGCTGTAGGACAGGGCTGCCAGAGAGCCTGATCTGCTGGAGGTCAGTGGAAAGCAGAGGCTCTTGAGACCTCAGGCCATGCTCAGAAACAGCCGTGCTCCAGCCAGGACTGGACATCTTTCTGGAAATGGGTCTCAGCTGCAAAGGTTGAGTTTAATACTGAAAATCCTGCGTTTTGGTTTTGGCCCGTCTCTCTTCCTCAGTCCTTGGCTGCTTTAAATTAATCCTCTGATAAAGCACATCTTCTCTTAGGCGAGATGCACCTCCTGCTGCAGGGGATCTAAAAGCAGTTAGTAGTTCCTGAGATCTTGGTTACATACTCTGCACTGCCTCCTGATTCCTTGGCAGGAATGGGAGCACACAAGCTTATCCACAACCCTCAGCTTGCCCCGTGCATTTCAGCAGGCTGACAAGTGCTTGGGCAGATCATCTCTGGGCTCGGGGCACGTTGTTATGTCATTCTGCCCTTCTGGGGAGCGTCAGGTCAGGCAATTCTCAGCGAGGCCGGTTGTTCCTCACAGCCATAACCACCTCCTGCACTGTGCTTTACTTAAAATAAGACCTTAACCACGCAGGACGTCAGGAAAGGGGTAAGAGCAATTTGCTACTGACTATGCAGCTGAAATCTCCAAGTGATGGAGGTGGAGGCTCTGCACACAGCTGTGATGGAGGCGCATCCACCTTCCTTCTTTGTAAAATCCTGGGGAGGGAAGGATCTGCCCCACTACAAAGCACTGTCTGCACCGACTGTGTCTTTCCTGCAGGGAATCACTTGCACTACAGCTGAACGTCTGTCTGTTCCCAGTCTTTGTGTCTTGTCCTGAGTTTTCTTTGTGAGCTGTGGTTGGTCTCGTTCATTAGGCTTCTAGCGTAACGTGTTTTTAGAGCAATAAAATGTGGCAGCTTTTTATACCAAGTATCGGTCTCTGCCTTTTTTGAAGACTTCAAGCAGTGAGACTGGGCAGGGAGGCAGCAGGACGCTGTGATCCCCACCTCACAGCCCTTATCTGCCTCTCCCATCCCACCCGCAGCTCCTCTCTGCAGTTCAAGGCAACACCTTGCGGTTGGAGGCAGAACAGTTTTATTCTTGCAACTACACGCTGAGTGCTTGCCAGAACAGCGGCAGCTGGTAGCTGTGTTCCAGCCAAAGCCTGGGGCTCTTGGGCTGCTTGGGTGGCTCCATGTCTGCAGCCACACCTTGCGTTTTCCAGGACAGCTTTACATCCAGCCTGGTGCTGGTTATGCGGTCCTATACCTCGTGCTGATGTGCTGCCTGGAGAGCCATACATAGTGCTGGATGACTCGGGATGAGAATATCTTAGAAGCTTCAGCTGGCAATGTCAACGTCCAAAGCGATACGGTCGTTGCTGCCTGCTCTCTCCCCTTCGTGGGGGAACACCATCTTTGCAGAGATCTCCAGGCTCCACCTCTATCAGCACAACCCTTTTCTTTCTAGCCCTCGAGCACATGGCCTGGTGCACCAGCAGCTCCTACCTCCTGAACGACCTCAGGAATGACTTCCGACCGGTCCTGAAAAAGGCCTCAATCTGTTCCAGGGACCTCCGTTTGGTTTCTGGAACGCAACAGGCTGTAAATAAGACATTCCCAGCGCAGATGACAGCAAAGAATAGGAATGGCACCTCGAGGCCAAAGAACTCCTGGAAAGAGGGATGGGAAGCAGACGTGAGATGGTGCGGGGGACTCCAAGGAAGAGATCCTGGATGCCTCTAGGGCTGTACTCACCACAACCCCAAGGAAGAGCTGGGTCAGGGCAAAGGCTGTCAGCCAGCTCACGACGACACAGAGACCCGATGCCACCCCACGGGCTTTCAGAGGGAGGATCTCCGACATCAGCAGCCAGGTGATGGGCCCCCAGCCCATGGCATAGCCTGCAGGGGGGTGAAGCGGTGAGGCTTCAGAGCCTATTAGGTGAGCATAGCACAATCCCACCTCATCCAGTTCATCATTATTCCCCACCGTACACACTCCATCCATCCTGAAAGTGACTTCAGATGCCATCTTAGCCTGCCAGGGAGGTCTGTGTCCCTTCCAACCCCAAGCACAGACCTCCTTGTTCCTTATCATCCCCAAGAGAAAAAAACACACCCCCAGGCTCATACCCAGCCCCGGGCTTTTGCTCTCTGCACCTACCCATTATGAAGAACATGGCGGCCAGGAGGGGGATGAGGGTGATGTAGTTGGTGGGCTCAGCAGGGCTGGCAAGGCTCCCCAGGGTCCTGTTGGCGATGGTGCTATTCTGAGAAGACGGCACCAAGTGGATGTAGAGCCCCATGGTCAGGTTGGAGGCCAACATGACTCCAGCTGTGGAGAGATGCAACAGCGCAGAAGGATGAAAGGGAGAGCAATCCGTGTGACGGCCCTGGATGTGATGCTCTGGAGCTGAGCCTTCCCTGAAGGGAAAACACCCTTCCACAGTCCTGCATGGCGGAAGCCTCCACTCCTGCACATTTACAAAGCTACTGGAAATCCTTAGAGAAAAGGTTCCTTTGCACAACCTGAGACAGAGACACACACCTGATACAAAGAGAAGGATCTTCCTCCCAGCTTTATCCATCGACACAGCAGCGATGGCCACTGAGAACAGCCGGACCAGGCCCACGAGGGCTGCATCGTACTCCGGTTTCTGCAACAGCAAAAGCGATGGGGAAGCTGAGGTGGGAGACCTGCTTCAAAACAGGCTGCAGGGTCGGGGTCTCGGATCTGCATGGGACGTGGCAGACATCTCTGACTGCAGGGCACTGGGCTGCACCAGGGGCTCACCAGGATGACGGCCGTCTTCTTGAATATCGGCTGCAGGTACACGAGGACACAGGTGACACCAGAGAGCTGCTGCAGGAACCTCATCCCCACAGCAATCAGGATGGGCTTGTAGATGAAGGGATCCTTGATCTCAGCACAGGAAATCCGCTGGCTCTTGGGAGGGGACAAAGCCAGAAAGCCGACACATTAGCACAGCTGCAACACACAGAAAGCGGCTCAGGAGCTGCCCGAAGCAGGCTGGGTTTTTCCATTTTCCTATCTTATGCTGGAGGGGAGTCCAGTCCTCACCTGCTTCCTCACGCTGTCCTTAATCTGCTCGTACTCCTGGGCATAGTCTGTGTCCTTGCCTCGCAGCCAGCACAGGGAGCGCAGGGCCTCGTCCTCCTTCCCCTGGGAGAGCAGGAAGCGGGGCGAGTTGGGCATGAAGCAGAGCAGGAGGATCATGGTGAGCACGGGCACCTCCCCTGCCACGGCCAGCCAGCGCCAGTCCAGGAGCAGCCCTGCAGGAGCCGGGTTGGTTGGGAGGAGAATCATAGAATCACTGAGGTTGGAAAAAAACCTCTAAGATCATCGAGTCCTGCCCCAGCCCCCACCACAGCCACTAAACACGTCCCCAAGTGCCACATCGCCACGGCTCTTGAATGCCTCCAGGGATGGACACTCCACCGCTTCCCCGTACCCGTGAGGATCAATCCTGCCTTCCCACTGCACACCCAGATACTTGCCCAGCACGTAGAGGATGAGGGAGCCCAGCACTGCCATGATCTGAGGACACGTGCCCAGCATGCCTCGCACCCCAGGGTGGGAGATCTCAGAGATGTAGACCTGGAGCGGGACAGCACGTGCTTAGCTGATCTACAGCACACAGCCAGAATCAACAGAACCTCCCTGCAGGCATCTTGCCGTCACACAGCCCAGTTGGGGAACCCCAAACTGCTGGAACACGTATCCTTAGAGAGCCCCTATGGAGGGGCTGTTCCTGGCAGTGGGACAGGGAAGCCCTGCAGCACCCATCCCTGCCCCGATGTGGGAGGAGTGCTCAGACCCCAATGACTGGGAAGACACAGCCGAGGGTTGCTCAATCTTTGCCTTCCTCTCTGTATGTGTCATGAGGTCAGAGTTTGGTAGAATAAGAGAGGAAACAACTCTGTGGAGGAACAGAGCAAGGAACAAGGACCTGCCTGCCTTCCACTTTTTGTGGTTCAGAAAAGCCCAGCAGAATGGGGACAGATGTGCTGTGAGACCACTACCCTGGGGTATCCTTCCCAGCCCATCTAGCACCCCCACCCCCTATGGCACAGCCACAGCCCTGAAGCTCTGCTGATGCCTCCAAAGCAGAACGAGGCCCCAGCTGAGCTCCACCTCACCTCCCATCAAACAAACTCTTAGGACACATACCGGGATGGAGGCAGACGTCACGCCACCGGCGTAGCCCGTAAGCACGCGGCCCAGCAGCAGCATCTCGATGCCCTGGGCGCTGGCCATCAGTGCATATCCCACGGCGGAGGGCACGGCTGAGAACATGATGCTGAGCTTGCGGCCCAGGTGGTCATTGAGAAGCATGGTGCTGAGCCCCCCTGCCGCCGCCCCCAGCATGAACACAGACTGCGGGGAGACACAGAGGGGCTTTGGTGGAGCCTGGCTCTCCCTGCATCCCCCCCAGTGGCGACGGTCCCGCACCTCACCCCAAACCAGGATGCTCTGTAGCGGTCCAGCCTCAGCGCGGGGTTGGGGTGAGTCTCCAGGGCAGGGATCACGGGTGAGGGGTAAACCAGGGCAAAGCCAAAGCTGAAGTTCCCCAGCACGGCAGCAAACACTGCCATGTAGAGCCGCTTGTTGTTGAGGCTCCTGGAGGTGGGCAGAGCAAGAAGGACATGTCAGACACCTCTATGGCACCCGCTGGAAACTCCAGCTCACTCTTTCGCAGCTTTCCCCCATGGATGAGTTTCAGCTGAGCCAGCTGCTTCTCAGCCAGTTCAACAAACGGAAAAGCAGAAGCTGGGAGCGGGCAGCACCACGGCCCCAGAGAGCTCCCTGCTGCCACCCCACAGCAGCGCCCCGTGCCCCGCATCCCACACACCCACAGCTCTGACACAAACCCCAGCACCACGAGCCCCGCTCAGGATGAGCCCCCTCTCACAACAACCACGGGGCCACAGCCCACTCCCAGCTCCCAAACCCCAGGTCGATGTGCACGGCCACCCCACATCCAGCCCCACAGCCGCAGCCTGGCTCTTACTGCAGGTACTCCTTGTCCAGCCCCCTCCGGATGCTCTCAGGGAAGGTGTGGTATGAGGAGCTTGACCTCCTCACCAACGGCTCCCGCACGCTCGGCTCCATGGTGGCGGCCACGCAGCTGCTGCCTGCCGTGGTGTGCTCAGTGCCTGTTGTGCTGTGGGCACCGCTGTGCTCAGGGCCGGATGCTGGAGGAGGGCTCGGGGGCCTGAGAGGAAGAAGCAACTGAAAGCGAAAGGGGAGAGGCCATGCAGCGTTGCTTAATCAGGGAAATCTGTATCTTGTGAGCTCATACCCAGATAAGTTCTAGAGGAGGAACTGGGCTGGGGTAGAGAGACACAGGGAGGTGATGGTGCTCTGCGTGCCTTCACCACGCACCTGGCAGTCCCTCCTGGGCAGGGCAAAGCCACCAGAACTGAACGTTTATGGGCTGATCCCTGCAGGAACCGTTCACCCCAGCAGAAAGTCCCTTTGCTGAGGTCACGGCACTCCCCTTGAGGAGCCGGCAGCAGCTGAGGGTTGCTTCTTTTTGCTGGTGTGATTTACATCCATAGGAGCTGCCCCTGGAAGGTTTTTCAATGTAAAGAAGAATAGAGGGAGGGCTGAAAACGGAGGTGAACCCAGGGGATGTGGGGGAGCAGCTGAGGGTAATGATGAGTGCTGATGGGGATGGGATGGGGAGGGCATTTCTGGCACATTGGGAGCAGCTGCTGGGGGCTGGCAGTGCTCCCCTGCCCTGAGACCTGCAGCAGCACGGTGCTGAAGTAGCTGTGGTTCCTGAGGTCTGTGTGGTCCAGGCTCACTCTGTAGGAGAGAGGGGTGAGTATTGGCTTTCTGCAGTGGTTTCTATGCCCTAAGTCCACATGGGAGCTCTGGTGGTGGTTCAGGAGCTTACTTCCTTGGCTCAGACCATTTTCCCTCCCTGCTTTCTGCTTCCCCTTCTCCAACCACCAACCTTTGCATTTAGGGCCTGACTGATGCTGGGGATTCACAGCTGACTCAGCCACTCAGGACTGTGATTTCTCTGTAGCAAGAAAGGTCATATGGGGGTGGGAGGATGCTGGGGCAGCAGAACAGCTCATCCCAAAATTTCCAGGGCTGTGTTAGTCCTCACAGGGCTATCACAATGGTTTACAATGAGCGTGGGGTGCTGTCAGCTGTAGCTGACGTGGGGCTGCTCTCCATGCCCTCTGTTTGCAAACACAGTCAGTCATCACTGTTGGCATGGTGGCAATGCTCTGTGCAAGGCTGTGGTCCCTCCCAGGGTTAGGAAGCGTTGCTGCTGGTTGCACCATGCAGACTGTGGAAAATCTGCATGTGCTGCCTGCATGTGCTAACTTAACGACCAGGTTTCCCCCCAGCTGGCCCTGTTTGTGCTCTGTGCTATTCAGAGCTCTCGGGGCTGTGCAGTGCAATGAGTCTGACAGTGGTGGGATGAGGCTGGGACCCCCCCCAGCCTTGGGGGTGCGAGGCACCTCCTGGCCAGGTGGCTGCTGCTTGTGGTTGCTGCAGAGCTCGTTTAGGATGTGGTGTCTGTCCTAAGCCTGAACCACTTGGACAGAGGAAAGAGAGGAATGCTCAACCCAACCTCCTCCCTTCTATCTGGGGCAAAAAAAGCACGTTGGAGAGGAGCCCTGAAGCAGTCGGATCTCTGAAAGGCGAAGTGCTATCCAGTTGCTGTGCAGATTTGTCAACTGCTTCAAGCAGGAAATTACTTCGTGTCTTGAAAACCCTCCAAGCACCTGTAACACTGCGAGCATGGGGGAGCTGCTGTCTGCTGGCCTGGGCTCAGTGAGCCGGGGCTGAGCTGCTGGGTAGGGCCCATCCCTCGGTGTCCTTGGAGGTGGGGGTCTCTTGGTGCTGTGTTAGGGGTCCTGAGTTCATGTTCGGTGAGCAATGCGTGCGGCACTGCATCTCTCTGTGACTCTCCCTGCATTTCTGTAGGTCCTACCAAAGCACACCAAGGGCAAAAGAAGATGCTCCGTGTTCAGCCATGGCATGGGGAGGGGGGGCTCCGAGCAATCAGGGGTGGCACGGGGAGGGATGAGGTGGCCGTGCTGTGTCAGCAGTGCCAGCGTTGTGTGAAGGGTGATCTGGTGCTGCTGAGAGCTGCTGGCTGCTCGGACACAGTGATGCATTGCTCCGGCTCAACGGGATCTTCCTCCCCCCTCTGACAGCTGTGCGATCGATCACGACCGTGTGCAAAAACATAAACTGCATCAAAGCCACTTGGCAACTTGACTAACCAGGTTCATAAATTAATTTCTATCCCTCTTGTAAGGGAGAAATCAGCTGCTCCTCGAGGAGATCCGTCTCCATCGCTCGTCCGGCTGCATCCCTTCATAAATCTTCCCCGTAAGCCTGGGCTGGCGATTGCTGGGTGGGTATTTGGGGGAGCATTGGTGCGATGCAGAATTATGGTAGTGAATGGGATCTGTGCAAAATGTGGGTGAATGGCATTTGTGGGCTCCAAGAGTTGTGCTGGGGGCCCTGAAGGGAGGAGGGGAAGGGACTTTTGAGGCCAGCACTGTGTCCCCATGGAGCCCTCCAAGCCCCAAGTTCGAGGGCTTTGCAGCATGGGGTCCTGTGCCTCTTGCTCCAAGTGGGCATTGGTGTCTGCAGCCCCAGTGGGGCTCTTCAAAGCAGGCAGACAGAAGTCGGCTCTTCCCTGCTCCATCCCTCACCACGCTCCCCCCTCTTCAGAAAAAAACATCAGCACCTTCTCAGGCTGCCATCTGTTTATTTGGTTGGACTTGGAACTTGCTGAAATGTCTTTCGATGGATGAAGCAACGGAGAGTAGAAGAACAGAGCCTGGCAGGCTGCTTGGTGAGTGGAAAATAATTTTTTGGGACTTTCTGGAGTTCGAAGCCCCGATGATGGATGTGCATGCGAGAGATGGTAATGGCTTTGTAAGTATCAAAACACAGAGCGAGAGAATAACTCTGCCTAATAGACTGAGGAATGGATGCTGGGCAGGATCTGCTCTGCTCTGACACAGCTGTATGATGGAGTGCTGTGGGCTCGGGAGTGGGGTCCTGCATTTGTTTAATGTGTTGGAAAAAAGCAGGATAAGTAGTTTTGAAAAATATTACATGCTCACTATGAATGTGTTGGAAAATCATAGCATCGTTAAGGTTGGAAAAGACCTCTAAGATCATCGAGTCCAACTGTTAACCCATCGCCACCACGCCCAGGCTCACAGATTGTTGGGTTTGGGGTTTTGCTGGTTGCTGCACCAAGGAAAGGCTTTGCTGATCCCACTCCTTTTTAACGGGGTTTGGGTGTCCCATTTCCAACCTGGCTGACGTGGAAGCAGGGCTGAGCTGGCAGGTGTGGGTGATCCTCAGCATGGGCGCTGCCCATCCTTATCCTTATCCATCCACATCCTTACCAAGTGCAGGATATGGGCACAGCTGCCCAGGGACCACGGAGATGTGGCACCGAGGGATGTGGCAGTGGGATTGGTGGAGTGGGCTTGGAGATGTGAGAGGACCTTTCCAACCTTCGTGGCTCTGTGATTCTTTGGGGTGTTGTTCTTCTGCTTGGTGGGTTTTTCTCTGGGTTAATCCAGCCCAACTCCCAGAACAGGTGGAAGTGAGACAGCGGATAACCGGGCTGCAGGGGCGTCTGCATGGCAGGTTTTTGGGACAGGATGTCTTCCCTCCCAGCACCTGGTGGCTTTGTCCAGCTGCAAACTTGGGGGGATGATCTGCCCGTGTTTGGCTCATGTCCTCAGGGACTGGAAATGAAAAACAACATCAGCAATACTCTGTTTATCCAGAGCTGTGCCAGGGAACCACCAAGCTTCCTGGTACCCCGTGTTGGCTGAGAGGCAATGAGGTTAAGGAAAGCATAACTGCCATCAGGAATTCTTGTAAAGGTATGTATACATAATGCATATGTGTGTGTATCTATACATAAAGCTTTTAGGTACCCAGTTCAATTCACTGAGCTGCTCTGATGGGTTCTGAAGCGGTGCCCGTTGTGAGGCCACCATTTGGAGTTTTTGGAGACCCTTCCCTTGCCCGTGGGCATCTTGGGCTGAGCGTTTTGGAATGAAGCTGCTCTCTCTGATGGCACAGAGGTTTGTTATTCTTTAGGACACAAATCTCCCCCTAAATTCCTGAGAGCTGCCGCCTGCTCTTTCCTTGGCCGCGTGCATTTTTCTTTTTCTTTTTTTTTTCCCCCGTTTAATACAATCTTTCTTTTTAAAGGGCAAAACAAAACAGATCATTTCCTCGGTTTAATGTGAGCCAATTATGGCTCATGGGCTGTTAACTTCATCACCGCTCCTTCCAAGAAAGACGTTGGGTAAAATGAACCAGCGCGGCTCCGCATGCGCCCGGCGCAGCCTCAGCCCCGGCCATTTATCCCCACGGATGGAAAAAAGCTAAAGCCTACGTCGCACAAATGCCCTCTAAAGTATCCAACCACTTGTTGTACATCTGCTGACGGATACCAACTGGAAAGGAGATTAGCGCTCAGACTCCCGCGCTGGGCTGTCTGCTCTTCCTAATGAGGACCAGATTGCAGCCTACGCCAGCGCTGCACCTCCAGCGGATGGCGGGGTGGGGAGGTGCCAGGGCGCGTGCCAGCAGTGTGGGACTGTGTGGGCTGCAGGACAGGGCTGGGTGCTGCTGGGACACGCAGTGGGGCCGGGGGTGGCATGGGGTGCTGGGGATGCACTGAGGGGTATGGGAGCTCTGCTTGGTGCTTTGCACGTTCACCCCAATTTGGGTGCGATGGCATTTCCAGAGGAACCATTGCATCCCTCCAATCTGAGCACTGCCAGCTTGGGGCCAGCACTCAGCCGGGGTGATATCCCACAGCAGCACCACATGGGATGCGTTATCTCCCATCCCGCGTGCTATCTCACACCCTTCTTTACCTCAGGAATTAAAGCACTTTGTGACACTAAAAGCAATGGGGGCCGTGCCCTGGGCTGTCCCCAGCTGTCCCACGTCCCAAACCACCTCCATCCACTGGGGGCTGTGGGCAGCACAGCACTGTGCCCGCCGCCGGGTGCTGCTCGGCCGTCTCCTGAAGTGCTCCGTCTGCTGGCTGGGGGCCAGTGCAGGAATGCTAACGTTTTTCTGTGCCTAATTTGGGGCTGTGGGCAGGCGCTGGCGCTTATTTCATTTTATGTTTCTTTTGGTTGATGGTTGAATTGAAAATGAAGATGTGCTGGGACCTAATCCCAAATCAAAATGCCAGCGTGCTCCCCTGGGGTGAAGCTGTGAGGTGGGCAGCATCTGTCCCTATCCCAGGGCTGGGGAAAGCCAGGCATGGTGCTTCCCACCTGTAGTGGGCTGGGAGGGCTCATAAAGGACTGGCCGCCCTGGCCATGAGGTTTTCTTATTTCCTCCTCTTCTTTTTTGGGGGGGAGGGGGGGGATTCTTTCAGATTTGGGGCTTTGGGTTTTTTTAGTAGTGGCTGGAGATGGGCTCTGTGGTGCGTGGGGAAGTAGAAAGGGAAGATCACAGAATCATGAAGGCTGGAAAAGGCCTCTCAGATCCCCAGCCCACCCCACTGTGCCCTCTGACACATCCCACAGTGCCACATCTCTATGGCTCTGAAGGACCTCTGGGACAGTGCTCCCAGCACTCCCTGGACAGCTGTGCAGTGCAGCACCGCTCCTTCTGAGCAGAAATTTCTCCTGCTGTCCAACCTGAACCTCCCTTGGACATCTTGTCTTCAAATGATGAGCTGGGATCCTCATGTCAGGGGGGCTGCGTCCTCAGAGCAGGGGATAGGAGCTTTCTGTGAGCCTGCTTCACAGGAAGCTTTTAACCCCAATGATCCTTAATGGGTCCCTTCTAACTTGGGATGCTCAATGATTCTATGAACCCCTTTGTCCTCTCAGAAAATCTCCTGGATGGAATCTGGAGATCTGAAGACATATTTCTGCTCTCCTGGCCACCTATGAACAGGATGATGGCGTTACAGCTGCCTGCGCATCCTTGGGTGGATCTTCAGTGTTCCTGAGCAGATTTCACCTGTACTATTGGTGTAAGTGCACCCTGCCCTGTCATCATGGTCTGTCCCCTGGTGCCCCGTGCTTTATCATTCGAGGTCATGGGAAGCACACAGAATATTTTCATTTGCTCGTAATGGTCACGCAGAGATTTGGGGGATCGGGATGTGCCGCGTGCATTAAAGCGCCTTCACCTCTAAGGCAGGCAGAGGTGATGCACAGAGGGCTCCCAAAACTCATTTCCCCTGGGAAAGCATCCTAAGCCCTGCGCATCCCAAATGCATACCGGGTCCTGCAGGATGAGACTGGAGAATGCAGGAGCGAGAGGGAGCGGGGTTTGTATGGGAAAGGATGGGGAGGTGCTGCTGTGCTTCTCGGGGAGCCCCCGGTGCCCTGCCTGCTGCACAGAGCTCATGTGAAACTCATTAGAAGTGTGAGGAGAGGGAGCACGATGGTTGGGAATCGTTTTGTTTGGGTTTCTAAAACGTGCGCATGAAAACACTGTGTGGTTTTCTGACAAATTTGAAACAGTGCTATTCAATTCACTCCAGCGTTGCTACTGTTGATCTAGCAGACTGTAAAGCATTTATTGGAGTTGCTCGAGGCGAACTTAAGCATCTGTGGAATAACAAGTCCAGGAAGTAATTGCATCCACAAGGAAAATATTTTTATGTATAATTCAGTGACCCATTTTATAAACATTGCGGTTCCACCTTGGACTCTTTTTTTTTTTTTTTCCCCCACTTTTTTTCCCTTTTTTTTTTTTTTTTTCCCCCCTTTTCACTCACAGCCTTCCCCCATCCAAGCGCCTGAGGTTGGCCAAGTCTGCGAGGTTGGGTTTGGTGGCTTCTGCCTTTGGGCAGGCGCCGGGGCGGAGGCGGGAGGGACACCCTGGGGTGCCCAGCGGTGGTCCTGCAGTGGGAGCACATCGGTGCCAACACAGAGAGACGGCGCGGATGGCTCCTGCAGAGCCTGGCAGGCGTTGGGGGGATTGTCTCAGGGCAATGGCTTCGCTTTATTCTTGAGCTTTATGAGTCACCCACAGCCTGTGTGGCATCAGGTTAGGGTTGGGGTCGCCGGTACCCAGGACCCTGTGCTGTCCCCGTGTCCCCAGCACTGGGGATGTCACAGAGTGCTGGGAAATGGGGCTGTCGGCAGAGCCTGCCCTGCCGTGGAGCTGTCTGCTGGGGGATGAGCCAACCCCGCCGCGGTGGCTGATGAAAGCATTATATTGATGCTTTCCTTTGAGTTATGTTTCTTTGGGCGAAGGGAAGTGGGCTGAAAACAAAAAGGCAACCAACCATGCTTCGGAGGAGCTGGGCTCCCCATCAAAATTCTTTTGGCAGCTGAAAACCATGTTGGATTTTCTGATTTCACAATGTCCATTTTTGGGTAGATTTTTTTTTTGGGGGGGGGGGGGGGGGGGGGGGAGAGAGGGATTCATTTCCATGCAATAGGAATGCTTCTCCCCACTCACCTTTCCCAACCAGAGGCACTGAGTGCTCGGAGCTGTAGGGGCCCACAGCACACAGCCTGGGGACACTGAGCACAAAGCCATCATCATCTCATGGTCCTCATCCTCTGTGCTGCACTACAGGGAATCATCCGAACCCCTGAACACCCACAGTGCTGGGGTGTTTTCACTGTCCTGCATATCCCTGCTATGACCTCTCTAAGCCAGGCAATGCCAAGAATCGATGGGCAGAGCCCAAGGCGAGGGTGCCAAGATGGGGCTCCCCATCTTTCCCAATGCTTTTCTCCCCCTCTCCATGCTCTGCTATGAGCCCTGCAGCAAGGCTGAGCGCCTGGCCCCCCTCCAGGGGGGGGAACAAAGCAAAACAAAGCAGCCCTGGGAGTAAATATTATCTGGATACGAAGGAACGCTATGTTTCTTTGTATGGGTCTAGAATTTCTGCCTTTTAACAGCTAACCTTGACTCAGCCAATATCCACAACATGCAGCCCTGGCCAAAATATGCTGGGCCTTCAAGTACCACAACAGCTGTTTTTCTTGCTAAAATACAACATTAAATTTTTTGGACGGCTGGATGCTTCCTTGATGAAAATGGAATAAGGGGCTCTTTTCCTCCTTCCTTCTCCTTCTCTTTCTCTCCCCCTCTCCTCGTTCTGCTATCTCCCGTGCCCTGGTGGGACTGGAGCCCCCAGCAACCAGCTGTAAGGTGAGGGCTGGGGCCTGTGGGCTGCTCGGTGCCCCCCCTGCTCCTGGATCCTTCCCAACACCCAGCCGAGCCCCGGCCAGGAGTGGTTGCAGCCCTGACATCTTGTTTTGCTGATGGTCTGTCGGTTGTCCAAAATGTTCTGCTGTTAGAACAGGGGAACCGAGGGATGTAGGGCGGTGGTGATGCTCCCACATGCGCCCAAGGGGACCCTGTGGTGCTGGTGGGACCTCGGTGGGCTTTGCACACCCTATCCATGCAAACAACGATTTGGTGATTTTTCAAGGGCTGCAGCTGATGACGTGGTGCAGGAACACAGTGGCCTCATCCCTGTCTCCTGGTGCTGGTAGATCTCCCCACACCAACCCCAAATCTCAGCCAGCTTTGAGCAGCGTTCACTCTCCTTCACCCTGCAGCGCCCACTGTGAAATCAGCCCTGAGCGGGGTTTGCTGGCACTGTTATCACCTCAGTGTCACCCATCAGGACAGCAGATCCGATGTGTTTGGGACACAGGACAGCCGTGCTGGACAGCATGTTTTCCCATGGGTGTTTCGCTGCGTTTCCCAAGCTGAGGTGGGCACAGAGAGCCGCGTGGTGCTCGGTGGGGATTTGCAGGAGCCCTGGGGCTGAACTCAGGGAACTGCTGCAGGGGGAGCAGGGGTGATGTTGCAGCCCCATGGCACCGGGATGTGGGTTTGACAGCTCTGCACTGCCCTGCACACGGGTCCTACCCGGCCCCTCCCCGCCTCCGGCACGCGAGCTGTGGGCTTTGCTGCTTGGAAAAAAAATATCCCTCCGCTCCTCTTTCTTTCCTTTTTCCTTTTGGTTAAAGATCAGCTCGACTTTTAATGGGAGACAGAAGAATTTTTTAAAGGGGGGAGGTGGGAACCCAACCAGGAGTGAGTTTCACTGCCCAGAGCCTCGCAGCCGTGTTTATTTTCAGTGGGGCCAGGGGCAGAGAACCCAGGGGGGGACGGAGGGGTGCCGTGGGCACGGCTCAATCCCATCCCCCAGCGCTGTGCCACCCTTCCCCATCACTCCACGTTCCCAAAGCACCTCTTTCTCCTCCATGTTTCACTTGCCGGGCTGTTGGCATCGCTCTCGCTATGTGTTACAGATGGGGATGGATGGCGATGGGGACGCGGCTGCGTGCGCCCGGCGCAGACACAGCGAGATTTGTGTGTGTGTAATGTATGTGTTCCCCTTTCCCCGGACAGCTACCATGTGTTTGGAATTAGCGCCGCGGTTGCAGGGGGAGAAGGCAGCTGGGTTTCTCCGGAGCATTTCAGTGCTTAATCTCTGAAGAATGCAGAATGTCTGTCTGGATGCCCCGGCCAAGATCAACTCCGCGGCACGGGGAGGCCAATATAAACGTTCATGTTTTGTGTCACCGAGATTTCATTAGATGTTTTTTATGTAATTGCATAAGTCAAACTACCGTGATGAAAATGCCACAGTGAACAAACGGGATGAATTGTGAAACCTCTCCTTCGAGGAGAGGGCTGCGGGGTCCAACTCCAACCTCTTCCAAGGCAATGGGGTCCGGTTCCAGTCTCTTCCAAATGCTGGTGACCTTTTCGGAGGCTCTTTGCTGTCCCGTTGTCCTGATGTCAGGGCAGGAGATGTCCCTGTGGATGGCATGGGCTGCTCACGTCCCAGGCTGTGGCAGGCAGAGGGGGTGGGAGGAAGTCCTCTCCCATTTCTTGGCTGCCTGACACCCCAGTACCCCACAGCACTGGGGTGAGATCACTGCACTCTTTATTTTTCACTTTGAGAGGAGGGGATGGTGAGCAGTGGGGATCACTCCAGATCTCACAGCAGTGCCATGTCTGATCCCCACTGCCAGCCCCAATGGCTTTGTGCCTGTGTCCCTCAAAAATCTGGTGTATTTCCTTGATTCTATAGATTAAGACAAGTTTAATGAGGCCTTAATCACCTGCTGAGATCAGATGCATGCACTCAAGGTGTCTCCATGGGGTACAGGCATGGTGCTGTTATTCCCTGGGCCCGGCAGCATCCATTGCCCCCCTGTCCCGTCCCATCCATGGTGGTGGTCTGGCAGCACACAGACCCCACTGGGACATGAGGACAGGCAGAGGCTTCTGCAGCAGGGCTGGAAAGGTCGCCCTCACTGCAGACACATCTGCTGGGCGGGAGGGCCTGGAATTTGGGATATTGTTTTTCTGGCGGGGAGTGGTGGGTGCCAAAAGCCTGATAAATTAATCACCTCGGACATGGGTCAGTCCAGCTCCTGGCGCACGCAGCCTGGGCCGCCTGAGCCACCGAGTGGAGATGGGGCCCACATTCAGCATGCGGTGAGGGGTGGGGGCACGGAGAGGGGATACCACCTGCTCACAGTGTGGCTGGATGCAGAGCTGGGCTCCTGGATGCTGTTCTATAGCAGCTCCCCATGGCCAGGCGCCGCCGCTCCCTGACCGGCTGCTGCATGCCCAATGTCCGTGGGAGATAAGGATATGTTTGGGGTTTGCCCAGCTCCTGGTGCTGCAAGGTGCTGCCTTGGGGACTGCTGCGGTGCTAGGGAGCGTGCAGGTTGTGGAGAAGGCTGCATGGGGTGCAGACATGCAGGGTGCAGCTGTTGGAGATCGCAGGCAGCTTCTTGCAGCCGTTCAGCCCCATCCCTGCAGACAGGTGTTTGCCAGCTGGGCTAGATGCCCTGGCTCCATGCGTGGCAGAGCCCAGAGCTGGGCTGGGGGGTGATGCTGTGCAGTGAGGAGCCGTGAGCGGCATCATGGACACACCACAGCAGTGTTGGTTTGCAGGGATCGCTTTGATCCTCGCCTGCTGCTTGGGTTCATGCACCAACAGTGGACAGTGGAGACTTTTCTGTTTCCAGTGAATCTGCTGCTGTCTTCCTCTTCCCCATGCATGCACTCTCACTTCTTGTTTGCTGCTTCCTTTCCCAGCAAGCAGCAGCATCCTGCCAGCAGCAGCGTTTGCATCACCTTCCCCAGTCTTTCTTAGGACCACTTCGGTTTGGAAAAGCATAAAGAAGGAAGCAGGGCAGGGAGCAGAGCGCGGAGGAAAGATCCCACCGGAGCCTTCAGCATACGGGCTGTGCCTGTGCCTCCCTTGCACAGGAGCCATGCAGGCTGCGGTGCACTGCTCGGGGCAGAAGGTGTTAAGAACGTGTGCTGTGATCCGCCTTTGGGATCTGAGATCTTTTGGGGACGATGCAGAAGCTGCCTCCATCCCTCCTGTCTTCTCATTTTGTGTTCTCTCCTCTCTCCTTTTTTTTCTTTCTTTTTTTTTTTTTCTGTCCAGACATAATTAATGTAAACCAAATGCTTTCTGCACAGCTACTGGCATCCTGAACCCATGTTATGTGTGGTCTTCCCTTTAGCCCGGACAGAGACAGAGCAAAATGCTGAGTGCTATCCCAGACCTTCCTGGGCAGAGAGCAGCATCCATTGCACAAGAGGCACCTTCAGTCTGTGCATTCCCTGCTGGGATGGGGCTGTGCAGTGCTGGTTGAACTGGTTTAAATAAAGGTTTTGAGCGTATCCGTGGCTTTATCTTCCAAATGCAGCCAAACTCAAACTGAACTTTCCTTGCTGGTTGGAGGAAATGTGCTTAACTGTAAACCCCAAATGCAATATGATTTTTATTGCAGCTGATTTCTGATCATTGCTCTCACTTGGTCATTTACGCTGCAGCTTTAGGGGTTGAGGCGTGAAGAAGTGAAGCGGCATCCAGCCTTACCTGGGATGTCCCAAGGGCCTGAGCAGAGCTCACAGCCCCATCTGCTGCCAGGTGCCCCACAGAAGTGACCCTGCACCGCCTCGCTCAGGTCCCACACTGAGTCAGTGGCAGAGCATCTTGCAGCCACGTCGTGTGAACTAACCAGGAAGCATGTGATGGCAGTGCCGTGGACGTGCTTTGAATTCCAAGGTGATTAGGATGCTGCGGATGCTTCGGTGGGAAGGTGGGAGCAGGTCACCAGCAATCACTGCCACGTTTCTGCTTGGGAGGTGTCCCCAGATTGTGTCTGGGACTGGAGAGCTATGGGGGGTGACACATACTTGGATGCCTCCTCCATGGTGAGTTTGGGGCATGGCTCAGGACGGCTCTTCCTGGGGCAGTGCTGAGCCCAGAGCTGGGCACGGTGATGCCCCTTCCATTGCACTGTTCCACGCACCATTGAACAGCCACATTTTGGAGGTGATATTTGCAATTTAGGTGTCCTTTTCTCAAAGGAACAAAGGCACAAAGCAGAAAGGTTGTGTTCAGGTGCTGGGTGTTTTGGTCAGAAAATGGAAAAAAGCAAAGCACGTTGGGGAGCACATCCGTGTGTCCTCCGCACAATAGTTTGGTTATAAAAAGTCCTCCGGTGGAAGAGTGGTTTATATGGAAACCTCAGCCAACCCAGGATGGGCACACGGAATCATAGTATCGCCAAGGTTGGAAAAGACCTCCAAGGTCAACCAGTCCAACCGCTCACCTACCAGCAATATTTCCCTGCTAAACCACATCCCTCAGTACATTCAAACACTCCTTGAACACCTTCAGAGATGGTGACTCCACCACCTCCCCAGGCAGCCCACTACAGCACCTGACCACCATTTTGGAGGGGCTCAGGTATCCGGGAGAGGTGATTTCTGCTCTGTGTGATGGAGAGGTGCTCGCTGGAGAGGGGAAGAGCCCCACTGACAGAGGAACAACCCCCTCCCCCCAGCCCTGTCGGCAATGAGTGGTCTTTGGGCCATGTGGTTCCCCCCGTGAGCTGCCCTGGAGCTCTGGGTGATGATAATGTTAAATGAGTGAGAGGCTGAAAAATAGTGAGTGAGATTTTGTAACTGGTCACCTTGGCCAAGGAGGCAAACATTCTTCCTCATGAGAGCGAGATGCTTCAGGAACTGACTTAAAATTAATCCAAAACTCGAGCCCAGCTCCAAATGAGTGGGACTTGGCAAGAGGGCTGGACACATTATCTTTAAATATAGGCAGGCATCCCGGAGGGTTTCTGGTGGTTTTTCTGGTCATTCCTTACTCCTCTGTCTCCTCTTCTGCTCCTTGCATAATTCTGTCTATTTTAATGCTTGTTGCCACATTTTTGGCAGCTCATTTGTTTATTGCCCGAAAGCAGGCAAGGGTTGCAACACTACGGGAGTTGTTGTGTTGAGATGCTTTACTGGCGACAGCAGAAGAAACCCCCTCGCCACCAGGGCAGGAAGGCGGCATGAGGGCTGTTGGACACATCTGGATGTGTAGAGACACATCTGCCTTTAATACTTCCCACTGTAATGCAGAGCAGGTCCGGCCGGAGCCCTGCATGGTTGCATGCTCAGAAAGCGCTGGCGATGCGGCGGTGCTGGGACAGTGAGAGCCACATGTTCTAGCAAACACAGCTTCCTATTGACTTGTTAAACATTTGCTATTTATCAGATTTTGCTTTTAAACTGTCTGTAACAGTCTGGGAGAACTCGTGTCAAAATCCCTTCCAGATGTGGAGGTGCTACCTGATACCTCGGTCACAGCGCAGACCTGAGCTCCTGCTCTGTTCCAATGAGCTGGGCTACTGAAAGAGCAAAAATGCAAAGAAGGGTACTTAGAGAGGGGATGGGTGTGTGTAAAGGTCCCCCAACCTCCAAGGAAAGTTGTTCTGGGATGGCGGAGATGTGGCACTGAGTGTCATGGTGGGTGGGTGTGGTGGGATGGGTTGGGTTTGGGGATGTGAGAGAGCATTTCCAAACTTTGTGATTCTATAGTTTAATGATTCTGTGGTTCCCTTCTATGGGCAAACAGACCCTTTACAGTGAGATCATGGGTTTTATCTCTGCTGGAAGAACACAGGTAGTGGGGACACAGCCGCCCTGCCTGTCTGTGCGGTGCTTTTTGAGCAACACTGACTTTTCCCCATTTCAAGAATGCTTCTTTGGGTCTGAGGCTCCCAGACACATCAGCTCCTTTTATGAGCATCAGATGATGTATACAGTTGGAAACCCGAGCGGCTGCCTTGCCTTCGGTGCACATGGATCAGATAAAGACCATCGGTTCAACACTTATTGGAAGGCCCTCCTTCCAGCAGCACACGCTCCGCAGACACGCTGCCCTGTCAGTCTGCAGGAGAAGCTTTGGGGCCACGAGATATTCCCAGATTAAAACAGCTCCTCTTGCTCCGTGGTATCTGTCAGATCATATAAGGGCTGAGCCAGCTCCCATTGTAGCGAGGGAGGGTTTTTCCACTGCCTTGAAGAGGTGCTGGCTCGGGGCCATCCTTTCTGTAATGCGGATCCGGCAGTGTGCGTGATGCTCTGCATGATGACAGAATTTCTGGGAGATTGGCCTAAACCAAAACCTTGGACCGCCGCTCTCTGGGACCTCTCTGCTGCAGGAGTGGGGCGGCCAAAGGTGCCCAACCTGGATTTGGGGTGAGAGGTTTGTAGCATCAGGGCAGGAGCCAGGAGAGCCCTGCTGCCCTGCGGCTGCCCCTCCAAGGGCTCTGTGCTCACATTTGGGGCTGAAGGCTGCATCTCTTCAGCACTGAGTTGGGCTGTCCTGGGAGTGCTACCTGTTTGCTATGTGTATTATGCATCTGCTTTGACTACGTCTAGTGCTGCTGCATGGGAGGGTTGTTTTTGCAGAGTAAACCCAACTACAGCGATCCCACCCTGCTCCCCTTTGCTCCAGGCTGGTGGATGGGGCTGCTCTCAGTCTGGTGCCCCTACAGTGTGTCCCAGGGAGCTCTGGTGCTGGGCAGGACGTGGGTGGTGGCTGCCTTTGCCACTGCAGGGTCTCCCCATCAGGGCACAGACATCTCCAAGACAACAGAATGAAGGGTGATGGAAGAGCCCAGCGCAAGACCTCCCCTGGGCTCCCTGAACACAAATCACCGCTGCTGAATTTCCATGGAAATTGAGTTTCTATGGGCAACCCCTGAGGAGTAAGTCCTGGAGGATGCATCTCCTGGGGCTGTCCAGCACCGCTCCCCGGGAGCTGCCCGAGCTCAGGCAGTGCTCAAGCTGCAGTGCTTTCCAAAACAGGGTAGCCTTGCTGTGGCCTACAGGGTACAGCACTGGTCAGAAGATGAAGCCAAGCCCACCGCTAACCCAGTGGGGCCACTCGCTTGGACACACATAGAAAGCCAGCATGGAGAGGGGGAGCAGTGAGTGGAAAAAGCCGAAAGCTGCCGTTCAGAATCCCATGGAGATAAGGTGCTTTCTGGAGTGCCCCGTGCAGCTGGCAGCAGAAATCGAGCTTTTATGTTTAGGTCTGGCCAGATTTTTGCTTTCTGCAGCCAAAGGGATCTGGATAAGGTTTGCCTGGAAGATTAGCTGGCACTCAGCCCCACTCCACATCTCTGGAAGCCGCCCCTCGTGCAGCAGCGGGTCCTAAATCCCCTCATCCCAGCCCTGCGGGGTGGCTGTCCTCAGGAGGGGACAGTGATGGGGGCACTTGGGCTATGAGTGCTGCAAGGGGACAGCGCCGGGCCCTCCTGTATGCAGGTGCCCGCTGGTGTGCGATGGGATGCTGCTCTGCCTCGTGCTGACAGCAGATACAGGGCTGGAGCAGAAAGCACAGTCCCTCCCCTCTCATTCATTTTTTTCCTTTTTTTCTTTCTTTCTCTTTTCCCCCCTCGGGCCGATGGTAAAAAAGCCCGGGCGGTTTCGGCTCCGCAAAACCCAAATGCCTTTTGCAGCATCAAGCCTGGATCCCATAAGTAATATCCCAGCGTTGGAGAATAACCCAGTATATGAAGTAGACAGGGAGCTATAAAGACGCTTTAAAAGGGGCAATAAAAGTTTTGGGTTTCATATCGTCTTACCAAAGAAGAGAATAACAGAGAAGCAGGAAATTTCAGTAGCAGACATGACAAAGGTCACAGCACTCAGACTGCACCTTAGACGAAAACACCTCGTCTTATGAAAACAGCAAGAATTTTTGGCAGGGGCTCAAGAGCTCTTACAGGCAAAGCTCTCAGCAGCGCTAAAAGGTTACAAGAGACTGTTTTGTCTACGTTGCTGTAAATGTTTATAATATTTCCTTGCATTTGTAGTGCATGGGATATCCTGGCCGGGCGATAGCGAGCTCAGCCCCTGCAGGCAGGTGTGGGGTGCCCTGCATTGCCCCATGGGTGCTGGTCCCACCGTGGGCACCATGGATGCTCCTGGCTGTGGTGCAGCTCTGAGGATGGGTGCTGGTCTGGGGATGGATGGTGGGAGCAGAGCCCAGGGGCAGCAATTGGTAGAGGGGAAGAGAGAAACCTCGCTGCTGCTCTGCTGTGTGTAATACCCTTTTTGGATGGTTGGTTTGGGTGTTTTTTTTTTTCAGTGTAACACCTGAGTACACAGCAGGTGGGAGCAGGAGCTTTCATTTACTCAGCTGGACCTTAGCTCATATGCCCTCCTGGCTTGCAGGGGATCTGCCAGCCTTTTTATAACCTGTATTTAGGCTCCATAACCCACTGCATTTATGCAGCAACTCTCCCCTGAGTGCTTTGCAGGCACGAGGCTCTCCCCATGCTTGTGAGCTCAGCTGGGGCTTCCCATGGGGAATATCCACAGCACTGCTGCCCTGTGGGAGCCAAACAGCCACAGAATGTGTTTTGGGGTTTGAGTCCCTCTGGTCAATGGCTGCAGCCAGTGGTAAGGATGTGCACAGAGACGTGGATGCTGGATGAGCATTTGAATGCGAAGCAATGAACCCCGGCCTGCTGCATTCAGGTTGCACAGATGTGCTCAGAATGGCTCAACAAGTGATGGGCAGAGCATTGCATGCACCTTGCAGCTGGGCTGGAGGGCTGCATGCATTCCAGTGAGCCCTGTTGGTCGAGGTGCCTGCAGAGCCCTTTGAGCACAGTTTGCTCTGCGTGCAGCTGGTTGGCTGTGCCATCAGCTTGCCAGTGACTCCTGGACATGCGGGGCTCTGTGATTCATTTGTGTTTTTGTTGGAAAGCTGCTCAGCTTTGGTCGTTGCCCCATTGCAGGAAGTGGCTCTGATGAATGACTGGGCTGGATTTCTCTTCCAGAGGAACCCAGGCTTAATGTGGGCTTTCTGTGGACATCACTGTATATCAATACTGCTCTAATTGTCCATGACATATAGTCTTGGCTTATTTCCCAGACAGTCTAAATAAATCATACACTTCTGCTATAGTAAATAGTCTGTTAGAGGAGATGTTAGAGGCTTACAGCCCTCCCCCCTCTCTGAGAGCATTGCTGTGCCCTCTCATTTTCCTTGGGCTTCCCATACTAAGGATGCTTGCTGTGAGCGCACCTGCTGGCCTGGCCAAAGCACCCAAAGCTGCAGCTACCGGTGGGGTGGGGGGTGGGGTGGCTGTGCCCAAGGTGTTGGGGCTGGAGCAAGTCAGGGTTGAGCTGGTAGGGGTTTTGCACCACTTGAGAGACACCGGTGTTGCACGTTTGCCAAGTCTTTGCAAATAAGTATTATTTACATCAAGAGAATGCATAAATAAAATAGTGAATATCTCACAAAAATACAGGTTCTGGGTGTTACAAACAGAGATCTGTGTGCTCAAACTGGGCCTGAAGCTCTGGTCCTCCCGGGCCAGCAGAGGGGACAGGGGGAGGTGAAGTGGCCAAGGGCGCACAGGGTGATGCGGAGCTCTCTGGCACAGGGGCACACCCCATACAAAGGCTTCTCCAGGGGAATTTAGCAAAGTGAAAGCGCATCAGCTCGGGCTGATGGTGGAAAGAGCAAACCATCCCACAGAAGAAAAGCCCTGGGCGCGTATGGAACTGGTGGGCAAAGATCCCGTGGAGCAGAGCACCGTGTTGGGGGGCTCAGACACAGCAGCACAGCGTGGAGCAGTTGAGCCTGGCGGGGCTGCCGGCACCCCCGGCCTTCTTGTTCTCCTTGGGCAGCAGCAGCACAAAGGCCATGGCCAGGGCGCAGTGGTAGAAGCTGTGCACATAGGTGTAGTCCCACTCCTGCAAAGGGGAGAGTATTACTGGGGCAGAGGGTGCAGAGCGCGGGGGTTCTGCAAGTAGCCCAAAGGAAAGGGATAGAAAAGATATCCTGAGTTGTGCTGTCAGAGAAGAAAGGATTTCCAGCCTTAAGAAAAAAAAAAAAAAAAAAAAAAAAGGCAAAGTGGATTTAACACATTCCAATTTGCACATTTCCCAATTGGTGAATGAAGTGTTTCATTACCCTGCAAAGGACGAGGCTGGGAAGGCTGGGGGGGGAGGATGGGGTGCAGTGGGGGGGGGAAGCGCTGCAAAGTGACATTTTTATGTTCTGCTAGAATGTGCAATTACTGCATGCTTTGAAAAATAACCCTCGGGGAGGGCGGCGAGGTCGGATCTCGCAGCTCCCAATGCACGGAGCAGCCATAACGGCGTGGGTGGGACGTGTGTGCTCTCGTGCAGGACGGGGGCACCGGGCAGTGGTGGGAGCAGAGGATGAGGGCAGGGCTGGGTGCCCCCAGGAGCCAGTGGGGTTTTCACCTTGGCACGAATCATAGAATCCATAGAATCAGAGAATGGCCCGGGTTGAAAAGGGCTCATCAAATTCCAACCCCCTGCTATGTTCAGGGTCGCCAACCAGCAGCCCAGGCTGCCCAGAGCCACATCCAGCCTGGCCTTGAATACCTGCAGGGATGGGGCATCCACAGCCTCCTTGGGCAGCCTGTTCAGTGTGTCACCACCCTCTGAGAAAAACTTCTTCCTAATATCCAACCTAAACCTCCCCTTTCCCTGTTTAAAACCATTCCCCCTTGTCCTACCACTATCCACCCTTGAGGAAGGTTTGGATCCATTCGTACCACAAAGGTTGGCCAGGGTGATGGCCGTGAGCCCTGGAGATGTCAGTGTGGGTGAGTGTGCAAACAGTACCTCAAAGAAGAACCTCAGCATCAGTGCTAACGCCCCGAAGCAGAAGCCAGGACCGATCTGCTGGGTATAGACGCTCTTGTCTGGATACAGCCCTTTCTTCTCCTTCATCTTTTGTAGCTGCAAGCACACAGAGCACACTGAGCAGCCTCACCTGCGGCCCGCAGGCGGCTCCAAGCCCAAATCTTGTTAATGCTAACACAAAGAACCACAGAACCACAGAACCGTTTGAGTCGGGAGGGATCATTAAAGGCCACCTGGTCCAAGGCCCTGCAGAGCACGGGGACACCTGCAGCTCCACCAGGTGCCCAGAGCCCCATCCCCCAAGCTTGGGTTTCTCAAGGGACAGAACATCACCACCTCTGTGGGCAACCTGTGCCAGTGCATCACCACTAATATAGTCATTTTTTTTCCTTACATCCAGTGTAAACCTCCCCTAACACAAAGCCATGAAACTCCCCAACACAAAGCCATGCAAAGCTGCAGTCCTGCTCTGAGGCTGTGGGCTCTGCCTGCACTGGGTGAGCTCTGTGCTCCACTCCTGCGCCCGCTTTGAGCACAGTGCTGGATTCTCAACATTAAGCCCCAGAACTTGAGCTAAGGGTGTGTGTGCCCTTGCAAACCCAGCCTCTGCCTGAGAGACAAGTTTCACTTGGGGCTGGACCTTGAAAACCTCTTGCAGGCAATTAGGAGTGCCCTTTGGACGCACCCATTTCACAGTGATCACCAGCACGGCCGTCCCGATGGGTCCTGAGTAGATGCCGTAGCCCCAGCGGTCGTGGTAGGTCCTCACGGCGATGGTGAGCACACCAAACATGATGAAGGTCGATCTCTTTGGTTCATCAAACTCGGCCAGGGCTGTGGGCACAGAGCATGGATTTGGTTCGGCTGTGTCTCCCGCTCCCGTGGTGGGGAGAGCAGCTCGGGGGCCCCCCAGCCTCACCCCAGGGACCCCAGGATTGGGTGTGGGATTGGTCGGACTAGGTGATCTCAGAGGTCTTTTCCAACCTTAATGATTGGGGCTGTGCTTTGGGTTAGACTTAGGGTTAGGATTAAGGTTCTGCAGCCATCAGTGCTGCCGATGGGATGTGCATCCACCCCCCCCCCTTGGTTCTGCAGATGCAGGGAGCTCAGCACGCTTGCAGGGCTGACCCTGGCAGAGCCTGCTGCTGCCTCAACTGAAAAATCAGGGATGAACGCAGGGATCTTGCAGCTGGTGGGGCTGTGTTTGGTCCCTGCTCTTCCCAAAGCCCTCCCAAATTTCCTGGCTGTGGTGGGGATGGGGCTCAGAGCTGATGGGCGACGCCGGCACCTGCCTGGGTTTGCAAGCTGGAAGTCGCCAGAGCAAGTGAATTATTGGAGGCTTTTGTTTAGCACAGAATGGGGTAATAACTGATAAAAGTTATGGATCCCAGTGGGCTCCATGCTTTTCCAGCTCGCACAGCTGTGTTATGGCTGTCCTGGATTTGCATTCCGGGAAGTGTGCCCGAGGGTCTGCGTCCGCACATGTGCGCCTGGGCTTTACAAGGCACAGCCAGAGGCTTCCCTGGGCTGCAGTCAGTGCACCTCCATGTCCTTGGATCAGGTTTTTATAGGGAGTTTGGCTAAGGGATAATGTCCGCATTTTAATCTCTGTTGTTTCCCCGCGGGTCAATATTTTAAACATCTTAGTCTGGGATTGTTTATTTCTTTCTTTCTTTCTTGTAAGATGTTTGAATGCAGCAGGGGAGCAATGGAGTTGAACTTTGCTGCGAGGAACCCAAGCGTCTGGATCAGCACTGACCTTCCCTGACACTGCTGTTATCTACTGAGAAATGTCCTCTGCAGACCACGTGCCTCGCTGCCCTTTCTGAGCAAGCACAGAGCTGCAGGTCTGCAGCCTTCAGCCTTCTCTTGTTCTTTCATTGTGTTCATTTGCATTATGCCTCATTTCAGTGGTAAATGAGGAACAAGAGGGGAAAAGTAGAGAATGGAGGGAATGTGGGAATAGGAAACCTGAATGTGTCAGAGTCAGGATTTTTAATGAAATGCAAGTAGAAAACCTTTCTGCCTTTTCTAATCAGATCTAATAATTCCCAACAGCCCAGACCAGGCTTGATAACTGGGGAGATAGATTTGTTTTGACTAAACCGCTTTGGTTTGCTTGCTACCAAGGGAAGTGGCAGGCTCTGCATTGTGAATGCCTCCATGTGGGGACGTGGGGCGTCCCATGGGCAGAAGGACTTCAGCACACAAACCAATGGGCTCAGCATGGGGAAAGGGAGGAGAAAAGGGAGATTCCCTGGTGTGTGAGATTTCAGATCAAGTCATCTTGTAGTGCTCTCGGTGGTGGTTCTTTGAACCAAAGCACAAGATTGCACGAGCCAATCTGAAATAAACAATTCTGCTTATGTAAGGAGATAATGATGGAAGAGGAATGCCTAGTTCATCATAACGGAGGGCTCCTGGGCTCTGTTTATCTCCAAGAGCAAAGCCATCTCAACAAGCAGGATGGTTTTGGTGTGCATCCATCCACTAGGTGCAATGACTTTCCAAGGCATGGGTGGTACATGAGCAGCCCTGCCCATGGCAAGGGGTTTGGAGCTAGATGATCCTTCAAGCCTCTTACAACCCAAGCCATTCCATGATCCTATGATATAAAGAAAGACCAAACCACGGCATGGGCTGACTTCTGTAAGAGATGAGTGATGCAGGTGGAGCTCCAAAGCACAGCCCTGCAACCAGCACCCATCTGCAGGGACCGTGAGCCGTGCTTACCCATCAGGGACACCCAGATGGACAGAGCTGTCCCGTAGATGCTGAAGTACTCCAGGATGTCATAGCGCATGAAACATAGCACCGATAAGCCAGGGCCATCGCATGCATGGTAAATCTATTCAAACAAGAAAAAAAGAAAACGTTAGAAATCTGGATTCTTACCCACAGACAGGTAAAATACATCTCCTCTTACCAGTTGGTTTGAAACAGACTTTGTGTGGCTGCTAAAATCATAGCCAGCCAGGAACAGAACAGTCCCAGATCCAACAGGGTTGCTGATGTGCAGCAGTGTATCTCTTGGAGAGATAATATCACTGTACCCAATGGCAAACCACCTGAGTGCCAGCATCCTTCTGTCCCATTATCAGTTATCTCCAGACTGGCTCTGCTTTGCCTTCCGGGCTGTGCCAGAATTAGCACTGTGATCACCAAACTGCTGTTGTGAGCAGGGACCCACAGCTGCTTTCTTCCAGCAGAAGGAGGGGCTTGGAGAATTTTGATTCTAATTGCAGAAGATTCTTGTAAAAGAATTCCTAATGAGTTTCCCAATGAAACATGTCTAGATACCGGGTCGCTGTATGGGCTAATTAGGGTTTCTATGGCCAGGGTCTGAATACTGGGGAGCTCACTCATTAGTGCCTTCCCTTAATGCCTGCTGGTTCCTGCCCACTGGATGTTGCTGATCGATTGGGATATTTGCAAAGAATCACTGTCATGCAACACGGATGTAGACCAAGCCAAGAGAAATTCTGCAGAGCAATCAGAGCAATGCTGCTGCCTGGCGCACACCTTTCCCTACCCACTCCCAGCCCTACTCACTTCCCACCAGTAGCACCAATGCATGGTAGAGGTCCCAGCACTGCTTGGCCCTGTGCCCCTGGGGCAGCCCCACTGCCATGCAGAACAGGGATGCTGCTATTTTGTATCGTGGGTATCACTCTGAGCCCTTTGGCTCCCCGTGGTTTCTAGAAATGATAGCACTACAGCCATCGCTCATCTCCCTGCTCCATGCTGGGTTTGGAAATCAGGGGGAGAAGGGCTGAAGGAGAAAGAGTGCCTCCCTGGCCAGCATCGTGACACTTGTTGGGCACGGCTGCATGCAGCCCAGGGGGGGGATGTGACAAGAATGGGGATGGCAGCAGCTGTCACCCCCTGCCCCATCCGGGCGGCAGCTGCAGCCCCTTCCCCACGCGAGGATTTCGGCTCTGCAATGAAGACCCGTCCCGCCTCCCCTCCAGGCACACGCCAACTTTCCAATGGACTTCTGGGGGAGGTGGAGCAGACACAGAAGCGGTGCAAAATGAAATCGTAGATGTCTGGCTTCCCCGGGGAGCTGGGAGGGAGATGGGGGGGGGGAGGGGGGGTGACTCGGTGGGGATGGGTTTATGGACTGCTCCTGGAGTTTTTATGGAGCTGGCAGAAGTTTTCCCCCTGCGCTGCACTTTAAATGGGGCTTTAAATGGTGGATCCTCGGGAATAACAGCATAGAGGGCTTTACCCTCAGTTCTGCTTCAGAAGAGCTGTTTGCACCAGGAAGATGCCTCTGTCCCACTGTCTCTGTGTCCATACGGGGGGACACAAATTGCTCCATGAAATGCCTTAGGATGGGTGGTGGGAAATGAACAGGAGGGAGGCAGGAGGTGCTGCCTTTCACACCACTGCCACAGTGGAGGGGTAAAACTTATTTTCCCCGATAGCTCAGCAGCATGTTTCAGCCTTTCTTTCCCCCCTGCAAAAGTCCCTGACTCCAGCATGGCTCACACCACCACTTAGCAATTGCAAAATCAAGAATTTGACTGTGTGCTTCTGGCTACGAGGACGGAAGCATAGTGAGATACTCTGAATAGCATTTAAACCCTCAGTCCAGCGTGGCTATTTCCCAGCTGTAAAACAAAGAGAGGATCGGCTCCAGAACGCTGTGATGAATCACTGTTTCACATCCAGACCCTTCCTAAATTCGCCGTGAAACACCACTACATCCCCTTAAGGACGGCCCTCGGCACATCCACCCAAAGAATCACAGAGCCATAGAATTATAGAATCGTTTGAGTCAGATGAGACCCTCAAATGCCATCCGGTCCAGCTCCCTGCACTGAACTGGGATGCTTACAGCTCGATCTGGTGCTCAGATCCCCACCCAGCCTGACCTTGGGTGTCTCCAAGGATGGGGACGTTCAAGAATGCACTGCTCAGCACTGCACGTGGTGGGAGATGGATACAATTGGGTATTCTGGTGGTCACTTGGTGACATCCCCGCTCACCCCCATGGAGACCCCCCTGTTCCTGACACTGGCAGGGAGGAAACACACACGCGCTCTTACCGCCACGAAGAACATGGTGAAGAAGTAGACCATGGCTTCCATGTGGAAGCGCCGCTTGGCCGCGATGCTGATGGTGGGGAGAAAGACCAAAGTGCTGACGGTGGGCAGGAGGAGTTTGGCCACCAGCGAGCCCATGGGTGCCTGGAGGGCCGGCGGCTCCTGGGTCGGTGTGAGCTGCTGGAGATGGAGGAGAAAACAGACGTGGAGAAAAGGATTTAAATTTTAAATGCCCGGAGAGCTGCAGGCAGGGAACAGCTGCAGGCAGTGGCACAGCTGAGCCACCCATGTGCTCCATTCCTTCTTGGATAGCAAAATTCTTGGGGCAGCAAATGCTCCGTGCCCTGCAATGCCCCGGCTGTTTGTGTCCTTTGACGGCTGTGGTTCGCTTCATGCTGGCTGTGATGCACACGCGTTTATTGCACACACCCACGGAGCTCTGAATCTGGCTTTTATTCCTGGAGGAGAGGTGCTGGGGAGCAACAGACATGGAAGCAGCGTCAAATCTGAGCCAGCATCCTATCCGGTGTGAAATGCCACCTATACATGCGTGTGCCTGGGTGCTCAGGAAGGGTGAAACTCAACCCCATAGAAATTCAGGAGCTGAGCTTTCCCTCTGCAGGGAGGAATAGGAGCAGATCACTGGGCGGTGTGGGAGAGCTGGAGGGAAGGAGACCAAAAGCCAAGCAAAGTTTGGGCTGCTAATCCACTCAGTGGTTTCTCTCTTTTATTATGCTTTTTTATTATATCACTGCTGCTCCCCTCCTAGGTTAATATCTTTTCCTTGGAGCCTTGCAGGGATTCTCAGCATCCTTTCGGTCCAGCTGTTCTCATGAGCAGGGAGCAGGAATGCTGAGCTTGAGCAAGCGCCTTTGTGCTGGTGGGGTTGGGAGGGGGCTGTGGGCTGCTGGGAGCCACCGGCTGTCTGTGAGCTCTATAGCATGGTTTTGCCCATGCCTCTGATGGGAACGCAGGCATGCATGGAGAGAAAGGCTCTGCAAAAGCCTCCAGCCAGGCTGGAAAGGGAGGAGGAGTCGCGTGGGTGTTGTGTGCGATGAGGATGGCCCAGCAGCATCAAGGTGTGGGCATAGGAGGGTTTGCTGGCCGACTTCCTCCAGGCACAGCGTGACGGGATGAGTAGAGGTCCCGTTCTGCAGGATATCTCAAGATTGGATGTGATGAAAAACTGCTATTCTGAAAGAGTGGCGATGCATTGGCACAGGCTGCCCAGGCAGTGGTGGGGTCCATTCCAGAACCGTGGAGATGTGGCACTGAGGGACATCTCAGTGGGCATGGTGGGGTGGGTCGGGGATCCGAGAGGTCTTTTCCAACCTGAATGTTCTGTGGTTCTGTAACTGGGCAGGTCTGCAGGCGAGCATCCCTTCACAGGGCGCTGCTCAATCCACGTCTTCAGCTGCCCTCCTGCCTGCACAAGCTTAGCACAAATCCCTGCAAATAAATACTGAAAACCTCTATGATCCCTTTGCACCATGGAAATCTCTCACCTCGAGCCAGCACAGAACTACCCAACTTCTCCTGAGCGGGAACTGGAGCGAAGTGGACACACATCCACAGCTGTGTGCATGGCAGCCCCTTGGGACCGTTTGCACGGACGTGCAACTGTGTGGCGGTCATGCAACAGCTTCAAAATCTGATCAAACCGTTGTCACACAACCCCCCCCCCCTCACTCCTTTGCCCAAAACGCAGCTGGAGCCCAGGGGAAGGGAAACCCAGCTGGCTGCTGGCTGCAGCGCGTGCCAGCCCTGGGCAGTAAGTGCTGGAGCTCTCAGGAGCAAGAAAACATTCCTCAGGTGCTTTGAGTTTTGTCTCTCCCAGCTGCACGCCCTGGGCTGGTGCTTGATTTGCAGCCAGCACTGTAGGCACGGAGGAGAAAAAAAAACCACCCCTGGTTTGCACACGTGTTCCAGCACTGATTGAAAAAGAGAGCCCAAAGCAAAGTGCACGGGGCAGGTGGTAGCTCAGCTTGGGGTCTTTGTTCCAACACACGGTGCTAGACATGGGCTTTGCACATCTTCCAGGGGAGGAACCCAAGGGACAAAGGGCCAGAATTCTGTTCCTGCTCTCTTAAGCAGGTAGGAAATCTAGAAAGAGCAAATTTTAGCTCCTGCATTTTAAGTGCTTCTGGAAAGCGAATTTCACATTCACATTCCACAGGGCTAATTTTGTGTGGACCAGAGTGCACACAAGAACGGTGATATATATGGCTGAAAAGTGGTTCCCAGATGCCAAAACCAGGTTCTGGTATGCCGGCCTGGATCCTTCCAGGGTAACACTAACCATGGCTCTCTGTGAGCACTTCTACTGTTTCAGCTCAGACGTTGCAGAGGAGAAAGGAGACACAGAGAGTTTTGTGTTATATTTAATGTGAGGGTGATAGGTTGAGTGTAGAATGCACCGAAAGAGGAGTGGGGATGGATGCCAATATTGAATATGAAGAATATATCCTCCTTTGGGTGAGTGCAGAGGCCGCCTTCCCTACCCCAAGGAGCAGGGCTGAGAAGAGCAGCGGGGTAAAATCCCTCCCATTGCCTTTGTCGGAGCCACTGCATGAATGCAAAGAGTGCTTTTGATAGAACCACAATCCTTTCTATAGGACTGCAACCCACAGGTGTGGGGAAAGGCCCTATAGGCACGCAGCCCCGGTGTGCTCCTGGCTATGGGGCCAGCTCTGCTCACCCTCAGTGCCCACCCACTCCCTTCTGCACCTGCAGCCTTATTAGCGAAATAAACTGCCACTTAAAATGTCTGTTCTCTGTGAGGCCTGGCCCTATTTTAGCTTAGTGCTTGTCCTTAATGATTCCTGCTTCCCGACTCCCTGATGAACAGACCTGTTATGTGTGGTCCTCACCAATATCTTTGCTTTTTTCCTTTGGGTTTTCCACCCTTCCCTGCTCCTCTACCTGGTCACTGCCCATTACCACGTCACCATTAGTGATGAGGACATATGTTTTGTCACCAGTTTGCTGTTGCTCGTTCCCCTCTGGTTCTGCTTCTGGGTGGGCCGCTTGGATCCCAAAGGTGGAAATAGGTGGGGGTCTTCCAGTGGGGCTGCGTGTGTGTTTATTGCTGGTTTCATGGGGTATTGGGCTTTTGTTGCACTCACAGCTGCTGGAGCACAGTGGCAATGGGAGGGTCTCAGCTGCAGCCCCCCCTTGGCCAAAAATCTCATTTTCTGAAGAGAAAAGTTTGAAGCTGTGATGTTTAAAGGCTCAGAAGCCAGAACGGAATGAAACCAATCTTAGGATTTGGGGGAGTCTGACTCATGACTTTTGAATGCCTGTGGTTGGCAATGCTGCATAGCTTGTGTTCCTCAACACAATACCACACAACCTCCATGCAAGGCTCGTTCCACTAAAAGAAAAAGCTTTGTACTTCTTGCCTTTTAGTCTTTGCATAGCTTACATTTCCAACCAAGTGTGATGGGTCTGGAGGCTCCTCCAGCTTCTTGCAGGGATATATGCCCTTTGGGGACAGGTAGAACTAAAAAAAGTGGCTTTTAAAGGCATTAAAACCCTCTGGCTATGACCATACCTGGGAACGCTGCGGTCACTTGTGGCTTTCAGACTTCCCAGAGGCATTTTTAATAGGAATCTGATGGCGAGAGCAGCTTGGTGGCTTGTTGGTTTGACTCATCATATTGCAAATACCCAAGGATGAAACCCTCACGCTAACGCGACATAAATCACTGCTGTCCACATTTCATGCAAGCACGCAGAGTTTAAGTGCCTTGCTTAACACTGTGCCGTAGGTCACTCTGCAAGGGACCGGGAGTGTCTCCAAAGGACAACTGTTGGTCTCCTCTTGCTTGGCTCAGTTGCACAGTGGTAGGCCATAGCCGCAGCTCTGGAGAAGAAGCTAGGGCTGTCTGCCAGGGCATTTGTTGGGCCTTTGTCACATTTTGATCCCCCTGGCAAAGTCCTGGCCATGCAGGGCTCTCACCCCCACTCTGTGTCTGCCTTACAGCTGTATTTACTGAGTGTAGCTGTGCAGAACAGCCCTAGAAAAGAAGAAAGACTGGGGGATGTCTCACCCTTGAGTGAATCCAAAGCTGCCAGGGTCCTGGACCGGCACACACCACACCACGCTCCTCCAGCCTGGCTCTCCTGGATGTTTTAACGGGGTTGGGAACAGCAATGCTGCAACACACCACATGGCACTGGGGCCGTGCCTGGAAAGCGGTGCAGGATGCGTCCTGTGGCCAAGATGTGGCTCAGCCCACCAGAAGCAGGTCCTGCTCTGTGCTCCGTGCTCCAAGGCCACCACTCCAGGAGGAGAACATTCTGGAGCATCTGTTGCTCTGTTTATTCGTACCGTGAGTCGTGCAAGGCACCGATTTGGGATGGAAAAGCTGGCCTCAGGGATAGTGAAGCACAGGGTTCGGGTTAGCTGGAGCTTTTGCTGCGGATTCAGCCATTTGAGCTCCACCCCTGCTGAGATTTGCCCCTCATGCACTGTGCTGTGCGTGGGGCTGGTGCTCCATCTTCCCATGGCTCAGTCCCGGGCTTCTCTGGGGACGTCCTCTGCAAACACACTGCGCCCATCCCCGGGTTGAGAGTGCTTTTCACCCTCCATGCAGGTGCATCTTGTCTCAATTTACTCCAGCCCCAAAAAGCAGTCAATAACATCTGCAAATCATTTCTAACGCTCACGCCAAAAACCAGGAGATAAAAAACCCTGTCGTCTGAGCCCGGCCGCCGGTGATTAATGCCGGACCTGCCGGCAGCCTCGGCAGCAGCACCGCGTCCCCCGGCTTTGGGGTGGTGCTTTGGATCGGCTCTGTGCCGCGTTTTGCTTTCAGGGCTGGTTTTGCTCCCGGTGACGCGATGGCATCGCTCCTGCTGATTGCACGCAGAGGGGCCGGGGCTGCGTAAGCCGCTCTGCTGCGGCCAGGGATAACACGGCGTGATTTATGGGAGCGATCAGTTGCCACTAGGAGCTGGTTAGGAATTTTCCGATGAAACGGGGATTGCGTCAGAAACCGCTGAGTCATCTCAACTGTTTCGTAAAGAAGAAAAAAAAGCAAAAAAGAAGTAAAGTCCTTTGGCTTTGGTGGACTTTTGGTGAAGCACGGAGACTGAGCGCGTCTCTCCTGCTGTTGGCACCTCCAGCGCCTGCCTGGGGACAGCTGTCCCTCACCCCAGTGCTCCCCAGCTCTGATTGTCACTGCAATGGGATGGGGTCACGCAGGGTTGGGGTCCCACTGGGTCGGGGTCCCACCCACAGGGTGCAGGCTCTGCACAAGCCCTGGGCACACAGCAGCTCGCACAGAGCTGGGCTGAGCTGGCGTCTTCAACGTGAAATATTTTGATGCTGTTAAAATCTCTCATGTTCAGACTTTTCCCTCCTGGTTGTTCCGAAACGGAAAGGGTTTCCTCCCGCGTGTCTCGGGCTGGGATATTTTGAAACTCAGAAGCTGGGTGAATTCAAGTGCTAAATTTTCCCAGTGTCCTGGTCACAGCCAACCGACGGAAAACTAAAAGTTGCAAATCAACCAGGCTGGATGAATTGAAGCAGGCTGGCAGACGTTTAGCCAAACAGAAAAAGGAGACTTCATTTCCCATGTAAATTTTTTGGGACAGATTCCTCAGCTCCTCACTGCCATCCCCGGGGTCCGAATTCACAAGGACAAGAGGTGTGGCTGCCCCTGGGGGGTTCTGCACCCCACAGCTGCTGGGTGGCACTTGGGGATGGAGCGGGGTGCTGCCACCGAGGGGCAGGCACAGCATCGCAGCCCTGGCACTGCTGCTGCGTGATAACCACAATAGCAGTGGTCCCGGTGTGGGGTGCAGACAAAGCACCCCTCGGAGCCCGGAGCTGGAGGACATCCTTCAGGTGGGTTTCACAATGAGATGTCCCCACCGTGCGTGCAGGGAATGTGCACACAGCCACACGTCGCTGTCAGCCGTGTCATCGGCCACGCTGAGCCCAGGGAACGCAGACCGTGTGCCGTGCCTGGGTTCCATACATCACGTACCCACGTGCTGCTGTGCTCCTCTGGCTTCTCTCTGCCACACGCCGAGCAGACGCGACACGTGCACGGCTGTCACCGAGCCGGGCGGGGGAGGGCCGCGGTCCCCGCAGTGCATCGAGCCCACCTTATTCCCATCGCCTTTCTTTGGCGCGGCAGAAGCAGAGCGAACCACGCTGATTTCCAACAAACCACACCGAAAACAACACAGCTTACGGGAATTTTATTCTCTTTTTAAGCAGGAGAAAGCCCCGTTCCAGCCGGGAAGCCCATCCACAGCCCTGGCCGGGGGGGGGGGGGGAGTTGAAAAGAACCGAGGTGGGGACGCATGCGTGCCGCCTTCCCCCCCCCCTTCCCCCCCCCCCCTCCGCCCGGCCTCCCCGCAGGAAACCAGGAAACCGGCTGGCGGCCGCGGGCCGGCGCCGGGGGAGGCGAGGGGTTAACCGGGGTGGGGGCATCCCGGGCCGAGAGGTGTGAATTCCGCCCGTTCCCCCCCGCCCCGCTTCCCCCCTCGCTATAAGAGCGGCCGGCGCGGGCTGGGGGGAGCCACTGCGGCTCCTCCTCGCTGCGAGCCCGGCGCCCGGCAGCGCTTTGAAGTCGGAGGGAGCGGCTGCCTCTGCTCCGCTGCTCCGCGCCGCCCGGTACCGATACCGATACCGCCTCCGCTGCACCGCCCGGCCCGAGGGGTCCCCGCTGTCCCCGTGCGGACGGCGTTCGTCCGACCGTATCCCCCCCGTCGGCGGGCGGGTCTGTATGCAGGTCTGTATGTTTTCCTCCTCTCCCGGTTCCGAAGCGCTTGCTGGTGGCTTCCCCCCCCCCCCCCCCCTCCTACCCCTTCCTTTATTTTCCCCTTCTTTTATTTAAGCGTGAAGCTCTTTCGCTGGTTCTAGGATAAACTCTGAGCAAGCTCTTTTATTGGCTTGGAATCAGAAGTGTCTGGAAGTCTTAATGAAAACCAAGTGTGAGGCAAGGCTCAGCCACCTGTCCCCGGCATCCCCGGCCAAGAGCTCTGCGCTTCAGTTAATCAATGGATCCGCGATTTGGAACGCGTCTGTGCCCTGGAGCAATGCGTGGGGCGAGAGTGGAGCTGAGCTGGGGGCCGGGAGCCCCGATGGGGATCTCTGCGAGGCAGATCCCACAGCTGTGCAGGCACTGCCAGCACGTCTGCGCTTCCACAGCTGCACGAGAGCCATTGCAGGAAGCAAAAGGAGCAGGGAAGCCTCTATGCTGCTGCTCTGCAGCCTTTCTCTTACCTCCCCGTTTCCCAGAGATATTGCCTCGTTGCCCTTCAAGGGCAGTTAGCATACGTTCCTCTCTACGCTGCTTTTTCTTGCAGACATGAGCTGCTTTGATTGCTTGGAAGCATGACTTCCTGAAGCCTGCCTGTTTCTGGCTCTCACAGTGAACTGCATTGTGGCTTTCAGCTGGGTTTTAATTAAGAAAATGCCATTCTGGGTTATTCTCTTTCGTGAGGCAAATGGAGAAAGGGATGGAAGGCTGGCAGTTGGGGTGCTGTGTTTCTGCACTCCAGTTGCATGTGGTTTCTTCTCTATAGGAGCAGACTTCAAGAAGTGGCTGGGAATTAGGGTAGAATAAATGAAAAGGAAGAATAATCGCTGTTAATTGTATTGAATACTTGGTGAGATAAAACCCAGGCATGCTGGTGACATCTGATGCAGCCACTGGGAACCGGTGCAGAGGTGTGGGTTGGCAGATAGCAGCTGAGATGGGATGGGAACCTGTGCCATGTTGACGTTTCCTTTAATTAGGTACCACCTCTGGATCAAGCCCTTGCGGTCACTGGTGGTGGGGGTCCTCCCATAGGGCTGCATGGGGTCTTGCTCAGCACGGCGTGGTTGCTCCGTAGGATGAAGATGTTCAGGTGGAGGTGGAGCAGCATCTCTGTCAGTGTGCGGTCCCGGCTGAGGGCTGCCCTGGCCCTTCTTGTCGTGGGCAATGTGGCCTTTGTGATAGCTCAGGTAAGTGTCACCTTACTTTGGGGGGGTCTCTGGTGAATGTCCTGGGGTTGGGAAGGGGATGGGAACCTCTGTGGTACCCATGGGTGATGGTGATGCTGCTTCTGGAGCAGCTCATTGTCCCCAAGGTGTGGGTCACACCAGTGGGGGGGGGGGGGGGGGGGGGGGGGGGGTCCTCCTGAAGTGACAAACCTGGTGGTCTTTGTAATGGGAACACCTGGACTCGTGCAGCCTGCTGTGGGTGTGCTGTGCCTCTGTGGGGCGGCTCTGCAGGCCTTCACTTCAGCTCTCAGCTGCCACCGGCTCATCAGCTCGCTGGGTTTGTGATGGAGCAAGAGCCAAAACTTGTGGCTTGTATGGGAGCTTGGTTTTTGCCAACTGGGCTAAACACTGAACGTTTCCTTTCCTGAGGAATCCCAAATATTGCAGTTTCATTCCAATTTGTAATGAAAACACAATTGAGAAAGCAGAATTTCTTGCAAGAATGGGAATCCCAGACTTGACCTCAGATGGGAAGAAAATGCCCCGGGATGTCACAGCGCAGGCTGAGCTGGGCTGGATGGGCTCTGCAATGAGTGCTGAGTGCTGCTTCCCTCCCAACCCCCCTCCCACCCATCCCTGGTGTTTGCAGGACCTGCCTCAGACCTCCAACAGCCTGGAGGAGGGTGCAGATGTCACTGCATACTGGTGGGGTGAGTGGACCAAGTGGACGGCGTGCACGAGGAGCTGTGGTGGAGGTGTGAAGTCCCAGGAGAGGCACTGCCTGCGGCAGAGGTATGGGGGTGGGAAGACCTCAGTGTGTGCACATGGGAGTGGGTCTGGTCTGGGTCATTGCTTGGTGGGTGAGTGCAGGTAGAGAGGGGTCAGCTGGCAAAGCCTATGTGAGCAGAAGGTGAGCGTGGTGTTGGGAGGGGCTGCGTCCTCCCCATTAGGGAAAGAGTCATTAAGATTGGGAAGGACCACAAAGATTCCCCACCTCAACCCACCCCCACCGTGCCCACTGGCTGTGTCCCTCAGTGCCACATCTCCATATTTCTGGAGCCCTGTAGGGATGTTGACTCCATCACTCTTTGAGCAGTGATGCAATGGCACAGCTGTCCTTTCTGAGCAGCAGTTTTTCCTGCTATCCAACCTGAACCTCCCCTGGCACTGTGTGGGGCCATCACCCTTTGCCCTGTTGCTGATATCTGGGAGCTGAGATGCTCTGTGCTGACCCCAAGGTTTCTCCTTTAGGTGTGGCTTTGCTTTGTGGATGCAGGTCTTGAAGAAGCAGGGAACAATGACTCCTTTAGGGGAGAAAATGAAGTGTTTCTGACCCCTGTCTAACCATTATTTCTTTATTCAGACGAAAGTCGGTGAGTGGGCTGGCTAATAAAACTTGCACTGGAACATCCAAAAGATATCAGCTCTGCAAAGTACAAGTAAGGATATCCTTTTTCTCGCTGGTGACATTTGGTGGTAAAACTGGGAAGTCATGCTTGCTTCACGTGATGGCATTCCTGAGTCCCTCGGATGGAGGTGCTGCTCATCCTGCAGCAGCCCCCCCATATTGCCCCTCTAGCAGCTGGAGATCCCTTCTCTGGCTGCTATCCCTGCTGCTGGGAGCCATAAAACCCAGCGGGGTCCTTCTTGCCCCATCTGCCCTGGGGTTTCCCTGACCCTCCCTGCTGTGGGAGGAGGAGGATGTGGCTCTGGATGGGGCAGGTGATGGAAGAAGTGCTCCTTGCAGGGGGTGCTGTGTGCCAGGAGCCTCTCCCACATTTGATTTTCATCAGGATGTTAATGCATCCCATTGTAGGAGTGCCCCGCAAACGGAAGGAGCTTTCGAGAGGAGCAGTGTTCATCCTTTAACTCCCATGTGTATAATGGAAGAACGTATCAATGGAAACCTTTATACCCTGGTAACAAGACATTCTTTGTGTGTTTCATAATGCTTAGCCAAAATGTTTTGATAGTTATGATGCTATAGACTGCGGGAAGGCTCCTCCTCTGCTGTTTTGAAGTGACTTTTGTCAGGGATGCAATCAGCTGCCTCCCAGGTTCAAAGGAGGGCTTTCCAGCTGTGGGGTTACTTAAACATAAAACAACAAAACCTATTTGTGACAGAATCCTCCAGCTTGTTTTGGTCACTGCTCCCAAGGAAGGCAGGCCGGAGGATGGGGATGTGGGGTGATGCTCTGTGCTGGCAGGGAGCATCCACCTCACCCAGTGCGTGGTGAGCTGGGGCTGCTGCTGGCTGCAGTGCGTTCCTGTGACATTTGCTCACTCCCACACAACGTGTGGGCTCTGCCAAATGTCACCGAGATGGAGTCAGTTCGGTCATCTGGGGTGAGAGAGACAAAACTGCAGGGATAACTGAGGAGTCAGGCTGGGATATATATACTTTAAGAGTATTTTTAGGCACCTAACTCCCACTGAAACCGAGCTTTAAGAGAATCCCAGCCAATTCCTGGGGATACTGGGATTCCCCTTGGGAGCTTAAGTGTCTGAAAATAGAGGATTTAGCAGAGTTTTCTTGCTTGGGTGTCTCTGTAGATACCCACTGACAGTTATGCTTCATGATGCTCCTTGTTGCCTCCCTTCGAGTGACACCAGCCCCTGTCTGCATCCCCGTGGCAGGGCTGTGTGCTGGGACGTGGTCGGCTCTGCTTGGCCTCGTCCCACTCCTATGGCAAGGTGACAATTTCTATGAACATATTCGCCCTTCAAGCTGATGATTCACCAGAACAGTGACAGTGAATTGTTTTGTTTTTTAGCAGGCGCTCACGTGTCTCCTGGGGGATTGGCAGGATAATGTTTTGCCATTGATGCTGTCTTGGGCCAGTGGGTATATCGCTGCTCCCTCCTTGTGCAGTGCAACGCTTGGCACGGGGCTCTGCTGCACGCATGGATTTGTCTCTTGCTTCCTGTGGGTATTGTAAAGCATCTGCAGAAAGCAAGGGGCAAACTGAGCCCGACTTGGGAGAATGTCGATGGGAGAGATCTGGAGTTATAAGCTGACGTGGTTTTGAATAGTCTCGTATGTCTATTTACAACAACTAATGTATGTATTAAATATTGATAAGTGAACGTGCATAGTGTAATGTGTACTATGTGGCTGCACGCCCTTGCACAGCACAGTGGCTGTGATGCTGGTGGTACCTTTGCCAGCAGCAGGTGCATCTCATTCCAGCACTGGGGCTGTGCAAAGGCTTGCAGCAGCGGGCTGCCGGGAGCACAATCTCCTGTCCAACCTGCAGGCACAAGAGGTTGTGGCTCCTGCAGCACTGGCTGCCGTGCAATTTGTGTTGCTGCTGCTGTTGTTTAGCTTGGCAGAGATTGACATTGGTAGGATGAAAGTTATTGTGTTTCTGCTGTTTTGAATGTGTCTCTATATCCTTTCCCCTTAGATGACTATGTTCACATTTCTAGCAAGCCCTGTGACCTCCATTGCACCACTGTGGATGGTCAGAGACAATTAATGGTTCAGGCTCGGGATGGAACATCCTGCAAATACACTGATTTCCGAGGGGTTTGCGTGTCTGGAAAATGTGAGGTTGTTAAACATTATAGCAAAAATATTGTTAGTAGCATTCAGAGTGGTACAAGGGGTGCAATATTTGCCTGACCCGCAGTACTCCGTGCCTTTTCTAGCCAATTGGCTGCGATGGCATTCTCTTTTCCACCCACACCTTGGATAAATGTGGTGTTTGCCAAGGAGATGGGAGCAGCTGCACTCATGTGACGGGGAGTTACCGGAAAGGAAACGCTCATCTGGGTAAGGCTCCAAGGGTCCCTTTGCTTTATTTGTGTTTTTTAGCTGCGTTTGTTTCTTGAGTAAACCGCTTCAAGCTCCCACTGAGTGTCCTCCATCACCTTTTCCCCTGTGTCCTCTATGCTGATGCACTTGCAGATCTGGGCAGGGAAACCCTTCTGCAAAAACAGCCCCTTTCCGTGACCCTTCTCAGGAATCTGAGCTCTCTGAGTGGAGCAGCCTGGTTATGCAAGAGGTTTGTTTGCTTACCCACGATCTGGTAAAGCTAGAAATAAATGCGCTGTAATAACAGGAAGCGAGGATGTTTTGAAAGACAGGGATTTCCAAAATTGGCGTAAAGCAACAGAACCTACTGGTCCCAAATACAGCGACCTAATTCAGGCATGGTTAGTGCTCTCTGGGGGTCAGTTGGAGGCAGAGTGAACTGCAGTGCTGCAAGCAGGATTTGTCCCATTAGCTCACGAATCTCAGTGCTGTCTGCTGAGCCCTGTGTTCAGATAACTCGTTACCAAGTTCTCCTTTCATTAATCTGTAGTTTCCCATAGGCTATTCCCTGGTAACGCACATTCCTGCTGGAGCAAGGGATATCCAGATAGTGGAACGGAAAAAATCTGCAGATGTTCTGGGTGTGTATAACCTCTTGGTACTTCCCTAGAATGCACGTGTGCTAGCTAATATCTTTTTCAGTGTCTGTATGAATGTAGCTTTATTGCAGGCATGAGCCAAATCCATTGGTGTAAATCACAGCCGTGCATTTCTCCTCACTTCAGCCTGCGCACCTGGGCTGTGTATTCCTGCCTTCTGATTTGCTTTAATGCAGAACTGCTGGTCGCTATCATTGCTGCTGCGGTGCAGTTTGAATAGGCTGGTGCCAGGTGACAGTCAAGTGGCCTCACCTCTCCTGTGATGCCCTCAATCTCTCCCAGCTTGGGTGGTGTGCAATGGCCACCTGACAGCAGCACCATGCAGATGGCTCACGGGTTGATCTCAGAGTTGGAGAGGGCAGAGCTGTTCTGTGGGGTTGTATGAGAACCTGGGCTTGCCCAATGGAGGCACATGTTTGCTGTCGTGCTCTGGTGCTGTCCCAGAGGCTCATGGCCACGCACAAGAGGGTTTGAGCAAAAAGGCTTTGTATATCCTGGATAGCTCTGGATGAGCCTTGGGACAGAGCTGGGTGAGATGTGGTCAGCTCAGGGCTCCTGGAAAGGGATCTCCATCTGTAGCCTTTGGCAGTCTGCTTGTTGTCTGCAGAGCTGTTCTTGTTTTGTGTTTATGCTGTGCTGGTGCTGTCAGCTGACGTGCCTGGGAGCTTACAGTGTAGAGGAAAGCATAGCCCAGGGTTCTGGGCATGTACCTGCAGGATGCATGTTGGGAACACAGCATCTGACAAATGCATTACAGTGTAGGAGAAAACACGTCTCATTACTATGACACTCCAATAACTTTATAGTCTGAGCAAACAAATGGCAACGTTACATCTCGCCTTTAGAACTGATTTTTTTGTTTTGTTTCTCTTGTCTTAAGCTGTGGCTGATGAAGCTGGGTACTATTTCTTCAACGGGAATTACAAAGTTGACAGCCCAAAGAACTTCAACATTGCAGGCACGGTGTTCAAGTACCGCCGGCCCATGGACGTCTATGAGACTGGCATAGAGTATATTGTTGCACAAGGACCAACAAACCAAGGATTGAACATAATGGTGGGCTTTGGCCTTTCAAGTATATGAGGCTAGGGTGGTGGTGAAGGGAGAAGCTGTGTTGGGTGGAGGAAGGGGCAAACCATCTACAACCAGACATTTAATTTGCTTCTGTGCAGCCAGCCAGAGCCCCCCCCCCCCCCACACCACCATCTTCCTTGTGTCCGTGGGCTTGCCCAGAAGGGAGGGGGTGGTTATCTGGTCTCTTGCTCCTCGTTCCCTGTAATGCCCAAAAAAAGGAGGTTTGTGCACGTGGACAGTAACCTCCAAGACAGCTTTCCTATGCCTCAGTGGTTGCTCAGCTGCTGGGAAAGGAGCTGCTTGCAAATTTGTGTGCTGCGTACTAACCCTTGGAAAACTGTGTTGGGCTTCTATTGTATGAAGCTGGTAATGTGATGGAAAGCAGATTGGAAACAGTGAGGTAGATACTCACCAACTGTCAAGTCCAAGATGAATCACAAACTTTGCATGCCGTATATTCACTGCATCCGTTAATAATGTCATGTTTGCTAGGTCTGGAATCAAAATGGCAAAAATCCATCCATCACGTTTGAATACACTCTCTTGAGGAAGCCACACTCAAATCTCCAGCCCATCTACTACACCTTTTCTGAGTCAGATAGCGAAGAAAGCAGGGAGTTTGATGGAGACGTGCCATTGGGTTTTATCCAACACAACGCAACCTATTTTGGGAAGATCTCCAGGGAAAGGATAGACTTGGAGAACCAGGTGTTTGGAAGACAGGACACGGAGGAAGATTTAAACTTGAGCAAAGGTCAGGAAACCAATGAGGTCTATGAAAGAGCAGAAACAATTGACTGTGAGCCAAAACTGAAGGGCAAACAACCCAAAGGTAAGGAGGAGACTTGGGCCTCACTGTTCTGCTCTCAGAGCTCTTGTGGAGAAACGCTCTGTTTCTAACTCTAGTGATCCTGCTGGTTTGTTTGGAAACCTTGGAAAGTTCTTTAAAACATCTCTGCTCATAAATCCTCTTTGCCCTTCAGGTTCTGGTTTCTGGTGGGTGGGGGATGCCATGGGTAAGCTTTCCCACTGATGCCTTGTGGTGCTTTGCCTAATGCTGAAGGGGGGGAGCTCTAGGTGTGCCGGTCGCCCCATCATGACCTTCTTTCTCACTTTGCACTCTTCCACAGTGCCAACAAGCTCCTCTCCACCCCAGTCCCTTGGGCATCCCATTACAAAGCTGCCCTGGGGGCCTTCCCTGCATGGCTTGTGGGCTTGGGACCATTGGGCACCATTCATACCTCTGCTATTGCTTGGGACCCTACTGCTGCGTGCTGGGCTGTCCTTGGGTCACACAACTGCAAGATGAGGCCCACAGGGAGCTGTGGACTCTTTCCAAGTGGGGACAACTCCAAAGGTTCCTCCCCCAGGACCCCTACTTCTTCCACTTGCCCCTGACATGGCTGCTCAGGCTCTGCTGTATCCCTGCTGCTCGGGCTGCTTTCACCTCCCAGCCCAAATGCATTTTGTGGTTGTCACTGTTGTTTCCCCTGTTGGCTCCAATCTAGATCCAAACGTAACCAGGTCTACTTACCAGACAGACCCTGATGACAGAGACTTCGACCCCACGTTCACCTCCAGGGAATTCCTTTCGGAGAATGCCATCACGGACAAGCTGTTGGACAAGACCTCTGACTCGAAGGAGTTGGTGCTCAACATGACCATGAACAGCATCTTTGCCCAGGGAGACCCAATCAACTCTGTGGGGTCCCACATCGACAGCCTCTACGTTGACTACGAGGACAGTGATGGCATTGTGACCTATACTATCAATGGCACCTACATGGAGCTGAGCAACAGCAAAGCCGTCAATTCATCTGCAGAGACACCGTTTTCAAATGCCACTGTCACCATGACCAGCTCTCAAGGGAACAGAACCCACAAAGCAAGGTAGGAGACATGTCTTTATAGTCAATCCTATTTATCGTTGTTCTCAACTCATAATAGCACTGTACTCAATACAGACTCATTGCATAATTTGTATCTTCTTTGGAAGCCAGAAGGTAAGTGGGAGTAGGATGTCACAAAAGCTTCCCACTAGGGACTGACTTGAAAGAAAGGGCCAATGGTTTGAGTAGAAAGCTGAGAGAGCCTCTGAGCAAGAGGAAGATTTGCCCTTCTCAATGGGGCTGTTGGTGAGGCCATACTGATGGCTGTCCGCTTGCCTATTGCTCTGTCATAGCACGTCATCAGAGCTCATAAAAAAACAAACAAAACTCCTTTTGTCTTGATGTCCCACTCTGATTTCCCTGGGCACCTTCCCCCTAGTTCTGATGCAGCAGAAGTTGATCCTGGGCCCTTTCTATGCACCCCATTGACTGCCACCCGTAGTCCTTCTCCCCCTGGGTAGTCCTGCTGCTTCTCTGCTGCTGGAGAGGCACAGCAGAGCACGAGCTTTTGTGCAGGGCCTACAGAAATAGCCTGGGTTTGTTGCCTTAATGGAGGAAGAAACAGTGCAATTAATCACTGCTCTGATAAGAACATCAAAAGCACTCAGTTGGCAGCTTGGAGTGGTTGATAATAGAACTGGCACTTCAGGATCCCTTTGATGACTGACTGGCTTTGAGCGGTAGCATTACAAAAGTGCAATGGGGAAGTTTAAAAAAGAAGTGTAATCTGTCTCTAGCAGCATAACACACTTGGACAAGGCTGTGTGAAAGTCTCAGGACAGTACTTCCTCAACATGGATGTGAGGGCATCTCTTGAGGTGCCCCAGGACTCTCAGCAGCGTGTTCCCAGCACAGGGCAGAGCAGTCCTTGCATGAAGCCACAGATGAGAGCATTCCCTAGAGAGCTTGGGCTGAGATAGGGCCCTGGGGTCATGCAGGTCTCACAGGCACAGGTATGGGTTTGGGTCCCTCCTGGCTTGGTTGAGTGCACAGCTCCTTTCTGTGCTACTTCAGCTCTGTTGCCCAATTCCCACTGCTAAAACGTGGATTGGGATGCTGAACTTCAGGAGGTGAAAAGCACCGCACAAATGCTCTCTGGTTATAGTTAGCTGTATTTATCTAGAACTTATGCTAGCTTATGCTAAAGAAAATGTCCATGCAGCCAAACATATCAACAGACTTCTTAATGATAAGAACACTTACACATTGCCACGGGCTTGTCTATCATCTCTTCTTGTGGCTTGGCTTGGAAACCCTGCCTCTGCTGCCAAAGCAAGCACTTTGTTAGCACTCTGACAAGTGAGGGCAGCGCCTCAGCTCCCTGCAGTGCTGCTCTCTGGGGTGAGCAGGAGCCTGCCCTGCTCCCTGCACCCTCCCTGGGTGGCCTTGAGCAGCAAGCTGTAACCTACGCCTCTGTTTTGGGGGCTGTTCAATGGGGCTGATGCTTTTCAGCCTTCCCAGGAGGAACTGCACGTGCTTTGAAACTCAGAGCAATGTGACTGTTGCAGGATAGCCCCCAACAGACTGTCGGTGCATTGAATGCAGTTACCTGTGCTAAACAAGCAAACCAACAGCTCTCTTCCCATTATCCTCAACTGTCTCTATCAAAGGTGCAGAGGCACAGCTCAGGGATTTAAACCCATGCAGGGGAAGTACCAAGCATTGTGCTTTTCTTCCCATTCCTCCCTTGGCTCTGCTCTGCAGTGTTGCCTCTTCCCCCCACTTTCTGGAATGAAACAAATCTTTCAGATCTAAATGATAACAGCTGAAAAAGCTGTTAGCTTTCTGAATTTGGGAGCATCATCCAAAAGAAAAATTGCTTTATTTCACAGGGCCTCACCCTCCAGCCATTCGGAAGGTCCCTTAGCAACTTGTGCTGCCCTGTGGAGCGCATGCATGGAACCAAAACGTGAAAGTAGAGTGTGGGGTCTTGCTTCCCATCCCACCAACCGTGGGCAGGGTGCTGGAGCACGAGGGGTGCATGGAGTAGCACAGGGGCCAGACCTGTTCCTCCAGCAGGAGCAGGGGCGTGTTGTGCTCCAGGAGCCATCCTCCAGGAGTTATCTCCTCTTCAGCTGCACTTGTTAGGATTTCTCCTCCTGCTACAGGGCTGGCTTTGGGAGGACAGGGCAGCCAGAGCATCAGCTGCTGCCAAAAGGGCTGTTTGTTTCTGCTGCCCCATGAAAGTGTTTCACTAGAAAGCAGCAGCAAGGGCTGAGCTGCACCTGGCGCTAATGGCCTGGTGCTGCTCCTGCATGAAAAGCAGAAGTGAAGTGCAGGCATGGAAGCAAACATTATCACAGTGCTCGTCATAAATAGGAAAAAAACCCACCCATGTTGTTTATAGGACGATGTGCTCCTGTTGGCATTTAGAGAGCAAAAACATGTTTTGTCTTTGCTGGAAATGATGAGAGCTGAGCACTGACCTGTGACCAAATGTCTGGCTTATCCAGAAAGAACTTATCCCCGTGACCTCATTACACATAGAAGCCCTTTAGGATCACATTAAAGGGGCAGTGCTGATGGGTTTTCTGCCGTCAGATGCTCATTTTATTTTCCCCTTGTGAACCTGGGCAAGGATGCTTCAATCTCAGGGCAACGTGATGCTGGCATTGGTGCTTTAGAGCAGAGGAGTGAGGTCCCAGCCCCTGCGCCAGGCAGACTGCAACGTAAAGCCCAGATGTGTGTTCCCATGGCTCTTTCTGAACGCTGTCCTGGTGGCTGTGTCAGGGCTGGTGGTGGCAGAGCTGCTTGGCAAGACAAAGCACTGTGCATAGCAAGTCAAGGTGGTTATTTTGGGGGGGAAGGGTAAAAAATAGCCACGTTTGTTTCAGTTCCCTTTTGAATGCAGGAAATGACTGTTCTGCCAAAATGAGAGGCAAAATCACCAGGGGAAAGGAGAACTGTGTGTAATCCTCCTGGAGGATCGCTGGAAGGAGGGTGGGTCTGGAAGGGAACGTTTGGATTCTCAGTGTCAGAGTGGATTGGATAGGCTGGCCGTGAACTTACGAACAACTAAATAAGGCAATCCCAGAGCTTCTGCTGCCTAGAAATCGTAAAGCTGCGTATCTTGCCAGGCCAGAGACAGCTGGATGTCAGGATACAGCCTTGTCCCCTGTTCCAATCAGCGTAGGCACCTCCAGGGTCTGGACGAAGGTCTGAGGACCGAAGCCTTCTGTTGGGAAGGTGCCGTATCCCTGACGTGTTACAACATTCCGGGATGTTACGACGTCGTTCTTGGTTTGACGCTGCTTTTTCGCACACCAGGCTGAATCTGTTCTCCCTTCCCCAATGGCGTTACGCGTTTGACCGTAGCGTGAACGTGAGCGATGCGAATCATGCATCCAAACCAAAACAATCCAGCGAGAGAGTGGCCGAGGCAGCAGGTAGGCGAGCAGCGTGCCTTCGTGTCCCAAAGCAAAGCGTCAGGCTGCTGAGACCCCGAGGCAGGAGCTGGGAGCAGCCCAAGCCCAGCAGCGCCGCGAGGAGATGCTGCGCCTTTAGCCGCTGTGCGCCCAGGGCCGGGTGTATCTGAGCAGAAAATGCAAACTTTTTTGTGAAATTCTGAACTGTTTCTACTTGTGGGTATTTTTATCCCATTCTCTCTATTTCTAGACAGTGGAAGCTCTGCCTCTAACCGGGCTGGGGATTCTACTTGGGGCTCAGGACAGGTATGTTGTGAAACGAAACGAAACAATTCAAACCAACAAACCCCAAAAAATCAGAGCAACCAAACCCAACCGACAAACCAAGCCAATCCCCTCCCAAACCCAACCTGCTCGCAGACGTGTCTCTCTGACGTGGCATATCACGGCTCTCCTTGTCAACGCTATCTTATTTTATTCTTTTTTGTGCTTGTTGCTAGAAACAGATTGAAGTTGTTAAGAAAGGGCCAAGGTGTGAGTGCTGCTGACATGTACAGGTGGAAGCTTTCCTCCCATGAACCCTGCAGCTCTACATGCACCACAGGTAGTTACGAGAACAGCCCCAGCCGTGTGAGTCGCGCTACGTCTGGTAGGGATGGGAAGGACCTGCTGATGCACAGGGGATTTCTCCATCTTTCGGCCCCACGTAGCATTTACCAGCCCTGCAGGCTCCTGGTGCTCGTGCTGGGTTTTGGCTCCTTCAACCCGAGCGGCTGCAGCAGATTGAAATCCGTGCTGCCAGGCTCCTGCTTGCCTTTCCACTTATTTCCCTTCCCCTTTTGAACACTCAGAGGGTTTTGAAAAGCTCAGCTTCTTTCTGACAGAGCGGAATTGGAAAGATTGTTCTGCTCTGGCAGGAAGCAAAGCGGCAGTTGGCTTCTTCATTTGGTTTCCCACTCCTGCTGCCACCGTGCCTGATCTCAGCTGTGACACTCTGAGCCCGGAACAGCGACATGCCTGCCCTCTGCTCCTTAAATTCCCCCTTTTTGTCCCTGCTTTCCTTCCTCCTTGGACCCCAGGTGAAGGGAGGGATCCTGCTCTGTCCCACAGTGCCACACCGCTCACCAATGCGGCCTCAGGAATAATCCTGACACTATGGGGCTTCTGGCATTAGAAGGAAGGGGAGAAGAGGAGACTGCAACCCCAGGGATGCCCAGTTTGCAGTTAGCAGGGGGAGGTTTTACTTAAATTTGCTTTTCTTGTTACCTTTTCCTAATGACGTGTTGCAGAGGAACCATGCAATGTCAACAGCTGTAAATGTCTTTTCAGTTTCATGCAAGTCATATGTTCCTGAGAGCTGGATCTGCAGTTACCTGCAGCCAGAGCAGCCTGCTGGTCCCCAAAAGCTAGAGAAAGACTAGATAGCATTCTGTCCCCCAGGCTAGGCTGCAGCCAGGCTCTCTTTGTGCCAGTGCTGGAGGTTTCCATGTTACCTCCATCCACCAGCCTGGAAGTGGGGAGCAGCCCAGCAGACCCTGAGCATGTTCTATGTGAACACAATGGCTGTGTGTTGTTCCTGGTGCTGAGCACGATGGCTGGACCCACTTCCAGCCTCAGCCCTTGCTTAGGTTGGTTCTGGTGGCCACCATGGCCCTTCTTGCTGGCCAGCATACACCCTGTGGGCAGAAAGGCTGGCTTGCTGCTTCCCTTCAGGAGGAAGCTTTAGAAAATGCAGCTAAAAACATAACTTTAAAAGGGCTTTTTTTTGTATGTGTATTCTCTTTGAAACTAGGAGTGATGTCCACGTATGCTATGTGCGTCCGCTATGATGGGATCGAAGTGGACGATACGTACTGTGATGCCATGACCCGTCCTGAGCCCGTCCATGAGTTCTGTGCTGGGAGAGAGTGCCAGCCAAGGTATGAGACTCATCCCTCTGCCCTCTTCGGTGTCCTAAATGTGACTGAGGTTTGCTTGTGGTCAGCGTGAAGTGTGAGATGTTGGCAGGAGTGGAATGTGTGCTGGAATCCCTTCTGATGCAGCTTTTTATCCAAAAAGGCATGATTTGGATTGCAGTCTTGTGTGGAAATGTGTGACTCGTGCACGCCCCAGTACAGCAGAGATGCCCTCGTTGTAGGGAGCAGCTGTGGTTGGTGTCTGTTGAAGGGGAGGGCTGTGACAGTGTCAGACCATGAGCAGTGCAAAGAGAGAAGGAGAACAGCCTGGTGCATGCTCTGCAGTGATATCATCTGCAGGGCAAAGCAAGATGGGGTGATACCAGGGGATGGGTATGGCCCTGTGGAAGTGCAGAGTGCTTGTTTTCCACCTTGGTTAATGGCAGAGTGTGGCTAACCGTGCTGGGGAGGGAAGGGGGGATGTATGTACCTTTTGGGGTGTAAGATCTCACTGAGCTCTGCATATTAAGGCTGAAAACCAGATCAGGTGGCAGTGCAGGCAAGAAGAGCACAGGGAGGGGGATGATGCTGCTCCCCTATCCTGGAAACACTATGGGGTGTTCACTCTCCGTTTGCATTGACCTAATTATTTCCTAGCATTCAGGTCAGTAGTAGGGCTGGTCCCATTCCGTGAGCCTGAGCACTGAGAGGAGCTGCCCTGTGTCTGCTCAGGGAATGCAGCAGGATAGGGGGGAACAAAGGAGGCACTTCCAAATGCGCTGTGCTGAGCCCTTCCCGGGGGCTGATTGGAGCACCCCAAAGGCTGCCTGCACCCCTCTGGCTTCCCGCTGATAGCATCCTTTCTCTGTCTCTCCTGCAGGTGGGAGACGAGCAGCTGGAGCGAGTGCTCCCGTACCTGCGGCGAGGGCTACCAGTTCCGCATCGTGCGCTGCTGGAAGATGATCTCTCCAGGCTTTGACAGCTCCGTCTACAGCGACCTCTGTGAGTCAGCTGACATCACCCGGCCCGATGAACGCAAAGTGTGCAAGAACCCGGCCTGTGGGCCACAGTGGGAGATGTCTGAGTGGTCAGAGGTGAGTTCTGGGGCTTTGGAATGACCTGTGGCCATTGGAGGGGAACCTCTGAGGACCTTGGCAGTGATAGGTGTCTTTGGACTGATGTGCTAATAACATATATACTCTTTTTTTTTTCCCCTTATAATGGGATATCCCCTCCAGGATGGGGCAGCCACCAGTATCAATTGCTTTTTTTTGTTAATTCAGCATGCACAGTGCTGGTGTTGCCCCTGAGACTGGTGCGCATTGCCCCTTTGGTACACAGAGAAGTGGGAATGGGGTTGACATGGGAATGGTGTTGCCATCAGCGCCTTTTCCTCACCTCCCATTGCACCACACCACAAAGAGAATGAAACCCATGCAGAATGAACGAAACCCCTTCCTCCCAGAGCCTTCCAAAGCCATTCTTGGTCGTCATTCCCCATCTCCTTCCCTCCTCAGGCTGGGTGAGCCGTTACCATCACGCTGTTGATGGAGAGTTGCTCCTTTCTGCTCTTGCAGGATGTTTTGACTTTCCCAATCCGGTAGAGCTAAGCTCCCTGCACACGTGCTCTCGCAGTATTTTGGCTGGCAGAGAGAACCAGAGCTGCTTACTTTACCAAAACCCCTCTACACCTCCAGCATGTGTCAGAGACAGATTGCTTGAGACAACCCTGGAGCCGCTCGCTCTGAGCCAGCAGCAGAGCTAATCTAATTTGGATCGCATCAGAAGCCGGGTGCCAAGTTGGCTTGGGAAGTAAGCCCCCAAAAAAGCACGTTTTGGAGATCTGAGGATTAACATATCAGCACAGTGCGTCTGAGCGCTGTGCTGTTGACACTCTTCCCTGCTTTACAGCATGCACAGAGCAAACGTGTGCACGGGGGACTGCAGAAACTCAACCCCGGTTCTAAATAATGTCACTGGGCTGCGCGGTGCCAAATTTATCCACAGGATAAGAAAAAAAATCCCAGCTCTGTGGTTTCATGGTGCATGTGTAGAGAGTTCCAGGCTGAAAATGCAAAACAAAAAAACCCTCAAAAGCATCTCCCAGCTCCCATAGCCCATACCCATCCCGTGTGTCCCCTCTGTCCCCACCAGTGCTCTGCGCGGTGCGGTGAGCGCAGCGTGGTGACACGGGACATCCGCTGCTCGGAGGAGGAGAAGCTGTGTGATGCCAGCGCCCGGCCCCTGGCTGAGAAGAACTGCACCGGGCCTCCCTGTGACCGCCAGTGGACCGTGTCTGACTGGGGACCGGTGAGCCTGGGGAGGGATGGGTGGCACCACCTGGGTTGTGTTGTGGCTTGAGGCGTGGGGCAGTGCTGGGGTTTGGTGGGCCTGGGGTCCTGGCCTTGGTAGTGCTGATGCTCAGAGCCCGGAAAATGACCCTTTTTACCCCGTTTTCCCTTCCTGCATGCTTCTGCTACAGAGACCCTTTCTGTCCCAAGCTATTTTTACCCAGCTTTTATCCTATGGCTAAAAATAAGCAGTTTCCATGGCAGCAGCGGTGCTGTGAAGCTCCACACATCTCGGCTGGAGCGGCCGCTGCTCCCCCCAAGGTGTAGGGCAGCAAAAGGGGGACATCCAGAGCTGCTCTCTCTGTCTCTCTTGAAAACTGCCCCATGTTTCCATATTTGTGGCACTTTCCTTTCTGCCTGTGCTAAGTTCTGCTGCGATGGGGATGAGTTGGCTCCCTGGGGGAGGAAGCGAAGCAGGCATTTGCTTTTTTTTATTGCAACCCCAAGCATCCCTGGCTGAGGTGGGTGGGGGGAGGATGCAGGCATGTTGCTCCCCATCTATGGAGCTGGGACTACACTGACCTCCTGCTGTGCCTACTGTGGTTTCAGTGCAGCGGTGGCTGCGGGCAGGGCAGGATGATCCGGCATGTGTACTGCAAAACCAGCGATGGGCGCGTGGTGCCGGAGTCACAGTGCAACCTGGAGACAAAGCCATTGGCCATCCATCCCTGCGGGGACAAGAACTGCCCATCACACTGGTTGGCACAGGACTGGGAGCGGGTAAGGACTGGGGATGGGGCGACGCGTGGCGGTGGCAATGGAGGATGCTTATGGTAGGGAACCCTGCAGTGCAACACCACGTGCGGCCGGGGTGTGAAGAAGAGGATCGTGCTCTGCCTGGAGATTGTCAATGGCAAGATCAAGACCCACAGCCCCACTGACTGTGACGTGGCCAAGAAGCCTGTGGAGGAGACGACGTGCTTCGAACGGCCGTGCTTCAAGTGGTACACCACCCCCTGGTCAGAGGTAGGTGGGGGTACAGGGGATTGCTCTGGGAAGATGCTTTCATTGGGCATGTGGCCTTGTACCAAAGGCTGCACACCTAAAAACTACCCCATGGAGCTGGGTGAAGCTTTGCAAGGGAGCACAGAGAGGGGCCCCTTTGTTTTGCTATAGCAGCTCTGACAAAATGCAGACAGCGTCACTGCACAGATCAAGAATAAGAGCTATTTAAGGTTAGCTTTGGCTTTTTCTTTCCATATTTTTCCCCCCTTTTCACCATCTTTTTGCAGCAGCACATGGATGCTGCAGCACAGCTGCCCTGCAGGCGGGCAGGGAGCTGATATGGGGCTCTGGGAGCTGGGGAGTGATGCTGGGGGCAGGCTGGGCCGGTGTGGGATGCCCCAGTTTTGCATGGAGCTGTGGAACTGATCCCAGCTCCCCACAAGAGCTCCCCAGTGCAGCCCTTGATGTCCGCCTGGAGCTCATTTTGTTTAGTCTTGAAAACTGTCGTGGCAGCCTATAATTAGCCCAAGAAACCCTGCAGTAATCCCCACGTGAAGAGGCGGCCAAAGGGCAGCAGGCAGCGAGCGCAGCCCAGGAGCAGCTCTGCAAAACCCCCTAGATGCAT